>NC_138772.1:498680350-499955350 GCF_965119305.1 Pelophylax lessonae | reverse complement strand
ACCCCTCCCTCTCAAAAAAAGTTAACCCCTTCACTGCCAGTGTCATTTTTACAGTAACAGTGGATATGTATAGCACTGATTACTGTAGTAATGTCACTGGTAACCCCAAAAGTGTCAAAAATGTCAGTCAAGGGTCCGATCTGTCCACCCCAATGTCGCAGTCCCGCAAAAAAAAAAAATCGCAGATCGCCGCCATTACACGTTAAAAAAAAAAACAACAAAAATGACAAAAATCTTTCCCTTTGTTAGTAAACACAATAACTTTTGTGCAAACCAATCAAAAAACACTTTTTGCAATTTTTTTTACCAAACATATGGTAAAAAAAAAGAAAGTCCTAAAATGTTAAAAAATTTAGATTTTTTTATTTTTTTTGGGGAATTTCATATAAAAAAAAATGTGAACAATATTGTTATTTTTGCAAAATTGACGCTCTTTTTTTGTTTATATCGCATGATCAAAAAAATCGCACAGGTGATCAAATATCACCAAAAGAAAGCTCTGTGGGAAAAAAAGGACGTCAAATTCGTTTAGGTACAGCATCACACGACCGCGCAATTGTCCTGAAGATGAAGATGTCCAATTTGCAGTCCTTTCCACTGCAAATCTTAGGAATGCCTGGAGTTCCAGATGAATTGGAACATGCAGGTAGGCTTCTCTTCGATCCAGGGTAGTCATAAAGAACGTCTCTTAACAGATCTTTTTCTGACTACATGAATATTCTCCATTGAGAATCTTTTGTATATCAGGTACCTATTTAGATTTCTGGGATATATAACACGACAGCATCTTCCTGCGGGTTTGGCACCACAAATACGTGAGAGTAAAAACCTTGGAAGACCTGACTTAATGGTACAGGGTTATTTACCCTCTGCTCCGCCAGCTCTTGAATCCCCTTTAACAGGGTTTCTCCTTTGAGGGATATGTTACAGTTATCTCTGCCACTGGCTGAGAAGAAAAAAACTCCAGTCGGTATCCTTTCCGAATGATCTGGAGGACATAGGGGCTGGTTGAGATGTTTTCCATTGCGGAAAAAAAATGTGATAACCTGCCCCCTAACTTGCCGCTGGCGTCCATCTTGGGAGTTCCAAAGGAATATCTCCCTACCTTCTCTTTCCTCTTAGCAGGAAATTTCTTCCCTTTCTCTGAGGATCTGGATAAAACATCATCCAGGCAGGCCTGAACCAAACAAAACGGACCGTTTGAAAGGCAAGGCAAAAGGTCTTAACTTGGAAGAGACATCTCCTTCCCAAGCTTTACCCAAACTGCTCTCATAGCAGAATTCACAAGAGCCGCTGTTCTTTCAGAGGCTATAACTGACTCAACAGCTGAGTCTGCTAAGTAAGACACAATTTCCTCAACTACAGAAGGGAACTAAGATGTCTTGTGAGCTTTTAATTACTGAGATAAAATTAGTAAGCTCCTTAATTCCAAATTTCTGGCCAAATAGTAAGCAGGTATCTGCTATAGCTGTAATCACATTTTAAGAAGTAGCAATTCATGCCTTCTTTAACAAGGATTCTGTCCTTAATATGACCAGCATTCAAAAGATCTCCAATCCTAAAATACTTTGTACGTGGAAAGTTGTTTAGGGGAGTTTACTTCCACTTTAAGTGGGGATGGTTAGACTTGCACCTACAGCTGATTGAGATAAACGAATCAGAGGATATGTGCAAGATATCACTACACCCCAGTGCTGTGTAGTTACGTGGCCAGTCTTAGGCCTGAGTAGAGCGTTTACCAGCTAATCTATTCCTGAAGAATGATAGGTTTCAGTGATTGTGAATAGCAATAACTCTGGACTGGGTTTCCCCCAAGCCCTTGTACATTCTATGCTGGTGTAGGGATCCCTTCAGTGGTGTACACTGCTTTAAGGAGCCCTTCCATATTAAATAATCACACACCTAACTGTGAACACACAGGGTGTTTAGCCTGGTTGGGTCTTGACTCATGACCCAGCAATCTTTGTTTAAGAGCATAGCCCACTACACCAAAGCTTCCAAGGAAAAGAGATTTTTGTTCCTTTTGGAACTTTTTCTTTTTAACCTGTTACCGCCTGAGCCATCATTGGAACTAGTTAAGGACCTGGGCTGGCTAGTGTCTTTCACTGGATCTTGTTCCTCCCTTGCCTTTGCAGAGGGGATGGCTTGAGATCCTGAAAAGAGAAAAGAGGGTCCTGCTCTAGAGAACATACATTCCTGAGCAGACAGACTATTCTGATCTAGAGCTGTGGTCACATGCGTTAAGCTCTGATGAGTAGCAGCTGCAGTCCTCAAGGACTGGATTAGGCAACCCTCCTGCACTGATTTAAGATAATCTTTATTAAAACAGATGCTCCCAGCCAATTTACCAATACATGTATGCAGGGCCAGTGCTACCACTAGGCAGCCGCCTAGGGTGCACTGCTGCCTAGGGCGCAGCTATGGCCAGGAGGACTCTGGGGACCCTGGTGTAAGTAGGCGCTATGGGGACCTTGATGTAAGGGGGTCTATGGGGACCCTGATTTAAGGGGGGACTTTGGGATGCTAATGTAAGGGAAGACTTTGGGGATCCTAATGAAAGTGGAGTCTCTGTTGTAAGGGTGAACTCTGGGGACCCTGATTTAAGGAGAGGGGACCCTAATGAAAGTGGTAAACTCTAATGTAAGGGGTCAGGCCCAGGGGGCCCCAGGCCTAAAGCTGCATAAGTGGCCCCAAAATTTCTGATGGCTGTCCAGTTCCCCACACACTGACGTTCTGCATACTGCTGCCGTATTGGATGATGTTGGCTGAAGACAAAGCCGTCTCCTGCAAACTTCAGCAAACTTCAGCAAATCAATGAAGAAGAGGTATCCAGCCAATGAGGTAGTGGTGGGGGAGGGTGCAAGTAACTGGTCTTGCCTAGGGTGCAAAATAGTCTAGCACCGGCCCTGCATGTATGGCCCAAAGGGTTTGTGCAAGACTTAAACAGACTACCCCACAGTACCGCACTTCCAGACATGCTTGTGCTATTAAAGTAGAGGAGGGTCTGACAGAGGCCTTCTGGGCCGAGGAAAGACCTGCAACAATAAAGAGAGAAAAAAAGTGATCAACTCGCTCTCTTATTTAACATATGTGCTATTACCCAGACACAGATATTTAACAGGGCTGTCCCTGCAGCCACCTGTGCAATAAGGATGATCGAACTTTTGAAAAGTTCGGTTCGGCCAGAACATCCGAACTTCCCGAAAGTTCGGCCCGGATTTCAGAACCCCATTGAAATCAATGGGACCCGAACTTCGGTAATCAAAAAACACCATTTTGAAGCCCTAAAACCCAATAAATGCCCCTAAAAATTGCCTAGGGTTCTGGGTCATGCCCAATTAACTATTAATCACACAAAATAAAGTTCTTAAAAATTGTCATTTTTGATAAAAAAGACAATTATTGAAAAAATTAAAAAAAAAAAAAAGAGATTTTTTGATTTTGACTTTGGATTTAGTATCTGGGGGTCTAAAAGGTGTGCATGTGAAGTTTCGGCTCTGTAGCATGTCCAGAACCATGAAAAAAAAAAAAAGATAATTTTTCAGTAGAACAGGGATGTGGGTCGGGACCCTCCTTTAACTTTAACACCTATATGATCTTTTTTTCTGGTTCTGGACATGCTACAGAGCTGAAACTTCACAGGTACACCTTTTAGACCCCCCAGACACAAAATCACACAAAAAAAGTTCTTAAAAATTGTCATTTTTGATAAAAAAGCCAATTATTGAAAAAATTAAAAAAAAAAAAAAGAAGAGATTTTTTTGATTTTTACTTTGGATTTCAGATCTGGGGGGTCTAAAAAGTGTACATGTGAAGTTTCAGCTCTGTAGCATGTCCAGAACCATAAAAAAAGATTGTTTGTATTAGAAAACTTTCAGATCTGATTTTTCACCAATATGGCTTCTCTGCTGTAACACCTTGCCGATTTAATAGAAGGCATTTTTGCAGTCAGGAAAAACATCTGAACTTGTGTATAGTGGTACTGTGCACAAGTTCTGATGTTTTGCCTGCCTCCAAAAACCCCCAAAAAATGCCAGCAAAAACACACCTGGGCATTTTTTTTTGACGCTAGCGTTTTTTTGGCATTTTTTTGGGTTCTTTTGAGGCAGGCAAAACATCTGAATTTGTGTATAGTGGTGTAAAAACACACATCCATATATTTATATACACACCTAGACATATATAGGTGTGACAGTAGCAGAAATATATTACTGTAAATTATTTCATTAGCGCAAGCATATATTTCTGCTACTATCACACCTATATATGTCTAGGTGTGTATATAAATATATGGATGTGTGTTTTTACACCACTATACACAAGTTCAGATGTTTTGCCTGCCTCAAAAGAACCCAAAAAAATGCCAAAAAAACGCTAGCGTAAAAAAAAAAAACTACCTGTGAAGTTTCAGCTCTGTAGCATGTCCAGAACCAGAAAAAAAAAAAGATTGTTTGTATTAGAAAACTTTATGACAGGGGGTTGGCTTCGCTCCTGTAACACCTTGCCGGTTTAATAGAAGGCATTTTTTTGGGATCTTTGCAGTCAGGAAAAACATCTGAACTTGTGTATAGTGGTACTGTGCACAAGTTCTGATGTTTTGCCTGCCTCCAAAAACCCCCGAAAAAAGCCAGCAAAAACACACCTGGGCATTTTTTTTTGACGCTAGCGTTTTTTTGGCATTTTTTTGGGTTCTTTTGAGGCAGGCAAAACATCTGAACTTGTGTATAGTGGTACTGTGCACAAGTTCAGATGTTTTGCCTGCCTCCAAAACCCCCCAAAAAATGCCAGCAAAAACACACCTGGGCATTTTTTTTTGACGCTAGCGTTTTTTGGCATTTTTTTGGGTTCTTTTGAGGCAGGCAAAACATCTGAACATGTGTATAGGGGGTATATATAGACATATATGTCTGAATATATACCCCTAGACATATATAGGTGTGATAGTAGCAGAAATATATTACTGTAAATGATTTCATTAGCGCAAGCATTTATTTCTGCTACTATCACACCTATATATGTCTAGGGGTATATATTCAGACATATATGTCTATATATACCCCCTATACACATGTTCAGATGTCATGTCTGACATCAAACATGTCCTCAAAAAAGCACTGGCAGTGGCAGCCCCTGCAGCATAAAAAATGCTTGGCTGGTGAGAAGCCATATGGGTGTGATGAAGCTATTCAGAGAAAAGATCATTTCTCTATAGCGGTCACCCTGCTATGGAAGGGTTTTGTCACCCTGCCATAGCAGTCACTGCCAGTTAACCCTACACTACACTACGGTCCCCTGACACTTAACACTTTCCCTACAGAAACTAAATTTTTGAAGCTAACTAAAGTGTAAAGGAGCACTATAACTACACTAGATATCCCTGTCCTCACACTAATAAATGCTAAATGACACTTTTAAAGTAAAATTCACAGAACTGCTTCCACTCTCTTCCATGTCCAGTATAACAATGCTAGGAATATGGCGGGGGCGATCTTATATACTGGGGGGCGTATTCACTAATGATTGGTCTAGGGACCCCCTAGTCACTCCAATCACATTCCTAGCATTCTCCTGCCCCCTCAATTGGCTTTTGCTAATGGTTCTGGTCCAATCACGGGCTTTTAAAGCCCATTTCCTGAAGCATTGCATTTTGGGCGGTTCTGGTTGCCGAATTCCGAACTTTTTGGGCAAAAAGTTCTAAATTCGGCCGAACCTCGAACACCCAATGTTCGGGCCGAACCGATGGTGGACCCGAACCGTTCGATCATCCCTACTGTGCAACGGCTTGTTCCCCTAGGGGATGCATTGTGCCTTGGTCTCTTTTGGGATTCTTTAGCCCCTAGCAGCCGGAGAGCCCGCCATCACAGTCTGCAGGTCTGGCGTCTCCTCCAGCATTGAGCTTTCTCTTCCGGCTAGCTTGCTCCTCCACTGTTAACCGGGACTTCCGGTTTCAAAAAAAAGGCTTGATGCTTCTTACTGGCAGGAGATTCAAAATCCTTACCGCTTACCTCTACAGAGGAGCAAATGGAGGAGACTTTTCCTGCAGAGACAACAGGACTTCAGGTATGGAGGGACCTTCTCCTTAAGGTAACCGACTACCTGGCATGTTTTGGCGACCTGTAAGTTCCTGTTTCAGGACACAGGTAGGGAGGAACCTCTCATAGGCCGTCCGTACCTGCCTTCCAGGGGTACCTATCAGACAATCATTTGCCTTTAGGTCAGAGAAAAAAAAACGAACGTTCCGGTGTGAGGTTGGAAACACAACTGAACTGAAGCTCAAGGATGGGTGGGACCTTTTTAACAGCTGCAAATTAGTTGTGTTTCCTGTAGGGTGGAGCCACAATCTCTCATATGTAGGCCATCCTGGAAGGGTGAAAGGAGAAATTACTAATTCTTCAAATGCAATAACAGACACATAAGGGGTTGTACAACTCTAGAAGAGACGTGCAAGGGGTCGAATCAAAGTGGGTGTAAAGCCAAAAAGTTTATTTTGGATAGTATAGGGTTGGTTAGAACCTCTGCCAAGTTTTTATTTCCAACATTACCTTTCAACAGAAGACTTCTGTCGGCCAGAAATGGGCACACACTGGTTGAAATTCAGCTGATTCAGCAGGACAAATTTTAATACATCTATGGCCAATTTTAGTGCCTTTATCTGTGTATCTGCTATTGCCATTATGGAGGTGGACCACTCTTTCTGTAGGATTTAGTATTTATTCTTTTATAGGAGAACATAACAGGAGGAACTGGAGAAGCAAAGGTGAATAGCAGGAGCACCCAAAACTTTGAAGTAGATGGGGACACTATTGGACATAAGAACAGTAAGATTTCCGACATCCCGAAATATACCCAAACACTGGTGCGCTTTATACTATTGGGAGGCAAACTCTCCATAGCGGGATCCTGGAAATTACCCAGGGTCTCCATCAGGAAGATACGGAATAAAATAACCTGGATAATGACCCAAGAAAAAATGGTCAGTGTTCTGACTAACACGGTACCCAAATTTGAACTAATCTGGGAGCCCTGGGCAACGTACGTTGGTATCTCACTGGTTCCTGGAGTGACCTTGAGTTAGATTGTTTTATTATGGTATCCTGGGGACTGGCTGTACCCTCTTTCTCCTGTCCTATTATCTCCTCTCCTTCCCTTCCTCTTCTACCTCTGTTCCTCTGCTACCTAACCCTTCTCTGGGCCCTATGGCCCCCTTCTCCATGTTATTGAGAGGTGACTAGTTGCCATTACGTTAAGTTTGACATGAGAGATAGCACCCTAGGTGGATATTGCACTGTACGAGGTGTATTTAGCTATTTCCTGATCTATTTTTCTTATTTTTAATTTGCACACATATGCCTCCCCTTCAGATAGGGATCTAGTTGACAAGCTTGACAACCTTGAAACCTCAACGGTACTTTTTCATTACACTTTTTTGTATCCTCATGGCTAATTGAATCTCCGGTGTCTTCGGTACTGCATTGTTCTAAGGACTATCGTTACATGGCCCCGAAGCCATCAACCTATTACCTGCCTTGTACTGTTATTACTGCTATACCTCCAATGTTATGTTGCCTTCTCAACATCTTTATTGTATTTTGATGTTATGTTCACTTGTTTTTCTTGAATAAAAATTATTGAAAGTAAGAACAGTAAGATTTTCCTTACATTGAGACTTACAACTTGCTGTAATGCAAAATGCATCAAATCTTTTTTCTGCTGCTGTAATGTGCTGATTTAAAGCGTTATTAAACCCAAAACCAAAAATGCAATATATTGCAGCTTACCAATCATTAGATGCGTTGGTTGTATTCATTTTCTTTTCTTAAGCTTTTTTCCCTCTGTTTTAACCTGGTGATATGGCCAGTAACACACCTCATTTATTAGTGTGTCCCCACTCTGGATGAAGGAGCCCAGGGGGCACAGCAGACAGCAGCATTATCAGTCTGGTGGGAGGAGAGTGTTAAATGGACTAGCAAATTAGGTAACGTGATATTAAAGTTTATTTATTTTTTATTACAAACATGTTATACTTACCTGCTCTTTGCAGTGGTTTTGCACAGAGCAGCTGTGATCCTCTTTTTTTCGGGTCCCCTGCTGGTGCTCCTGGCTCCACCCCCTCGATCAGTGCACTCAGAGAAAGCAGCTTACCCTGGGGGTACCGCTGCATGCTTGCTCCCGAGCTGCTGTTCTATACGTTCATAAGGCACATAGAGCTGCAGCTCAGTCGTGCCCCGTCTCTCTTCTCATTGGCTCACTGGCTATGATTGATAGCAGTGGGAGCCAATAGGCTCCCGCTACTGTCTCATCCAATGAGGAGGGAGAGTCCTGGGAGGAGGCTATCTTGAACATTGCTGGATAAGAGGGAGCTCAGGGAAGGATTGGGGGGGGGGGGGCACTGCACAAAGAATGTTTTTTACCTTCATGCATATAGCTAAAGGCAGGATCAACCAGGTATATTTCACATTACACAAAACAAATGCTTTAGTAGCTTTGTGAGTATGAATGTGCGTATGCTGTTATATAGCATATAATTAGTGTTTTTTTATAGTCGGGTCTTAATGACACTTGATATGAGAATGTGTGTCAGTCCACCTAACAAACATTTTATACATTGATTCCAAAGTGATTTTTAATAGTTAAAGTGACTCAAACACCTTTGTGGTTTATTGTGTATAAATATCCAATATTAATATCTGCTTTAAATTAATACTTTGTCAGCTTCTAGCCGTGTGAATATTATGTTTGCATCTGCAAATATGAAGCCCTTAAGACCTTAATATCTAATTTTCAGGTTTATAATTAATATTTCTGATATTATGTTTTCCACTACAATACACAAATACCGAGTGTGATACTGGTTTTTGCTATTGTGGCAATCAGAAAATTGCTGAGCATCTTGTAAATGAATAAGAATTTTCCCTTCTTGCTATGAAAGTAGATGGTGTACAAATTTAATATACTATTTGTGTACAATATCCAGCCTCCTGACATATCTGTTGGCATACTTCCATCCTCTTAGGTAATATAAAATCTAAAAGTATATTTCAATAAAAAAATATTGAAACAAAAATAAAAAGTATATTGTATAGAGTACATATGAGTACAACGTAGAGTTACAACCACAGTGTTTGCCTTAAAGCTGGATTTCCGTCTGCTTACAAGAATCTCATCTGGGTGTCTGCAAGTCTAATTACTATAATTATTATGCAGAATTTATATAGCACCAACAGTTTGCACAGCACTTTACAAAAGAAAGGCAGACATTACAGTTCAATACAGGAGGAATCAGAGGGGCCTTCTTGTTAGAGTTTACAATCTAAGAGAGAAGGTCCAGAGATACCAAAGGTAATAACTGTGGGGCATGAGCTGATGGAGAAAGTAAAAACACAGCGTATTAGTTAGAAGAAGGATAGGTTTCTTTAAAGGGAAGGGTTTTTAGGGATTGTCTTAAGATGGATAGATTAGGAGATATTTGGACAAATTGGGGTAGGGAGTTCCAAAGGATGGGAGAAGCATCGGAGAAGTCCTTGAGGCAAGCATGGGAGGAGGTGACAAGGGAGCTAGAAATCGGGGGGTCTTAGGAGGACCAAAGAGAACAGTTTGGATGATATTTTGAGACTAGCTTAGTAATGTAGCTGGGGGCTTAGTTGTGGATGGCTTTGTCAGTTGTTAGTATTTTTCACTGAATTGTGTTGTTAATTGGAGGTAGTGCCCTTTTTACTTTTTGGTTTATGTTAGGAGAGTGGTGCTAGACATTGCACAGTTGGTAAGGTGGATAAATCTGGCAGCAGCATTCATGGTGGACTGAAGGGGGAATAACATATGTAAAGATAAGCCAATGAGAAGAGAGTTGCAGTAGTCAAGGCGAGAGATAACCAGGGAGTGAACTAGGAGCTTTGTGGTATCATTGGTTAAAGAGAGCATGTAATCAAGAGTATTGCTTACCTTATTTCTTGGTCCTGGAGGCTTCCTCGGAACAGTAGAGTCATGAATGTTCTCCCAAAACCACTTCTCTTCCCCATTTGTTTGACTGCCCCATCCCCCACAGACTTCAGCAGGGAGCACAAGCTTTGCTTATTGGGGTCCTGCAGGCTTTTCTGCTGCAGAATCACAAATGTTCCCACAAAACCACTTCTTTTCTCCTGTTGTGTGGAGATCACCCTCATAGACTTTAGCAGGGAGCATAAGCTTTGCTGATTGGAAATCTCTAGCAGTGACTCTGGGGGTATTTTGAACTTTTGTAGATTGACTACTGTTTCCAAGGAGAGCAAGGGTTCTTCAGACTCACTCGCTGAGTCACAAACATTCCCACTAAATAACCTCCTCTTCACCGATTCTGTGGCTGTCCCCCTGACTGACTTCGGCAAGGAGCATGAGTTATGCTGATTGGAAAGCTCTAGCTGTGATTTTACTGGGGCATTTAGGACCTTTGCAGACTGACCACTGCTTCCTAAGAGAGCAAGGGTTCTGCAGGCTTCCCCAATGCAGCCAAATGTTCCCACAAAACTAATTTTCTACTTTCTCCAGATGTATGGACATCATTCTTGAAGAAGTCAATGCCACCTAATGGATGAAACGCATTGGTGCGTGTATTCCTGCATGCCACGCCTCACAGCCAAATCTACCGATCTCCATCCATCAGATATTTAGGCCGCCGTATGCCGCTCCACCCAGCAGAGGGAAGCACAGGACTGGACATCGAGCCAGGGAGAACAGAGGCTCCCACTTTTCCACGTGAGGCTTCTAAACATCCGCTGCTGATCCACTGACCCAATTCACTGGCTCTGCACTTACACATGGAGGTCATCTTCACATGTGCTTGAATCAGGAACAATTGTGGAAAAATTCACTCTTACATATACACCATATTGGGTGCCTTCTATAGACTTGGTGCCTATATATCAGACGTGAGGTCCCACCATCATTGAAGGAATAGTACCCAACCCCTGCATAAGCGACACCCACAGCCATCCATCCCTTATTTCCATGAAGAATCATGCATTCATAGGCCCTCAGCCTTAAGACCCCCCATACCCATGTACCACATTAAATATTTCACAGTCACTACCAGTAGATAAGTGGTAAATAGTGAGTACAGACATCAACAGGATACTATACGGCTGACCTTCGGCAGACAGCCCTGTTTTTTCCTGTTTTTTACTGCAACCTGATATATATGTACCAGCTGCCTTTTGTTGTAGGAATTAAGTACTGTACATGTGATTTGACTATAAACCCGGGTGTGCGCTTTCAGTGACAATGTTGTCCTAGTTTTAACCTATTGTGTGTAGCTTGCTTTATGCGATTCCATTTATTCTTATATTTTGACATTTCATAAAGTTTACTTAACCTAAGAGAGACCGCTGTTTGCCCTTTTCTCTTCCTCCCTTATAGAATTCCTGTGGGTTCTTTCCCATTACTGTATTTTATGCATATATTTATGGACGTCATTCTTACCATCTTCAACAAGGAGCATAGGCTTTACTGTTTGAAGAGGGCTAGCTGTGACTCTACTGGGGGCATTTTGGAACTCTATAGCCTGACCACTGCATCCAAAGACATCAAGGGCCTTCTCTGCAGTATGCTGGCAGGGCACATATGTTTATCCTTGGGATGCAGCTCCTTTTTAGGGCCCAGTTTATACATGGGGTGGGGGTGGTAAATCAGGCTGTTAAGCCACGTTTTACCCCGCCCCCCAAACTGCAAAGGCAGCCATACAATAGTATAGGCATGCAAAAACTATGCTCAACATGGCCCTTTTAGATAAAGAGGCTACAGTGCCATGGTGTAGACTTTAAAGGACTAATGCAGGAGGTGGGTCAGTGCTGTATCTTGGCCTAGGCCAACAAGGCCCAGGCCTAGGGCGGCACTTTGAAGGGGGGCAGCAAAAAAGCTGCACCCCGCACGAAAAATAAACAGCATACTCCCGACTCTTGACGAAAAGGGTCCCCGCTGGCTTGCGCTACACTTTTAGTATAGTGCCAGTCTTATGGGGCAAATTGGGCCGGAGGGCAGGGTCCAGGAGGCAAATTAGTCTGGCACCCACAAAAAGCGGTCACACTGCTACCTGCGCTGTGATAATATCCACCGGTGAGGACATTCGGACAGACTATAGACAGGAAGGGGTGGGTCGTATTTAAATTAGGGGGTGCCCAAGTTTAGTCAGGCCTAGGGCAGCACAAAACCTAAATACACCACTGAGGTGGGTGTTGGCATCACACCTCCACACTGATTTGGTTTAGCTTTAGTTTCATTTGTAGCCAGTTAATTATCCCACCAGGAATCTTTTTTCATTTTTCTTGCAGTCTGTAGATTCGTTGTAATGTCCACAACCACTGACATTTATTTGTACGATATAGTTAATATAAATCACAGCTTTACACTTACTAACATATCAAACATAATTTTCACATGTATCTGTCACACCTTGTAAATCTCATGCCAGTTAAGTCAGCCTTGAAATGAAATGTACGCTGTTTCAATTTTCTTTAAATTACCGCAATGTTGGTTTCTTTTTTATTGTTTACTGTGAATATCCACAAATTATCAGCAAGTTATTATTATGTATATTAATCTGTCACTGCAAATTTATGTTTGCTCTGATTTCTGTACTTAATTGCAACATCTATATTATATTTACTTCATAATTAGGAATTTAATATCGTATAATTGCTGTTAAGTTTTGATAAGCAAAAAAAAAAAAAAGTAAATTAAATGATTTAATATGAAAGTACCAGTAAACAAAAAATGTAAGACTGCAAATGGTAGTATTAATTTGGAGGTTTTAATATTAATTGCTGTTTATAATAACAATGCTGCTTTCAAGCAGTAGATGCATAGCCTCATATTGTACAATATAATATATATATATATATATATATATATATACACACACACACACACACACACACATTATATATATATATATATATACATACACACACACACATATATATATATATATTTATATACACACAGTGTCTCACAAAAGTGAGTACACCCCTCACATTTTTGTAAATATTTTATTATATCTTTTCATGTGACAACACTGAAGAAATGACACTTTGCTACAATGTAAAGTAGTGAGTGTACAGCTTGTATAACAGTGTCAATTTGCTGTCCCCTCAAAATAACTCAACACACAGCCATTAACCAGTTGGCGACCGCCCCAGGGCGGCTCGGCTGCACATAATCACGTAGATCTGTGATTAGGCACAGTGGGAGCCAGACCGCAGGAGGAGCAGCCTTGATCGCCTCCGGCCTCCTGCGATCTTTTGGGAAACTGACAGGAGAGCCGCCTGCCTATGTAAACAAAGCAGCTCTCCTGTCACACAGGCACAGTGAGATCGTGTCTCTCAGCTAAGCTGAAACACCGCTCTCTATGTGCCTGTCACAGAGCCCCCCCCACACAGTTAGTAAACACAATTAGGCTCACACTTATCCCCTTGATCACCCCCAGTATTAACCCCTTTCCTGCCAGTGTCATTTATACAGTAACAGTGCATATTATTTAGCACTGATCACTGTTTTGGTGTCACTGGTCTCCACAAAGTGTCACTTAGTGTCAGATTTGTCCGCCACAATGTCGCAGTCTCGCTAAAAATCACTGATCGCCGCCATTACTAATAAAAACAAAAACAAAAAAAAGTCCAAAATCTATCCCATAGTTTGTAAACGCTATAACTTCTGCGCAAATCCAATAATGTACGCTTTTAGGGATTTTTTTTTCTACCAAACATATGTGTGATACATATATTTTCTTTTAAAAATTTTAATTTTTAAACATTTTTTATTGGGAATGTTTTATAGCAAAAAGTAAAAAATATTGCATTTTTTCCAAAATTGTCGCTCTTTTTTTATTTATAGCGCAAAATCTAAAAACCGCAGAGGTGATCAAATACCACCAAAAGAGAGCTCTATTTGTGGGAAAAAAAGACATCAGTTATATTTGGTACAGCCAAAGACCATAAAACTGAGCTGCAGCATGGTGGCAAAGACGATACAGCAGTTTAATAGGACATGTTACACTCAGAACATATGGGTATGGCGAGCATTGCTGCAGAGGTTGAAGGGGTGAGGGGTCAGCCTGTCAGTGCTCAGTTCATGCATCACACACTGCATCAAATTGGTCTGCATGGCTGTCGTCCCAGGAAGAATCCTCTTTTAAAGATGATGCGCAAGAAAGCCTGCAAACAGTTTGCTGAAGACAAGCAGACTAAGGACATGGATTACTGGAACCATGTCCTGTGGTCTGATGAGACCAAGATAAACATATTTGGTTCAGATGGTGTCAAGCATGTGTGGCAGCAACCAGGTGAGGAGTACAAAGACAAGTGTGTCTTGCCTACAGTCAAGCACGGTGGTGGGAGTGTCATGGTCTGGGGCTGCATGAGTGCTGCCAGCACTGGGGAGCTACAGTTCCTTGAGGAAACCATGAATGCCAACATGTACTGTGACAAACTGAAGCAGAGCATGACCCCCCTTCAGAGACTGAGCTGCTGGCAGTATTTCAACATGATAACGACCCCAAACACAGCTCCAAGACAACCACTGCCTTCCTAAAGAAGCTTAGTGTAAAAGTGATGGACTGGCCATGCATGTATCAAGACCTAAACCCTACTGAGCATCTGTGGGGCATCCTCAAACGGAAGCTAGAGGAGCGCAAGGTCTCTAACATCCACCAGCTCCGTAATGCCGTCATGGAGGAGTGAAAGTGGACTCCCATGGCAACCTGTGAAGCTTTGGTGAACTCCATGCCCATCAGGGTTAAGCTAGTGCTGGAAAATAATGTTGGCCACACAAAATATTGGACATGTTCGCTTAGGGGTGTACTCACTTTTGTTGCCAGCAGTTTAGACAATATTGGCTGTGTGTTGTGTTGAGGGGACAGCAAATTTACACTGTTATACAAGCTGTACACTTACTACTTTATATTGTAGCAAAGTGTCATTTCTTCAGTGATGTCACATGAAAAGATAGAATAAAATATTTACAAAAATGTGAGGGGTGTACAGGAGAGCCAGTTGTACTGTCTTGTTGCAGACACCAATCCTCTTCTGCCTCCCCCTGCAGCGCTGCCAGCTTCTCTTCCTCTTTCCTTACACTGGAGGAGAATTGGTCCTGGCACATGTGCCCCTTCCATCTGCTGTCCAGACTACCTATGTGCCTTTTTCCCCAACAGCACTTCCAGTTCCCTTCTCTAATCTCCCGCCGGCAGCTGCTATGGGCACACAGGGAGAAGATTCAGGATAGAGAGTGGAGGAAAGGGAAGGTAAATAGGTCATTTACTGGCCCCTTCCTTTCCTGAATGAATACAGTGTGCAATCGGTAACAATCACTCCTGTGTCCGTTAATCACTGAAGAAAAACAGTGTTTACTATGCTTTAGTTTGTGAATAAGCAGGAAGCCTCAGAACACTACATGCTTTTCTGTAGCTTCTCCACTTTTAAAAAGTCCCTGACACTTTTCTAAAACACAGCAGCTGAAAAAAGCATAGATGTGAACGTGTCACATAGGAAAGCATGTTAAACGGACTGTAATGTGTTTCTGCAAAAAGCAATAATAAAAACACAAATAATATCTACAGTATTACCGCACTAATGAAAAAATGAGAAAGTGTGAGAAATATAAAAAATTATATATATATATATATAATCAAGTGAAATATATAGATGAATAAATAACAGCACCCAAAAGAACAGTAGTATAAATAAGTTGCGCTTATTATATCCTGGCTGTCCCTTGGGTCTAGTTGGAGTTGAAGCGATTCCTTTGCTAATTTACAGGCGCACACTTCACCGATTATCTGGTAAGCAGATTTAAATACTGGTGGTGGACCAGCACATTGGTGATTTCCCAGTCTATTTGCACCAATATTTTTTGTGGACAAACACTGGAGGTGGATTTTTTACTATCTTGGTTTGGACCTACTATAGAGACTTTATTGGACTTTTATTTATAACACTCAAGTGTCGGCTTCTTTATTTTTGCTGATTGTTATATGCTTTTTGCTATTCAGATCCATGTATTTTTGTTTCATTTATTGATACACTGATTGTATACATTCACTTAGCGTGACTTATTTATACTACAATAATAAAAACATGTAGGTGTGAACCGAGCCTAAGGTCTGGTTCACACATATGCGGGTTTTTGGAGCTTTTTGCAGAAACGCACTACAGTTCATTCAATATGCTTTCCTATGGGACACGTTCACATCTATGCTTTTATCAGCTGTGGCATTTTTTGAAAGGTTCAAGGGCTTTTTTAAACCAAAAAAAAAAAATGTTTTCTTTTTTTTCTTTTTTGCTTCAATAGATTTCAACGGAGAAGCTGCAGATAAGCATGTAGTGCAATTTTGTTGCCATTTTGATGCGATTTTACCGCAATTTGCTTTTTTTGGCCAACAACAAATTAGCCCAAACAAAACCCTAAAAAATGCAAAAAGCACCGCAGAAACAGATCGAAAGCAAACTGCATAGATGTGAACCAAGCCTAGGCTGCTTTCACACTGATTCACTGCAATAATGCAGCAAAGGCGATTTTGCCAGGTTGTTACCATAATTTTACCGTGTTTACAGTGAGGTTTTCAAAGGACATGCGACTATTAAGTTCATATAACCCCCCTTTTTTAATACATTTTAATTGTACACTATGTCTGTGTTGTTTGGCTTACTTCCATATATGAATACCTGATTGGAAGAGCTAGCCATCTTCAAATATATCCATCTATCCATCAAGAATATACCGTTATCTGTCTGAACATCCGGTGACACAGCCATCGTTTGGGAGACCCATGGTTAATATCCAGCTTGAGTGACCCATTTGCTGCATAGTATTTTGGGTCCATAACCTCTGGTGAGTGCATTAAATTTCTATTTCAGTGGTGTGGGGACTCCTATTCATCTTTGATCACCTATATAAGTTTGGATGGTTCACCTTCATGGCTTAACCTTTGAACACTTGGAACTCACCATTATATATTATTTTTTCACTTAACACATAAGTTCTTCACTGGACTGCATTTGTCTTTTTAGCGCTGCACTTTATTTTTATATAATGCGACTATCAAAAACCGCATCAAAACGCAACAGGGGTTTTCCATTGCTTTCAATGGGAAGGTGCGTTTTAGGTGTGTTTTTTTTATTTATTTATTTTTTTTACTCCCCAAACATGCTCCAAAAATGCTGCAAGCAGTATTTTTTTTTAAGGTAACGGAAGTGCACCACCCCAGGGTGTACACATTCATTGGTTTTAACCTCTTTACAACCGCCCACCGCAGATGTACTGCAGCAGGCAGCTGCTCCTGCACAAACCGCCATAACTGTACAGTGGGGAATTTGATGCAGTGGGCAGGCGGCTCTGATTGCCGTCTGACACCCACGATCATTCCCTGCTGAGAGAAGAATGGTCAGCTGTTGTAAACACAGTTAACTATTCTTCTCCCTGCAATGATGATAGAGCCCCTGTGATCCTTCTATATAGGATCACATGTCTCTATGGTCATTTCACAAGTCACGCCCCCCACATTTAGAATCACTCCCTTAGGCTCACATTTAACCCCTTGATCACCCACACTGTTAGCCCCTTCCCTGCCAGTGTCATTATTACAGTAACAGTGGATATTTTTAGCACTGATCACTGTAGTAATGTCACTGGTCCCCCCAAAAGTGTCAAAAATGTCAGTTAGGGGTCCGATCTGTCTGCCGCAATGTCACAGTCCAGCAAAAAAAAATCGCAGATTGCCGCCATTACTAGTAAAAATAAATAAATAAATAAAAATTACATAAATCTTTCCTGTAGTAGCAAAAAAAATAAATAAAAAAAATATTTGAATATTATATAGCAGAATGTGAAAAATATTGATTTTTTTTTCAGAATTGTTGCTCTTCTTTTGTGAATAGCGTAAAAATTAAAAATTGCACAGGTGATCAAATACCACCAAAAGAAATCTCTATTTGTGGGAAAATAAGGACGTACATTTTGTTTGGGTACAACGTCGCACCACTGCGCAATTGTCAGTTAAAGTCGTGCAGTGCCAAGTAGGGATGATCGAACTTTTCAAAAGTTCGGTTCGACCAGAACACCCGAACTTCCCGAAAGTTCGGCCCGGATTTCAGAACCCCGTTCAAAAAACACAATTTTGAAGCCCTAAAACCCAATAAATGTCCCTAAAAAGTGCCTAGGGTTCTGGGTCATGCCCCAGGGACTATTAATCACACAAAAAAAAGTTCTTAAAAATTGTCATTTTTGAAAAAATTATTGAAAAAATTATTGAAAAAAAAAATGAGATTTCTTTGGATTTAGTGTCTGGTGGGTCTAAAAAGTGTACCTGTGAAGATTCAGCTCTGTAGCATGTCCAGAACCAGAAAAAAACGAGTTTGTTTGTATTAAAATTGCAATAGAACAGGATAGTGGCTCCATTATTTTCACACCTTGCCGGTTTTGTAGCAGGCGTTTTTTTGGGCATTTTTTGGGGGTCTTTGGAGGCAGGCATAAAATCAGAACTTCTGTGTAGGGGTATATATACACACACACACACATGTATGTATATATACACATACACATATATAGGTGTGAAAGTAGCAGAACACTACGTTTGCGCTAATGAAATAATTAACACCCATATGGCTTCTCTCCTTTCACACCTATATGTGTGTATGTGTATAAATACATATAAGTGTGTGTGTATATATACCCCTATACAGAATTTCAGATGTTTTGCCTGCCTCCAAAGACCCCCAAAAAATGCCCAAAAAACACCTGGGCGTTTTTGTAGCTGGCGTTTTTTCAGGCATTTTTTGGGCGTCTTTGGAGGCCGGCATAACATCTGAACTTCTGTATAGGGGTATATATAGACACACACTTATATGTATTTATACACATACACATATATAGGTGTTATAGCAGAGAAGCCATATGGGTGTTAATTATTTCATTAGCGCAAGCATAGGTTTCTGCTACTTTCACACCTATATATGTGTATGTGTATATATACATACATGTGTGTGTGTGTATATATACCCCTACACAGAAGTACAGATGTTATGCCTGCCTCCAAAGACCCCCAAAAAATGCCCAAAAAAAACGCCTGCGCCAAAAAAAAAACGCCCAGGTGTGTTGTTGCAGGCGTTGTTTTTGGGCATTTTTGGGGGGTCTTTGGAGGCAGGCATAACATCTGAACTTCTGTATAGGGGTATATATACACACAAACTTATATGTATTTATACACATACACATATATAGGTGTTATAGCAGAGAAGCCATATGGGTGTTAATTATTTCATTAGCGCAAGCATAGGTTTCTGCTACTTTCACACCTATATATGTGTATGTGTATATATATATATATATATATATACATACATGTGTGTGTGTGTGTATATATACCCCTACAAAGAAGTTCAGATGTCATGCCTGTCTCCAAACATGTCCTCAAAAAAGCCCTATAAACGCCTGCAACAAAAGCAGGGTGACAGGGGCGAAGCCACTATCCGGGAATATAAGTGTTCTAAGAGAAACAATCTTTTCTCTATAGCGGTCACCCTGACATGGAAGGGTTTTGTCACCCTGCCATAGCAGTCATAGTCAGTTAACCCTACACTACACTACACTACGGTCCCTTTACACTTAACACTTTCCCTACAGAAACTAAATTATTAAATCTAACTATAGTGGAAAATAGTACCCTAACTACACTAGATATCCCTTTCCTCACACTAATAATTGCTAAATGACACTTTGAGAGCAGAAGTAACAGAACTGCTTCCACTCTCTTCCACAGCCCTGTATTAAATGGTAGAGATTTGGCGGGGCTATCTTATATACTGGGGGGCATATTCACTAATGATTGGCCTCTGGAGCCCCTAGTCACTCCAATCACATTCCTAGCATTCTCCTGCCCCCTCAATTGGCTTTTACTGATGGTTCTGGTCCAATCATGGGCTTTTAAAGCTCAGTTTCTGTCCCATTGCATTTTGGTCGGTTCTGGTTGCCGAATTCCGAACTTTTTCAGCAAAAAAAGGGGGCAAATCCTTTCTGTCTTAAAGTGGTTAAAGGGAAGCATTTTATTTTAGCTTTTCAGGCGCTTTTTGTTAATGCAAAAGTGCTTGAAAGATTCCTCAGTGTGAAAGCAACCTTAGGACTCCTTCACACCAGTCCACACGGCTAAGTCGTGAGTGCTCTGGTGTAGAAGTGGCAGGAGGTGCTACAATGCGTTGTTACAGCATATTCCATTGTTTACTTTTTTAATTTATTGAAGTGTCAAAAAAGACACCTTATATAACTCTATAAATCGCAGTACATTAAGCAAATTGCGTTTCATTTTTATGTAGCTCATATTATCGCATATATATGGTGTGAGCGGGAAACAATTGTTTTCTATGTGCTTTTGTGTTTAGCAGCCTGAAACTAATCTAGTGTACTGTATATCAATGCATCTCAGCAGTCATGGTGTGAACGAGCCCTAACTGAACTGAATAGATCCAGCCTTGAGAAAAAGTGATTACCATGGGATGTGATCACCTAGCATAAATATATAAAATGATTCATACAGTATTTATTTGAAAGATTTTTGCAAAGTGTCTCTGGAAATAGGCTGATACCCACTGTGAGGACTAGAATCAAAAGGTAGAGCGTTTAAGGACAATGCCACTCGTTTGTCTTCTTTTTAAGGGATTTTCTTGCCCATTTTTATTAAAAGAAGCTTCAGAAAAACACATAGATTTCCTTCGCAGGGGTTTTTAGCATTTCTTCTTCTTTACCATAAATAACATTCAGCCCTCGTGGTTCGTACTTGCAGCACTGCTGCTCTGGCCTTAAACTCCAGGTCCTTGTCTGTTTCCTACAAACTGGTTACTCTCCAAGTGGGTGCACGTGGATAGCAGTTTCATGCTGCACTGATTCCCACGTGGCGCCTCCTGACTCCTGGGCCAGACCTCCTGTCTGCTAGGGTGGAGCCCAGAACCATGGTCAGGTCATTGGTAAAATCCCAGCACACACCTGACCAATTAGTATGCTGGCTATACTGAATAGCTGGACCCAGGATTGGAGATTTCATCCCACCTGAACACTTCCTACAGACTGGTTACTACTGTTTCCTACAGACTGGTTACTCTCCAACTGGGTGCACATGGATAGCAGTTTCATGCTGCACTGATTCCCACGTGACGCCTCCTGACTCCTGGGCCAGACCTCCTGTCTGCTAGGGTGGAGCCCAGAACCATGGTCAGGTCATTGGTAAAATCCCAGCACACACCTGACCAATTAGTATGCTGGCTATACTGAATAGCTGGACCCAGGATTGGAGATTTCATCCCACCTGAACATTTCGAAATCTCTAAGCTCCAGGTCCCAAACTGGACTTTTGTAAAACACTGAGGAAACGGAAAAGCCAGTTTTCTCTTCATTTCACAAGCTCCCTGGGGCCTCTCAACCTGTCTAGTTGAGAATCCTGGGGTCACAATCACTTTTTAGACCCTGGCAGGGCAACGCTCTGCCACTCCACCTAGCAAGGCATTTTGAAATTTTCATAACTTGCCCCAGGCTTGAGAGCTCTTAAAGTGATTGTAAATCCTCACCTTGTAAAACAACCCATTCAGTTTAAAATATGAATAAAGACTTCCGGTTCCGCGCCACATGAGCAGGGAGTGAAGAACAGTGGCTCCGGGAACCCCCGCATACAAAGTCTACAAATCACCGCTCACAGACTACCTACGCCGGCTCCGCTACTATCCCTGTGCTCCGCTGATCCCCGCCGTCTGGATGGACCGCTTCGTCACACACAGCGGGACCGGGACTGCTGCGATACACAGGCAGGACTCCCAGCAACAGCCCGCGCCATCACAGGCAAGTAACATGGCCGCTGACAGCGTGGACAGCTCAGCTCCTACACTTCCCGCATCCGCACACACAGATGCCCACATCGATGCACAAAGCCAGCGTATGGCACAGGCAGTGGCTGCCATATTATCACCTACCATAGCAGAAGCAGTAGAGAGGGCTGTATCAGCGGGCATATCTCTGCTCCGCAAGGAGCTAGGGGAGCAGGCCAGGCGCCTATCAGAGGTGGAACACAGGGTCTCCGACATAGAAGATGAAATGCAATCCTCATTTGCTAATGATAGCAAAACCGCCCAGACTCAACAGTACATATTAGAGAAGCTAGATGATTTTGAAAACAGATCTCGCAGGAACAATCTTAGAGTGATCGGGCTGCCAGAATCTTTCAATGCGGGAATGCTGACTGAAATCTGTTCCATTCGGATTCCACAGGCATTGGGCATCAATACAGTCTGCACCATTGAGCGTGCACACCATCTTGGATCCCCATCAAACGATCGCAGATCCCCACGCCCTATCATAGCGAGATTTCTAAATTACTCAGACAGGCTGGCCATTCTCAAGTCCTTTAAAAACGCCAAATCCCTCGCTCTAGATGGTCACAAGCTTTTGCTGTTCGCAGACTACTCGCAGGAGGTCACCCGCAGGCGAAAAGCGTTTCAACCAACCTGCAATGCTCTTTACCTCAAAGGCATCAAGTTCACTCTGGCTTACCCTGCCACCCTTCGGTTCACTGACCAATTTGGAGAATCCAAGTCCTTTTCACACCGCGAAGAGGCGGCGGACTACATCCGTTCTCAACTTCATCTCTCCATGGATACCAACTCTACTGCTGCTCCCTCCCTCCCTCTCTCCTTCTATTAGGGATCTTTGTAGCCCACGAAAGGAATCTCCTAAGTGTTACTTTGATCTGTCGTTATAATTTTGCTGTCCCCCCACAGCCTTCCAAGAGTTCTGCTTCCTCTCATGTTTTTTTCTCTTTTTCAAAGTGCCACCGCTCTACTGGGAATGCTTCCCATTCAATGGTCTATGGATATTGTCCTGCCAAGCCTGCTAGCGAGTGGAAACAGCACCCTCACCGGTAACGCTGTTGGATGGTGTAAGTGTCATGTGGAAAAAAGAGAAGTTCCCATGTGTTCAGTTGTATTGTTATTTTCTGTATGCCAGTTTAATATATGTTTATGTATCCCATTTGAGGGATGCTACCCCTAGAAAGGCAGCTACCGAAACTATACCCACCTCAATACTCACTGTGCCTTTTCACCGAGCCTCATCACTAGAGCAATCATCACCCCGAGTGCTATCCCATCTCCTTTTTATCATGTTACTTCCTATTCTTGATGTAAGAACCCTACCCTTCGATCCCCCTTGATCTAAAATTCATTTCCTGGAATGTCAAGGGTCTTAGGTCCCCCTATAAACGTATGGCCATCCTTAGACACCTTAAACGCCTTAAAACAGATATAGCCATGTTACAGGAAACCCACTTAACATCTGCAGATCTCGACCGTATGCGCAAGCTTTGGGTAGGCCGAGTTTTTGGTTTGGCCTCCTCTAAAGGCAAAGCCGGGGTCATGATCCTGGTCTATAAACGGCTCACATGCGACATCTTTCTACTATATTCAGACGCCAACGGACGAATCCAAATATTGAAACTGATCCATGATTCCAAACCTGTAATCATTTCTAACGTTTATGCCCCTACACCTCCTACAAAATTCTTCTTCCAAATTTTGACAGGCTGCTTGGCCCCCTATATCCACTTCCCCCTCCTATTGGCCGGAGACCTCAACTCAGTCATGGACCCTGCGGAAGACAAATCCCCCCCCCCCCAAATCCTGTAATCCATCCTGCTCCCTTTTGGCTACCACACCTCTAGCGTCCTTTGCTGACAGCCTGCAACTAACTGATGTTTGGCGCCTGGATAACCCTGTAGGCAGGGAATTTATCTTTTACTCCCCTCCACACAGTACCTTTTCTCGAATAGACTACACCCTCAGCAACTCCCTAATGCTTCCTTCTTTAATCTCTCCCTCCATATCTGACTTGGTCCTCTCTGATCATGCCCCCATTTCTATCACTATGACCTCCTCATCGCCTTCCCCTGTCCCTAAACCTTGGCGATTCCCAACGTATCTAGCTAACAATGCTGACCTTCGCTTGTCCCTTCAGGCCACATGGTCAGACTTCCTCAGAGACAATGCACAACACACAAATAATCCAGTCCTTTTGTGGGAGACGGGCAAAGCTGTTCTCAGAGGCAAGATTATGCAAACTACTCAACTGCGAGTTCAATACTGCGTCAGGCACATTCCCGTCTCCTACAACAGGATACACCGGCATATAGGG
Organism: Pelophylax lessonae; assembly: GCF_965119305.1. Taxonomy (NCBI): domain Eukaryota; kingdom Metazoa; phylum Chordata; class Amphibia; order Anura; family Ranidae; genus Pelophylax; species Pelophylax lessonae. The sequence goes on along the minus strand of NC_138772.1, from coordinate 499,931,167 downwards.
CACAGTGGAAGGAAGATAAATTGCAATTTGACCATTGGGCCCTCGCCCAGGCACAATTTCACAAATCAATACTTGACCTCCACTATCATAAATTTGGTAACAAGTCAGGGAAGCTCTTAGCCCAATTGTGCACACCCCAGTTCACCCCTTCCCACATTACTTCTCTCATAGATGCTACAGGAAACCTCGCCTCCTCTCCTAAAGATATTAACCAGATCATGGAACGCTTCTATGCGACTCTCTATGGCCCGGACCCTATAGATGTTACTGTAGCTAACAAATTCCTAGAAGAACTCACACTGCCCAAAATATCAAGGCCCCAACTCTTGCACCTTAATGCACCCATCACCATAGAAGAGACACTTGCTGCCATCTCCTCTCTCTCCCCTGGTAAAGCCCCTGGTCCTGATGGGTATACCTCAGAGTTTTACAAACTCACCAAAGACATGGTTACACCTACCTTAACCGATATGTTCCAACACATCATGGCCGGAGGTAGTTATCTGCCTACGGGCTCTCAAGCATTCATCAAACTTATTCCCAAACCTGGTAAAGACCCCACTGATCCGGGCTCCTACCGCCCCATATCTCTTATCAATCTGGATGCGAAATTATTATCCAAAATTCTTGCTGGTAGATTAGACCAAATCATGCCATCTTTACTACATCCTTCCCAGTCAGGCTTTACCAGGGGACGTTCAGCTACGGCCAACATACGGAAAGTTTTAGCTGTTCTGGCTCATGTCCAATCAGATTCTGACAATAGCTACGCCATAATTACCTTGGACACTGAAAAAGCCTTTGCTAATGTTAACTTTCAGTGGCTCAAGTTGGCTTTACTCAAATTTGGCTTCTCAGGACCTTTCCTAAACCTGATTTCAGCCATGTATGCCTCTCCCATTGCCAATGTTGTTACCTCCAACTTAATTTCGAACACTATCCCCCTCCACAAAGGCACCAGACAAGGCTGCCCCCTTTCCCCCCTGCTCTTCAACTTAGCCATTGAACCCTTATCTCGGTACCTCACCTTCAATGCCCCCCTTAAAGGAATCACTATTGGCCGTGAGGAAATTAGATCCACTCTATTCGCAGACGATATCCTCCTGTTCACGTCCAACCCATCGCAAGACAGGCATCACTTCAAGAACATTTTCGATAGATTTCGGCGCTGCTCAGGACTGCGAATAAACTTCTCGAAAAGTGAGATACTCCCGCTGGGAAATTCCCACCTTTCGCAATGGACACTGCCCTCCCCTTTCACTATAGCCAAATCTCACATAAAGTACCTAGGCATCCACATCGGCAAATCACCTTCCTTCATATACCATCTCAATTATGCCACACTCCTTGCCAAAATCAACAAAGAATTAGACAGCTGGGCCAAACTTCCCCTCTCCCTGATAGGGCGGTTTCACCTTTATAAAATGGTTAGTTTCCCCAAACTATTATACCTTTTGCAGACACTTCCTATACTCCTCAAACACAAAGACATTAACCAGCTCCATAAATCTAAATTCATATGGAATGGCAAGCGGCCACGAATCACTCTGGCTAAGCTCTTCCCTCATAAACTGATGGGAGGTGTGAACCTCCCGGACATTGGGCTGTATAATCTCTCCTGTTTATTGAGAGTGGGTATAGATTGGATTAACGGCACTTCCAACTTTTCCAACAATGCGCTGGAATCGCAAATAGCTGGAAATCTGGATCTAGCGACCATACTCCATAGCAAATGGGGCATTCTCCCTCCAGCCCTGAGACAGAATATACTCTTCAGGGATACCTCAAGAAGCTTGGAGGGAACTTAGCAAGAAGCTAGGTCTTCCAAGCCACATCTCCAGTCATCTTCCTATAAAAGGTAATCCTGCCCTTCAATCCTTCAACCTGGACTCTGTATATGCTTCCTGGGCCTACTCTGGGCTGAAGTACCTCTCCCAGTTGTTCGACTCCTCAACAGGAAATCCTCTTTCTTTTGAAGTTCTCAGACGAGACTTTAATATTCCTCCGGACCATTTTTTGTACGTGCACCAACTAACGGCCCACACAAAATCTATGTCCTGGGACAAGTCCAAAAGTTTTACACCATCAATCATAGACACCTTGCTACCGCTGGAATCCCTCAAACTCTCCCATGTATACCGCCCCATGCAATCTCATCTCTTAAAATCTTCAAAGGAATTCCTGGGCTCTTCATGGGACAAAGCCTTATCCTGCACGGGCTTCAAACAGCTTCTGCTAGATGGTTTCCGCTCAACCTGCACATTTATCCAAAACAAATTTTGGAGGGAGCAGCAGCTCAAGATCCTACATCATGCTTACTCACCTTTTTCATCGTCTCCACTGCACTCTCCAATCCAGGGCTGCTCATGGTGCTTGACTCATAGACCTACCCTGCACCACAGGTTATGGAGTTGCCGCATCGTCTCCTCATTCTGGGACGAGGTGGAACTTTTTGTCTCCTCACTAACTGGACTTCCCCCAATGAAAAATCCATTCCCCTTGCTTTTTGGTCTCCTTGACAGAGCTTCACCGTCTCCATGCGTGGCCCGGGACAGATTAAAGCTCTCTATTTTGACGACCCATAAAGCATGGATCTCTACGTGTTATATGATTGCCAGGAGAGTTATCCTCAGAAACTGGACTTCTGCTACCCCCCCCCCCCTTCAATATGAGAAGTTAAGTCTTATTTGGATGCCCTTCTCCAAAAGGAGCACCTGGATCTCACTTTATCTAAAATAATTCCTCGCTGCTTTTGCTCCAAATGGTCCACGTACATCGACAAATTTTGCCCTCACCTTCACGGGACTGGCCATCCCATTGGAAACGCGCACACCTAAAGTAGACGGACCATTGCCCCCCCCCTTGGCTTCCTCTCATCACCCTCTGTCTGATCCTTCCCCCCAGAACCTGTTCCCACCACACCGCTCTTTCACTTGCTCATTGGACCTTCTACGTTACTGTACTGTAGCTCTCCCCCTCCTCGGAATCTACCGAGCGGGGGCATGTGTTAGAGTATCTGATTTGGTACTGCCTCCCCCCCCCTTTTTTTCTCCTAGACTTTTGTTCAGAATCTTTCTTTACCTACCCTCTTCTCCCCCCCCCCCCTCCCCATATACTCCTCATCACCCCCTTTTGCTCTCACCTCCCCTGCCCCCCAATCCCACCTTTACCACCCTCCCCTTCACCCCATGTTTTCCCTCCTTTCTCCCTTTCCCTCCTTATCCCCTTCGTGACAATTATGGGTTCACTCGCTCAATGCTCTTTGAATCCGGTTAAGTGTGCTGATTACTTAAACCTACATCGGTTACCTTTAGCCATTTTGTCATGTTTACTTGACCACTATACCTGTTAATAATGTTGTTTTTGTTGTTCTTACTGTATTACTTTTGAAAACCCAATAAAAATTTTCTTAAAAAAAAATAGGAATAAAAGGCAAAAAATGTGTGAATGAATATATATATATATATATATATATATATATATATATATATATATATATATATATATATATACATACATATATATATATATATATAAATAATAATAATAATATATATATATATATATATATATATATATATATATATATATATATATATATATATATATTCATTTACAAATCTTTTGCCTTTTATTTCTATTGTAAACTGAATGGGTTGTTTTTCAAGGTGAGGATTTACAATCACTTTAAGAGCTCTCAAACCTAGGGAAAGTTATGAAAATATACATGTATAAACATAAATATATATATATATATATATATATATATATATTGTGGGGATTAGCTCGGTGGCGGGTATGGATGACCCCTTGGGGGGATGCGTTTACACAGGGAGATAGCCGAGAAGTGGTTGCAAACAACAGTTTGGTTTATTCTGATGGCAATTTACTTCACACAAGTGCAAGCCTCAAAAACATCAAAATAAAAATAAAACACAAAATAAATCCTTGCCACTGTGGGCGGCTACCTTCTCACATACAGGAACCTACCTACGGAGTCTGTCTCCAACCTACTGTTGGGCAAACTTTGCTGATCCTATAGCAGACACTCAATAGTCCATGTTTTTTTCTTCACACAACAAATGTCCATTGATCATGTCCCTTTTCCTCTTCACATTGAACATGTCCCTTTGCTTTTCTCTTCACATAGAACACATTCCTTTGTTTGTCTCTTCACATAGCAAACAGTGCATTTATTTCTTTCCACATAGAAATAGTCCAAGACCTCACCTTGAGTAGTCTTCAGTCTTAATTAATTTCCCCTTCACACAGGAAATGTCCATTGGTTTCTTTTCACATAGAAACGATCCAAGACCTCACCTTGAGTAGTCTTCACACTTGTTACCCTCCTCAGCACACATCGCTTCAGGAGGTCTTCCCCATGCTCACACAGCTTCAGGGGGCATCCCTTCTCCCATGCCCACACAGCGTCGGGAGGCACACATCTGACTGTCCTCCTCTCCCCACACGGTGTCAGGAGGCAGCCCTCAATAGACTTCCTTTGGACAAATTATAGAGGCCTTAACTTCCTCATTCCGAACAGCTGAAGGCCTTTCAACTTCTTTACACCTCCCTGCTGCCCCCCTATAGTAATTGGTGAATTTTCTAAACCAGGTGGAAATGTATCTCCTGTCTGTGACTACATCCACAGATTTACCTGACTTCCTGTCACAATATATATATATATATATATATATATATATATATATATATATATATATATATATATATATATATATATATATTTATATATATATATAATACAAAATAAAAAATAAATATATATATATATATATATATATATATATATATATATATAAAATAAAAAATAAATCATTATAAGATTAATACCTTTTCCCCTTTTTTTAGGTGATCGCATGCCCTCTGTTCTCAGATGCATAAGAGCTGGGGGAGGATAAACAGCAGCACACTGATCTTCCCAGGGAACAGCTGTGCAGGGAGGGGTTGTCAGGACAAGTCTGATCATTGGAGGAGAGCAGGGTCCCCCTGGATATTATATTTATCATCTATTTGCCCCTTGGATACATGCGCAATCTTCACTGTTATTTGGTAAGGAGCTTTTATACTGGTGGTGGATTATCACTAGAGGAGTGAGTCCTTTATCTGCATGTTGTGAAGGCATCTACCTCATCTGTTGTCTAGACCACTCTTCAATCCTGATGGTGACATACAGTCTTTATCATAGCGATCTTTGGTGATATGTGGCGATTGTATATCCACCTGAATTGATTTGGAGATATTACTACAAACAATTAAGTGGTCTTATGCTGGAGTGGTCCTCGTAATTGGAGACACCTTGATCCCTCTGGCAGGTTGTGATCAGTCTATAGGCGCACTTTCCACTGGCTTCTGGTAAGCAGAATATCTATTTGGCGTCCAGTGTGGATATCTCAACTTACCTGCATTCTCTATCAATGGATGAGACTATGGACTAACAACACTTTATATATATATTTTTTTTTTTTGACATTTTTTCTTTTATATTCAGTTATGTTTTGGTCTTTTTGACTATCTCACTTATTATTAATTTATCACTATTATCACTTTACTATTTAGCGCGACTTGGTTATATTTACATATATTGTATATTATACAAAAATATATCAAATTTGTGCCAACAATGACCACAAAATGTAGGCAACAAAAAGCAAACAACCCCAAATACAAGCAGTTTTCCTGCTTAGTGTGGTCTGTTTTTATTAGGAAAGCAGGGGGATTGGCAGGAACACCAGGGATTTCATATTAAAGCGGAGTTCCACCCAAAAGTGGAACGTCCGCTTTAGGTAGTCCTAACCCCCTGACATGCCACATTTGGCATGTTATTTTTATTTGGGGGGGGAGCAGGTCCCTAGTTTTGACAGGTACCCGCTCCCACTTCCGCTCGGAGCGCCGCGGCACCCTGAACGGAAGTTCTCCTCTCCCCCTCCCTCCTTGCAAACTTCTGGGATATGTCAGAGGTCCCAGAAGATTGCCAGTGCAGCGCAACTCGCGCATGCGCAGTGCGGACCCAGCTGTGAAGCTGCAAGGTGTCACAGCCGGGTGCCTACACTCCAGTGATGCCGCCGAGACCAAAAGGAAGAGGATCAAGGCTTTGGGCGGCCGCATCACTGGACTGTAGGACAGATGAGTGTGTGTTTATTACAAGTCAGCAAGTACACTTTTTGTAGCTGCTGACTTTTAATAAACACAGAAAAGGCTGGAACTCCGCTTTAATGAGCAATAAAAAGAGATCAGGATACTTTTTCGTACAATTTCATGGTGCAGCAGGCATATATCAGGAACATGAAATTTGGGTTTTTATATTCTTTAAGAGGAGTACCAAAGCAGTTTGCTGTGAAGTTTTCAGGAAGCTTTGTACAGCATCCTGATTGCCTCTCCCACCAGTCATGGTCTGCCTGCATATCATAGAGTAGCACAGAGACACAATTTTCATGTAATGAAAATAGAAAGGTTTTATTTGAAGATCTCATTAGCATGTTGATGAGGAGCATGGAACAGCAAAAAATAAGCAGCTTAAACTTCATTTTTGAACTGCCCCCAAAATATTCACATCCAAAATTAAAATAGCCCTAAATGAAGTTATTTTCATCTCCTGCTTTCTGAACATATTTTTGGTGTCATTAATGATTGATGGTGATCTAATGTTCCTAAGCTTTCTCACCTAATTCCAACAATTATCCCTGCATGAGTCCTGAACACATCCACCTGTACCTGATGATAAGCATTAATTTTCCATGGAAAAAAGCGCTGTCTAAAATAATAATACTAATAACAACAGGAACAATAATGTCTTCTTTAAAAAATGTTAAAATAAATTAAATTTAACACAACTATTACAGTATTTTATGCTTCACTACCAATATAATAATAAAAAAAATGCAATGTTATATACGGCAATAATAATAGTTAAACTTGCATAGGTATTATAATAACAAAAAAATGCAATGTTATATAATAATAGTTAAACTTGCATAGGTATTTTTTTTAATGTATGATATACAATTTATTATGTAATTAAACATAATCTAAACTTCATTGAACTATTCTGATTAGTATCACTCTTAATAAAACAATATTATCTTGTTTTTTTTTTTTCTTTAGTTGATATTATCATAAATAGTTACTATATATGACTCATTAATTTAGGTAATATGTATTATTGTATGGTTTGAATTTAGTACATGGTTATAAAATATATATTTAATGATAATATAAAAACCATACAGTGTGAAAATGTCTGCATATTTTATTTTAAATATTTTAAATGTTTGTAAGCATTATTAATAAAATTAGCAATTACTGTAAAAAAGTAAACAGTTATATATTTGTTTGTATAATACTGTAATATAAAAAAAATACAATTTTGAAATGAAAAAAAAAAAAATTAAAACAATGTTCTCACATAAATATTTTTTGTTTATATATGACTATTATTTATATTACAGATCGCTCTCCCCCCCTTGTAACTACCCCCCTTTCTTCCAACACTGGTATAATCCATTGACTCTAGAGGTAGTCATGTTGAATGCAAAAAAAATTTGCACCAAGCTGGCCAAGTAATAAATACTTTATGTGAGCAATTTCAGACTACTGATTAGATTTATTAATAATGTATGCAATGTTATTGTGGATGATTAGAGTTGTTTCATTTAATGGAATTCTCAAATCATCTCTAACACCTCAGTATAAATTCTTTATGCTCACTGGTTTATGCATGCATTTCGGTAAAGCTAGCTGGGAGATGTGTGTAATTACAATGGCAGGGGCTCACCTGGCGAGCATTCTTTCACACGCATCAAACCCACCTGTAGACCAGCTCTTGAAGTAAATCAAACTAAGTGAACAAAATCCAGAGCTTTATCTTGCCGTGACCTAATAAATAATACATCAATATGGTCATCACAGATCAAAAGGCACCTGGTGTATTGCTTGTAAATAAATATATTAATAAAATAAATGTACTTGCGGATTCAAGGATCATGTGAAACGAGTGTGATTTATTAATTATTATTCATGAAGATGTAGCAAAGAAGCGAACACAGAAGTCACATTACAGATCGTGGCCTTTGCGTATTTACATTTTAACGGCATTGTTATTTATTAATTATATTTTGGCAGGAGGTGATTGATTTCCCTTATTTATGTTCATTGCTCAATAAATCTGAAGTTGGTTCTTTCTTCTAGGGATAAATTGTCAGTTATCCTTCATAAATACTAGAAACTTTGTACCGCACGTCTTGCAGTTTGTGTTCATTGAAGTTGTAGATTTTGTTTATTGTTTTAGATTATTTGTGTTTTTATTTGCTTCCTATGGCCTCCCAAACCTCCCTTTTGGCCCTTTAGAATGGAATTACATCTACACATTACAGTAACATGCATATTAATATGCATTATCTCAACGCACAGTCATTTTGACTCGCCTTTCTCTTGACTGGCACACCAATGCACCTTGCCAATAGGGTTGCTACTTCATCCCTTTAAACAAGGACACACATTCATTACACAGGTTCTGTGGCTGATTAACCACTTAAGCCCCGGGAGATTTTACACCCTTCTTGACCAGGGCCTATTTTGCGTTTCTGCACTGTGTGACTTTAACGGACAATTGCGCGGTCGTGCGAGGCTGTATCTAAACAAATTTGACGTCCTTTTTTTCCTACAAACAGAGCTTTTTTTTGGTGGTATTTGATCATCTGTGCAATTTTTTGATCATGCGCTATAAACAAAAAAAGAGCGTCAATTTTGCAAAAATAACAATATTTTTCACATTTTTTTATATGAAATTCCCCAAAAAAATGTAAAAATCAAAATTTTTTACATTTTTTGGCCAATTTGTTTTATGCTACATATGGTTTATAAAAAAAAAAGCGCAAAAAGTGTATTTTGATTGGTTTGCGCAAAAGTTATTGCGTTTACTAACTAAGGGAAAGATTTTTGTAATTTTTGTTGTTTTTTTTTTAAATGAGTAATGGCGGCGATCTGCGATTTTTTTTGCGGGACTGCGACATTGCGGCGGACAGATCGGACCCTTGACTGACATTTTTGACACTTTTGGGGTTACCAGTGACATTACTACAGTAATCAGTGCTATACATATGCACTGTTCCTGTAAAAAATGACACTGGCAGGGAAGGAGTTAACTTTATTTGAGAAGGAGGGGTTAAGTGTGTCCCTAGGGGTGTGCTTCTAACTGTGATTGGATGTGGCTTGAGGTGTAAGAACAGAGATAAACGGTCCTACATAGCGGAACCGTATGATCTCAATTCTTACACGGGGGAGAATGACAGGCGGCTGTGTTTACATTAGCCGCCTGCCTTTCTCCCGCTGTAACGGACATCGGGTCCGCCGGGCACACGCGTGGGGGGGTCCGTGCGGGTGCGGGAGCGTGCCTCCAGCGGCACGTGCTCGCTCCCTAGAGCCTCACAGGCTAGCGACGTAGACCTACGTCGATTTGCCTGTGAGGGGCTGACTGCCGACGTAGATAGACGTTAGGCAGTCGGCAAGTGGTTAAGGTGGTATTCAAACTCACTTAGTGCCTAAGGCCCCTTTCACACGGGTGGTGTGCCCGACAGACTCAGTTTCGCATAGCGGGGATCGATCCACCGATCCCCGCTGAGCAGGTGGATGACAGCTCCGTCTCCGCTTACTTTGCAGAGACAGAGCTGTCAGATCCCCGCTCTCTTCTTTGGGAGATCAGATGAAAATAGGCCGCTTGTCCATTTTTATCTGATCTTATCTGATCTGATCCCCCAGACAGATGGAAATAGGGTTTCCATCTGTCCAGATTTCACGGACAGGATCGGATCAGATAGCAGCGGGTGTCAGCAGGGATTTCTCTGCTGACAATTGCTGCTCCATAGGGCTGCATAGAGCGTCCGATCAGGTCCGCCTGAAAAACTGACAGGTGGACCGGATCGGAAAGCCAGTGTGAAAGGTACAAGAAATGGGCAATTTGGGACTTTATGTGAGAACTGGCGAGCACTGCTCAGTGTCTCCATCCCTGTGAATAGTCAATTGAAAAGCAAGATGGGATAAATAAAGGTGTGTGAAAAACAGCCGGTCCCTAGTTTGAAATACTTACCCACCAGTCTGCTAACAAACCAAAATAAACCTGTCTAACAATATAAGTTAAAAGCAGGAGTTTAGTTAACACATATTTGCAAATGCATGCGGAAGCTGCAAGGCCAACGGCAAGGCATCCTGCGTTACTTGCAGAACCTAACACTAATGGCACTTTTCCACTGCAAGTACCGGCTAGTACCGGCTCGGCTCTACTCGGCCCTGCTTGGCCCGGTTTGCTTTTCCACTGCTGGTACCGCATGGTATAGTGTCGGAACGGTTCGGTACGGTACGGTATAGGTTTGCTTTTCCACTAAAGTAGTACTAAAGTTAACTGGGTGGGATAACAACGGGGTGGGTGGGATTCTCTGACCAATCAGTGGCTAGTAGTGACTGCATGCAAAGGATTGTGGGATATGGTACCAGTTTGGTACCTGTTGGAACCACAATCGAGTAGGTACTGTTTTTTCAGAGCCGTACCGTACCATTCGGTTCCATGCAGTGGAAAAGCAAACCTATACTGTACCGTACCGAACCGTTCTGACCCTATACCATGCGGTACCAGCAGTGGAAAAGCACAAAAGCGTGCCGAACCGGTACGGTTCCATGCAGTGGAAAAGCGCCCTAAATAACACTACTCAACCTGAGTGTCCAAGTGTCTTCACAAAGGGAAGTACATGCTTGCTAATAGATGGATGGGAAACAGATGGGATTGGAGAACGCCCAATCCTCCCCCACCTGCTCCAATCCATGACTGGCAATGAAAAATGCATGGCTGTATAAAAAACCATGGGGTGCAAACTAAATGTGATCAGCTGGGAGACACACATCCCCATCCCTTTAGTAAAGATGTTATAGGCAAATGGGGACTTTGAGTGAGACACCCGCCTGTAAAGCAAGCGTCTCCATCCCTAGTAAGATACAAGAAATGGGCAATTTGGAACTTTATGTGAGAACTGGCGAGCACTGCTCAGTGTCTCCATCCCTGTGAATAGTCAATTGAAAAGCAAGATGGGATAAATGAAGGTGTGTGAAAAACAGCCGGTCCCTAGTTTGAAATACTTACCCACCAGTCTGCTAACAAACCAAAATAAACCTGTCTAACAATATAAGTTAAAAGCAGGAGTTTAGTTAACACATATTTGCAAATGCATGCGGAATCTGCAAGGCCAACGACAAGGCATCCTGCGTTACTTGCAGAACCTAACACTAAATAACACTACTCAACCTGAGTGTCCAAGTGTCTTCACAAAGGGAAGTACATGTTTGCTAATAGATGGATGGGAAACAGATGGGATTGGAGAATGCCCAATCCTCCCCCACCTGCTCCAATCCATGACTGGCAATGAAAAACGCATGGCTGTATAAAAAACCATGGGGTGCAAACTAAATGTGATCAGCTGGGAGACACACACCCCCATCCCTTTAGTAAAGATGTTATAGGCAAATGGGGACTTTGAGTGAGACACCCGCCTGTAAAGCAAGCGTCTCCATCCCTAGTAAGATACAAGAAATGGGCAATTTGGGACTTTATGTGAGAACTGGCGAGCACTGCTCAGTGTCTCCATCCCTGTGAATAGTCAATTGAAAAGCAAGATGGGATAAATGAAGGTGTGTGAAAAACAGCCGGTCCCTAGTTTGAAATACTTACCCACCAGTCTGCTAACAAACCAAAATAAACCTGTCTAACAATATAAGTTAAAAGCAGGAGTTTAGTTAACACATATTTGCAAATGCATGCGGAAGCTGCAAGGCCAACGACAAGGCATCCTGCGTTACTTGCAGAACCTAACACTAAATAACACTACTCAACCTGAGTGTCCAAGTGTCTTCACAAAGGGAAGTACATGTTTGCTAATAGATGGATGGGAAACAGATGGGATTGGAGAACGCCCAATCCTCCCCCACCTGCTCCAATCCATGACTGGCAATGAAAAACGCATGGCTGTATAAAAAACCATGGGGTGCAAACTAAATGTGATCAGCTGGGAGACACACACCCCCATCCCTTTAGTAAAGATGTTATAGGCAAATGGGGACTTTGAGTGAGACACCCGCCTGTAAAGCAAGCGTCTCCATCCCTAGTTTGATACAAGAAATGGGCAATTTGGGACTTTATGTGAGAACTGGCGAGCACTGCTCAGTGTCTCCATCCCTGTGAATAGTCAATTGAAAAGCAAGATGGGATAAATGAAGGTGTGTCAAAAACAGCCGGTCCCTAGTTTGAAATACTTACCCACCAGTCTGCTAACAAACCAAAATAAACCTGTCTAACAATATAAGTTAAAAGCAGGAGTTTAGTTAACACATATTTGCAAATGCATGCGGAAGCTGCAAGGCCAACGACAAGGCATCCTGCGTTTCTTGCAGAACCTAACACTAAATAACACTACTCAACCTGAGTGTCCAAGTGTCTTCACCGCTCATGGACATATGCCCCAGGTATTGATATTCACAAGTGTTCCAAAGAGTTCTTGTGGTGGCTTGTGGAGCCCACTACGCTGAGTTTTACTGATGTGCCTGTTTATGTCTTCCCCAATGTAAGTGCAATTCTTCTATTAAAGACGTATATCATTAGCAGTCTGCACTTAAGGCACCTGTTTCTTTTTATGTCCCTATCCTTTGGAACACCTGTGAATATCAATACCTGGGGCATATGTCCATGAGCGGTACCTGGTCCTGAATTACCTTTAGATGTATGTTCCTGAACCTGAAGCCGATGGTTTAATGTGATATTCATTGCGATTTTTGACCTCTGGTGAAACAGTGGTCAAAATATAAGGTGAGGGCATATGTGTGCTATCTGGTGGAGGGAGTTCACTGTGTGGAGCCGTTATTTTCTACATCTTCTTTCAACACAGATTGGACTTAAGGACTGATTTCTCCACTTTTTAGGAATTTTAGTTCTTTTCATCATTATTATGATCAGTTAGAGGATTTGCGCTGCACCAATTTTGTTTGATAAATTATGAACATATATTCAAAACAATGAATAAAAAGTGAATCAATAAACCAAAAAAAAAATGTTTCATCAATAACAAAGTCCACTGCTAAAGTGCATAAAGTGAGTTCATAAAAGTAGTTGAAACAAATCCAATCTCCCTTGATAAAGTCATGTGACGTGACGCAACTAATAGGACCCCCGTGACCAGAAGTGATGAAAGACACCATGCTTTGATGAGTATATAAACTTAAATATGCCCTTTTTTTATTGTTTTAAATGTAATTATGTTTCTAACTATAATAAATCCTGTATAATAATAATATGGGGTAGCGCAGTCTTACAATTAAAAACATAAATTCAAAACAATGAAGAAAAAGTGAATCAATCACAGCAGATCACAGTGTAAACAGGAATCGTTGGTTATTGGCATTCCTCTCCTAACGCTGACAGCACATGAGGAGAGGAGAGCTGGCAAGTGGCATTCCTCAGGGGTGACACCAGTGTCCTAATGATCAGTGCAGCCCCAACAGTGCCCACCAATGCTGCCTATCAGTGCCCACCAGTGCTGCCAATAAGTGCCCATCAGTGATGACTGTCAGTGCCCAGTGACACTTTCACATCAGTGCCTTTCAGGGACTTCTCATCAGCGCCAACTATCAGTGCCCATCAGTGCCACCTATCAGTGTTCATCAGTGCCTCCTATCAGTGCCTATCATTGCGCCTATCAGTGTCCATAAGTGCTGCCTATCAGTGGCCATCAGTGCCACCTATCAGCGTTGCCACCTATCAGTTCTTATTACTGCCTCCTCATCATTGCCCATCAGTGCAGCCTCATCAGTGGCCATCAGTGCCCATTAGTGCAGCCTCATCAGCGCACATCAGTGAAGAAAAATTACTTTTCTTACAACATTTTATAACAGAAACAAAGAAATTTTTTTTCAAAATGTTTCCTCTTTTTTTATTTTTATAACAATAAATAAAAAAAACAGTAATGATTAAATGCCGCCAAAAAAAAAGCTCTCTCTATCTAAAAAAAAAAAAAAAAAATGATAAAAACGGTTTGGGTTCAGTGTCATTCAAAGTGACGCTGTACACAAATGACAGCACTGAAAGCTGAAAATTGGCCTGGGAAGGAAGAGGGGTGAAGGTTCTCTGTAGGCAAGTGGTAAACCTTCTTTTCTACATTCTACAAGAGCCGGTTCACACTATTACGACTTGCCAGGCGACTTGGTCAGCCTGGCAAGTCGCGCACCGTCGGGTCCATTGAGTAGTAGACCGGTTCTAATAGGAGCGACACAAGTCGCTCCGACTTAGAAAAAGGGTCCTGTACTACTTTGGGGCGACCTGGAGGCGACTTGCATAGACATTCATTATATGAAGTCCGTGCAAGTCGCACCCACGAAGTCGGAGCGATCTAATGTGAACGGGGGGCTTAGTGTGGTATTTAATTCAAACATATCTTCTACAGTTGCTACAAACACCCCCCTGGATTATGGGCAGCTCAGTCATGACAACAAGAAACCAGGGCATCACATGGCAGTCCTGTCCAGGGGGTGACAATAAAATCAATACTGTGCTGCTTTCACTTATTCCATTGCTTGGATTATTTTATTATTTAATATACCACAACATAGAGATGGAAAACTTCATGTGCATTGTGGTGTGCTGGTTGGAAAAAATAGGTCCCTGTCCAATTTTTATATGCACAAGAAATGGGCTGCCTTATCACAATATGAATAAAATGCATAATAACTTAAGAGTGCAATAAGATAACTGCCACACACAAGACAGGCATAAAAGGGACCTTAATCTTATTAAAAGTCTCCTTGACCAGTATATGAAGGCTTGAGATAAAGGTGGGGGAGAGGACAAGCATGAGTTTTAGAGGTAAAATTCAAGATTTACATTTGTCCTTAGCTGGCTATTGATGCTGGATATACAGTACTTACTAGATAATCTTACACGTTTTTCCCATCAAATGCTGATTTTGAATTGCCCAATTTTTTTTTACAGTTTTACTTTAATAATGAAATGCTCAAATAACTGCAGAGTACTGGATGGATTATAAACCTGAAGAGTCCAATTGTCAAAAGAGAACATCTTTTTGAATTGATGATGTCCAATGCGTTTTGAAGGCAAATTTCATTCTTCATCAGGATTTATAAGCTGAAATAGCATAAGAATGGTCTGTGGGGATATGTAATAGCGTGATCTACATGCTTTTTAGTGATCCCCACAGGCCATTCTGATTTTCTTTCTGCTTATAAGCTCTGATGAAGGAGTCACCGTGACCTTCCAAACATTTTAGCTTTCGTCTTTCTTATAAAATCTCTTCTTCTGACATGCAGACTCTTTTCATCTGTTCAGCATCTTTTAAGGTGTATCAAAAAATGTGATCACTGCAATACAGATAAGGTTGTTGGCACACATATATTTGTGTCCTTTTAGCTGTATGTCATGGAGGACCCCCTTACCTTTGAGTGGGGAAAGAGTAAAACCAATTTTTACTGCTATCCATGGTTCCAGAGATTTCCCCACATTTAATGTACTGGTGACAATGGCTCAAGCTGAAAGCAATGGAAATTCTACAACAGGGATACACAATTAAAAGATGACAGATCCTCTGGCCTTCCCTACTTTACTTTACTCTACTCTACTTTGTTCTGCTCTACTCTAAAAAAAAATGTATTTGCTTGTCCTTGTTGCAGATTTTCCATCAGTTTCTGTCTTTTACTGTCGTCAAAAGGATATGTTCCCTTTTTTAGTAATGTCCAGGGATAGGTGGAGCTTGAAGGGATACTAATTCTTGACCTGTCACTCTTCTTAGCCTGGGGTTATTCTTCATTATCTGTGCTGCAGACCGTCACCGATCTACCAAGTCCATAGGCATGTGCAGAGAGTGTGCTGGGTGTTCCTAGGCACACCCTAATCATCCTGTGTGGTGCAGATTCTGCCTGTTTAAACCCCTGATAGTTCACCAAAGCCCCCCTGAAGTGGCTCCTAAAAAAATAGTAAAACAATAAAATTGTTAAAAATAATAAAAAAAAGCAAATAAACCTAAAAAAACTACTGACACCAATCGTTTCACTACTGACACCATCCATTGCTCTACTGACACAGTCAGTACATATACACATACACATACACACACATGCATATGTGTTTGAGCTTTGGGGTGCACACCCTAATACAAAAGGCTGGGCACACCTATGACTAAGTCTATGAAAATTGGTGCTGTCAGAAAGTAAAAGAGAGGAAATTCTGGTTATGATACAACCAATAAATCACAGGATAAAAGAGTCATTTCAGTGTTATGTAGGTTGTGAGTTCCAGTGCAGACCTTGAAACTGAGAGTTTGACTTTCTCTTTGTCTTCATCCAGTCTGCAATAAATGCTACTTACTATTTTGCAGAGGTGAAGCAAATGTGAAAATGCACTAAATAGCCAAAGAGCAGAGCAGAGCAGTGATATTTCTCAGTGCACCCTCTGTACTTTGTGCTATGATAAAATGTGCCATGACTAAGTGGAAAAACATAACGGCCCTACCTAAAGGCGACATAGGCAATGGCCAAGAGCACACTTCAGTTGGGGGCGGCATTGGCAGGGGCGGACTGGGCCGGGGCTGCATGTATTTTTGGGGCTGGGCTGCTCCTTGGGCTGGTGCCACTCACCCGGTCTCTTTGCGCCAGCCCGAGTGTGCTGTGCTGTGTGTGCTTTTGCCTCCCCTTCCGATGAGGTGCGCTCCCCTGCAGCAGCTAATTGGCTGTCCCTCTTGTGCGGAGAAAGGCGGACGGGGAGGGGCGGTGCATGGTGACGATGCCATGGTAGAGTGTAGAGGTACAGCGGCTGTTGGTAGACCAGCGGGGGGTACTGAGGAGCCAGGAACGGCTCGGTGGCTGGAGTAGCCTGACAATGGAGCCTTGAGGCCATGGAGAGGTAAGGAGGATCCACCGAAGTACATTGAGCTGGGGAAGGGGGAGGGGGGTGTTGTGTGGGGTCAGTGTAGCAGTTAGGTAGATCAGTGTAGTGGTTAGGAAGGTCAGTGTAGTGGTTAGGGAGTCAGTGTAGTGGTCAGTGGAGTGGTTGGAGTCAGGGGCAGTGCCAATTTTCGGTGGCAAAATGAGGTTTGGCTTAGGGTGTCAAAAATCCTTGCACCAGCCCTGGACCTGTAGCTTAGTTGCGTACTACAGCAAAAATGCGGGTTGCAGGGGGGCAGGCACAGGGCCTGCATGATTGCTGCAACTTTGGTACCTAAGCCAAAGTCAGATTCTAATTTTGAGGGAGTTAAACATTACGCTTTGTAATGGTACATTAGATCAAATAAATGTTCACGGCATACACATAAGGGTTAGGAGGTGAATGAGTTTAAGTGATACTAAAGTCTTGCTTTTTTTTGGTTAAAAATAAACATGTTTTACTTAGCTGCCCTGTGCAGTGATTTTGCACAGAGCAGCCCAGATCCTCCTCTTCTTGGGTCCCTCGCTAGTACTCCTGGCCCCACCCTCCTGCCCCCACAGCAAGCAGCTTGCCAATGTTCTGTGTATCCATTCAGACACAGAGCCGCGGCTAGGCCCCGCCCCCCCTCTACTCTTTGGCTCACTGACTTTTATTGACAGCAGCAAGAGCCAATGTCTCAGCCAATCAGGAGAGAGAGTACCAGACAGCCGAGTCTCTCATGCAATATCGCCAGATCGAGATGGGCCTCAGGTAAGTATTAGGGGGGCTGAAGGGGGCAGCTGCACACAGCAGTGTTTTTTCTTTTATCTTAATGCAAAGAATGCATTAGGATAAAAAAACCTTCTGACTTTAGAACCACTTTAATGACAGTTCACATACAGTGGGAGGATAGAGATAGGGGCTTAATATACAGATGTGCAGGACAAGGGAGGTGAAGGAGTTAAAGAATTCCAGAAATCCAATTTGGAGCAATGCAATTGTGTATATAACATACCAGACCACTCCCCCAGAAGTGTTTTTTTTTTTACATCTGTTCAGTAGTTTCCCAGGTTCTAGCTTAGGCCAAAATAATATCATATGTCTGAGGAGTATGCATTGGCATTTTTTTTTTACTTTCATTTGGAGGAACAGAGGAAGAACTTACTCAGTTAAGCACACCGTCCTTCCGGCTTGCCTGAACCAAGGGCAGATGGATTCCAGTAAATAGATGCTATTTGAATCATCTGCCCTTACTCATGATGGCCACAGCTACAAGTGCTAGGGGATTGTTTTTAGAAGTGATTTTCAACAAAATAAAACATGGAGACATATAGGCGGGTGAGTTTACATTAAATATTAAAAATAAATGAAATGGCATTTTCGGTTTGTGGTGCTCAGATACAGTTTAGTTCTGCTTTCAGGAAACTTTTACTTAGCAAAATGTGAAGATTGGCTTTGCTGACCTCTTTTGTAAATGTAAGTTGTCATACACATACACATACACTGGCTTTCATTTTCCCTGACCCAGAACTAGTAAGATCAGGAGTTCTGTCTTCATTTTTTGCATTTATTATTATTATCATTATTATTATTATTATTATAATAATATTATAATACAGGATTTATCTAGTGTCAACAGTTTGCGCAGCACTTTACAATGTAGAGGTGGAGGGGCAGTACAAGTGCAATACAGGTAAATACAGAAGGAACAAGAGAGCTTATAATCTAAAGGGAGGGGGAGGTGGTACAAAAGGTAATGGCTGAGGGGATGATCTCATGGAGGTGGTTTAGGTACAGTTCTTAGGTGGAGGTGATGTAGACTTCCGTGTATAGGTGAGTTTTCACCTAAAGGCGGACAGGGTAGAAACTGACCGGACATACTGGGGCAGGGAATGCCATAGGATGGGAGAGGCTCTGGAGAAATCCTGGAGGGGAGCATGGGAGGAGGTAACAAGGGAGCTAGAGGGGTCTTCGGATGGAGAGGATGATTTGGGCGATATCTGCAGATGAGGTTGGTGATGTAGCTGGAAACAATGTTATGGATGGCCTTGCATGTTGTGGTTGGTATTTTGAATTTTATATTGTGAGGTAGTGAAAGTCAGTGAAGGAATTGGCAGAGAGAAGTAGCAAACACGGATCGGCAAAGATAGCCGAGCAACTATCATTTTCAGCAAAGAGTCAATATAGCAGGCCTCATACAGTCAGGTCCATAAATATTGGGACATTGACACAATTCTAATCTTTTTGGCTCTATACACCACCACAATGGATTTGAAATGAAAGAAATAAGATGTGCTTTTACTGCAAACTTTCGGCATTAATTTGAGGGTATTTACACCCAAATCAGGTGAAAGGTGTAGGAATTACAACAGTTTGTATATGTGCCTCCCACTTTTTAAGGGACCAAATGTAATGGGACAATTGGCTGCTCAGCTGTTCCATGGCCAGGTGTGTGTTATTCCCTCATTATCCCATTTACAAGGAGCAGATAAAAGGTCCAGTGTTCATTTCAAGTGTGCTATTTGCATTTGGCATGTGTTGCTGTCAACTCTCAATATGAGTTCCCAAGAGCTGTCACTGTCAGCGAGGCAAGCCATCATTAGGCTGAAAAAAAACAAAACAAACCCGTCAGAGAGATAGCAAAAACATTAGGTGTGACCAAATCAACTGTTTGGAACATCCTTAAAAAGAAAGAACGCACCGGTGAGCTCAGCAACACCAAAAGACCTGAAAGACCACCGAAAACAACTGTGGTGGATGACTGAAGAATTCTTTCCCTGGTGAAGAAAACACCCTTCACAACAGTTGGCCAGATCAAGAACACTCTCCAGGAGGTAGGTGTATGTGTGTCAAAGTCAACAATCAAGAGAAGACTTCACCAGAGTGAATACAGAGGGTTCACCACAAGATGTAAACCATTGGTGAGCCTCAAAAACAAGAAGGACAGGTTAGAGTTTGCCAAACAACATCTAAAAAAGTCTTCACAGTTCTGGAACAACATCCTATGGACAGATGAGACCAAGATCAACTTGTACCAGAGTGATGGGAAGAGAAGAGTATGGAGAAGGAAAGGAACTGCTCATGATCCAAAGCATACCACCTCATCAGTGAAGCATGGTGGTGGTAGTGTCATGGCATGGGCATGTATGGCTGCCAATAGAACTGGTTCTATTGTATTTTTTGATGATGTGACTGCTGACAAAAGCAGCAGGATGAATTCTGAAGTGTTTTGGGCAATATTATCTGCTCATATTCAGCCAAATGCTTCAGAACTCATTCGACGGCGCTTCACAGTGCAGATGGACAATGACCCGAAGCATACTGCAAAAGCAACCAAAGAGTTTTTTAAAGGAAAGAAGTGGAATGTTTTGCAATGGCCAAGTCAATTATCTGACCTGAATCCGATTGAGCATGCATTTCACTTGCTGAAGACAAAACTGAAGGGAAAATGCCCCAAGAACAAGCAGGAACTGAAGACAGTTGCAGAAGAGGCCTGGCAGAGCATCACCAGGGATGAAACCCAGCGTCTGGTGATGTCTATGCGTTCCAGAATTCAGGCTGTAATTGACTGCAAAGGATTTGCAACCAAGTATTAAAAAGTGAAAGTTTGATTTTATGATTGCTAATCTGTCCCATTACTTTTGGTCCCTTAAAAAGTGGGAAGCACAAACTGTTGTAATTCCTACACCTTTCACCTGATTTGGGTGTAAATACCCTCAAATTAAAGCTGCAAGTCTGCAGTTAAAACACATCTTGTTTGTTTCATTTCAAATCTATTGTGGTGGTGTATAGAGCCCAAAAGATTAGAATTGTGTCGATGTCCCAATATTTATGGACCTGACTGTATTTCCTTTTAGACTAGGGGTCTAACTGCAGCCCACGGGCCAAATCCGGCCTGCTGCAAGGTTTTATCTGGCCCTCCAATGTAAGGGGGAATTCCCATTTAAGGGGGGACTCGGGGGTGGCACGGCTGCGCATAATCACGTAGATCTGTGATTATGTGCATGCGGTCTCGGCAGCGTGTGCGCACCGCCAGAGCTCCCACTGTGATTAAACACAGCAGGAGCCAGACTGCAGGAGGAGCAGGCACGATCGCCGCTGGCTTCCCACGATCTTCACAGAAACTGACAGAAGAGCAGCCTGGCTATGTAAACAAAGCAGGTGGCTCTTTTGTCACACAGACACAGAGATGTTGTCACGAACCGGCAGGACTGGTAGTGGATCCCCCGGAACCTGAGAGGCGATGGCGCGGGTTTTACTAGAGGACCGGTTCTAAGCAGTTACAGGTCTTCACCAGACCACCCGCAAAGCGGGATGGATTTGCTGCGGTGGTAACTACCAGGTCGTGTCCCCTAGTAACAACTCAACCTCTCTGGCAGCTGATATGGCATGGTACACAGGGAGTAGGCAAGAGCGTAGTCGGACGTAGAAGAGGTCAGGGCAGGCGGCAAAGGTTCAAAGGCGAGTAGTCGGTAGCAACGGGTTCGGCAACAGGCAAGGCAATCTAACACAGTAGGGAACGCTTTCTCAGAGGCACAAGTCACAAAGATCCGGCATTAAGCTGTGGGAGGAGAAGGTATTTATGGGCAGTGCACAGGTGAAGCCTAATTAAGTCAGCACTGCCTCTCACAAACCTTAACCCTTAACCACTTTGGGCCAGGCACCAATCACTGGTGCACTGGCCCTTTGAATCTAAGAGTCCCGGCGCGTGCGCGCCCTAGAGAGCGGGGACGCACATGACGAGACGCTGGAGTGCTGCCTGGGGGCATACGCTGTGAGGGGGGGCACCGCCCATAGGTGTGCACAGCCTATTGCATTAGGGTGTGCACCCCAAAGTTTAAATACACATGCATGTGTTTGCCTACATGTACATGGCCCCGATACATTACTCTCCCTGCTGGCAAAGTGAAATAGAGCAGAGCAGGTCCGAGGGAGATCTTTCCCATCTCCTCACTGGCAAACAGAGCGATAATGCTAATGTGCCCTAGGTGATTAGGGTGTGCCCAGGTACACCCGGCACACCCTGTGCGCACGCCTATGACACCGCCACATCCACCACCACCTCAACCTCCCTCCTACTCCATATGGGCCTCGTCCTTCAGAGATGAAGAACATTGTTTTCTTTTTCTGTTTTTTTTTTTTTTTTGTTGTTTTAAGTTATTTCCCTATCCACATTTGTTTGCAGAGCACTTGCCATGCTCTTAACTAAGTTTTGCTGCCATTTGCAGTACTCTAGCCCTTTCCTTTGGTGTTTTAGAGCCATTTTAGTGCCTGAAAGTTCGGGTCCCCATTGACTTTAATGGGGTTCGGTGTCCGGGTAAAGTTCGGAAAAAGTCCGGGACACGGACCCGGACTTTTTTTTTCAAGTTCGGCCGAACCCGCCGAACCCGGACATCCAGGTGTCCGCTCAACTCTACTCTGTAGTCAATGCAGGGGCGGAGGGAGCCGTCTTTTTTTGTCACAAAGAAAAAACCGGCCCCAGCAGAAGAAGAAGATTTTCTTATGAATCCTCTCTGTAGGTTCTCACGTATATAGTCGGACATGGCAAGAGTCTCAGGAGGTGAGAGAGGATAAATTCTGCCCCGAGGTGGAGTAGAACCGGGTATCAGGTCGATCGGGCAATCGTAGGGTCGGTGAGGAGGAAGAACCTCAGCTTGTTTCTTGCAGAAGACATCCGCAAAGGAATGGTATGGCTTGGGCAGCCCAGGAGGTGAAGAAACTTGCGGGTCCTGTTTGACCAGAGCAGGCTTGAAACAGCGGTCAGAACAGGAGGAACCCCAACGCAGGATCTTACCAGTGGACCAATTCAGGACAGGACTATGACGTTGAAGCCACGGCAGACCCAGGAGGAGTTTCGGAGGAACAGAAGGGAAGGACAAAGAACTCTAAAGTCTCGGTATGAAATATTCCGATTTCCATCTGCAGAGGCTGGGTACGGAACTGCACAGTGGCAGAGAGTCTCTCACCGTTAACAGCAGAGATGAAAAACGGCTTGGGTAGACTGATTACTGGAATACGGTACTTGTCAACCAAGGAGGCGTGAATGAAGTTGCCAGCTGAACCGGAATCCAAGAAGGCGGTTGCGGAGAAAGAGGACTTGGAAGAGATGATCAACTGCACGGGTATGATAAGACGTGGAGAGGAGGAATCCACACCTAGCAACGCCTCTCCCACATTTCCCGAACGCGGTGGACGGAGAACACAATCTCTAAGGAAGTGCTCGGTACTGGCACAGTACAGACACAGGTTCTCGTCTCTGCGGCGGGCTCGTACTTGCGGAGTCAGGCGTGACCGATCCACCTGCATGGCCTCCATGGCGGGAGGCCCAGTAGCGGGTTGAGGTGGACGCAGAAAACTGGGAGCCAGTCGAGGGTAGCGTCTAGGACAAGCTTTTTCCTTTTCAAGGAGTTCCTCTTTCGGCGAAACGCTTGTCTATCCTAGTGGCCAGCAAGATGAGTTCACTAAGAGTGGAAGGAAGCGCACGTGCAGCCAGGACGTCCTTTACCTTGCTGTTAAGCCCCTTCTTGAAGGTGGCGCAAAGGGCTTCATTGTTCCAGTTCAGCTCAGAGGCCAGGGTGCGGAACTGAATGGCATAGTCACCCACGGAAGAACCTCCTTGGGTCAAGTTTAGTAAGGCAGTCTCTGCGGAGGTAACCCGGGCAGGCTCCTCAAAAACATTCTGGAACTCTAGGCAGAAGCTCTGGACAGAAGCGATGGCAGGATCTGCGCGCTCCCATAGTGGTGTAGCCCAGGCCTGGGCCTTCCCGGACAGTAAACTGAGAATAAAGGCTACCTTGGCTCGCTCAGAAGGAAACTGGTCGGACAGTAGCTCAAGGTGGAGAGAGCACTGCGACAGGAACCCACGGCACTGCTTTGGATCTCCGTCATATTTGTCTGGTAGGGACAAACGGATTCTGGAACCGGTGGCAACTGCAGGCGGAGGTGATACCGCAGGTGCAGACGGAGGAGCTGGCTGTTGCTGAGAAGGCAGGAGCTGCTGCAACATAGCGGTCAACTGGGCCAGCTGTTGACCCTGCTGGGCCACAATGGTGGTGAGGTCCACTAGGCTTGGCAGGGGAACATCAGCGGGATCCATGGCCGGATCTTACTGTCACGAACCAGCAGGACTGGTAGTGGATCCTCTGGACCAGAGAGGCGATGGCACGGGTTGTACTAGAGGACCGGTTCTAAGCAGTTACAGGTCTTCACCAGAGCCCGCCGCAAAGCGGGATGGATTTGCTGCGGCGGTAACTACCAGGTCCCCTAGTAACAACTCGACCTCTCTGGCAGCTGATATGGCATGGTATACAGGGAGTAGGCAAGAGAGCATAGTCGGACGTAGCAGAGGTCAGGGCAGGCGGCAAAGGTTTAAAGGCAAGTAGTCGGTAGCAACGGGTTCGGCAACAGGCAAGGCAAACTAACACAGTAGGGAACGCTTTCTCAGAGGCACAAGGCACAAAGATCCGGCAGGAAGCTGTGGGAGGAGAAGGTATTTATGGGCAGTGCACAGGTGAAGCCTAATTAAGTCAGCACTGCCTCTCACAAACCTTAACCCTTAACCACTTTGGGCCAGGCACCAATCACTTGTGCACTGGCCCTTTGAATTTAAGAGTCACGGGCCGCGCGCCCTAGAGAGCGTGGAAGCACACGCCGAGACGCTGGAGTGCTGCCTGGGGGCATACGCTGTGAGCATTCCGAGGCCAGCAGGGGGCCCGGAGCGCTCAGCGTAACAGATAGCATGTGTTTCAGCTAAGCTGAAACACTGATCTCTGTGTGCCTGTCAAAGAGACCCCCCCACAGTTAGTTAGCACAAATAGGCGTACTTTTAACCCTTTGATCACCCCAGTACAGTATTAACCCCTTCCCTGCCAGTGTCATTTATACAGTAACAGTGTATATTATTTAGCACTAATTACTATATTAATGTCACTGGTCTCCAAAAAGTGTCATAAATGTCAGTTAAGGGTCCGATCTGTCCACCGCAGTGTCGCAGTCCCGCTAAAAACCGCTGATCGCCGCCATTACCAATAAAACAAAAAATAAATAAATAAAAAGTCCAAAAATCTATCCCGTAGTTTGTAAACGCTATAACTTTTGCGCAAACCAATTAAAATTCGCTTTTTGCAGTTGTTTTTTACCAAAAATAATTAGCAGAATACAAATTGGCCTGAACTGATAAAAAAATTTTTTATTGGGAATGTTTTATAGCAGAATGTAAAAATATGGTGTTTTTTCAAAATTGTCGCTCTTTTTTTGTGTATAGCACAAAATCTAAAAACCGCACAGGTGATCAAATACCACCGAAAGAAAGCGCTATTTGTGGGGAAAAAAGAGAATCAATTGTATTAGGATACAGTGTCCCATGGCTGTGCAATTGTTAGTTAAAGTAACGCAGCGTCGAATCAAAACAAATGGCCTGGTCATTAAGGGGGTAAAACCTTCCGAACTGAAGGTGGTCTTTGATAGGGACTCTGATGTCGGGGGGATCTGATGGGACCCTGGGGTAGAAGTGGAATGTGATGAGCTCTGGTTTATCTGAAACTTCTTTGCTTTGTTTTGTTGATTTTTTTTTTTTTTTTTATGTTGTTCTACATTATATCAAGCCGATTACAAATAATTCCAAGGAAAACATACAGTATTCATTTACATTTGATTCATTAATTTAAGAAAACTAATGTTTGGAAACCCATATTTTAGACAAAAGTGCCTAAACACCTATCCACCATAGCATACAAATTTACAAACTTCCCAATATTTTTCCATTGCATTTCATTTTATCAACATATCTAAACTTTATGTAGACTAAACAAAGAGAAGGAAACAGTGTGAAAGGGAGAGACAGATTTTTTTCTTTGCTCCGGTTTGATGTGCACATTAAATATATTACATTAGGAAAAAAAAATGAAAAACAGAGCTGAACCTGCATATGAGAAGCCTGTTACCATTCTGTGCCCTCCTGAGACACATCAAATGTCAAATGCAAAGACAAACTAAGTGAATGGAGGTATTTTGGTCCTGATGGGTCTGCCAACTTTCCTCTACCTTCTGACAGAATTCCTGACCACGAGTTGAACTGCCTTTAATTAGCTCAGACGCTCATACCCTGGGAAGCTGTGTCTGCGTGCTGCCAGGACTGCTGCAGGCAAAATCTCTCTGTTTAAACCCTTATTACGGGTTGAGTTCATTTCTTTACATGTACAGTTTCCTGATAGAATGCTAGTAGCGTACACAGTATGCCATAACATTACAAGTTTTGGATCTGGGAGTGAAATTTAATAATAATTGCTTGCCAAAATAACGACCACTTACAATACATGCGGTGTATTCAATAGTTAGTGAAAGGGTGTCTTATTGTTGAGGAAAAGTTTCTCCATGACGGAGTTTTCAATGGAAGTATCTAATGCAAACAAAAGTTTGTGACATGGAATGGATGCCACTGGCTAGGGAAAACTTTAGGCTGGTCATACACGGTGCAAATTTTTTTGGTTGCAGGAAAGACATTTGCACGGTTCGCCCATCAACACAGACAGTGCTGACAAGGAAATCAGCAATTGTCTTCTCCTGGTGGGGGCGGGCAGGGGAAGCCGTTCCTGCTGGGAGACGACAGTGATTATCACTAGCGGCTATACAAGCCACTAGGAATAGTCTCAAGAGAATCCGGCAGGCTAGTTGTACCCAAGTTGACCAATCGATCCATTTCATATATTTAGCCTGCCCATTAATAGTTCAAATCTTGCCCGATTCCTGCTGAACTAGACGAGATTCAAACTGTGTATGGCCGGCCTTAAAGGGTAACTTCACTTTCGTAGGGGAAAAAAATAGCAAATAAAGAAAATATAATATAGCATATACAATTGCGACTGAAATCATATTGTAATTGAATGCTGTTAAAAATTACCTTTCCTTTTCAATCTGCAGTCAGTCGCTGTAATTTTCTGAAAATGCAATGCAATATGGCTACCTGGAGTTGCTCTGTACACAGAATGTATACTGACCACACCCCCAAAAACATAATTTCCTGCTTGTGTGATTGGCTCACCAATTTCCCCAGAAGTCTGTCTAATATACAAGTCAGATTTTAGGCTCCCCCGGAACAAAAATTTAATTTTTGGTGAGATAATTCCAATAGGAACACGTCTAAAGGTATGCAGGGCCAGCAGATTTCCTCATTAGTGCTGTGCAGCTGCATAGCTGGTTGATAATTATGAAACCACTATCATTAGACTCACTGAGCACAGGGGCAGAGAGGAGCAAACAATGATTTCTTCAGAATAAGAAAAGGTAGGAATCTGCAACAAAGGTTGTTATAATCCTTGCAATGTACAGAGATCACCCAGAGGGGAATGTTTTTTTTCTTAACAAAAGTGGAGTTATGCTTACAAGGTGTTCAGCCCTAGTTCATGAAATCCTAGCATTTTGGTGTAGGCAGAATGCACAGTCGTACCATTCAGCAGCCTGTTGCGGCTAGATGGTGCACTTAGCAGTATTGGGGGAAGTATTTGCCCAGGGACAAATGCCCAGAAAACAGACTTCTTGTGTGCTGGGCACTTTTCCCTGGGTTTATGCTTGTGGGCAGTACCCAGGCTGCTGCACACATGGCCATTAAGAGCAACCTGATCACCCCTTAGCAGCACACAGGTTCTAGAGCTCTATGAGTTTCTCAGCTAAACCTGTCACTGTCCTGTTCACAGAGGGTGGCCAGAGGCTTGCATTCGCCATCCTCCCGACCTTGCATGGTTAACCCCTTCCCCTTCTGGAGTACTTACACATTTGGTCCAAGCATCAGCTTCCATGCACCTGCACTTACTCCTCTCATCTCACCCTTCAGGCATTCACTATAATGATTGGTACTTCTCTCTTAAATATTTACATGAAGGCCAGATTTGCAATAAACTTCTTTTACTGTTTAAAAGCAGTAGTTGATACAGAACAATACGTATACTTGTTAGAATGAAATTGACCAGATATTGGATGAGGTATTAGGTGGTTTCATCTTTGAAGGTTTTTGTACCTTTAGTGAGAATTTAAGCTGGTTGGTGATATTCTTTACCATCTGACCACTAGCTTCACCATTCACCTCTCCCTGAAGGGGGTAAACAAGGGAAACGCCATCTTCTAGTCACAGCCCCTTTCTTGAGATGTAACCCGTATCCATGTGAGCATTACCTTCTCATAGATGTTCCGAGTGGGGACCCTCCTGCAGCCCCCCCCCCCCCCAAGTGGGGGAGAGCAAGATAACTTCCAACAGGCCTTCCTTGTCCTCAGCTTCACTGGTCCACTGGAGCCCTAGCCCCACCCACCTTATCAAGGGACTCCCAGAAGCCCTCCAGAGAAGGGAGAAGCAACCCTAAAATGGACCCAGGATAAACTTTGATGGTCTATATTCTGTCCAAAATATTAGTACCATGAGGTGTTCCATCCTGCCTTGTCCAGCCACAGCAGTTTTTGGCCTTATAGGTACAGAGTTTTCTAGGCTGCTGGCAGAAGGCCTGGACGATGCGCCTGTGCCTTCCACAATCACTAAAACATGGGGATCTCATGCAAACGGGCTAAATGAGCATGAGGCCTCAAAGTCAAACATCACCCTAAAAGGGTGGTTCGCACCTTCTCCCTTTCTCTAACACTTTTGGGACATTTTTTTTAGAGGGGGGAAGCAGGTACATATTTCTAGATGATCCTCCCGCACCTGCTTGGGGCATGCCACAGGTCCCAGGAAGCTTCCTGGGACCATTCACAGGGTGAAGCATGGATCGTGCATGCACAGTGGGGAGCTGGCTGTGAAGCTGCAAGGAGTCACATCTGGCTTCCCACAGTTAAAATGATATTAATGTCTCTCTATTTTTTTTTTTAAATAACAAACATGTTATGCTTACCTGCTCTGTGCAATGGTTTTGCACAAAACAGCCATGATCCTCCTCTTTTGGCTTCTCCTATGTACAAGTACCCCCCCTAGCAAGACACTTGTTGGGGGGGGGGGTACTTGTAGGGGCTTGCTCCTGAGCCTCGCTGTGTATGTTTATTGTACATTTATTGGTCTATTGACACACACATTGCAGCTCGGCCCCGCCCTCTGCTTAATCATCAATTTAATTGAACCAATGGCTCCTGCTGCTCCCACTGAGTTCAGGGAGAGGGTAAAGAGACAGCAGTGCCACTGCTCTCAGGCACAGGGCTGGACTGAGATGGGGCTCAGGCAAGTATTTAGTGGGAGCTGGGGGTTGCACCTAAAAGGATTTTTACCTTAATGCAGAGAATGCATTAAGGTAAAAAAAAAAAAAAAAACTTTAGCCTGTAGAGCTACTTTAAATGGTAGCACTGGGGACCTGAAGACCGGCAGAGAACTAGCCCGGGTAAGGACAGCACTCGATCCCTGGACAGGTAAGTGTCTCTTTATTAAAAGTCAGCAGCTTCAATGCTTGTACCTGCTGACTTTTAATTTTTCAAGAAACAACTGAAGAACCTTGTGACGGTGTTCACCATCACTGGCATTTAAGAACAGATGGGTGATGGTTTGGATTGCTTCATATTTGTCAGCAAGGTCTCCATGTAGAAATATTGAGATTTGTTCCCATTTACCATGAGGTCTCTGACCAGGAAGTACAACTCCTAATATGGTCATTCCAGGAAGTTCAATGAGGAGACTGACTGTCTAACAATTTTGCTTTTGTCTGAGGTGGCTTTCCATTCACCTATTGTCAGGTGTGCTAATGAACTCACCTGTTGTCTGCTAAGGGATGTATTGACACTCAGATTAATGTGTATTGGGGGCTCGTTATGGAACCATTGTTCTGTGTCTGGCTATTGTGTACATTGATTGTCCCCTGGGGGTTTCTGTCTCATTACACATAACAGTCCTTCTGGTCAAGCTAACGGGCCAATCCCTGCTGACTCATTCTCAAGTCCTCATTTGCATGGCTAAGGAGGACCTGAAGGAGAACTGCATGTACTGTGCAATTGACCAATGGGAAAGCGGTTGTTTGGGGCAGGATGTTCCAAATTCTGTATAAAAGTGTGCTGTGTTCTTCCAATAAATTGTCTTCCTGTTTGAACTTACATACAGCCTGCTTGGTATTTGTTATAATGGATTCCGAACGGCACACAGCTGTAGTTCGGATCCCGGATCCTTGGTTGACCGAACCATCAGACGTTGCGATCTGCAAGCTGACTCACTAGAAACAGAGGAGTGTCGGGAGAGCGGAAGCGAACTAGCAAGGGTCTCGTTACATTGGTTGGCAGTGGTGGGATTTGCTCTCCAGTTACCGGGACACTCCAAACCACCACAGTCAATGACCAGCTATGCAGCATGCAGGAGAGCCACGCTGAAAAACTTACTTGAGAGCCGTGGAGGGACCGGTGGGACAAAGAACAAGGCCACCCTGATCAGTGAGCTAGCCGAGATGGATCAGAGGGGTGGTGATGCAGGACCCCGGTCAGTTGAAGACTTGTTTCAGCAACGAGTTCGAGAGCGGTTGGCATTATATGGTGCTAACCCATCAGAGACCGCCATACAGAATGCCATTAGAGACATTTGCAGGATGAGTGACAAGAGAAAGAACTAGAGCGACAAGAGAGAGAACGAGAGCGGCAGCATGAGCAGAGAATGGCAGAAATACAGCAATCGGAGAAAACGCCTAAAGATGCAGCGTACCCATATGAGGAGGAGTTTCACTGGAGGTTGCAGCAACACTTGGTCCAACAGGATGGGCCTGGATCAGAGGAAGCCATACTGGACTGGAGAGATTTCACTCGAAAGGAAATGTGGTATGAGGCCTTAGAGGATGTGCAGTGAAGGCGGAGAGAGAACCTTCCCAGCAAAGAACAGCGGTTCCAGGTATACGTTGCCCTGCGGTTACCTTTCCTAGGAGAGCAACCCCGGGATGAGTGGGTGACGGAGCTGTGGAACCTGATTTGGAAGGAGTTGTGGCTGGATGAAGCTTACCGGGCACTAAAGTGGTACGCCACCAGCTACAACCACTGGATGGCTGATGACAATATGCCAGAAGGTGAAGACTATAGTGGCCCGGGCTTGCTGTGGAGGGCCTTTGAGGAGAGGGACTTTGGATGGCCAGCAGAGTTTCGGCGCTGGGAAATCCAGGACACCAGGGAAGCCCTACTTGGTCTCCCCAAAGCGGATGACTTGGGGTCAGACCTGGTTCATCTGGTCGGAATGGAGTGGGAACTGGAGCAGGACTACCAACGCCTGCTCTGCTCCATTCCACCCCAATCTACCCTGCAAGCAGAGCCGGAGTCCTGGGTGGCAGATCCAGACTCACAACCCTTCAGTTGGAGAGACAGTACAGACTGGTGGTACTTAGAAGACCCACCGATGGCAGGTGGAGATGGGACCGAGGTCTCTCTACCGGCCCTACAAGGAGGCTGGGCAGCTGGCCCAGGTCCCCAGCTACAGCAGGAGTTACAGGGAGCCGAAGGTGTCGTCTTTCCTTCCAAGCAGCAATGTACCTTACAGGGAGAGGAGGCAACTAATCCTTCTCCCCAGGCACAGGGAGACAACAGCCCTGACCCCAATGGTACAGATGGGACCGCGGTCTCTGCACCAGACCTACAGGGATGCTGGATGGCCGATCCAGATACCCAATCTGCCCTGCAGGAATACCAGGAGGAGGAGGTAGGCGATCCCTCCTCTCTACAGCAGACCCCCAACCAGGTCCTGGGGGTATTGTTCGCCAACCCCAACCCAGCAGAAGAGCTGGCGACAGGGCAGAGTGTTACCAACCTCTGCCCAGCTAAAGCTACAATCTCCACCTGTACACCCCAGGGATGCTGGACAGTCGGCTCAGATCCCCAACAGCCGGACAAAGTGAGCCCCACCACCCTGTCTTCTCTCCAGTGGCTGAAAGGACTCCCAGGAGAAGGGCCAGTCCACACTTATCCACAGCAGCGGGTATGTTCTGCGAGAGAGGCAGAGGTTGGCTGGGTGAGTAACACTGTTTTTCCGACAATTTGTTTGGGGTACTGGGTGGGTGCAGACATTGGGAGTGGAACACAGCCTACCTTAGAGAGGTTGGAAAGTTCTTCTCTCAGCCTACTAGGCTCCTCTAATGTCTAAATCACCCTGTGTCTTTTAGGGACACAGGGCGCCCAAGAAGCCCAGTCTGGCCTGCCTAAACCAGACTTTCATAGACTAATTGGCTATGAGAGCTCAATGCGCCTTGCCGAGACAAACTTACAAACTATGTGGAACTTTGTCAAGGAAGCTGCCATGATGGATGGACTCTTTGGGACTTGTTACCCAACTAACTCAGGCACAGACCGATTGTAGGTCTGGTACCTGGATTAGTCTACCTTTGGGGGGAATATAAAAATAGGGAGGAAATAAGGGGACCAATAGGGGGCGTTGGGACTTTGAGTGAGGTCAGTCATGTTAGTAAATATCGAAAACGATATAGAATACCAAAAATATTGATATATTATTTAATGAGTATTTCATAGAGGGTACAATGATATAAAATAGACGTACACAGATCAAGAACTGTACATGCAATACATAAATTCGTACAAATATATTTTTTCCATAAATTCAATAAATGAATAACATTAGGGTCAGCACATTATATATATATATATATAAACAACATGTAATCAGTCTTCAAATGATCTGTCTTCATATCTTCTAGGCTCTACGCGTTTCGTGGCTCACGGCCACTCATCAGGAGCCAAATAAAACTATGATCTATAAACCAACATTAAAACATACACATATCAAATATATGTAGGGAATATGACGTCTTGCTCCGAAAAATAAATGTATACACAAAACTCAGCTACTTACTAGGGTCAACCAAATTCTAAGGGAGAAACAAAGTTAGCCCCCCAATAGCGACTGTCTAACCCAGGGCTGAGGTGGGTATAATCCCCGAGGCCAGGGCACGAGAAGGAAGAGATGGAGGGATCACAGAAGGAGAGACATCGCATGATTGAGCAAAATTAGGAGGACCACAACGTGACTATAATGTTCTGAAAAAAATTCAGTTGAAAAATGTAATTAATTTTACTGGGTATTCATCATATTATAAAGTATTTCACCGAGTGCACAAGAAATTGTAATCATGTGTGTGGAATTAGGTCCAAAAAAAGGATACCATCTGTGAATAAATACCCACAGCGTTAAGAGTGAAAGGGAAGTGGAAAATAAGGTGACCAGGTGATAATGAAAGGGTTGCCGTCAAGAGGAGGATAAAGAGGTTGAGCCAATCAAATACCCCATGCGTAAAAACAACAAGCTAAAGAAAGTGAGAGTGTAACAAAAGGGGGGGGGGGTACGTTTGGGGGGAAGATACGTGATGGTGTTCACCGTCACTGGCATTTAAGGACAGATGGGTGATGGTTTGGATTGCTTCATATTTGTCAGCAAGGTCTCGCTGAACACAGAAGGTTTTTTACCTTAATGCAGAGAATGCAAATTCTACCTTTAGAATCAATTTAACTATTTCTAATCCTGCTAGCATTAGTAAGTAGATAGGAATACTATAGTGGCAGATACACTTGTGTACGGGTTTGGCTTGAAGTGGTAATTTTTATCACCTAACTATCCACCATTTTGTGAATTGCAGCCATTTTAAGTTTGATCTTAATATGTCTCAAAAAAGGCAATTCTGCATATATAGAATTTGCATAGTCGTTACAACTCAGCACTACGTTACAACTTACAAGAACATTTGGGGCCCACTTGAAGGAACCCCACACCCTCAGGGCTTATCTCTGGAAGAACAGATAGACTTGTGCAATTTTTTACTTGCCAATGACATTAACCATGATGTGTAAAAATGATAAAGCTGTACTGTCACAAATTATTTTTGGTGGTCTTTTGAATTGTAAGCAGACGCCCCAACACATGTGTACAGCGTGTGTTAAATAAAACTTATCTGATTTGAAACTGCCCACAGGCATCGGTTGCTGTCTGATCATATAGCTGGCTATCCTAAACACACTACGCTATTTTGGATCAGTAAAGCACAAAGCTACACCACTGCAAAAGGGGTTGTCGGCAGGATAATAGAAGAAGTGTCATTGCTAAGGGTAACCAAGCACACATTCAAGGCACAAGGCACAAAGCAACCAGTCGTTAGGCATGGTACCTGGTAAAGTGACAGGTCCTCCAGTAGCAAGGGGGTCAATGTTCTGGCTCCCTTCCTATTGATCAGTATTTCATAGCAACTGAATCCGAACCCACACATGTTACAGAGATCTTTGGCTTGGTCACGAGGTGCGTGAAGTGGAAGAGGTAATAAGTGCATGAAAGAGGTCCCTGCTAGGTGCACAGAGGGACCCCATTCTGTTACTGGGAGTGGGGTAACAGAGGTACAGTGGATTGGTGGAGTGGTCACAGGCTCAGCACGTCCCTCCTAATGCAACATACAGTGTGTAGTGACATGGGACAAGTTGTTCTTCAGAGGAACTCTGTACTTTAATTGCTGTCTTAATGTTAGATTCTTCACATGATCGCATCTCTGCCTTGTCCCTTGAAAAAGTCACATGTGTTTGTGACGCAACGCGTCGGAACGCCGTGGTGACATCACTTCCTGGTCGACGGCCGTGACCGGAAGTAGGAAGTTGTTTGTGGAAATTAATGCTGTGACCGCATCGGCGGTTTTAAAGACTATTCTAAAGGCGCTGTTTGTTTATATTCAATGTAAGTGCAATCTTATCTTAATTATTAAATTGTTTGGAAAATACTACACCATGAGTTCTTCTCCCTGTTTTTTTGGCATATGAGCATCTATACCGTGGTATCAAGTACCCTCTATCTGAATTGTATGGCGACTGTGACTGCGAGACCCCATAGGACCTGGAGGAGATATCTTATAAGTCTGCAGGTTGACAAGTAATACCTGACACGCTCTTAAGAGTGTCAGTGGAGGTGAGCGGCCATTGCACTCATTCGTTTGGATCTGTTTAGCTCACGAAATAAGAATCGCACTGGGAATCACCTGAATATTTTATTTCTGCACTGATTGAGTTTTTTGGACTGTATTTATTTTATTTCACTGTTATTTGTGAATATTTCTTCCATTTTTTTCACTTTTCATTAGGATTTGTTTCACTTGTGTGTATTTACACTTATGGAATGATACTGAAGAGTTGACAGCAGTTCACTCTTCAGAGGACACATTTTTTTTAATTTTATATATATATTTCTTTTACTTGATGTGTATTTTTTGATTTGGATACATCACTTCTAGATTTCTTTCACGTTGAAGATCACATCACTGCATCTTTATTCCACATAGAAAGTATATTGGTTCACTTTTCAAAGGGCACTTTTTAATATTTTGTTTTCTTCTATTTTGTCCAATTTTCTGACACTATTCAGAGTGTCTTATTGTGCACAACCTATATCTTCACTACTGTTTGCACTTCCCATCCTTCTATTGGATGCACTGTCACTTCCGTATTTTATTTTTACTGCAATTATTTGTGTTAACATATTAGATGAGTGTCTAAGTGATTGACTTAGAGTAATGGACCACCATTCATAGAGTACTTGCGCTGATATTTTTGACTTATATATCTTTTGCTTGTATGTGGTGACACTACACTATTAGCTGTAGGTCTCTGGTGCTCCATTCCTTTCTTCATTTTTATTCATCTAGGGGATCCTACCCCTTCTTTCCCTTGGGGGCGTATAGATTCTTTTTTGAAGGATGCTCCTTTCCTAATCACCCACAGAGACATGGATGGATGGGTGAGTTTGCATTGAATAATAAAAAATAATTAAATAGCTTTTGAGGTTTGTGATGCTCAGATTAGTTGCACTTTAATAAAAAAAATAAAGTGAGCTCGTTTGGCTGTACTTCTCCTATGGATCACAGGAGTGCAGTTTTCAGCGGAGAGCAGGCTAAATTCTGTTTCTCTGCTGACGTAACAGAAGTCAGTCCAGGCTCTGCATCATCATGACCGCGGAGTCAGGATCCGCCAGATGCCTGAACCGACTCCCGC
The DNA here is from genome assembly GCF_965119305.1 of Pelophylax lessonae. Classification (NCBI taxonomy): domain Eukaryota; kingdom Metazoa; phylum Chordata; class Amphibia; order Anura; family Ranidae; genus Pelophylax; species Pelophylax lessonae. The sequence continues at coordinate 499,895,250 of NC_138772.1, read as the reverse complement.
TCATCCTCTCAGCGAGCCACTGAGAGGCTAAGCTGGACGCTCCGCCCCCTCCACAGCCCAGCACTCCAGTGAGCGACGAGGGGCCAGAGCAGAGAGCGGTAACTGGCAGTCAGCAGCACTCTGCTCATGGAGCTGTCAGAACTGAGCAATCAGCGGTGTTCGATCTCTCGGTTCTCAGTGTACAGGGAAAGATGCAGCTTTGGAGCGATGCTGCATCCACCTAGGTAAGTATGATTCTGGAAATAACTGTACAGCTAAACCAATACAGCTCTTTTAAATTTCATTGCTGCTTGTTAAGAATATGTAAAAAGTTTAATATTCACAATCTGGGCACGGATGCATGTTAAATTGGCAGTTGCTTAAAGAAAAATAATTTTCAGTCTTACCAGAGGCTATATTTACTTTACCTGTTTATCTCACAACCATATAATTCAGCTCGTCATAAACATTTTATATAAACTTTATCACACTCTTCTATGGCCAAGCTTAGCGTTAATCAGCAGCCTATGAATCCAGCTCATTTTCAGTTGTAACGATAATACAGTCATCTTTCCATGACCACAATGCTGGAATGAGTAGATTATATAGAATTATGCTTCCTGGCTTTTGTACACATAGAGCAGTAAAATACCTGTATGGATGGTGCTAAATCTTTCTTTGTAAGAATGTTTGTAATTTATGAGAGGAAAGAATACAATAATTATTATTATACAGGATTTATAGAATGCCAACAATTTGTGTGCTTTGCAAGATAAAGGGAGACAGCGCAGTTATCACACAATTCAAAACAAGAGGGTTAGGAAGTTTCTTCTCATGAGAGCTTACAATCTAAAAAGGAGTAGCAAGTGAAACAAAAGGTAATAACTGTGTGGGGATGAGTTGTCTGAGCATTAATAGTCCAGTTGGTAGGTAGAGGTGGGACAGGCTTCTTTGATGAGATTGATTTTCAGGGATCATGTCAGGAACATATAGTTCATATTCCTATCGCACACCTTCCTGGTTTGTAGGCTCGTGTAAGGATCTTGCAAAAGCAGTCCAAAACTTTTATTCAAAACTTTTATTCAAGTTACGATCACATCAAAAAATAGTGCAACGTTTCGGAGCCGCACAGGACCCCTTCGTCAGGCATGTGATCATCACATGCCTGACGAAGGGGTCCTGTGCGGCTCCGAAACATTGCACTATTTTTTGATGTGATCGTAACTTGAATAAAAGTTTTGGACTGCTTTTGCAAGATCCTTGGTGTGCTGGCGAATATGTATTTACATGTCAGGAACATGGCGCCGGGCTAATGTTCAGGCACATAAAAAATCTAGTTAATGCATTTGCACATAAGCATGCACATTTGTGTGGGCATAGAAAATGGACTGCGCATACATCATTGCCCCTACGTTTCGAGCATGCGCACTTGCACGCACACCCACTGCAGCCAAGCAGGCTTGCACAAATGTCCACTGCAGCCAAGTGGGCTATCTAAACTTGACCTCTGCACTAGCTCTTTGCTGAATGGTCTTCAGTCTTTTTCCTGTTATCCAGTTCATGATACACATCTTGATCCTGTTACTGACTTCCTCTCTGACCTTGTTCCCGGATTATCCTTGTCTGCTCATGTTTGCTGCATGCCTCTGCTCCCAACCTCAGCGTATACTTCTGACCAGGCTTTCGCCTAGTGAATCTGTATGTCTATGCCCTATTGTTGCCGATTTCTGCCTGTTCCTGACTCTAATTCTGCTTACGTCCTGGTGTCCTTCCACTGGATTATCACTTGACCAAGTTAGAGACCTGACTGCATATTTAAATATACTTGGCATCTCAGTGCATTGCCATCTGTACCTCTGCTCATCATATACCATCGTTCCCAAGTTCCTGCTCACAGGGTCTATACCTTGACACTTGTGCCTTTTGTTCATCCCTGCAGACTCTGTCTCAACATCCAAGAGTGTCATAAGCAAGAGACCACCCTCATCATTTCAGGCTCCACCTACAAGAACATAACAGATCAGCTAAAGGTGGACAGAATGGGAGATAGCCAGACAGGATTAGGTAGGGAGTTTCAGAAGAAGAGGGAGGCTCTGGAGAAAACCTGAAGCCGAGCATGATAGGAGGTGGTGAAGGGGCTGGAGAACAGGGGGTTTAGAAAAAAGCAAAGAGCTTTGTTTAAGCGATATTTTGACATAGGGTTGGTTATGAAGCTAGGGACAGTTGTGGATTGCTTTGTATGTTGTTAATACTTTAAGTTTTAGATATTGAGCAAGCAGAAGTCAGTGGAGGGGTTGGCAGAGGGGGGCTGCAGACATTGAGCGATTGGAGAAAGAGAGTGTGGCAGCAGCATTTATGATAGACTGAAGAGGGTGATAGCCTTTGTAGATGTAGGTCAACGAGGAGGGAGTTGCAATGACAGGAGAGGCAGGAGAAAAAATTTTAGTGAATTGTTAGCTTGGTGGTGTCATTGGTTTAAATGGGGAGTAGTTTGGAAATGTTATGGAGGTGAAGGTGGGAAGATCTGGACAATGATTGGATGTAAAAGGAGAGGTCAGAATTCAGGATTATACCTAGCACTTTGTCATGAGAGGATAGATGTGCTGTTGATTAAGATGCAAAAGTCAGGGAAGTTGTGCTATTGATCTCAAAGCAAAGGTCCAGGGAATTAAGCTAACCACATGAAATCTTAAAATAGACGCTACTAAGGATAAGGGGACATGTGTTGCTTGTGGAATTAAAATTATTTTACTGTCAGCTGAGGAAGGGGATCTTTGTGGTAAGTGGTTAAGCTGTGGAAAAGCTATTATATAATTTAAAAAGAACTGGATGAGCTTCTTGCAGCCTAATAATATCCAGAGTTAACACTACTTAATACTTTGATGCAGGGATTGTTCTGACTCCTCATGGGAGGGTCTGGAACATATTTTCGCTCTTCATCTAGAACAGGGGTCTTCAAACTATGGCCCTCCAGTTGTTCAGGAACTACAATTCCCATCATGTCTAGTCATGACTGTGAATGTCAGAGTTTTATAATGCCTCATGGGATGTGTAGTTCCGCAACAGCTGGAGGGCCGTAGTTTGAGGATCCCTGATCTAGAACAACAATTAGGTTCTAACACTATAGAATTAAGTTCTTCTGTGTTTAGGAGATGTACATGATATCTAGATCCATTATGCACTTTACCAACAAGGTTGCCAACATACACTCACTCTCTCTGTCTTTCTAGAGTATTTCCCAAGTATTGAATGACACCCGTTGCGCTCCTGTCCTGGGCTGGCTAATTATAGTGTATAGCTGTGATGTAGTTAGCTGAACTGCAATTTACTTTTTAATTCTGAATCAGTTTATCCCTAAACTTGGTGCTTATTGCTTCTGCCTGTTTATTCCACAAATAGTGTGGAAGAGTTAGTTACTGGATTGTGAGTAGTTATGTGACCATAGGGCCAGTTCAAATAACAATTTCTACATTCTCGATGCTTTTCTGCATGTGTGTTTTTTGATGCATTCTGGTGCTTTTTTCCCCTTCTTTTTTCCTTCATTTCAATTCAGGACATTTGCGGGGCAGTGCAGTTTTGATGCGTTTTGCTGCTTTTCAGATCCGTTCCATACAGAGAAAATGCAGCATGTTCTACTTTTGCATTGGAACACGCTGCACTTATGTGAACCAGGGCCATTGGAAAATACTGTGCATGCATTTTTGACACATATTAAAAATGCACTGGACCGCATCTTGTGTTTAACTAGCCCTTCTCCTGAAGCTCCATGTACAGAGCTGCTCACTGAGGAAGAGGCTCCAGAGGTTGCTGCTAAGGACTGTGATTGCATGTCTCAGTTTAGGATCTCAGATTGTCTCAGATTGTCTGGCTTTCCCCTATTTCTTCAGCATTGCTTTTGTAGCTGCTATAGAAGGACCAAAGACTGCAAGAACTTCGGGGTCAGTGCTACACACCTTACGTAAACAGTTGTTTGTTCTATAATGGATGACCCCAGCTGTAATTTATTTTGGCCTGATTAGGCCAGACAGAAAACCAGTATTCAAAAAACACCATTTCACTGCATACTTGTTGCATACTTTTAAGCCCATTCAGTAGCTTGAAGTAGTAGTGACACATAAATCTGAACTGGTCGATTGTTTTTTCTCATTAAAAGAAAATAATAAAATGCGTTCCACATGGAACATTCTGGAAGTTTCCAAATTCAACTGAATTATTAAAAAATAGAGTGAAATTATTATTTTTTTATTAATTACATACATAGTTACATAGTAGTTGAGGTTGAATAAAAACAATAGTCCATCCAGTTCAACCTGTGTAGGTGTGTGTGGACCTATTCATTTCCCATACCCCTGAATGTTTTGATCTTTGAGATGTACGTCCAAGAGTCTTTTAAAAGTAGCCATACTCCCCACAGTTACCACCATATGTGGTTGAGAGTTCCACAATCTTATTGCCCTTACTGTAAAAAACCCCTTGCGTAGCCTGAGGTTAAATTGCTTCTCCTCTAATCGCATTGTATGGCCTCATGTCCTCTTACACTAATGTGTGTTTAGCTAATTTAAAACTTCTTTTGATTAGAAATCTAAGTGAGGTTTGGGACTTTTCATGTACATCCTTGGGTTAATAACCACTGAACCAACACGATATATAAAATCATTTGTACATACCTTTTGTTAGGAACACTCCCTGTGTACACTGAAGTGCTGTCATGAATCTGCCAGTTAAGAGTTAACTTAGTGCAGACTAATTGCACTAATTGGCAAAAGGCTGGCCTATTTAAACACCACAGCAGCACTGAGCCATTGCTGTCTTGTCTGCAGCTTTACCTGTACTTCCTGATCCTGAACCTGCTGTTTCCTGTTGACTTCCTGATCGACCTCCCGGCTTGTCCACTACTTCGTCTGCTTGCTGCCCGCCCTGACCTTGGCTCGTTCCTGTGACCACTCTCCTGCCTTATCCTTGTCGGCTTATCTGCTTCTGATTCTGGACGTGTTCACCTCCTGGTGGGGCAACCCTGGGGACCGCGACCTGGTGTTAGCTTGCAGCGCAGTGTATCCCCACCACCAGGGGCTCTAGTGAAAACCAGCTAGCACTTAGACTCCGCACCTCAGACTAGCCCGTGTCTACCACCAGTGTGACCCGTCCGTGTTCCTGTTGTACCAGATCCCACGAGGCTACCTCTGCACGTCAGGCTCAGCCACCAGCACCATTACAGTACAAGACAGCCATGTCGGAGCCTGCAAGAGGGGCCTCTCCTCTGGACGAGATCTGCCAACACTTGGCAGCATTGTCGCAAACAGTCAAGTCGCTCCAGGACAGCTATGTGCACTTGGAGGAACGCATGCACTCTGTGACTAACCCGGGGATCCCTCCTGTTTCTTTGGTACCCCCAACTTCCACGACACCAACAGGTTCGGTCTCAGGACCCACAGTGGTGATGCTACCACCTGAACCCAGGGTTCCTACACCAGAGCGATTTTCAGGAGATCGGGACAAATTTAGGGCATTCCGTAACGCATGCAAACTTTATTTCTCACTGCAGCCCCGGACTTTCTCCTTGGAAGCCACCAAGGTTGGATTTGTCATCTCCCTACTCTTGGATGAACCCCAGTCCTGGGCACACCGACTTCTTGAAGAGTGCAGCCCACACCTAGACTCCTTGTCTTCCTTTTTTGGTGCCATGGCTCAATTATACGATGATCCACAGCGCACTTCCACAGCGGAAGCTGCTCTTCATGCACTCCAGCAAGGCCGCAGAGCAGTAGAGGAGTACGTCTCGGATTTTAGACGGTGGAGTACTGATACCGAGTGGAACGACGCAGCGCTACGTCACCAGTTCCGCTCAGGCCTATCTGAGGGTCTGAAGGACGAGCTAGCCCGAGTTGGCATTCCAGACTCCCTAGAGGCATTGATTTCATTGGCTATCCAGATAGATCGCCGGCTTCGTGAGCACCGTGCGGAAAGGTCTGCCCAGCACCCACGCCCGTTCTGGATGATGCTGCGGTTCGCAACTCCGGCTCATGTCACCTCCACCAGGCCCATTCCGGCCAACCTGGCTCCTGCTAACTTCACACCAGATGCCCCAGAACCCATGCAGGTTGGCGTTATGCGGTCTACCCTAACCACTGAAGAACGACACCGCCGGCAAAAGAATAACCTCTGCCTATACTGTGGTGAAGCCGGCCATTACGTACGTTCTTGCCCAGCAAAGTTACGTAAGTTTCTCTCCATCTCTCCTTCAAGTTATCCAGCATCCGCTGCCAGTGCTACTCACTTAGCGCTCCCTGTTTCATTTCAACTCCCGGGAGGTACAATACCAGTCACCGCAATTATTGATTCTGGAGCATGCAGCTGTTTCATTGATCTCACGTTCGCCATCCAACAACACATCCCTCTTCAAACCAAGACTCAAGGACTTTCCATTTTTCTTGCAGATGGGTCTCATATTAAGTCTGGACCTGTGACTCAGGAGACCCCTCCACTTCCTATGGTCACTTCTTCAGGTCACAAAGAGCTACTCAGCCTGGATGCTATTGCTTCCCCTTTATTTCCGGTTATCCTGGGATTGCCGTGGCTGCAGGCCCACAACCCGCAAATCGATTGGATGACAAGAACGATCAAATTTCAGTCTGATTACTGCATAAACTCCTGTTTACCGGTCTCTCTCAGCCCTGCCAGTACCCTGCTCTGTTTGGACTCTGACACAGATCTGCTTTCTGCTGTGCCTAAGCCTTATCATGGCTACCTGGACGTTTTTAGTAAACGGGGGGCCGAGACCCTTCCTCCTCATCGCACATACGACTGCCCGATCGAGTTACTTCCTGGGGCCGGGATTCCATTCGGTCGTATCTTCCCTTTGTCAGAACGGGAATTGGAGGCTCTGAAAGAATACGTGGATGAAAATCTAAAGAAGGGATTCATTCGTCCATCGACATCCCCAGCAGGGGCAGGAATCTTCTTCGTGGAAAAAAAGGACCACTCTCTCCGCCCCTGTGTGGACTATCGGGAACTAAATAAGATCACGGTCAAGAACCGTTACCCTCTTCCCCTGGTACCAGAACTTTTCCAAAGACTGAGGTCAGCCTCCATTTTCACTAAGTTAGACTTACGTGGGGCCTATAATTTGGTCCGTATTCGTGAGGGGGATGAGTGGAAAACAGCGTTTCGCACCAGGTTTGGGCATTTTGAATATCTGGTGATGCCCTTCGGCCTGTGCAACGCCCCAGCAACCTTTCAACATTTTGTAAATGATATTTTCAGAGACTGGTTAGATATCTTTGTTATTGTCTACCTGGACGATATCTTGATTTTCTCTGCATCCCTGGATCAACATCGGGGACATGTCAAAAATGTCCTCGGCAGACTCCGCCAACACGGATTATATGCCAAGCCGGAGAAGTGCGAATTTGAACGCCAGAGTATTCAGTTCCTAGGTCTCATAATTTCCACTGAAGGAATTAAGATGGATCCCCAAAAGGTCTCAGCCATCTTGGACTGGCCACCCCCGTCAGACAAGAAGGGGGTCCAGCGCTTCGTAGGTTTTGCCAACTTTTACAGGAGATTTATTAAGGGATTCTCTGACATCATTTCCCCCATTACACAGCTCACGAAGCAGAATACCCGGTTCAATTGGCCTCCTGAAGCCCAGACTGCCTTTCTAACCTTGAAAAGGCTCTTTACAACTGCTCCCATCCTGAGTCACCCGAATCCGGCCCTTCCTTACCTTCTTGAAGTAGATGCATCAGAAGTGGCCGTGGGGGCAGTTATTTCGCAAAGGCAGGGTACTAAAGATCTCATACATCCTATAGCCTTCTTCTCTCGTAAACTTTCCCCAGCAGAAAGGAACTATGACGTTGGCGATCGAGAACTTCTGGCCATTAAGGCTGCCCTTGAGGAGTGGAGGTACTTGTTGGAAGGGGCAACGCATCCTATCCTCATCTTCACAGATCACAAGAATCTTGAGTATTTAAGAGCTGCTAAATGGCTGAGGCCACGTCAGGCACGTTGGGCATTGTTTTTCTCAAGATTTTCCTTCCATATTACCTACCGGCCGGGATCTAAAAATGTCAAGCCAGATGCGCTCTCCCGCATGTTTGATGATCCAAAGGAAGTGCCAGTACCCGACACCATCCTGTCCGCAGGTAATTTTTTGTTATTACAGACCAACCTGATGGCCCAAATAAAGCAAGCTTCTGCAAAGAATCTCTGTCTCCCTGAGGTGTCCCTGGTACCCAGAGATGGGTTATTATGGCTTGAAGACAAGATCTTTGTCCCTGAAGAGGTCCGAGTGACGGTTTTAGGGTTATGCCATGACCACCCTCTGGCGGGTCATTTTGGTACTCATAAGACCCTGGATCTATTACAACGAACATTTTGGTGGCCAGATCTGGAAGAGAGTTGCAGGGAGTACGTGAAGTCTTGTACCGTCTGTACCCGGAGCAAGTCTGTAAGAAACAAGGCGTGGGGCCTGCTCAGGCCACTACCAGTCCCTGACAGGCCTTGGAAGATGGTCGCCATGGACTTCATAGTGGAGCTTCCCCCCTCAGAGGGCTGTTCCGCCATTTTTGTGGTCGTTGATCGTCTATCTAAGATGGCCCATTTCTTGCCACTCAGGAATACGCCCACGGCCAAGGAGACTGCAGAAGTTTTTATTAAAGAGATCGTTAGGCTTCATGGGGTTCCTGCAAATATTGTTTCAGATAGAGGGGTCCAGTTTACCTCCCGCTTCTGGAAAGCCTTGTGCGACGCGTTGAAGATTGAGCTGTCCTTGTCTTCCGCCTACCATCCTCAGACTAATGGACAAACCGAAAGGACAAACCAGACGTTGGAACAGTATATTCGTTGTTTCACCACATTTGTCCAGGATGACTGGGTGGCCCTACTACCATTGGCAGAGTTTGCATACAACAATGCTAAACATTCTGCTACAGGGCAAGCTCCATTCTTCGCAAACTACGGTTTCCATCCGTCCTTCTTACCGGACGTTCCCGCTGAACCCACAGTTCCAGCAGTACAGGATATCATTAGCTTCCTCAACCGCAATTGTAAACTGCTGCAGGATGCTATAATAAGGGCACAAGCAGCCTCTAAAAAGATTTTTGACAGGAAGAGGAGAGGGGAACTAATCCTTCAACCAGGTGACCAGGTATGGCTATCTACATGCAACCTCCGCCTAGCCTGTCCCTCAAAGAAATTGGCACCCAAGTTTATTGGACCCTTCCGGGTCAAGAGGAAACTCAACGAGGTCTCATATGAATTACACTTACCTGATTCTCTTAGAATTCATCCGGTGTTTCATGTCTCCTTGTTAAAACCTACAGTCCCTAACTCCTTCCCGGGCAGAAGCTCGGAACCACCCGAACCTGTGATTGTCGATGGGGAGGAAGAATATGAGGTGGAAGCTATTTTGGATTAAAGGAGGAGGAGAGGTCAATTACAGTTTCTCATAAAGTGGAAAGGTTACGGTCTGGAAGAAAATTCCTGGGAACCGTAACGGAATATCCATGCTAAAGAACTGATCTATGCTTTCTTTCGCAGTCACCCACAAAAGAAAAACCTATTGGGCACCCGGAGGTTGCCCTTAAGGGGGGGGGCAATGTTAGGAACACTCCCTGTGTACACTGAAGTGCTGTCATGAATCTGCCAGTTAAGAGTTAACTTAGTGCAGACTAATTGCACTAATTGGCAAAAGGCTGGCCTATTTAAACACCACAGCAGCACTGAGCCATTGCTGTCTTGTCTGCAGCTTTACCTGTACTTCCTGATCCTGAACCTGCTGTTTCCTGTTGACTTCCTGATCGACCTCCCGGCTTGTCCACTACTTCGTCTGCTTGCTGCCCGCCCTGACCTTGGCTCGTTCCTGTGACCACTCTCCTGCCTTATCCTTGTCGGCTTACCTGCTTCTGATTCTGGACGTGTTCACCTCCTGGTGGGGCAACCCTGGGGACCGCGACCTGGTGTTAGCTTGCAGCACAGTCTATCCCCACCACCAGGGGCTCTAGTGAAAACCAACTAGCACTTAGACTCCGCACCTCAGACTAGCCCGTGTCTACCACCAGTGTGACCCGTCCGTGTTCCTGTTGTACCAGATCCCACGAGGCTACCTCTGCACGTCAGGCTCAGCCACCAGCACCATTACACCTTTATTTAGAACATTATACAATTTTAAAAGAAAGGGGTTTGTTGCAGGTGAACAAACTGCTTGTCCAGGGTGATGTTATCCTGGATTAAAGATCCAGTTTTGTGTCTTTTAACCAACACGTTTCGCAGCCTGACTTGCTTCGTCAGGGCCTCAGATCCAGTCAAATACTGTAACAACATGTACAAAATATGACAATCAATGTTTCATGTAGCAACATCACAAATTAATTTCTCTACACACAGCATCTTTTGTTATCAGAATAAATATACATATATTTTTTGTACTTACACATTTTTTTTTTTACTTCTGAATAGAGATGAGCAAAAAAAAAGAAATCACTACTGATTTGGAATGTTTTTTGCTCTCCCACTCAAATCATCCATTTACCCAAGAATGTTAAACATGTAGTAGTTGCAAAAAGGCCCCAGAAGACCAGCAGCGCATATATGCAACAAAGAATAAAAAAACTTAAAAAACAGTATTTTTTTTTTAAAAACTTAAAACTTTTTTGATACATAGAAATTTACTAAATGTAAATCAGATTGGATTTTTATGCATTTTCAGGTTCTTACACAAGATCTGCATTTTTTTATTTTTTATTAATGACTGTGAAAAAACGTATACACTGTCAGATCTCAATATTCACAACAATATATATGGTTAAAGTCTTAAGAATTGTGCTTAGATCATTTTGAAAGGGCAATGGTGCTTTAATTTCAGCAGGTGTACATACACGTTTTAGATTGACTGTGACATTCAAATCAGTATGCCTTAGTGGTCACAAAAATTGATTTAGTGACATTTTCACCATTCATTCTCCATGCAAAGAAGAAGATAAAAGCAAAAAATATGGAATTTAAAGAAGGATCTGAAAACAATGACCTGTGATTTGTTTCACTTCAGTGATTACATTTAATATGTGTCTTTTATCCAGGTCTTAATTGGGAGTGCAGCTACAAAATGGCTTGAATAGAATATGAATATATAAGATACTGTACATTGTGAGGAGGAAAAGCTCAACTGGTTGTCAGTGATAACCATGCACAACACAGTGACACATAGGAACAATCCAAAGGTTTGTCCTGCACTGTTATTTGGCAAGGTTGGCAGATTCAATGCAGGAGGCCAATTCTAAGTTCTGGAGGTGTTAAAAGTAAGAAGTGGGTTGGGAAGGAGGGGCTGAGAAGCAAAGGTTGAGAAGGGCGGGAGGAGGTGCTGCCAACTGGGGGCGAAATAGGTGGTAGAGGATCGCTGTGACTTGGGGATGAAGTGAGGGCACTGTGATCAAGGAGTGCTATGGGGGAGGTGTGAGTGAGGGGGTGTTGTAACAATGAGGGGCGAGGTGGGTGTAAGTGAAGTGTTGTGATAGAGGGGGGGTGAAAGTTGGGGGGTGCTGTAATGGAATGGAGTGAGTTTGTTAAAAAGATGTGCTGTGACAGAGAGAGTGGACCCAAGGAGGGTGGCAGGGGGCACTGTGTCTAGGGAGGGCAAGATGCATGAGGCTGGCATTGTGGTGGAAGAAAGCAAGGTGAACGTGAGGGGTGCTGTGACAGAGGGGGTGAGTGTGGAGGGGGCAATGTAATGGAGGATGATGAGGAGGTGCTTTGATGGAGGGGGGAAAGGTGGGTAGGGGTGGCACTGTGATGGAGGGAGGTAAGGTGCGTTTTCAAAATAACACTGTGACAGAGGGGGGCTAAATGTTAGCAGGAAGCTGTGAAAAATGAGGTGAGTTTGGGTTTGAGGAGGATGTTGTAACGGAGGGGACAAGGTGGGTGTGAGAGGAGTGCTGTGATGGAGGGATCAGGGTGGAAAATGAGTGTGATGGGGCACTGTGGTGGAGGGCACTGAATGTGGGATCAGGTGATTGCAGATAGATATGCTGAGAAGGGGGTGGGTTAAGGTGGATATAGAAGAATATCCTTCAATGAGGTGGTGGGATGGGTGCAGATGTATTAGCTGCGACGGGGTTGAGAGGGTGAGATGGCTTCAGAGGAATTTTACATCAATGGGGGATGATATACAAAGGTATGTGCTGCAATGAGGGTAGGGGAATGAGATAGCTACAGAGGAATTTCCCATCAATAGGGGATGAGGTACAGAGGTATAAGCTGTGATGCGGGTGGAGGGGGTTGAGGTGGCTACACAGGGATGTGCCATGAGCGGAGGTTTAGACACAGAGGGGTGTGCTTTAATGGGGGTGGTGAGGTGGCTACTGAGGGATTTGCTGTAGAAAAGGGGGTGTGCACAGGGATGTGCTGTGATGGAGGGGTGAGGTTGCCATAGCAAGATGTAGGGCACCGGGGTTGAATAATGTGGGTGTACAGAGATGAGCTGGGATGGGGGGGGGGTTGAGTTGGCTCCAGATGAGTGTGCTGTGATGGAGGGAGGTAAGGCAGGTGTACAGGGTAGCTCTGTGACAGAGGGGGGCTAAATGTTAGGGGGAGGCTGTGAAAAATTAGGCAAGATGGGTTTGAGAGGGACGTTGTGATTGAGGGGGCAAGGTGGGTGTGGGAGGAGTGCTGTGATGGAGGGGTCAAGGTGGAAAATGAATGTGATGGTCACTGTGGTGGCAGGCACTGAATGTGGGATCAGGTGATTGCAGATTGATATGCTGTGAAGGGAGTAGGTTAAGGTGGATATAGAAGAATGTCCTTCAATGAGGGAGTGGGGTGAGTGCGGATGTATGGGCTGTTGAGGAGGGGATTGAGGTGGCTACTAAAACATAAGTGGGGATTAATTCCTATCCAGACAAGCTAGACAGGAGTCAACCACACCTAATAAAACCTAATAAAATAAAGGGACTTTGAAGGGTGTGGCTCATGCAATGTGAGCATCAATCAAAGAAAAAAACATATATGTTTAAAATTCACTTTATTATAAATGCATAAAACCATACTAGAACAGTTAATATAATGTAGCCATTACATATCTGCCAGGACAAAGTATATTGGCCAATGGAAACAAACGGCCTAATATAGTCACAAGATGACATGATACTGACGCCTTTTGCCGAACTTAGTCATTCAAAAGTGCTTCCTCAGAAACCATTTTCCTAGATCATTGCAGGCATGTACAAGATAGAAATTTCTCCTTGAGGGCTGGGATGGAGGTTGCCCTAATAAATGTGCCGGCAGCTTCCAACAGTGATAGATTAAGAGGGATCCCCCAGCAAAGACCGGGTTACCCTCCTCCTGAGAGGTACTGAGCCCTGTACCCTCAAGTAGGGACTGCACGGTTCAAACATAAAGGGAACCACCACTAGGCAAACCAAGCGGGTACCAGATAAGGCAACGGCAGGATCTTGGTCCCATGTGGTTGGATGTATCTCCAAAGCGCTGTCCCCCTGAGTGGAGAACGGCCGCTGGAGGGAGATAAGGTAGGTGTACAGGGTAGCTCTGTGATAGAGGGGGGCTAAATGTTAGGTGGAGGCTGTGAAAAATGAGGTAAGATGGGTTTGAGGGGGACGTTGTGATTGAGGGGGCAAGGTGGGTGAGGGAGGAGTGCTGTGATGGAGGGGCTAAGGTGGAAAATGGGTGTGATGGTCACTGTGGTGGCAGGCACTGAATGTGGGATCAGGTGATTGCAGATCGATATGCTGAGAAGGGAGTAGGTTAAGGTGGATATAGAAGAATGTCCTTCAATGAGGGAGTGGGGTGGGTGCAGATGTATGGGCTGTGATGAGGGTAGGTGGGTGAGGTGGCTACAGAGGAATTTCCCATCAATGGGGGATGAGGTGAGGTGAGGTACAGAGGTTTGTGCTGCAATGCAGGTGGAGGGGGTTGAGGTGGCAACACAGGGAAGTGCCATAAGCTGAGGTTTAGGTACAGACTAGGGATGTGTTGTGATAGGGATAGTGAGGTGGCTACTGAGGAATATGCTATGAGTGAAGGTTGAGGTGCAGAGGAATTTGCTGTAGAATGGGGGGTGCAGAGGGATGTGCTGTGATGAAGGGATGAGGTGGCCATAGCAAGATGTACAGCAATGGGGTTTAATACGGTAACTGCAGAGAGATGTGCTGTGATTGGGGGGGGGGGGCGGAGCTGAGTTTGCTCCAGGCAAGTGTGCTGTTATGGAATGGATGAGGTATGGACTGCAGTGGGGGTGAGACATGATTACAGAGGGATGTGCTGCAGTGGACGTTGAGGTGCCATGGAGAGATGTTGCAATGGGTTGATGGGGAGGGTGCAAGGGGAATCTCTCTGATAGAGAGTGCAAAGGAATGCACTGCAATAGTTGAAGTGAGGCAGCCACAGAGAGATGTGTTGTGACAAAGAGAGGTGAGGTAGGTATAAGGTGTTGATGAAACGTCAGTGTGTTTCATGAACACAAACACTTCAAACAGAGAAATTACACATCAGTGTCACATGAAGATAAGCAACAAAATGACACAGAAATAGAAATGAACGCCGACAATCCAAATGCTGTAAAAGAAGAAGCCAGGCCACAAGAGGCTTCAATCAGTAATCCACCAAAAGCAATAAAGGCATCCCAGCCAAACGTCTGTCTGTTGTTGCTCATGTAGCATTAAAACAAGAGCCAGATTCATGGGATGAGATGCAAAGACTTCCAACTAATGGGAAACAAAAGTAGATCAGTGCTGCTGATGAAGGTTGCAGATCCTCTGACAAAACTGATCACAAGAAACAGATTTATAGAACTGAGATCTCAAATGGGACTAATATAAGGAGTAGTTGTTGAGTGGGAGTGTTGGAATACAATGTTTATTTGTATTTTATGCAATAACTACCTCAATATCAATAATCAGTAGCGATATATTCATCCACCAATAGATGGCAGTGTTTATACGTTTGTAGCTGCATCTATGGTTTAACCATATGTCTGTGTAATAATAAAGTTTCCTGTTCCTGTTAGCAAAGAAGCAGCATCAAAGTCCATGTGGACTGCGCACTGTCTGTTCTTTAGGGCTACATACATAATTTTCTAACACATGGGCATGGAATGAAAGCTATCAGGCATTCCTTTACCCGGTCCAGCTGGTGATGGAATGCACTCATCTTCCTTGCATGCAGACAGACTGGCAGAGGGTCAGGGGAGGAAAGCCTGCAGTGATAAGGATTATTTGTAATATTGTCAGACTTATTGGTTGGTATTTTATTATGGAGTCCGTATAATTTTTAGAACAGCATTCATCTTCCTCAGGCCACACTATGCTTCTTCATTTACAATTGATCCTTTATGTCCCTTCATTTTGGCATATATACAGAACACCCACCTTTCACCATGTCCACCAATAAAGACAGCACTGCTATACTCATTGGGATTGGCTTAAAGGCAAAGTTGCACTCTACAAGGGCAGTTGCTCCATAGCTTAGTAAATGAAGGAAAACTCTGCTGACTTCCATCATCCATTCATGTGCAAGTAAAAATGCAGTTTTTTTTTTCTGCATTATTTTCCTTGTATGTGATTGGGTATTCTTTGCAAAGTAAAATTTCACCTCATTTACTATGCTTTGGAGCAAATGCCCTTGCTGATTGCTACTGCACTTGTAAAGTGCACAGTCTCATTGCCTTTGGTAAATCAACCCCATTGTGTAGCATACCTTTTTTTAGCCCCCAGAAACCAGGGGAGGGCTGGCAGCCTTAGGCCTGGGGGGCAAGTCCAGTCAAGTGGCCCATTGAACCACCAAATCAGCTCACCATCCATGCCCGCCTGGTTTTAAAATGGATATTGATGTTATATAGTAAGACAAATATGATACAATGTGGTAACATAATTTAATTTTAATAGCAACAAAGGTGGTTTAAGTGCCCATTCACACTAGCGCGACTTGTCAGGCGACTTGGTCACCTGACAAGTAGCGGTGGGTCGCCTGCCATTGATTAGCACAGGACCCGTTCTAATAGGAGCGACACAAGTCGATCCGACTTAGAAAAAGGGTCCTGTACTACTTTGGGGCGACCTGGAGGCGACTTGCATTGACTTCAATTATATGAAGTCCGTGGATGTCGTGCCTAGGTCGCGGTGCACACTTCATAGGTCGCCCCGGCAAGTCGTGTCGCCCCTGTGTGAATGGGCTCTTACAAAAAATAAAATCTACAGTTTTAACAAATGAAAGTAATGTATGTACACAATACATTTAAAGAATATGTGATACATTTAGGAATAATCGATAAACCTTCACACTTAACTTTTTCAGAAAATAGAAAAGCCTTTTGGTGGCATTTGATTACCTCTGCGGTTTTTATGTTTTGCGTTATAAACAAAAAAAGACCGACAATTTTGAAAACAAAAATTAATATTTTTTACTTTCTGCTATAAAATATTCCCAATAAAAAAATGTAAAAAATAAAAAAATGTTGATCAATTTTGGCCAATATGTATTCTACTACATATTTTTGTTAAAAAAATCCTAATAATTGTATATTGATTAGTTTGTGCAAAATGTATCACGTCTACAAACTTTGGGATACATTTATTTATATACTTTTTTAAATTGTTATTACTAGTAATGGCGGCGATCAGTGATTTTTAGCAGGACTGAGACATTGCGGCAGACAAATCTGACACTAAGTGGCACTTTTTAGGGACCAGTGACACCATCACAGTGATCAGTGCTAAAACAAATGTACTGTTACTGTATAAATGGCACTGGCAGAGAAGGGGTTAACACCAGGGGTGATCAAGGGGTTAAGTGTGCTCCTAGGGAATGCCTTCTAACTGTATGGGGAGTGGATGTACTAGAAGAAAAGAGAGATCTATGTTTCAGCTTAGCTGAAACACAAGATCTCCATCTTCTTCTGTGACAGAACAGCCGTCTGCCTTGTTTAGAAAAGCAGACCGCAGTTTTGTCATTCTCCTGCATGATCGCAGGTGGCCAGCGGCCATCGGACCTGCTGATTGGCTCCCGCAGTGTCTAATCATAGGGGGAGCGGCGCCCCAGCGGCACGCGTGTGCCCCCAAGAACCCATGCACAAAATCACCTACCAGTACGTGATTTTGCGCAGCTGGGCCCCCCAGCTACAGTATATATGCGGTGGGTGGTCTGAAAGTGGTTCATTTGGGAGAGTGGGACCTGTAGTCCTTCACTAGTTGGGAGATCAGGCGTGTGTGAAACATTCTGTTCTCTGAGAGGCTCATGCTGGGACCTGTAGTCCTTCACTTTTGGGGGGTTACATCCCCAAAAGCAAAGGACTACAAGTCCTAGCTTGAACCCTGGCTGAGATCTAATCATGTGACCTCCTCCTCTGCTGCCAGCTCATGATCCCATGACACAAGGGGGAGCCCTATAGGACCTCAGGGACCCAATAACTTTAACTGGACTGTATACACTCTGTATATTGATGTCTAGTTGCTCCTGGCACTATATACCTGTCTAGTGCCAGGAGCAGCTAGACATCAATATACAGGTATGGGACAGGTATATAGAGCCAGGAGCAGCTAGACATCAATATACAGGTATGGGACAGGTATATAGTGCCAAGGGGTAGCTAAGTGCAGGGAAATATTGCAATGCTCCACATGACACATTTGTTGTCACTCACTGTTCTGCTCCCGACCACCTCACCTCAGGCAGCAGGTTGACTCTGGAGAGCAGTGCCAGGACAAGGTCATCCAATGCCCAGGGAAAAAATGGGAAACTGCACCCCCCGTCTATCACCCCCCACCAGCCCCTGCTCCCTGTTGGATGGAGAAGTGGGTGGGGCCGATAGGGTGCCATGCACCAAAATGTTTGTATTGTTTGTGACATGCAACTAAATAGTACCAATATTTGAGGCACACTACTGCAAACCAAAACGTTTAAAATTGATGCACCAGTATGGGACTAATATTGACAAATTGTCCCTGGGTTGGTGGGTCACTAAGACCCCGTTCACACTGGGGCGACGCTACTTGCCGGGGCGACCTCACAGGTACGGCCGGCCCGGATTTCATAACATTGAAGTCAATGCAGGTCGCTCCAGGTCGCCCCAATGAAGCTCCGGACCCTTTTTCTAAGTCGGAGCGACTTGTGTCGCTCCTATTAGAACGGGTCCACAGCTTCTCTATGGCAGGCGACCTACGGCGACCTGTCAGGCGACCAGGTCGCCCCAGTGTGTACGGGCTCTAAAAGGAAAAAAAGTTGTATGCATTAGCGGTGTCACTGAAATTAAAAAATGTACCCCAGTTGGTGGTGTGACTGGAATGAAAAAATGTCAGTGGTGAACACCACCACAAAGCTCTACCCCCCTATCCCCCAGTATAAAGCTTTTCACTTAACCCCTCAAACCCCCCTCCCCATACCCAGTCCTCTGTATAGGAGGCACACTGTCACTTGCAAACACAGAAACCGGCAGAGGAAATCTGATTCTTTTTTTTAGAATAAATGACTGCAGTGAGAACAGTGGCAGTGCTGGAGGTGGTGGTATTGTGTACCACCCCGCTGCAGACAAAAAAACAAAACCCTGTTGACAGGAGTGACACTGCAGTCACTCTTTTAAATTGTTATGTATAAGGGATCTGTGAGGTATCAGTGTGGGAACTAAGTGTATGTTCCCACAGAAACAAAATCCTGAATTCATGTATAAACAGGTTTCTTTTGGTGGGCAGTGCTGCCACTGAATGCAAATAATGTAGATTAATGTGGCCAACCTATAACTGCCCTGCGTGTGACTGTTACATGGTAGTACGTAACTATCGGGTTAAACAGCTCTGAAAAGCAATTGAAGCATGGTTCACTTTTCAGAGGAGTAACAGTCACTTCCACACATGTGAATGAGCCCTTTAAAGTAAAATATCCCATTTGGTCTTTATGATTGAAAAATGCCATGGTGTCTAGGTGAGGACTGGAATGTTTAGGAGAGGACCTTCTCTCTTTTCATTGAAAGTCTTCATAGTGTATGCATTACTTCAGTCCATCAGTCAAGTCCACATAAGAAGGCCAATCAAAAGATCACCAAACAGACTAGCATTTAAAAAGTATTGTAAGAATAAGGTACCTAAGTAAAAGCCAAATTATTAAATGGTAGGTGCTTATTATCAACAAAAGCATGGAGCACCAGCCCAGGTTTTAGGAGGTGATCCTTCTCCTCCAACTTGTATTAACAGAAGCCAACCAAACAAATGCAGGGAAGTAAAGGGTTAACCTCCTCATCTGATAACAGAACCTTTACTGCACACTCAGACTCAGCCTTATTTATTGCCAGGGGACAATATAAGTCAGCAGCTGGAGATAAGTTAAAGAAGTAGTGCAGGGACAGCTCAAGATAGCAGAGCTCCTCCGTCTGCCTGTAACATCGGAGATCGAGATATCTGTGTCAGCCTGGCAGTAAGCAAGACGGAGCCTAATGTGCAGTGAGCTCCGTTATCATGTGAGGCAATTTAAACCTTTACTTCCCTGCATTTGTTTGTGGCTAGCCTGGTGTAGAAGAGCTGCTCCAGCTCCAGGTGCGAGCCTGCATCAACACAGAGCCCCCCCCCCCCCCCCTGCCCAGAACGGGTGACCCTTCAGCCCATACCTTGTACCTGCCATGCTGGAGAAGTGCTTTTGATGTTGGATCTGCTGTTTCACTTGTGGATTTCTGCAGTCAAAAATTTCGACAGTTCCTCTTCTCTTCTGCAGTGGCCTGCACAGTGGGAGACGGAGGGAGGAAGTGGGTGGAGCCAGTAATAGGCACGGGGATCCTTCTCCGCTCTGCATGCTGGGTCCCTTCTCGGCCTCGTTTTCCTCCTCGGGACCGTGACGTCACTGGTTGCTAGACGCCAAGCGGCTGGCTATTCTAGCAACCAGTCTAGCTCAGACTATAGCAGCCGGGCAGAGGAACAAATGGGTCTTGGGGGCCGGTGCCGGCCAGTCACCATGTAAGTGACACTTACTAAATAAACTGAGCTGATGCTGCAGTGGCCTTTTCTGGGGGGATCAGACCGGCCTGGGGGGAAATTGCCCCCCTTCCCCCGGCCCAGTCCGCCCCTGCCAGAAACTGTCCATACCATGGAAAGTCTAGTCGGTTATATTTGCCTCCCAAGGACAAAAACTTGAATCCTCCCTTAGCTAGTATCATAGCGGCATTTTAAAGTAAACCGGTCACTTTAACACATTTACAAAACTTCTACTACATGCTCCTGAGCCCATACTTTATCAAAGTTCCCTTGCCAATGCAATCCACCACTGTCAACTATACCCAGTATCAGTAATAACATATTTATTATAGGTCCAAGAACGTACACAGGGCTTTACATATACACTATATTACCAAACGTATTTGGATGCCTGCCTTTAGACACAATTGAACTTTAAAGGCATCCTAGTCTGTAGGGTTCAATATTAAGTTGGCCCACCCTTTGCAGCTATAACAGCTTCAAATCTTCTGGGAAGGCTGTCCACAAGGTTTAGGAATCTGCCTATGGGAATGTTTGACCATTCTAGAAGTGCATTTGTGAGGTTGAAGAGAAGGCCTGGCTGGCAGTCATCGCTCTAATTCATCCCAAAGGTGTTCTATCAGGTTGAGGTCAACTCTATGCATTCCAATCAAGTTCCTCCGCCCCAAACTCACTCATCCATGTCCTTATGGACCTTGCTTTGTGTACTGATGCGCAGTCATGTTGGAACAAGAAGGGGCCAACCCCAAACTATTCCAACAAAGTTGGGAGCTTAAAAATTGTCCAAAATATCTTGGTATGCTGACACTTTAAGACTTCTCTTCACTGGAACTAAGGGGCCAAGCCCAACCCCTGAAAAACAACCCCACACCATAATCCCCCCCTCCACCAAATGATTTGGACCAGTGCACAAAGCAAGGTCCATAAAGGCATGGATGAAGAAAGAAAGAAAGAACACCTTTGGGGTGAATTAGAGCGGAGACTGTGAGCTAGGCCTTCTCTCCAACATCAGTGCCTGACCTCACAAATGCGCTCCTAGAAGAATGGTCAGACATTCCCACAGACACACTCCTAAACCTTGTGGACAGCCTTTTCAGAAGAGTTGAAGCTATTATAGCTGCAAAGAGGGGGGGGGGGGGGCAACGCAATATTGAACTCTGGGGACTAAGACTGGGATGCCATTAAAGTTTATGTGTGTGTGTAAAGGCAGGCGTGTACTATACCAAATATACTGTATGTTGTACATTCACATCAGTCCCTGCCTTCAAGGAGTTTTACAGTCTAAGGTCCCTAACTTACATTCTTACATACTAGGACCAATTTAGACTAAATCCAATTAACCTACCAGCATGTATTTGGAGAGTGGGACAAAACTAGAGTACCCAGGAGGCAGAACATGCCCATTTTAAGGCAGGTTGTGCTGTGATTTAGATTTAAACCAATGATTCTGGTGCAGTTATGCAGAAGTGCTAACTACCTACCCACTGTGCTGCACACTTTTTCATGGCTTTCTCTTCCCTTTCTAGTCCAATGTGACAGTGCTAGGTCCTGACAACCTGCTACCTGGCAATTGGCTGTCAGTCATTTCATTCTGGAAGCACAGGTAGCCTTTCATGTATCCAGTAGTACCAGAAGTTTTACCGAGTGGTATCAGGGATTAGGAAAGAAGAATAGGAGTGTTCCTTTATGTTAAGAGAGCATGACATTTAAGAAATCTATTGTTTCCATAGACTTTTCCTGGGCTCACCTTTACCTCAACTTGGATTGAAGAAAAAACATTCAGAGCCATTTTATGTAAACTGAAAATCAGTAGATTGCATTGTTCATAAATGCTTTCATCTATTGACGTATTGAAATTGCGCCTGGGACCAAGGTTATAAAAAGTACCATTGAAATAGTTTATGCAAAGAACATTTCATTCTTTGTCTTTTAGTATCCGGATTTGAAGATACTGCACTTGTATCTCAGAGAAAATGCACATACCTCCTAGAGCATATTAAGTAAAATTACTGAATTGTATATACAAAACACTTAATATTTGGCTACAAAAGATATTTACTTAATATATCTCTAAAATATATCCTATCAACATCAATCATGGTATTAAGGTATACAAAAGAGGGAAATTTATAAATATGCAATGCAAAAGTAAATGTAAATAATAAATACAAACATTACAAAAAAAACCTTAGGGCCCTTTCACACGGGCGTTCCGCATGTCCGTAAATCATCCTATTTTTTTGCGGATGATATACGGATGATATACGGACATAATGTATGTCAATAGCATTGCGGATGTCAGCGGACGTTTAATTAAAGAAAAAAAGCCACTTACATCAGGGTTAGCAAGGAACAGCTTGTATTGCATTGGAGCCGGTTTGCGTTCCGGCTGCGTTCCAAGGAACCGGAAGTGACGTAGGGCGTAGCACGGGACCCAGGACTTTCTTTAATTAAACGTTGGCAATACATACTACACCATGAGCTCCTTCTATTCCTTTATGATTTGATCGTGTATGGCTTGAGTGGAAATACCGAGGGGAACCTACACCAGTCCTTCCTGTATAACGGAGAGATTCCCAAGCTAATAAGTGAGCGGGGGACGAGAGTTTTGGCTTATACCGGGATCCCTTTCAAAACTACCACTTGCCTGTGCCAGACCCCAAGGGGTCATCTGGTAAGTGTGTGGGACATCTGGTGACGGATTCCTTTTTTTCTCCCTTGCATGAAGGATGCAATCTTTCTGAGCACCAAGCACTGTGATTTTACTTGTTTGTTGCACAAGTTGCACTTTCAAGTTCTAAGGACTATATATATATATATTTTGTTTTTGGACTATTTATTTATAATTGCATAGTCACTTTTGCACAGTCACTTTATGTTATATCATTTATTTGGATGATTTGTGATTTATGCACTGAATTTGCACAGTTTTTTTTGAGCGCTGTCTTTTTTGTTTCACATTCCACAAACACATTGTTGTTTTCTGACTAGCAGCTCATTTTTTGATTTATCTGAGGTTTTTAGTAATATATTTATTTACACTTAATAATCCTAGGCGCGGTCACGTGAATAACATCAGTTACTCACACCTTTGTTACCACACCCATATTGTCACAGTTAAAACGCACCTTCAAATTCCAAGAAAAGCCTCACCCCAAACTTCCACAGCCAGCATCGCTGGAAACAATTCCAGGAGCACCAGATTCCTGAGAAGATCCTCCTCTTTCCACGAATGCGGCCAAGGCCCAGCACTTGAAAAAAGACCCGGTACCCAGTCGAACCGGCAGCATCCATGTAAAGTTCCAAGTCAAAGTTGCTCACCGGCCCAGAAAGCCACAATGACCAGCCATTAAAAGAAACTGTGCCACACCTGCAAATCCTCCTGATGGTCCTTATTATTAAAGCAGAGTTCCACCCTAAAATGAAAGTTCCGTCCATCTTCTTGCTCTGGGTCACGTGAAAAACAAATGGATAATCGCAATTTTTTTTTTTACTTACCTTGTTTAGAAGATAATATACTTACCTTGCTTGCTCTTCCTCCCTTCCCTTCCACGGCAAGTCGTCACTTCCTGGCTTGCAATGATTCCTGGGAGCTGAACGTCATTGCTCCCAGGAATCAATGCGCCTGCACCGGCCCCGACATCAGTTCCAGTGCAAGCGCCGTCATACCTTGCTAAACAGCTTCTGGGCATGCCCAGAAGCTGTGCAGGGATGACGCTGCAGCCCCGGAAGTGATGGCAGGGCCGGTGCAGTGCATCGTGGGACCGAAGAGGACGGGCGAGGACGCAGAAGAGGATCGCACTGTCTTCAAGCTGCCCACACCTGAGATGGCAGCGCTGGAGAAGACATTTTCAAGGTAAGTATTTCTTCTTGCAGGTAAGTGCAACCCGGGACAGTTCAGAGGCTATCCATTGTGGAATACACTAGCCCTGACTGTCCCGGGGGTATTTTTATGTATTTTTTTTTGTTTTAGGTGGAACTCCGCTTTAAGACACACAAAATGAGTGGGCGACTGTGCCCCTGTTGTAGATGTCAACAAGAAAAAACCTGCCCATGGGCATAATATGACACGTATAAAGTTGTGTCTTCCGTAGTCCCAGAATTCCACAAATCTCTAACTTGAGGGCCACCAGCTTATATTCTGACAGGGGACACTCTATAGCATAAGAGTCCAGAACTATGCCTAGGAAGCTAATAGTGGTTGTCAGGCCCTCAGTCTTATCCACTAAGGAAATCCCAAAGCGAGCAGTGATGTGCTGCAACGTAGCAAGGAGAACTGTCAATACCTTGGAAGCTGGCAGTCCCACGCAAAGGAAATCATCCAAATAATGGATGATGGAATTCACTCCTGAGATATCCTGGACTATCCATTCTATAAAGGAACTAAATGTCTCGAACAAAGCGCATGAAATGGAACAGCCCTTAGGAAGGCAACAATCCACATAATACGCCTCTTGCCACCAACAGCACAGCAAGTGGAAACTTTCCGGATGCATTGGAAGCAGCTGAAATGCAGAATCAATGTCAGATTTTGCCATGAGAGCCCCCTTCCCATAAGCCAAACCAAGAAAACCGCCGCATCGAAGGAAGTGTACAACACTGTACACGCCCCTGAATCAATCGCATCATTAACCTACCCACCCTTAGTGAAGGAAAGGTGGCGAATATGGCAAAACTTATTGGGCTCCTTCTTAGGCGCAACCCCCTGAGGCGAGATGACCAAATCCGAAGGGAAAGGGCTGCCTATACAGCCCAAAGCCATTTCCTTCCGTAACTTTTAAAAAACCCCGTCAGGATGATGAAAGACAGAAAGCAAATTATCCCCCCTTCCCCGGTGAGACGGTTGCCAAGGAACGAGGTATGGGAAAACCCTCTGAAAAACCTACCTCTAATAGCTGAGCAGCATCCTGATACGGGTTTCTTTCTAGGAAAGGTTGCATCCTTTCCACCCTCACTGGCATCATCCCTCTTGTTTGCAGGCTCACCGTCATGGCCCTTACCCTGCTTGAAGCATCGGGACAATGGATGAGAACCTACGCAGCAGGAGCATTCATTCATGTAAACGGCAGCACCCCCCAAACTTGCAATATCCCTCATTATACTGCCAGCAGAAACCGTGTTTCTTTGTGGCCAGTTGTCCAGGGCTAGTCGCTCCACCGCCCCCACCCCCCAGGAAAAAACTGATTAGGAGCCCACGCCAAGGTCATAAATCGCATCTATAAACTAATGTCCTTGTGGTCCCACCACAAGGACAGGCAGATAGCTCTCCTCTGGCGGAGCTGCTCATTGTACCGCAACCATGCCGAGCCACTATAGACCCTGTGGGTTTTGCTAACCTCATCAAGGTAACAAAAGAGAGCCGAACATGATCCGGATTCTTCTCCCCAATAACACTCGCCATTATGGCAAATGCCTGTGGCCAACTTGGGAAAGTGTGCAGAATAAGCCTGTAACACAGTTTGTCCTCGTCCTCCTTCTTGCCCTTGTCTGGCTTGAGCCTATCCAAAATAAATTTCTCCAGGGGTAGCAGAGAGAATATCTCCACATACTCACCTTTCCAAATTTTTTCACAGACCTCAGACTTCAAATGCACCCCCAGTGGCCCCTCAAAACAATTGTATACTTTGCTCTTTGCAGAGATGGCCAGACGTACAGAATCCAATTTCTTAGCGAAATCCCCCATCAATCTCTTGTCCCCTGACGCTGAATTGTCCAACACTGCAGCTGGCACCAACGAAGAGGACCTTACAGATGTAGACCCCAACACCATGGGAGGAACACCCACCACATCTGACCCGGATGCGGTGGGACCAGCAGCCCCTGCATAAGGGGCAGAAGCCACATCCGGACCAGTGCAAAGCCCAACCATCACTGAAGAGGTACCACCCCCAACAGCCCATTCAAAGCAGAACACCAGGATAAATAAAAAGCATAATAACACTCGTCAGGCTGCCCAGGAGGGATCCCACCAACCGCAGTTCTAGACTCCACTGGCGGAGGTGCGGTCTCATGACTCCTCCCTTTCTGAATAGAAAAGCTCACCATCTGATCGCTCCTCTGCAGCCTGCTGTTCTGCCACCATAGGCACACCAGGAGTTCTGGACCTGGAGGCTGAGGATTGATATCGCGGCTGGCCCCACCTCTTGGCAATAGATCCGCCCACCGATTTCCTGGTTTGTACTCTGGAGCTCCCAGGGCTCTGGGTGCATCTTGCTGATGCATCTGAGCCACTCCTCTAAACCTTGCGACCTGTAGGGTGATGTGAAGCCACAGGAGAGCCACCAGCCGCAGATGGCAATGGCCCGGTGGCTGTAACAGGACAACTCTCTCGGCGGGACTCCTCCCCTACTGGCACACCGCCAGGGAAGGAGTCTGAATGGTCCCGCATTTGTCACCAGGCAGGCAGGGGAGAGATACAAGCAGGTCCAGGTGCCCTGCCTGATGAGCAGCGCCGCTGCCGGGGATTGGTTCCAGGCGTGCTGCCCGCTGAAACAGAAGAGCATTTCACTGGCGGGCCTGATGGGTCCAGTTCGGGGCTCCCATAATGGCGCCTGAGCTCTGGGGGAGGAATCATAACATTAACATTAATTCAAAAGCATTTGAAATAATCAAAACCCTCTGGGTCTGCCTTTCAACCAAAGAGGGATCTCCTCTTAGAATTGGTGTAGTATAAAGGCCCCCAGGACAGACTGAAGATTATGATAACATGTTGATTGACGAGATAGCTCAAATGGCAATGAAGGGAGAAGTTTTTTTATGGGTGACTTCCACATGCCTGACATTAACTGGAATTCTCAAACTGCTATTAAAAGCGGGAGCAGGGATGTAATTTAAGCACTGAATGGGGTTTCTCGAAAACAGTTAGTAAAAAGTCCAACCTGAGGTGACTCTATTCTAGACCTAGTAAAAAACAAAAATGTATGGCACTGTATGTCGGACTTTCAGAGCACATGTGACGGTGACGTTGCCGGCTGCATGCACTCTGAATATCTCCTAAACAGTGCAGGGACCTAAAGGTAAGCCTTATTATAAGCTTACCTGTAGTTATAAGTGGTATAAAAGAGTTTACTACCCCTTTAAGAATTAAGAACAACAAAAAAGAAAATTACTAGAGAAAATAACTCAGGGCTGACACATTTCTCTCCTTGATGAATCAAGCTTTAACATCACACACTTCAGCAGCTTATTATAATACTTGAATTAGCACATGCGCAGCTTGTGTTACCGCCACTTTATACATCGAGCCCTATAGCTGCTGTAAGAGCACAAAACAAAGGACCATTATTTAAACTGTGCACGCCACGTACCAACCTATGTGAGCCAATTTCATTTGCCCTACATATAAAATGTCTTGTTCAGGTTGAAAGTAGTAGAAAGCCACTGATTATTTTATGCCTGGCTGCATCCTGATGCAAATGCAATTAGAAAAACAAGGTCTGCTTCTATTATTCCATGTGTCTCAGTCAAGACCTGTTTGCCATGTCAATGTGTGACGTTTTAGATAAACTGAATATTTAATCAAATGTCCTTGTAGAATTGGCTGGGGAAAATGTACAGGAACAGAATATGTTACATTAAGAAAATGTAATGTCACTGGCCTTTTTAGGAAGCATTTAGAAGACACTGATGACTCCCGCGGTTTAAAATCCCAAGCATTTTATGGGTCTTTAAATACAGAATCACATTAGACACAGCTATTATACTTGTTATAATTGAGTAAAATGCATGTGTGTATGAAAGAACAAGTACAAAAAAGCAGTGAAATCAAGGCAATCAAGTGCTGTAAAATTAACAATTTATCACATGGTAGGCTGTATATTTTAATGTGTGTAGTCTGCTTTCCCTGACGGAC
This sequence comes from Pelophylax lessonae, assembly GCF_965119305.1. Lineage (NCBI taxonomy): Eukaryota > Metazoa > Chordata > Amphibia > Anura > Ranidae > Pelophylax > Pelophylax lessonae. The sequence continues at coordinate 499,867,461 of NC_138772.1, read as the reverse complement.
TCTTTTGTATCAGCTTAGCCTTGATGCTGAACTACAGGCAGATATAAAAGTTTCACATTATTGCAGCTCTGTATTAATTAATCATTGAACATTTTGTTTAAAGGCCGCTAATGTAAAGTAAGTACCCATATTTTTAAAATAACAAACTAATTTATACTTACCTGCTCTGTGCAATGAAAGAGCGGGCCTGGACCTCCTCTTCTCAGGTCCTCCACTGGCCTTCATGGCTTCTTCTCTGGGGAGTGCCCCCTTAGGAAACCACTTCCTATGGGGGCACTTGTGGAAGCTCACTTAGGAACTGCGCTGCCAGCATCTATAGACACAGACAGCAGGGCTCGGCCCCACCGCCTGCTCCCTCAGCACTAGCTTTGATTGACAGCAGCAGGAGCCAATGACTCCCACTGCCTCAGCAAAGCCTGTAATACCAGGAAGTAAATGGATAGAAGAGCTGCAGACAGGCATTCAATGAGGGCTCAGGTAAGTAAAAGGGACGGTAAAGGGGGAATAGTGTTGCCTGAACAATTTTTTACCACTTACTGACCACCTACCGTCGATTTACGTTGTAACCCCGGTATTTTTTGAAACGGCGGGTAGTCCTCTTTCAGATAAGTGAGGTCTCAGTGGCAGATTCACCACTGGATCACCCTTACGGTGCGGCGGAAGAGGTGCCCCCCCCCCCTCCTGCCGCTTCTTGGTTGTTTTGCCCGCTTACTGGACCCATCAGCAGTGGGGAAAACTATCCAGTACACACTCCTCACAGACAGGAAGTCGCGTGAGGGCAAGATGGCCTCGTCAAACGTCGTCTCCTAGCACCCGATTTAAAGAGACAATTTTTTGCAGGATGAAAAAAATTACTCTTTTTTTTTTTTTCTCTTTTAGTGTAGTTGTGAGGTGTGAGGTCTTTTTGACCCCAGATCTCACAATAAAGAGGTCCTGTCATGCTTATTTCTATTACCAGGGATGTTTACATTCCTTGTAATAGGATAAAAAATTATCACAAATGTGTTTCTCTTTTTAAAAAACTGTGTAAAAATAAAAAATAAAAGATTAAATAAATAGGGAAAAAAAGCGCCCTGTCCCTGTTAGCTCGTGCGCAGAAGCGAACGCATATTCATGCCCCGCCCACTCATGTAAACGGTGTTCAAACCACACATGTGAGGTATCACCACAATCGTTAGAGCGAGAGCAATACTTTTAGCCCTAGACCTCCTCTGTAACTCTAAGATGGTAACCTGTAGAAATTTTTAAAATGTCACCTATGGGGATTTTTAAGTACCAATGTTTGTCACCATTCCACGAGCGTGCACAATTTTGAAGCAAGACATATTGGGTATCTATTTACTTGGCGTAACATTATCTTTCACATTATAGAAAAAAAATTGGGCTAACTTTATTGTTTTCTTTTTTTTTTTTTTATTCAAAAAAGTCAATTTTTTCCAAAAAAATTGCGTTTGGAAAACCGCTGCGCAAATACGGTGTGATAAAAAATATTGCAACAATCTTCATTTTATTCTCTAAGGCCTTTGCTAAAAAAATATATATAATGTTTGGGGGTTCTAAGTAGTTTTCTAGCTAAAAAAAAAAAACGATTTTAACTTGTAAACAAGTTTCAGAAATTTGTCCTTAAGTGGTTAATGCAAGAAATGCCTTAAAGCGGTTGTAAACTACTGGACTTTTTTTTTTTACACCCTGCAAGGTAAAGGCATAATGTGCTAGTATGCATTGCATACTAGCACATTATGTTAAACTTACCTTAAAATGAAGCCCTCCCAGGCCAAAATCTTAGAGCTGCAGCAGGCTCCCATCTTCACCCATCTTGCTTCCGGGTTTGTGAACTCCGGCTCTGTGACTGATTGAAGCCGCAATAACATCACTCCCGCACATGCGCACAGGGTTTGAAAGGAACGGCACGGCTGGCAGTTCCTTCAGAGGACATGTGCCTGTGACATCACTGGCTGCATATAATGTAAATATCTCCTAAACTGTGCCCATTTAGGAGTGATTTACACTACCTTTAGGAAAGCCTTTTAGAGCCGGTTCACACTGGGGCGACTTGCCAGGCGACTTGGTCGCCTGACAAGTCGCCGTGGGTCGCCTTCCATAGATTAGCACAGGACCCGTTCTAATAGGAGCGACACAAGTCGCTCCGACTTAGAAAAAGGGTCCTGTATTACTTTGGGGCAACCTGGAGCGACCTGCATTGACTTCAATGATATGAAGTCCGTGCATGTCGCTCCGAGGTCACGGTGCGTGCTGTGTATGTTAACCAGCTCTTAAAGGCTTACCTATGGGTAAAAGTAATGTGTTCAACTTTACTTCTACTTTAAGGTAAAAAATGTTTAGACTTTATTACCACTTTAATATATTTCCCTGTAAATATACTCAGACTGGTAGAGGGAAGGGCAGAATTGAGAGCCAACTAGATGAGTTGTATGCAAATATGTTGACAAAGAACATGCTGATAGAAGGAGAGAGGAAACTGGGATGATGGGTGACCTCATCTGTCTGCTGCTGGTCCTTCACTGTCCAGTCACAAGCTGGTGGCAGGGAAGAGTCAATAATGCATTTCCTAATTTTAACAAAGAAAGTGATGTCATTCATCTGGCTGTGCTGCTGGACAGGGATGTATTATCAGAGGAATAAACAGATAGAAAGGTGAGTGAAGTTTCAAACTAACATTTTTCTCTCTCTACTGTGTAAAACTGAATGATAGGCATGCCACTTAGTACATGATAGGGATGAGCCAAACTTCCCTGTATATGGTTCAAGCAGGGTTCAGTGAACTTCCAAGAAGTTTGGATGCCAAACCTAAACCTCATTGAAATCAATGGGAGCTGAATCGGTCAAATCCAAAAAGCCAAATTTCTGGGCTAATAGGCAAACAGTTGGCAAAAAATAGGGGGGGGGGGTTGGCATGTGTGGAGGGTGAACAATGCTATGGGGATTTTTTTTTAGTTATTTCTCCCTGCACTTTGTTACTGTCATGGATGGAAAAAACGAGCTGTGCAGTCGGGTAGGAATGTTTCGTCTGGCAGCTTAAAGGAGCCACCAGCCAGTGCCACACAAACATAACTAATATAGTTCAGATGCACCCAGATATCCTCCTTCATGTTGCTTGGCCTTTACCCAAACTACCCAGAAAAGAAAGACAAACTACACTTGAGTGGGAATAAATGACCATAGCAGCCTTATTGAAAAAAGTTACAAAAACATTTTAAAAACAATACAACAGGAAAAATATGGTTGTAGGTCGTTGAAAGGGATAGGAGAACAAAACAGACAATTCTTGTATCTGAGGAACCAGCTGCATATGGTAGGCCCCCAGCCACAATACAATACAAAAAAATCTGACACATTCTGATCCGTACATACCCATTCACTATAAGTTGATCTAACTAAATAGAGGATGCTGCACTGAACTGGCAGTTTCACAATACCACCAAATTGACTACCTTCAAAGATCTTGGCTCACTCGTCATTTACTATTTTTTTTGGTTCAGATGGTGTCAAGCATGTGTGGCGGCAACCGGGTGAGGACTGAGGAGTGCAAAGACAAGTGTGTCTTGCCTACAGTCAAGCATGGTGGTGGGAGTGTCATTGTCTGGGGCTACATGAGTGCTTCTGGCACTGGGGAGCTACAGTTCTTTGAGGGAACCATGAATGCCAACATGTACTGTGAAATACTAAAGCAGACAGAGCATGATCCCCTCCCTTTGGAGACTGGGCTGCAGGGCAGTATTCCAACATGATAAGGACCCCAAACACACCTCCAAGATGACCATTGCCTTGCTGAAGAAGCTGAGGGTAAAGGTGATAGACTGTCCAAGCATGTCTCCAGATCTAAACCCTATTGAGCATCCATGAGGTATCTTCAAATGGAAGGTGGAGGAGCGCAAGGTCTCCTAACGTCCACCAGCTCTGTGATGTCGTCATGGAGGAGTGGAAGAGGACTACACTGGCAACCTGTGAAGCTCTGGTGAACTCCATGCACCCAAGAGGGTTAGAGCAGTGCTGAAAAATAATGGTGGCCACACAAAATATTGACACTTTGAGCCCAATTTGGAAATTTTAACTTAGGGGTTTACTCACTTTTATTGCCAGCAGCTTAGACATTAATAGCTGTGTGTTGAGTTATTTTGAGGGGAAAGCAAATTTACACTGTTAGGGCTCTTTCACACGGTCCGCCTCCGTAGGCGATCCCCGCTGAGCTGGGCGGATGACAGCTCCGTCTCCGCTTGCAGAGTGGAGAGGGAGGTGTCTCAGCCCCCGCTGCCCTCTATGGGAGATCGGATTACTGAACCAATGGAAAAATAGGGTTTCCATCCGTCCAGATTTCAAGCACAGGATCGGATGCTGATGGCAGCGGATGTCAGCGGAGGTGTCTCCGCTGACACCCGCTGCCCCATAGAGCTGCATGGAGGATCCGATCAGATCCTCCTAAAAAACTGACAGGCGGATCTGATCGGACCGCCCGTGTGAAAGAGCCCTTACACAAACTGCACACTCACTAGTTTACATTGTAGCAAAGTGTCATTTCTTTAGTGTTGTCACATGAAAAGATATAATAAAATATTTACAAAAAATGTGAGGGGTGTACTCACTTTTGTGAAATACTGTATATATAACTATAGGATGTGTGGATGGGAAGCTTTTTCTGCATCTGAAGATCTCTGACTGAACTTTACCTCTCTCCATCCTACAGATTACCACTGGAGTCCTCCCAGCCAGCCAGCCTTAACCATTTGTTTACCTCCACGCCTTCATAGGGGACAGGACCGTGGTCTGTAGAAGTAGAAAAAAAACAACCCTGTGTTGTTGAGCCCCTGATTTACATAATCCAAACCCCTGAATTCTATATGCTATATTGTTTACTCCTGACCATAGTATTCATTATCTCAACAGGTGTTGGTTGCTATGTAGTCTCCATAGTCTCCAACTATTTTAATGAAGTTCTTCCATAAAGTAAACTTGGACCAACTATAAACTTTATTTTCTAAAATAAAAAAAATAAAAAACTTTATGTTCTTCGTGCAGAAAAGCATATGTAATGGAAAACGATTTGCTGAGGTTTGTGTGCATCTATGAAACTGTCCCTATGGTGCAGTAATTAAAGCATTTTTTGTGGAGAGAACAAGCACTGTGGAATATGTATAGTATACAGTGCATATAGCAAGTAAGCTCTGGTTCTATTAACCCATGACTCCTTCAGCCCCTCCCACTGCACAAGGTAACCATGCCCACTATTCGCTGTGGCGTGCTATACGCCTACATATGTGATCTCTTGATGATGCTCAAGAGTACTTCAAGTCTTTCACAATCCTAGCAACGCCCCTTTTTGTTATGTCTGTTTGATAAGTGCAAGAAAATACATGTTGATCTTACCAGAAATCCAGTATTCTGATAAATTCAAAGATTAACTGGAAAAAAAATTGTAGGAATTTACTGGTACAGAAAGAAACATGCAGTACACAATATATAAAAGCATAACAAAACTTTATTATTAACACTTTTTAAAATCACAATTGGATCTACTTAGGTCCTTAAACCAATTGTCCTATGTACAATCCTCCTGATGTTATGCAGTAACTACCAACTTAAAATGTTTAACTACATATATCTACAAAAATAAGTATTGTAAAATTTGTATTTAGTTACCTCTGTGATTATCCTCAACCTACTATCTGAAGAAGATAAATGAGAAATGCCATGAACTAAGAAGATTTATCTCCATAAGGCCACATATTGTGTCATAACCGCAAAAAAAAAAAAAAAATAGGCCTTGACTATGGTTATATTAGCGATCGGTTTGTATATAGAGCAATCTATTTTAAGACTTAAGTAGGTCCCATTGAGATTTTATTAATTGTTTTTAATAAAAATGTGATCGTGTTTTTGTATATTTTAATGTGTGTTCCTTTCTGTATCACTAAAGTCTGGCCATTTTTTTTCCTGCTAATCATTGCATACATTATGATTGTAGTACTACAATAGTCTTATCAAATTGAATATTCTCATAAATTCCTATACTCTCTGTCTTTGCTGACTGTTATCAATTATCGGATTCCCAGGTCTCTATGGAAAATAGGAGAGGAGGGGAGCACCCTAGGACTGCAAGTGTGTTACTGGGGGGTCAACAGATGAAAATAAAGGAAAAATAGCCAGAAAGACTGGTATTTTTTACTGAAAATGAGAGATTTTTACTCTTCTTTTTGTTTACAAACTTTTATCTTGTAGACAATAAAATACAAAAAAAAGTTTAAGTTTCCATGCACAGCACTGATATCAAAGAAGACCCACAATGGATCAATACAAAATAGTAGAGAACTGTTGTGTAAATGTAAAGGACATTGAAATATCAACAATAAGAATGAGATAAGTAAAGTAAAACATAAAGGTACAGAGGTAGTCAAACAGCACATATATCCAATATATCAAGAGCAAAACAATATCATAAGACAACACAGATTGAAAAGAAAAAGCAAAAAACAATATAACAGATATACAAAATAGCATTATTCTAAGGTGCGTAGGCGATATAAAAACCATGGAACCCATTTACCATCAAAACAGCATTTAGAATTATCATTTGTGTGAAATATCTATTCCTCATGCATAATTGCATCCATCTTAGATGCTATCTGTAGGAAAGGGGCAATCTCAGACTTTCAATGAAATGCAATTACCCTGTGCAAAGCCACACATAGGGTGTGTATTAATCTTTCCAAAGGACATGGAAGATCCGAAATAAATGAAAAAAAAATAGGCATTGCCACAATGTTAAAGTAATTTGTTTCCCTGCTAATATGGAAGGATTCCTACAAGACAGGAGCTATTTTTTTCTCATTCACAGAAGGTATGTATATAGGTGCCTGCTTGATGACAACCCCGAAAACAATGTGGCGAGACCTGGGAGTATAGTACCATCTAGTAAATAATTGAAGTTCTGCATCATGGACTGCCAAAGATCTGGTACATTTTCCAAGATTGGTCCACATAAAGTCTCATTCCCATTCTGTAAATTGTTCTCCAAACTCCCCTTCCCAAGGGTAAGAAAGCTTCGAAGAGGAATTTTCTACTCTTTTACGGTAAGAGTTGAAACTAACCCTCTCCCACAGGGGCATCTATAACATATACCCTCATATGCAATATAGGAGTCAGGGGGAGATAATACACACATAATGTGAATTATTAAAATGTCTAATTTTTGGAGATGGGCAAAAGAAACAAAAGAAGAGCCCTCCTGGAAATGCAAAAGAACAATTAGTCCATGAGATTTCCACCAATAAAAATAATTGGGTCTGAAAAATGCAGTGACAAACATAGAGTCACCTAAAAATGAAGACACCTTAGATTTCAAATCATACTTGTATTTGTATCTTTGCCAAATCATGAGAGACTGGACCACAACAGTCCCAGGAGAAAGTATTGTGTAATGGAGCTGCTTTTAAATTAAAGCCATGGAACTTTAGAATGTGGAATACTTCATTGAGCAAGTTGCACCAGTCAAGAGGCCAAATGGTAAAGCCAAATCTGAGGTAATCCCAAACCCCCTTGTTTATTTATTGTGCAATTTTAGAGCAGCAGAGGAAGAATTTATGGCTCAAGCTATAACCTTGAAATATATCTGTGGCATAATCCACTTAACCCTTAGGCATTTGCTAACTGTGCAACAAAATTAATAAATGCCCCCCCCCCCCCCAGTGGTCTGTATCTGTACTGTACTGTAACTGTAAGAGCAAGAAAGACTTCAGTTTTTTACTTATTTCATGTCATGGACTTGCAATAGTGTTTGAAAGCTTACCTGCTCCTTCATGCCTGCATTAGAGGCCAGACTCTACTTCTGGCTCCTTTTTATCATCTCTCCTTCCTGTTCGGCCCCACCCCAGGCCATCACAGGAAGTCTATATTAACCAGTGCACTGCAGGTCTGCTTTGCTGTTCAACAGTGTTTGTTAGTTGTCTTCCTGTCTGCCGTGTGCTTGATCTACCTTTCTGTGTACCGACTTTGGCTTGTCTCTGACTACTCCTGTTTGCCTGTGACCCTGACCTTTGGCCTATTCCTTGGTTACCCTCGTCTGCCTGTTGTCTCGACCTCGGCTTACCCATTACTATCCCTTGTGTCCTGAGTGGCTGCTTCCCTTCTCTCCCTATGGAGCATGACCTGGGGGACCACAGGGACCGTGGCCTGGGCCCAGCTGCAGCCAAGTCCATCCTCACCACTCGAGGCTCTGGTGAACACCTGCTGGGTCTTAGACTCCGCGCCCTGGGGAATCTTGGGTTCACGTTCCGGTCCATCCGCAGCAGTTAGCTATCGGTTCATTACTTTGCGCTGCACCCCTGCCTCCAACAGGGTGCAGTTGGCACTTGGCCACAGGTGAACTGACATTTCATAATGTGTCTATTTGTGGTTTGTGGTCTATTTGGCCACTGCATGTTAACACACTGTATATTTGTGAACTAGCACTATTATAAAACAATGGAAAGCCTCTGCACATGCATTAATGTGCTCTGAGACATGCACATAAAAACAAAAAGGGCCCTTAATATTTTTACTGCCAGTATGCTACTCAGATCTTCAGGTTCCCCATGGGAGGACCCATTCCTATCCTGCTTGGGGGAATCCTCCCAGAGACCTTCAGATACTAGTAACTTGGGGCCAGAGGAACCTATGGACTTCATGTCTAAAGGCCCGACAGTTCCCATCACTCCAGAATGAATTTCTTCACAGTCTGCATTGTCATACCAAGATACCAAGAGATCACAGGAAAGCATTACGGGACTACACTGCACCAAAGGCATACTGCTTATCATCAGTGAACGGGTAACCTGGTCCTGCCAACTATGCCAAAAGGTGTAGCACTCCTAGTAGCGGTTATTAAAGTGTTACTAAACCCTCAATAGTAAAATCAGCCTGTATACAGTATGCAGTAAAGCATGCTTGTTATACTCACTGTGGATTCTAAGTAGTTAACCCTCTGCATTGTGTACAAAGGCTGTTTGATCCTGTTTTATCTCATCCTCCCCTTCTTCCACTGTCTCCTGATAATTTCCTGATAACACAGAGTCTATGGAGTCAGGCTGCACATGCTCAGTTTGGTGTGTATTGCTAGAGAGGTTTTTTTTTCTTGGGAGGGTGCATGTGATCAGCACAGGGCCAATCATCACTGTCCAGACAGAGGGTCAGGAGTCTTGCAGTCTCATAGGACAGTCAGAAAACATCTCCTACAAGCTTTAACCAGTGCTTGGCTGGACACTGATAGAAGTCACAAGACTGCTCTAACTGCTGATGAGAAAAGTTATTTAGCAGTTTATATTTACTAAAATAGTTGCATTTCCATGTTCCGTGTACTGTGGGAGACCAGATATAGTGAATGCATCTGGGCTTAGTAACACTTTAAGTCAGTTCCTGCCCTAGGGGGCCTACATCGTTGAACACCATCAGTTGGGCTACCACAAGCTGCTAGAGGTAAGAAGCAGATACAGGGGTATAAATAGCTCTGGTTTCATTTAATGTTTTACTGCCAGTAGCCATAAATGTTTTTTTTTTTTTCCAAGCTGTAATGTACGCATGTATTTACTGGAGAACACAAACTTCTAGAAGCAGGAAAAGCAGCACAGGTGCATGCATAGCAAATAAACATATAATAATGAGCAGTGCAACAAAGAATCCATGGTATAACATTTAACAAATAACTTATTAAAGTTAAAATAAGTAAAACCGCACTCATAATGCTAATAGTACAAAGAGCTGGGAGAATGTAGATTGGGATAACAAAGTTTCATACGTTTTCTCCATCCCTGAGCATGGATTAAACATGTGTGGTTCGCTTTGTTCCGCATAAATATTGGGATGAATTTTTCGTTATTCCGAGATTCAGATATATCTGAATACCCAAATTGCAGTATAAACAAAGTTTACCAAATTATCCAAACACCGAAACAAAATTTCACCTGAATTTCAGAAATTCTAATTAAAATTTGAATCAAATTTTGAATCAAATTTTACATTGAATTCCAGTCAAATTGGAACGTTAAACATATTTCTGAAATCAAAGACTTTGTGTGTTATTAGAGCACCATTTTGAAATAATGTTGATTTTGTTACGTCAAAGATGATTTAACCACTTCAGCCCCGGAAGATTTTACCCCCTTCCTGACTAGGCCCTATTTTGCAATTCTTTACTGCATTACTTTAACGGAATATTGTGCAGTCGTGCGACGCTGTACCCAAACAAAATGTACGTCCTTTTTTTTCCACAAATAGATCTTTCTTTTGGTGGTATTTGATCACCTGTGCAATATTTATTTTTTGCGCTATAAACAAAAAAAGAGCGACAATTTTGAAAAAAAAAAAAAACAATATTTTTCACATTCTGCTATATGACATTCTCAAAAAATATTTTTAACATTTTAGGCCAATTTGTTTTCTGCTACATGTTTTTGGTAAAAAAAAATCTCAATAAGTGATTTTGATTGGTTTGCGCAAAAGTTATCGCGTCTACTAAATATGGGAAAGATTTATGTCATTTTTATTGTTTTTTTTTTTTCTAGTAATGGCAGCAAACTGCATTATTTTGCAGGACTGCGACATTGCGGCAGACAGATCGGACCTCTAACTGACATTTTTGACACTTTTGGGGGGACCAGTGATATTACTACAGTACTCAGTGCTAAAAATATGCACTGTTACTGTAATATTGACACTGGCAGAGAAGGGAGTTAACCCTGTTGATCAATAAATGTAAGCCTAGGGGAGTGATTCTAACTGTGGGGGGGTGTGGCTTCTGAGATGACCATAGAGACATGCGATCCTATATAGCAGGATCACATGGTCTCTGTGATCATCCCAGGGAGAAGGACATCTTTACATCAGCCGACCGTCCTTCTCTCTTAGTGGGGAGAGATAGAGAGTGTCAGGCAGCAATCGGAGCCATCTGACACACGCGCTGCCTTCCCCGCTGACGAGCGGGAGTGTGCCACCGGCGGTGCGCGTTCGCCCCCTAGACTCACAAGAGCGAGTGGTGTACATGTACGGGGTTTAACCCAAGAGCGGCTCCCTGCCACAGTATATCTGCGGCAGGCGGTCGTCTAGTGGTTAAAGAGTCATTTTTTTTTTTTTGAGTCCTTGTAATCATTTGATGAAGATTTTTCTTTTTTTTGCTCACTTTGCCACATTAGAATTAAAAAAAAAAAAAAATTTACGTTTTCGATTTGTGCAATTCAAAATGTATCGATTCAAACGTTTTGAAAAACAAAACGGTAAATTCAAAGAAAATTTGAAAAAGACATAAAATAAATTCTGATTATGAATTGAATGGATCAACCAAATTTAACTAAACGAAATAACTAGATGAGTTTACCCAGTTCCCTACAGGTGCATAGTAATATGATGCCGGTAGGAACACTCCATCCCTCCGGGCGGGCGTCATATGACGTCCGCCCGTTCTTGCCGCTACCGCGCGCCCCTGGGGGTTGCGCAGCGTGGTGATCAGGGATAAGGTATGTCACTCGGACACGCCCATCCCCTATCAGTGTAGAGAGCCAATGAAATCGGCTCTTTACCATATGATCGGCTGTGTCCAATCACAGCTGATCACATGAGAGGCTCCAGTGCGAGTCGCTCGTTCTCGCCGCGATGCGCGCCCCCTGGTGCGCAGCATGGCAATCGGGGGCGAGGCTCATCCCAATCCCCGATCAAGGTAAAGAGCCAATGAAATTGGCTCTTTACCACGTGACCGGCTGTGTCCAATCACAGCTGGTCACAAATGTCAACAAAGATGGGGTAACTCACTGTTACCAGGTTCTCCTCCTTACACACCGATCCAGTGTGAGGAGGACATCTGGAAACAGTATGTTACCATTTACTGTGAATTCTACTGTGCCCTGATTGCCCCACCTAATAAAAAGAGGACCTGTCACCAGCTCATCCTAGTACCTATCTGTGAGCACATCAGAGTCCCTGTCACCTGCCAATCGCAGTACCTGAGTACCTGTCACCTTCCCATCAGAGTACTCGAGTACCTGTCACCTGCCCATCAGAGTGCCCGAGTACCTGCCTATCAAAGTACCTGAGTACCTGCCGCCTGCCTATCAAAGTACCCAAGTACCTGACACCTGCCTATCAAAGTACCCGAGTACCTGACACCTGCGTATCAAAGAACCTGAGTATTTGCCACCTGCCTATTAGAGTACCCAAGTACCTGAGTACCTGTTACCTGCCTATCAAAGTACCTGAGTACCTGCCACCTGCCTATCAAAGTACCCAAGTACCTGCCACCTGCTCATCAGAGTACCTGCCACCTGCCTATCAAAGTACTCAAGTACCTGCCGCCTGCTTATCAAAGTACTTGAGTACCTGCTGCCTGCCTATCAAAGTACCCAAGTACCTGACACCTGCCTATCAAAGTACCCGAGTACCTGCCACCTGCCTATCAAAGAACCTGAGTACCTGCCACCTGCTCATCAGAGTACCCAAGTATCTGCCACCTGCCCATCAAAGTACCCGAGTATCTGTTGACTGCCTATCAAAGTACCCGAGTACCTGCCGCCTGCCTATCAAAGTACCCAAGTACCTGCCACCTGCCTATCAAAGTACCAGAGTACCTATCACCTGCCTATCAAAGTACCTGAGTACCTGCCACCTGCTCATCAGAGTACCCGAGTACCTGCCACCTGCCTATCAAAGTACCCAAGTACCTGCCACCTGCCTATCAAAGTACCCGAGTACCTGCCACCTGCTCATCAGTATCCGAGTACCTGTCACCTGCCAGTCACCTGCCCTATAGAGTACCTGAGTACCTGTCACCTGCCTGTCACCTGCCCATCAGGTAGCCGAGTACCTGTCACCTGCTCATCAAAGTACCCCAATTACTTGTCGTGCAGCCCAGCAGTACCTGACGTGCATCCTATCACTACCTATCATGCAGCCCATCAGTGTCACCCTTCATACTGCCACCATGTCCAAAAAAGTTTTCACTACCTAAGAGGCATATCAATTTCGAAGCCTGACGGATGAGAGCAGCGGGGAGCTCTCACTGTCCGTTTCCAGTTCCGAATCCGGTTCAGAATTAAACCCTTTGAAGGCTTTACATCGGGGACCGAATTGGAGGAGGAAGCAGTCCATCCTAAAAGAAGACGCTCTGAAAACCAGGCAGACACCAGCAGTGCCATAGATCCGAGTAGCCAATCGGCAAATGCCAACGGCGCTAGACCCCAGGAGGAAAGGCCCAGTACAAGTACTGGAATTTCCCACCAGCCCCAAAGAATTAGAGTCCAAACTCATCTTCCGGATGCCTTAGCAAACCCATTGTGACTGCCTTCTAGCTCAGGGTCAGCTACAATTCCCCCTTTCACAGCATAGCCAGGTTTGCAGGTCAACACCGAAAATTTTTCTGTAATTGATTTTTTTAATTTATTTTTCCCTGACGAGTTCCTTCAAGGCATCATGGACCAAGCAAATCTTTTTTCCCAACAGTTCATAGAGAACAACCCAAACTCATGTTATCCCCATTCTTTCGAATGGAGACGCCTAACATTAGAAGAGCTTAGATTGTTTTTGGGCCTTTCAATCAATATGGGGCTTACAAAAAAAAAAACGAGTTGCATTCTTATTGGTTCACCAAACCCATCCACCACATGCCAATTTTTTCAGCGTCCAGGTCCCGCTATGACATGATAATGCGCGTCCTGCATTTCAACGATAACTCGCAGTGCCCTCCCCGAGATAATCCTAATTTTGACAAACTCTATGAAATTCGCCCCCTAATTGATTTTTTTTTTCGAATAGGTTTCCCAAAGTTTATGTCCCTGACCAGAACATCTCTGTGGACGAATCACTGGTCCTTTTCACAGGCCGGCTGGGATTTAAGCAGTACATTCCCAGCAAAAGGGCTAGGTATGGCTTAAACAACACTCAACAAGCTCTGTGAAAGCACCATAGGGTATGTGTGTGCCTTTCGCGTCTACGAAGGCAGAGACTCCCAGTGCCCAACGTACATGGGAATAAGTGCAAAAATTGTCTGGGACCTAGCATTTCCACTGTTGCAAAAGGGGTAACACATTTATATGGATAATTATTACAAAAGTTTGCCCCTTTTCCGCCACCTGTACCTGAAGAAAACTTTGGCCTGCGGTACAGCAAGAAAAAACAGGAAGGGCTTCCCGCAGCGTCTTGTCTCCACAAAACTACAAAGCGGGGAATCTGCAAGCCTGGTTGTATCCACGAGTACAATAAGTTCATGGAGGGTGTGGATTTAAACAATCAAATGTTGCAGCCCTGTCTCCCAACACGAAAGTCCCTCTTCTGGTATAAAAAAGTCGCAATTTACTTTTTCCATTTGGCATATGCATTTACAATGCATGTTACCTATCAAAAATCTGCGGAAACACCAAACACCTTCCTCCAGTTTATCAAAGATATTGCCACTGCTCTGATTTACCAGCAAGGATCCCCCCCCAGAAAGCATTTGTTCCAATTGTGTCAGCAGACTTCCTGAGCGCCATTTCCCTGACAATATCCCACCATTAGAAACCGGAAGAAGACGCCAAAAAAGTGTTGGGTGTGTAGCAAAAGAGGAATTAGGAAAGATACCAGTTTTCATTGTCCTCAATGTCCCTCCCAACCTGGCCTATGCATCGGAGAATGCTTCAGACTCTATGACACTGCCCTAAACTATTAGTCCATATTTCAAACAGACTGCCATTTCCCCTTTTTCAATTTCTGTGCTGAATATTTTCCTGCTGCCTCAACCAACCATATCACTGCCTTCCATGTGAACTGACCCTGGCCTGTATATCGACTATGCCTCTGCCTGGCGTCTGAATTGTTTATCCGCCACATTTCTGCCTTTCACGTGAACTGACCCTGGACTGTTTATCGACTATGCCTTAGCCTACCATCTATTTCTGCCTTTTACCTGCACTGACCTCGGCCTGTTACGACCATGTTTTTTTGCCTGCCACTTAGACTGATCTTTCACCCTGCTACTGTAGTAGTGGGATTCAAAGTAACACAGGGGTCTCACTTTTGTGAGGGGCTTCAGAATGGTGTTCAGAGTTGAGAAAAACTGTTTTTTGTTTTCTCTGGGTTTTGTAATCCCGGAACAGGGTCTGGAGTCCGGAGCCTTCAAAGTGATTCCGGTGGGAGAAGCCTCTACCCCTGTCCCCATTCTTGCCTGACCGAGGCCCTAAGTTTGATGGTCCTGTCTGCTGCCTGGACCAATACTTTGGCTGTGATGATAATATCTCTACCTGCACTGACCCAGGACTTTTTATGGAACATGTGCCTGTTGCCTAGACCAATAGTTGGGCTGTACTGACCATATCTCTGCCTGCTGCCTGTACTAAATAAGGACAGTATTCCTGCCTGCTGCATGGACAATCCTTTCGCTGCTGCTGACCATATCCCTGCCTGCTACCTGGACCAATGCTTTGGCTACGCTGACAATATCTCTGCCTGTACTGACTATGGACAGTATTCCTGCCTGCTGCCTAGATGATCCTTTCACTGTCGCTGTCTACGTTCCTGCCTGCTGCATGGACCACTGCACTGCTAAAACCACAGATAATCTTTTGTTTACCCTTTGCTCAGCAGATTGTATTTTAGTATGTATTATGCTATGTGTTAGGGGCCTTCAACAATGTGATAGGTTGTCAGGAATTTATGTGTGTGATTTATGTCCCTAGAACACAGGATGGTGCTCCTTGGATGTTGGGCCCCTCTATGTGGCTAGGCTGTGAAAAAGTCTCACACATGTGGTATTGCCATACTCAAGAGGAGTAGCAGAATGTATTTTGGGGTGTAATTTTTGCTATGTTCATGCTATGTGTTAGTAATATTCTATAAATTGACAACTTTGTTTAAAAAAATGGGTTTTCATTTTTTTTCCCACATTTTCCAAAAACGTGTGGAAAAAAATGAAATGTTCAAAATACTCATAATGCCTCAGAATATACATTGGGGTGTTTGCTTTCCAAAATGGGGTCATTTCCATTGTCCTGGCTAGCCAGGGCCTTCAAAAGTGTGATAGGTAGTCAGAAAGTTATATGTGTATTTATGATCCTAGAATGCCTGAAGGTGCTACTTGGATGTTAAGTCTCTTTTTTTGGCCAGGCTGTGTAAAAGTCTCACACATGTGGTATTGCCATACTCAGGAGAAGTAGCAGAATGTATTTTGGGGTGTAATTTTTGCTTTGTACATGCTATATGTTAGAAATAGCTTATAAATTGACAACTTTGTGGGAAATTTTTTTTTTCATTTTCCCAAGAATTGTGGGAAAAAAATTACAGCTTCAAAAAACTCACCATGCCGCTTACTAAATACCATTGACTGTCTACTTTGCAAAAGGGGGTCATTTTTGGGGGTATTTGTACTGTTCTGACATTTCAGGGCCTCAAGAAAGGAGATAGGCAGTCTGTACATCCGGTGTGATAAATTTTCAGTAATTGGTACCATAGTTTCTAGACTCAATAATGTTCACACAGACTAAATATTATACACTAATTTTGGTTATTTTTACCAGAGATAGGTAGCGGTATACATTTTGGCCCAAATGTACAAGTATGAAGAAAAATGTATTTTTTGCAAAATTTTATAATAGAAACTAAAAAAAAAATGTTTTTTTTTTTTTTTTTCAAAATGTTTGCTCTTTTTTTGCTTATATCACGGAAGACAAAAAACCCAGTTGTGATCAAATACCACCAAAATAAAGCTCTATTTGTGTGAAAAAAAATGACAAAAATTTGTTTGGTTACAGTGTAGCATGACTGACCAATCGTCATTCAAAGTGTGAGAGTGCTGAAAGCTGAAAATTGGTCTGGGCAGGAAAGGGGTATAACTGCCCTGTATTGAAGTGGTTAAACAATATGAAACAAAACTAAATAAATGCACATGTACATGCACATGTCTAGCATGGACAGCAACAGCGTGCTTCAGAGGAAGTTGTCAGGATCCTGCTCATATAAACTCCACCCCCAATGTTGATGTCACAGTGACACAGGAATGTGTTTGAGGGGCTTCCCCTTGTTATAGGTGTATATATTTTCCATTATGTCATGCCATATGACTGTTCTGCATCCCGCTTTTCTAAATCAGTAATGATCCTTGTAATAAATTATAATTTCACTGCAACAAGGATCTAAAGCTGGTTCTGTCTTGATTTCTGTAATTTTATATAAATCTAAACCCAAAGGTTTCAAAAAGAAAATTCTAATTTGCACCAATAAATGCAGCGTTTGATCATTTGATTTCCGTTTTCATGCAGACTAAATCTAAATATTGTAAACACACAAGGTGTGAATGTAAATATGCACGATATTGTTTGCTGGGTACACAAGCTTTGCTGTACCAATTATTTTACACTTTCCTTTTTGCATGTTAATGAACACCTAATAGGAAAACTGTCTGCATGTGAGTCAGGGAGGAATTAGTTATAAGCCATAAACAAACACTAATGTATAATATTTCCAGATAATGTCAGCACTTTTCCTCCGTGCAGCCGAGTTATGTCTCATAATAATGGAAAGTTTACCAATGTCCACTGCACAATGAAAATAAGTTATTTCTTTCTATTCAGTAGCCAGCTTTCAGAGTTGTTACTATTCAGCATCCGGTAATGAGGCCACATGACATTTTGCATTATAAAATGATATAAAAATAAAACCTCTAATGCGATTCTTCCTAATAAACTTTCTGTAAACAGTAGATACATTAACAGTTCAACAGCCAGGGAATGCAGGCTGAGGCTGAAATAATGAACAAAGTTTGAAGCTAATGTGCAACTTCATGCAAACAGCTAAATATTAAGATGAAACTGATATACAGGAACTGTTTTGCCTGTCAAAAGTTTTGTAAGGTAATTGAATATATTCTTGTGTTTTTCTCACCCCTGCCAAGGTCGATTCTAGTCTTTTCGCTGCCTGAAGCTAATTGTATGATGACACCCCCCGAAAATGTCAAGTGATTTTGCATTATCTATATAGGCATACAAAGCAAGAGAAAATGTCTACAGGAAAAAAATGTACTATATATTACTTACATGCTGTAGTGACAGCAGCCTTGCCTTCACTGTTTTTGGGGTAGACAGCATCAAATGGGGGGTTTCGTAAAGGTAGGTGAGAGTTTACACAGCAGGTTGGGTTTCATATCGGCTGAAACCAGCTTCATTGCACTTCCAGCATCAGAAAAGTTTACACTGAATTATAAGCATCACTTTATCAACCCATGATCTGACTGCCTAGCTCACGTGTGTTTCTAGGAATGGGGCCACAGCTTCACCCTGGAGGAGCAATGACCCCCATTGATGTGCCTCATTGGCTGGCAGAAGCTGATCTCATTGGATGGTGGCTCTAAGCCCTGAGATTCTGAGATGCTGTTGGGTTTTCTCTGTGAATGAAAGTGACTCGATGGGCTGGTATGTGTTTTGGGGTGATAAGGATCATGTGGAGACCCTGTTTACCAAAAGGGTCACATTGACAGCTCTGAGCTCAGTGTATGACAGAGACAGAAGGGAGAGGATTATGCTGCTACCTGTGGTGCTTCATACTTATACTCTGAGTTAATTATTACTAAGGATGGGTTTTATGTTCGAGTCAAATGTATGTTTGACTCGAACATCAGGTGTTCGTTGAACACACAAACACTCTGGGCGCTCAGTGGGAAGAGCCGGCAATACAATACAGCAGCAAGCAAGTTTACATGACATTTTTTGCTTTAGAAATGTCAGTATTGCTGCAGCAGTCTACATACATCATACAGATGCACCACTTTACAGGCACATTAAGAGGACCCCCCCAGGCACAATATTTAAAGGAATTTTTCATTTTTACTGTTTCACTTTAGACAATTTGGTTTTACTGTTTCACTTTAAGCATCATTAAAATCACTGCTCCTTTAAAAATGATTGTTTTAAAAAATGTATTTGGTATTGGTGCATGTCCCCCAGGGCAGTGCCCAGGACCCCATACACTTTTTATGGCAATAACTTGCATATAAGCCTTTAAAATGAGGACTTTTGATTTTTCATGTTCGTGTCCCATAGACTTTAATAGAGTTTGCATGTTCGCTAGAACTTTTTTCCTGTTCGAGATGTTCTGGTGCAAACGGAACAGGGGGGTGTTCGGCCCATCCCTAATTATTCCTAACCCCTAAATTCTACCTTACTTACTACTGACCTTTGAACTGGATGTCACTTAGCCCTGACCCCTGAACTCTACAAAACTAGCTATATACCTTTGCCCTCTGCATTATTTACTACTGTTCCAGAGTTCTAGATTCCTTACTACTGGCTCCTGCATTCTTCTTCACCAACTACTGACCTGACCTCTGCACTCTGCATTGCTTATTCCTTACCACTACACCTTATATTGCTTACAACTGTTCACTGTACTCTGTGCTTCATACTGCTGACTCCTGCACTCGGTATTATATACTACTGACCTCGGAACTCTGTGATACTTACTACTGACCACTGCATTCTGCATTACCTACTACTGACTCCTACATTCTGTGTTACTACTGACCCCTAAACTCTTTGTTGCTTAATTTTGACCCTGCACTCTGCATTACATAATACTGATCCCTGCACTCTGTGTTCCTTATTTCTGACCCCTGCACTCTGCATTGCATACTATTGACCCCCACACTATGCATTACTTACTACTGACCCCAGAATTCTGCATTACTTACTCATGACCCCAGAATTCTGCATTACTTACTACTGACCCCTGAATTCTGCATTACTTACTACTGACCTCTGAATTCTGCATTACTTACTACTGACTCCTGAATTCTGCATTACTTACTACTGACTCCTGAACTCTGCATTACATACTACCAACCACTGTACTATGCATTACCTACTACTGACCTTTGATCTCTATGTTCTTTACTATTGACTCCTTTACTCTGCATCACTTACTCCTGACACCTGTTCATTATTTCTGATCCCTGAACTCTGTGTTACTTACTGTACTACTAATTCCTGCAGTCTGCATTACATCCTACTGATCCCTGCACTCTGTGTACATACTTTGAACTCTGCGTTACTTACAGTACTACTAATCCCTGCACTCTGCATTACATCCTTCTGATCCCTGCAATCTACTTTACTTATGAGTGACCTCTGAACTCTTCCTTACCGACTAATTGGTCCAGCACTGTGCATGACACACTATTGACTCCTGCGCTCTGCTTTACTTACTACTGACACCCGAACTCTGTGTTAGATTCTACTAACCCCTGCACTCTGCTTCACTTACTATTGGCCCCTGCACTCTGTGTTACATATGCACTCTTCATTATATACTACTACTGACCGCTGCTCTACACATTACTTACTCCTGACCTTGCACTCTGCTTTACATACTACTGACCTCTGAACTCTGCATTACATACTCCTGGTCCCTGAAGTCTGTGTCACACACTCCTGATCCCTGAACTCTGTGTTACATACTACTGACCTCTGAACTCTTTAAACCTTCTTTTCTTTTTTATTTAGTCCTTGTTAAGTAACCTCCTAAAAGAACAAACTATGCAGCACCCTGGTGATCTTGATTTCTTTTCCATGTTGTTTAGGTAGATCTTCACCTCTCCCTGTTTGTATAAATCTTGTTCTAGCTTGTATTTAAAGAAGTAAGGGAATAGAATAAAATAAACAATCATACTTACCTAGATGGTTACAGCACCAACCTCATCTGCAGCTGATCACTCATCCCTCTGTCCCCAGCCGGTCAGTCGGTCACCTGCTCTAGTCTCTAGTCTGCCTCACTGGAGTGCTGGGCTGTGGAGGGGGCAGGATCACCTGGCTCAGGCTCTCAGAGGCTCACTGAGATTCTGAGCCAGCTGTCGGTCCAGACTTCTGGGCGGATCTCGACAATATGGTTGGGATCTGTTCAGAGCCTGGACCTGCTCTATGACACTTAGCTGTTGGATGAAAAGGGGTCACATGAGTGCAGAACTAAAGGTGAGCTATGGTCATACTCCTTTAACTACACATCAAATCTTTCTATTTAGGGAATTTAGCCTTGTGTCCAGATTCTCAAAAACAGTAGCTTTTATTTGTCAAAAACTACTATCATAAAGTTTCTCTTCATAAAGCCAGGTTTGTAAGACCCCTATGAAGGCAGCTGCTTTCTTTGGTGGCCGGTTTTTAGTGAATTTGTGTCCACCTACTGTATTTATGGCCAAATCTGGTTAGGTTAAAAAAAAAAAAAAAAACATAGACGTAAACATTTTGCGCTAGATCCAACTAACCTAAAGCACAACTAAAGAACATTTTTTTTTGCTTTGGATAGAGTGGAAAGGGATTATAATGCTTGTCCATATTTATTGCTGTCTGTGCCCCCATTAAGGAGATTCACCCTCTTTATTTGTCCTGTTTTCCATTATTCTTGAAAGTGAAAGTTAAATAAAATCCAAACATTTTTGGTTGTCCCTAGAAAAGTAATAGAGGGTAAATCTTCCAATGGGGATACTAGTTCTCACGAGCTGGGCGTCCCCAAGGAATTCTGCTAATTTGCAGGGATTTGCTCTCCCTTCCTGTTTGGCTATGGAACGGGAAGTGACGGTAAATCCCTGCAATGGAATACAGATGGTGAAAAAAAATCTGACAGGGGTTATATCCCTTCCTTGTTCTATCCAAACTGAAAAAAAGTTTTGCCTATAGTTCTACTTTAAATAGACCCAAATATGGGACAACTTATAAATTACAGCTCTGTATTTTTTTAATCTGCCTTTTGATACAGCTCAGAGTACAGCCATATAAATATATATTTTTTCAATGTCTCCTGGTACGTAAGCTCTCCTTAGAGTATCTAAAAAGAGTAAATTATTTTCTGGATAGTAGCTACATTTAATAGATTCTTCTTTTATGATACTCTCCTGGGGTTTAGGAAGTGGATGCACATGTCATCTATAGGTGTATTGGTAAAATGCCTTTATCCCAAACACTAATGCTAGCAGTTCCTTCTAAATCTGAGTATAACTCTGTTCTGGTGGTTGTTAGAGTTCTGCTTGCAAAGGTGATAGACTGTTTACTTTTCATTAATGTTGCTCCAAGGCCTGTTTCTGCAGCATCACATTGTACTACTACTGTTTCATCTGGGTTAAAGTATTTGAAGGTGGCTGTGTCTGCAAAAGCTATTTTCACTACCTGAAATGCTGCCTACTGTATGTCGGTCCATTTCCAGACATTTGCACATCTTTATGTGTTGTCTCAACAACTGTCTCAAAGGCTCTCACATATCAGACAGATGCTTACACAATTTGAAAAGGTAATTACTATTCCCAGGAATCGCATAACTCCCCGTACATCTGTAGGAGTAGGCATTCTTGTACAGTTTGCACTTTTATGGTTCTACATTCAAACCATTTGAAGTTAACAGATGTCCAATGTATGGATCCTGAGTCATTTTCATTTGAAATTTATCTATGTTTAGTTTGATTTGCTTTTCCTTACAACTGTCTACGACTGTTTTATCTTCATATCGTGATCTTCTGTTGCACAATCTACGTTAACACCTTCCCCAACTAACTATATCATCTGCTATAGTTTTTATTCCAGGGAGTCCTTCTTGGGCTTGATTTGGCATTTGTTGGAAAACTTCTGGAGCAGGTCATGCTGTCTTGGGTAACCTTTTTTTCAGTCAAGGCACCCTTTAAAGTTAAAGACTATCTCAAGGCACCCATTCAAATTATGGACAGTCTTGAGGCACCCCATTCTAAAATGTAAAAAAATATTCTAATAGTTTTTCATAATGCAGCAACATCAATACAAGTAGGACACACCCTTGCACACTGATGTTGACTTGTATTTTAATGTTTCTCTTAGTTTCTCTCCATCAGTCAGCTTAAAGCGGAGTTCCACCCAAAAGTGGAACTTCCGCTTTAAATAGTCCTAACCCCCTGACATGCTACATTTGGCATGTCATTTTTTTGGGGGGGAGCGGGTACATAGTTTTGACAGGTACCCGTTCCCACTTCCGCTCGGAGCGCCGCGGCGCCCTGAGCGGAAGTTCTCCTCTCTCCTTCCCTCCCTGCAATCTTCTGGGACATGTCAGAGGTCCCAGAAGATTGCCGGCCAATCACGACACATAGTGCAACTCGCGCATGCGCAGTTCATACCCGGCTGTGAAGCCGCAAACTGTCACAGCCGGGTGCCCACATCAGTGATGCCGGCGCCGCAGAGCAGAGAGGGAGAAGACCGCGCATCGCTGGACCGTGGGACACGCGAGTGTGCGGTTAGGCTGGAACTCCGCTTTAAGTAACCCCAGTGCTGTTTGAGAGGGGCAGAGGAGGGTCACACAAGGATGATGCGTAGATGACTGACATCAACCTTATCAACTGATGACATCATTGGTTGTTAGAATGCTGATAGCTAGAAGGTCGTAAGGGTGCATAATAAAAACATGTGGCTTTGTGTAACTAAAAGGCAGTCTTCATCCACCCACTGCAAACCCAAGCAACAGTGCTGCTACCGATACAACTCACCAATGAGAGAGCTCCCGGGTGCCCGATCCACAGCCGCTTCATTGAGTGAATGTATAGAAAGATGATCCGCACTCCAGTAGTAGCTCTTGAAAAATCTTCACCTTTATTCAAAAACCACAGTACACAACTGCTAATAAGATCAGTTGACGCATTTCAGCCTATAAGGCTTTAGGGTCCATGTACACGGGACGTTCTTAAAAGTCCCTTTGAATGCTGGAATTTTTAGGACGTGTGAAACGTCCGTTCGGTCGTGTTTGTACCCGCGTTTAACGGGGGTTTGCAGGCGTTTGCGTTTAGAACCGTTCCTAGAGGTCAAAAAAATTATTCCCCTTTAAAATGGAAAAACGCGAACGCTAAACGCGGGTCATCGCGTTCGGTCGCGTTCGGACGCGTTCGGTCGCGTTTTTGCGTTTGAAATGCCGGGAAACACACGTTCGAAACGCAAATAATTGCGTTATAAAAAAAGTCCCTGAACGCAACTGCCTGCAAATGACTGTAAACGACCTGGTGCACATGGACAGATAAGATAACATGGAGCTGCGTTCAGGGGCTTCTGAAAAAAACACCCAACTGCTCCTAAACGGCCATTTCCAGCATCCCGTGTACATGGAGCCTTAGTCACAACTACATTTAGACACAAAACTTTAAGATTTGAATCCACCCGCAGGCTTGTTTACAATTTTTGGGCAATTTTTAGACATTTTCCCAAGGCACCCCTTAAAAAAACCTCAGAGCACCCTAGTTGAAAAAGGCTGGCCTAAGTCAATGTCTTCCAACTGGAGGCCAACATGTTGCCAACTCTCTTGATTGCTCATCTAGTTTCAAACACAGAATCCATCTTTAAAATTATCTACTGAAAAGATTTTAGCTTTTGATAAATCTTGCAAAATAGTTTCTATTGGAGTCATAGTGCAATAGTTCCTTATCAGAGCATTTTTCAGTGGTTTGGGATCTGCGCACATTCTTTTTTATTTACTCCTCTTACAGGGATTTCAGCTTTGCTCTACCACTGAGTGCAGAGACTATAGGAGAGCTATACAGATGATGGGGGAGAGGGACACCCACCCAGCCAATTAGATCAGCCCATACAAACGCTAGCGATCAATGAGGCTACAGATGTCACACCAAATCACCCTCACATCCAGTGCACATTCTTAATTTGCTTGATGGTTTGTTTACTATCACCTTTTTGCTATAAACTGCGTATTCAGTCTGTGCTTTTGTTGTTTGTTCTGGTGATTTAATACATCTGGCCTGTAGATCCATTTGTTTATCTTTTAATGGTTGCATTTATAATATGGGCACTCTTCTTGTTGGTAATCTAGCGGGCGCTTGTTGAATCAATTTCAAGTCTTTATATGCCTTCCAGGCACCCATCACCTTCAAAGAGGACTGCATAATGTGCTTGTAGAGTTTGTAAATCCTATGCCATCTGCCTTTTGTTCTGAAGCTTTAGTTCTCAGGGAGATGATAACAGCCAAAATATTGTAAGACTTTTATCAAGTCCAAGTAAAATGTGATTGTCAATGTTTACCACAGTAAATTCAAATCAATAACTTTATTACAAGGGTTTTTCAACTTCAGTCTACATGTACCCAAAGAGTTTCAGAGGGTTTTTCTTGTACATCATGAGCACTTGATTTTTAGGCTGCATTGCTACTTCTATCTTAAAGGCATTAAAAACTTTGAAATGTTTTAGAGATTTAACTAGGTATAAATGTAATTATATTCCCGGTGTTGTTTGTTTGCCTTACCTGGTATTGATGGGCTTACATGTTGTGGCTGCAGTTTGCAGTGTCTTGGCTGATCGATTCCTCTATGTTCATGTATTCCTTCAGCTTCCTTGTCCTTAGGGAGAGGCAACTTATTGTTGTGGTTTTCCCTAGCCTCCAATGCATGCTTTGCCATTTCCTCTGTGATGTTTTTCATCACATGTGTAAAAATGTTCACATTGTGAAATAATGCATGGTGAACACTGTTAATTGTGTTACCTATCTGTGTTTGTGTCAAATCGAATTACTGTTCAGCTCTTACCTACAGAACACTAGACTGAGAGACCCAGGAATTGTGGGATATATAGTTTCTTTACAGGAAATGTTAGTTTTTACTTTCAATCATTTTTATTGAGATTTCAAAAAACATACATATTACATTATGTAAACAATATGCAGAATTGGAACAAGTTGTAAAAATAACAATGATAACGTGATCAAAAGGGGATCAAAGAAACATAGGAATAGATGAATAGTCGGTTGGGGGTGACAGTTCAGGAGCACCAAATATTTATGGATGTTATCAACAAGAAGGTGTGAAATATTTACTGTGGGTCCAGATTGTAACGCTCCTGCGTTTTACGTATGATGTGGATTTTCAGCTGCAGAAATATTCCACTTCAGTAGTCATGTAGAGAAACGCTGAGACACCATTCCCAACTCTCAATGACTCATCATGTGTGGATGATCTCAATTCAGCAAGTAAATACACACACTCAATAAGATGTTTCCTAGAGTGACTTATGTATATAGTAACACAGTGATGATAGGCTGAAGAGACAGGTTGGGTAGAGATGGTAGATGACAGACACTTGAAAGGAAATGTTCTTGAAAGTAAGATAGTAGCAGATGGGATGCAGATAGGTTTAGCAATCATGTATGGTAGTAGATGACAGAGTAGCAGGTGGACATACAAGAGAGATCAACCCAGTGCAAGAACAGGTGGTAGTAGGCTCAAGAGCTAGCAATCTTAGATAATGCAGATGTAGTAATAGTCCTTAGTATGCAGAGCTAGATAGTGTAAGCTTTAGTATAAAGGTTATAGAGGTTTCCCCTGTGGGGTACTTATCACTAATAGCAATGTAGCAGAGGAGAGGTTCGGCAAGAGCGGATGATCCGGTAGCGGGATACAGGGATCAGCGCAGCGTGGTTCCGACAGCGAGGTATGCTTGCAAGCATGTGAGCTTCAAGACAGGTTAGCATCAAGGCACAAAGCAGTTTGAACGAACACATGTGAGTGAGAGCCGGTGATCTAAATAGCCATCCAGTCCGGCGCTCAGTGATGACAGCATCAGTCTTAAAGGTGTATGCGCACCTTACCAAAAGAGAATGGTGGGGCGCATACACTTATGAAAGAGTAATTAGGGTACCCAAAGGTACCAGAACATTACAGTACCCCCCCCCCCTTAAGGCCGGCTCCTGAAGGCCTCTGGAGCTGGTTTGTCTGGGTACTTCGCATGAAAATTGCGGATTAATCTAGAGGCATGTATGTCAGAGGTGTTTAGTCAGGTGTCGTCTTGGGGCCCATAGTTCTTCCATCGAACCAAGTACTGAAGTCTTCCTCTGTGGATACGAGAATCCAGAATCTCTTTTATCTCATATTCTTCTCCACCTTCAACTTGTACAGGAGGAGGAGGAGGGATAGTAGGCCTTATTCCTTGGTCAGGAACATGGGGCTTCAGTAGCGACACATGGAAAATGGGATGTATTTTGAGGTCTATTGGCAACGTAAGCTGTACTGCAGCTTTTCCAATAAGTTTCTTGATTGGGAAAGGTCCCAAGAACAGAGGTCCAAGCTTTTTGCTAGGGATTTTCAGTCTTAAATTTTTTGTTGAGAGCCAAACGAGGTCCCCGATAGCGTACTGAGGAGAAGGTCTTCTGCGAAGATCATAGTACTTCTTTTGTTGACTATGAGCGTGTGCAATGGTAGTATTAAGCAAACCCAGAGAGTCCTTTATTTGGGTAAATTGTGATCCACGGTCCTTTATTTGGGTAAATTGTGATCCACGGTCACAAGATAGTCTGAAGCTACTGGGTTATTTGAAGGAAGGATGCGTGGTGGAAGAATAGAGGGATGAAACCCATAGTTCAAGTAGAACGGACTCTGCTTGGTCGTACTGTGGGTTGCGTTGTTGTAGGCAAATTCTGCCAGAGGGAGAAGATCCACCCAATCATCCTGTTGGTAAGAAGTGTAACAACGTAAATATTGCTCGATGCATTGGTTGACTCTTTCAGTCTGTCCGTTGGTCTGCGGTCATACCCATATGTCCTGCCATAGGCACATCATGCGATAATTCCAAGATCTTGGTGCGTATGGTAGGTGGTATGTAAAGTTTGTCGTTGTAGTAGAGGAAGCCTTCTGCATCAGTATTTAGTTGTGGTGGGGGTGAATCCAAACTTATACCATGCAAAACCTCTTCCTTCAAGGAACGGACAACTCCAATAATGCGTTTGTGAGGTATTATAGGAACGGAAGGGATTTCAAAGTAGTTTTCTTCAGTTAGTCGTGATAGTGCATCCGCCTTTTTGTTCTTATCTGCAGGTGTGTAGGTCACTAGGAAGTTAAACCTTAGAAAGAATAGTGACCATCGTACCTGTCGGTGCGAGAGAGTTTTGTTAGTCTGAAGATATTGGAGATTTTTATGGTCCGTGTATATAAGTATTGGTAATTGGGTGCCTTCGAGTAGATGTCGTCAATTCTCCAGAGCCAATTTTATAGCAAGCAGTTCCTTTTTACCCACGGGGTAATTTATCTCTGGACTGCTTAGGGATTTAGAAAAAAAGGCGACTGGATGAAGTGGTGAAGTGTGAGTTGGTCGTTGGGAGAGTATTGCTCCTACTGCCATGTTTGACGCATCTACTTCCAGAATGTATTGGAGGGATGGGTCTGGATGGCGTAGTATGGGCGCAGAAGTAAACCTTGTCTTTAACAGGTGAAAAGCTTTATTTGCTTCATCTGACCATTTGAATGTTTTTTTAATGCTAGTGAGCTGTGTGAGGGGTCTCACAATGGCAGAGAAGTTTCTAATGAACTTCCTGTAGAAATTCAAAAATCCAAGGAATCGCTGTAGCGCCTTGCGTGTGGTTGGTGTAGGCCAATCCTGAATGCAGGATATCTTACTCATGTCCATCTCGATTCCTGTTTTGGATATGATGTAGCCTAGAAACAGTACCTCTTCTTTATGAAACAAGCATTTTTTCAGTTTCACATAAAGGTTGTGTGCAAGCAATCTCGATAATACTAGTCTTACATGTCTTATGTGTTCAGACAGGGATCGTGAATATATAAGTATATCGTCCAGATATACCACAACACAGACATCTAGTAAGTCTCTGAAAATATCGTTTATAAATCGTTGAAAAACTGCAGGGGCGTTGCATAGCCCGAATGGCATTACAAGATATTCGAACAATCCGTATCTGGTTCTGAATGCAGTCTTCCACTCGTGTCCATCACGGATTCGAATGAGATTGTATGCTCCTTTCAGGTCCAATTTTGAAAAATAGGTAGCTCCACGCACCTGCTCAATGAGCTCAGGGATAAGCGGTAGAGGATAGCGATCTTTTATTGTAATAGCATTCAATTGCCTATAGTCGATGATAGGCCTGAGACTTGAGTCCTTATTGCGGACAAAAAAGAGTCCTGCTGCTGTGGAAGAAGTGGAAGGTCTAATAAAACCTTTTTCCAAATTCTCATCCAAATAGTCTTTGAGATGGGAAAGTTCATCCTGTGAAAGAGGATAAACATGACCGAACGGCAATTTGCTATTTGGGAGTAGATCAATGCTACAATCATAGTCTCGATGGGGAGGTAGTGCTTGAGCATTTTTCTAAAGAAAAACCTCAGAGAGATCCTGATAACATAGTGGTGCAATCTCATCTGTCACCACAGACAGGATCTTCCCGAAAGACGGGAGGTTACACGTACCCTCGCAATAGCAAGAGAGGAAGGTCAGGGTCCGTTCCTTCCAATCTATGGTTGGTTGATATGTGTGCAACCAGGGAAGTCCCAAAACAATGGGAAAGTGGGGTGAAGGTATTAGATCGAAGGTAGTGGTCTCCATATGAGACCCGTTAGTAGTGACTAGGAGTGCCTGTGTCTGATCAGTGATCGGACCAGAGGATAAAGGAACACCGTTAATAAGACTCACTGAGACAGGTTTAAGTTTAGAAATAATAGGAACTTTATTTAAAGCAGCAAAACGTATGTCAATATAATTTCCACAAGATCCTGTGTCGATCATGGCCTTAGTAGTAATCCTGTTCTGGTCCCACTGTAATGTTAAGCAAACAGAAAGGTAAGGGTTAGTGATTGAAGTTGTCAATCCCCCTAGGAGGACATGTGAACACTCACCCTTCTTTTTGTAGACTAGGGGACAGACGTTTATCTTGTGATCCGGGGATGCACAGTACAAGCAGAGATTACCAGATCGTCTTCTGGCTCTTTCCATAGTTGATAGAGGTGGGCGTATGGTTCCTACCTCCATAGGAACGGGGTCAACGGCCGAAATCCGAGAAGAACTGGATAATGGCATTCCCATTTTCTCAGCCTTTCTTTCTCGTAGTCTTCTATCTATGGTGATACTGAGTTGTATCAATGCATCCAGGGTTTTTGGCAGATCCGCTCGGGCGAGCTCGTCTTTAACGGCCTCTGATAGGCCAAGCCTAAATTGGGATTTCAGAGATGCATCATTCCATTCTGAATCAAGGGTCCATCTCTTGAATTCTGCGACAAAGTCTTCTACAGGTCTCCCACCTTGTTTCAAGGATCTTAATTGAAGATCGGCAGTACTCTGCCTATTGGGATCATCATATAGGCTAGTGAGTTCTGCTAGGAACAAGGCATAGGAGTTGAGAAGCTGGTCGCTTTTCTCAAAAAGAGAGTCTGCCCAGGCCCGAGGATCGCCTGTTAGGTAAGAAATAATAGTACAAACCTTAATGTGATCAGTAAGGTAGGTACGGGGTTTTAGCAAAAAAAGTAACTCACATGCGTTTTTAAATTCGCTAAATTTTTTGCGATCGCCTGTAAATACCAAAGGAGGATTTATTTTGGGTTCAGGGGACTGAGCAGTGGTAAGTTGTGTCAGTCTAATTACCTGCTGCGACAGAGCCTGATTGTCTTCATTTAATTCAGCAAGTGCGTGTATTAACGCAGGTACTTGCTGTTTTAATTGTGTCATCTGAGTGGTTATTTCTGCTGAATCCATTTGTGGTTCGTTCAATCTGTAACGCTCCTGCGTTTTACGTATGATGTGGATTTTCAGCTGCAGAAATATTCCACTTCAGTAGTCATGTAGAGAAACGCTGAGACACCATTCCCAACTCTCAATGACTCATCATGTGTGGATGATCTCAATTCAGCAAGTAAATACACACACTCAATAAGATGTTTCCTAGAGTGACTTATGTATATAGTAACACAGTGATGATAGGCTGAAGAGACAGGTTGGGTAGAGATGGTAGATGACAGACACTTGAAAGGAAATGTTCTTGAAAGTAAGATAGTAGCAGATGGGATGCAGATAGGTTTAGCAATCATGTATGGTAGTAGATGACAGAGTAGCAGGTGGACATACAAGAGAGATCAACCCAGTGCAAGAACAGGTGGTAGTAGGCTCAAGAGCTAGCAATCTTAGATAATGCAGATGTAGTAATAGTCCTTAGTATGCAGAGCTAGATAGTGTAAGCTTTAGTATAAAGGTTATAGAGGTTTCCCCTGTGGGGTACTTATCACTAATAGCAATGTAGCAGAGGAGAGGTTCGGCAAGAGCGGATGATCCGGTAGCGGGATACAGGGATCAGCGCAGCGTGGTTCCGACAGCGAGGTATGCTTGCAAGCATGTGAGCTTCAAGACAGGTTAGCATCAAGGCACAAAGCAGTTTGAACGAACACATGTGAGTGAGAGCCGGTGATCTAAATAGCCATCCAGTCCGGCGCTCAGTGATGACAGCATCAGTCTTAAAGGTGTATGCGCACCTTACCAAAAGAGAATGGTGGGGCGCATACACTTATGAAAGAGTAATTAGGGTACCCAAAGGTACCAGAACATTACACAGATTTGCCAAATGTTAGTTTTTAGACTAACACAGGAAGTATTAGTTTTTAGACTACAGACACTGGTCATGCATTAATGTGTGCAGTACTATGCTGCATGGCTCATTTTTGAACACAAACAGAAACTTCTGACACCGGGATGTGAAGATTTATTCTACTATAGGCCATGCCTACATGGCAAAAAAAGACACCAGGAAACGACATGATCAGTGTATTATAAAGCAAATGATTCCGGACAGCTGCGCTTCCAATAACCCTTTATGTTGAAGTTTCATGTGACATGTTGTTAACAGATG
Organism: Pelophylax lessonae; assembly: GCF_965119305.1. Classification (NCBI taxonomy): domain Eukaryota; kingdom Metazoa; phylum Chordata; class Amphibia; order Anura; family Ranidae; genus Pelophylax; species Pelophylax lessonae. Next base: position 499,835,853 of record NC_138772.1, on the reverse strand, counting down.
GAGCAGGGGACAAAGAGGTAGACGCTTTTTACGCACATGTTAGCGCTTACTCATTACTTATTGGAACTTGTCACCACAATCACCTATATACTGCTCTAATGTGACATCATTAGGTTACAGGTGAACTAACCAATTAAAAACAGTACTCAGCTAGTATCACAAAGAAACGACCGCTGCAGTACACGGTACATACACGCAAACCTTGTGCGAAGAGCTCGGCCCAAGTCCACTGCCAGAAAGAATCTTATTCACTAATTGAACTCAAAATCATTGTATAGTAGCAACAACATATTCGAAATAATAGAAAAAATATGAATTTATACATATACAATCAAATTGATTTTAAAAGCAAAGTGTTAGAACATCATTAGGACCAATACTGACATATTTTCATTATATATATATATATAGTATCTCACGAAAGTGAGTACACCCCTCACATTTTTGTAAATATTTTAATATATCCTTTCATGTGACAACACTGAATAAATGACACTTTGCTACAATGTAAAGTAGTCAGTGTACAGCTTGTATAACAGTGTAAATTTGCTGTCCCTCCAAATAACTCAAAACACAGCCATTAATGTCTAAATCGCTGGCAGCAAAAGTGAGTACACCCCTAAGTGGAAATGTCCAAATTGGGCCCAAAGTGTCAATATTTTGTGTGGCCACCATTATTTTCCAGCATTGCCTTAACTCTCTGGGGCATGGAGTTCACCAAGGCTTTACAGGTTGCTACTGGAGTCCTTTTCCACTCCTCAATGACGACATCATGGAGCTGGTGGATGTTAGAGTCCTTGGGCTTCCCCACCTTTCATTTGAGGATGCCCCACAAATACTCAATAGGGTTTAGGTCTGGAGACATGCTTGGCCAGTCCATCACCTTTACCCTCAGCTTCTTTAGCAAGAGAGTGGTCGTCTTGGAGGTGTGTTTGGGGTCGTTATCCTGTTGGAATAATGCCCTGTGGCCCAGTCTCCGAAGGTAGGGGATCATGCTCTGCTTCAGTATGTCACAGTACATGTTGGCATTCATAGTTCCCTCAATGAACTGTAGCTCCCCAGTGCTGGCAGCACTCACACAGCCCCAGACCGCGACACTCCCACCACCATGCTTGACTGTAGGTAAGACACACTTGTCTTTGTACTCTTCACCTGGTTGCCGCGACACACGCTTGACACCATCTGAACCAAATAAATTTATCTTGGTCTCATCAGACCACAGGACATGGTTCCAGTAATCTATGTTCTTAGTCTGCTTGTCTTCAGCAAACTGTTTGCGGGCTTTCTTGTGCATCATCTTTAGAAGAGGCTTCCTTCTGGGACGACAGCCATGCAGACCAATTTGATGCAGTGTGCGGCATATGGTCTGAGCACTGACAGGCTGACCCCCCACCCCTTCAACCTCTGCAGCAATGCTTGCAGCACTCATATGTCTAGTTCCCAAAGACAACCTCTGGACATGAGGCTGAGCATGTTTACTCAACAGTTTTGGTCGACCATGGTGAGGCCTGTTTTGAGTGGAACCTATCCTTTTAAACCAGTGTATGGTCTTGGCCACCATTCTGCAGCTTAGTTTCAGGGTCTTGGCAATCTTCTTATAGCCTAGGCCATCTTTATGTAGAGCAACAATTCTTTTTTTCAGATCCTTAGAGTTTTTTGCCATGAGGTGCCATGTTGAACTTCCAGTGACCAGTATGAGAGAGTGAGAGCGATAACACCAAATTTAACACACCTGCTCCCCATTCACACCTGAGACCTTGTAACACTAACGAGTCACATGGCACCATGGAGGGAAAATGGCTAATTATGCCCAATTTTGACATTTTTACTTAGGGGTGTACTCACTTTTGTTGCCAGTGGTTTATACATTAATGGCTGTGTGTTGAGTTATTTTGAGGGGACAGCAAATTTACACTGTTATACAAGCTGTACACTCACTACTTTACATTGTAGCAAAATGTAATTTCTTCAGTGTTGTCACATGAAAAGATATAATGAAATATTTTCAAAAATGTGAGGGGTGTACTCACTTTTGTGAGATACTGTATATATATATATATATATATATATATATATATATATATATATATATATATATACATATATATATAGCCTGGAATTAATGTCACTGGCTTTGAAAAAAGCTGCAGGAGATCCACTGAGACATAGGAAGGGACATGTGCACTAATATGTTGCAGGAGGTCTGCTAGGGAAAGGCTGCAGAAGATCTATTAAACAAAAAAACAAAAGGGAGAAATAGGTTCTAATAGGCTACAGGCATTTAGCTAAAAAAAAAAGGAAAGAGTTGATGGTGTGTGTGTGCGTGGGGGGGGGGGGGGGGGTATAGGTGACAACAGTCGACTAGCTAAAAAAAAAAAAATGTCGTGATCAGTGTACATCTTATGCAGGTGAAAAATTGATTGCAGCAATAGCCATAAGTTCTTAAACTGGGGGTAGTAAGAATGTCCTGAATTTGTTGCAGGTGTCAGTGCTGTTACTAAAACTTTTTCAAAGGCTTGCCTGAATTAGGTGCAGGTAGTTTTAGAGGTGCCACCTGCCAGAAAAGTTTATTGAATTTACCAGAGTAGGTCATCAGCACGCTTAGAGCTTTTCCTGTCACTGCGTTTGCTCGTCTTTGGTTTTGTTTCATTTTTCTGTCAGCAATGAGATTAAAAATGATCCATCTTGCCATAGACTCTGCTTATCTGACCATTTCTGCACATTTCTCCTTGTCTGTACTGAAGTTGCAGGAAGCTTTTCTTGCGTGTGCACTTTAATGGATATTGTATGCACATTGCAATCAGTATCTTCAAGTATCTATCGGCTCTCTTTTGTCAGTTAGGAGACTCTGCATATCTGAAAATATCTCTGTAGACCCAGGTCTTCTTCTCTTAGTAGTGTCTCTCTTGGCTTTCACACACAATTCCATCTCTGATGAGGGAGTCTCTGATATCTCCAAACTCATAGCCTGCTGCTAGCTATTTTAAACCTGTGACATACAGTAGCTGTCCAAAGTTTCCCCAGTTTCTTGATTTCTAGAAAAAAACATTTTTTAGTCTTTCCATGTTTCAGACAGGAGAAGTCACATCTAGTCTCCCAGTGGGGGGTTTCAGTACACCGTGCTATTTTATATGTACAGTGATACTTTACTTACAGTGGCATTGTCTTCAACAACTTCCTTTGCTGTTCCTCTCATTGATTTCAGCTAGGCCCATTTTTTTTCCAGTATAAAGCTACCACCATGCTTAAATAGTTACTCTTGTTTATAATTTCTGACAGACAGGGTAGTTTATAAACAAAGGGGTGTATTTATTTATTTTTTAAAAAGCTGTTCATCCATCAAAATTGCATGTAAATTTTTGTATGTATGAATGGGGCAAAAACAAAATAATCAAATTATGGTCACTAGATGGCACTATCATTGGGAATAAGCATGCTCACCAGTGCCCTCTAGTGGCCATAATGTGGAATTTTTCACATTCATTTTTGCCCCATTTTAACAGAACAAATTCACTCGCAGTTTCGATGGATGAAAAGCTATGCCAATACACCCCTAAGTGTTTAAATAATGCACAGACTATCTCCACATTACATGTATCTAACAATAAATGGTCAACTAACACGTTCACATACAGCCCTGGTATCACAGTAGTGAGATACCTACATTATTACATATTGTTTACACCTCCACTGGCTAATAAGGGCCCATTCACTTACTGGTCTAGGCTCACTGACCTCTGTTATGTCTAAATTTCAAAACTGACACACAACATAATATGATACCGTATTTTCCGGCGTATAAGACGACTTTTGAACCTCAAAAAAATTACTCTCTTTTAAATCTCCAAGGTATTGTAAGTAAAAGTATTACCGGTAGATGTATTATCTTCTAAAGGCGCTGGCTGTGCAGGAATCCTGTAACTGTATACTGTACCGTAGCTTTGGCTACCTAGTATACAGTGCTGAGCCAATCACGGTGAGCAATATATTCTATTATTGAATGCAAAGCCTGCTCAGATTGGCGGAGTCAGAGAGGCGGGATGATGTTACTCTCTCTGACTCCGCCAATCCAAGCAGGCTTTGCATTCAATAATAGACTACATCGCTCACCGTGTTTGGCTCAGCGCGGTATACAGTATGTAGCCGAAGCTAAGGTACATACGGTATACCGGTACAGGATTCCCGCACAGCCAGTGCCTTGAGAGATGATACATCTAGTGGTAATACTTACTTACAATACCTTGGAGATTTAAAAGAGAATACATTTACGGTACTTACAGTACCTTGCAGATGAATAGGGCACAGACAGCCAGGGCTTTCATAGATTACACTTACTTAATTACCTTTGGTATTTTTATACTCGCGTATAGCGTATATGGTATATGGTGTTGCCTTGCTTTGCTTCGAAAGAGGGGTAGTCTTATACACTGAGTATAGCCCAAAACCTAAGTTTTTACTTGAAAATTAGGGGGGTCATCTTATACGCCCAGTCGTCTTATACGCAGGAAAATAAGGTAGTATTTTCACCACTAATGTAATGGGTCAATATTTAATGCCATAATAATATACTGTGCATGCTGCTCAAGTTTCTGCATTAATTTACAGGATTTGTTTAAAGCAGGCTAACCAACCTGAGGCCCGGGGGCCCCACGTGGCCCAGAACCGCAGGCAATGCGGCCCACTGCCCCCTGACAATTTTTTTTTTCTGCTGGGGAGGAAGGAAGTCAAGACGGGGGCTTCAGTGGCTTCAAACTAACTGTAGGCAAAGGCTGCCTCGGAGGGGAGGGCGAGCGCCGCCGGATTACAAACAGAGCGGGGATCTCCTGCTTACCCAGCACCTGCTGTCATATGAAGCCCCACCCCCTGGACCGCCTCCTATGATAAACAGCACATTAGTGACATCTATCATAGGAGCCGGTCCAGGAGGCAGGACTTCGTAAGACAGTGGTCGCCAGGTAAGCGGGAGATCCCTGCTCTGTGTAATCCACTGGCTCTCCTCTCTCTTGATTGCAGACTGCATTGGATGGGAATGCACTGGTGAGGCTACATTGGATGGACACTGATCAGGCTGCATTGGATGGGCATGCACTGGTAAAGCTGCATTGGATGGGCACTGATCAGGCTGCATTGGATGGGCATGCACTGGTAAAGCTGCATTGGATGGGCACTGATCAGGCTGCATTGGATGGGCATGCACTTGTAAAGCTGTATTGGATGGGCATGCACTAGTGACGCTGCATTGGATAGGCACACACTGGTAAGGCTGCATTGGATGGGCACTGGTGAGGCTGCATTGGATGGGCACTGATCAGGCTACATTGGATGGGCACTGATCAGGCTGCATTGGATAGGCATGCACTGAGGAGGCTGCGTTGGATGAGCGCTGATCAGTCTGCATTGGATGACCATGCACTGGTGAAGCTGCATTGGATGGGCACTGTTTAGGCTGCATTGGATGGGCATGCAGTAGGCTGAAAGTGCCGTGTGATCTCCCGGCTGCTGTGGGAGACTTAGGATGTCTGCAGTCAGTGATAGAGCCGCTGCTTCCTGTATAGTTCCGGCTCTGTCACAAGGGGAGTGATATGAAATGCATTCCGCCTGTGACAGGAGCCATACAGGAAGCAGTGGCTCTGCTCTCTACTGCAGCCGACGTCATGACCAGCATTACTCGCCAGCAATACCTGCCAGCAGTAACTGCCAGCAGTCTGCAAAATAAGTAGAAAAGGTATGTGCATTAGCATGTGTAAATTGTTGCAATATGTTTTTGAATAACAAGTTGTGTTTTGTCATATGTCATGTCCTTGTTCATACATGTATGTAAAATCCATACCAGACCCAAAGCCCATGTTGGTGTGATGAGGTCACCACAGAGGACAAGGCCTTGATATGCTAGGTTCAGAGGAAGTGAGTTGAAGAACTCCGCCCATCATTTAACCCAGAAGAATGGGGACATCTAGTGGTAGAAAGAAATTATTGCAGGGAGCAGCTTTGGATTGACACCCCGGTCACACAGATCGTGACACTGAAATTGTGCTACTTCAATTTCAATCACGATTTCAAAGTAGCATTTCAGTGCTACTTCAGGTGTGACTTGGAAGTCATCTGTGTGGCTTCATGCACAGATGTCAATGCAAGTCACCACTTCTGGACTGGAAGGTTTTTCCCCTTAATGACCAGGCTTTTATTTGTGATTTAGCACTGTGTTATTTTAACTGTCATTTGCGAGGTCGTGCAACGCTGTACCCAAATAAAATTAATGTCCTTTTTTCCCACAAACAGAGCTTTCTTTTAGTGGTATTTGATCATCTCTTCAATTTTTATTTTTTGAGCTATAAACAAAAAAAGAGCGACAATTCTGAAAATAAAAAAAAAAACATATTTTTTAACTTTCTGCTATATAACATTCCCAATAAAAAAATTTAAAAATCAATTTTTTTTTTATCAATTTAGGCCAATATGTATTCTGCTGCATATTTTTGGTAAAACAAATTCCAATAAGCGTATATCAATTGGTTTGCACAAAAGTTATCGCATATACAAGTCTTTTTTTTTACTAGTAAAGGTCAATCAATTTTTAGCAGGACTTTGCAGCGGACAGATCAGATACCTAACTGACATTTTTGACACTTTTGGGGGGACCAGTGACATTACTACAGTAATCAGTGCTAAAAATGTGCACTGTTACTGTACTAATGACACCGGCATGGAAGGGGTAAACATCAAAGGGTTAAATGTGTCCCTAGGGGGTGCTTTCTAACTGTGTGGGGGATGGGCTTGCTGAATGAACACAGAGACATGTTTTCCTAAATAGGAGGAACACAGGATCCCTGTGTTCATTACTGAGAGAACAGTGGTCTGCCGCATTTACAATGGCAGACCGCCGTTCTGTCTCCACGGTGAGCGATCATGGGTGCCCAGTGGCAATCGTGGCCACCGGGCAGACATGGGAGTAAGTCACACATGTGCAAGTCACAAGTCTTAACCTTCAAGTCTCAAGCAAGTCCCAAGTTACTGTGGCAAAAAGCAAGCAAGTCAAGTCGAGTCCCTGCTAGAAGTCAAGCAAATCATTTATTTTGGTCAAGTCACAAATCAAATCAAAATACTGATCTACCCCAATTTTCACCTTTAAATCAGTTAAAAGTCAGTGGTCAGGAAAGGTTTTGTTTTATTTTTAACATTAACAAAACTGCTTAGTGCTTTTTTCTTGGCATATTAACCACTTTAGAACCGCTCACAGTAATACTACTGCGGCAGAGTGGTTCGTTATCGTCCAGCGACGTAGTATTAACGTCGTTGGATACTCCCCCTTCTGGGCGGCGCTTGCGCGCCGCCGGAGGCTCGCTCCCGCTGTTTTCATTCACAGCGGGAGTCGGGCCAGGGGAGGAGCAGCGGCGATCGCCGCTGCTCTTACCCGATCGTCGGGGATCGAGTCCATAGTGACAGGGAGTGACAGATCGGAGTGTTCAGCATAGCTGGACATCCGATCTGTCCATGACTCACACAGTCACCTCCCCCCCTACACGTCAGTAAGCACCAGGCATACATTAACCCCTCCCTCTCCAATAAAATTAACCCCTTCCCTGCCAGTGTCATTTTTACAGTAACAGTGCATATATATAGCACTGATTACTGCAGTAATGTCACTGGTACCCCCAAAAGTGTCAAAAATGTCAGTCAAGGGTCCGATCTGTCCGCCACAATGTCGCAGTCCCGCAAAAAAAATCGCAGATCGCCGCCATTACGCGTTAAAAAAAAAACACCAAAAATGACAGAAATCTTTCCCTTTGTTAGTAAACGCAATAACTTTTGCGCAAACCAATCAAAATACGCTTATTGCGATTTTTTTTACCAAACATATGTAGCATAAAACAAATTGGCCAAAAATTTTTTAAAAAATTGGTTTTTACATCTTTTTTGGGGGGAATTTCATATAAAAAAATGTTAAAAATATTGTTATTTTTTCAAAATAAACGCTCTTTTTTTGTTTATAGCGCAAAAAGTAAAAATCGCACAGGTGATCAAATACCACCAAAAGAAAGCTCTGTTTGTGGGAAAAAAAGGACGTAAATTTCGTTTGGGTATGGCGTCGCACGACCGCGCAATTGTCAGTTGAAGTCGCACAGCGCCGAATCGCAAAAAGTGGCCTGGACGGAAGACAGCAAAATCCTCCGGTGGTAAAGTGGTTAAAGAAACACTTTGAATGCCCAAACAGCTCAAATCCTTTGTCCGGTCATGTTTCATCACCACAGTCACTAAAAACATGTGGAGTTCCACCCATTTAAATTAGATGTACGTAATCCCCTTTAAAAATACTTTTACCAATGGAAACTATTTTTTTTTTTTGCAAGGAAATAGCTTTTTTTCTTATTTATTCATCTGCACTTCCGGGTCCGGCCGCCTATAGGCGATTACGTCACTCGGCGATTCGCAAGGGCTGCTACGATGTATCCCAGCATACCTTGCGAATGGCCTAGTGACGAAATCTCGCATTACACTGGCACAAGCTGTACTCGGTTGTATTGCATTGAGTCCGTGCTCCGCCCCCATAACACGCACATTAATTTTGCTTTAACACATCTTGAGAAAATGCAAATATTTAATAACTTAAAAAAGTAAAGTCATTTCGAGTCATATGTCTCAAGTCAAAGTCAAGTCTCAAGTCATGAATACCAAGTCAAAGTTAATTCGAGTCTTTTATTAATTTTAGTCAAGCAAGTCTCAAGTCCTCAAACTGGTGACTTAAGTCTGACTTAAGTCAAGTCATGTGACTCAAGTCCCCCACCTCTGCCACCGGGCCTGCTGATTGGCTCCCCCTGTAGCCAATCGGCATGTGCATGCATCCGGCAGTGCGTGCGTGCCCCCAGCGGTGGTCCAGTGAAACAACGTACAGTTACATTGTTTCGCGAACAGAGCCGACTTGCCGCAGTGTATGTACTGTTGGCAGTCAGCAAGTGGTCAACTTGCAAAACGGAGTGCAGGAACTACTTTCAAAATCGGAGGTGAACTGATTTGACCTCTTCCATTGCAGAAAATAGGGTGAGATTTTTCATGCGATTTGAAACTGTTAAATTGCATGACAAGTTGTGCCGGTGTCACCGAGGGCTGTGTATTTGCAGCAAAAGCTGCTTTGTTATCCTTGCTCTTACTGGGCTATTTATTTATGTAGTTGTTTTTTACCTGGAGTTCGATTTTAATATTTACCTGTAAGTACAGGGTACGTAGTGCATGCACCATTTTTTTGGCAGTGTGTTTTACCACGACAAGTGCATTAGCCACTGTTCTGCCACATTACAGCACATGAACCTTAGAATTTGCGTTATCAGGTAGAATGGCACCATGTTGCAAAAATGCACTTAACATGCGTGTGACGGGAGTCACATTGGTTGGAGGTCCTGTGGAACTCAGCTTACCTTAGAGGGTTTGGGAAAACCCTCTCTCTGCCCCCTAGTCTCCTCTTATGTGTAAGTCCCCTGTGTCTATTAGGGGCACAGGGTGACCAAGAACCCCAGTTGGGTCTGCACTAACCAGACTCGCTGTAAAACCACACCGGACTCAGCATTTGGTGTTATCCTGGCTATCCTGGGTTCTGTATGTGGGGTTTGTGTTGAACCTATGACAGCAATATTTAAGAACAATATTCCTCAAAGAAATATATAAAGATGAACAATCTCCCCTTTCAGACTGTCATAATATTGGAAATGGTGTCCCATAGACCTCTGCTAGATAGGTTGAGATGGGGTGGGGTTTGTTATTGTTAAGTACCTGCATTCCTTTGTTATATTCTTGTTCTGTCTGCCTTAAACCTATTATGGGATGTACATGTGTATTAGCTTCTAGAGGGGAGGAGGGGATTTCTCCAGCAGCCCTTCCTAGACTGTCTACTGTTGGAAAGTTGAATACACCTGTGTGTCATGTTACAGAATGTAGTTCCCCGCCCAGTGAGTTGTTATTATGCAAAGAGGGGGAGCGAGGATTGTCCCCTGAGTTTTTATCTTTTGTGCCTGTGTTCAAAAAAGAGTTAGTTGCTTTCAGAGACATACAAGCTAAGTTCAGGCTAGTTTTTGTATGTAGGGCGGCTGGAATATCTCCATCTGTGACCAGACTGGAAGAAGCCACATACCGACGGAAGACCACAAGTACAGTGTGGGTCCACGGTTCCGTTACAATGCGATTTTGTGCATTGCGGCAAAGCGGGCGGTAACGGTTACTGCATAACATACTGACATTGCTCCTACTGAGCAGACCAATTAGGGCTGTTGTTTGTAAGTGGAAAAGTAAAACATATCAAGCCAACCAAACACAAAGACTTATTAATCAGATATGTGATGATTAATAAATGATGTCACCATATTCTCGTCCCAATTTTGGTTTTCATCCATCGGCTAAATTTTTTCCCTCTCTCTCTTTTTCTCCCTTTCTCTGCAGCTGTCTATTCTGATATACTGTTGAGTACCAGGGACATATCTCTATTTTTACATTCCTCTCATGATCTTCCAGACAACTTGGAGGAGTGCTATAAATTGCAAATATCATCCTGGAGTTCTTTCGACAAAATTCATTTGAATTCTTTTGTGTGGGGTTGTTGTGTGCCCTGTCCAAGGTATATGGCAAGGAAATGAGCCAATCTATATTTTCTAAAATCAAGATGCTTTAAACAGGAAATAGATATGGCTGACTGTGGGCATTAGATCTATAGAAGCTGGAGAACAATGGTCAGAATCAGAAGCATTAATTAAGGAATAGGAGAAGCCTTCAGCTGCGAGGAGTTTGGTGGAGGAACAGTGCTCCCTGGTGAAAAAAGACGGTACCATCACTGAACTAACGTCTTCCTTGAATATTATTTACACCGACTTAAGCAATATTTTCATGCAGACAATTTTACAGGCTTGTTTAAAAATATGATGACAGCTCTTTGCTATTCTTTTTAATTACGGACATAAAATGCACTGACACCAAAACCAAATACAGCTTGTAAAACTGTGAGTTCTGGGAGCACCGCATCCTAATGTGAAAGGGGCATGTCATCCTGAAGTTCAGCTTGTTGTCGCGCATGCTTAAACATACACATTCTCTAGCACAGACTTCTAATCTTGGCAGAGGGTATTTTGACATGGCTAAAATATATTTTGAATAACTAAAGAAAGAGTGATGAAGGCAGCTGGGTTTTACGCAAATCTAGATTTTGTAGAAGAAGTCCAGCTTGGCTTCGCCTCCTCTCGCCTTCAAAGCCTCTTATTTGGTCATTGAGGATTAGTGATGGACGAACATCGGCCCGGGTGGTTCGCGAACGCCAGCCGCAAATTTTCTCAAAAGTCCGCGAACCGCGAGTTCGCGGTGGGCCCCATTGACTTTAATGGGAGGCGACCTTTAAAAACTTTTAGGTCATATTTGCAGTCACAAAACACGTACTAGCTGTGCACAAATAGTCCCAGCACATGGACAATGTCATAACAGAAGTATTGCAATTGAAAAAGTTGCCCTAAATGTTTTATTTTTTTTTTTACAGCAAAAAATATTTTTTTTTTTCATAAATCAGCCAGAACTGACAGCAGCCGGTAAATACATTGCCTAATACATATAGGGTTCATTCACACATCTGTGACAACCACTGGATACCTGCCCCTATAGTAAAAAGACTGTAATAGACCCTAAAACGACATTGGAGCATTTTAAATGACTTTTGTGGACATTGACAAAGCAATTTCTGTGCGACTGCAGCTGATATCTAACCGTCCCTAAAGCAACCACAGGATACCTCTCCCTAAGCTCAAAAGATACTAGACCTATACCGAAATACCAGCCCTGGAAAGGACTTTTGTGGACATTGACAGAGTGATTTGTGACTGCAGCCGATCTCTAACTGCCCCTAAAGCAACCACTGGATACCTGTCCCTAACCTGAAAAGAGACTGTAGAAGGCCTATACCGAAATACCAGCCCTGAAAAGGACTTTTGTGGATCTTCACAGCACTATATGTGTCTAGCAAACTCTCCCTAATGAGCACAGCAGACCTCTCCCTACACTGGCAGAAAGCGGAATGTGAAATGGCCGCCAGATCGGGGCTATTTATAGGGTAGGGGGACTGTCCATGTGCTGGAATGTTTCAATTGGCTGTCCCATTCCACCTGACGGCTGTGTCATGGGTCAAAGTTCTTCTGAATGAAAAAGAAAATGGCGGCGCGGACATATTCGTGAACATCGGCAAAAGTCCTACTTTTTGCAAATTTGAGAACAAGCAAAATTCACCGCGAACCGACCGCCGGGCGAACCGCAAGGCCATCTCTATTGAGGATGTTCATCATATATATATTATCTCACAAAAGTGAGTACACCCCTCACATTTTTGTAACTATTTTATTATATCTTTTCATGTGACAACACTGAAGAAATGACACTTTGCTACAATGTAAAGTATTGAGTGTACAGCTTGTATAACAGTGTAAATTTGCTTTCCCCCTCAAAATAACTCAACACTCAGCCATTAATGTCTAAACCACTGGCAACAAAAGTGAGTATACCCCTAAGAAAAACAGTTCACATTGGGCCCAATTAGTCATTTTTCTTCCCCGGTACCATGTGACTCATTAATGTTACAAGGTTTCAGGTGTGAATGGGGAGCAGATGTGTTAAATCTGGTGTTATCGCTCTCACTCTCTCATACTGGTCACTGGAAGTTCAACATGGCACCTCATAGCAAAGAGCTCTCTGAGGATCTGAAAAAAAAGAATTGTTGTTCTACATAAAGATGGTCTAGGCTACAAGAAGATTGTCAAGACCCTGAAACTGAGCTGAAGCACGGCGGCCAAGACCATACAGCAGTTTACCAGGATAGGTTCCACTCAGAACAGGCCTCACCATGGTTCGACCAAAGAAGTTGAGTGCACGTGCTCAGCGTCATATCCAGATGTTGTCTTTGGGAAATAGATGTATGAGTGCTGCCAGCATTGCTGCAGAGGTTTAAGGGGTGGAGGGTCAGCCTGTCTGTGCTCAAACCATATGCATCAAATTGGTCTGCATGGCTGTCATCCCAGAAGGAAGCCTCTTCTAAAGATGATGCAAAAGAAAGCCCGCAACCAGTTTGCTAAAGACAAGCAGACTAAGGACATGGAATACTGGAACCATGTCCTGTGGTCTGATGAGACCAAGATAAACGTATATATTTAAAATGGTGTCAATCGTGTGTGGCGGCAACCAGGTGAGCAGTACAAAGACAAGTGTATCTTGTCTACAGTTAAGCATGATGGTGGAAGTGTCATGGTCTGGGGCTGTATCAGTGCTGCCGGCACTGGGGCGCTACAGTTCATTGAGGGAACATGAATGCCAACATGTACTGTGACATACTGAGGCAGAGCATGATCCCCTCCCTTCGGAGACTGGGCCACAGGGCAGTAGTCCAACATGATAATAACCCAAAACACACCTCCAAGACAACCACTGCCTTGCTAAAAAAAGCTGAGAGTAAACGTGATGGACTGGCTAAGCATGTATCCAGACCTAAACCCTATTGAGCATCTGTGGGGCATCCTCAAACGCAAAGTCTCTAACATCCGCCAGCTCCATGATGTCGTCATGGAGGAGTGGAAGAGGACTCCAGTGGCAACCTGTCAAGCTTTGGTGAACTCCATGCCCAAGAGGGTTAAGGCAGTGCTGGAAAATATTAGTGACCACACAAAATATTGACACTTTGGGCTCAATTTGGACATTCTCACTTTTGTTGCCAGAGGTTTAGACATTAATGACTGTGTGTGAGTTATTTTGAGGGGGCAGCAAATTTACACTGTTATACATGCTGTACACTCACTACTTTACATTGTAGCAAAGTGTAATTTATCTAGTGTTGTCACATGAAAAGATATAATAAAATATTAACAAAAATGTGAGGGGTGTACTCACTTTTGTGAGATACTGTAATTGTCATAATGGAGCAATAGGGGAGCGCTGGGACCCAACTCATCTTTTACATGAAGTCATGATTTTAAAGGGAACTCCAGTTTCATGGAATAAAAATATAGCAAATAAAAATTAATAAATCAGGGGGCGGAGCCGGCAGCCGGAGCTGATGGACGTGTGAGCCTTCTGCTCTGATCCTCGGGTCCCACACAGCTATCCGCAGCGGCATCCACAGCAGGGATTTTTGGCCACAAATCACCCCACGGCACCCCGGCCGCTCCAGGCAAGATAGCGCCGCTACGAGACACCGCAGCAGGTCTCCACGAGGCAAAGGGAGCGCCCATCCATCCCCACACGACCAGGACCAGGGTGAGTCGGCTGATTTTCGGCCACTACGAACCCCCTCCCCTACAGCCACCCCTGCTAAGCAGAAAATGAGATACACAGGGACACATACAGCAGAGGATATGGACACTGCTGCGGGGGGAGAAGGAGGATATAAATGAATGCGGCCTGAAGCTGGATGCATTCCCCACCACAGGGCAGCCCATTACTGACAGTGCCATGAAAGACCTAATACAAACACTGAGGGGAGCCCTACAAAAGGATATGGAATCATATATGAAGGTTACTAACAGGAAACTATCTGATATGGAAGAGAGAGTGGACTATGTTGAAACAAAGATGGATGAATTTACTGGGGCCCACAATGAGCTGGTAGATGAGCACTTTGAGCTGGAAGAAGAGCTGAGGCAGCTGAGACTGAAAGTGGCAGATATTGAAGACAGGTCCCGCAGAAACAATATAAAATTCAGGGGGGTCTCTGAGTCTGTGAAACCGGCGGATCTCACCCCATATTTGCAGCAGTTGATGCTTAAAACTATCCCAGATCTCTCTAAGGCAGATGTGATTATCGATAGGGCTCATAGACTGCCCAAACCAGCGCACATTCCTTAATCAGTGCCAAGAGATGTGATAGCAAGGATTCACTTCTTTCATGTAAAAGATCAATTGATGAGGTACTCCAGACAAAATGCTTCTCTTCCTGACCCATATGGAGGGATTGCGCTCTATGCTGATCTTTCCCAAGCCACGTTAGCGGCCCGCCATAACTTGGTCCCTTTCACAAAAATTTTGAGGAACCATAAAATCCTCTATAAATGGGGATTTCCGGCTAAATTACTGGTTACTATGAACAACTCTTCACATGTGATCCATTCTATGGCATAAGGACTTGATCTCCTGCACCAATGGGGGCTTCTCCCTAGGGAAGATAATCTGCAGGCTCAGGCTTCTGGTTCGAGGGGTAGATCCAGTGCAAGCAAACCAAATTGAGTTTTATGAGAACTGAACAGTTGCATCTCAGGAGTTCTATGTTTGTTATGCAGGAGTTGGCTGGAGCCCTAGGACCCGGGCACGGCTCATATTTCCTCACCCCACTTTACAGTGTGAGATTTCTCACACCCCGACAGTTCTGGAGAGTTACTCTATAGACGCTATGCTGATAGAAAGTTACCAGCTTTGTTGACCTGCGGTTGTGGCCTATTTATGTTCTTGCCCAATGATTTTTGCATGTTCTCTTTCCCCTGCCTTTCCCTTTTCTGCCACTGGAGGGAGCCAGAGCAATATAGAAGGATGTCATGTCACTTAGGTTGATGTCTTTGAATGTCAGAGGCCTGAATCACCCAGCGAATAGGAGGAATCTTTGGAAGACTGCATTGGAAATGAAATGCGATATCCTCTGCGTACAAGAGACACACTTCAGCAAGGACAAAGCTCCCAGATGCTCGCATCCCAAGTTTCCATGTGTATTTGTTTCAAACGCATAGACCAAACACAATGGAACATTGATTGCTATAAGGGACACGCTATCTTTTAAGTTGCTAGAGGAGCAACACGACAACATGGGCAGATATGTTCTGCTGGTTGCGGAAATCAACGAGTCTCCTTACACCCTGCTGAACATATATGCACCCAACAAAAAAACGGTTAAATTTATAAAAAAAATGGTTCAAATGGCAAATAGCATTAAGCAAGGATCTGTGATTATTTGTGGTGACTTCAATGCTGTAATGTATTCAGATGTTGATTGCTCCTCAGTGGGGCGGAGACGAAGGCCGAACATAGGACCTTTCTGTTATGGGGAGGGCCTGTATGACCCCTGGAGATGTCTCCACACCACTGAGCGCGACTACTCCTTTTTCTCGGCGGTACACGCCAAGTATTCCAGAATAGATTTTTTTCTGACAGATAAGTTCACTCTTCAAAAGGTCTCCAGTGCATGTATCCACTCCATCACGTGGTCGGACCATGCACCGATCACGTTGGACTTGGAAAAACGTCCTGCCACTGTTCATAGGCCATTGTGGAGAAACAACACCTATGTGTTGTCTCATCCGCAATACAGCAAGGACCTACATAAGAAGGTGACAGAATACTTTGAATTCAATGCTGACGGTTCCTGCTCCCCTGCCACGGTCTTGTGTGCGCACAAGGCTGTGGCAAGGGGCCTCCTTATACAACAAGCGGCTAAGGTGTGGAGGGACAAAACCAACAGAATAAAAAGACTACAAGGCAACATAAACGACTTAGAGAGGCAGCATAAGACGACCCAATTAGGTAATGAAGAGATATTAAAGAAATTGACTTCTCTACGGTTGGAACTCAGGAACATATTGACTGCAGAGTATGACTTTCATTTTAAAAGGATGCGGTTGTCCTGGTACTCCCATGGTAACAAGGCTGGGAAACTTTTGGCTTCCCAGTTAAAACAGAGACGAATAAAGGCACGTATCCCGCATATTAAGCATCATAAGACTAATAAGGTGGTCTCCAATCCAACAGACATTGCCGCAGTATTTAAGGATTACTATGAGTCTCTTTACAATCTAGCAAACTCCGACTCTGAAACGATGCCCACCAAGGACGCCATACAGCAGTTCTTGGAAACCCTTCACCTCCCTAGCCTGGACTCGTCTATGCTTCAGGAATTGAACTCCCCTATCACTCAGGAAGAAATTCTTGCAGTGATTAAATCGCTCCCTCTACACAAATCACCGGGGATAGACGGCTTCTCAGCCGAATATTATAAGACATTCCCTCATAGCCTGGCCCCTCATCTAGCTAGAGTTTTTAATGAAGCAATCTCTACAGGTTCCTTCCCCAGAGAAATGCTGGAGGCTGTGATAATTACCCTACCTAAACCAGGAAAAACACCTGATGCTCCCCAAAACTTTAGGCCCATTTCGCTCCTGAATGTGGACATTAAAATTTATGCCAAAGTATTAGCCAATAGGTTGCTCCTTGTTACTCGGACTCTTATAGGTTTGGACCAGGTGGGCTTTGTCAAAGGCAGACAGGCACCCGATGGCACGAGGCGTATGATTGATCTCCTTTCCCACCTGCAAATCCACCGGACGCCGTCGGTACTGTTGGCGCTTGACGCCGAAAAAGCATTTGACAGAGTCCACTGGGGGTATCTGGCAGCCATTTTAGAGAAGTTCGGTTTTGGGGGCAGTATTCACGCGGCCATTATGGCTTTATACTCTGATCCTTCGGCGAGGGTATACACGGATGGCCTACTTTCACAAAGCTTTGCTCTGACCAAAGGGACCCGTCAAGGATGCCCGCTTTCGCCGGTTTTGTTTTCACTGGTTATTGAACCGCTAGCGGAGGCCATTCGTGCAGACCCCACGATAGAAGGCATTCAGATAGGCTCTACGCAACACAAACTGGGTCTGTTTGCAGATGACATAATCCTTACCCTGACTAACCCTGCGAAATCTTTGGTGGCGGTTCAGACCGTTTTGGATCACTTTGGAGCGGTTTCCCTTTACAAAGTGAATAAGACTAAGTGCTCTGCTCTCCCGGTATGTGTACCTAAGACGCAAATTCCAACTTTAAGAAGTCTATTCTCGTGTGATTGGGATCACCCCTCTATCACATACTTAGGTATTCAACTGACCTCCCCGATTGAAAACCTCTATAAAAGTAACTTCCCCCCACTGCTATCCCAAATAGAAGAGGAATTCCAACAGATTAGGAAAGTTCAATTGTCCTGGCTAGGTAGAATAGCAGCTTATAAAATGCAAATCCTCCCCAAGCTGTTATATCTGTTCAGAACCCTTCCCATCCCGATCCCTCAATTATTCTTTGTAAAATTGGCTACCAAACTTAGGCTGTTTATTTGGGACGGTAGGAGACCTAGAATAGCTATGTCTAAACTGTACGATTCTAAGCAGGCAGGTGGTACGGGGTTGCCGGACGCTCAAGCTTATTACCCTGCTACGCTTTTAGATCACACTAGATTTTGGTTCTCGAACCAAGCAGACAATTGGTGGAATCAAATTGAGCGTCAGGTGACTGCGGGCCACGACTTACCAGCTTTGGCGATGGCTGCGAGCATTACACACAATGTAAATAGACCTCCATACCCGACCATTGTGGCGTCTATATCTGCGTGGCAGAGACTACTTAAATATGACTGTGGTGACATGAGAGTTAAGAAACTATCTATACCGCTAGTGGTTTACTCATACCTGATCCCGGGTCTATCAGTGTCCAGTTGGCGAAAGCAGGGAATTAATATTCTAGAATCCTCAGACAGACAGCCAAGTGTGCTGGAAACCTTTACACTGCACCAAATACACTCTTGGCATAAAAACAACCCTCTCCCCGCTTTCACAGTACCCCTCCATATCTGGAAGTTCCTTATAGGTTCCCAGGAATCTATGGGGAAAGGTATCTCACTCTTCTATAAGCTATTCCATCAGAACTTGCTTGTACGTAAATCCCAACCTATGCTTAAGTGGGAACAGGTCTTAGATCAATCATTCCATATTGTTAAGTGGTCCGCTGCAATGAAACTAAACACTAAGGCCTCGGCCTGCGTTGACCACTGGGATAATGCTCAAAAAATTCTTCATAGGTATTATATGACCCCCTCTAGGCTGAACGCGATAGACTCTAGCATCTCGCCTTTATGTTGGAGGGACTGCCAGGAAAGGGGTAATTTGCACCATGTGCTATGGGACTGCCCTAAGCTTCGCCCTATTTGGAGACAGGTTTCTTCGCTAATCTCACAGGTGTGCGGAAAGAAGTGTACTCTGAACCCAGCTATGGCGCTTTTAAGTATAGGAGTGGAGGATCTCCCTATTGCAGGCAGAACAATAGTGGCACATATACTGTTTGCCACAAGAATAGCAATAGCAGCACTTTGGAGATCCCCCGAAATCCCAAAAATCGAGGATGTCCATAGGAGAGTTAATTCTAACTGTGAAATGGAAAGGATGCTAGAGTATAAGGAAAAAAAGGCGGGTACCTTCCACGAAAAATGGGACTCATGGTTGACAGCTCCTACTGTTAAATGTTGATGATGTTAAGTTGGACCTCGAGGCTCTCTGACTTTTCTTTGAAGCACATGCCAGTACTTTCTAGGCTTCTCCTCCAGTGGCAGGTTCCTAGTTACTCTCCCCCCCCTCTTCCCTTGTTCTCCCCTCCCTCCATTCCCAACCCTACCCACATGATCCCCCCCCCCCCCCGTTAACCCCTTTCTACCTTTGTTAGAACACCCTAGTGCTTAGGGTCTAGTGAGATCCAGGAAAACCCTATGGTTGGCCAAACAGAGGGTGGCTGTGGTTCCTTCGACTTAGGTCTGGAGTATACAATCAACCTTTGCTGGGCTAAGGGGGCTGATAGTGGCGCACTTGCTCCCTCCAGTAGCAGTACTGAGGGATACCCAATCACAGTGTGTTCCCCTTGGGGGTGACGGGTACTCCCTTGCGTCCCATTCATAGCATGCAGGGGTAATGACACAACAGGAGTTGATTGGAAATGTTGTAATAGTCCATGTGAACAGGGTAGAACCACCCCCCCCCCCCACATGGCAGCTATGCAAGAATATTGTAGGGTTTATTGACATTATGATAATGTAACGACACGCAGTGAACTGTAATTATATACCTTTGTCATGCAACTTGTTATGCAACTTCATGTATGGAAATGTTTGCCTTTCCTACTTGTATATGCCTATTTTACTTCAATAAGAAAAGTTTGGTTAAAAAAAAAAAATTTATAAATCAGTTCTACTAAATATATACACATAAATATAGCAGTTATAATAACATAATAAATAATATAATATAATAGTTGCTACCCAAGCCTTTTTGCAATTGAAAGCAATATTAAAGTGATTGTAAACTATCACCTTGTAAAACAACCCATTTTGTTTACAATTGAAATGGAAGGCAAAATATTTGTGTATAGATATAAAAAAACATTATGAAATACATTTTTCACCCTTTTTTAGGTGAGCACATTCCCTCTGTTCTCAGCTGCATAAGAGCTGGGGGGTGGAGAAGCAACAGCACACTGATCTTCCCAGTAAATGGCTGTGGGGGGGGGATGTCAGGACAAGTCGGATCATTGGAGGAGAGCAGGCTGAGTTCACAGCATAGTTGGAGAACTGATCATGGTCTGTTCTCAGACCATGATCTGTGCTTAGTGTGGTCAGTTTTGATAGGAAAGCACAGGGACTGGCAGGACCACCAGGGATTTCACACAAAGGAAGCAATACAGAGAGATCAGGATACTTTTTTATACAAGTATATGGAGCAGCAGCCACATATCAGAAATATGAAGTGAGCTAGAGCTCCATAGCAAGAGCTACATTTACTATTTAGGTTAAGAGTTGAATACTGTAGATGCTTGTGTGGTCCTGAGGAAGAAGAGGTCCAGTGAAACGCGTCGACCAGACCAAGCTAACATTGAATATACACATGAACTCTTGTACCTTCATGATATGTACCTTGCACTGTATCCTCTATATCATATAAACCATATATTTTTATGCCGAGAGACATTTTATGATGTGTCAAAACTCTAATAAATACCTTTGTACTTTATATATTATTGGTGTGGTGTGTTCTCAGAGGCATATGTAAATTTCCGCCCCCTTTTGGTGCTCTCTCTCTCCTGGGGTAACAAAGACATTAACAGTAATTGCCATACAATGGTACTGTACAGAGCAGCCCTGATCCTTCTCCTCCAAGGCCCCTTTTTGGCTCTCCTGGCTTCTCCCCTCTTCAAGTACCCCCTAGCAAGCAGCTTGCTGGGGGGTATCTGTGAAGGATCGATCTCGAGCTGCGCTGTGTGCATCTATTGGCACACATAGTGTGGCTCGGCCCTGACCCTCCGCCGCACTCTCTTGTTACTGGATTTGATTGACAGCTGCAGAAGCCAATAGCTTCGGCTGCTCTCCAGTCCAGTGTGGAGGGAAAGAGCAGTGCTGGATTGAGATCAGCTCAGGTAAGTATTTAGGAGGGGGCTGGAGGGAAGCTGAACCTAAAAGTTTTTTTTTTTTTTTCTCAATGCAGAGAATCTATTAACATAAAAAAAAGCATTTTTAGAACCTTTCCTTTTCAATCTGTAGCTGCTGTAATTTTCTGCAAAATGAAATGCAATTTTGTCGAAAATATGATTTCCTGCTTGAATAATTTACTATTTTTTTTAATAATTGAGTGATATTCCCAGATGTCTGCACTGGTCAAATTTTAGACACTCCCTTAAGGCCCGTACACACGTAGCGATTGTCGGCCGTAAATATTCGGCCACCGTCCGATCGGCCGATTGTCGGCTTGTTAGTATGATGCTTCCGACAACCGACTGCGACTTTTTGGCCGAACAGAATCTGATGTGCATGCTTTAAAATTTTTGTATGCCGACACCAGAATGGCCGATTGTTCCTCAGTCAGTACAGAATTCGGCCGACAAACAGCAGATTAGCAGGACTGGGCATGCTCAGAAAAGAAAAAACACACGGAAAGTTAACCATCACATGACATCACTTCTGCAGTCGGTTGTTGTTGGCCGACAAAATTCGTGTGCAGTCTTTAGCACTTTTCAACAGACACGACAGCCCGGGGACAAAAGACGGCCAATCGTTCAGCCGACAATCGCTACGTGTGTACGGGGCTTTACAACAGGAATTTCAGTTTTTGGTGCGGTACACCCGAAAGGTTAAATACTAATGTAGTAAAGAAAATAAAGCCAAAAAGCTTTTTTAGTGCACTCAAATTTCCTAAATCTATAAAAATAAAAAATGAAAAAAACTTGTAGAATGTAAACAAAAATCAAGTTCATGAGAAAAAACAGTTCATGTCCATAAATTGATTACACCACAAATCCTTAGTCCAGGCATTGCAATCATAATAATAAAACACCTCTTGCTTCCTTTGGCACTGCTCCTCACAAGATTGGCGAAATCTACAAATGACATACAAGCAAACAAACAAACAAACAAGAGCGCACACTATGTGCAAAAAAGTCAAAAACTTTAGCCCGGGTTCACACTGAATGCAGCTTTGAAATCATGGGACTTCACTTAAAATTGCATGATTTCAAAGCCGCCTGTCAGTGCAACTTCCGGTGCGACTTGGCTGACATCTGCGCGACTTCATACATAGATGTCTATGCAAGTTGCACCTGAAATTGGCATAAATAGTGCATAAACTTTTTATCAAATCCATGTGACACCGCCAAAGTCAGCATTAAACCGCTTTGAACAGTTCCAGTCAGTGATGATTTGGGGAGTCATGTCCTCTGCTGGTGTTGGTCCACTGTGTTTTATCAGGTCCAAAGTCAGCGCAGCCCTCTACCAGGAAATTCTAGAGCACTTCTTGCTTCCCTCTGCTGACCAGCTTTATCTAGATGCTGATTTCATTCTCCAGCAGGACTTGGCACCTGCCCACACTGCCCAAAGATCAATACCTGGTTTATTGATCATGGTATCACTGTGCTTGAATGGCCAGCCAACGCCTGACCTAAACTCCATGGAGATTCTGTGGGGTATTGTCAAGAGGAAGATGAGAGACAGCAGACCCCAACAATGCAGATGAGCTGAAGGCCGCTATCAAAGCAGCCCAAGCTTCCATAACACCTCAGCAGTGCCACAGGCTGATCGCCTTCATGCCACACCACATTGATGCAGTAATTCATGCAAAAGGAGCCCTGACCAAGTATTGAGTGCATACTATACTGTACATGGACATACTTTTCAGTAAGCCAACATTTCTGTATTGAAAACCCTTTCTTTTAATGGTCTTATGTAATATTCTAATTTGTTGAGATACTGAATTTTGGGTTTTCACTAGCTGTAAGCCATAATCATCAAAATTAAAAGAAAGAAATTCTTGAAATATATCACTCTGTAACACATCTATATAAAATATGTTCTGTAAATATATGAGTTTCACTTTTTGAATGGAATTACTGAAATAAATTCACTTTTTGATGATATTCTAATTTTATGAGATGCACCTGTGTGTATATATATATATATATATATATATATATATATATATATATATATATACACTATATATACTGGTCAAAATGTTTTAAAAAAGAACACTTTGAAAACACATCAGATCTCTATGGGGAAAAATATCATGCTAGATGTATTTTCTGATATGGACTGGGTAATGTGTTGGGAGCGAAAGGATGCCACATCATTTGATGGAAATGAAAATGATCAACCTACAGAGCACTGATGTCAAAGACACCCCGGAAATCAAAGTGAAAAAATGATGCAGCAGGCTAGTCCATTTTGCTGAAATTTTATTGCAGCAACTCAAAATGGTGCTCAGTAGTTTGTATGACCCCCATGTGCTTGTATGCATGCCTGACAACATCAGGGCATTCTCCTAATGAGACGACAGATGATGTCCTGGGGTATTTCCTCCCAGATCTGGATCAGGGAATTACTGAGTTACTGAACAGACTGAGGAGCAACATGGAGGTGTCAGATGGATCAAAACACATTATCCCAGAGGTGTTCTATTGGATTTATGTCAGGCGAGCGTGGGGGCCATTCAATAGTATCAATTCCTTCATCCTCTAAGAATTCCCTGCATATTCACGCCACATATAGGCATTGTCATGCACCAGGAGGAACCCAGGACCAACTGCACCAGCGTAGGGTCTGACAATTAGTTAAAGGATTTCATCCCAATACCTATTGGCAGTCAGGTTGCCATTGTCCACCCTGTAGAGGTCTGTGCATCCCTCCATGGTATGAAACCCAAAAGAAAACATTGATTACATTGCAGCTTACCTGTTCTTAATTGTGATGGTTGGTGATGGTTACTTTCTTTTTTACATTTTTATTTCCCTTTTCCCTTATCTACCTAGTTAGTGTTATTTTTCAACTTCCTTTAAAAAAAACCAAGCTTTTCAGAAGAGTGACAGCTAGAGGCAAACCATGTAACACTTACAGGAGTTCTCAAAATGATCAGCTTTTTTTATTCATTCATTTGTGTAATACTTTATCCCAAAAGGAAAAAAAATGGTTGCGGCTTAAACAGTGTTAGTTGGAGTACAGATTTAATTTGTCAAGTCCGGTCACCTTCTAGAGCCTAGACCAGCTCTGTAACATCAGCTGACAGCAAGTTTTAGCCCTCTGTCAACTGAATCTGGGTCACAGGAGTGCAGAAATAAGTGCACTCCTGTGACCCAGAAGAGAGTATGCCAAAAAAGCTTTGAGCATACTTCTCTTTCAACAAAACTCAAAGGATGCACAGTTTTTACGTTGACCAGTGTTAGTTAAAAAAAAGTATTACTGTAGATAAAAAGTATACATTTTATTCCATCAATTGTCTATTTTAAAATGACACTAAAAGAAGGATAGGACATACTACTACACATGCTGTGTGTACTTCGATAAAGTTCTTTGGCTGTGTTTAGTACATCCAGTGTCTATTACTAGGTAATTTATTTATTTTTAACTGTAAATCTTTATTAATATTTGAAAGTTAAGCAGTACAAACAATGTACAGTAAGGCACATTCAGAAAAGGCTGTAGATAAAATATTACAGATAGATTACATCACAACAACCTAGCATTCACAATTGTCGAGTGAGTATGGGCACCTTGTTCAAACAGCTAAAATAAGGTAACTGATCCTCTATCCAAATTAGGTGAAAGTCCTAAATTCTTTTGTGTTAGGGTTAGGGCAACCGCCATCCTAGAGAAGGCAGAATATATGCAAACACTTCAAATACGGGGTAAATGGGTTACGGTGCTATGGAGGTCTGTGGGTGCTCCAGCCAGTTTCCAGACATGAAATAACCATCTGCTCTGTGATCTTTGTAAGGTAAAAGTTTCTCAACTAGTATTGAGTATTGAGTTTCGATATTATCATTGATATGGTAGGTGCCCCTGCGGGTTTCCAATTCTTAGAAAGAAAAAGTCTTGCGGCATATAAGATGTGAGTCACAATAACCCTCTGGGATAAAGGGTAGTTATCCAAACTGATGCCCAACAATGTAAAAGCAGGAGAAAGTGGAGTCTTCAGATAGAATTTCAAAATTTGCGGATAAGCCTACAACTCCATAGAGTATATACAGATTACTGATTTGAGTGCAATTCCGCCATTTCCGCCAGCATAACAGACTACTGAAAGGGAAGATTTTATGCAGTTTCTTTTGGGAATTATCCCAATGATCCACACTAGCAGTATATTTACTAGGGAGGAAGAGGGCCTTGCACAGTTGCTTAATTGAAAAAGACTGAGAAATATCAGATTCCCATTTTAGCAATGAGGGCAGTTTCATATGTAGTGGGTAGTAGTTGCACAAATCATAGAAAAAGGAGATCCCCTTAACTGATTTTGGAGATCTATAAATCAAATATTGCCAAATCAGTAGGGGGATGTCTACCGTTCATTTCGGTTGAGCAGTATGAAAATGCTGTAATTGGTTTACTGTGTAAGTGTCGGATCTTGAGGTGCAATGCTGAACTTCTATAATGAATTTTACACCCCTTTCTGCCCAGCGCTGGGGTGAGAAATAGGAAATCAAGTGTAAGCTTTAAGGGGGATGTTGACCTTATAGGCTTGATCTGGGTAAGGGTATAAATTCAGTAAAGAGGACCATGCAGATAATGTGGTCTATTATACTTGGGTAGTCTGGCCTGGAGGTCTTGTGTAAGTGAGAGGATGCTATTGCCAGGGCTGACTGCGAAGTCACGCCCATTGACGTAACGCGTACGGGGGGAGGAGTCTGACGTCACCCGCGGCGCTCCGATGTTTGTACTAATCATTACATGCCTGCCTTTGAGCACTGTAACAGTGCCTTCCATGTGAGTGAATTTTTAAGCTTTTAAATAAATTTAATGTTGAAACGGAGAGCATTAGATCTTTGGCTGTCTTCAATGAGTACATAAGGCTTAGTGACCCCTGGTGATCGAATACTGGGGGTGAGAGGCTGTAAAACCTTATGGTGAAGGAATCACGTTTGCAGTGGTGTCTTATACCTACCTTTCATGCACTGGAGATTTGCCAATTGTTGTGGACTTATATGGACTCTTAATATGTATCATTGTTTACTGCATATGTAATCCATTGTTTATGCACATCATATATTTTAGCGCTGCACTATTTTCTTTATTTTGCTCATTATAGGTATTGTTAGGTTTGACCTATCCTGGTGTTCAGCTGCTTTCCTCCTTTTCCATATGATCATAGCGCTGAATAATTCTTTTGTTTTATTTGCTTGCTCAATAGAGACTCATAATGTCTCCTCTGTAGGAGAGAGTCTCCACCTCATTTAATCAAATAGAGCAGCTTGGTAGTATGCCGATATGTTGGGGAGGCCCAGTCCCCCAAAATGTTTAGGTGCTGTCAGGGATGAGATAGATACATACCCAGGATTTTTTGCCTGACCAAATATAGTTTCTAATTAGAGTCTTCAAACACTGGAAGAAGGTGTGATGGATTGAAATGGGGAGGGTTCTAAACACATAAAGCAGATTGGAGAAAGTCTTTACTTTAAATGTAGCTATCCTACCCACCCACTCATGACAAATGTCCTTTATTTGGTCTGGGGGGGGGGGGGGGATTTGCGCGATACAGATTGCTTGATGAGGACGTCAACTGGACGCCTAAGTAATGGAGGGTGGGTTCCAATTGCAAGGGAACATTGTCATTAGAGGTTGCAGCTCAGGATCTGAGATGTTTATGGAAAGAGCGTAGCATTTGCTTGTGTTTACTTCATAATTTGAAATCTGACCGGATCTTTGTAATATGTGTTGTGCTGCATTTAGGGAGGAATGTGGGTTTGTTACCGACAGGATGATGTCATCTGCAAATAGATCGGACTTGTGCTCATAGCCCCCTACATTGATACCAGACACAAGAGAAGAAGCCCTAAGAGCTTCCACCAGCAGCTCAATTGCCAGGGAGAAAATTATTGAGTATAGCCGACAGCCTTGTTGGGTGCCATTGCTTAGGTCAAAATTTGTAGAGAGCATCCCTAAGGTGAAAACCGGAGCAGAGGGGCTGGTAAAAAGGGCTATTACAGCAGAGTAAATAAAATTTTCGTTAATATTTGGGATAAATAGCCCCAATGGACCCTGTCAAAGGCCATATCTGCATCTAATGCAATGAACCTGGAGGGGATCTTAGATTTCTCAGCATATGTAAGGGGATTAACCATCCTTCTGGTCCAGTCAGGGGTCAGATGGCCCCTTGACAAAATCTTACCTGATCTATTCCATTTAGGAGAAGAGTGACTTCTAATAGTCGACAGGCCAAAACTATAAGTATTAAGAAAAGAGCTTTTAAAAAATATAAAAATGAAGAAACATTATTATTATTTAATTATTACAAAGAATATAACAGAATGTGTAAAAATTAAATCAAGGACGTAAAAATTTAAAATGAACGTCAGATTGCAAAAGATGGTAGGACAAACCCCCAAAATTTTTTCAAATATATTAATAGTAAAAAGGTCAGGTCTGAGCATGTAGGCCCTTTACAAAATAATCAGGAGTGGGTGACTGGGGACAAAGAGAAAGCAAATGTATTAAACACTTTCTTTAGCTCTGTGTATACAATGGAGCATCTGGGAGCTCATTATCATAATGAGGATGGTATTGACACAGCCCCATATCATGCACAATGGATCAAAAATGATATGGTCTAGAAATATTTAGACAGAGTAAAGGTAGATTAAGCACATGGACCAGATGGCATCCACCCATGCATCCTAATAGAATTGAGCTCATTAATTTCAAAGCCTTTGTATCTATATTTTAAGGACTCGTTAAGGACTGGAATAGTACCACTGGATTGGCGTAGGGCCAATGTGGTGCCTATATTTTAAAAGGAATCAAAGTCTTTGCCAAGTAAATATAGACCTGTTAGTTCAATTTCTATAGTCGGGAAGATACTGGAGAGTTTAATAAAAGACCACATAGATGAGTTCTTGCTGGAAAAAAAATATTTTAAGCAACAGACAGCATGGATTCATGAAAGACAGAAGTTGTCAAACAAACCTGATTTCTTTTTATGAGGAGGTAAGTAAAACCTTGGATCGGGGGGTGGCTGTGGACGTAGTATACTTGGATTTTGCAAAAACATTTGACACAGTTCCCCACACATGGCTAATGTGTAAGGTAAAGTCTACAGGCCTGGAAAGATCAGTTTGTAATTGGATAGAAAATTGGCTAAAAGATAGAATTCAGAGAGTAGTGGTTAATGATTCTTACTCTGAATGGTCTAAGGTTATCAGTGGTGTACCCCAAGGTTCAGTGTTGGGGCCCTTACTTTTTAATATCTTTATAAATGATATAGGGTCTGGGATTAAAATTTCAGTCTTTGCAGATGACACCAAGCTATGAAGTGGAATAATTTCCTCACAGGACTGTTTCATTCGGCAACTATGTGGCAAATGAGGTTTAAAGTTGATTAATGTAAAGTTATACACTTGGGGGCTAAGAATATGCATGCATCATACATACAAGGGGCAGTAGAATTGGGGGAATCCATAGCGGAGAAGTATATGGGTGTTCTGGTAGATTATAAGCTTATTAATAGCATGCAAAGACAAGCTGCAGTTTCCAAAGCAAGCAAAGTCCTTTCTTGTATTAACAGAGGCATGGACTCCAGAGAGAGAGATCATTTTGCCCCTGTACAGATCATCTGGAATATGCAGTTTAGTTTTGGGCACCAGTTCTCAAAAAGGATATCAGGGAACTGGAAAAAGTGCAGAGAAGGGCAACCAAACTGATAAGAGACATGGAGGAGTTCAGCAATGAGGTAAGATTAGAGAAACTGAATCTATTCTCTCTTGAGAAGAGGAGATCAAGGGGGATATAATCAACATGTAAAAAATACATAAGGGGTCCATATAGTGAACTTGGTGTTGAGTTATCCACTTTAAGGTCATCACAGAGGACATGGGGGCACTCTTTATTCCTAGAGGAAAAGAGATTTTGTCTCCAAATATGGAAAGATTTCTTTACAGTAAGAGCTGTGAAAATGTGGTATAGACTCCCTTCAGAGGTGGTTCTGGGCAGCTCAGTAGATTGCTTTAAAAAAGGCCTGGATTCTTTCCTAGGTGTACATAATAAAACTGGGTACTAATATTTATAGATAAAGCTGATCCAGGGTGTGACAAGACCAATCTCGCCACTGGGCATTGGAGAAGCCTGGTTGCTCGCCTCCTGCAAGGTGACTATGGACCCTCTCTCATCAGCCCATGCTAAAAGTAAACCCCATGGCAATTTGACTGTGCTTGTGGCATCTGAGCGCTCAGATCCAGGCTATCTGAGGATGGGTTGAATGTGGGGGTTCTGTTCAGTAGACTGGGAGTTATGCATTTTTGTGTCTTTTTGTGTTTCTTTAAACATGTGGCTAATGGAGTCTTGCCTCTATCCTGGAAGCTAAAACGTATTCCTGTAAACTGTAAGGAACAGGAAGCCAACTCCTAATATGGGCATTACAGGAAGTTCTGAGGAGACGGGTGGTCTATTGACACTCAGAGTAATGTGTATTGAGGGCTCGTTAGGGAACCATTGTTCTGTGTCTGACTATTGTGTACATTGATTGCCCCCTGGGGCTTCTGTCTCCTTGCATTGGTCAAAGCTATCTGACCAATCACTGTTGACTCATTTTCAAGCCCTCATTTGCATGGGCTGGAGAGGACCTTATTGGGAACTGCAAGTACTTTACAATTGACCAATGGGAAAGCGGTTGTTGGGGGAAGGATGTTCCAATTTCTGTATAAAAGTGTGCTGTGTTCTTCCAATAAATGTTGTTATTGTTCCTGTTTTACCCTCGACTCGGAGCTTTGTCTCGTTATTGGGGAAATCTGCTGCAGGGATTGCTATGGTCTTCCATACTCCCTTAGAGAATCACTAAGCTCTTGTAAGAGCTTGTGTAAGAGCTTGTTCTGCTGCACTCTCTGGGGAAAGAGAGGTTCACCCACAGGAACCTGGAGCCTTGTCGTTGGTCCAGGGTGGGTAGGAGATGCCAAGACCCTAACCAAGCTGCGGCGGTTCATGGAGTCTGAAGTGCTTACGGTGTCTGGTAGAGTGCTTGGAGCCCTCGGGAAGCACTAGGAGCATCTGTCAACGGAGGTACCTGCTCAGGGGTGCCCTGTTCCGTAACACAGGGAATATCCGATTGCCTCTTGGGGGATCAGGAAGGATTTTTTTTCCCTGCTGTAGCAAACTTGATCATGCTTTGCTGGGGTTTTTTGCCTTCCCCTGGATCAACTGTGGGTATAGGATTGTGTATATGGGATTGTATGGTTGTGTTTTCTTTACTGTTTTTTGTTTTTTATTGCATAAGCCAGATGGACTTGTGTCTTTTTTTCAACCTGACTAACTATGTAACTATGTAAAACATTTGCGTATATCTTTACGTCCATGTTGAGCAGGGATATGAGCCTAAAGTTTTGCGGAATAGAAGTGTCCTTTCCTGGTTTCGGAAGCGTAACTATGACTGCCTGAAGCATTTCCTTCGGGAAGGTACCAGAGTCCGTAGCATCATTGAATACCCTAGTGAGATAGGGTTGCCCCGGGAGCTTTGTTTAAGGGGAGTGATTTGATAACCATTAGAACCGCTGCAGCTGTGATAGGGCAGTTAAGGGTAGATAGCATAGATTAGTCTATAGACGGGAGATTAAGGAAGCAGAGAGACTCTTTAAAGAGAAAGTAAACCGCTGCCTCTTTTTTTTTTCTGACCTGCAAAGTAAAAGCATAATGTGCTGGTATGCATGTTTAGGGGATATTTACTTTACCTACAGGTAAGCCTTACCCTTAGGTACAAACAATCAATAGAAGTTTAAAGCCATTTCTGCATCTAATGCAATGAACTGGGAGGGGTTCCAAGATTTCTCAGCATTAAAGTGGAAGTTCTTCCACTTTAATGTCCTCCATGAATGGCTGGGGAGTGGTGGAGTCATCTTTAACCACTTTCATACCGGGCCCATTCTACATGTAAAAATTATAATTTTTTTGCTAGAAAATTACTTAGAACCCCCAAACATTATACTGTGTATGATTTTTTAGCAGAGCCCCTAGGGAATAAAATAGTGGTCGTTTCAACTTTTTATGTCACACAGTATTTGCGCAGCAATTTTTCAAATGCATTTTTTTGGAAAAATAAAAGTTTAATGATTTAAAAAAGTTAGACAATTTTTTTTTTTGTATAATGCGAAAGATGATGTTACACTAAGTGAAATAGATACCTAACATGTCACGCTCTAAAATTGCCACACTCGTAGAATGGTGCCAAACATCGGTACTTAAAAATCTCCACAGACGACGCTTTACAAATTTTTACAGGTTACCTGTTTAGAGTTAAAGCCTTGGGCTAAAATTATTGCTCTCGCTCTAACGTTCGCAGAGATGCCTCACAAGTGCGGTTTGAACGCCGTTTACATATGTGGGCGCGACGTACATATGCGTTCACTTCTGTGTGCAAGCAGACGGGGTCGGGGGCGCTTTAATTTTTTTCATGTTTATTTTACTTTTATTTTTTTATTTTGAGACTTTCCCTTTATTTTTTTATCGCTTTTTTCTATTGCAAGAAATGGAATATCCCTTGTAATAGGAATAGGGAATGACAGGTCCTCTTTATAGAGAGATGTGGGGTCTATAAGTCCCCACTCTACTCTAGGCTGGAAAGCCTGGGATAAAAAAAAAAAGGATCTCAGGCTCTCCAGCCCAAAACATGGCAGTGTATAATAACGCCACGCCCGGCCTCTGAGAGTCATAGAGATGACCTGGTCCTCAGTCAGCTCTATGGTAAACTTCCGCCACTCTCCGGCTCGCCGATTGCATGGGCAAGCTCGTAAAAGCACCGGAGGGCAGCGGGGGAGGGGAGGACATTTAGCTTTTGTTTGTTTTTGCTTTAACTAAGAGGCTAGGAGTTTACCTGCTATATTATTCTGAGCATAATAAGAGATTTTTAACTTCTTGAAATACACTGCCTGTCAAAAAAAAAAGTTGCCACCAAATAAAAAAGGTCACACATGTTGGACTGCCTTTAGTTTTGGTTACGCTGTGGAATTGTTTTGATAAACTTCTGCAATGTCACAAGATTTATTTCCATCCATTGTTGCAATAATTTTTCACCAAGATCTTGTATTGATGATGGGAGAGTTGGACCACTGCTCAAAGCCTTCTCCAGCACATTCCTAAGATTCTCAATGGGGTTAAATTCTGGACGTCGTGGTGGCCAATCCATGTGTGAAAATTATGTCTCATGCTCCCTGAACTGCTCTATCACAATTTGAGCCCGATGAATCCTGGCATTGTCACCTTGGAATATGCCCGTGCCATCAGGGAATAAAAATCCATTGATGGAATAACCTGGTCATTCAGTATATTCAGGAAGTCAGCTGACCTCATTCTTTGGGCACATGCAGTAACTATCCAATAGGATAGTTACTGTATGCTTAGTTTAGTTAGTTGCTTAGGTAATTCCAGGTAGCGACTTTTTTTTTTGGCCAGGCAGTGTATTTGTCATAATCTGCAATAAACAGCTGCCATAATTCCTCTCTACAGTAATCGCCATAAGGCAAGGGGGAACCATAGGGGTGGACTGATTTAGTAAATTATTCTGGGCTATTTCTTTCAATAGGGTATTAAGCTGCTGCCTCTTTCTCCTCTCTCTGGAAGTAGTGATGGATGAACATCGGCCGTGGCGGTTTGCGAACGTCAGCCGCAAATTTTCTCAAAAGTCAACGAACCGCGAGTTTGCGGCGAGCCCCATTGACTTTAGTGGGAGGCGAACTTTAAAAACCTTTAGGTCATATTTGCAGCCACAAAAGACTTACTAGCTGTGCACAAATAGTCCCAGCACATGGACAATGTCGTAACAGAAGTATTGCAATTGGAAAAGTTGCCCTATTTTTTTTTTTTTTTTTACAGCAAAATGTTTTTTGTTTTTTTTTTCATAAATCAGCCAGAGCTGACAGCAGCTGATAAATACATGTCAAATACATATAGGGTCCATTCAAACATCTGTAAAATGGGCCCGCATCCATACCACAATTTGGCGGAAAGTTTACAGACCCATTGATTTTCAATTCCAGTCTGAAAAATTAGGCATTCACAGGATACAGAAGTAAGTGTCGGCCATTCCAGGCCCCAAAAATTAGTCCACATGGGTTTACCTGACAGCAAAGAACGTAGTATTCTGTGGCTGAAGGTACATTAGGCATTCACAGGAAGCTCAGGCTAGGAGACACAATGGGAGCCTGGATTGGTGCCTTATAAAAGGACCCATTGCCCAAATTAAGGTAAACCAGGTCCTTTCACCCCCTTAATGATTTCTAATGGGACCAGACAGGGGTGCCCCTGTCTCAGCTATGGTTTGTCCTAGTCATGAAATGTTTTTTACGCAAAATTAGATCAAACCCTAAGGTTATGGGACTTAAGGTGGGGTCTACAGAACACAAGGTTGCAGCGTTTGCAGATGATGAGGATCAGCAACCCCCAGGTATCCCTCATGAATCTTCCTCAAGAGCTAGAATGGTTCCGAAGTCTCTCTAACTTTAAGTTGAATCTTAACAAATCTGTGATTATTCCTCTTATGTGTCTCGGGTAGACAGACAAGCCATGGAGTCTTCCTTTCCCTTCAAATGGCAGGATAGCCCCATTAAATACTTAGGTATTAACCTGACTGCTGACGTACGGGATATGTTTCAGGCAACCCCCCCCCCCTCCTTCTGCCCATGGTGATGGCTGACCTGACAGACTGGGTTAAAGCCCAGTTTACTTGGCTGGGTAGAATAAATATTTATAAGATGACAGTACTCCCTAAATTCTTATTTTTGTTTTTTTTTTTCAAATGCTTCCCATTAGAATTCCAAAGATGTATTTTTTAGTGGGTCCATCGCAAATTTACCTCCTTTGTGTGGAATGGTAAGTCTCCATGGTTACCATATGACCTTATGCACCATGCTAAAGCCCAGACCAGGCTGGGTCTTCCCGAACTCTCACTATACTATCAGGCAAATGCATTGATGCACATTGTTAATTAGAACCTTAACACCGGTGATAAATTATGACATTAGAGAAAACTATGGCTGGGTGCAATCTAGCAAATGCACCTTGGCTACCAGAAGATTGGCATCCTTAACCAGTACACAACATGGTTGTTAACCACTTCTGGACCGAGCCCATTTCTGACACATGTTGTTTACAAGTTAATCTGTATTTTTAGCTAGAAAATTACTTAGAACCCCCAAATGATTATATATACAGTATATATATATATATATATATATATATATATATATATATAATTTTTGTAAAATAAAATGTCGGTTATTTTTTTTTTACGCAGTATTTGCGCCGCGGTATTTCAAACGCCATTTTTATGGAAAAAATACATTTCACTGCATTTAAAAAAAGCTAAACAGTAAAGTTAGCCCATTTTTTTATATATTGGGAAAGATAATTCAGTGTATATAGTGCAGGAATGTGTAATGTACAATACAGTATATACATAGTTTAGGAGTCTGTTAAAGCGGAGTTCCGGGCACAGAATCGTTTTTTTTTTTTCAATCTCCCCCTAACAATCACCCTTACACATCGATACATCCGCTAATCCTGGTTAGAATGGTGAAATAATGAGTTTGCAAGAATAAAATCTTACTTTATATAATTTCTGATGTGCGGCGCCATCTTTGTTGTGGATTGCCGAGTCCGTTGTGGGGAAATGTCTTCCCTTCTTCCTGATTCCAGTGGGCGTAGGCCTGTGAGTCAAGAAATGAGAACAGTGGTCGGCCGCCCATGTGACTGCAAAGTGCATCATGGGAGGGCCGAGGAAGAGCTCCCAGGACGCATTGCGGCAGGAAGTGACGAGGAGAGCCGAGGCACAGGAGGGAGGAAGTCCTTTGAAAGGTGAGTATACAAACCTCTGTAAACAGGTAAGTGAAAAAAAAAAAACTATGGGAATATCCAATTCTGACTCAGCGGAGAGTAAGGAATACAATGCAGTAAATATTAGAAATTGAATTTTGTGCCCGGAACTCCGCTTTAAGTTGGCTATACACAGTTAGTGTATGCTTAGCTGAACATGCACGGTGGTTTGGTCAGTGTTGGGTTCAGGAGCGCATAACATGCACAATGCAGGAGTCAGGAATACATAATGCCCAGAATGCTGTGGTCAAGCTGGTGTAATAGGCGGGATACAGGGGTCAAATTCCTCCTAGCACAATCCATCTGTAAATTCTACTACCCCAGCACAAATCCTCTGCTCTCCCATATCTCGCAACCCAGCAAAAATACTATTGCCCCAGATCCCCCCCCCCCCTCTTCTAGCACTAATCCTCTCTTCTCTCCTCCAAAGCACAAAACCTCTCTTCTCTAACAGCACACATCTTCTAGCCCCCCCCCCCCCCGCCCAAACCCTTCCCCTAGCACAAATCATCCTTACCAAATCCCTTCCCCTGGATATATTCCTCTTCATCCCCTAAAATTAATCTCCCAAAGTAATATTATTCCCCCAAATGTGTCCTCTTAGCACAGATCCTCTCCTCCCAAACACAAATATCCTATCCCCCAAAAAAGCTTCAACCTCCCAGCACAAATCCTCCCCACCCTTCAATTTTTACCTCCCCAGAAGAAATCCTCTCCCACCCAAAGCTCAGCATGAATCACCCCCCTGCCCCAAACACAAACCTCCCCAACAAAAATCCCCCTGCCCCCTCCCCTCATTTCTCCCTCCCAGCACTAACTAACTTTCTCCACTCCTAATCCCACCTCCCAGCACAAATCACCCCCCCCCCCTCACACACACACACACACAGTTCACTCTTCTGGTACAAATCCTTTCCTCTCACCTCTAAATTCCCCTTCCCCAGCACTGATCCTCTCATCCCTAAATTCCCTCTCTTAGCACTAATCTTCTCACCCTGATCATTAATCTCCTCCCCCCATCAGTCTGTCCCCAAGTACAATCCCCCCCCCCTCCCGAATTTACACACCACACACACGGTGCAGCATGGCAAATCTCCTTCTTCCCCGACTCCTGTTCATGTGTGTCATGTGACAACTCAGAAGCGAGGAGAAGCCTAATGGAAGCTGCAGCTGGCAAAGAGTAATGAAGGCTGCAGCAGTGGCTGGGGATCACACAGTCAGCTGGGGATCATTCAGCAGTGACTAGGGCTGTAACGGACCAGGGGCATATCCCTGGGTGGTAGATGCTAGTAACGATTTGGACACCAAGATTCAGGTTGAAATATATGACTCTTGTATTTAGGCAGTTTTTCATATTTAACTGTTTATTTGTAAAATAAAAGTTACAAAAATAATAAAATCATATAAAAAAAGATTATTTGTGAACTTGTTTTTTTCCTATAAGTTGGCATTACTAATTACAGTCCCAGGTACACATATGGCCAGGAGAAAGAGCAGTTATAAATATGTATATGCAACACAATAAGGGTTCTTTTATACTCGCAGGTGGGGGGTATTGAGCCGTGATTTTACTGCCCCCCCCACCCCTTAAACTGCAAAGGCAGCTAAAGGGGTTGTACTAGTGCCACGGGCACAATGCTGTGCTTTATGGCCATGGAAAAAATTATATTTCAGGTTATGTTAAGCAGACAGTACTGCGGCCATTCAAGTGAATCAGGCTGCGCTGCAACCTCTCGGCAATTGTGTACAATACTCAAGGTTGCGGCACAGTGGTGCAGGCTTCATATGGTTAAAATAGATGGTGAGGAGACTACATACCACCTCCCAGTCTCCAGTCAAATGCCTCTGGAAATTGATCCACCGTGGATTGTTTTTCAGAGGGATAGCAAGGTCTGCCGCAAGCAGGGCTGCTAATAGAAATTGCGGGCCCCATACAGACTACCTGAAAGGGCCCCCCCCCCCCCAAGAAAATATTAAAGGTATATTTCTATAAAAATACAATAAAATCCTTATTATCAGACACAAATACAACATAACTCACAGAATTCCTGCTAAATCTAAATGATGAAATTGAGTTGATAAATAAATCTGTGTGTGTGTGAATGAGCTCTTGGGGCTAATGCACATGGGTGCTGTGGTCTGTACAGTGTGAATCAGTGGTTCGTTTATGTGGCTTGAGCCCCCTGGAGCTGTATGAACACAGCTGCAGGTCCTAATTTAACAGGAGTGGGGATGCAGGTGTACAGCCTAAACACAGACAGTGTGCCACTTACCTGCATACCTGTCCAATTAGGGCCTGTGGCTGTGTTCGTACAGATGCTGCATCCCCATAGAATGACACGTGGCTCAAGCCCAAACCCCCCCCCCATTAAGGTCTCAAACCCCCCCCCAGAGTACCTGTGGGAATGAGACCTTAATTATATTTTTCTAACCTAAAAAACAGATCTCTCCAGCGGTGTGCTGTCACTACTAAGAGAGATTCCATATTCGTCTGGTCTTCTCTCTGGTTTCTTGGGCTCCAGTCGTTTGGCCAAACTGCGATGATGTAACTTACACACATGCGGGTGGATGTCGTGGTCACAGCTTTCTCAATGGATGGTATGTCATCCATTGAGAGCGCAGTGCACATGCGCTGGTGCTATCATCGGCTGTTACATTTAGGAGATATTCACTGAACCTACAGATTAGCCCTAATATAGCCTTACCTGTAGATATGAGATAAAAATGGAGTTTACTACTGCCATATCAGTTATTAAATAGTTAAATAGAAGGAGTTGATACATAAATGCAGAGGGAACTGACTGTGTAGGGGAAAAGAAGCAAAGTTGCAGAGATTAGGAAACAGGCTGGGGGAGAGAAGTGGGAAGCCCAGCTACATAAAGCACACTAAACTGCACTGAGACAAGATAACAGGCAGCTATGGAAATGGTGTAGCAGTAAATTCTGCACCCCATGGGAATGAAGCTGATCAGCTGCGACTGTGTCAGGAAGACAGAGCAATGGGGGGGGGGGGGATATACAGGCTGGGACAAGGAGTATAGGAAGAACTGCAGGGAGAGAAACAAAGTTACAGAGATCACAAACTCTGGAGCAGAGCTAACATTAGAGCCAGGGCTGAGAGGGGGAACCCACACAGGGAGGGGGATTAGTGAGGGGCAATTGTCTTTTTCTCAATGGATAAAAGCTGGCAGCAGGGAGAGGGGGAGATATCAGCTTTCAACTGCTGGAGGAAGATTTCTGTAAATGTCATTCATCATTAATACCCCTCCCTATGTGGGCCCCCCTGTGTGCTCGGGCCCACTACAAGAGGACCGGTGGTCCCCCCCTATCAGCGGCCCTGGCCGCAAGTGTAAACTAAGCCTAACACATATGAAACAGCCTAATAGTAACATGTAAAAGGATACATTTATGTTACTTTCTGTATCAATTTAGAGTATTCACATAAATACTACTGGTTACTTCAAAGCATCCTTTGTCCTGTAGTGGCGTAGGGGCCGGCAGGAGGAATAACAAATGTGCATTAGATGTTAAGATGCTTCAAGCAGCTTTGCTTTACAACAGAGTGAAGATTCCATAAATGGGCACCAGGACAGGTAAGTATAATTTTTTTAAAGAGTCGCTTTAAAGGGTCAGGCCAACCTAAACAGAAATGCATATGTCCTGAAAGACCAGTCAGTTCCTGAAAGACCAAATCAGACTCCAAAGGTGAGAATATTGCACCATGCAATTGCCACATCCACCACAAAGGTATCTCACCCTCCCTACTGGGGTTTTATGTGTTTAAAACATTCATGTCATTTTTTTTTTTTTTCATATTTCCAAAAAATGCAGTCTGAGATTTAAAATTGTAGCTGCAGCAGGGGAAGTAGGACTCCAGAGAAGAAATCCTGTCTGCAGGCATCCCTTGTAATAGCTGAAGTATTTAAATAGCACTGAAAATTGTGATCATGCTACTAAAATTCCCAAAAGGATGAGAAACACATTGTATGATCTGTCTTGCCAGAAGCATGCTAAATCAAATGAGTGTTTTGGGTGGAATTGCCATTTAGGAATAGCTGACAAAGCGTATCTAAACCTAAAAAAACGAAACATTTGTGTACTGCAGTTTACTAAGCCTTTTCCCTCTTATTTTCTTTAAAGCTGGATTCCAGGAGTACAGACACTTTGTAAAAAGTGAATGCACACTATGTGTTAAGTCCAAGGAGCTGCATGACATCTCCTGGGCTTATCTATATTATTAACATTTGACAGGTGTATTGCTCTCGCAGAGAGACGCTCCCGGATCTGAGTGGAGAAAAGCACAGAGAGCAACTATACCCCCCCCCCCCCATCTGCTGCCCATCCACAAAAGCCTTTGTATTTTGTGAATGTGTTCACATAATATCAAGGCTTCTGTGAATGGGCAGGAGGAGGGGAGGGATGGGCATTGAAGCTGCAGTGACTCTACTATTCAAGATGCAGAGCTCAGATTGATCAGTAACATTGTCCAAGAACTATAGTAATAGCTGTCTTCCAGGAGTACTATAAAGCTGTAAGATATAAATAATAGCGCTAAGGAGGTGTCATGCACCTCACTAAGCTTAACCCCTAGTGTGCCTTAATTTTTTACAAAAGAGCTGGAAATCACCTTAACCACTTAAGCCCTTTTGCGATTCGGCACTGCGTGACTTTAATGGACAATTGCACGGTCGTGCGATGCTGTACCTAAACAAATTTTGACGTCCTTTTTTTCCCACAAACAGAGCTTTCTTTTGGTGGTATTTGATCACCTGTGCGATTTTTACTTTTTGCGCTATAAACAAAAAAAACAGCGTCAATTTTGCAAAAATAACAATATTTTTCACATTTTTATATATGAAATTCCCCCCCCCCCCCCCAAAAAAAAGTAAAAATCTAAATGTTTTAACATTTTGGGCCAATTTTTTTTTTTACCATATGTTTGGTAAAAAAAATTGCAAAAAGCGTATTTTGATTGGTTTGCGCAAAAGTTATTGCGTTTACTAACAAAGGGAAAGATTTTTTTTGCGGGACTGCAAGGTTGCGGCGGACAGATCGGACCCTTGACTGACATTTTTGACACTTTTGGGGTTACCAGTGACA
This sequence comes from Pelophylax lessonae, assembly GCF_965119305.1. Lineage (NCBI taxonomy): Eukaryota > Metazoa > Chordata > Amphibia > Anura > Ranidae > Pelophylax > Pelophylax lessonae. Next base: position 499,795,646 of record NC_138772.1, on the reverse strand, counting down.
TTTCTACAGTAATCAGTGCTATACATATGCACTGTTACTGTAAAATTACACTGGCAGTGAAGGGGTTAACTTTTTCTGAGAGGGAGGGGTTATGTGTGTCCCTAGGGGCGTGCTTCTGAAGCCCCGTACACACGTACCGATCGTCGGCCGACGGAACGTCCTACAAATGTTCGCGGCTGGTGTGTTTGTTGTTTGTCTGTTGAAAAGTGCTCCAAACTTGCCCAGGACATTTGTCTTCCGACAGAAAATGACGTCACTACGTTCCACGCACGTTCGCCGCTACAAAAGAGGAAGTGAGTGTTTGGCCGTGACCCTTCTGGGCATCTCGCGCTGATTTCGGTAGCATTTGTTTGGTTGACGACATTTCGCTATTTTCCGAGACATCGTTCGAGAATTTATTATGGCGACCGTGAATTCGTCCGTTGCTGTCGTTAGTGTTGGAGTTTTGGCTCTGAGACGACGTACGAGCAATAGGAAGAAGAAGCGGACCTCCTGGACGAAAAATTGGTTGCTTAACCGTGATCAATTTTCTCATATGTCCTTGCTGAGGGAGCTCCAGGAAAATAATCCTGATGACTTCAGGAATTATTTGAGGATGACGGATCCCATCTTTTACCGTCTTCTTGCCCTGGTGTCCCCCTATATTCTGAAGCAGGATACTTGTATGCGGCTTGCAATTACTCCTGAGCAAAGGTTAATTGCGACGTTGAGGTATCTTGCAACAGGGAGAAGCCTGCAGGATCTGAAGTTCACCACAGGCATCTCCCCCCAAGCACTGGGAGTCATCATCCCTGAGACCTGCTCTGCCATCATCAAGGTCTTGCAGAAGGACTATATCAAGGTATGTTTGATTTTTTACATTACATTACATGTATTACTAGTTTCACCCGAATTATGATGTTTTTGGATGTACAGCAATTGACACAGGCCATTATTTGTAAACTACCCTCTGTCCGCATGCACATAGTAGTAAAGATGTAGATTATCTTTAACCATTTGTAAAATTACCCACTAACCACCCCACCATTCTCTCCTATGTGTCCCTAAACGCATTGCCTGTTAACAGTATTTTGAATTTGGGTCATTTTATTGCTTTCCCTCAAACAATTATTCCTTGGCCAATGTTTTAGTACCTAGTTAATGATTTATCTAAAATACATCAGTCCATCCATTCCCACCTATGATTCTGTATGTTTATGTAATGATGTTAAAACCTTCACTGACCACAAGCCCTAATTGATGTATAAATGCCCAGTTTTACTTACCCATCCCCCCACCCACATGCTAAATCTCAAAGTCAGCATATACCAAAGCTCAAGTTCAGAGGTCTTCAAACTATGGCCCACCAGTTGTTCACGAACTTCAATTTCCATCATGCCTAGTCATGTCTGTGAATGTGAGAGAATTACAAGGCCTCATGGGATGTGTAGTTCTGCAACAGCTGGAGGGCCGTAGTTTGTAAATCTCAGCTCTAGCTGGTGAGTATAATGGGCCATACACACTAGAAGATTGTCAGAACAATTTATCCTTCCGATTTACCAAAACCAAATAATATGAGGTCCAACAAACACTTTCAAATCCTATGCAATCTGGTAGGCCCTTGCACTACATAGAAAAGTTAAATCTGCACGAAAAAGTCTTCAGAGAATCTTCTAGTGTGTATGGCCCTTTACAATATAAGAACAATAGGAGGTTGAAAAGAAATGTATGTAGATGTTACATCCCCATATCCAAACCTTTGCCTTCCTGTTGTATATTTTTTTAGCAAGTTGCATAAGCATTTAACAGACAACTGTGTGTGTAATTAATAATGTGATGTGCTCAAGCACTAATTTTTTTTTTTTTTTTTTTTTTTATTTTTTCCCCACAGTTTCCTTCAAACGCAGAGCAATGGCTGGAGATTTCTGATCAATTTCTGGAGAAGTGGAATTTTCCCAATTGTGGGGGTGCTATTGATGGGAAGCACGTCCGCATTGTCCCCCCTCCCAATTTCCGGCACATTTTATTATAATTATAAAGGTTTTTTTAGTATAGTCATGCTAGCCATAGTTAATGCAAACTATGAGTTTATTTTTTTGGATATTGGCAAAAATGGCCGCAATTCGGATGGGGGAGTTATTGATCAGACGGAGTTCGCTCGTCGTCTAAAGAACGGCACTCTGAACCTGCCATCCAGGGAGCAAACTGTTGAGGGTATGAGCTTTGTGTTTATCGCAGATGAGGCTTTTGCGCTTGGGGAGCATCTCATGAAGCCCTACCCTCAGAGGAACCTCACCCCAGACCAAAGGATTTACAACTACCGGTTGTCCAGAGCTCGCAGAGTTGTGGAGAATGCCTTCGGGATAATGGCCAACCGGTTCCGGATATTCCTGACGTCCATAAACCTGGCACTGTACAAAGTGGATAATGTGGTCTTGTGTTGCTGCATTTTGCACAACTTCCTACGCAGGAATGCACAAAATTATGTCTTGCAGCAACTGGATACTGACCCTGCTATGCCAGGTACAAGTGGAGAGGCCCAACCTTCTAACCAAGTGGAGTCCATGACGTCAATGGAAGTTGGACGGTCAGCATTGGCATCACACAGGGCCCGTCAGATCCGCCAGGAATATCTGGACTATTTCGTGGGGAGAGGAGCTGTGTCCTGGCAGCAATCACTGTCACACACCCATTAATCTTGTTAAAGATTTGACACACAAGATAAATGTCAGAGATATATTATTTTTCAACACATTAAACAAAAATTGCAATGATTCTGTATTGTGGATTATAATCATTTGGGCACATATGCCAAACACAATTATTTGGGTTAATCATGTGTTATATATGTGTGACTTTGGAAGGGTTAATACATTCATCAGTGTGTTTCTTGACTGTAGTCTCTCACCAGCTGATCCAAAGTGATGATGGCCATGTGTTATTTTTTAGCCAGTGGTGTAAATACAAGGGCCTTCTGCACCCCACAAAATGTACACAAACCCTGTCACATTGAGAACTAGGTCACACCCAAGGTTCATCTAATGTCACCTTACATTGGTGTTCATTGTCCAGAAGTTGCCCATACTATATATTTCATATAATACATTAGGGTATTAACAAAGTACCTACACCTGTTATGTTGTGTTCATTTATGACATCCTTCTCACTGCCCACCAATGTTAGGATATGTCAGTGTTATGTGAAACTTGATCATTGTTCATCTCAAAGTGTTATATATATAGGTAATGGAAAGTGAACTAGAGCAACGAACAAGCAATACACTATAGATTACACTGATCTCCCTACACTGATTTCTACTGCCAATATCAATGCCATATTGAATCCTAGGACTGCTAGTACCTTGAGTGTTGAGTCACACTTATGCGATGCGGGAAGTCTGCGACTTTGCAGCCTTCCAGCATTGCATAAGGGTGACCCGCCACTTACTTTTTCCACAGGATTGTATTCCACAAGTGTTAAGCACTGTGCGATCCAATCCAGATACATCAGAAATAAAGGGTCATGTGCGACTTGTATGCGTGTTCAGTGCGAATGTAGCCATACAAAGTGTATGTCTCAATTCACACTGCACATCTGATGGCATGTAATATCGTAGCGCACTGCTCCTTTATTACATGCGATCAGATGTTCATGCGAAAATCAGCTATACAGTTTGTATGGCTCAATTCGCACTGCACTCGCACAAAAGTCGCACATGATGCATTTATTCAGCCGCATCAGGATAGGATCGCACAATCGTTCAAACTTGTGTGATCCGATCCTGTGTGAAATGTCAGATCGCACTGTGATATGCGTTAAAACTGGGGGTATCTTTAACATTTCATTGACACCTCCAGCAACTCGCATATGGCAGTGTCCAAAATGCTTTCATTAACATGTAAATATGGGAATAGGACAGCCATCATACATTTAGTGCTTCTTTACACAGCTTTAGACCTCGACCCCCCAACTAAAGTCTAATAAAGAATTGAACACACATTGTTGAATGTAAAAACGTTTTAGTATCAAACATTCACAGGGTTAGGGTTAGGGTTAGGGTTAGGGTTAGGGTTAGGGTTAGGGTTAGGGTGTTGTAAAGTGCTTTTCCCAAACTTGGGTACACTCTTTAACATCTGAGTGTAATTAAAATGCCCTAAAACATTCTAAAAAAATTGTAACATCAGGAACATCCCAATACAAACATTAAAAACCTAGTAAAATTGTGGCTTAAAATTTGCCAATCATGTCCACAAAATTGCGCATTTTGATTTGTAATGCCGTTGCAGTCTCCTTTATTTGTTCCAGGTCTGCGCAGCATTGGAGAGCCTCACGGGTCAATTTGGCTAATGTGCAACTATGTAAAACATGGTCTGTAAAAATTAAAAAAAAATGAGTCAATGTGAATCACCTACATGAGGTCATAATAATAGAGAAACATTTGGTGTCCAGGTAATCTTAAATTCCTCTCGAGTTAATACCTACCCTGTTCTTATGCTCTTTTGCCCTAGGCTCTTCTTCTTCCTCCTGTCCTCCTCCGATGCTGTTGCTGATGATTCTGCCGGTCTCCTGAGCTTACTATATATTCATTAGGGGTGTGAACGCATGATGACGTCATTGTGAGGGCATGGTTGTAATGTATATATATTAAGATGCAGAGACCAGAGACGGGCAGAATGCACGGCAACAGCATTGGAGGAGGACAGGAGGAAGAAGAAGAGCCTAGGGCAAAAGAGCAGACAACATAAGAGCAGAAGATTGGACAGCAGAAGAGTGGAGAGGAGAAGATCCAAAGAGCAGAGTGGAGAAGACCGGATGAAGATATTTAAGAACATTTCATAAACGTCTCCTGTCGTTATTCACATACACTTCCATTTATGTGGTTAATGTGTAGGGGTACTATGTACCCCATACCCATTCACATAGTGATTGGGGTCTGGGATCTGGGGGCCACCCTTTGTTAAAGGTTGCTTCCAAAGTCCTAGGAACCCCCTGTCCGCATGACCCCCCAAAACCACCAGACAGGGTTGTGGGGATGAGGCTCTTGTCCTCCTCTACATGGGAGTAAGGTGCTTTTGGGTGTGCGGTGCAGAGGCCCCCTGGCCCAAAGCAACAAAACCCCCCCATGTTGAGGGCATGTGTCCTGCTGTGGTCCAGGGGGTGTTTGTTCCGCTTGCTCGTTCTCTTTCCTGGCCTGACAAGCTGCATGCTTGTATAAGGGTCTGGTAGGGGTTTTGGGGGTAACCCACGCTGTCTTTTTGTTGTGGGCATACCCTCAAACTCAATACCACACACAAAAGGCCTGGTTGTGAACTTGGGGGGACACCCACGGTGGGTTGTTCAATTTTTGGGTGTAGTTCCCCCTCAAAAATCTTCACAACGCAAGTGGCCCCGCAAGTCAGAGCATCCTGATCCGACTTACGGTGCCACTTCCATTCAAATAAAGAGGCTCCCATAGGGAACTAGTGTTGTAAATTGGAGGCTAAAAATAACACTGATAAAAATCATTCTGAAAAAACCTACGTGGGCACACAATTGGCTCTTGGACACTTGGTCCTGGTTCCTCCACAGTTTCTGAACTGGCTTCCATGCTGCTTGGCACGTTGCCAGGAGATCGGGCTTCTGACCTGGCTGGGGATGCCACATCCTGGCATGATGCAACATCTGCAATGTAAATTTGTAAGGGAATACAAGAATATAAGGTTAAACAATCATTGCAAATACACATATTTCTATGATACCACTACACAAAAATCTGTGCCTACCAACCTTCATGTTGCTCTGATGTCTGGTCACTTGTTGGCTCCACCAGTATTATTTCTGGAATAATGTCTTCATCTACATAATACAAAACATTGGCCATATCATAAAAGTCACCAGAGGTACATTTGTTAGGACATGGTGCCCTGCTTGATAGCTCTTTTAGTAACAAATATGAAGACATGTACATGGTTATCTACGAAAAATATGGTACATTAATGTTTGACAGTGCATAGGAACCAATTACCTTTAGTGGAATCTGTGCCACCTTCTGTGCCCATGTCCTCCTCTTCTTCCTCCACTGCAGATGGAGCTGCCAAACCTCTCCTCCTCCTTTCCCACTGTTTGGCACGGAGTTTACGTTTTTCTCCTATTTAAAGGTTTGAATAATAATCTGTGATTAATAGGAATGTTTGCTGAGAAGATTCGTGCAGGAAAGAACGTTCGTTGCAACACAATACATATATTTTTCACTATGGCTTCCTGACTTTTAATGTCATATACTAAAACATCAACAATAGATCGATCAAATCACGACATGACAACTAAAATGAGTAATCTAACTTTTTACATAGACATTATAATCTAGACATGTTAATACAACATACACCAAATTATAAAAAACATATTGCATGATTAAAAAAATAAAGAAAAAATAAAACTTACTTTTTTTCAAAATCCGATGGATTTGGGAAAGCTGATCCTGCTCACGGTGTTTGAGGTCAGACCATCGTTTCCTAATCTGATCTTTCGATCGCTCGACACCGAATTTTCTGACCAAACAGGCCACCACCTTGTCCATGATGCCATCTTTCCTGGCATTGGGCCGCTCGTAATTTGCCAACTTTCCATCGTAATCCGTTTTTTCTAAAATGGAGACCATCTCCACCATTTCTGCCTTTGACATGGGTGTAGCCCTTGATTTTCGGGTGGCCCAATCACTTCGGCCCCCACTAATTGAGCTCCCAGATTGTTGAGACATGGTTCGTAATTAAACAATGATTATTCCACTGCTTCAGGTGTGAGTGTCGCATGTAGGCCTGATCTTCGGCACGTACACACCCCTGCACAAGCCCGCCACTGGAGGAGGAGTTGACGCCTGCGCTGTATTTAAAGGACGCCAGATCGTTCGGCCGACGATTCGCTAGCGGACATATCGAGAGTTGGAGCACGATCGAGCGGCGAATCACGACTTTTCCCCACAAACAAAGGTACGACTCTTTTAATAGAAAGTGTGTGTTTTGGGCCCTATACAGCTTTTATTAGGAATATCTTTATTATGTGCCAAAATACATGCTATTTTAATATGTTTTGTGTTGTTTTGTGTCTTGCAGGCATATACTGTCCTGCAATATGGTGGACAATTTCACCACCCACAACTTTTTAATAAGTTTTATTGATGAGTTCAGGCAACTGCCGTGTTTGTGGCAAGTGAAGTCCGCGGATTATAAAAATCGAAAACTCCGAAAACAGGCCATGGAACATTTGGTGGCCTTCTACAAGCCCGTCTGTCCTGGGGCAAATTTTGATTATATCCGCAAAAAAATAAACAGTATTCGTACTGCCTACAGGCGGGAGTTAAAAAAAATAGAAGATTCCACCCAGTCTGGAGCAGGGGCACGGAATGTATATGTACCACGGCTGTGGTACTTTGATAACATGCGGTTCCTGGCAGACACCATGGAATCCAGGCCGTCAATTTCAACACTGCCTTCTACTTCGGCAGAGGGCTCAGTGTCGGTAGATCCAAGCCAGGATGAGGATTTCCTGGAGGAGAGTTTTACTCAGGTATGGCATTTCACAATATATTGTCTGCTAAAATGTAATCATGTAACAAAATTATAAGCTAAACCATAATTGACCCTTTAGGTAAACGGGCATAGCAAGGGGTTGGCATGACAGGCAACCGCCAGGGGCGCAGGCCAAGGGGGGTGGGTCACAAAAACATTGGCATTGTTTTATTGTTTATTTTAACAATCCACTCAGCCTGCACACCCCAGAACCCCCAGTTTGCAGGCGGATTCATGCAGGTGTAAAACATTGAGAGCAGCTTCATGCAGGTGTAAAACATTGAGAGCTGCTTCATGCAGGTGTAAAACATTGAGAGCAGCTGAGCCAAAAGACCAGGAGACTGAGACTGCCTCTCACTGCATCCCCAGCACACCTCTGGTCTTACAAACACTGCTGCATCCCCAGCACACCTCTGGTCCAAAGAAACACTGCTGTAGCCTCAGCATTCCTCTGGCTCAACCTTTTTTAATACAAAACTAACAGCTCCTGCAAATGATCCATCCATCCTTGCTTCCATGTCTCTGGTCTCTCACTCTGGGTCAGCAAGGCAGGTGGCTTCCTTATTCATGTTTCCCTGCACTGCTTCACCCTCAATGCCCTACATCAAGCCCTCTGCAAGTTCAGGCCCCTCTCTCTCTGCAACCCCCTCCTCTCTCTCTCACACCCCCTCTTTCTCTCCCTCTCTCTATCTCTCAACCCTCTCTTTCTTTTTCACACCTGAGACAATGATTGCCCACTAGAGAGCTCTACACTGGGCAAACAAGGGGCAAATTAGAAACTTTTAATGCCCTTTAATTTTTTTTTGGGGGGGTGGGTTACAGTTTTCCATTGATCTTGGGGGGGGGGGGGGGTTGTTGCCAAATACAGCTCCTCAACAAGGGCACTGGAGACCCTAGATACGCCACTGTATGTAAAGTCTGCTATTTGTTCACAATAATATAACAAACATGACTTTTTATATACACTATAACATTCTAATCAATTGTTCATTTCATCAACAGGGAAGTGTCACTGAGGAGGAGCCAGGTTGCAGCCAGGAGCCTGGGGAGCCTGCGGAGCCTGAGGAGCCTGCGGAACTATTTCCACCACCACCTCCTCCTGCCAAACGGAGGCAAAAGAGGAAGCACGTGGATGACATCACCGACGAGTTTATCCAGGAGGCCACCATAGCCCTACGTCGGAAACCGGAGGCCAATGAGTCCTTCGGGAATATGACTGCCAAAATCCTGGATAAGGTGGACCTCAGGCAGTGTCAGTATGCCAGAAAAATTATTCTGGATGTGCTGCAAAACGCTGAAAACGGCATACTTACTGAGCACAGCCATGCATGCCAGGAGCACCCGTGCCCTCCACCTCCACCTCCACCTCCACAACACCCACCACCTCGCCAAATGCCACATGGCCAGTGGCAATATGGCCAGCAGGATCCAAACCTGCCCTCATGGCAACCTGATTATAGCTATCACCAACTTTAATTTGTGTAACCCCCTATTATTTATTTTACCCCTGTTTGCCAGTTTCTAGTTTAATTTTGTCCAAATGGACCTTTTTTATGTTTAGTTATACGGAAAGTATTGATGTTTGCTTTGTTTTTTTTTTGCTGAGATCCAAAAAATAAAGAAAATGAAAATAAAAAATGGCCTATCTGAATTTGTTAACATGTTTAATATTGTACATAACCTGAAAAATATGTTTTAGACATTAATTCATAAAAGAATAAAGGGTCATATCAATAGTTAGATCTTTGGTGTGAAAATACAAAAATAATGGTGAAGAGTTCAAATTATTTAATTCTAAAATTTGATAGAACAGATAGAATAGACAAACATTATCTTCATCATAACAGAACACATGCCTTTTTATTAGAAAAGTATGGCATTATGAGCAGCATCTTCCTTCTTCTCACATTTATCAAGATGAGCATGTGCTCCGCATTTCACCTATTTCTTGGACTTCCGCGAGCCGAAAGTTCTTTCTGAATAAAATGTTGAGTTTACTAGAGAAAATTCTTCCCGGAACTCATTTGGTTTGATCATGCGTGTTGGGATTTGTAGCTGTGTGTCGGCAGAATTGCGTACTGACAGGCGAACAATCGTCCGTTCTGGTGTCGGCATACAAATATTTTCATGTTTGCAAGAAAGACTTTTGTCCGCGGATTGTGCGCAGACATCTGTCGGAGGCACCATACTAACACGCGTACAATCGGCAGATCCTTCGTCCACCGACGTTTGTATGCCGACGATCGGTACGTGTGTACGGGGCTTTACTGTGATTGGCTGTGGCTTGAGGTGTAGGAACAGTGATCAACGGTCCTACATAGTAGAACCGTGTGATCACCATTCCTACACAGGGAGAATGACAGGCGGCTTGTTTACATCAGCCGCCTGCCTTTCTCCCTCTCCACCGACGATCGCGAGTGACCGGCGGACGATCGGGTCCGCCGGTCACACGCGCGCGGGGGGGGGGGGTCCGTGACCACGCGGGAGCGTGCCTTCGGTGGCGCGCCTCGCTCCCTAGACCCTCACAGGCTAGCGACGTAGCCCTACGTCGCTCTGCCTGTGAGGGGCTGACCGCCGACGTAAGAAGTCGTGCGGCGGTCGGCAAGTGGTTAACCACTTGCCTACTGGGCACTTTCACTCCATTTCTGTCAAGGCCACTTTTCAGCTTTTTTGGATAACAATTGTGCAGTCATGCAACATTGTACTCAAATTACATTTTTATAATTTTTTTTCACACAAATATAGCTTTCTTTTGGTGGTATTTAATCACTGCTGGGTTTTTTGTTTTTTATTAACCACTTGCCGACTGCCTAACGCCGATCTACGTCGGCAGTCAGCCCCTCACAGGCAAAGTGACGTAGGGCTACGTCACTAGCTTGTGAGGGTCTAGGGAGCGAGCGCGCGCCCCCGGAGGCGCCCTCCCGCTCCCGCGTGGTCACGGGCCCCCCCGCGCGTGTGACCAGCGGACCCGATGTCCGCCGGTCACTCGGCGATCGGCGGGGGAGAGGGAGAATGTCAGGCAGCTTGTGTAAACAAGCTGCCTGTCATTCTCCTCGCTGTAAAGACACTGATAAAACGGATCTAGTATGTAGATCCGTTGATCAGTGTCCTTACAGCTCAAGCCACAGCCAATCACAGTAGAAAGCACGCCCCTAGGGATACACACAGCCCCTCCCTTCCAAATAAAGTTAACCCCTTCACAACCAGTGTATTTTTACAGTAACAGTGCATATGTATAGCACTGATTACTGTAGAAATGTCACTGGTAACCCCAAAAGTGTCACAAATGTCAGTCAAGGGTCCGATCTGTCCGCCCCAATGTCGCAGTACCGCAAAAAAATCGCAGATCGCTGCCATTACGCGTTAAAAAAAAAAACAACAAAAATGACAAAAATCTTTCCCTTTGTTAGTAAACGCGATAACTTTTGCGCAAACCAATCAAAATACGCTTTTTGTGATTTTTTTTACCAAACATATGTAGCATAAAACAAATTGGCCGAAAATTTTAAAAAATTTTGATTTTTACTTTTTTTTTGGGGGGAATTTCATATAAAAAAATGTGAAAAATATTGTTATTTTTGCAAAATTGACGCTCTTTTTTTGTTTATAGCGCGTGATCAAAAAATCGCACAGGTGATCAAATACCATCAAAAGAAAGCTCTGTTTGTGGGAAAAAAAGGACGTCAAATTCGTTTAGGTACAGCGTCGCACGACCACGCAATTGTCCGTTAAAGTCACGCAGTGCCGAATCGCAAAATACCCCCTGGTCAGGAAGGGGGTAAAATCTTCCGGGGCTTAAGTGGTTAAAACAAAAAAGGAAAAAAACCAAAAAGTTTGAAAAAATAAATATTTTTCTTAGTCTCTGTCAGTAAAATTTGTAAATGAGTAATTCTTCACTGATGTGCGCTGATGAGGCGGCACCGATGGGCACTGATAGGTAGGACTGATGGGCACTGATAGGTGGCAATGATATGCGGCACTGATGAGCACTGATAGGCAGAACAGATAGGTGGCAGTGAAGGGAGGCACTGATAGGCGGCAATTATGGGCACAGATGGGCAGCACTTATGAGCAGGCACTGATGGGCACTGACTGGCATTACTAATGAGCACTGATTGGGGTCACTTATGGGCACGGAATGGAGTCACTGATGGGCACTGCTGGGGCTTTACTGTAAACAGGGCACTGGTGATCAGTGCCTTGATTACCTGTCCTGGTCATCCCTTCGAGGAGATGCCGCTGATCGGCTCTTCTCGCCACGCACTTTAAGCAGCACAAGGGACAGCACTTACATTCAATGAGGAGTGTCCCTTGTGCTGATGGCTGCTCTCTTAATTGTAATCATCTATTCTCTGACCCCCCCCCCCCCACCCCGGCAGTGGTAATCTTCCAGAAATGTTGGGGTGAATACAAGCTGCTGGACCTGTCATAGGCACTTATCAAGAGTGCCAACTATGCCTGACGCTTCTGCCCCCCCCCCCCCCTTCCATTTATAGATGGTCATAGAAGCATAGAATAATAGATCACTTTTCACTTATGGAAACTATAGTACAGCTGCTATGAATCGAGGAGGGGGGCAGAAAGCGAAGACACAGTTGGCACTCTATTACTGATTACCAATGACATCCCTGCAACACCAGAAGAATATCACTGTGGGGATATGGGGGAGCAGAGGACAGTAGATGTCAACTAAAAGAGCAGCCAGCAGAGCAAGGGGCACTTCTTATTTAATGCAAGTACAAAGTATTCCTTGTGCTGAGTGCTGACTTAAAAAAAGAAAATTAACTATGGGCAGCACAGTGGCTAAGTGGCTAGCATTCCACTTAGCAGCACTAGGTCATTGGTCCCAATCCCAATCATGGCATTTTCTACCTGAAGTATGCATTGGTTTCCTCCCCCACTTCAAAACATGCTGGTAGGTTGATTGGTCTAAATTGCCCCTAGTATGTGTATGTATGAATGTGAGTTAGGGACCTTAGATTGTAAGCTTCTTGAGGGCAGGGACTGATGTGAATGTGCAATATATATGTAAAGCACTGCATAAATTGTTGTATATATACACTAAATAACCAAAAGAATTGGGACGCCTGCCTTTACACATACATAAACTTTAATGGCATCCCAGTCTTAGTCTGTGGGGTTCTATTTTGAGTTGGCCCACCCTTTGCAGCTATAACAGGTTCAGCAGTTCACAAGGTTTAGGAGTGTGTCTGTGGGAATGTTTGACCATTTCTCCAGAAGCGCATTTGTGAGGCCAGGCACTGATGTGAACAAGCCGGTCTGGATGGCAGTCTCTGCACTAATTCATCCCAAAGGTTTTCTTTCGGGTTGAGGTCAGGACTCTGCGCAGGCCAGTCATGTTCCTCCACCCCAAACTCGCTCATCCTTTATAGACCATGTTTGTGCACTGGTGTGCAGTTTGTGGGAACAGTTTGGGGATGGCCCATTCCTTTTCCAACATGACTGCGCACCAGTGCACAAAGTATGGATGAGTGAGTTTGGGGTGGAGGAACTTGACTTGCCTGGACAGAGTTCTGACCTCAACCCGATAGAACACCTTTGGGATGAATTAGCCTGGAGACTGCAAGCCAGACCTTCTCGTCGACATCATGCCTGACCTCATAAATGTACTTCTGGAAGAATGGTCAAACATTCCCATAGACACACTCCTAAACCTTGTGGACAGCCTTCCCAGAAGAGTTGAAGCTGTTGTAGCTGGGTGGGCCAACTCAATATTAAACCCTACAGATTAAGACAGGGATGCCATTAAGGTTCATGTGCGTGTAAAGGCAGGAGTCCCAATACTTTTGGTAATATAGTGTAAGTACCTGTAATAGTAGCTAAACAGAGGCTTTAATTTATTTTCAGTTACAGATATGTTTCAAATAAATGTTCTATTTCCGTTTACTGGCCTTTTACCTTTATATGGCTGTCATGCCAATGTGATACAATGCAGAGAAAGGGAAGATGTTGATCTTGTATGAATAATAATGATGCTGATAACATTGGTATAATATATTATCATATGTATTATATTTATTTTTATATCAAATAATATATATTACGTACCGATAGATAGATAGATAGATAGATAGATAGATAGATAGATAGATAGATAGATAGATAGATAGATAGATAGATAGATAGATAGATAGATAGATAGATAGATAGATAGATAGATAGATAGATAGATAGATAGATAGATAGATAGATAGATAGATAGATAGATACTGTAGATAAAATGGATATTAGATTTTCCATTACTAACATTACATGTCAAAGAGTCAGACCCCTCCATATTAGTCACGAGTTCACCGCCCCCTCACATTGAGCATTCAAGTGCTTGTTAGAAAGCTATTTACCAACCATAAAGACTTTCTGTATCATGAATAGAAACAGAATGTAAGCTCATTGTGCTAGTGAATAAGGACTGAAAAGAGAGCAACCTTGGTGCTGCCTTCATAGAAGGATTTCATTTTTACATATGCAATTTTCTTTTATTCAGACGTAGAAGAACATAGAGCATAAAGCCATGTAAGTATACTACTAAACTGGGTACTAGCATATGCAATCGTGATTTTGTACATAGTATTTTTTAAAATGTATCTATACCCAAAGATTTTTATTTCAGTTATGGATTGAATGGGGAAAGGTTAGAACTCATGTCATGTTTTTACAGATGGCACTTTCTTTTTAGCCAGCCATAGATGGATCGGTTCAGCAGGCTGAGATTCAATACTCCTATGGGCAGGCTGGTTGTACCCAAGTCAATCCGTTGATCAGCTTGGGTACAACCAACCTGTCAGATTTTTTTACATACGTTTACTGCTGGTGGCTATATCCGCCAGCATTAATTATTCCATTCTGCAGGCCGGGAAGGCTCCCCGCTGGCAGAACACAATATAACTATTCCTCCATCAACCCCTGGTGGAAGGAAATATAATCACATAATCTATGGGCTGCTTTGGAGTGATTTCCCTTCATTTTCTATTTTGGTGACAATCTTTTTGCTGGACAATAAATTATGTAATCTATTCATTGGAGCCCTAGATAGGGCTGAAGCCTGTAAGGAGTTCTAAACCTTTTCCCATTTTTCAAAACTAAAAAAAAAAGGGCATTGGCTATAGATAATGTAGCCCCTGGTACACAGTGCTGCTCTGTCTGGCAGCAGGGACTGGGCTACTATCACTGTGCTGTCCTGCACGTTCTTTCTCCCTCACCCACCACCCGGGTTCACAGAGAAAAAGAGGAAACTGAGCTGCTGTGGATTATGGGAAGGACAGAGCCTGCTGGGTTCAACTATATTCCCAGGTTCAAAGGAGGGGGTGAGGAGCAGAACATTTTGCCTTTGCATCAGGGTCATAGAACTGACATCTCCTGATACATGATAACACCACTGGTTCTGACCGGTGCTACCCTCTGAATGTTGTGGAGAATGCCACTGTTGCTGATAGCTGCTGCTGCCTGATTGTTAGTGAGAATGCCACTGACTTCACTTATCCACTGAAGGAGAACAGAAGGATAAAAGCTGTGATCCCAGGAGTTGATGAGAGGTAGCTGGTCAAATCCTGTTGCACCCCCATTAAAGGGGAACAGTATTGTTTGCTTGTTCAGGCACCTATACCTGAGTTAGGAGAAACTTATCTTGATCAATCCAGTGCCAGACCTGGGACCCAATGTACTGGCCAGCAGGGAAAAGAGTTTTACACTGACAGACACTTTTTACACTGATAGACAGTTGCAACATTGTTCCTTAGGCAGGATACTCCCTAGCATAGATTTTAGAATTTTTTCTCTGAACTTACTACTAACTGTATACCACAATTTCTACTATTTCTACGGTATATTTATTTGCCAACTGTAAATATTTTTTTGCTACTAGTTTATATATTTATTTGAGGGTTTGTTTCAATTTCCATTTCTCTGGTTGCCACGCACATGCGCATGGTGATGTTTGTAAAGTCATGGGTTCTGGGAACATGGCAAAAGTAGTTTCTTCGGGGGTAATTGCACTTTGAGATTTAAATCACATTAGCAATAATTATGAGATGTTTATCAATTATATATACTAGGGCTGCGGAATATAATCGAAAGATCGATGCATCGCGATTCGACCCTTCGCGATTCTGCATCGATGCGGGAACCCTGAATAATCGATTCCTGGCTCCTCCCCCCTCCCTCCCTCCACAGAAGTGTCATTGCTGGATTAATATGCAGCGGTGGCCTGGCTGCATCCGGCACTGTTGCCCTCTCATTGGATGGTGTGTAGCCTCAGGAGGCGGGCGCTGCAGCACACCAACGGGCCGCCCCAACCACGCTCTACCCCTTCCTCAGGATTTGTAGCTCTCACCTCCCCCATAAGCGGGTGTAGTCCTGCTCAAAGCCGACACAGACATGGCTGCAGCTATCATCACATCCCTCGGAAGAAACAGTCTGCTTCAGGAAATGAGCTTCGAGGGGAGGAGGAGGAGGGGTGCACTGCTAGGAGTGCTCGGAAGTAGTGTTGAGCGAACACGGACTGTATTATTCGTGTTCGTACCGAATAATTGGATTTTTTGTACCCGAACACGGACACGGACACTTTACTGTATGTTCGGGTAAAAATCCGTGTTCGGTCGTTTTATTTCCGGGTTTTGCATGCTTTGGCGCTCTTTTCATGGCGGGCTTTCAACAGCCAATCAACAATCGTTTAACTGGTGTGCCTTAAGCCATCCCAGCCATGCCTGCAAATGTCTCAGTAGCTGTGATTGGCCGTCTGAAGCATGTGACCAAGTCTTTATAAGTTCGAGGCAGCCGCAGCGGCGTCATTATGCTGCTTAGATTCAGGGACAGAGCACACATCAACGTGCTGGCTGCTGATTAGGGAAAGATAGGCAGGAAAAAACCATTTGTGTCCGGATAGAATTGAGGGACAGGTCGGAGTGTTTAGGCAGGGCGAGTTGTAGGCATTTTAGGGATAGAGTCTGCTGAATTATATAGGGTCAGTGTCTTCTACAAACTACAATCGATATTGCTGTGTGGGGGGTGGGGTCTGCACTCAATCCTGATCTACGATCTCTTCTCAATCCTGTTAGGGACAGAGTCTGCTGAATTTTAGGGAAACTGTGTTCTACAAACTACAATCGATATTGCTGTGTGGTGTGGGATTGGAGATAGGCAGGTGTCAGTGATCCACATCCATTTTTCTGTGTGTGAGCTGCAGTGAACACAATCTTTTTGGGCTGCAGTGAACACAATCTTTTTGGGCTGCAGTGAACACAATCTTTTTGGGCTGCAGTGAACACAATCTTTTTGGGCTGCAGTGAACACAATCTTTTTGGGCTGCAGTGAACACAATCTTTTTGGGGTGCAGTGAACAAAATCTTTTTGGGGTGCAGTGAACACAATCCTTTTTGGTGTGCAGTGAACACAATCTTTGTGGGGTGCAGTGAACAAAATCCTTTGTGGGGTGCAGTGAACACAATCTTTTTGGGGTGCAGTGAACAAAATCCTTTTTGGGGTGCAGTGAACAACATCCTTTTTGGGGTGCAGTGAACACAATCTTTTTGGGGTGCAGTGAACAAAATCCTTTGTGGGGTGCAGTGAACACAATCTTTTTGGGGTGCAGTGAACACAATCTTTTTGGGGTGGAGTGAACAACATCCTTTTTGGGGTGCAGTGAACAAAATCCTTTTTGGGGTGCAGTGAACAAAATCATTTTTGGGGTGCAGTGAACACAATCTTTTTGGGGTGCAGTGAACACAATCTTTGTGGGGTGCAGTGAACACAATCTTTTTGGGGTGGAGTGAACAACATCCTTTTTGGGGTGCAGTGAACAACATCCTTTTTGGGGTGCAGTGAACACAATCTTTTTGGGGTGCAGTGAACACAATCTTTGTGGGGTACAGTGAACAGAATCTTTGTGGGGTGCAGTGAACACAATCTTTGGGGGGTACAGTGAACACAATCTTTGTGAGGTGCAGTGAACACAATCTTTGTGGGGTGCAGTGAACACAATCATTGTGGGGTGCAGTGAACTCAATCTTTGTGGGGTACAGTGAACACAATCTCATACTGAAGGTTTGAGGGTGCTGCCTGTTCCATACTCCCCCTACTCCTCATCTAGCCTTTTAGGGGTACAAACAATAGTAATTGGGGCCTAGTGTGGTTGTGTACGTGTGATATACATACACTTTTTTGGGATCATATTTTCTATTCCGCTATTTAATCAAAAACCTTTGGGGATCAGTTAAATTGGGGGATAGTCTGTGTTGGTACGTGTGAGAGAGATCCACCTTTCCAAGTTGTTGGGGTTCATCTCATACTTCTGAAGGTTTGAGGGTGCTGCCTGTTCCATACTCCCCCTACTCCTAGCCTTTTAGGGGTACAAACAATAGTAATTGGGGCCTAGTGTGGTTGTGTACGTGTGATATACATACACTTTTTTGGGATCATATTTTCTATTCCGCTATTTAATCAAAAACCTTTGGGGATCAGTTAAATTGGGGGATAGTCTGTGTTGGTACGTGTGAGAGAGATCCACCTTTCCAAGTTGTTGGGGTTCATCTCATACTTCTGAAGGTTTGAGGGTGCTGCCTGTTCCATACTCCCCCTACTCCTAGCCTTTTAGGGGTACAAACAATAGTAATTGGGGCCTAGTGTGGTTGTGTACGTGTGATATACATACACTTTTTTGGGATCATATTTTCTATTCCGCTATTTAATCAAAAACCTTTGGGGATCAGTTAAATTGGGGGATAGTCTGTGTTGGTACGTGTGAGAGAGATCCACCTTTCCAAGTTGTTGAGGTTCATCTCATACTTCTGAAGGTTTGAGGGTGCTGCCTGTTCCATACTCCCCCTACTCCTAGCCTTTTAGGGGTACAAACAATAGTAATTGGGGCCTAGTGTGGTTGTGTACGTGTGATATACATACACTTTTTTGGGATCATATTTTCTATTCCGCTATTTAATCAAAAACCTCTGGGGATCAGTTAAATTGGGGGATAGTCTGTGTTGGTACGTGTGAGAGAGATCCACCTTTCCAAGTTGTTGGGGTTCATCTCATACTTCTGAAGGTTTGAGGGTGCTGCCTGTTCCATACTCCCCCTACTCCTAGCCTTTTAGGGGTACAAACAATAGTAATTGGGGCCTAGTGTGGTTGTGTACGTGTGATATACATACACTTTTTTGGGATCATATTTTCTATTCCGCTATTTAATCAAAAACCTCTGGGGATCAGTTAAATTGGGGGATAGTCTGTGTTGGTACGTGTGAGAGAGATCCACCTTTCCAAGTTGTTGGGGTTCATCTCATACTTCTGAAGGTTTGAGGGTGCTGCCTGTTCCATACTCCCCCTACTCCTAGCCTTTTAGGGGTACAAACAATAGTAATTGGGGCCTAGTGTGGTTGTGTACGTGTGATATACATACACTTTTTTGGGATCATATTTTCTATTCCGCTATTTAATCAAAAACCTTTGGGGATCAGTTAAATTGGGGGATAGTCTGTGTTGGTACGTGTGAGAGAGATCCACCTTTCCAAGTTGTTGGGGTTCATCTCATACTTCTGAAGGTTTGAGGGTGCTGCCTGTTCCATACTCCCCCTACTCCTAGCCTTTTAGGGGTACAAACAATAGTAATTGGGGCCTAGTGTGGTTGTGTACGTGTGATATACATACACTTTTTTGGGATCATATTTTCTATTCCGCTATTTAATCAAAAACCTCTGGGGATCAGTTAAATTGGGGGATAGTCTGTGTTGGTACGTGTGAGAGAGATCCACCTTTCCAAGTTGTTGGGGTTCATCTCATACTTCTGAAGGTTTGAGGGTGCTGCCTGTTCCATACTCCCCCTACTCCTAGCCTTTTAGGGGTACAAACAATAGTAATTGGGGCCTAGTGTGGTTGTGTACGTGTGATATACATACACTTTTTTGGGATCATATTTTCTATTCCGCTATTTAATCAAAAACCTCTGGGGATCAGTTAAATTGGGGGATAGTCTGTGTTGGTACGTGTGAGAGAGATCCACCTTTCCAAGTTGTTGGGGTTCATCTCATACTTCTGAAGGTTTGAGGGTGCTGCCTGTTCCATACTCCCCCTACTCCTAGCCTTTTAGGGGTACAAACAATAGTAATTGGGGCCTAGTGTGGTTGTGTACGTGTGATATACATACACTTTTTTGGGATCATATTTTCTATTCCGCTATTTAATCAAAAACCTTTGGGGATCAGTTAAATTGGGGGATAGTCTGTGTTGGTACGTGTGAGAGAGATCCACCTTTCCAAGTTGTTGGGGTTCATCTCATACTTCTGAAGGTTTGAGGGTGCTGCCTGTTCCATACTCCCCCTACTCCTAGCCTTTTAGGGGTACAAACAATAGTAATTGGGGCCTAGTGTGGTTGTGTACGTGCGAGATACATACACTTTTTTTGATCATATTTCCTATTCCGCTATTCAATAAAAACCTTTGAGGATCAATTGAATTGCGGGATAGTCTGTGTCGGTACGTGTGAGAGAGATCCACCTTTCCAAGTTGTTGGGGTTCATCTCATACTTCTGAAGGTTTGAGGGTGCTGCCTGTTCCATACCCCCCCTACTCCTCATCTAGCCTTTTAGGGGTACAAACAATAGTAATTGGGGCCTAGTGTGGTTGTGTACGTGCGAGATACATACACTTTTTTTGATCATATTTCCTATTCCGCTATTCAATAAAAACCTTTGAGGATCAATTGAATTGCGGGATAGTCTGTGTCGGTACGTGTGAGAGAGATCCACCTTTCCAAGTTGTTGGGGTTCATCTCATACTTCTGAAGGTTTGAGGGTGCTGCCTGTTCCATACCCCCCCTACTCCTCATCTAGCCTTTTAGGGGTACAAACAATAGTAATTGGGGCCTAGTGTGGTTGTGTACGTGCGAGATACATACACTTTTTTTGATCATATTTCCTATTCCGCTATTCAATAAAAACCTTTGAGGATCAATTGAATTGCGGGATAGTCTGTGTCGGTACGTGTGAGAGAGATCCACCTTTCCAAGTTGTTGGGGTTCATCTCATACTTCTGAAGGTTTGAGGGTGCTGCCTGTTCCATACTCCCCCTACTCCTCATCTAGCCTTTTAGGGGTACAAACAATAGTAATTGGGGCCTAGTGTGGTTGTGTACGTGTGATATACATACACTTTTTTTGGATCATATTTTCTATTCCGCTATTTAATTTAACTGGGCCTCCATGCGAGACCTGTGTGCCTTGTTGCGCTGTTTTGAGTACTCCACCAACATGGCCAGTGGCAATGACGCCGTTCTCAGCTTAACTATCCCACTTCTATGCCTCCTTGAAAAAACAATTCGGGCGATGATGGAAGAGGATGTGGCACAGGATGAGGAGGAGGAGGAGGATGAAGAGGTAACATTTCCAAGGCTTTCAGGGCAGTCATTCGCAAGGGGCTCCGAGGGTGGGTTCCTGCACACGCAAACGCCAGGGACGCAATTGTCCAGCAGGGGCACAGTTCTGGAGGATGAGGAGGATGAGGAGGAGGAGGAGCTGGAGGAGGAGATGGAACCATGTTCACAGCAGGGTGGCACCCAGGCCAGCTCATGGCCATCACTGGTGCGTGGCTGGGGGGATACAGAGGACACGGACGATACACCTCCCACAGAGGACAGCCTTTCGTTGCCTCTGGGCAGCCTGGCACACATGAGCGATTACATGCTGCAGTGTCTCCACAACGACCGCCGAGTTGCCCACATTCTAACTTGTGCTGATTACTGGGTGGCCACGCTGCTGGATCCCCGTTACAAGGACAAGGTACCGTCCTTAATTCACTCACTGGAGCGCGATCGCAAGATGCGCGAGTACAAGCGCACGCTGGTAGACGCCATGCTGCTGGCATTCCCATCTGACAGCGGGGCCACAGTGGAAGCACAAGGCAGAGGAGGAGGAGGAGGAGGTCGCCAACGCAACCAGGGCACCGCCAGCACCTCAGAAGGCAGGGTTAGCATGGCCGAAATGTGGAAAAGCTTTGTCAGCACGCCACAACAAACAGCAGCACCAGCAGCTCAGATGGAACGTCTTAGCAGGAGGCAGCATTTTACCAACATGGTGGAGCAGTATGTGTGCACACGCCTACATGTAGTGAATGACGGGTCTGCCCCCTTCAACTTCTGGGTCTCCAAATTGGGCACATGGCCTGAGCTTGCCCTTTACGCCTTGGAGGTGCTGGCGTGCCCTGCAGCCAGTGTATTATCTGAACGGGTATTTAGCACGGCTGGGGGCGTTATAACAGACAAGCGCAGCCGCCTGTCCAGAGACAATGTGGACAAGCTCACGTTCATTAAAATGAACCAGGCATGGATCCCACGGGACTTTTCCGTACCTTATGCAGAATAGCAATGGATACCGACCTTACCCACCCATTGTTCCATTTTTGCTCTTTCTCACTCTTTTGGGGTGTACCCTCATTTAAAATTTGTGAAAAGAAGCAGTGTTGGCTACCTCGTCCTCCTCCTCAGGGCCAGATTAATGTAGGGGCTATTGGAGCTGCAGCTCCAGGCCCCTACCTTTTATATAGGCCCCGGGTTGGCCATATTCACTGTTACCGCTCTTCTGTCACTTGTAAACACAGAAGTCTGGCTTCTATGCTCGCTTCCCCAGGCAGCACCCTCAGAACCTCCCCACACAGCGTGAAGGCCGGACAAGGAGGGACAGTTGGCGATGCATGGATGTGTTTATGGGCTTCAGAGACAGCATCCCATGTTGAATTAGGCATGCATGGCTGCACCCTTCCTCCTCTGGGTGCATGGCAAGGCACGGCCCTAAGGCCCTTCAAAATCCTCAGCACCAAGCCCATGATGCTGTTAATCCGGCCCTGGTCCTCCTCCACCGCCGCTTCCACCTACACCGCCCATAGGTGTGCGCAGCCTATTGCATTAAGGTGTGCACCCCAAAGTTGAAATACACATGCATGTGTTTGCCAGCAGGGAGAGTAATGTATCGGGGCCATGTACCTGTAGGCAAGGAGAAATAGAGCAGAGCAGGTCCCAGGGAGATCTTTCCCATCTCCTCACTGGCAATGCTATGTGCCCTAGGTGATTAGGGTGTGCCCAGGCACACCCAGCACACCCTGTGCGCACGCCTATGTCACCGCCACATCCACCACCACCTTAACCTCCCTCCTACTCCATATGGGCCTCGTCCTTCAGAGATGAAGAAGAACATTGTTTTATTTTTCTGTTTTTTTTTGTTGTTTTAAGTTATTTCCCTATCCACATTTGTTTGCAGAGCACTTGCCATGCTCTTAATTACGTTTTGCTGCCATTTGCAGCACTCTAGCCCTTTCCTTTGGTGTTTTAGAGCCATTTTAGTGCCTTAAAGTTCGGGTCCCCATTGACTTCAATGGGGTTCGGCGTCCGGGAAAAGTTCGGTAAAAGTCCGGGACACGGACCCGGACTTTTTTTTAAAGTTCGGCCGAACCCGTCGAACACGGACATCTAGGTGTTCGCTCAACCCTACTCGGAAGATGAGAGACCAGCCTGTCATGCTAAAAGTAAGTGAGGAGTGAGTGAGTGCAGCATAGAAGTGGCCCATCGCCCACCTCTTCTGTACCTCCAGTCCGTGTACTACTGTGCCTATCACATTGGGGCTTTTTTCTGTCTAGTTCTTCCTAAGATTTCCCTATAAACTTTCCCACCTGGAAACATCCACTTATCTACAAGTAGTATACTTGTAGATAGAATGCCTTCCTTTTTTTTTTTTCTTCTTTCATTGATGTTGTTGACCTGCATTCTATCTAAGTTGCTACCAAAAGACTCAGCAATGATTTGTTAAAGTGATACTAAAGGGTATTATTATTTTTTTTCTATAAAATAAAAAAGCTATCATACTTACCTGCTGGCCGTCTTGTGTACCATGTCTGTAGTCTCTCCTGTAGTGCGTCTGCAGTCTCTGACCCTCTCCTGTAGTGTATCTGCAGTCTCTGACCCTCTCCTGTAGTGTGTCTGCAGTCTCTGACCCTCTCCTGTAGTGTATCTGCAGTCTCTGACCCTCTCCTGTAGTGTGTCTGCAGTCTCTGACCCTCTCCTGTAGTGTGTCTGTAGTCTCTGACCCTCTCCTGTAGTGCGTCTGCAGTCTCTGACCCTCTCCTGTAGTGTATCTGCAGTCTCTGACCCTCTCCTGTAGTGTATCTGCAGTCTCTGACCCTCTCCTGTAGTGTATCTGTAGTCTCTGACCCTCTCCTGTAGTGCGTCTGCAGTCTCTGACCCTCTCCTGTAGTGTATTTGCAGTCTCTGACCCTCTCCTGTAGTGTGTCTGCAGTCTGTGACCCTCTCCTGTAGTGTGTCTGCAGTCTCTGACCCTCTCCTGTAGTGTGTCTGCAGTCTGTGACCCTCTCCTGTAGTGTATCTGCAGTCTCTGACCCTCTCCTGTAGTGTTTCTGCAGTCTGTGACCCTCTCCTGTAGTGTGTCTGCAGTCTCTGACCCTCTCCTGTAGTGTGACAAGAGTGTCCTTGAAAAGCAAATGAAAATAAAAATGATTCTTTAATGCTTGATTGTTTTTTTTTTTTTTTATAAAGTTTTGAAAACCGTTGGGCAGTGGGCTGGGCATTGGCAGTAATCGTGATGCATCGCGGAATCGAATCGTATCGAATCGCGACCCTAATAATCGTAATCGCATCGAATCGTGAGGTAAGTAAAGATGCGCAGCCCTAATATATACACATACGTATATCTTTATATAGACTAGATATATATGTAGTGTATGTGTTGGCATGATTTAAAATAATTTCTGATCAACTGAGGCATTGCTAGGATTGTAAATGACCTAGGGCACCTTTGGACACATCAAGGAGAGCAATAATGCTGCACATGCAGCTCAGCAAACAGTGGGTATGGACAAATTGCATTAACAATAACGAGGTTTAAAGGGGTAAATATACCCTGAGCCTACTTTCTATAAGCATGGCCACAGTCCTTGTACCCATAAATATGCTTTTATAGCTGTGCCACAAGCGATAGTCTCATAGATGTGTATGAATATCAGCACAATCATTTTAAACAAATGAAAAAACTTCTATTACAATTGCTTTTGTGCACACTGAAAATAGACACAGAGATCACACTTTCTCTGAGCTTGCCTTGAAGAACAACTTTGTTAAAATAGTTAGGGACTGCTTAGCAGGCAGCAACTGTTAAGACAATGAACACTTTGGTGAGAAGTGCTTTATTGTACTATGTATTATATAGTGTTTGTAGTACACGAGTGATTAACACTCAAAGTGCAGAGGTATGTGTAGCACTGTCCTGGTAGGGCTTGGTGTCTGATGACTTCTTGGGCCTCCTCTGATTACCTGCAGACAGTCACTTAGGGACAGTTCACACATTCATCCCTACTCCCAATGGCTCGTTACTCAATAAACAGTCCAGGGGTTTTGGTTTTTGGTATTTATTGTGGAACTTTGATGGGAGAAGGGAATAGTGGGATACTCCATTTTGAACTATTTTAAGTTGATAAGGACAACTCTCACTTGGCATCACCAGGTTACTTGTGGAAGCAGTCACACTGCTTTAACCATACTGCCATATGTGTATAGGAAGGGTTAAGTCTACTTACTTTCTCCCCAGCAACAGACTTGGTGAACTAAATTATCTTCAGGACACTCTCTAGCATCCCCTGCAGGGGATCAGGAATGTGCAGTGCACAGAGTGCAGGGGTCAGGAACTAGCAGTGCACAGAGTGCAGGGATCAGGAATGTGCAGTGCACAGAGTGCAGGGATCAGGAATGTGCAGTGCACAGAGTGCAGGGATCAGGAATGTGCAGTGCAGAGTGAAGGGATCAGGAATGTTAAGTGCACAGAGTGCAGGGATCAGGAATGTGCAGTACAGAGTGCAGGGATCAGGAATGTGCAGTGCAGAGTGCAGGGATCAGGAATGTGCAGTGCACAGAGTGCAGGGATCAGGAACTAGCAGTGCACAGAGTGCAGGGATCAGGAATGTGCAGTGCACAGAGTGCAGGGATCAGGAATGTGCAGTGCACAGAGTGCAGGGATCAGGAATGTGCAGTGCAGAGTGAAGGGATCAGGAATGTTAAGTGCACAGAGTGCAGGGATCAGGAATGTGCAGTACAGAGTGCAGGGATCAGGAATGTGCAGTGCAGAGTGCAGGGATCAGGAATGTGCAGTGCACAGAGTGCAGGGATCAGGAATGTTCAGAGCAGAGTGCAGGGGGCCAGGAATTTGCAGTGCACAGAGTGCAGGGATCAGGAATGTGCAGTGCAGAGTGAAGGGATCAGGAATGTGCAGTGTACATAGTGCAGGGATCAGGAATGTGCAGCGCAGAGTGCAGGGGTCAGGAATTTGCAGTGCACAGAGTGCAGGGATCAGGAATGTGCAGTGCAGAGTGAAGGGATCAGGAATGTGCAGCGCAGAGTGCAGGGGTCAGGAATTTGCAGTGCACAGAGTGCAGGGATCAGGAATGTGCAGTGCAGAGTGAAGGGATCAGGAATGTGCAGCGCAGAGTGCAGGGGTCAGGAATTTGCAGTGCACAGAGTGCAGGGATCAGGAATGTGCAGTGCAGAGTGAAGGGATCAGGAATGTGCAGCGCAGAGTGCAGGGGTCAGGAATTTGCAGTGCACAGAGTGCAGGGATCAGGAATGTGCAGTGCAGAGTGAAGGGATCAGGAATGTGCAGTGCACAGCATGCAGGGATCAGAAATGTGCATTACACAGAGTGCAGGGGTTAGGTGAGTGTAATGCACTGTGAGCACAACTCAGGAGTGTGTAACACACAGAATGTGGAAGTCAGATGTATGTCAATCACAGAGTGCAAAGGCCAGGAGTGCATAATGCAAGAGGGCAAGAATCAAGGATGTGTAATGCACATATTGCAGTGGTCAGTGCCAAATAATGTGCAGAGTGCAGGGGTCAGGGTTGAATGCCACACAATGTGAAGGGTCAGGGTTGTATGACACACAATGTGCAGGGGTCAGGCGTGTGTAATGCACAGAGTGCACTGGTCAGGAGAGTGCAAATTCTACCTCCCTCCCATCCAAACAACACTCTCTACAAAAATCCTCTCTCTCCCTCCAAAAAAAACCTATCAGTAATCTGCATTGCCATCTTCCTCCCTCTGAAGCACAATATCCTTCCGAAAGCGAAAGTTCTCACAAAATAAACAAAACTTTCTTCCCCCTCCTTCTGGCACAAATCTTCTCTTCCAGCACAAGTCTTCACCCCCCTCCCTCCAAATCCATCCTGCCAGAACACATCTTCATTCCCACCCCCAGGTCTTTACAGTACTCAGCATAATGCCCCCCTCCTTTTCTGAACTTATCAGATCTCTGACTGGTAGCATGGCAAGAAGAGATGCTGGCTCCTACAGTTGCTGGCAGTTGCAGCATTGGGACCTGGGACTATCAACGACCCAGATGGCAATTTACTTGCTGGAAGTAATGCCTCTACAGCATAGTTTTGGTAGACAGAGTGATATTTATAAATCGGTGGTGTATGCATGTAGTGGAGATTCAGCAATACAGTACTAATTTAAAATGACTAAAAAAAAAAAAAAAAAAAAAAACAACTAAAAAACAAACAAAAGAAAAAGCTGGTAACAAGTATAAAGTGTCTTCAGCAGCCTCTAGTACAGGGTTGTTGTAATAAAGCAAAATTTCCATTCTTCCAGTGCTATTTATTAAACGGGCAGGTTAGTATGCATTTACAGTATCTCACAAAGGTGAGTAAAGTGAGTACACCCCTCACATTTTTGTAAATATTTTATTATATCTTTTCATGTGACAACACTGAAGAAATGACACTCTGCTACAATGTAAAGTAGTGAGTGTACAGCTTGTATAACAGTGCAAACTTGCTGTCCCCTCACAATAACTGCTGCTGACCGTGACATAAAACATTTTGCTGCCATTTGCAGCACTCTAGCCCTTTCCATTGGTTTTTTTAGAGCCATTTTAGTGTCTGAAAGTTCGGGTCCCCATTGACTTCAATGGGGTTCGTGTCCGGGTCAAGTTCGGAAAAAGTCCGGGTCACGGACCCGGACTTTTTTTTCAAGTTCGGCCGGACCCACCGAACACGGACATCCAGGTGTCCGCTCAACTCTACCCCCTAACTCTGGGATTCTGCTCTCCAGCCAAAGACCCCACAGCACATGTGCTCCTGGCTTTTATACAGTATCCCAGAATGTACTGTGGCGACCTGCTCCTGCCAATCACTAGGACTGTATCAAAGCCTATACATCCATTCGTCAGGTTTCCTCCCACTGCCCAACATGGCTCCCTTTTGGACCAGTGTGAAACACTTCTCTAGACTCTATGAATTGCATACTGAGCACAATGAGCAGACCTTACTAATTGATCCTGCTCTCTGGTAGGCAGAGAACAATATAGATTTACCTGCAGCCCCTCTGGTAAGCAGATAATTCTCAAAACTATAGTTTCTCACTAGTACCTACCTAGGAGGGTGCTACACTAATGTTACCTGGTACCCAGGTTACTATACATTGTTATACCCTACTTTCACGAGTTTGCTGCCCTTGTTGGTCTTCGGGTAATACTTATCTGTTTTTATATTTGTTATAGACTTATGCATAGAGTTTGTACCCTTTTCTGTTTGTCCTCATCTTTCCTTAATAAACAGATATTAAACTAAAAAAAAAAAAGCACTGCCACTGTATCATAGACATGAATGAGACTTTCTGCAGGTGAATTCATGGAACACATGTGCATCCTGTGCACACAAAGCCAGCTTTATGCACAAGTCAGTGAGGCCTAATGAAGTACAAACAAAGCACAGCTGACAAGATTTATAGTAAAATCATCAGGATTTTTTTGCACTTGTTAAACACAAAAATATAACAAAATACTTTCAGTGGTATATTTAAAAGACGAAAAAGGGCAAATAAGGCCTCACGTACACTGCTGCTGATAAATGGACGTTAAGGAGCAGTTGGGTGGGTTTTTTTTTGGTTTGTTTTTTTAGCAGCCCCTGAACTCTCCTCTATGATATCTTATCTGTCCATGTACACTGAGTTTTTTATAGTCAGTTGAGTTTAGTGGAATTATTTTTAGGGTTGAGCGAACACCTAGATGTCCGTGTTCGACGGGTTCGGCCGAACTTTAGAAAAAAGTCCGGGTCCGTGTCCCGGACTTTTACCGAACTTTTCCCGGACACCGAACCCCATTGAAGTCAATGGGGACCCGAACTTTAAGGCACTAAAATGGCTCTAAAACACCAAAGGAAAGGGCTAGAGTGCTGCAAATGGCAGCAAAACGTAATTAAGAGCATGGCAAGTGCTCTGCAAACAAATGTGGATAGGGAAATAACTTAAAACAACAAAAAAAAAACAGAAAAATAAAACAATGTTCTTCTTCATCTCTGAAGGACGAGGCCCATATGGAGTAGGAGGGAGGTTGAGGTGGTGGTGGATGTGGCGGTGACATAGGCGTGCGCACAGGGTGTGCTGGGTGTGCCTGGGCACACCCTAATCACCTAGGGCACATAGCATTGCCAGTGAGGAGATGGGAAAGATCTCCCTGGGACCTGCTCTGCTCTATTTCTCCTTGCCTACAGGTACATGGCCCCGATACATTACTCTCCCTGCTGGCAAACACATGCATGTGTATTTCAACTTTGGGGTGCACACCTTAATGCAATAGGCTGCGCACACCTATGGGCGGTGTAGGTGGAAGCGGCGGTGGAGGAGGACCAGGGCCGGATTAACAGCATCATGGGCTTGGTGCTGAGGATTTTGAAGGGCCTTAAGGGCCGTGCCTTGCCATGCACCCAGAGGAGGAAGGGTGCAGCCATGCATGCCTAATTCAACATGGGATGCTGTCTCTGAAGCCCATAAACACATCCATGCATCGCCAACTGTCCCTCCTTGTCCGGCCTTCACGCTGTGTGGGGAGGTTCTGAGGGTGCTGCCTGGGGAAGCGAGCATAGAAGCCAGACTTCTGTGTTTACAAGTGACAGAAGAGCGGTAACAGTGAATATGGCCAACCCGGGGCCTATATAAAAGGTAGGGGCCTGGAGCTGCAGCTCCAATAGCCCCTACATTAATCTGGCCCTGAGGAGGAGGACGAGGTAGCCAACACTGCTTCTTTTCAAAAATTTTAAATGAGGGTACACCCCAAAAGAGTGAGAAAGAGCAAAAATGGAACAATGGGTGGGTAAGGTCGGTATCCATTGCTATTCTGCATAAGGTACGGAAAAGTCCCGTGGGATCCATGCCTGGTTCATTTTAATGAACGTGAGCTTGTCCACATTGTCTCTGGACAGGCGGCTGCGCTTGTCTGTTATAACGCCCCCAGCCGTGCTAAATACCCGTTCAGATAATACACTGGCTGCAGGGCACGCCAGCACCTCCAAGGCGTAAAGGGCAAGCTCAAGCCATGTGCCCAATTTGGAGACCCAGAAGTTGAAGGGGGCAGACCCGTCATTCACTACATGTAGGCGTGTGCACACATACTGCTCCACCATGTTGGTAAAATGCTGCCTCCTGCTAAGACGTTCCATCTGAGCTGCTGGTGCTGCTGTTTGTTGTGGCGTGCTGACAAAGCTTTTCCACATTTCGGCCATGCTAACCCTGCCTTCTGAGGTGCTGGCGGTGCCCTGGTTGCGTTGGCGACCTCCTCCTCCTCCTCCTCTGCCTTGTGCTTCCACTGTGGCCCCGCTGTCAGATGGGAATGCCAGCAGCATGGCGTCTACCAGCGTGCGCTTGTACTCGCGCATCTTGCGATCGCGCTCCAGTGAGTGAATTAAGGACGGTACGTTGTCCTTGTAACGGGGATCCAGCAGCGTGGCCACCCAGTAATCAGCACAAGTTAGAATGTGGGCAACTCGGCGGTCGTTGTGGAGACACTGCAGCATGTAATCGCTCATGTGTGCCAGGCTGCCCAGAGGCAACGAAAGGCTGTCCTCTGTGGGAGGTGTATCGTCCGTGTCCTCTGTATCCCCCCAGCCACGCACCAGTGATGGCCATGAGCTGGCCTGGGTGCCACCCTGCTGTGAACATGGTTCCATCTCCTCCTCCAGCTCCTCCTCCTCCTCATCCTCCTCATCCTCCAGAACTGTGCCCCTGCTGGACAATTGCGTCCCTGGCGTTTGCGTGTGCAGGAACCCACCCTCGGAGCCCCTTGCGAATGACTGCCCTGAAAGCCTTGGAAATGTTACCTCTTCATCCTCCTCCTCCTCCTCATCCTGTGCCACATCCTCTTCCATCATCGCCCGAATTGTTTTTTCAAGGAGGCATAGAAGTGGGATAGTTAAGCTGAGAACGGCGTCATTGCAACTGGCCATGTTGGTGGAGTACTCAAAACAGCGCAACAAGGCACACAGGTCTCGCATGGAGGCCCAGTTAAATTAAATAGCGGAATAGAAAATATGATCCCAAAAAAGTGTATGTATATCACACGTACACAACCACACTGGGCCCCAATTACTATTGTTTGTACCCCTAAAAGGCTAGATGAGGAGTAGGGGGAGTATGGAACAGGCAGCACCCTCAAACCTTCAGAAGTATGAGATGAACCCCAACAACTTGGAAAGGTGGATCTCTCTCACACGTACAAACACAGACTATCCCCCAATTTAACTGATCCCCAAAGGTTTTTGATTAAATAGCGGAATAGAAAATATGATCCCAAAAAAGTGTATGTATATCACACGTACACAACCACACTAGGCCCCAATTACTATTGTTTGTACCCCTAAAAGGCTAGGAGTAGGGGGAGTATGGAACAGGCAGCACCCTCAAACCTTCAGAAGTATGAGATGAACCCCAACAACTTGGAAAGGTGGATCTCTCTCACACGTACCAACACAGACTATCCCCCAATTTAACTGATCCCCAAAGGTTTTTGATTAAATAGCGGAATAGAAAATATGATCCCAAAAAAGTGTATGTATATCACACGTACACAACCACACTAGGCCCCAATTACTATTGTTTGTACCCCTAAAAGGCTAGGAGTAGGGGGAGTATGGAACAGGCAGCACCCTCAAACCTTCAGAAGTATGAGATGAACCCCAACAACTTGGAAAGGTGGATCTCTCTCACACGTACCAACACAGACTATCCCCCAATTTAACTGATCCCCAAAGGTTTTTGATTAAATAGCGGAATAGAAAATATGATCCCAAAAAAGTGTATGTATATCACACGTACACAACCACACTAGGCCCCAATTACTATTGTTTGTACCCCTAAAAGGCTAGGAGTAGGGGGAGTATGGAACAGGCAGCACCCTCAAACCTTCAGAAGTATGAGATGAACCCCAACAACTTGGAAAGGTGGATCTCTCTCACACGTACCAACACAGACTATCCCCCAATTTAACTGATCCCCAAAGGTTTTTGATTAAATAGCGGAATAGAAAATATGATCCCAAAAAAGTGTATGTATATCACACGTACACAACCACACTAGGCCCCAATTACTATTGTTTGTACCCCTAAAAGGCTAGGAGTAGGGGGAGTATGGAACAGGCAGCACCCTCAAACCTTCAGAAGTATGAGATGAACCCCAACAACTTGGAAAGGTGGATCTCTCTCACACGTACCAACACAGACTATCCCCCAATTTAACTGATCCCCAAAGGTTTTTGATTAAATAGCGGAATAGAAAATATGATCCCAAAAAAGTGTATGTATATCACACGTACACAACCACACTAGGCCCCAATTACTATTGTTTGTACCCCTAAAAGGCTAGGAGTAGGGGGAGTATGGAACAGGCAGCACCCTCAAACCTTCAGAAGTATGAGATGAACCCCAACAACTTGGAAAGGTGGATCTCTCTCACACGTACCAACACAGACTATCCCCCAATTTAACTGATCCCCAAAGGTTTTTGATTAAATAGCGGAATAGAAAATATGATCCCAAAAAAGTGTATGTATATCACACGTACACAACCACACTAGGCCCCAATTACTATTGTTTGTACCCCTAAAAGGCTAGGAGTAGGGGGAGTATGGAACAGGCAGCACCCTCAAACCTTCAGAAGTATGAGATGAACCCCAACAACTTGGAAAGGTGGATCTCTCTCACACGTACCAACACAGACTATCCCCCAATTTAACTGATCCCCAAAGGTTTTTGATTAAATAGCGGAATAGAAAATATGATCCCAAAAAAGTGTATGTATATCACACGTACACAACCACACTAGGCCCCAATTACTATTGTTTGTACCCCTAAAAGGCTAGGAGTAGGGGGAGTATGGAACAGGCAGCACCCTCAAACCTTCAGAAGTATGAGATGAACCCCAACAACTTGGAAAGGTGGATCTCTCTCACACGTACCAACACAGACTATCCCCCAATTTAACTGATCCCCAAAGGTTTTTGATTAAATAGCGGAATAGAAAATATGATCCCAAAAAAGTGTATGTATATCACACGTACACAACCACACTAGGCCCCAATTACTATTGTTTGTACCCCTAAAAGGCTAGGAGTAGGGGGAGTATGGAACAGGCAGCACCCTCAAACCTTCAGAAGTATGAGATGAACCCCAACAACTTGGAAAGGTGGATCTCTCTCACACGTACCAACACAGACTATCCCCCAATTTAACTGATCCCCAAAGGTTTTTGATTAAATAGCGGAATAGAAAATATGATCCCAAAAAAGTGTATGTATATCACACGTACACAACCACACTAGGCCCCAATTACTATTGTTTGTACCCCTAAAAGGCTAGGAGTAGGGGGAGTATGGAACAGGCAGCACCCTCAAACCTTCAGAAGTATGAGATGAACCCCAACAACTTGGAAAGGTGGATCTCTCTCACACGTACCAACACAGACTATCCCCCAATTTAACTGATCCCCAAAGGTTTTTGATTAAATAGCGGAATAGAAATTATGATCCCAAAAAAGTGTATGTATATCACACGTACACAACCACACTAGGCCCCAATTACTATTGTTTGTACCCCTAAAAGGCTAGATGAGGAGTAGGGGGAGCATGGAACAGGCAGCACCCTCAAACCTTCAGAAGTATGAGATGAACCCCAACAACTTGGAAAGGTGGATCTCTCTCACACGTACCAACACAGACTATCCCCCAATTTAACTGATCCCCAAAGGTTTTTGATTAAATAGCGGAATAGAAAATATGATCCAAAAAAAGTGTATGTATATCACACGTACACAACCACACTAGGCCCCAATTACTATTGTTTGTACCCCTAAAAGGCTAGGAGTAGGGGGAGTATGGAACAGGCAGCACCCTCAAACCTTCAGAAGTATGAGATGAACCCCAACAACTTGGAAAGGTGGATCTCTCTCACACGTACCAACACAGACTATCCCCCAATTTAACTGATCCCCAAAGGTTTTTGATTAAATAGCGGAATAGAAAATATGATCCCAAAAAAGTGTATGTATATCACACGTACACAACCACACTAGGCCCCAATTACTATTGTTTGTACCCCTAAAAGGCTAGGAGTAGGGGGAGTATGGAACAGGCAGCACCCTCAAACCTTCAGAAGTATGAGATGAACCCCAACAACTTGGAAAGGTGGATCTCTCTCACACGTACCAACACAGACTATCCCCCAATTTAACTGATCCCCAAAGGTTTTTGATTAAATAGCGGAATAGAAAATATGATCCCAAAAAAGTGTATGTATATCACACGTACACAACCACACTAGGCCCCAATTACTATTGTTTGTACCCCTAAAAGGCTAGGAGTAGGGGGGAGTATGGAACAGGCAGCACCCTCAAACCTTCAGAAGTATGAGATGAACCCCAACAACTTGGAAAGGTGGATCTCTCTCACACGTACCAACACAGACTATCCCCCAATTTAACTGATCCCCAAAGGTTTTTGATTAAATAGCGGAATAGAAAATATGATCCCAAAAAAGTGTATGTATATCACACGTACACAACCACACTAGGCCCCAATTACTATTGTTTGTACCCCTAAAAGGCTAGGAGTAGGGGGAGTATGGAACAGGCAGCACCCTCAAACCTTCAGAAGTATGAGATGAACCCCAACAACTTGGAAAGGTGGATCTCTCTCACACGTACCAACACAGACTATCCCCCAATTTAACTGATCCCCAAAGGTTTTTGATTAAATAGCGGAATAGAAAATATGATCCCAAAAAAGTGTATGTATATCACACGTACACAACCACACTAGGCCCCAATTACTATTGTTTGTACCCCTAAAAGGCTAGATGAGGAGTAGGGGGAGTATGGAACAGGCAGCACCCTCAAACCTTCAGAAGTATGAGATTGTGTTCACTGTACCCCACAAAGATTGAGTTCACTGCACCCCACAATGATTGTGTTCACTGCACCCCACAAAGATTGTGTTCACTGCACCTCACAAAGATTGTGTTCACTGTACCCCCCAAAGATTGTGTTCACTGCACCCCACAAAGATTCTGTTCACTGTACCCCACAAAGATTGTGTTCACTGCACCCCAAAAAGATTGTGTTCACTGCACCCCAAAAAGGATGTTGTTCACTGCACCCCAAAAAGGATGTTGTTCACTCCACCCCAAAAAGATTGTGTTCACTGCACCCCACAAAGATTGTGTTCACTGCACCCCAAAAAGATTGTGTTCACTGCACCCCAAAAATGATTTTGTTCACTGCACCCCAAAAAGGATTTTGTTCACTGCACCCCAAAAAGGATGTTGTTCACTCCACCCCAAAAAGATTGTGTTCACTGCACCCCAAAAAGATTGTGTTCACTGCACCCCACAAAGGATTTTGTTCACTGCACCCCAAAAAGATTGTGTTCACTGCACCCCAAAAAGGATGTTGTTCACTGCACCCCAAAAAGGATTTTGTTCACTGCACCCCAAAAAGATTGTGTTCACTGCACCCCACAAAGGATTTTGTTCACTGCACCCCACAAAGATTGTGTTCACTGCACACCAAAAAGGATTGTGTTCACTGCACCCCAAAAAGATTTTGTTCACTGCACCCCAAAAAGATTGTGTTCACTGCAGCCCAAAAAGATTGTGTTCACTGCAGCCCAAAAAGATTGTGTTCACTGCAGCCCAAAAAGATTGTGTTCACTGCAGCCCAAAAAGATTGTGTTCACTGCAGCTCACACACAGAAAAATGGATGTGGATCACTGACACCTGCCTATCTCCAATCCCACACCACACAGCAATATCGATTGTAGTTTGTAGAACACAGTTTCCCTAAAATTCAGCAGACTCTGTCCCTAACAGGATTGAGAAGAGATCGTAGATCAGGATTGAGTGCAGACCCCACCCCCCACACAGCAATATCGATTGTAGTTTGTAGAAGACACTGACCCTATAATTCAGCAGACTCTATCCCTAAAATGCCTACAACTCGCCCTGCCTAAACACTCCGACCTGTCCCTCAATTCTATCCGGACACAAATGTTTTTTTCCTGCCTATCTTTCCCTAATCAGCAGCCAGCACGTTGATGTGTGCTCTGTCCCTGAATCTAAGCAGCATAATGACGCCGCTGCGGCTGCCTCGAACTTATAAAGACTTGGTCACATGCTTCAGACGGCCAATCACAGCTACTGAGACATTTGCAGGCATGGCTGGGATGGCTTAAGGCACACCAGTTAAACGATTGTTGATTGGCTGTTGAAAGCCCGCCATGAAAAGAGCGCCAAAGCATGCAAAACCCGGAAATAAAACGACCGAACACGGATTTTTACCCGAACATACAGTAAAGTGTCCGTGTCCGTGTTCGGGTACAAAAAATCCAATTATTCGGTACGAACACGAATAATACAGTCCGTGTTCGCTCAACACTAATTATTTTAAAGCAAAAAATTGCGTTCAGGACGGAGGTTTATTGGCATTTGAAAAGCCAAATTCTTGTAACAGCATGCAAATGCGTCCTAGTGCGGAAGCTCAAATTTAAAGGCATTTTGTTTATAACTGTTTATAATGGGGATACATTTCTGACCATTTTACAATGTAAAAACGCTTCTAAAAGTAAACTGCTGCTAAACACGCATTAACATGCCATGTAAACGCAGCAAAATGGACGTTTTCCACCGTCGGTTACTAGCTGTCAAGATGCAGCGTTCAGGAGAGTTTTTCAACAGTCCCATGTACATGAAGCTTTTGAGATGCTCATTGCAAGGCATGGGGGGGGGGGGGGGGGGTTGTTGAAAAATAGGTGGTTGAGCTGATTTTTTCAACCCCCACGCACTCTTGGCTTCAGGGCCGTAGATATTTTTTTTTCCTGAGGGGTTCAGCCTTGAGTACCCAGAGAACAATAATTAGCATACCTGCCACGCTGTGACAAATTGTGGTGTGTATATATACAGTATATACAGCGCCCCCAGCAGGCACACCTGTTAGTGAAGCAAATAGTAAACATGGCTTCAATGTCAGCCCAGCCCTGTCTGTCAGCCTCGTGGATGAGATAGGTGGTCTTCCCAGTGGCAGTGCAGCTCCTGCAGCTGATACACTAGCCTAGCTGCTGTGAAATTGACCGATGTTCGGGGCGGGGGGTGGACCCCCCTGACCCCCCCCTTATCTACGCCCCTGCTTGGCTTCAAAGACAGCTGGACGTGGTTGTACACATGACTCAAATGTGATACTTTGCTCCGAGACTTGGTAAATAATCTTCCTGTCACATTCAGCAATTCCACAACTGAATACAACATATTCAATGAATGGGGCTTCACCACAACCACAAAGCAAATGCTAGGCTTTCAGTTTCAGCACAGTATTCCCATTTAAACAGCCTGTTCAGCTGTCAAATAAAAAAAAAAAAAAAAAACAGACACTCAGGAGGTGGCATTATTGTCTCCTAATTGCCTGTCAACTGCGCCTCTATGAAAAGTGATCTGCACCATTTAAAAAATTAATCCAAAACCATTTGTTTCCCATTTTAATTGATGCAGCGCCCTTTACAACCACTAGATGGAGATAATAAATACATTTGTCCAAGCTAATCACACAAAGTTGTGTTATAGATTCTTTGCATTCAGGTCTTGTTAGATCTCCTGCAGTACCTGGATTCTTCCTCTTTTTTTTTTTTTTTAAACTTGACAGCTGTTCTCTTAAATCTCACTAAACCTAATAAGTTCGCTTGTAAACTAATGATGCCTCTCAAAGGATTCATTTAGGATGGGAGCCATGTCTGATGTCGTCCTATTGATTCTATATCGATGTCTTAATTGTAATGTTAAATTATTTGTGCTAAATTAATCTTCGCTTTATTTTTGTCAACAGCTCTGTCAGCCTTGTTACTC
The DNA here is from genome assembly GCF_965119305.1 of Pelophylax lessonae. Lineage (NCBI taxonomy): Eukaryota > Metazoa > Chordata > Amphibia > Anura > Ranidae > Pelophylax > Pelophylax lessonae. The sequence goes on along the minus strand of NC_138772.1, from coordinate 499,757,909 downwards.
ATTCCCTCCCTTTTCTGATTAATGTGGCAATGTTATGAACATCGCGAAAGCCTGTTCCGTTAATGCATCACCAGGCCGCCATTCCACTGACTGTTCAAGATGACATGATACATAGAGTACTGGCACAAATTGGATCGGCAGCTGTGTCCTTGTTTCCTATTGATTTATTCCTTGAATATTCCTGCTCCCTAATCTACATCATGTGTTGCAAGTTATGTTCATTTATCACTTGTTGTTACAGTCTGCTGTGACATGAGTTTTATATCCAACAAAACATTTTGTCAGTACAGAACATCTATTAATGCTAAGCCCCAAAAAAAAAAAATGGTTTAATATAATGTCATTTCAAAGATATTGTAAATATTTTACATTTCATTAATAAATCATAATCAAATCAATGTATAAATCCATTTTACCATTTTAATTTGAATCTATCACAAAAATATTGGTACATAATATATATAATTTGTACATTTTTAGGCTGCTTTCATTTAAAGTCCAAGTCCAGGATATTTGAAAACCCTCCTTTGCAGTAGGGCTGTGCCCGCACTGCAAGGGTTCACTGCTCATTTACAGTGCCTTAAAAACCTATTCATGCCCCTTACACACAGGTGGGCTAATTAGGTGACTTCTGACGGCAATTGGTTCCAATAGATTTTAGCTAAGGGGTATCAGAGTAAGGGCTCTTTCACACGGGTGATCAGTTTTTATTCTCCGCTCCGGTCCTTTTTTTTTTTTCACGGAGCGGATGACACTTGTGTCATCCGCTCCGTATGTCCGCATATCATCCCATCCGTTTGCGGATGATATACGGACATAATGTAAGTCTATGGGCATTGTGGATGTCAGCGGATGACACCGCTGACATCCGATTTTGCTTCCTTTCCGTTTTTTGAATGGAGGAAAAATAGGGTTGTGTTCCGTTCCAAAAAAACAGAACAGAACTGAAAGGAAGAAAATCGGATGTCAGCGGATGGTATTCCGCTGACATCCGCAATGCCATTGACTTACATTATGTCCGTAAATCATCCGCAAAAAATAGGATGATTTGCAGACAAGCGGAACGCCCGTGTGAAAGGGCCCTAAAGGGGGCTGAATACAAATGCACACCACACTTTTCAGATATTTATTTGCACAAAATGTATTTATTTTATTTATTTATAAAAAAACATTTATCATTTTCCTTCCTCTTCCCAATTATGTGCCGCTTTGTGTTGGTCTATCACATAAAATCCCAATAAAATACATTTAGGTTTTTGGTTGTAACATGACAAGATTTGGAAAATCTCAAGGGGTATAAATACTTTTTCAAGGCACTGTAGTCTAGGGGGAGGAGAATTGCTTTCACTTACCTGATCCTCTGCTTCCTCGGCAGATGCCGCTCTGGCGGTGGACTGTCATCATCATCATGTCCATTGCTTTATTTTGATCAGGACCTTAGACCGGTGGATAAGGAGGGAGAAGACACTGGGGGGACTGGTCTAACAGCGTGGAGGATCAAGTAAGTAGATCTTCTTTATGTTCCCTAGCCCTTAATGAGCAATTAATCCTTGCAGTGCAGGTGCAGCCCCGCCGTAAGAGGTAACTTTTACATTTCCCACAGATGGGCTATAAACACCTCCACATAAAATGCCCCTACCCTTCTACCACCTATTCCCTTTTTTTCCTTCCTACACCTCTTTAAATGACCTGAACCAAAGAAGAAGAATATTACCCTGGGACTTTGAATGAGGTGAACACAACTGGCCATTTGTAATAAAGTAGATATAGTAAACAAATTAATTGAAAACGTAAAAAAGTATCATATAAATTGCATATGCATATACCAAACAGACATTTTGCAATATAAAGGAGTATACATGCTTGAAATCACAATAATAATGTAACATAGTAGATATGATTCATCTTTCTAACTTGACATGTTTCGTGAGTCATTGCTCACTCATCAGGAGTAGATGCACACAAATATGTCTAGAAAATATATATACACATAATGTTAATTTGAAAGCACACAAGGTAGCAACAAGAGAAGTATGGAGACTCATAAAAAACCCTAGAGGGGAGAACCCGTACTTATACATCAGCCAAACCAAGATGGACAAATGATAGCAGAAGTCAAAAAGTATCTAAATGGTAAAACAGTATAGCAGAGACATGAAAAGAAAAGAAGGAAGAAAAGTGTGACCAGAAATTGAGCAGAAAACCAATAGAGTGAATATTAATGAAAAGCAAAAAATATGTCAAAAAGAGTGAAAGAAGATGAAAGGCGATGTCCCTATGAGCAGGGGACAAACGGTGGTGAAAAAAGAGGTGAATGAATAGGATCTATGTAAGTATAGCCAAATGGGTATATACCCACCATAGTGTGTGTGAAGAGATAATCTTGTGAAGTGTCCTCCGTGTGAACCAAAGTATGTGTAAAACCTGTCTACTGTCCGCCCCTATGTATACCTTAAAGCTAGGGGTGCAATGAGTCCCGCCCCTATTGCCATGCAAGTGGTGAATGAGAGCGCGAACACGCCAAACTGGCGTGTTGTCGCCTCGTGGAACAAACCGGCGCAAAGCACCGGCATTCACCAAGCTTTAGGAATGACATGCTGCGAAAAAATGTCATGACTCCGCCAAATGCAGACATCATGCGTAGAATGCAGAGACATGGCACCAATGCAAGAGAAAGGAGGGGACAGCAGGGGAAGAAAAATCCTCCCCTAATATTGCATCGCAGCTCCTGGAGTAAACTACAGGCCACCAGCAGAGGGAGTGCCGATCGCCCACAGACTTGGGCAGTGCATGAGAACACTAGTTACTGACAAAAAGATGCCAACAAATTGAAATGACATATACCACCCACAATAATTATAAATTAGGGGATAAGGCCAGGACATTAACAGACCATGGGGGGCAAGTAGGTGTCTTCCACCTGGATTCGAAATTATAAATTAAAAGGTCCGGTCCTGCTAGTGACACACCTCAATCCTAAATTTACACAAACCAAAGAAGAAGAATATTGCCACCGGGTTCTCTTCACACACACTATGGTGGGTATATACCCATTTGGCAATACTCAGATAGATCCTATCCATTCACCTCTTTGAACAATGCATTTCATCTTCTTTCACTCTTTTTGACATATTTTTTACTTTTCATTAATATTCACTCCATTGGTTTTTTGCTCAATTTCTGGTCGCACTTTTCTTCCTTCTTTTCTTTCCCCCGTCCATGTCTCTGCTATACTGTTTTACCATATAGATACTTTTTGACTTCTGCTATCATTATCATGTGAAGCAGTTTTTACTTTTAGATTACTCACATACACAATTACTTGTTTCAGTCAGGGATATGGACTAAAAGGAATATCTTTCAAACATACATGTGTTATCTATCCTCCGCCTGTTTCCCGGTGGGGTGCCCTGCGCCCCGCACCTTCAGCTCCCAGAACAGACTATTTTGATGCTTCCGGATGGCTGTGTTGCTTTGTCCATCTTGGTTTGGCTGATGTGTAAGTACGGTTTAGAGAGATATTGATCTCTCTGAATGTATATTTTATGCAGAAGTTAATCATTTACCTATATTTGCAATGCTTTGTGGAATAAAGGTTGGAGAACTAATTTAAAGCATAAGATTTTGTGTAACAGTATGAAATCAGGGAATGGCTTGCATAAGAAAGAGGAAGGGGGGCGTGGTTTGGCACCGGACCTGAATGGCTGCCTAATTGAGATGCTCCGTGTGTCAGGGGACTCTAATTGTGCTTTTAGGTGTCTTATTGCACTGGAACAATGGTGAGAACCGGCCGCAGTGCCTCCACCAACCATGTGTTACCCGATCAGGGGACTCAGCTATCGGGTAACATCCCTGCGCTGTTCCGGGCTCAGCACGCTGACCGCCACGCGGCCTCCCCTTCCCCCACTCCTAGCTCTCCTGATTGCAGATCCAAGGCCTCTGCGACCACATTCCCTCAACCTACCATGGGAGCCCCTATGCCCAACCTCGTGGACCTCCAGAATGTAGCTGCCGATATAAAAAATACCTTAGGATCGGCCATATTGGAACTCATAGCAGAATTGAGGTCAGTGACATCCAGACTCTCGGAGACAGAGAAGATCTCTTCTACATACGGAGCTTCAGTGGTCATCCGACTGCCACACTGCTCACCTTATTGAGTTAAACCAGCACATTGAAGATCTAGACAATCAGGGCAGGAGGCATAACATCAGACTGCGCGGCCTCCCTGAACAGATCGAACCTCCTGCCCTGGAAGCAACCATCACTGCCATCTTCAATGACCTGCTGGAGAGGCCGGTGGAGACCTCCATAGATTTTGAGCGTGTTCACCGAGCTCTGCGCCCCCGGGGTAATGAATCTGAACCTCCCAGAGATGTAATCAGTTGCTTTGTGAGCTTCCTGCTTAAGCAGGCAATCCTCCGCAAAGCCAGTCGCAGAGACCGTAGTTTATTTAATGGCACTGAAATTAAACTCTTCCAAGATCTATCCGCCATAACTGTCCAAAACCGCCTTGCCCTGCGCCCCCTGCTGGAATCGCTCCGCACCAGGGGCATCACATACAGATGGCAGTTCCCGTTCCGCCTGTTTGCCTCATTCAGGGGCAGATCTGCTTCCATCCGCACTCTGGAAGATATCTCCTCCTTCTGTGAAGCCTTGGATCTCCCAGTTCTTGATAGGAGGCGGCAATCCCACTCTACCACAACCCCTCTGCGTTCCAGAGATGACCAACGGAACAGCCCTCCTCATTCTCCAGCCCAACGGAGGGAGCGTCTGGACCTCTGAATGCCCCAACCCATCTGCGGTGGCCGCCCTTGAAAAATTGTAAGTAATCCCATTTGATCTTCTATTATCTCCCCCTTTGATTCCAAATTTCTCATAGCCGCTTCGGAACTACCTCCTGTCCCTCTACGTCCTCCACTTTGCTGAACCAACTGTCCTTGGCCCCACACCCTCTGCCTCCCGCCCCATCAGATACTCTACATGTCTGCCGGACCTGGTGATGATCAAGCCACCCATCTGGAACAGGCTTACCTACGACATGGAGCTGCGATCATGACTGTCCTCCACAATCCATGCTACTGCTCTGTGGGTTTCTCTGATCCACATGATGCCTCCCTCAGAACGGACTAACTCGCCCTCTCCTCCCCAATGGGGACCTTCCACCTCGTCCTCCCTGACCAAGCAGGATCACCGTTGTCTTTGTGTCTTGCCCCCACGGCGAAGATGCTGGATGGAAGCACCCTGCTGCACAAATTGTCCCATTGAGACTCCGTTATCCCATCTCTCTGCCCAATGGTGCATGCTGTTTAATTTTGATGGCCCAGAGTAATGGTTCTTTTCCTATTTTCTAGCTTTTTTTTTGTGTGGTATACCAACCTGTGGTCAATTGCCACTCTCTGCACTGCCTGGCGGGTACACACTGGCGGTGGTAACTGTGTTTTAAACTGGGATCTATACCGTATATGCCCTTCTGTGGGATTCCCCCTGCTTCCCTGACAGAGAGAGAGCCTTGATGATCCCCAGGTTGATGTTCCTCTATTCATATGCAGATAATGCTGCTCTGTGTTATTGCCGGCTGCACCCGATCATGTTCATGTTCATGCTGTAACTAGGTGGTCCAGGTCTCCCTTTTTTTGTCTCGTCTCTTTTTTCACATTTTTTTTATATGAAATTCTCAAAATAAAAAATGTAAAAAAATCTAAATTTTTTAACATTTTAGGCCAATTTGTTTTCTGCTACATATTTTTGGTAAAAAAAAATCGCAATAAGCGCATTTTGATTGGTTTGCGCAAAATTTATTGCGTTTACTAACTACGGGAAAGATTTATGTAATTTTTATTGTTTTTCTTTTTAACTAGTAATGGCGGTGATCTGCGATTTTTTTTGCGGGACTGCAACATTGCAGTGGACAGATCGGACACCTGACTGACATTTTTTACACTTTTGGGAGTACCAGTGACATTACTACAGTAATCAATGCTATAAATATGCACTGTTACTGTAAAAATGACACTGGCAGGGAAGGGGTTAACTTTACTGGTGATCAAGGGGTTAAGTATGTCCCTAGGGGCGTGATTCTAACTGTGGGAGCGTGGCTTGTGATGTAATCACAGAGACATATGATCCTACATAGCAGGATCGCATAGCCTCTGTGATTAATTTAGTGAGAATGACAGACGGCTGTGTTTACATCAGCCGTCTGTCTTCTCCCTCTCCTGCGGGAGATCGCAAGTGGCCGGCGGCCATCAGAGCCGCCAATCACACATGCTGGCTCAGCAAGGAACAAGCGGGGGTGGGAGCCCGCCGCTGGCGGCATGCGCTCACCCCCTACAGGCTCATGGGTGAGCGCCCCCTACAGGCTCGTGGGCGTGCGATGTAGTACTTTGTCGATTTTGCCTGTAAGCGGCTGAGTGGCGCAGTAAATATACAGGAGGTGGTCGGCAAGTGGTATAACCGCCAAATTGCAAGAATACTTCCAGCTCAATGATACCCCGGACACAAGTCCACTGACCCAATGGGAGGCCCACAAGTGCGTGGTGAGGGGGGAGTTCTTATCCCTCTCTGCCTCTTTCAAAAAGGTACGCCAATCTTTACTGGATGCACTATACTCCCACCTTGCTTTACTGGAGCAGGCTTACAAACACTCTTTTGCAGACCTTGGCCGAATTGACTGATCTCCGAACCAAAATTAAAAACACTCTGGAATTGCAGTCCCATCGCCGCCATGTCCTGTCCCAGAGAATATTTTACGAGCAGGGCAACAAAAGTGGGCGTCTGCTCATTCGGGCGGTCCATGCTCACGCACAGGCCTCGACTATTCACTCTATCCGAGATGTCACCGGGGTCCAAAACTACACTAATGATGCCATCGCCAAACAATTTGAAACTTTCTATAAAACTCTATACAATCTGAAAGATCCCTAGCCCCTCCCCAGCCCTTCTCATTCTAGGCAAGCTCATCTGGACACATTCCTGAGGTGCTTCGGCCTGCCCACCTTGTCCACTTCAGAGGCTGATAGTCTGGAGACCCCGATCTCTGAGGCAGAACTGGACAGGGTGCTTAAAGACATTAAACCAGGCAAAAGCCCGGGACTGGATGGTCTCACACTACAGTATTACCGGATCTTTGCGACGTCTCTTAAGCCTCACTTCCTCCGGGCCTTCAGAGAGCTTGCAATATCCCCCTGCCACTCTCCCTCCTTGCTGGAGGCCCACATTTCCGTTATACCTAAGGAGGGGAAGGATAACTCCTCTGTTGCGAACTTCCGTCCAATCTCTCTGCTCAACGTAGACGTGAAGTTATACGCCAAGATCTTGGCGAACCGTCTTCTTCCCTTTCTGCCATCACTGGTCTCGCTCGATCAGGTGGGATTTGTTCAGGGCCCACCAAGGCCCTGAACATCCATCACTGGCTCACCTCTAGAAAGACCCCAGGCTTCTTCTTATCCCTAGACACTGAGAAGGCGTTTGACAGAGTGCCTGGGATTACCTGATGGCTACTCTGGCATTCCTCGGACTTAAACCACAGATGCTCTCGAGTATCCAAGCCCTCTATACTGACCAGGTTGCCAGGGTCTGTGTCAATGGCCACCTGTCAGACGCCTTTCACCTTACCAATGGCACGCATCAGGGATGTCCTCTTTCCCCCATCCTCTTCGTCCTCTCTCTCGAGTCTTTCCTGAACATATTACGAGCTAATCCGAACATCCGTGGTATAACAATTGGCGATACTGCTCATAAAATTGCCGCTTTCGCAGATGACATGCTCCTCTTTCTCTCACAGCCCCACATCTCCCTGCCTAATCTCCTGAAAGACCTCAAATTTTACTGAACTATTTCGAACCTTAAGATTAATTACCAGAAATCTATGGCTCTTAACGTCTCCCTTGCCCAGGGGGATATTGAGCGTTGTCAAACTAATTTCCCATTTCATTGGTCCCCAGATTTGCTTCCTTACCTGGGTATCCATATCCCACGTAACCTAACTAGCTTATACACCACTAATTACGCTCCTCTTCTGGCTGCTGTGACCTCTGACCTGCGTGCTTGGAGATCCCTTTGCATATCCTGGTTTGGAAGGGCGACATTGATAAAAATGTCAATACTACCTAGATTTTTATAATTTTTTCCAGACTGTTCCGATCTGCCTGCCGGACTCCTTCTTTACTACGTTGAGGAGGCAATTCTTGAGCTTTGTCTGGAGAGACAAGCCCCCGAGAATCAATTACAGGTGCCTTACGGCCCCAAAGTGTAAGGGGGGCCTGGGCTTCCCGGACTTAGCTGCATACCACAAGGCTTGCCTCTTAAGCAGATTGGTCGATTGGAATCTTCATTCTTCCTTGAAATCAGTAGTCATGCTGGAAAACTCTTGGCGATCTTGCTACACCTTCTCTCCTGGCTTCCCCTATCAGCTGCTCCTAAGGATCTCCAACAGCACCCAATCATTGGCCCCCCACTGTTAGCCCATCACAACTGGCGCAGACATAAAAAATATCGACCCCCATCAGGGGCCCCTGACAACCCTCCGTCTAAACCCTGCCATCCCACCAGGTATGTCCGCTGCGTTCTTGAGAGGCTCTTGGCCCCAATGTCCTCGCAAAACATTTTTACCATGCTGGCGTGGCGCTCCCTTGTCTTGGGAATCTTTGAACCAGCTCCTATGCCCTCACAAGTTGCCTTTATGGACGTTCTTTCAAATCCGACACTTCCTCACTGCCTCGAGATCCCCCTCTTCCTGGACGAGCCCTCATACCAGTTTGGAATCTATTTGTGAGCATGCTCAACCCCAATGCCACATGACATGTGAACTTTATGGCCTGATGCTTGAACCCCTTCCGGTGTCCTCTTCGTCCTTCGCCATGGCCTGGTTGAGAGACCTGAATCTTTCTGACACAGCATGGGGAGGTATTTGCCGATCCGTACATCAAGCTTCAATTAACGCGACCACTCAAGAAAATGGCTTTAAAATTCTCTCACGTTGGTATAGGATGTCTGAGAGAATTCATCGGTTTTGTCCGGAGGTGCCCGATGTGTGCTGGAGGTGTGACGCCGCTACCGGAACCATGCTGCATATCTGGTGGACCTGCTCTGCATTACAACCCTTCTGGTCCTTGGTCTACCAGATCATAAAGGAGGTCACCTCCAGTGACCTAAGCTTCTCCCCAGAAAGCTTTCTCCTCCACTATTCCCCTGCCCCACGGCGCGCTTACAAGAAGTCCTTGACTGTACACATGCTAAATGCAGTGAAACTCTGTGTGTCGTGCCATTGGAGATCGCAATCGATCCCATCTCTGCGGGAATGGTTCCGTAGAATAAACCATATCGAAGACATGGAGGAACTGATTAGCATATCTCGTGATGATTTCTCTAACTTTATTGCAACGTGGTTCAATTGGATTTGTTTCAAAGAATCCAACACTTACAAAACTGCAATGTCTCCTACTGCTTGAATTTCAGACCCTCCCGTACTGCCTTTTGGCTTTTTAGGGGCCTGAGCTCTCCTGCGCTCTCCTGCTCACTGTGCGGTCGGGGGAGGGGACTGAATCCTCATTCTGCCTGCTCCACCGTTCCTTCCCCCTTCCTAATCCCCCCCCCTTTTTTTTTTCTTTTCCTCTACTTTCCCCTGTCTCTTCTTTCCTCTCTATCTCCCCTCTTCTTCCCTATCTCCCTCCGAAGCGCCCCTCCTGCTTTCTTATTCTTCCTTCTTCTCTCTTCCCTCTTTCTTCTGTGGCTCATTCTTGGGCTCATATCGCATCTTGCAGGCTATACCAGAGTCTGGTCCTCCCAAGTTCTCGATACACTGCTCCTTAGCGATCGTAATACTCTAAAGTACTCGATCAAACTGGCTAACCTTTACCTTCTGCTTGTACCGCTGTGGTACATAATTCCTGATACTCATCGCTTAGCCGGTTGGCTGTGGGGTTTCTACTCCGTTTGCCTAGCAACTTCTACGCTCATCAATACCTTGTCCTAACACACTGTGTATCCTGCCTCCATTGCCTTGATGTATAGCCATGTCCGCTTTTGTTTATGCACAATTTGATTGTCTTGCTACGCTTTGTCTTCATGCTTCTTTTCTCGATGACTTGACGCCTTGTATACTTGTCAATTTTGTGTACTGGTCACTTAATTTCTCAATAAAATTTTTATGGACAAAAAAAAAAAAAAGAAAGAGTCTTTACGTCCTAGCCAACCACAGATGTACACACTTATACAATGTTTTTAGTAAGCAATATTGTTTGCCAGAATCTATAGTTAGATTTCTTGTAAGTAAGATGAACACATAGATGGGGAGGTACTTTAGTGGGTAAATACACCCACCCATAAGAAGGGAATTGTGTCCTATCAAGGGATATGGTGAGTAGGTGCCACCTTCATGGTCATGTGATATCCTATTCTGTGCATCATCATATCCTGTATTGTGTCATTGTTATGAACCCTATAAAACAGAGGAAACATGGAAATAAAAGTTGAGTGTTGTACCGTCCTTGATTGTATTGTAATCTGTCTGTGATTAGCACTCCCCGCACAGTCTCTGAGAATGCTGAAATGAAGGTAAGAGGTTGATACAGAATTGAAGTAAGATTGAGACTAGTTAATAGAGGGGTAATATAAACAAGTTATATTACAACATGGTATCAGAAAAAATGCTCAGGAAATTGTTACTTAAGGTGGCTAAATTGTTTAAGTACTGCACCTGGGTTGCCCCCCTACTAGGACAGACACCTGGAATGCTGGGAGAGCATTCAGAAAATGTGTGCATACAAGTAGTACCACTGGTAACATAGCTCGTGGATACAGGTTTAGGTAGGTAGGGAATAAGAATAAAAGGGAAAAAATATATAAAACATAGTTTCAGTATAGGTTAGGGAACGCTCTTCAGCATACTCAGAGAAAACAATTTCATGTACATGATTTGCTTTGAAATTTTAAAGTGATAAATGCTTAATTTGATGCATGCAAATAGAATCGCTAAGTAGTTGTATTATAAGTCTCTACAGCCTCTCAAGACACAGAACCGTTTTACAGAAAAGCAAGTGGGAAGCCAAAAGAGTCAGCATAGCGTATTGCCTGTGTGTTCTGCTTCAAGCGGAAGGAAGCATGGGTGTGGTCAATCAGCTTCATAGGCGCTATTTCAGTGTCTCCTACGGACCTTGCCAGGCATAGAAGAGCACACAGAAATACATAGACCCACTTGCATAATCTGTTATTTTTGCTTTAAGGATGGGCTAATCCCACGGTAAGGGGATTAAGCCACCCTCTATACCACCGAAGCCTGTATGTAAAGTGTTAAGAATTAACAAACAAGAGCATAAGTTATTAAATAGACTGCTTAAGGCAACATCACTCTCTAAGTCACCACACACAGTGCCCCCTGCTAGAAATGAAACATGCAAGGAATTTGATGCAAGGGTATCATTTTTTGACTATTTTTACATTAATCCATGGGTAGATATTCTAGTAAAGTGGAGTGAAAGTATGGGTTCCTTCAACCCGTTTCCCCGTGATGGATTTAGTGATGTGTTTCACATGAACATAATCAGAGGTTTATGTTTTGGGGAAAATAAGGTATTTCCTTTCTTTGGCCCTAATCCAGCTTGAGACATGGAGTCTGAGTCCCACAAATCCCTTTAAACAGCCACACCCATACACTCTGGTGCATCTAAATCATGTCCCAACCTATCAGGGGGACATGATTTGGATGAAATCATGAGATCGTTTAGGGCACGTTGGCAACATCTAAGATTAGTTCCAGCTGCCCCTGGTGAAGCATAGACTATCCAGTCTTGAGTTTCTGTAGCCCCTATAAGACAGGCAGCTAGTCCAGATCCAGTTCACTCACCTGACTCATCCCAAGTTGATTCTAAACTTGTGAAGGACATAATGGAGATTGAAGTTACCCCTCTTCATCCTCTGGTGCATTCAGGGGTTGCCCCAGTCCTAGCTCAGCTCAGTCCCAGCTCTTACTCTGCGCAACCTAAAGTTCGGTGGCAGATAGCAGTTTGCATACACAGGCAGTGTAAAAAAGGAACTACATTCCAGTCTGACAGGACTAGCAGAGCTGAGAGCGGAGATCAGTTTCGGGAAGTAAGGAGAGAAATCCCTCCATGCTGATGTCTGCTCCACAAAGTTCATTCCCATATATTGTTATGGGTAATGATATTGTATTAAACCAATGGACAGTTAAGAGGTAAATTACATTTTAAAAATAGTCCTGATCTACACCATAAACCATCAGCTGCCATTAGTACAGAATAAATGAATGTCTTTTGTGAGATGAGATATTAAAAGCCCTCAAATTAACCACATTTGTGAATGTACCCATGCTACTACACTCATGACCACAAGATTGGTCAGTATTTCCATAGATGATTGCGTGTTAGGACATATGGAGTGTTTCCTTCTTTGGCTGAGGATGCCAGAAGCTGTTCTCTAAGAGCTTTTGGAAATGAAAGCCCCTTTCCAATTCTCTGTCTTTCAAGAATGATTTAGAGGAAGTACAGTAGAACACATGGGAATACAGGACATATTTGTGGAGCAGGTGCAGCAATTAATAAAATAATTCAGTAATATTTACACAGTTTTATACTATTATTGAAACCTAAGGTTGGAATACCCCTTAAAAAAATATTATTGCTTGTAGAGTCAGAAGTTTAGAAAAAAAAAAGTCTGCAACGGAGTGATGGTTTAGCTAGCAGAGCTAATGATTTTAAAACAGGTTTGTATAATAGGGAAATGTTTTATATATATATATATATATATATATATATATATATATATATATATATATATATATATATATATATATATATATATATATATATATATATGTTTAGAAATGTACAGTATGTTTTATTTACATGTTATTATAATTTGTCTGGGTTTTGTTTTTGTCTGATTGTTAAGAGCTCTCCAACAACGATTGGTAAGTATTAGGGATAAGCTTCGAATTTGTCGAACGTTAGTTCGATTCGAAGATTGGCTGTTCGCCCGTTTGTGGAATGGCAAACAAATGTGCTTCTTCACGGGAACTTCGAGTTCCCGCATCCATAATTATTTTTTTATAGTTATTTTATTCTTTTTACATTTTAGCATGGGATTCCCCTTAAAATGCTTACCAGACCCGAAAGGCCTGGTATGGATTTTGGGGGGGACCCCACGCCATTTTTTTTTTTTTTCATTTTTTTATCTGTATTGCCGGGAGCCGACAATACATTACGGCTGCGAGCAAGTTTAAATGACATTTTTTCCTTTAGAAATGTCAGTATTGCTGCAGCAGGCTACAAACAAATTTGCCACTTTACAGGCACATTAAGGGGGCCCCCCAGGCACGATATTTAAAGGAATTTTCATTTTTATTGTTTCACTTTAGGCATTATTAAAATCACTGCTCCTGTAAAAAACTATTGTTTTTAAAAAAAAGGTTTTACCATTGATTTATGTCCCTCAGGGCAGTACCCAGGTCCCCATACACTTTTTTGGGCCAATGACTTGCATTTAAGCCTTTAAAATTAGGACTTTTGATTTTTCTTGTTCGTGTCACATAGACTTTAATGGAGTTTGCATGTTCGCTTGAACATTTCCCCTGTTCTAGATGTTCTGGTGCGAACCGAACAGGGGGGTGTTCGGCTCATCACTAGTAAGTATGTATTGTGTTGGGCACATATTTTTAAGCCTATGCCAAAGGCACAGTTTAATTGGAAATATGCATAAGTGAAATGTGACATCACTACTATATTACATGTATTTAATGATACCAAAATTCCTCTCCAGAGGAACCTTATCAGATAAATTTTAATCTAAGAAAAGTTTAATTGCAATTTTAAGGAGAAGTTAAGTATAAATTAATGTTTAATGAAGGTGTAGTGTTCCCTCTTAAAAATAATGTCTTTCTTTATTTAAAATGTTTTGTGAAATTGCAGAAGTTAGTTTACTTTAGTCACTCTGACACCACAAGGGGAGTGACAAAACTCTGAGCTAAAGTGTCAAGAATGCTCAGAATACAGAATACATATATTTTTTTGCAAAATACTTGCTAGGCTAGAGGAAACAAAAGGGGGGTTTTGAATATAATGTAGTGAATTATTAATAGTTGGGTTATATTTAAATTATCTGAGTCTGATTTACATTTAAGCCCCTATTAAATAATTTTTTGCTGGAAGTGCCTGTGGTCGCATTGTTGCAGGTTTGGAGGGCATTTTGTGCATCAGATTAATATGCCCTGAACTTACTCCGATGTGTCCCCTAAATGGCATGGGGTATTTTCTTTTTGTATTTAAAGGAACCTTAAATAAAAAAATGATTGGCAATCCATTTTACTTATCTTACAAATAAATTGGACTTAATTCTAGTACATATAATATTGCCATGTTTGTAATTTACATTTAAGGTAGATAGAAGTTAAACTAGTATTGAGTATATTCTTATCAATTCATGTTATATGTGGAGTTTTGCATGAGGTTTTCTAGTTTGTCTAAATCATATCAAATTTGTCTCCATTTCCTACCCCTGACATTGCACGTCAGTGTACATATATCACTGTAGAATACATATTGGTTAATTTGAACTCCATATTCAGCTGAATCAAGGCTTGGTTGCAAAAGTAGATGTAGCAAGAATAGTGGAAATATTTTTCAGCCATAATGCCAAGAAGTGGTGGTTAAGAAAGAAAAGGAGAGAGGGGCGGAGCCGGCTAGCGAGGCAGATGGAAGCGTGAGCCAGAAGCTCCTCGCTAAACAGACACACCGGAGCAAGTAGAACACAGAGGGTCAACCCAAAACCAGCCAGCTACGCACCGGACAATCCCAGGCATCACCCGAACATGCCACAAAAGCGCAAAGACCGCTGCAGACCTGGTAAGATGATAGACTTCTTTTCACCTCACACCAGGCCGCTCAGCCAAGATGGCGCCGGCCCGCCACGAGCTCCCAGCACTCAGTCACAGAAGCCTTCTAGCTCGGCACGGAGGGGATCCTCCCCGAGCTCCCTGGCGGACCCTTTGCTCCTTGCTCAGCATTCGACCTCAGGATCACAATCTAGCAGTCCTGTGAAGTCTAAGCAAAAAACCTTCCATGAACTGTCTCCCCCTCACCGCAGTATATCTGTGGATGACACCCTGGAGTTCCAGGACACTCTAGCAACCATCCCTGCTGGGGATCACCCCGTGCTGGCATCGATGTTTAAAGATGTAATGCTGTCTTTGAGGTCAGCTATCCATTCTGACATGCTGCAACTGGTGTCACAATGCAGCTCAGCAGTCACAGCAGTATCTGACAGGGTCTCCACCATAGAAAACAAGATGGGGGAATTCGCGGACACTTTTAATAATATGGTGGACGCCCATAATGAACATGATGATGATCTGGTTTGGCTCAAATCAAAGGTGGCTGATCTTGAGGATCGTTCCCGAAGGAACAATGTCAAAATCAGGGGCATTCCTGAGTCGGTTAAACCACCAGACCTAGCAGCATTCCTTACATCTATTATGCAGGAAATCCTTCCTAACACGGCTCTGGGTGATCTGGCCATCGACAGGATCCACAGGCTACCGAAGCCCAAACATATCCCAGACAAATATCCTAGAGATGCCATAGCTAGGATCCATTTTTACACAGTGAAGGAGCAACTTATGGCAAAAGTGCGTAAAGCGGTGGATCTCCCGCCTAGTATGCAGGGCCTGTCCTTCTATGCAGACCTTTCAGCTCACACTATGAACCGGAGGAGGAATCTAGTGACTATCACTAAACCCCTTAGAAATCATCATATCCAGTATCGCTGGAACTACCCTGCAACCCTCATTGTTACTAGAGGGGATAAGGAATTTAAAATCTCCACCCTGGAACGGGGCATTGAGCTCCTTCGACAGTGGGACATTCTGGAAACGACAGATCCTCCTGGGGCTCACACGGCCACTTGGGATCCTGAGCTACCTGCTTCGAATTGATCTAAATGACCTCCTGGAACTTCACTGATCCCTTGGAGTTGACCCTCCATATGATCCAACACTCGGCCCTACCGTCTCCGACTGTTCTGTTCGGCTACTCTCGTGTTTTGTGTTCTCTTAAGTTCCCCGGATTAGCAGTATCAACACTGCTCAGATTTCCAGTTGGATATCGCCTCATTTTTAAAAGAAAGTTGGCACGGTTCGCATACCTGTGCCCATATAAGGTTATTTAACGTTTGTTTGCAGGGCTCTGCATACATAGTGATTTACACTGAACTGTTGATAAATTTATCCCTGCTGTTTCTTTTCTTTTTTTCATCTTCTACCATTTATGACCCACGGTAGCATCTCTCCAGCCCTACAAGGTTCCACCAAGTCAACCTGAATTCTACAGCCTCACTACAGGACCTCCTGGACTGCCAGCATCATCGCTGTTACCGACGCACCAGATTGGGGTAGGATCTCTTGGACATTGTCACCCGCTCTGCACTGAGACACTGTTTTTTATTTCTTTCCCACATTGTTGTTTTTTTGACCAAAGTTTCACTACTCCTACCACATCATGGCATTTAAACTGACCTCCCTCAATGTCCATGGGTTGAACAGCCCATTTAAAAGGCATATGCTCTGGCGTGAAGTGAAATCTCAAAAATGTGATATTATGCTAATACAGGAGACTCATTTCTGCGCCACGGATCCTCCCAGACTCACTAACAATCAATTTCCACACATCTACTACGCAAATGGCCCCAAAAAGAAGGGAGGTGTGGCCATTATCGTTAAGAACTCTGTGCCCTACAAATACCATGCTCATCTTTCGGACCCGGACGGTCGCTATATACTCTTACACTGTGCAATTAATAATGTTGAATATACCATCCTCAATATCTACGCCCCAAATGTGAGACAATTTTCATATATCACTAAACTATGGAAACACCTCCAACCGAACATTAGGGGTCATGTGATCCTGGGGGGGGACATGAACCTAGTAGCTAACACACGCCAAGACATCTCCAGCGGGGCCCGCACATACCCCCGGAGATCAGACCTCACTAATTTTTTAAAATCCACGGGCCTCCAAGATGTATGGCGATGTCATCACTCTACGGAGCGAGATTACTCCTTTTTCTCAAAGGTTCATGCCTCCTACTCGAGGATAGATATGTTCTTTACAGACAAATTCCTGCTACAAAAAATTGTGGACTCTTCCATTGGTCAGATCACATGGTCGGACCACGCCCCCGTGTCGATGACGGTTGGCCCGCGGGTGTTCTCCACGAGGGCTAATAGGTGGAAAAACGACACAAGTGTCTTTTGCGATTCGGGGTCTTCGTCTGAGGTCCGTGAGGCCTTGGAGGAATTCTTCCGAACGAATGAAACGGGGGATGTATGCCCACTGATTGTATGGAATGCTCATAAGGCTTTTATGCGTGGTTTCCTTATGTCTAAGAGTGCTGCACTGAGGAGGCAGAGGAGGCAGCAACTGGACGATCTTTTGAAAAAGATCCAAAATTTAGAAACATTAAACAAATGCACCCCCCTTCCAGACATTAGCGGCCAATTATCCGATGCACAACATGAGCTCCGATCACTACTGATAGGACAGCACCAGGCCCATGTACGCAGACTGAAGGCCAACTCCTTTGCCCATGGCAACAAGGCTGGCAAACTGTTAGCGACTCAACTGAAAGACAAGCAGGCCCGACAGCGTATATCTAATTTGACACACCATTCCTCGAAACAGACATTGACCAACCCTAAGGATATTGCCGACGCCTTCAGCCACTATTATGGTGAGCTGTATAACTTACATGATGACGTGACCACCCCACAACCATCACCAGACGACATTGACAAATTTCTCGCCTCGATTTCCCTACCCAAATTACAAGCCACAGACTTACAGGAACTGAACCTCCCTATAACGGATCTTGAAATCGAAAGAGTCATTCAATCTCTACCCATTAATAAAGCTCCTGGCCCTGATGGGTTCTCTTCGGAGTACTATAAGCAATACACGCATATTCTAACCCCGAAACTCCGGAGGGTATTCCACAAGGCTGCCTCCTCTGCCTCCTTCCCCCCTGAGATGTTGGAGGCTACTGTGGTTACGTTACCTAAACCGGGGAAACCCCCGGATTGTGCGAAGAACTTCAGGCCCATTTCTTTGCTAAACGTGGACCTGAAGGTCTACGCAAAGATTCTGGCAAACAGAATCTCGAAGTTCCTGCCTGGCCTTGTCAAACAAGATCAGGTAGGGTTTGTAATGGGCCGTCAGGCCACCGATGCTACAAGGAGAATGCTGAATCTCATCCACCATGCCGAGTCCACTCGTACTCCCACTGTGTTCCTGTCCCTTGATGCCGAAAAGGCCTTTGACAGGATACACTGGGGTTATCTTCATAAAGTTCTGCAACAATTCGGCATGGGGGGTGAGATTCTAGACGCAATACTAGCATTATATAAGGCACCTTCGGCCTATGTGTACACAGAAGGAATGTTTTCCTCCAAATTTAGTATAACAAATGGCACTCGCCAAGGGTGCCCATTATCCCCATTGATGTTTGTCTTATTGATGGAACCCTTTGCAGAAAAAATTAGAAGCCACCCAGGTATTAGGGGATTAGATATTAAGAACATCAACAACAAGATTTCGCTGTTTGCGGACGACGTCATCTTGTCTGTGACATCTCCCCGGACCTCTTTGTTGGCAGTCCAGGAGGTGCTCAAAGAATTTAGCTCGGTTTCATATTACAAGGTGAATGACACTAAGTCGAACATGTTAGGCGTAGCAATTCCCGAACACATGACGAAGGAGATTCAAGGCAGTGTCCCTTTTCAATGGGGTAATGGCCATATCGACTACTTAGGTATCAAGCTTACCAGCAAGACGGGGGACCTTTACAGATCAAACTTTACACCGTTCCTTGACGTCCTCACACAGGAGTTAGCTAGATTAGGCAAATTCTACCTTACTTGGTCAGGCAGGAATGTTGCGTTTAAAATGCTGACATTTCCAAAGCTCCTGTACCTGTTTAGAGCACTCCCCATCAAGATTCCCTTAACGTTTTACAGATCAGTACAGTCTCTAATATCTAAATTCCTCTGGGCCAGTTAAAAACCCCGTTGCTCCCACATGCACCTGATCAAACACCCTCTCATGGGGGGTATGGGTGTCCCAGATGTGCGGGATTACCATATGGCTGCTATACTCACCCAATCCATACACTGGTTGAAACACGCACGGACACCTAGCTGGAGGTCCATTGAGCAAGCAGTGGTTACTCAAGGTACCCTAACGGACCTCATTCTCAGTATTCCATTGGCTAATGGCATTTACCCAATGGCGCACCCTACTATTATGCCCACAATACAGGCATGGCGTTACTTTTATGCTCACAGTGCCAAGCGAACTAGAAGAGTAGATGTCCCTATTCCTTTGACGGCGCTCTCTTTCATATCCCCAGGCCTACATTTGAGGCACTGGTCCACATATGGCCTCCGCACGCTTAAAGATATCACACACAACCCGGCAGGTTTTTCCTTCTCTGGATGGTGTACCCGCTATCCGTTGTTTGCCAAGGAATTTTTCACATACTCTAGAGTGTCCCACTTGATTTCCAAAGTATCCTCAGTCGACATCCCTTTTCCTGAACCGATTCACATGCTGTGCTTCGGAATCAATCAACACACGAAAGGAATAGGTAAATTCTATGCCTCCCTAAACGATAAGAAGACATTTGTGAAAAACGCCTATCACATAAAGTGGGAGGGGGATCTAGGTCAGGACTTTACAGAAGTTCAGTGGTTACGTTCTTATACCCATACAGCTACTCACACTAGATGTTCCAATTTTAGGGAAGGTCTTTTAAAAATACATCAGCGGTGGTATAAAACGCCATATTCTATTGCCAAATACTACCCAGGCGTCTCAAACTTATGCTGGAGACAGTGTGGGCAAGTTGGAACTCTACTCCACGTTTTGTGGTCCTGTGTCTCCTTGCGGAGTTTCTGGGCTTCTGTTTCTAAATTGATTGCGGAGGTGACGGGAATGCTAAACAAGGTTGCGGTAGAACAGGCACTACTAGGCATAAATATTGACAGATACCCTCCCCAATTGAGGACAGTGGTTCAGAATATCCTTTTTGCTGCAAGGTTGTCCATAGCACGTAGGTGGAAATGTGAGGATATCCCTACCAGGAGAGAGGTGGTACAAATAGTAGGAGAATCATATGCACACGAAAAAACTCTAGCTATCTCTGCTTTTAAAATGCAACAGTTTCGGGCGCGATGGTCCGCCTGGACTGACTATGTTGGACAGCGTGGTACCCGATAATCTAAATTTCTCTTGTCATGTATGTAATTGATACTGTGGAGGTTGTGCTGGGGGACGTGGGTGGGGGGAAGTGGGGGATGGGGCTAAGAGAGGGGACGCAGCAGGATCCCTTTGGGGCGTCCCCCCCGGAGTGGCTATAGCGCCGCACTGCCCCACCCCGCGCCCTCCCCCACGGGTCGTGGCGTGAGATTGATTTCGTTGTATGTTTGGGTGCTACGCTGTCCTTGACATTTATACCAATTACTGCTGCTGTGGGTCATATCTTCATACCTTTATACTTTAAACTTTTGTTCAGTCATTTAATTGTAATTCTCAGTTATCCAATTATTCATAAGTTATATTATAATGCAACTGTTATGTATGTAACTCATTATCTTTGCAAAAACCAAATAAAAAGATTTTCAAAAAAAAAAAAAAAAGAAAGAAAAGGAGAAGTAACTTAATGTTGACATTGTGTAATGTATGTCCTAATTTAACGATGAAGAACAAAATATATATTTTAATAATATGGATTTGACACATATATAAAAGGAGAAGGTGTTTTAAGAAAAATATATGAGATTGTTTGAAACTGTATGAATGGAAGGGCAAAATTAATGAAGGAATGAGAAGGTGCTTTATTGTGTTGAGGAAAACAAGAATCAAGGCAGAATAATAATGCAATAGTGTTGGGTTATGCTCAATGAATGCACAAGGTTTACCATTTAATCAGTTAAATGCCTAAGGCATGGATTTTCTGCGTAGGTTTTAAAAATGTGAACAAACAGGTGTTTATTTCATGAAATATATTGTGCTCACTTATTGTGGGAGTAAAATGTTGCTATGCCCCTGTTACCCTTGGAGGAAAGTTGAATAGCAAGCCTAACACCTATTAGGTTTTGCAAGTGTTAAGATGCTAAGGTTTCTTAGCGAGAAAGTTTGTTTGAGAACGGTCTTAAAGTGACTAAGCTTTTCTATATTTACTTAATTCATTGCTGTTTTATTTTGTTTATGATAGTTATATGCTGCAAAGTTAGGAAACTAAGTTCTGAGTCCGAGTATGTGTTTAGAAAGGGAATTCTGTTTTGGGACCCCTGGTTTCACTCCTGCTGCAATACCGGGTTTTAGAAAGACGTTCATTTGAATATATGTTGAATCTATACATGTCTAGTAATGGAAACTGCTGCTACAAAACATTTTATCTCTGCATGCGTAATGGACTTATGGACTTAAGTTTGAATTCTTAGAATGACAGAACATTATTTTTAACTACTCCAAAAGTTAAGAAACTTTATCTAGTAGTTTAGATGATTCTGTGGTTATTCATGTTGACTGGAGAGTATCCACCCTGCCCCATTCATGTGAAGAAATGAGCCCCCCCATTCATGCCCCTATCTGGATGCTCTACTTGAAGAAATGTCTACATCGTGTACATGGAAATGTTGATGTTCTAAAGCCAAAACAGGAGGTCCTACCTATGATGTCCAAAAGCTTTGCCAAGCCATCATCTTGGTATGAAGTGTCTCCACTCTTCATTGCTGAAGGTTAAAAGAGGACTCCTGATGGAAAAGGCTCCTGGGAAAGCCTAGAGGAAGAGCCATGATGCCAAACCCAAGGCCTGAGAGTTCCAGTGAACACCACAAAGGAGATCTGAGGTACCAGCCCAAAGATCTAGCCCAGAGGATGCTTTCTTGCTCTGCCAGTCTGTTGGTGAATGTCAAGTTCTGTCCTTACCAAGAGGCAGGTTTAATGGTGTGAACCTTCTAATTGCATGAATGGGTACAGTATCAAAGTTTGGAGGTATTGTAGAAGTTTAGAAAATGAACTTAAGGAGTGAAATAATGTTGACTTTGTAATTTGGAAATGTATGGACATTCGCAAGCCATTGTGTTCTTTTCTATTTTTACTGAGGACTATTTTTATCCATCTAAAGACTGCCATGTCCACTTTCCCTTGTATCTTTAATGGACACTTTGCTAGACAAGTAAGATCTTGTCATCTACTAATTTTGGTATATATTGCATTCAAATTTGTTATGTGTATGATTTTAAAAATGGCATCTAGGAAGGCGAAGCAGGTCGAGAAAGGTATTAAGAATGAGTTAGATTTGTATTAGTGTTCCTTCTTTAACCACTTGCCTACAGTGCACTTTCACCCCCTTCCTGCCCAGACCGATTTTCAGCTTTCAGCGCTCTCACACTTTGACTGAGAATTACTCAGTCATGCAACACTGTACCCATACAAAAATTGTGTCCTTTTTTCACACAAATAGAGCTTTCTTTTGATGGTATTTGATCAATACTGGGTTTTTTATTTTTTGTGCTATAAATAAAAAAAGACTGAAAATATCGTGAAAAAACTCATTTTTCTTTGTTTCTGTCATAAAATTTTGCAAATTAGTCATTTTTCTTCACAAATTTTGGCCAAAATTTATACTGCTACTTATCTTTGGTAAAAAAACCCAAATAAGTGTATATTATTTGGTCTTTGTGAAAGTTATAGAGTCCACAAGTTATGGTGCTATTCATTGAAAATTGATCACACTTGATCACACCTGATGTACTGAAGGCCTATCTAATTTCTTGACAGGTTATTTCTCTCACACAGCACATGTATACTTGCAACTACACCCCAAAACACATTCTACTACTCCTCCTGAGTATGGCGATACCACATGTGTGAGACTTTTTCACAGCCTGGCCACATACAGAGGCCTAACATCCGAGTAGCAGCGTCCGGCATTCTAGGAGCACAAATTACACATATCATTTCCTGACAACCTATCGCACTTTTGAAGGCCCTGGAGCACCAGGACAATGGAAACCCCCATAAAATGACCCCATTTTGGAAAGCAAACAGCCCAACGTATAATTTTTGAGGCATAATGAGTCTTTTGAAAATGTCATTTTTTTCCACAAGTTTTTGGAAAATGTGGAAAGAAAATGAAAACACATTTTTTTTACACAAAGCTGTCCATTTATGCAATATTTCTAACACATCGCATGTACATAGCAAAACTTGCACCCCAAAATACATTCTGCTATTCCTCCTGAGTATGGCGATACCACATGTGTAACACTTTTTCACAGCCTGGCCACATACATAGGCCTCACATCCAAGTAGCGCTTTACACAAAGTTGTCCATTTATCCACTTTAAGACTGGGCCTATTTTTGACACTTGGTGTTTACAAGCTAAAATCATTTTTTTTGCTAGAAAACTACTTTGAACCCCCAAACATTATATATTTTTTTTTAGCAGAGACCCTAGAAAATAAAATGGAGATCGTTGCAATATTTTTTATCACACCATATTTGCGCAGCAGTCTTCCAAATGCGATTTTTTTGAAAAAAATTCACTTTTTTGAACTAAAAAATAAGAAAACAGTAAATTTAGCCCAATTTTTTTCCATAATGTGAAAGATAATGTTACGCCGAGTAATTAGATACCCAACATGTCATGCTTCAAAATTGCGCATGCTCACAGAATGGCGCCAAACATTGGTACTTAAAAATCCCCATAGGCAACATTTTAAAAATTTCTGCAGGTTACTAGCTTAGAGTTACAGAGGAGGTATAGGGCTAAAATTATTGCTCTCGCTCTAACGATCGCGGCGATACCTCACATGTATGGTTTGAACACCGTTTACATATGTGGGCGGGACTTGCGTATGCGTTTGCTTCTGCGCGCGAGCTAACGGGGACAGGGCGCTTTAATTTTTTTTTTTTTTTTCCTATTTATTTTATTTATTATTTTTTTATTTTTACACAGTTTAAAAAAAAAAATGTTTTGATAATTTTTATTCCTATTACAAGGAATGTAAACATCCCTTGTAATAGAAATAGGCATGACAGGTCCTCTTTATTGTGAGATCTGGGGTCAAAAAGACCTCACACCTCACAACTACACTAAAAAAAAAAAAAAAAATTGTTGAAAGAGGAAAAAAAAAAGCAAAAAAAAAAAGCGGCTCTTTAAACCGGTTGCTAGGCAACGTCTTTTGACGTAGCTCCGGTCCTCCAAAACCATAGAGTTGAGTGAGGGCCATCTTGCCCTCACTCGACTTCCTGTCTCTGAGGATCCGGGACCGGATAGTTTTCCCCGCTGCCGGCGGGTCCGGTAAGCTGGGAAAACGTCTGGGACGCGGCAGGAGGGGGGGGGGGCACCTCTTCCCCTGCACCGTAAGGGTAATTCCGCGGCGAATCCGCCACTGGGACCACCCTTATCTGAAAGCCGACCGCCTGCCGTTTCAAAAAATACCGGGGTTATGGGGGCTATCTGCTGCCATAACCCCAGTATTTAGCTTTTAATGGCCGACGCATATAGTCGTTAGGCGGTCAGTAAGTGATTGCATGTATATGGCAAACAGGTGACGATGACTGACGGGGTGACAGGTGATGATGACTGATGGGGTGACAGGTGACAATGACTGATGGGGTGACAGGTGACGATGACTGATGGGGTGACAGGTGACGATGACTGATGGGGTGACAGGTGACGATGATTGATGAGGTGACAGGTGATGATGATTGATGAGGTGACAGGTGACGATGATTGATGGGGTGACAGGTGACGATGATTGATGGGGTGACAGATGACAGTCACTGACGGGGTGACATGTGACGATGATTGATGGGGTGACAAGTGACGATCACTGATGGGGTGTCAAGTGACGATGATTGATAGGGTGACAGATGACGATGACTGATGGGGTGACAGGTGACGATGACTGATGGGGTGACAGGTGACGGTGATTGATGGGGTGACAGGTGACGGGCGATGGTCACTGATGGGTGACAGGTGACGGGCGATGGTGCACGGCGGTACTGATGGCAGTCTCTGGTGACCGGTGAACTTTAGGCTATGTTCACATGTGAGCGTAGCGATCACGGGCAGAATCACTGCGATTCTGCCCGTGATCCAGAAATCATTGCAAATTGCGGGACGCCTGTGCGTTGCCCGTGATTTGCAATAGCACCCCAAATGCTGTGCGATGTTGCTGCGATTTCCGCCTGCCGAATCGCGGTAACATCGCACAAACAACGCATGACGCTCCAAAGAAACTCTTGTACCTTTTTTGGGCGTCATGCGATGTTTGCGCGATGTTACCGCGATTCGGCAGGCGGAAATGGCGGCAACATCGCACAGCGTTTGGGGTGCTATTGCAAATCAGGGGCAACGCACAGGCGTCCCGCGATTTGCAATGATTTCCGGATCGCGGGCAGAATCGCAGTGATTCTGCCTGCGATCGCTGCGCTCACATGTGAACGTTATGGGTGTCAATTTCTGGGCACTGATGAGGTGACTGTTGGGTGACAGGTGACATTGGGGGGGGGCTGAGGACTGTGTGGGGACCTTTATTAGTGTGATTTTTACTTTGTGACATGTGTACAGAGCAGTAACTCACTATTTCTAGCTCTTCTCCCCTCATACTGGAAACTGTATGAGGGGAGAAGAGCTAGTAACACTGAGTTACTGCTCTTTGTTTACATTTTGTGATCGGCTGTGAATGGATTCACAGCCGATCACATAGTAAACAGTCACTGTCAGTGACTGTTTACTACCGCCGGTGACAGCTGTGTTCCTACGGAACACAGTGCCACCGACATGATCGCGCTGCGCGCTCCCGATCGCGCATGCGCGGTCATCTGGTGGGCGCCTTCATTGTGATCGGCTGTGTCATTGGAACACAGCCGATCACGTGGGAAACAGCCACACCCATTGGCTGTTTCCCCCCTGCCGGTGTTCCGTGAGAATTACCTACCCGTGAGAAAAACCTACCTCGTCACTTCCGGTTTACGGCAGTGTGTGTAACGCGAGCAGTTACATTAAAACAGCTGTGCTGCACTATGAGTCATCTCCGCTCCTGTCCCGGTCACTTCCCTGATCTCGGCTAATAAATATAAAAGCGGCGGCGGCTGTATGAAAAGATAAATCACGGAGCCGCCAGCCGCTTTTATATTTACTAGCCAAGATCAGGGAAGCGACCGGGACAGGAGCGGAGATGACTCATAGTGCAGCACAGCTATTTTATGTCACCGCCACGTCGGTAGGTTTTTTTCACGGACACCGAGATCAATTCAGACTAGTGAGCATGCGCACTAGTCTGATCCTCAGCTCTTCCATTAGGTCTCCGGGGCTGTGAGCATGCGCACTGCTGTGCTGCTCAGCTGTTCCTGGCAGGAAGTGACGTAGGTAGGTTTTTCTCACGGGGTAGGTAATTCTCACGTTACACCGGTGACGGGGGGTGTCCCGGGGACACCCCGACACCGGCAGTGCAGGGCGGCGCGCACGCGATCGCGCGCCTGCCCTGCTTAACCACTTTACCACCGGAGGATTTTGCTGTCTTCCGTCCAGGCCACTTTTTGCGATTCGGCGCTGTGCGACTTTAACTGACAATTGCGCGGTCGCGCGACGCCGTACCCAAACGAAATTTACGTCCTTTTTTTCCCACAAACAGAGCTTTCTTTTGGTGGTATTTGATCACCTGTGCGATTTTTACTTTTTGCGCTATAAACAAAAAAAGAGCGTTTATTTTGAAAAAATAACAATATTTTTAACATTTTTTTATATGAAATTCCCCCCAAAAAATATGTAAAAATCAATTTTTTTTTAAATTTTTGGCCAATTTGTTTTCTGCTACCTATGTTTGGTAAAAAAAATCGCAATAAGCGTATTTTGATTGGTTTGCGCAAAAGTTATTGCGTTTACAAACTAAGGGAAAGATTTCTGTCATTTTTGGTGTTTTTTTTTTTAACGCGTAATGGCGGCGATCTGCGATTTTTTTTGCGGGACTGCGACATTGCGGCGGACAGATCGGACCCTTGACTGACATTTTTAAAACTTTTGGGGGTACCAGTGACATTACTGCAGTAATCAGTGCTATATATATGCACTGTTACTGTAAAAATGACACTGGCAGTGAAGGGGTTAATTTTATTGGAGAGGGAGGGGTTAATGTATGCCTAATGCTTACTGACGTGTTGGGGGGGAGGTGACTGTGTGACAGAAGGACAGATCGGATGTCCAGCTATGCTGAACACTCCGATCTGTCACTCCCTGTCACTATGGAGATCCGCCCGCTGTGTTTACACACAGCGGGCGGATCTCCAGACTCGATCCCCGACGATCGGGTAAGAGCAGCGGCGATCGCCGCTGCTCCTCCCCTGGCCCGACTCCCGCTGTGAATGAAAACAGCGGGAGCGCGCCTCCGGCGGCGCGCGAGCGCCGCCTACAGGGGGAGGAGTCCAGCGACGTAGGTCTACGTCGCTGGACGGGAACGAGCCACTGTGCCGCAGTAGCAGCACAGTGGCCGGTGGTCAAGTGGTTAAAGTGCCGCCGTCATATGACGGCGGCCCAGGATAATGGTCGCTCCGCTCCGCCGTCATATGACGGCGGGCGGGCGGCAAGCGGTTAAAGGAACAAAGGGGAGATTGATAGGATATTGATCTCTCTGAATGTGGATTTTTTGCAGAAGTTAATCATTTACATGTACTGTATTTGCAATGCTTTATGGAATTATGGTTGGAGAAATACTTTAAAGCTTAAGATTTTGTGTAACAGTAGGTAGAGGAAATGGCTTGCATGAGAAAAAGGAAGTCTCTTCATGTCCTAGCCGACCTCAGATGTACAGACTTATACAATGTGTCAGGAAGGTTCTGCCAGAAGACAAGTTATTAATACCTGCAGGCAAGTCCCTGTTCCTCGAACCTCGCAAAGAAAAGGTGCATTAGCACGTGCTAACGTACGCGTGTATCCGTATGCGAAAAGGTAAACCAATATGCGCAGGAATGCGAATGGATGTGCGCATGCACGCACAATTGTGTGCAGCGCATCTTGTGACAGATGAAGGCACCAAACAGGCTATTTAAGCTGGATCTGCACCTAGGATCAGTTATGTCTCGTCTACAGCGTTCTGTGAGTGTCCTGTTCCCTGTTACCTGAGTCTGCTCCTGAAACACTGACCCGGCTTGCCTCTGACTATTCCTGCTCTCTGCCTGCATTGACTCCGGCCTGTTCCTTGACCATTCTCCTGCTTCCCCGTGTATACCTTATCTGATCGCTCTGTGTTTGACCCAGCTTGTCTGCCTCCGCTTATCTTCCAATCCCCCTTGGAGCTACCTAGTTGCTGCATTGGTCCATCTGCTACTGAGACATCTGTCTCCTTCTGGTGCTCTACTCAGCCAGCAATTCTGCAGCCTGCATGTCCACTGGCACTCGTATGATTCTGCACTCTTGCGCCACCTGTTTACTCTATCAGGTTCTCTGAGTCAGAGGTGTAAGCATAATCATAATCTACCCAACAGGTACGTGACACAATGTCTTTAGTAAGCAATATTGTTTGCCAGAATCTATAGGTAGATTTCTGGTAAGATGAACACATAGATGGGGAGGTATTTTAGAGGGTAAATGCAATCACCCATAAGAAGGGAATTGTATCCTATCAAGGGACACTGTGAGTAGGTGCCACCTTCATTGTCATGTGATATCCTATAATGTGCATCATCATATCCTGTATTGTGTCATTGTTATGAACCCTATAAAACAGAGGAAAAACGGAAATAAAAGTTGAGCGTTGTACCGACCTGGATTGTAATGTAATCTGTCTGTGTGTAAGAGGTTAATACAGAATTGAAGTAAGATTGAGACTAGTTAATAGAGAGATTAAGAGGTAATAAAAACAAGTTATATTACAGTTACCGCTGCAGAGGCTTCCATCTTCACCTGGTCTACCTTCCGGGTTCGTGGGCTGCCACGGCTTAAATAGCTAAGCTGCGATGACATCACTCCTGTAGTTGCCCCACAGTTCTGAAGGAATGGCACGGGTATGCCATTCCTTCAGAGCGCATGCGCCAGTGATGCCACCTGTTACTACTTACTAGAATATCTCCTAAACAATGCACGTTTAGGCGATATTCATTTTACCTACAGGTAAGCTTTATTACAAGCTTACCTGTAGGCAAAAATACATAAAGAGAGTTTACTGCCACTTTAATTTGTGCCTTTTATATTTTTCTGGTGTTTAGCTATAATAAAAGCTACAGATTCAAAAATATTTCACATTCTTTAAAATGAAACGAACATGTTAAAAGAGCAGTAAACCAATCTTTTTTTTGGCTATACTTCTATTTTGGGTTACACAAGTACATTTACTGATGTACTCTTGTGTCCCAAGGTCAACTGATAGTCATCTTTAGCTGACAGGGTAGAGCCAAGCAGCCGTCGAGAAGAATCCTAACAACCTTGTCACTATTCACAGCTGACAACTGGCTCTGTCTCACTACGTGCAGCTAAGAGCCAGTGACTCCAGCCAGTGCCGACTGTTCAGCGGTCATGTGATTGGTCAGCTCTTGGTCTTTGTGCTGATGTAGGACAGATGCAGCATCCAAAGGATGTTAAAGCATCAAGGTGAGCTGAAGTGTTTAATTTTTTTTGTCCTCAAACTTCTGCTCTAAAGCTTTTATGAGATTTTAAATATTAGGATAACAAAACTTGAGATAGATGTAGTTTCATCTGATGATGTGTGAAGAAACATAATAACTATATTGGCCACCTATGTTACCTATTGATACTGGTTTATTGTACCATTGTTACATTTGGCTTTGCCTTCATTTATTAATTGTAATACATTGTGATAACAAAGGGACATGGCTGTGTCTGCAACAAAATGATCTTTAAATACAACTGTCATTGCTTTTTGCACTGCCTGAAAAGTAGAAGAGAAGATTTGAAGCTGTTATAGCTGCAAAGGGTGGGCCAACTCAATATTGAACCCTACGGACTAAGACTCAGATGCCATTAAAGTTAATGTGCGTGTAAAGGCAGGTGTCCCAATACTTTTGTTAATATTGTGTATATTGTGTTAGCGGCAGGTTCCCATAGAGCAGAAGCTGATCTCTGCAAGATAAGAGGGAGTGCCAGCCTGGGTGTAGCTTGGGTGTACTATATTGTTCTCTGCCTACCAGAGAGCAGGATCTGCTAGTGAGGTATGCTCATGGTGCTCAGGTGCAGCTCAGTTTGTCTGAAGTGTTTCACACTGGTCCAATAGGGAAGCATATTGGTCAGTGGGAGGAAACCTGACAAATGAGTGCACAGGCGTTTAGTACAGCCCTGGTGTGTGGCAAGGGAATGTGCCTCGACGCATGCTGGGATACTGTATAAATGCCAAGGGCACATGTGCTGAGGGCCTGAAAGTTAGAGAGGAGCTAAACTCTGAGGAGTGGAAAGGATCTGATTCTGCATACAGTGAGAACAGATTTGTGTCATGGGGCCTGTCCTGAGAGGGCCATCCCTTCAGCTAGAAGAGTCAGTGGACGGGTGTCAGTCAAGGAGATGCTAGAGAGTGTCCTGAAGATAATGTAGTTGCATCAAGTCAGCTGCTGGAGAAAATAAGAAGACTTAACCCCCTTCCATACAAGTGGTAGTATAGGTAAAGCAATGTGACTGCTTCCACGAGTAACCTGGTGAGGCTAAGTGAGAGTTGTCCTCTATTCCCTTCTCTCATCCAAGTTCCACAATAAATATCAAAATCCAAAACCCCTGGACTGTTTATTGGGTAGCGAGCCATTGGGAGTAAGGATGGATGTGTAAACTGTCCCTAAGTGACTGTCTGCAGGTAATCAGAGAAGGCCCAAGAAGTAATCATACAGCAAGCCCTACGGGGACAGTGCTACATAGGCATAAAGTGTGATCACTTGTCTAAGCCAAATGGAGGTGTCCCTGGCATCTGGGGCAGCTGGTAACCAGCATGGAACATACGGCAGGGCTGTGCTGGAGGCACTGTCCAAAGGGAGACCTCAGAATAGTCAAGTGACCCATTTCAAAGCATCCACTTCCTCCTTAGACCTGATCTCATTTCTCTCTAAGGTCTGAAGAGGAAGTAGATGCTTTGAAATGCTGTGCGTTCCATGCTGCTTACCGGCTTGTCGGCTGACAGTTACGATCTGGACAGACTTTCCCATCTTCACACAACCTGCCCCAGATGCAGGGGACACCTCCATTTGGCTTGGACAATTCATCACACTATATGCCTGTTATAGCATCACTTTTGTGTGTAGCTAGTACTTACTTTTTTACAATAATTTTTTTTTACAATAAATTTGAATTTTAAACTGCTACACCCTGTTTGTCCCCTGTCACCTTCTTCCATTGCTCTGTGGTCCAGTGCTGATGCTCACATGCCCACTGTACTCCCTTTTGGCTGTGGACAAAGGTCAGTATGGGCACCCTGACCAGTCTGCCACTACAAAGCCCCAAACAAACTGTGATAGGCATTTTTTCAGCTTTCAACACATCAACTTCAGGGACAATATGTTTATTTTCTGCCTAATATATTCACTGATTTTCAGATGCTATTGTAATTAGATAATCAATGTCATTCACTTAATCTGTCAGTGGTCATAAATTTAAGGCTGATCAGTGTACATTTACAACCTATTTCTCTATCCCTAGATTACATGAGAGTTTAAACCTTGCATTGAGGGTCGGGGTGGGGGGTGAGGGGTTCTGCAAGGGCAAATGTCTGCTGCTGTGTGGAGTAAGGCTTTAATTAGAGCAGTAATGGGACAGATGTCACGGGTAACACAATACTGATGCTTTAGTATGTATTAATATATATTTTAACCAAGGTCTGTCATAGCAAATGTTAATTTCCCTGTGGTATTTCACCAATGAAAACATTTAAATAGACAATGTAACTCAAAGCATTGTTTAAATGCTACAGAACATGGCATTTGCAGATGAAAGTAATTGACAAATGAATTTTTAGCCTATTTAGAGATTATAAATGCAAAAATAATAATTCTTCTAAAGTATACACATAAAAATATTATGCGAAAAATCTGCCAGCAAGACCAACAGCAAATACTTTATGAAGCGTGTAAAATGTTAGGAAAAGACTTTGGAAACTCAATTAAAATACATACCCCATTTTACTTTTAGTTGCATCTCTTAATTTATGAAACCAGCTTTATATTTATAGATGAAGTCTGGAATAGGGCTGTGTTTAGAAATGGGGTTGGACGCTCGTAATTTTTACACACAAATTCATTACTTCTGGCCCTACGTTGTACTTGATAATGTAAGAAAACCTGTGACCAGTGGAGCAAAGAACAGAAATGGTCTAGGGCAGGGGTATCAAACTCAATCTCATTGTGGGCCGCATCAGCATTATGGTTGCCCTCAAAGGGCCGGTTGTATCGGTAAGACTAGATGTTTAGAACACCCCCCCCCCTGCATCAGATATCAAGAGCCCCCCCACCAACAGAGGTCAAAAATCCCAACCCTCCTGTACATAACAGTGCTCACCCCTTACTTTGTGCTGCTGCTCAGAAGAAGCTGGGGTAAGATCTGAGAAGCAGAAAGTGCAAGGTCTAGAAGAGAACTAAAGGAGGGCCGGAGTCTGCTGAATGCTGAGCCTGGGGGAGGCAGAGACAAAGGGGTGCTGTGGCTGCACTGAGAGGCGCAGGATCTGTAGGAGAAATTCTGACCTCCTCTCTGCTGCTGAATGCTGAGACGGGAGGTATTTTGGAAATTAATATACGCTTGATGCACAAATAACTATGTTGCGATAATAAGCGCACTTTTAGATATTAATATACGCCAAGTGCAATCAATCCTGTTGTGCTAAAAAGCATGGTTTTTAGTTCTTTTGTATAAGGTAATTGAGCTCTCTCAGCAGTACCCAGGAATTCAGACACAAGGGTGGTTATCACCTTGGATGCTTACAAGAATGTCCTGTCTAAGACAGGGAGCTCCATTTATTTATGAGACAAAGGAACAATCAACAGGAAGTGTGACTATACTACATCAGCCAATCAGTTCCAAATTTACAATCACATGACACAAGTTACTCACATAGAACCAGCCGGTGACACACTTGTATACATTCGAATATACAATAGATAGCAACCGCTGTCATACGAAGCCCCACCCCCTGGCCCGCCTCCTATGATAGACAGCACATTAGTGACCTCTATCATAGGAGCCGGTCCAGGAGACAGGACTTCTTATGACAGCGGTCGCCGGGTAAGCGGGAGATCCCCGCTCTGTGTAATCCACTGGCTCTCCTCTCTCTTCATTGCAGACTGCATTGGATGGGCACGCACTGGTGAGGCTGCATTGGATGGGCATGCACTGGAGAGGCTACATTGGATGGACACTGATCAGGCTGCATTGGATGGGCATGCACTGCTGAGGCTACATTGGATGGGCACTGATCGAGCTGCATTGGATGGGCATGCACTGGTGAGGCTGCATTGCATCGGCACTGATCAGGCTGCATTTGATGGGCAAGCACTTGTGAGGCTGCATTGGATAGGCATGCACTAGTGATGCGGCATTGGATAGGCAAGCACTGGTGAGGCTGCATTGGATGGGCACTGGTGAGGCTGCATTTGATAGGCACTGGTCAGACTGCATTGGATGGGCACTGATCAGGCTGCATTGGATGGGCATGCACGGATGATGCTGCATTGGATGGGCACTGATCAGGCTGCAATGGATGGGCATGCACTGATGAGGCTGCATTGGATGGGCACTGATCAGGTTGCATTGGATGGGCACGCACTGGTGAAGCTGCATTGGATGGGCACTGTTTAGGCTGCATTGGATGGGCACGCACTAGGCTGCAAGTGTGATCTCCCAGCTGCTATGGGAGACCTAGGATGTCTGCAGTCAGTGACAGAGCCGTTGCTTCCTGTAAAGTTCCGGCTCTGTCATAAGGGGAGTGATATGAAATGCATTCCGCCTGTGACAGGAGCCTTACAGGAAGCAGCGGCTCTGCTCTCTACTGCAGCCGCTGCTTCCTCCAGCAGTACCCGACGTCATGACCAGCATTACTCACCAGCAATAACCGCCAGCAGTAACTGCTAGCAATCTGCAAAATAAGTAGAAAAGGTACTGTATGTGCATTAGCGTGTGTAAATTGTTGCAATATGTTTTTTAATAACTAGTTGTGTTTTGTCATATGTCATGTCCTTGTTCATACATGTATGTATAAGGACATCACATTTTCTGGCTGCCTAAGTCATATGTGCTAGGGGTGCAACTAGCCCTCAGCACAAATCTATAAATATCCCAGCATTTGCAGTGTGACTCCTACCACCATGACCATTTCAAATCACTGAAGTGGTCATGGTGGTTAGAGTGTTCCTTTAATATCTCTCAGAAGAAGTAAACCTCTGTATGCTGATTCCATTTGATTTGATCATCCTCTAGTTGTGTTAAATTAGTGCAGGGGGGCAGGACGGCATGGGTGGGGAGCTGCGGCATTTTATTACTTATATACCTTAACTATAGTTTATATTTTATATGCGGCCCGAAAAAATTTCTCTACACTCAATGTGGTCCAGAGAAGCCAAAATGTTGGACACCCATAAATTCTAGCTAGTGTGCTAGTGTATATAATTTAGTTGTTAGTGTAGGTAAATTATCTTGGCCGGGAGTCAGGCCTGGGATGAATCTGAGTCAGGTTTAAGTGACTCAGGGAGGTTGGATGACTCATCTGACAACTTTTTCGGTGCCTCCCCCAACTTCTGAAATCTTGGAGAAGCTTCCAGGTGTAGTGGGTGGAGGCTAGGAGGGGCTGTTATGCATATTTATGAGGACCCTGGCCAATCCCCAGCAAATGGGCTAGCAGGGGGCAGACTCACCTCATAAATAGACATGAGGCATGCCAGCAGGTGCAGTTGGGTGTAAGATGGAGATGGAGTACTGAGAAGGCTGTCAGAGGCCCTTACAGGGTGCCCGCTAGTTTGTGGGGGGACCTTGGGTCTGGGGCTGGAGTGCTGAAAGGATCCCCCACCACACATGGAGGAAACCCTTCCTGGAGGCACAGGAGACTTTTAACTAAACCCAGCTCAACTCAGGTTGATTGATAGCTACAATGGCCCAATTTTTCCAGTGTAACCCCACACACCACACCCTTGCAGAAAATAGATGGGAGTTCCTTTTTGGTCTGTTAAATGCATTATTGGAATGATTTTGTTATATTTGTTTGATAATTGAAATAACTGTTCATCATGTCAGACATTCAGAACTGTCCTATATCCTCTCAAAAAACCTATTTAGCCCACCTAGTTCTTATCGCAGACTACAGAATAGTTAGCCTTTATGTTGTAGATAGCTGACAACAAGCATAGTTGAGTAGTTTAGTAAAATACACTTGGCAGGGCTGGCACCACTCAACCACTTCCATGAAAATGCTGTGTGTGTTTCAGCCCACAACAGAGCTAAGAGCTGAGTGCATTTCTGACAGACCAGGTATTTTCCTGTCCTTTCTGGGTTTTTAAAGCAATGAAACACAGGGAAATGTGCACATAAAGCAGATTTTTACTGCAAATGTATTGTTGTTGTTGTTTTCCTTCTGCCCTCATATACAGTTTAAGCATAACCTTAAACTTTAACCTAACCAGTAACATCATAAAATCCTAAACCTAATCTCTAACCCCTGAACGTAACAGTGGCCTTAACCACTTTACGACTGCCCACCGCAGTTATACTGCGGCAGGCAGTCACGCCTTGGCAAACTGCCGTAGCTATACGTCGGTCGTGCTGACCGTTCTTTTCCCTGGAATGATCATAGAGCCCATGTGATCCTTCTATATAGGATCACAGGTCTCTATGGTCATTTCAGAAGCCACCCCACTCTCACAGTTAGAATCACTCCCCTAGGCTCACTTTTAACCCCTCCACCACTCACAATGTTAACCCCTTCCCTGCCAGTGTCATTATTACAGTAGCAGTGCATATTTTTAGCACTGAGTACTGTAGTAATATCACTGGTACCCCCAAAAGTGTCAAAAATGTCAGTCAGGGGTCCGATCTGTCCGCCGCAATGTCGCAGTCCCGCAAAAAAATTGAGATTGCCACCATTACTAGTAAAAAAAATAAATAAATAAAAATTACATAAATCTTTCCCGTAGTTAGTAGACGCAATAACTTTTGCGCAAACCAATCAAAATATGCTTATTGCAATTTTTTTTACCAAAAATATGTAGCAGAAAACAAATTGGCCTAGAATGTAAAAAAATTAGGCCTAAAGCTGTTCAGCAGGGAATGACGCGCCTGAACCGGAAGTGACAAGCAGGGCCGGTGCAGGCGCATTGACTCCTGGGATCGATGACGCTCATCTCCTAGGAGTCAATGCAAGGAGGAAGTGACGGCGCAGGCCGCGGCCCAGAGGGGGGAGGAGGAAGGGAGGTAAGTATATTTTCATTAAAAACAAGGTAGCAATTCTGAAAACTTGGATCTCCAACACTCCTCCTACCGTTTCCATACTACGAAATGACCTGACAGCACTCCTATACTTGGAAAAAAACGATTTAGAAATTAGACGGTTCACCTCTACTAGTAAATTTTTCAGTAGATGGCGCTCATTCATGGAACAGACTTTCCCTTCTGAGGAACTGAAAGCACTGATGTTGTCCTTCCAATACACAGACTGGTACTTGCAAGCCTCAGTAGCCAATACCCTAGGAAAACTCAAGGTCTAAGGTGCTTCTCCACCTTCACTAATTCCACAAGGAACCCTATAATAGAACTCCACTGTTCTACGTTACCTACTCTCATGGACTTACCTTACACCCCCCCCCCCCCCCTCTTACTACTGCTTTCTGCTTCCCTTGGGCATACCCACCCCCTTTTTTTGTTTTCATTATTTTTCTGTATAGCATGTTTAATAGCCAGTACAGAGTCATCCCTCTGCAAATTGGTTGATGGTCTCTTCCTGTTCCATGCGAGTCTGTCAACCCCCCCCCCCCCCTTTTTTTCCATTACTACCTTTCCCAGCGTTATCTAATGTCATCTCTGTAATGGTTGATTGCGTTGCTCTTACTCTTATGTTTGAAAACTGTTATGTTACCTACATACAGTATGTACCGTACGATATTTCTTTAATAAAAATATTATTTAAAAAAAAAAAACAAGGTAAGTGAAACAAAAAAAAAAAAAATGTTAGTTATCCAATTCTTTTTCAGGTTTGTGTAAGCTAGCGGACAGTGATTTTTTTTTTTTTTTTTTTTTTTTTTAGGGTGGAACTCCGCTTTAATATCACTGCTATAACAGGGCAATATGGAAACACAGATTAGTGTCTGCAGAGGCCTTGGGGCCTGCATAAAATCTGCCAAAGGGCTGCAAATTGGGCATGAGGGCTCTAGAGGGAGGTTTGAGGGTTCATTTGGGTCATGCCTGGAGATTACTTTGAAATTGTTGGCTTCCTTCAAGTAGTAGGTCAGGCTTTTTTGTTGAACCTTAGTACAACATTTTTCCTCCCATTGATTGTCTACAACTTTCTACTCATAGGACTCACAATGCCAACATTTAGCCCACTCATACTCACCACCTACTGACAATGTACAATATATTTAAAAGAAATGATGAAGATAAAATATATATTGGACACTCTTACTTTTTTATTATAACATCAAAGAAAATGTTATTTATTTTTTTCCCTACCAAAAAATGCAGGACACCGAGCAATAGAGTATCGATAGAGTTCTTTGCATGCTTGATATAGATCTACGTGGAAGATTTTTTTTCTTTTCTTGCCTACAGTATATTGTATCCTGAATAATTCATTTTTTAAACTTGACATTTAACAAGAAAGGAACTTTATTTATTACCCTTTCTTAACCCAGAGAACTCTTTCACATTCTGACATTCCACTGAATTTAAC
Source organism: Pelophylax lessonae (assembly GCF_965119305.1). NCBI lineage: Eukaryota > Metazoa > Chordata > Amphibia > Anura > Ranidae > Pelophylax > Pelophylax lessonae. Next base: position 499,719,975 of record NC_138772.1, on the reverse strand, counting down.
AAAAGGCTTGAAATGATGATAAAATGATCCAGAAACATATTAAAGTGTATAATGTGTGCAAGGCAATGATAAAATCATAGTTATATGCACATGAATACAATCACAAAGAATCTCATGTCAGAATTATTCCATTCTTTGATGATTTTTCGGTATAAGCTTTAAGGTAACATTGTCACCTAATTTACTATAAATTCAATATCATTCAATTAAAGCTAAACTCCTCTGATAAAAATCTCCTTTTGGTAGTTCCCCGTTCCCCTCTAAAACATGTAGTTTGGAAACCTACGGTTTCTGTTATCTATACTTTAATATTAATTTGATTTTCACCTTTTGTTTTTTAGAACACCTTTTCTGAATGAGAAACAGAAGGGAAGAAAGGACATTGCTTTGAGCAACATGAGCCTAATATACAGTCTATCCTTTGTATATGGACAATCTATTTAGTAGATTGGGTGCTGAGTGTTCAGTCAGTAAGCTCAATTATGTATTTTTATGCATGAGTGCCACTAAGGCTGCTGGGCAGCTATTGAGCACATTGAACACACTTCCATCATGCCAGAAAGATTTTAAGAGATTTGTTTACGATGAAGTTAATGACTAGATTGATGGTTTTTAGTTATTTTAATTAGAATTATGTTGTTTATAAATAATGCTTTGCCCTAATCGTCCTTATCCCTATAATTAAGCCCATATGGGGTGAAACGTGACAGGGTTGGACAGGCTGTAAGACTTTTTTTGTGTTTCTATATAATAAAGTTTAAAAATAATGTCATCAGAGTTCTGCTCTGTGTTGGATTTGATGAGGAAGGGTCTAGTGCTCATTTAGTCTAGTAGACACATAATAGACAGAATTCTGCATTATTCCACCCTGCCAAGTATCTAGTCTTATAAAGTCACTCCTTTTCACTGGTCATATGGCTGTTCCCTTGTCAATGTCACCACATAGAATGCAGGACCAGCAGGTGACGTGGGAGTGCCTACAGTTGGGAGAAAGAGGAAGAAGGTAAGAAGGCATTTGTCTCCGAAACAAAGACAAAAGAGAGGATGCACTAGCCTAGTGCAAAAATATTGTCTAAAAATAAAAATACAAATCCCGTATACACGCAAAGGTATTTATCTTCAGGCATATAAAATCAATCAAATACTCAGACTATGCCCATCCAATGTATGGTGGTAATGGAGGGGGTTAAGTGTTTGGCACCTCCACTAGCAGCCAGTTTCCAACTCTTTTGGACTGGACCAGCACCACAGAGTGCCTAAAACCCAGCCTGGAGTCACAGAAGAAATGTATGAGGTACATCAGGAGAGATCTTCCATTGCGTTCCGGAAGTCTACCGCGAACCAGGAAGTTGCGGTCTTTGTATTGTTATCATTTTTTATCTCTTAAATGTGAGTACATTTCTTATTTAATAAACTACTTTTTAAAGCAATACCTCACTATGTGAGCGCTCTTTTTCCTCCATATGGTCCGGTCCGGTTCTCCCAACACTTATATTATCTGATGACAAATTGATTGAGTTTGGTATTCATTGGAGAGTACTACCCTGTACCCTTCAGTAAGGATCCAACTGGATGACCTGAACCACTAAGACTGGTGCCCTTCACCTTATGGGATCATACCCCTGATTAATTACCACGCTTTTTACCCCTGTAGTGGTATCTAGTTCTGGTGAGTGCAGGCATTATTGAGAGGGGAGCACTACTGTTTCCTCACCTGCACGGCCAGCTTTGGATCACCTCAAGATTTACCAACTTTGGACTCCATATATTTATTCACCTGATGGACTAATGTTAAACTAAATATTTGCCCCCCTCTGCACTAGTCACTTTATCAATTATAATTGTGTATTTATTTAAACCACTTCACCTTTTACCACATAATAGTTTGGTAGTCCTATTTATTGTTAATTGGAAGTATTGTCAGATATACACTTGGCCACAATTGCACTAGTCACTTTATCAATTTATTTTGTGGATTTATTCCACTACCTCACTACTTATCACATAACATATTGATTGTTTATTCACTGTTGATTGGAACTATTAGTGTTCTTCTAAATATAAGTTTACAGTGGTTTACACATCAAGGTTACCTATATATGTACATTGTGTCACTTTTCTTGATATTATTTAGATGCCATACACTGCACAATAGCACTTATTGCACAAATGACACTATTTTTATATCTATGTTTATTTTGATGAATTGTGATTATCTATTGTCCTTAAGCACTTTTATGCATTTGACACTTTAAAATCTAGTTGTGATTACACATTTCTGTGGACATATTGATCTAGGCAGGGCCATTTACCTTCCCTCTCATCCCCCCTTTAATGCTACATATACCCCAATTGGGGTTATATTTAGGAGGTAGGCAGCAGCCAATTAATTATCCTTAGCGCAGATTTTCTTCCCTTTACTTAACTTATGTCTCTACTGTGGAGCTACAGGACACTTCCTACGCAATTGTCCCATTCAACTAAGTAAGTCCAGGAACCTGTACCCTTTATACCTCCAACTATCTGGTACTCTGTCTACTCACATCATTCAGCACATCTCATGGCAGGTGACTGGAAGAGAGGTCAAATTGTGGGCAATCATTGACTCCTGAGCTTGCAGCTGCTTTTTAGATATCAATCTTGCAAAGAACTTGCATATTCCCCTAATCTCAAGGAACAAAAAACTTGATATACACCTTGTTGACGGCACTCCACCCAGCTCAGGACCTGTCACCCAAGAGACCATTCCTATCCTCGCAATCACAGGCACAGGTCACCAGAAGTTTCTCTGTTTTGATGTCATTAGATCTCCCATATTCCCAGCCATCCTCAGAATACCTTGGTTGCAGGCGCACAACCTACTGATTGACTGGTCCAATGGGGAGGTCACCTTCTCATCTAACTACTGCCACCAACATTGTGGCATTTCCACGCATGCCTACCCTGCTGCATGCCTGACCATTCAATCCTCAACAGTTACCAGTTGAATTGTTCCTTCTGTCTACAATGACTTCCTTGACATGTTTGACAAAAAGAAAGCCGATACCCTGCCTCTGCACTGGTCCTATGACTGTCCCATCGAGTTGCTTCCAGGAGCAGAGATTCCCTTCGGGGGCATCTTCCCATTGTCCTAGGTAGAGTTGGAGGCCCTCATGCAATATATTGATGAAAAGTTAGCCAAGAGATTCATCTGTCCCTCCTCCTCCTTGGGCAGGCGTTTTCTTTGTTGAAAAGAAAGATCGCTCCCTCAGACCATGCATTAATTACAGGGAACTCAACAAAATCACCATCAAGAACAGGTACCCTCTTTCCCTGGTTCTGAAGTTATTTCAGAGGTCCCGAGCAGCCCGAGTATTCACAAAGTTAGACTTGAGGGGGGCTTATAAACTGGTCCGCATCAGAGAGGGGGAAGAATAGAAGACTGCTTCTAATTTACTTTACTTCATCGATCTAGCCCACCAGTCCTAACTTCTGCTGTCTTTCTCATAGCAGAAGGTAGGGGGTTTGCCAGGATTCAGTGCTCTAACCTGGGACCTGTATTTTGGGCTACTAAGGTTTCAGTGCTCCAAAAGTTCTGATCCCTCTAGACCAGGGATCCTTAAACTACGGCTCTCCAGATGTTGCAGAACTACACATCCCATGAGGCATTGTAAAAACTCTGACATTCACAGATATGACTAGGCATGATGGGAATTGTAGTTCCAAACAACTGGAGGGCCATAGTTTGAAGACCCCTGCTCTAGACAATAACTAAGACTTCACGTAGGCACCTCAAGGATCTTGGACCTCATTTCTGCTGTCAGTTTAACAGGTTTAACAAGTTGGCACACTTTATGTACTTTTAAACATTAACACTGATGAGTATGTTTACTTGGCCTTTAAATGTTGCAGCAAAACAAACTTGGCAGAACATAACATATCATTAACGTCTCTTTTACTTTGGAGCACCTGCCTTTGATTTGAACTTATTTTTATTGCCTTGGTGTATTTATTGTGAAGCCCCATCATGTCAAACGAGAGCGCAGGCTATGTAGAATGGAGAACAGAGGCTTTCCATCAGCGATGAAGGATAGCGGATAAAATATTAAAATAGTTTCGCACAACAAAAAAAAATAAAAATAAAATAAAGTTAGCAGGTAGAGAGGAAAAGTTCCTTCACCATCGCAGACTCTTCAGAAAAGCTGGAACAATTGATTTATTTTCTATAGAGAATTCAATCTACTGCTTATCAGTTTGTAAGATAAGCAATTATAAAAGCTCACTTGGCTGAACAAAACATTTTCCTATCTTGTAAAACATCAAGAACACCATAAAATAATACTTCATTTCAGGACATAACACTTCTTGGTGATGAATGTTTATCACTTTTAGATTATAGTACGGGGTTGGTCACTTCCAAGATGTTGCTTGTTTTCTTATTTATTCCTGCCTGATTCTCTTTCCAACTGTTATGGGACACAAATTGCTTAGATTATGGCTTTGTAATTATAAAATCCCATTACGGTCAGCATAGGCATGGTATGGGAATGGGACAGCTTTCCCTGGGGTAAGGCACTAAGTGTAGGAGAGCTTTGCGGTACACAAGACAGTTTTATGCAATGCTCTTGTCATTCTCAATGTTGGCTTTTTACATTTATCTAGAGCTAAATCCTTCTACACATGAAGTGGGATAATACAATGGGTATAGAAAAGAATCACCCAGCTGTATTTACTCACTGCAACTTACAACATCCAAGTGCAAAATATAACACCAACATGTTAGAATGTTTTATTTTTTTTTTTATTCAAAAAGAGAATCACTTAATTGGGAAAAGGATCACCCCCCTTATGTCAGTAGTTTTCTTTTATTACAGCTTTAGACCCCATTCACATTAGCGCGACTTGTCAGGTGACTTGTCAGCCTGACAAGTCGCGCTCGGTCGCGGTCCATTGATTAGCACAGGACCAGTTCTAATAGGAGCGACACAAGTCGCTCCGACTTAGAAAAAGGGTCCTGTACTACTTTGGGGCGACCTCGGAGCAACTTGCATAGACTTCCATTATGTGAAGTCCCTGCAAGTCGCTCCGAAGTCGTGTTGCTCTGGACTGACAAGTCGCCTCCCCAGTGTGAACCGACTCTTAGTCCGTTGGGATATGTCTCTACTAACTTTGCACATCAAGACTATAATATTTGCCCAGTCTTCTTTGCAGAACTGCTCAAATTCTTCCCATTGACAACCTTGTGGCAGAGGGCAGCAGATTTTCCTCAAGAATTTGATTTAATTTTGCCTCATCTATTTTCTTCTATCCTGACAAAAGTTCCAGTCCCTGCTGCAGAGAAACACCCCCATAACAGGATATTACCACCTACATGCCTTACTGTAGGAATGGTGTTATTTGGATGGTGAGCTGTATTGGATTTCCACCAGACATATTGTTTGCTGTTGAGACTAAATAATTCAATTTTAATCTCGTCTGACTTGCTTAAATCCAGCTAGAAGGCTGGGTGGCGTCCCTTCACAAAGAACCTAGGGCTCGGGTGAAAGTTAATGGTGTACTTTTAGACTCCTTTGTCATATGCAATGGGACTAGGCAAGGGTGTCCGCTCTCCCTGCTATTGTTTTTGCTTTGGTTTTAGAGCCATTTTTACCAAGGGTACGGAATCATTTGAATATTTTGTGGATCCATATTGAAACATAAACTTTCTGCCTACATGGATGACTTGTTATTTTATCTTTCGAATCCCCTAGTTACCCTACCGGTATTGATGTCCAAAGTACGCAAATTCGGACAACTTTCAAATTTCAAAATTAACCACTTGCCGACCGCCGCACTTCATTGAAAATTTGTGGAATGACTGCAGTCCACAAACAGTCACTATCAAATTTATTTGAACCCAGTTAAACTGTATTTGTCAGCATATAGTTTTGAAAGTTAACGAATGCAGATATACACTGAACACAATTATAAATGCAACACTTTTGTTTTTGCCCCCATTTTTCATGAGTGAACGCAAAGATCTAAGACTTTTTCTATGCACACAAAATGCCTATTTCTCTCAAATGTTGTTCACAAATCTGTCCAAATCTGTGTTAGTGAGAACTTCTCCTTTGCTGAGATAATCCATTCACCTCACAGGTGTGGCATATCAAGATGCTGATTGGACAGCATGATTATTGCACAGGTGTGCCTTAGGCTGGCCACAATAAAGGCCACTCTAAAATGTGCAGTTTTACTGTATGGGGGGGGGGGGGTCCGAAAACCAATCAGTATCTGCCTCACACAGTGCAACACATCTCCTTCACATAGAGTTGATCAGCTTGTTAATTGTGGCCTGTGGAATGTTGGTCCACTCCTCTTCAATGGCTGTGCAAAGTTGTTGGATATTGGCAGAACCTAGAACACGCTGTCGTATACACCAATCCAGAGCATCCCAAACATGGTCAATGGGTGACATGTCCAGTGAGTATGCTGGCCATGCAAGAACAGGGATGTTTTCAGCTTCCAGGAATTGTGTACAGATCCTTGCAACATGGGACCGGGCATTATCATGCTGCAACATGAGGTGATGGTGGTGGATGAATGGCACAACAATGGGCCTCAGGATCTTGTTGCGGTATCTCTCTGCATTCAAAATGCCATCAATAAAATGCACCTGTGTTTGTTGTCCATAACATATGCCTGCCCATACCATAACCCCACCGCCACCATGGGCCACTCGATCCACAACGTTGACATCAGCAGGAGAAACCAGTGAGGGCTGTGGTGGACCTAAAACATTCTTATTCTTCCTGCAGGTTATCTTTTTAACCACATCCCGCCCGCCCTATAGCAGATTGATGGCGGGAATGTGGTTGTATTATCCTGACCGGACATCATATGACGTCGGCAGGATAATGCACTCTGCGCGTCCCCTGGGGGGCGCGCAGAGCGGCGATCAATGATGCGGTGTGTCAGTCTGACTCCAATCTCCGATCTCGGTAAAGAGCCTACTGATGTAGGCTCTTTACCATGTGACCAGCCGTGTCCAATCACGGCTGGTCAGATAGTAAACAGGAAGAGCCGTTGATCGGCTTTCCTCAGTACGTGCCTGACAGGCACGAGTAAAGGAGCGCCGATCGGCGGGCTTCCCTGACAAGGGGGGTGTCGGGACTGGTAAACAGATCATTGATTACCAGTGCAGACCCTCGGGGGGGTGCCACTAGAACCACCAGGGATGCCCACCCATGACCTCAGGGATGCCCACCCATGACCCCAGGGATGCCCACTATGGCCACCAGGGATGGCAATCAGGGTTCAGGGAGCCCCCCAGCGCCCTCCACATCAGTGCTGCCCACCCGTGCCCTCCCCATCAGTGCTGCCCACCAGTGCCCATCATTGCCTTCTATCAGTGCCGCCCACCAGTGCCCATTATTTCCCACCAGTGCCGCCTATCAGTTCCCATTACTGCCCGTCAGTGCCAATCAGTGCTGCCCATTAGTGTCCATCAGTGCCACCTATCAGTGCCCATCAATGCCGCCAATCAGTGCCCAGCAGTGCGCCTATCAGTGCCCACCAATGCTGCATATCAGTGCTACCTATCAGTGCCACATATCAGTGCCACCTATCAGTGCGGCCTATCAGTGCCACCGCATCAGTGCCAACCCATCAGTGCCTGTCAGTGCAGCCTCATCAGTGCTCATCAGTGCAGGAAAAAACGTATCAATTTACAAAATTGTATAACATAAGCAAAAAACTTTTTTTTTTTCAAACTTTTTGGTCTTTTTTTTTATTTGTTTAGCAAAAAAGAAAAAACCTTGTGGTGATCAAATACCACCAAAAGAAAGCTCTATTTGTGGGGGAAAAATTGCATAAATTTGGTTTAGGTACAGTGTTGCATGACTGCGCAATTGTCATTCAAAATGCAACAGTGCTAAAAGCTGAAAATTGGCCTTGGCAGAAAGAAGGGGTGAAAGTGCCCGATATTGAAGTGGTTAATAGTACACTGACTTTGTCACACAATGCCACTGTGTACACTCCTGGCATCCGTAAAATGCCAAGAATAGTAGTTGGGTACCAAGATAATGTAACTTTCATGTGCATTTACATCCATTTAGCATCTGTGATTGCCCAAAGGCTGAAGAAAAAAATATCAGATGCTGAGGAAGACTAGGTGAATATGGCAGCTGTGGAGACGCCTGTAATTGATTGTAATTGAGTCAACACAAATCACAATAAAAATGTACAGAGCCAATCAGAATGGCTCTATACCTTGTGATCACAATTATATGAAAAAAGTCGTCAAATTCTCCCCTTCCACCTCTTTTACTGACCCTTTTTCCACTCTTATTTGTAGCTCTAAGTAACACTGCTCCCACTAACCATGAACAAAATGGGACACACTAAACACAAAGGAGCACCCTGAGCAGCAAAATGCTACACCGAGCAGAAAGGGGGGTACACAAAGTAGCACTGACTATTAATGGTATAACCACATCATTTACCACTGATCGCCAGCATTTATGTGCAGTGATTTTGCACAGAGCAGCCCTTCTATTACAAAGGATGTAAACATCCTTTGTAATAGAAATAAGCAGGACAGGTCTTCTTTAACCACTTCTGGACTGCCCACCATGTATTTACGTGGGTACTTTGACGTTAAATACCGGGGTTTTGGCAGCAGATAGCTGCCATAACCCGGTATTTTGCTATACAGCGGGCGGACTGCTTTAACATAAAAGTGGTCCCAATGGCGGATTTGCCACTAAATCACTTTTAAGGGCGACGGGAGAGGTGCCCTCCCCTCCCACCGCTTCCCGGTGGTTTTCCCCACTTACCGTAGTCGTCAGTAGCAGGGAAAACAATTTGGTTCTCTGATGTGCTACCCAGGAAGTCGAGTGAGGGCAAGATGGCTCCCACTCTACTCTATGCCCCTGGAGGACTGGATAAATTAAAGTGCCCGTCCCTCCGAGCTTGCTTGCAGAAGCGAATGCAAACATAAGTCACGACCACATATGTAAACTGTGTCACATTATAGAAAAAAAATTGCGCTAACTTTACTGTTTTCTTATTTTTTAATCCAAAAAAGTGTATTTTTTCCAAAAAAAATTGCGTTTGTAAGATCGCTGCGCAAATACAGTGTGACATAAAGTATTGCAACAATCTCCTCTTTATTCTCTGGGGTCTCTGCTAAAGAAATATATATAATGTTTGGGTATTATAAGTAATTTTCTAGCAAAAAATGCTGATTTTAAATTGAAAACAACAAGTGTCAGAAATAGGCCTGGTCCTTAAGTGGTTAATGTGAGATCTGGGGTCAAAAAGACCTCAGATCTCACATCTACACTTACAAGCAAAAAAATGTATTTTTTTCAGCATGAAATGAGCTATCTGCCATACCACTGGTATTTAATGTAAAAGTACTGAAGTAAAACTGCAGGGGAGGTCCAGAAATGGTTAACTAATAGATCACCTGTTTTATCACTTGTTTGTCATCTTATATCTGATATGCTTACAAAAATTGGGGAGCAACTGAGTACTTATTGAGTAGTTTGTTGGAAAATAAAAATAGTTGTAAAGGCTGAAGGTTTTTTATGCATGAAGGTAAAAAACCTTGTGTGTGCTGCTCCCCCCACAGCCCCCCCCAATACTTACCTGAGCCCCCTCTCGATCCAGCGATGTGCACAAGAACCTCGGCTGTCCTGGGACTCCCTCTCCTCATTGGCTGAGACAGCAGCGGAAGCCATTGGCTTCCACTGCTGGCAATCCTAACCAGTAAGCCAATGAGGAGAGAGGGTGGGGGAGGAGCCGAGGCGTGGCTCTGCGTGTCTAATAGACGCATAGAGCAGAGCTCGGGAGCCAGCATGCATCAATGCCCCTATAGCAGTTAACTTCCTATTGGGGGGCACTGGTCATGAGGGAGGAGCAAGGAGCACCAGCGGGGGACCCAAGAAGAAGAGGACTGGGCTTCTCTCTGTAAAACCATTACACAGAGCAGGTAAATATAACACGTGTGTATTTTTTTAAGCCAAAAATATAATAACTTCCTGCAGTGCTGCTCTTCACTGATAACTTTTATTTACAACATTGGTTCCTAGTAGTGTACTATGCTGATAGCTCTCCTGCTGCTGCTCCATGGTTCATGCATTCTAGATATTAAGATCAATGACAGTATTGTAACAGCTGACATAGCCAGGAGCCACAGACAGAGGCAAGATCCCCCCCCCCCCCATCAAAATTTTGCTACTAGACCCTATGATCTGTAGTTGCGCCCCCTTCTGTGTTTGTGTTTGAGTGGTTTTTAAAGCTTATTTACTTTAATTGTTTGATCTGTGAATTATTTTTCCTGCTGTTAGATTCCAGCTGCCGTGCGGTGGGAAATGAAGATTTGCTGCTAAAGTGATAAACTTTATTTTTTAACAAAGATTTGACAAATATATTTGTGGCGTAAATGATCACTTGCTATGACGAAGAGAATTAAAATATTAACCACTTTACGTCTGCTCACAGTAATACTACTGCGGCAGAGTGGCTCGTTATCGTCTGACGACGTAGTATTAACGTCGTCAGACACTCCCCCTTCTGGGCGGCGCTTGCGCGCCGCCGGAGGCTCGCTCCCGCTGTTTTCATTCACAGCGGGAGTCGGGCCAGGGGAGGAGCAGGGGCGATCGCCGCTGCTCTGCCCCGATCGCTGGGGATCTAGTGTAGAGATCCGCCCGCCTGTGTAAACACAAGCGGACGGATCTCCATAGTGACAGGGAGTGACAGATCGGACTGTTCAGCATAGCTGGACATCCGATCTGTCCATGACTCACTCAGTCACCTCCCCCCCCCACACGTCAGTAAGCACCAGGCATACATTAACCCCTCCCTCTCCAATAAAATTAACCCCTTCCCTGCCGGTGTCATTTTTACAGTAACAGTGCATATAGATAGCACTGATTACTGCAGTAATGTCACTGGTACCCCCAAAAGTGTCAAAAATGTCAGTCAAGGGTCCGATCTGTCCGCCGCAATGTCGCAGTCCCACAAAAAAAATCGCAGATCGCCGCCATTACGCGTTAAAAAAAAAAAACACCAAAAATGACAAAAATCTTTCCCTTTGTTAGTAAACGCAATAACTTTTGCGCAAACCAATCAAAATACGCTTATTGCGATTTTTTTACCAAACATAGGTAGCAGAAAACAAATTGGCCAAAAATTTTTTAAAAAATTGGTTTTTACATCTTTTTTGGGGGGAATTTCATATAAAAAAATGTTAAAAATATTGTTATTTTTTCAAAATAAACGCTTTTTTTTGTTTATAGCGCAAAAAGTAAAAATCGCACAGGTGATCAAATACCACCAAAAGAAAGCTCTGTTTGTGGGAAAAAAAGGACGTAAATTTCGTTTGGGTACGGTGTCGCACGACCGCGCAATTCTCACTTGAAGTCGCACAGCGCCGAATCGCAAAAAGTGGCCTGGACGGAAGACAGCAAAATCCTCCGGTGGTAAAGTGGTTAAAAACAAATTTACCTTAACTATAACTGTAACTGCATTTTAAATGTAAATTTTTCTTCAAACCTTTAAAGAAAAATAATTAAAATGGTATGCTTTAGAAATTGTTTAAAGCCCTATATGGGTGATCTCTGTACATTACAAGGATTATAACAAACTTTGGGAGTGGTTTCATAATTATTTATCAGCTGTGGCAGCTGCAGGGCTCTAATGAGGAAAGCTGCTGGGCCTGCATCCCTTTAGACGTGTTCCTATTGGGAGTATCTCACCAATAATTACATTTTTGTTACAGGGGATGCCAGAAATCTGACTTGTATCTTAGACAGACTTCTGGGGAAATTGGTGAGCCAATCACACAAGCAGGAAAAGATGCTTCTGGGGTGTGGTCAGTATACATTCTGTACAGGACACCTCCAGGCAGACATATTGCATTTTTAGAAAATTACAACAGCTGTAGGTTGAAAAGGAAAGGTCATTTTTAATAACATTCAATTACAATATGACTTATGTCGTAATTGTATACGCTATATTGTTTTTTCTTTTTTTGCTATTTTTTTCCCCCACAAAAGTTGAGTTACCCATTAAAGATTAACTTTATCTAAAAAAACAAACAAAAAAACACACATTTTTCTTTTTCTCAACAGCTTTAGTTACTTTTTACTTACCTATAATTAAGTATGTCCTACAGGCTGATGGATTCTGTAGAGATCTTCAATGTAGGGCTGCCCTGTCCTCTTCCTGCTGCTGAACTTCAGGCACTGCGGAGGTTTGAGCCTTTGACTCCAGTTGCACAAAGTGGTCTGAGCGGGGCATGTCTTCTCCTGCCCTCTCCTCAGAGATGTATACTAACTAAGTAGAACTACTTCACTACTGTACTTAAGTACCGAAAGGCGGTATCTGTACTTTCCTAGAGTAGAATTTTTTTCTCCTACTTCCACTTTTACTTCACTACATTTTTTCAATGATTTCAATACTTCTACTCCGATATTTTTTTTGTGCTGCATAGTTACTCGTTACAATTATAAAAATTACCACTGCCAGAACAGTAGATGGCAGGTTTCATGAAGCTCAAAACATGTGTATTATCAGCGCATATGAAAATGAAAGCTACTGTATGTATAAATAAAAGCTGCATTTGAAATAATAAAAAACAATATGATGTTCAAACGTTTAACTTCTTTCTTTAATAACTACATAACACAGTACTTGTACTTTTACTTTCAGTACTTGAGTAGCACTTTTTTTTTCAAAACTACTGATACTTTTACTTTCAGTACTTGAGTAGCAACATTTTTAAAAAAACGACTTGCAATACTTAAGTACATAAAATGTTGAATACTTTAGTACTTCTACTCAAGTCACTTTTTGATCGAGCACTTCCACTTCTACTCAAGTCACTTTTTGATCGAGCACTTGTACTTTTACTCAAGTATGGGTTTCGAGTACTTTATACAACTCTGCCTCTCCTGCATTGAGAATAGTTCCTGATTTGTGAAAGGAGGAAAGAATCCTGTGATTGATTAGACTTCCCCATTCACAGATTGTGTTCCAGGCAGTGTGATCAGTGAAAAACTTTTCTTAGTGAAGGAGCGGGCGGGGGAAGGTGTGTCCCCATTGGATCATATTTAATGCAGCTGAGGCCAGGGACTTAAAGCTGTTGACCCCCCAACAGAGTTGGATGTTCAGCAGCAGGAAGAGGACAGGGCAACCCTGCAGTGAAGATTTCTACAGAATTAGGCCAGGTTCACACTAGCTGCGGCTCACAGCAGGGGTCCCTGTTCACCGTTTCAGCCTAAAACGGAGCCAAAGACACACCGGACTCTTTCCCAGTGCGGACCGCGGCCATACCGGAGCTGTATGAACTGGTTTCATTGAGAGCCAGTCACAGTTTCCTGTCATGCGCATTGGATGCAGGGAAACTCGCATCCAATTTGCATACTTGTGAACCCAGCCTCAAGCTTTAGAGCCAAGCTCCAGTTAAAAACTTGGAATAGTTCCAGGTCACCCCACTCCGTTGTGTCTGCTAATATGAGAAAACTTGTGTACTTAAATGCAGATTAATATCTTTAACGCAGTTTGAAAAGGAAGCGCTATTTCTCTGAATGGCCATAGATTTAACCATTTACCGACCACCCGCCGCCTTTTTACTGCGACAGGGTGGCTCTCCTTCGCAAATTGACGTAGGTCTACGTCGGTTGCGCACGAGAAGCTAGGGGGCTGCGGGGAAGCTCTGATTGCCGCCTGACACCTGTGATCGTTCCCCACTGAGAGAGAAGAACGGTCGGCTGTTGTAAACACAGCTGACCGTTCTTCTTTCTGAAATGATCATAGAGATCATGTGATCCTTCTATATAGGATCACATGTCTCTATGGTCATCTCAGAAGCCACGCCCCCCACAGTTAGAATCACTCCCCTAGGCTCACATTTAACCCATTGATCACTTATACTGTTAACCCCATTCCCTGCCAGTGTCATTATTACAGTAAGAGTGCATATTTTTAGCACTGATTACTGTAGTAATGTCATTGGTACCCCCAAAAGTGTAAAAAATGTCAGTCAGGGGTCTGATCTGTCTGCTGCAATGTCGCAGTCCCGCAAAAAATCACAGATCGCCACCATTACTAGTAAAAAAAAAACAATAAAAATGACATAAATCTTTCCTGTAGTTAGGAGACACAACAACTTTTGAGCAAACCAATCAAAATACGCTTATTGCGATTTTTTTTTTTACCAAACATATTTAGCAGAAAACAAATTGGCCTAAAATGTTATAAAATTTAGATTTTTTAATTTTTTGGGGGGAATTTCATATAAAAAAAGTGAAAAATATTGTTATTTTTGCAAAATTGTCGCTCTTTTTTTGTTTATAGCGCATGATCAGAAAATCGCACAGGTGATCAAATACCACCAAAAGAAAGCTCTGTTTGTGGGAAAAAAAGGACGTTAATTTCATTTGGGTACAGTGTCGCACGACCGCGCAATTGTCCGTTAAAATCATGCAGTGCCGAATCGCAAAATAGGCCCTGGTCAGGAAGGGGGTAAAATCTTCCGGGGCTTAAGTGGTTAAAAATCCTTTTTGTTATTGCTCTTATGTAATATTCTGATTTTCTGAGATACTGAATTTTGGGTTTTCACTAGCTGTAAGCCATAATCATCAAAATCAAAAGAAAGAAATGTATCACTCTGTGTGTAACGCATCAATATAACATATACGAGTTTAACTTTTTAAATTGAATTACTGAAATAAATTCACTTTTTGATGATATTCTAATTTTATGAGATGCACCTGTATACTGTTCAAGGTACAAATTGCATCTTTAATAATTTGTACACAGCTGTAAACATAAAACACACAATTAAATACATTTAAAATCTTTCCCAATCTTTCTTGTCTCATAGAAAATACAAACATGGCATATTATAATCCTCTTTGTCTTAACTTTTATCCTTTTTTCGCAGATATTCACTTTCCATATCTGATTATAATAATGTATCCAAGACGCTGCAGACATGTTTGGTGAAATAAAACAAAACAGGTGCTCAAGGTATACATATAATCCAGAGATTCATGAGCAAACAATATCCAGAGCAGATGAACTGTTTCACATACATTTTATGCAGTTATTAGCTTTCATTTGCTTTTATAAAAAAAAACTCAGACTACACAATTGTATGTGTCATACCATCTCAAAAAGCGATATCCCCCTGTGTTCCATCGAGTGGAATATCATGTATAGTGAAATAGTCCTTCATTATTTAAGTGACACATGCATACAGCATTCCTGGTTGCTGATACATCAATCAATTGTATAAATCAAAAGAGTAGCTTCCTCTCACTTTAGTTATGTGCATACAAATATATGTCTCATTGCAACTGTTGTGCCTTAAAATAATGGGGTGCCAGTAGTCCCCATCTGAGTATAAGATGTATGCACTTTATTGATTATTATTAGTAAAGCTCATAAGCACCACATCTCTAAAAATAGACATAGAACACAGAAAAGAGGTACCTCCCTCAGGAACTGGGATTTTTTAGGTGCCAATAACTAAATGCTGGCAAATAAATGTATATAAAATTCAATATATGTTATTCAATCAGTTAAAAAATCTTTTTCGAAATAGAACACATATAGACACATGTTAAAATCACTCCATCTTGACATTTTGGAGAAAGTTTAGTATATTCAAACAGTTTGCTGATACTTCTAGGCAGAAATTACCAACATGTTTCGCCGATAAATGTGGCTTCCTCAGGGGATGTTTTCTATCACACCTATATCAATAAATAGATCAAAGCATGATCAATAATCTGCATACAAACATTTTTATCACCTCAGATCATATCACTTAGTCTGAATATTCACATATATACACCATGTATATCAAGACATGTAAATAAAGCTCAATATTGAACTTTGAAAATAATGCATCAATACATTGTAACAAAATATGTGAAGATTGATAAGGGGCTTCTTACCACTGTGGATTGACTAAATATTCATCCAGATTGCAACTTCTTTTGTGAAATATGGCAATTGCCAATCAAGAGGGGCTCAAGCGAGAACACAGCTGTAGGTTGTAAAAACGGGAAACTCATATATGCTGGCCACAGAAAGCAGGTTTCAGGACCTAATTTATTATAGACAATATATTTGATTAATATTTGTATATATAGATTTATTAAAGAATCTCCTCAAACCCTGAATCTCTCAAACAATGAATAAATATATAAGTCCAATACAGATGTTATCAGTATTGGATTAGTTATAAGGGATATCAATGTAGGGCAGACATAAAATAAAAGCCAGATATGAAACATAAAGGATGTGAAACAGAAAGAATCCATAATATATTCAATCAATTTAATAGAAAAAATGTTTTTTTAAAAATATCCATTGGTTAAACCCCCCCCCCCCCAGAAAGAGATGGTTATTTCCGAAATCCATTCACAAAACACTGCTGAGGGAGAAGAAGTAGAGAATTCCCAGCTGGAATCTGATTGAGAGACAATAATGTATCTAGTACATGGTTGAAAACAATAAATAGAGAAAAATACTCTCCAGGGGCTCTGACCTGTTGTGTTATTTTTAAATGATGTGTGTCCCAGCCTCACCGCCAATCAAATGAGCCGGCGGGGCGGCTTCCTGAAATATCCCTTCCGCCACTCCCAGCGTGATGACGCTGTGTTGTGACACGGACACTGAAGAGCGCTTGGTTCCGCCCATGGGTTGGCACGAATGTTCCGATCTAGAAGCATTAAGGCATCACATATTGAACCAACAATAGCGCATGCGCAGGCACATGCGCAACGGGGTTATAGGTGAACATTGCCATTGCCGTAAACTAATGGGTGGACCGGAGAACAGCAAAAAAGGAAAACCCACCCCACATGTTAACCTCAATACACAGAGATGAAAAAAAAACAAATATATACTGTATCTCACAAAAGTGAGTACACCCCTCACATTTTTGTAAAGGTGTTACTATATATTTTCATGTGACAACACTGAACAAATGAAACTTTGCTACAATGTAAAGTAGTGAGTGTGCAGCTTGTATAACAGTGTCAATTTACTGTCCCCTCAAAATACACAGCCATTAATGTCAAAACTGCTGGCAACAAAAGTGAGTACACCCCTAAGTGAAGATGTCCATGTTGGGCCCAAAGTATCAATATTTTGTGTGGCCACCCTTATTTTCCAGCACTGCCTTAACCCTCTTGGGCATGGAGTTCACCAGAGCTTCACAGGTTGCCACTGGAGTCCTCTTCCACTCCTATATGATGACATCACGGAGCTGGTGGATGTTAAAGACCTTGCGCTCCTCCACTTTCTGTTTGAGGATTCCCCACAGATGTTCAATGGGGTTTAGGTCTAGAGACATGCTTGGCCAGTCCATCACCTTTACCCTCAGCTTCTTTAGCAAGGCAGTGGTCATTTTGGAGGTGTGTTTGGGGTCGTTATCATGTTGAAATACTGCCCTGCGGCCCAGTCGCCGAGGGAGGGGATCATACTCTGCTTCAGTATGTCACAGTACATGTTGGCATTCATGGTTCCCTCAATGAACTGTAGCTCCTCAGTGCTGGCAGCACTCATGCAGCCCCAGACTATGACACTCCCACCACCATGCTTGACTGTAGGCAAGCCTCACCTGGTTGCCGCCACACATGCTTGACACGATCTGAACCAAATACGTTTATTTTGGTCTCATCAGACCACAGGACATGGTTCTAGTAATCCATGTCCTTAGTCTGTTTGTCTTCAGCAAACTGTTTGAGGGCTTTCTTGTGCATCATCTTTAGAAGAGGCTTCCTTCTGGGACGCCAGCCATGCAGACCAATTTGACTCAGTGTGTGGCGTATGGTCACTGACAGGCTGACCACCCACCCCTTCAACCTCTGCAGCAATGCTGGAAGCACTTATATGTCTATTTCCCAAAAACAACCTCTGGATATGAATCTAAGCATGTGCACTCAACATTTTTGTTCGACCATGGCGAGGCCTGTTCTGAGTGGAACCTGTCCTGTTAAACCGCTGTATGGTCTTGGCCACCGTGCTGCAGCTCAGGGTCTTGGCAATCTTCTTATATCCTAGGCAAACTTTATATAGAGCAACAATTCTTTTTTTCAGATCCTCAGAGAGTTCTTTGCCATGAGGTGCCATGTTGAACTTCCAGTGATCAGTATGAGAGACTGAGAGCGATAACACCAAATTTAACACCTGCTCCCCATTCACATCTGAGACCTTGAAACACTAATGAGTCACATAACACAGGGGAAGGAAAATGGCTAATTGGGCCTAATTTGGACATTTCACTTAGGGGTGTACTCAATTTTGTTGCCAGCGGTTTAGACATTATTGGCTGTGTGTTGAGTTATTTTGAGGGGACAGCACATTTTTCCACTGTTATACAAGCTGTACACTCACTACTTTACATTGTAGCAAAGTGTAATTTCCTCAGTGTTGTCACATGAAAGATATAATAAAATATTTACAAAAAATGTGAGGGGTGTACTCATGTGTAAAATGCTCATTGACTTGTCCCTATAAGTGTATTAAACAACTCTTGGATTGCCCCTGTAGTAATAAGCCAGGTTTCCTAACTAGAAATCCAGGCTCAAGGTACGTTTCCCCCACACTACACTTCTAGTCAGTATATGTTGACTTTAATAGTCTTAGCTACTAGTGGCTTTATAGCCATTGGACTTTGTGGGAGATACAGTATATGTACTGTAGTGTAGAGCACTGCAATTTGATCCCTGTTCAACAGACACTGTTTGTTAGATTGAAGGAATGGATAAGTTGGAAAATATTTTTTTAATTTGCATTGCACTGTCAGAAAACAATGTCCTGGTGGGGGGAGATTTTCCCTTACCTCCCCTAAAGGTAACAACTCTAAAATGTTGGATTTTTGTCCACTTTGGGGTGTATTTACTAAAGGCAAATAGACTGTGCACTTTGCAAAGTGCATTTACCCCTGAGCCTAATACATAAGGTGAAGCTTCACTTTACAAAGAATACCCAATCACATGCAGGGAAAAAAAAAAACAACAGCATTTTTGCTTGCACATGATTGGATGATGGAAGTAAGCAGGCCTTCTGCTCATTTACCAAGCCATGGAGCAACTGCTCTTGCAGAGCTCAACTGCACTTTGCAATGTGCACAGTCTATTTGCCTAATCTACCCCTTTGTCTCTCAGTGACGTTGATCTCCAGTACAAAAAGAGAGGGTGAATTTCCCCAATGGGTACACAGACAACAATAAAAAAAAGGCAAATCACCCAGCCCCCCCCCCCCCCAACTCTATCCAAAACTGAAAAGGGTTTGCCTAGAGATACCCTTTAAAGGTTAAGTCCACTTATGGAACTTACATGTTACACTCGTATTTCTTCTCCCACGCACCCACTATCACATTCCAAATTGGCGCACCCCTGCACAGCCACATCATTCAGTAAATGATGTTAATGAATAAGCTACAAGTTCTGTCTATCACTGCGGCAGGCAGCTTGCAGTTCTTATTTGATTGAAAAGATGCTAATAAGCACCCTAGTAGTTTATTGACACTTCCTACAGCTTTCTAACTAAATGTCCATGCAGAGGTATGGGCAAGAAAGATGTCTGCAGGAGCCTTTTATTACATCCACAATGCACTGTTCGCAAATCCAATACTTTGGGGGCTTTATGGGGAAAAATCAATAATTAATCAATGCATGTCTTTTATCTGCAAAAAATGTGCATTTCATTTTTTTCCCCCAAAGTTGAACTTATCCTTTAATGTCATACAAAAAGGCAGTCCCGAGTTGCCTCTATGAGTAGACCTGCAACATCAATGGCAAGCTTCTCTCAAGCAGAATCATTGAATGGCATTGAATGGAGTAGTAGAGTGTGTGTGACTACAGATTTGCCATGACTGACAAGTAAAACCAGACTGAATGCAAGTTACTACTTGGGCACCCATGCCTGGCCAACAGTATAGTTCCTGTAGCCGATGCATTGTTCTTACAATTAGGCTGCATTCACACTTGAGCGTAGCGTTTTTACAATGATTTTACCGTGATTTTACCATGATTTTTACCGCTTTTTTGCGCATTTGTATTTGGCGTTTTCGAGCTTTGGCATTTTTTCATTAGCCAATAAGAAAAATCATCATCTGTTACATCATTTGTTGCTATGTTTTAATATTTTTTCATCTGCTTCCTGGGTGAATTTAAGTACCATAATTTGTCGCCATTCTATTGGTGTGTTCAGTTTTAAACCGTAACATGTTAGGTATCTATATACTCGGCGCAACATCATCTTTCACAATATAAAAATATAGGGCTAACTTAACTCTTTAGTATTTTTAAAATGCGGCAAAATGTATTTTTTCCAAAAAAAATGGCATTTGAAAGACCGCTGCGCAAATACCGTGTGCCAAAAAATATTCCCATGACTGCCATTGCATTCTCCAGAGTCTTTGCTAAAAAAATATATATATAATGTTTGGGGGTTCTAAGTAATTGATTTAAACTTGTAAACAACAAGTGTCAGAAATGGGCTGAAAGTGGTTAAAAGAGAATATTTGCTATATTTACCTATAGGGGCCTGTCAGGGTAAGCTGTATGGGGTACAAAGATTAATAAAAGAAGCCTGCATGCTAAACTCAGTTCAAACATGCAATCAGATAAATACCATGCAGTGACAAACATGTGCAGAATGATTGCTAAACTTATTTTTGTCATGTTTCACATTTGCATCAAAAGCATTTCAGTCTGTGAAAACCTGCTGGCCAATATTGTCCCAGCCCCTCCTCTTCTTGGCCCTGCTTTGGAATTTTAGTCCTTCTTGTCGTATACGCAAGGGTGCTCCTTGACCATGCGTATGAATGACTCCGGATCAAACAGGGTTAAATCCTCCATTTTTCCAGGTGTGATATGGCTGCTTTGGGACTTCCTGCTAAAAATGTTGTCATTTCCTTTTGGGAGTTAACTTTTCATTTGTGCAAAAAAAGCACCAAGTCGCGCGACAAAACGCGCAAAAACACGCAAATTGCACGTTTCAATGTTCTTCTATGGAAGTAAAAACGCTCCAAATATGCCCAAATCTGCCTGATTTGAGCTACAAAAAATGTTCCAGAACTTTTTTGAGCTTCATGCTTCAGCTTCAGATGACTCGGAGTGGAGATGTGAACCATCTCCATAGAGAATCATTGATTATTTCTCCTCCAGCATTTTTTAGCTTCGAGGTTCAAGCTACAAAAAGCTCAGGTGTGAATGGGGCCTTAGTTAATGACTCTTGTGCACAAGTTGTATGTATATAGAGATAGAGTCATCTACTGCTGGTAAAGTATAGAAAATATGTTTCCCTTCTGCTCCCAAGCATCGGATAAGTAAAGCATACTTTCTAGCAATAGGTAAGTTCTACTGATTCTCAGCAGTGAGCGGCCATTCTCCACTCGGGGGGACATCACAATGGAGATACTGTATATTAAATGGGACCAAGATTCTGCTGCTGCCTCACCTGATCCCCCCCTGGTCCATATAGTGAACCGTCTAGTCCCTACCTGGGGGTGCAGGGCTCAGCACCTCTCAGGGGAGGGCAGCCTGGTCTTTGCCGGGGATCCCTCTCAATCCACCGCTGTTGGATGTCCTTGGCGCACTGATAGGGCAGCCTCCATCCCAGCCCTCAAGGATAAGTGTTTTGTCTCATATGTACATGCCTGCCAAGATTTAGAAAAGAGTCTCTGAAGAAGCATTCTTGAACGACTAATGTTGGCGAAATGCGTCAGTACCACGTCATCTTTGTTGTGACCTTTATTAGGCCTTTTTGTGTTTATTGGCCAAAAAATTAACAATCTTATGGTTGTTTCAGTATGTTTTTATATATATGTTTTTATACATATATATAAAGATATAAATGTAATTTTAAATGTACTTTTTCGTTTTTTTTCGTTTGTGAATATATGCTCACATTGCACAACCCACACCCTGTAAAGTCCCTTTCATAGGGTTGTCTCCTGACTGGCTTGGCTGGTTTGGAGTCAATCCCTACTTATGTTTTAGTAGTGGTCTCTGTCCTTGGGATGCGGGTGTGGTATAGTGCAATCATACTCAACACCCAATTATATTTCCTCTCTCAGCAGTGATGAGTTTGGGAGTGTCAGGATTAGGATTGAAACCCATGTGCATGAGTCTGCCAGCAAGCTGTCACCTGTACATGTCAATCATCTGTGGCCGGTGCATCCTCCCCCCAACCCCCCCCGCCCCACAGCTGTACGATTACAAGCAACTTGTATACGTGTGGCTGTGGGCTGGGGGATTCCGCAGCCACAGATGATTGGCCCATACAGGTGCCAGCTTCTTGGCAGGGTCACACATGTGGGTTTGGATCCCATTCCAAACATGCCTGAGCTTATCACTAATTAGAAGTAATTATGTAATTCTCAAATATATAAATCCAAGCAGTAAAAGGCATTGCAGGTTCACCAGTGTATGGTAGAAAATATAGAAAGGACATCTTCATTGCTAGTCTTGCTGTGTCCTGTATTCTGGGAGGAAGAGTAGTTACAGAGTACTTTATTAACAAGTTCAGGCAACCATAAAACATGTGCAGCCTTCTGAGTATATCATAACAGGATCAGGAAACCGCAACTAACTTGTGCAGCGTATAGAAAGTATTATACATTATACATCTAACAACTGTAAAAAGTGACATTTACAAAGCTGAGGTATGAACATCACAAATGCCAGTACACTACACAGATCATAGAAACACTGAGGCAAAAATAACCCAAATATATGTTTTTACATTTCCTTTGCAAGAATAAAATTCTAAGTCTTTCTGCCCAGATGCAAAAGCCTTTCATATGCAAAGCATACACATTCCTTAAGGCCAGCTCTGTGGCCTAAGTTCAAATTGCCACTAAAAAGAATTATCTGGTGATAATACGCCAAAATGATAGGCTTTGGCTATGCAGACTGGAAGCATAAAAAAGGTTTAAAGAAGCCCTTTAGAATTGCAAAGAAACCCTGTCTCTGAAGAAAGTGAAAACTTACCGTTACTGCTGCCTGCACCTCTAAATGCCACTCCATATACCAGACACTTCAAGTAGTGTCAATCCCCTGCATCTCTTATTGTGCTCAGGGGTATCTTCCACTGACTCCTACAGCTCTATTAGACTGGGTTCACACATGTCCGACTGCGGTTTGCAGTTCGGAGTCTGGTGCGGGCTTGTTCATCGGTTTAGTTGCCATTCAGGTGTGAATTTTTACTTGTATTGGCACCTAAACCAGACCCAAAATCGCATGGGACCCTTTTCAAAAATAGACCATGGCAGCCCCGCACATGTGTGAACCAGCTCCATTGAAAGGTTTAAAAATGCATCCAAATTTGCATTATGTCCTGTAGGGACTTGAGTATAAGTCGGAGGAATCATTGAGTGCAGAGAAGGACAAAGGGGAGATAAGTCTTCACTTTCTTTTTTACAAGGACATAGTTAATTTTAGTTAAGTGAAAGATCTGCTTTGAAGAGTGTCTCAAAATTCTTCCTCTTTGGATGGACTGACTCTTTTGGAACCAAGTCCTTCTATCCCCAGTTCTCCAGAGTTTTCCTTCTTTGTGGTCTAATGTATACACTGCTATAAAAATGTTTAATTTAACTACCATATATCCAACCTTTTTTTTTGAAAAGCCATTATAAAGGAGAAGTAGTGGTTAAACAAAGCACCAGACATTTTTGTATAATAAATCATCATGATCTGTGTAATTGGGACATGGCAACGGTGTTTTTTTTTTTTTTGCCTCCATTGGAGATACAACAAACAAAAAAATATATATTTTTTTTATATTGTAGAGTGAAGAATGGTTAGTGTTCCTGTCCTTCTCCTTGGATAAATTTCACCTAACTTAGAGAATTGGCAACAACATGTGTTCCAGTCATTGTCGGGTGTCACCAAAACTGAGGTCAGGTTAGCCTGAGGTCTAATTGCTACTGTTTTCTGCATTTTTTTCTGTTTCCCCTCAGAACATGGTTTACTTCTGCCTGTTGCTGGGGGATGTCCTCCAGCATTAATAAACAATGTTATGATTTATGAATATGTATTTCACTCTAGCCACTAACTAGGGGGTAGCTATTCTAAAAGGGTCTTTGTATTACAGGCTTTGCCAGAAGAGAAGGTAAATCCAAGGACCTAATCTTTACCTCCAAGACTTCCCCTGGAGCAGAGGTCCACAGTGAGGAGCCTTTTTCTTGCTTCTCAGGCCTGCTGCCTGTGGAGGCCTCAACAACTTCAGAATGTCCCAGCTAATAGAAAAAAGGCCTAAGCTAGAGCTTGAAAGATAGGGAGGTGTCTAGAAAAGGGAACTTAAGAAGGATTGCTCCAATAATTTATTTTCTCAGTTTAAAAACCCAACATTGAAGAATTACTGGTCCCAGCCTAATGGCACACATTAAAGAATTGACGGTCTAAGCCTAATGGCATACTCTTGGCCATTGAGAGGGGGTGAAGTTACTTCTTTATTTGAGCAGAGGGATTTTTGGCATTGTTAGGGTATCCTGTAAACCCAATCCCTCTCTTCCATGGGCTTTGATTCAATAAAACCTGTGATTAAAGATTGACAGAGTGGAAGTCAGTCAAATGATAGCCACTGGTGGGTTGGAGAGTGTCTTGGGGCAACAATAAGTTAGAGCACCAACTGTGAGACTGGGAGGGACCCAACATTCCAGTGGATTCTTACGGGGGTAATTGCCATACCTTACGGAGGTTCCAACCCTTCTCCACCCTATCCAGAAAAAAAAAACATTGTGGCTGAAACCGGGCTTTGCTGGGACAGTTTGCATTAGATTTACTGTACATACTGCTTCCTAAATGTCTTCATTAAACGTGAATGGGCAAAGCTTCAGTGCACTCAAAGAGTGTGAAGTGCTAAGAACCAGTTACCACACTGACTGCAGGTCTTTAAAAAAGATAGACACACATAACTATAGAGTTTTTAGAACAAGCAAAGCAGAAGATGAACATCAGAATGAAAATTAAAGCCATTTAGCAAGGAGGCTGTGTCCCTTGAGTCAATTTAAATGCAAAACATTCATGCTAGACTTGGGTATACCTTTAATGAACTTCTTTCAGCTTAAAACACAATGATCACAGTGGGAAATAAATACCCTTAAGTTTTATTAAGCTGTTAACTCCAGTCCAGCAGAATGGCTGCAATAACTACGTGTCTGTTAATAAATAATAAAGTGAAAATCTCATCGTGAATTATTCTAGCAAGATTTAACAGTGCCCGCCAGCAGCGTGGTAAGGATTGCTTTAACACCTGTAAATAAGCGGGATAAATCTCCTGTTGTTTTAAAAGACTGTTGCCTTTGGGTGTCAGCCGAGTTTTCTTGAACTTTGAGCAAACAAGGTACAGGAAAAAAATAAATAAAAACTATCTATTATCATCCCTTTTCCTCTTCATTACAGTCAGCTCTCTTGTAATGATAATGTGCTGCCCTTGAATTAAATTCTGCTGCCCATACTTGAATGCTGGTAATCAAGCTTTTAAGAAGAGTTTCACTCTACTGATGAACTGAATAGATTATTTTACAAATCAGACTTGGAATTACAATTACGGCTAAGCAAAAATCTATTGGTTCAGCTTAGGTTCCTAGTGAATTAATTCAAGATTTTTAATGGATTGGTCCACCCACACGTGGTAATTCAGTTCTCAATGAATACTGCTGGGCTGAATTACTCACTGCCTTTTTGTATCTTTTGAGGAATTCCAGAAACTAACTGTTTCCCACCCTGCCATTACTTCTGAGTTTTTCTGCTGCATGTTTGTATTGGTAAGAGAAATGATCAGACAGAGAATAGCTTTAACTTAAACTTAACTAAACAGGTGCAGAGTAGGAATACCAAACAGGGTCAAACTGGGAAAGGGGTGTGCATGCAGTAAAGAACAATGTTAAATTGATTATGTACAAGCAGATACAGGAGCAGAAAGTCTTGTAGGTGCAGCGCTCACTGCGAGGAACAGCCTAATCTGGATGCAAGATCCATGCACAAGATCCAGGCTCAGTGTGTCCTCCTACACTGGAGCAAGATAATGGTTTAGTGGTGAATTGGCACAAGAAGAGGTCTCAAAAAAGTCTGGTCCTGGGGACCCGGGGGAGGGGGGGAAGGGAGAAGGGAAACACCAGGGGTAGGGGGACCCCCAAACACTTCAGGGGGTAGCTGTCCACTGTAGCGGCTGCCGGCAGAAGAGACAGAAGAGATCTCTGGGGGGAGACAAGAGGGAAGACAGCGCAGCGCCTTCTAAGTGCAGCAAGACATTTATTGAAGTATGTGCAGCAGTATTACACTCACATTTAGTCGGTGAATAAGATGCAGTTAGTCAAGTAATGTTAATCATCAGGAGCATCACTGGAGCGGGTCCTGGTGGTGGAGGCAGTGGATCCCGGTGAGAGTGGCAGGGGGGGTTCCTCCGTGTGTACAGGGACGGCCTCGGTGGTGTCCGCGGGCTCCCCGTCAACTGGTGGAACGCTGGCACTCGTGGGTCCTGGGATCCTGACGTCACTCCTGGCGGTGATGCGGGATGCTACGGCGACGCGTTATAGGAGCATGCGCTCCTTCTTCAGGCCGTGGATGCACCATGTTTGGACAGGGCATTTATGCAGTGATAAGGACGGTGGCTCAGGGGAGGCAAAAGGCATGGCGTGAAAGTCTGCAATAGGTGGAATATCGGTTTTTGGCCACTAGGTGGGGTGTGTGGGTACACAAACTGATGTGGTTAAATGCATGGGGAGTGTGTCCTCCTACACCGGAGCAAGATAAACTATTATTATTATATATAATTTTTTATAGCGCTGACAGTTTACCCTTTAAAACTTGAGGGTAGACAGCACA
Organism: Pelophylax lessonae; assembly: GCF_965119305.1. Lineage (NCBI taxonomy): Eukaryota > Metazoa > Chordata > Amphibia > Anura > Ranidae > Pelophylax > Pelophylax lessonae. The sequence continues at coordinate 499,693,150 of NC_138772.1, read as the reverse complement.
AATACAATACACTTTAATACACTAGGAATCAGAGGGCCCTGCTCATTAGAGCTTACAATCTAAGAGGGAGGGTCAAGAGATACAAGAGTTAATAACTGTGGTGGATGGACTGACGGAGAAAATAAAAGTACAGTTGTTAGGTGGTTGCCAGATAGGTTTCTCTGAAGAGATGTGTTTTGAGGGATCGTCTGAAAGTGGAAAAGTAGGAGATAGTCGGACAGATTGGGATAGAGAATTCCAGAGGATGGGAGAGGCTCAGGAGAAGTCCTGGAGGCGAGCATGGGAAGAGGTGACAAGGAAGCTAGAGAGCAGGAGGTCCTGGGAGGAAGGAGGAGAATAATTTGGTTGGTATTTTGAGACCAGGTTAGTGATGTAGCTGGGCGCCAAGTTATGGATGGCTTTGTAAGTTATGGTTAGTAACTTGAATTTAATTTGTTGGTTAAGAAGGGATTGGCAAAGAGGGGTAGCAGACACAGAGCAGTTTGCAAGATGGATGAGCCAGGCAGAAGCATTCATGATGGAATGAAGGAGGGTAAAGCCTTTTTAAAGGTAAGTCAATGAGAAGGGAGTTGCAGTAATCGAGACGAGAGATGACCAGGGAGTGGATTAGAAGCTTTGTGGTATCGTTGGTTAGGAAGGGGCGCATCTTGGAGATGTTGCGGAGGTTGAAGTGGCATGCTTTGAAAAGTGACTGGATGTGTGGCCGAAAGGATAGTTCAGAGTCCAGGATTATACCAAAGACCTTGGCATGGGTGGACGGGTTGATAATTGCGCCATTGATGTTGACAGAGCAATCAGGGGAAGAGGAACGTGGGGGAGGAAATATCATGAGCTCGGTTTTGGATAGGTTGAGTTTGAGGAAGTGATGTGACATCCAGGCTGATATTTCTGTTAGTAAGCTGGTGATGCGTGAGGAGACTGATGGAGTGACCTGAGAGGTGGAGAGATAGATTTGGGTGTCATCAGCGTAGAGATGATATTGAAAGCCATGGGAGGCAATCAGCTGACCCAGGGAGGAGATGTAGATTGAGAAAATGAGCGGTCCAAGAACAGAACCTTGGGGAGCCCAGACACAGAAAGGAAGAGGAGAGGAGGTAGTAGAGTTGTAAGTAGCACTGAAGGTGCGAGGGGATAGGTAGGATGAGGACCAGTGAAGAGTACAGTCACTGAGGCCAAGGGAGTGAAGTTTTTTGAAGTGGAGGGGGTGGTCTACTGTGTCAAAGTCAGCAGGGAGGTCCAGGAGGAGAAGTACAGAATAGTGTTTTCACATTCATTTGGCACAATTTTTGGACACTTCATTCATATTATTTTATTGAATTGTTTCAATGGACTATATGAACACTAAAGATTGATGGACTGGAATGATAAAAACATTTATGTATGTACAAACTCCACCAACTCCAGGCAAATTAACATAGTAAAAAATCCAAATAACCAATTATAGAATTGTACAACAAAACCAAAGGCAGACAGGGGTGAGAAAAAGTGGCACTGGGTCCTAGAGATAGTAATTTGCAACTGCATATAACAATACTTGTAATAAACAAGACCCGTATAAAGAAATGCAAGAGTGTAAAATATGCAAGATAGTCCATATAGATCCAATAAAATTTCAATACATGATAATGCTACATATAGATATATACACTGAGATACAATGTTAAAGTGCATTGTTCAGAAAGTTTTCCGAATACCATAGAGCAATGTTTTTCAAACTTTTTTCACTCAAGGTTATAAACAATCTTAAGGCACCCTTTAAAATTATGGACAGTCTCGAGGCACCTCATATTAAAATGAGGTGCCTGGAGGTTCTGGATGGACTGGTGTCTTTTTTCTAGGAAATATAACAAATGACCGCGCCTAGGTGATAATTGCTCTTTACCTAATACTGCTGCTATCTTATTGAGAATGTCTCAATCACAAATATAGGCAAAATATGACAGCGCTTTGTGTAAGTATACCCAAATAAATACTTTTACAATTCTTATAGTGCTAAAATCATAAATCCTACTGTGTGAAATCAAAGAAAAATTATTACTACATTGATATTATATCAAAAGTTATTAACTTATACGAGTATGTAATAAAAAAGTGTTCTGGTGTTTCCATAAATACCCACATATAAATATGTCTAACTGATTCAACAAACATATAACAATGTTTCCAAGAAAAACCCACAAGTGCATTCATCATTCATTAGTGTTCATAGTTCATTGAAACAATTCATTAAAATAATAGGAATATGAAGCATCCAAAAATTGTGCCAAATGAATGTGAAAAAAAAAAATGAAAAATTAGTGTGTTCCTCTTGTCTTCTTATGTTAATACCACATCAAAAAAAGTGATCCACCACCTCTTATAATAAACTCACTCACCAGTCGGAATGGCTGGTAATATAATAAACCAGCCTACAAGCACTTTCCTTTGTAGGGAGTAACAGTCTGCAGCCCTCTGGATCAATCTTTTAGAACTTTCCTCTCCCACTCTCAATGGATATCCCAAGCATGGAGGAAATCAATGAAATAGAAAATAACTCGGCATAGCATAATATCCTTTATAAATATTCCCACTTTATTAAAACAATTTAACACTTACATTTTAAAGTGTCTCCACTGACACGAGTATAAACAGCATTGGATCATATGCGGGCTGGCTCCAACTTCTCAGCTGCTGTGAGCCGGGCGAATGACGAAACGTACGTTGGGTGTGAGCTGGAGAGATTGCTATCACATTGAGTCGGGTTGGCTCACAGTAGCTGAGAAGTTGGAGCCAGCCCGCATATGATCCAATGCTGTTTATACTCGTGTCAGTGGAGACACTTTTAAATGTGAGTGTACATTTTTTTAATAAAGTGGGAATATTTTTAAAGGATATTATACTATGTCGAGTTCTTTTCTATTTCATTGATTTCCTCCTTACCTGGGATATCCATTGAGAGTGGGATAGGAGAGTTCTAAAAGATTGATCCAGAGGGCTGCAGACTGTTACTCACTACAAAGGAAAGCGCTTGTATGCTGGTTTATTATATTACCAGCCATTCCGACTGGTGAGTGAGTTTATTATAAGAGGTGGTGGATCACTTTTGTTGATGTGGTATTAACATAAGAAGACACGAGGAACACACCAATTTTTCACATTCATTTGGCACAATTTTTGGACACTTTATTCATATTATTTTAATGAATTGTTTCAATGGACTATGAACACTAATGATTGGTGAATCCACTTGTGGGTATCTCTTGGAAACATTGTTATATGTTTGTTGAATTAGTTTGAATTATTTATACGTGGGTATTTATGGAAGCACCAAAACACTTTTTTTATTACATACTGGTGTCTTTTTTCAACCTCACTAACTATGTAACTATGTAAAATGTAAAAAACGATTCTAGAAGTTTTACGCAATTCGTCAACATCCACACGTAGGACACCCAATTTTAACCACTTAAGCCCCGGAAGATTTTACCCCCTTCCTGACCAGGGCCTATTTTGCGATTCGGCACTGCGTGACTTTAACGGACAATTGCGCGGTCGTGCGACGATGTACCCAAATTAAGTTGACGTCCTTTTTTTCCCACAAACAGAGCTTTTGGTGGTATTTGATCACCTGTGCGATTTTTTGATCATGCACTATAAACAAAAAAAGAGCATCAATTTTGCAAAAATAACAATATTTTTCAAATTTTTTTAAATGAAATTCCCTCAAAAAATGTAAAAATCAAAATTTTTTAAAATTTTAGGCCAATTTGTTTTCTGCTACATATGTTTGGTAAAAAAAAAATTGCAAAAAGCGTATTTTGATTGGTTTGCGCAAAAGTTATTGCGTTTACTAACTAAGTGAAAGATTTTTGTCATTTGTCTGCAATTTTTTTTGTGGGACTGCGACATTGCGGCGGACAGATCGGACCCTTGACTGACATTTTTGACACTTTTGGGGGTACCAGTGACATTACTACAGTAATCAGTGCTATACATATGCACTGTTACTGTAAAAATGACACTGGGAGGGAAGGGGTTAACTTTATTGGAGAGGGAGGGGTTAGGTGTGTCCCTAGGGGCGTGCTTCTAACTGTGATTGGATGTGGCTGTGTGTGTAACAGCAGAGATCAACGGTCCTACATAGCAGGACCGTATGATCTGTGCTGTTACACAGGGGAGAATGACAGGCGGCTGTGTTTACATTAGCCACCTGCCTTTCTCCCGCTGTATCCAACGATCGCGAGTGACTGGCGGACATCGGGTCCGCCGGTCACGCGCGCGGGCTTCTTAGGGAACGAGTGGGGGCGGGAGCGCGCCTCCGGCGGCGCGCGCTCGCCCCCTATTGGCTCACAGGCTAGTGACGTACCGGTACGTCACTTTGCCTGTGAGGGGCTGACCGCCGCCGTATATAGTCGGGCGGCGGTCGGCAAGTGGTTAAGGGGATTTATTCTTCCAAAGCAAATACACTTTTTCACACTTTTGATGCTGACTAGTATTCCAATGTTTCTCATCTCCATCAATTTCTATCCAACAGTCAGCTAATGTCAACCCAGTGCTGATGGAGAGAGGCAGAGGAGGGTCAAACAAAGAAGCTGTGGAGGCAACAGACATCCTCCTTATCAACTGATGACATTATTGGTTATTAGGATGCCAGTGTCTAGGAAGTCGTAATGGTGCAAAATGAAAACCTGAGGCTGTGTGTAAATAAAAGGCAGGCTTTATCCATCTGCTGACTTATACAGTATACAATTTTTGATCATATTTTTAGACATTTTACCAAGACACCCCTGAAGAAACCTCAAGGCACCCCAGGGTGCCTGGCACCCTGGTTGAAAAAGGTGTCATAGAGTGAAGTATGATTTCCATCACTTTAAAAAGAGGTCTACATCACATCTATGGTTCATGCCTGTGGGGATCCATGTCCCCAAGGAAAAAATACAGGAGCAATGTCCCTGCAACTCTGTAAGAACAATAAATGGCAGTACAGCAAATTCTTTATAAGGCTCTGTGGCTTTAGATAATAGAAAATGACCACTTCTGAGTACTGCAACACTGTTTATTACAATGATGTCCAAGCTAGGACTGAAAAATAGCTGAACAGCTGCATGGATCTCTGTGCTGGCACCACAGGTGAGTGGCTTTGGAAGTCCCAGGGCTGGTACCATAGGTGGGCAGCTGGAGACACAAGGCTACCCATTTTTAAGTGCAATTTTCTGATAGTAATTAAAACATCTCCCCACAGTGGCTGGGTCTTTGATGGGAGCTGCATGCTATTGGGCTCCAGTCCAGCTTCCCACACACTGGGACCAGTGGTGAAGGACCAAACATTTGACAGCAGATGACATGGTCAGCCATCATTATGCACACTAGAGACATGACTACATGCTCTCTAACAGGATCTACTATAGGCAGGGCCGCTGATAGGGGGGGACCACCGGTCCTTCTGTAGGGGGCCCTGGCCCTGTCACTTATCAGGGGGGCCCGGCCGGCAGCTTCAGACTTCATGTAGAATGTGACTGTGTACAGTCAGTTAGTGTACATAATATACTGTTCCCTGCCAGAGTCCTGGGTATTCATATTCCCTGCTGGGCTGAGGGGGGGCCTCATCTGTTCCCCTCTAGAGCAGGGAGATCGCTGCAGCCTCTGGGGACTATTTTTTTCATTTCGGGCGTCCCCACGGACTTGCACACACTTTCTTGTAATGTGGAAGTCCCGGCTCTGTAAGTCCCCGCTGCTGGCCTGCACACTGCCTGACTTCTTTAGCCAGTAAGTGCTGAGGGAATCAGGCAGAAGAGTGCTGGCAGGCTAGGGGCAGCTAGCTGGAGCCTGGAACTGGAAACGATCCGTGCAGGGCAGGCACAGAGATGAGTCCTTGTGTGATCTCCACTCAGCAGCTTGTCCAGCAGTGCAGACACAGAGGGATCTGGCATAAGTCACACAGGAAAGGTACAGTCTCATGACATGACACAGCACACACCTTTCCCCATACCCTGGTTTATTGCCTATTTTAATATATATATATTATATATATTTATATAGCAGGGAGCAGCCAAATATGGTCATCATTATCATCATGATGACAGTCACACTCACACAGTACAGGTGCTTTGAGCCACAGAGCCTGTACTGTGTGATTATCATGATGATAATGAAGATCATCATTGAAGAAAGAACAGTGAAATGCATAGATTTTTTTTTTTTTTTTTTTTAAAGGGTATGTTTATTAAACTTTTGTAGACATTGCAGCAACAACAAACACTCAGGCTCGGTTCACACTTGTGCGATGCGGGAAGGCTGCAAATATGCAGCCTGCTCCCGCATCGCATCCGCACAAGAGGCAGTTCACACTGCCATATGCGATACGCAGGGGGTGTCAATTAAATGTTAACGACACCCCCAGTTTGATCGCATATCGCAGTGCGTTCTGACAGTACGCACAGAATCGGATCGCACAAGTGTGAACCACTGTGTGACCCAATCCTGATGCGGCTGAAAAAAAGGGTCCTGTGCGAGTTTGGTGTGGATACAGTGCGAATTCAGCCATACAAAGTGTATGGCTGAACTCGCATCCGCACAGGAGATCGCATGTAATGAAGGAGCAGTGCACTCCAAATTACATGCGATCTCCGCAGCCGCAATAATGTGAACCGGGACTTAGTAAGTGGTAAAACAAAGCTTGCAAAACAGGGCAGTGCACCGAGGCGCAGCTCAGACAAATACAAACAAAAGAAAGAAAGAAGAGAGATCCATTTATCCATGACAACAATGCTTAATGAAAGACCAAAATGGTCCAGCCGGCCATATATGGTTCGAATCCCAGCAGGTTCAGCAGGAACCAGCCGAGATTCAAACCATCTATGGACAGGCAGATTGTACCCAAGTTGATCCACTTGATAGACTTGCATACAACCAGCCTGTCAGATTTCACATGCAATTATTGCTAGCAGCTAGCAAGTAATCATTGTGTTCTCCTAAAGGGGACCAGGTGGCAGAATCATTGTTTTCTCCTGACTATGGTTGCAGGAAATAAAATCGCATTATCTATGGCCTGCGTTAGGCCCCTATCACATTGGATGGACTCCGCTTTGTTCAGCGGAGGATCTCTCTACTGATCAGAGCAGAGTGGGCAGATGACAGGTCCATGTCCACTCAGTTTATGCAGAGCAGACATGGACAGAGCCCACTCTACTCTATGGGCAGTGGGGTGTAAATGGACTCCATTGTCTATTTACACCCGACCACCTAGATGGAGCAGGACAGACCCCCTTAGGGTTTTTTTATCGGACCAGATCAGAGGTAGGCAAGTTTAAACAGACACAAGTAGGTTTACATCCGCTGCTCCATAGAGGTAAATTGAGGGTCTGATTGGGTCCACCCAGGGCTGCCAATAAAGGGGGTACCATTGGGCCTCCTGTAGAGTTACTTATCAGGGGGGCCTGACCGTCAGCTTCCGACTTTGTTTCGAAGATAACTATCCCTGGAAGACAAAGCTGCATTTTTTAAGGCAGGTGGGCGGGGTCATGGGTGGGGTAAGGGGCGGGCTTTTGGGGGCCCCATCAGATAGACTGTACAGGGCCCCGTGATTTCTAACAGCTGCCCTGACTATAGGGATCTCCCCTGTGCAGTGAATGTTGAGCAGGCTTCTCCCTGGATGCCATTTGATACGGCAAAGTGAGTTTGCGAAGAATGTTTGTGAGCACAAATGTTTATAATATTCTATCTACTATATAGTGTTTTATAAAGATTCTCATTCTGGAGCAAGTAGCAAAGTTGTGTATATTGTGTATTAGGGGTAACAAAGAAGCACAAAATTGTGTATTATATAATCACAGCAGGAAAATAAAACTTTTACCTGGAAAATACATATTCCAAAGTTGTCATGCAGCAAGATTGTATTCTTTATTCACTTAAGCACAGACTGTTTGTATCTTAGCAATCAGGACTTATCTGCAGAACATCTGACAGCATTGTTCTTGTAGCCCAGTGGTATGCAAAGGGTCCACTTCTGGGTAGCACAAGGTCACAGTGGAGATCATGTATCATTTTCAGATACTTATCACCGGTCACAAAGGGCTATGCATCTTACTCTACATGTGCTGTCATAGCCAACACTTGTGAATGCTTAGTATATGTTTTTACTATAATAAATTGGCTTTATGTTTAATGTACTTGGCCTGTGTTATTCTCTCTGTTCCTCTTTCTGCATATACCTGTAGACAGGGCTTTTTTCCAGTGGGATTGCGGGGGGAACGCAGTTCCAACACCTCCAGCACTGAATATATTTTATGACAAGGAGTGCTGGAGGGTCTATTGATACTGGCTGCTGTTGGATCTAATGTCGCTGGTGGGAATCTATTTTTGTGTGGGGGACTATTGTTGCTGGGTAGGTCTATTGTTGCTGGGGGGTCAGTTGTTGCTGGGAGGGATCTACTGTTTAAGAAGAGGTCTATGTTTGCTGGTTCTGGAGGGTCTATTGATGCTGGCTGCTGGGAGATCTGTTGTTTCTGCTGGGGGTCTTTTGTTGCTAGGTTGGTATTTTGTTACGGGGGGAGGGTTGTTGTTGTGTAGGGGATATATTGTTGCTAGGGTGGGGTGTATTGTTACTGATGGTGGTGGGGTCTTCTGTTGCTGGGGTGGGATCTATCAAATTCCATACAAAATATTTAGTAGCACAAAATTATATTTGGTTCTGTATTCTCTTAAATGGGTGGTACTGTGAGGTGGGTAAGGAGGTGAAACCAAGGGATGGTGCTCAGAGGTGGTTAGGGGGCAGACACGAAGGGTGCGACAGAAGGGGGAGTCCCTGCCCCTATTCTGCAAAGGAAAAAAAGCCCCACCTGTAGGCCTTCACTGTTCTCTCTCAAGGGGCAGCAAGACCTATGGTAGCGACTTAAAGTGGTTGTAAAGCCCTAAAGTATAACTAAAGGCAAAACTTTTCTTTCAGTTTTCAATAATGTTGAGAGGGATTAGAACACCTGACAGTTTTTATTGCTGTCTGTGCCCCCGTTTGAGAGATTTACCCTCTTTATTGGTCCTGTTTACCTCTATCATTGAAACTTTGGGTTGCCCCCAGAAAAGTAATAGGGAGGACATTTTTCAATGGGGACAATAGTTCTGATGGCCTGGGGGTCCCCAAGAAATTACCTAAATTTGTAGGGATTTACTCTCACTTTCTGTTTGGCTATTGGACAGGGCGCAGAGGGTTATAACCATCCCTTACTCTATCCAAAATTATTTTTTTTTTTTTTACTGTAAGGTTTTTCACCTTAATACATCAAGGTGAAAAACCTTCTGTGCTGCAGCTGCCCCCCTTTTCCTTACCTCAGCCCATACAATCCAGTGATGTGCACGCTGTCTCTCTCCTCATTGGATAGAGTGATTGCAAAGGGAGCGATTGTCAATGGACGCAGCAGCGGGACTTGGGAATGTAAAAGCGGCTTTCCCTGGGGGCACCGGATGAAGAGGAGGGGCCTGGAGTGCCGATGGGGGACCCCAGAAGAAGAGGATCGGGGCTGCTCTGTGCAAAACCATTGCACAGAGCAGGTAAGTATAGGCATGTTTGTTATTTTTTTTTTATTTTGTTTTTATAAACCAAAGCACTTTAACCCTATTCTCTCAATTTAATCCAAAATTTGGTTCACTGACTCAATTTGCTCCGAATTATTAAGTGCAAGTCATTCTTTTAATTTCTGTTTCAACAGTTTAGACCAGATTGTGGGGTGTGTATTGGAACTTTACTGTGCAGCTGTGTACACTAAACCTTGGGAGGAGGATTCTTCCTCCCACTGATGTAGATACTAGAAGGAGGATTCTTCCTCCCACTGACCACAGTCATATTTTCCTTCCGCTGACTGCTGATGACGTAACATTTTTGCATCCCACTGACCAGCAGGTGGGACAATGTTACATATCCATGACCTTTGCACTCTGTATTCTCTGCTGTGTGTTCCATTGCTGATCTCTAAATTCTATAAGTTATGTTGTACGTTACATACTCCTAACTCCTACACTGCATATACTGTAATGTTATAATGTCCTGATCACTGCAATCTGTAGGCTGTGCTGTACGTTACATGGTGTTTATTGTCTTTACAGGGGATAATTTCTATGTAGTCCCCAACTATTTAATGACATTTTTCTTTAGCCACTTCAGTACCGGGAAACTTTTACCCTCTTCCTGCCCAGGTCAATTTTCAGCTTTCAACACTTTCACACTTTGAATGACATTTGCGGTAATGCAATGCTGTATCTAAACAAATTTTTTATCATTCTGTTCAAACACATAGGGCTTTCTTTTGGTGGTATTTAATCTTTAATCTTTAATATTAAATTTTTTTTTTTTTTGCTAAATACACCATAAACCACCAAACTTTAAAAAAAAAAAAATAATATATATATATTTTTTTTTTCTGTAATAAAATTTTTGCAAATAAATAATTGTTCTTCACAAATTTAGGCCAAATTATATTCTGCTACATTTCTTTGATTAAAATGACCCAAATAAGTGTACTGTATTTTCTGGCGTTTAAGACTACTTTTGAACCTCAAAAAAATCCCCCAAAAATGGGGGGTTGTCTTATACGCCGAGTATAATATCTCCAAGGTAACCTAAGTATAAGTAATACCGGTAGATGAAAATTAGGGGGGTCGTCTAATACGCCCAGTCGTCTTATACGCCGGAAAATACGGTATATTATTTAGTCTGTAGGAAAGTTAAAGAGTCCACAAACTATGGTTTATATCTGAAAATCGATCAATCCTGATGTACTGACGGCCTATCTTATTTCTTGAGGCCAAAAAATGTCAAAACGATGCAGATGTCAAATGACCCAAATAATCCCTATGACCTAAACTACCTCATTTTGGAAAGTAGACAGTCCAAGGTATTTAGTAAGAGGCATGGAGTTTTTTTTGAGGTTGTAATTTGTTTGTCACCATATTTTGGAAAATGAAGGGTTTTTTTACACACTGCCACCAGTGCAGCACAGCATCACTATTTACTGCTGTGGCGGGATCAGGGACACTGACTGGTGAACATTCAAAAAAAAAAAAAAAATACATTTTGTCAATTTGTTTCACTTTTTTTTTTTTATTTCTTATTACCTTAATTTTTTTTTTAACACACTGTGACCAGACCAATATACTGTTACCATTGTACTACTCTGGAGAAGTGATCAGGATTTTTTTTTTACAGATTATGATTGCCTAAAGCAATGCATTTTTTATTGCTATAAGCAAACATTTTATTGAATTAAATTGATTTGTTCGGTTTGTTTGGTTGTGTTTAGCTGTGATTGGCCACAGCTAATCACATGGTACAGATGAGCTGTTATTGCCCCTGTCTGTACCATGAGACCAATCACAGCTATCAACATCACTTTAACAATGAATTGCACGAAAGGCAGGCATTAATTGTTTACAACTGTCATGTGATCTGCCGTGATTGGTCGCAGCGATCACATGGTACAGGCAACAGGCCAGTACACTGATCAGTCATCGGCTTTGTCTGATGACAGTTGGTGACAGATCACGCTGCAGTGCGGCCAAATCGTAGAGAGGACGTCATATGACGTCCATCCAGATAGACAAAAGTCCCGCTTGGCTGTCAAATTGCTTTAAGCTGGTTTAGAGTCAGACAAAGTCTTATCCGTCTGCCATATTCTGTGCAGAGAAAGACACATGTGATAAAAGAGTTCAAGTTTTAAAAAGTATCCTTGAGGTTCATGTGTGCCTGTAAAATTCTGATTTGTCCCATTGTAATTAGGGAGCATTTTGTGAGTACAAGGACTGTGGCATATGTGTGTACTATATATGCAAGGAGGCTCAGACTATTTCTCAAGTTCTAAAGTTGGAGGTTATGGCTAAAACAGCTCTATATATACTGTACATAATAATTATTAGCAATTAGTTAGTATCAATGTTCTTTTATGGTCAAAGTTTTCTCTTTTGGATGGAGTCAGAAAGGGTTAGAACCTCAGTCAGTCCAGGGAATTCAGTACTTTTTTGGCCACTGAGCTGAAAAACATAAGCAGGTTAGTTGTGACTTCCCCTGACTTTTCTGATCTTAAATGTTTTCAGAGATACAGCGCTACTAGTGCCAAAATAGTAAGAGCTCTTTCACACGGGCGTTCCGTATGTCGGTATATAACCCCATCCGTTTGCGGGTGATATACGGACATAATGCATGTCAATGGGATTGCGGATGTCAGCGGATGGTTAACCATCCGCTGACATCCGATTTGTGTCCTTTCAGTTCTGTTCCGTTTTTTGTAACGGAACAGAACCCTATTTTTCTTCCATTAAAAAAACGGAATGGATGCAAAATCGGATGTCAGCGCTGTCATCCGCTGACATCCGCAATCCCCATAGACATACATTATGTCCGTATATCATTCGCAAACGGATGGGATGATATGCGGACATACGGAGCGGATGAAACAAGTGTCATCCGTGTCCGTGAAAAAAAAAAAGTGCGGAAGAAGAAATCGGAGCGGTCGTGTGAAAGAGCTCTTAATCTTGTGCAAATAAACAAAGTAAAATGCATGCAGAATATAAGCAAAAAATAAGGTGCATAGAATACATAAAATGCCTAAAGTATGCAATATACCCATATATGATAGTTAATTATATATATATATATATATATATATATATATATATACAGTAAAACCTTGGTTTGAGAGTAACTTGGTTTAAGAGCGCTTTGAAAGACAAGCAAAATTTTCAAATAAATTTTGACTTGATATACAAGCGATGTCTTGAGAAGAGAGCCGCCTCTAAGTGTAGCAATATGGTTAAATTTAATGAAGGTACAACATTTAGCAACTCACATGGTTGATGTTTGGAACAGGCACATCTAAGGATGCAGGCATCAGGGGTAAAGCTGTCCACATAGACCGTCCTCCTCAGCGCCATCCCTTCCATGCTGCCCCTCGCTTTCAGATCGCTTTACTGCAGGGTGGTCTTCCCGGTCAGGATTACAGACTGGCAGCCGGCGGTGCAGAAGATGGTCTATGTGGACAGCTTTACCCCGGATGCCTGCATACTTGGATGTGCCTGTTTTAATCATCAACCATGTGAGTTGCTAAAAGTTGATAATAGCTTCTTCACATCCCAATGGTGCAAAAAAACTTTATGATAAGGTGCCCAGGTGCTCGTGATCCCTCCACCACGGAAAGGTGGCCTCTCACCTCAAGGTTAGACCTGTGTTTCACCACAAGATCTCATGCGCTATTCCCCTGAGGGGATATTGCCGCTAATGCACTTTATGATAATTATACTGTATATATATATATATTGTATGCACCTTATTTTTGCTTATATTCTGCATGCATTTTATTTTGTTTATTTGCACAAGATTTACTATTTTGGTACTAGTAGCACTGTATCTCTGATTATATATTGTTTATTTATGTATGCGTAGTGATCAGCATATTTAGTTATAGCTGCTACTTACACACAGGTGAGAATTGTTTTTTTTTTTTTTTTGAGTTTTACATTTTTTTTAATTTCTTTGCAGAACTCACAGTATAAAGAAAACATTTCTATAGGATAAGGCCCTCAGATCACTGGCGCGCTCTGGGTGACGGTGTGGGCAAGACAAGGACACTCCCCATGCAGCTGTACAACCAGAACTCTGCGTGGATGAGCTCCAGTCGGTTACTAACCCTTCTGCCAGCAGGCATGAAGGGTTAAAGTATATCTAAATTCAAAACTTGGTGAGAATTGATTTTTAAAGGAATTCTATTGTTGCAGTGATTCTACCACTACTCTTTTGTAAATCAAATGTGTGGGTGTCAGGATATGGGGCAGTTAAGCCTGACTTCAGAGGCAAAGAAAAGGATGACGGCTTCTGGCAGATATTTTACATTTCAGCCTGTCATACTATTTTACTACTTAAGATATTTGTTTTAACATGACGGTGTTGTAGAATTTATTGCTTGTTTATGATAGACAAGTGAGTGGGACAATGGGAAAGTTTGAAAAATGTTGGACAGTGCCAAGCAGCCCCGACCCTATCGTTAATGACCAGCAACGATTTATCGCAGTGAGAAATATGAGAGAGAAGCTCACTTCCCCATTTGACCATGATTGGGTCAAGGGGCGAATCCCACACTTTGCAATCTTGCATAGGGTAAAACTTTGTTTACAAGTTTTACCCAAAATTACGAGATCAAATTCAGGACAGGTGTAGGGTTTATCATTCATTTCAGTTAACTTTTTTTATGTCATGTAATTTAAATTCTATGCTGAGGGGTCCCTCAACCTAAAGTGCCCCGGGCCCCCCTGACGTCTAAATCCGGCACTAGGCACTTCTTTAGACTGGTTGGAGCTCATAGGGGACTAAAGTTGTCCAATCTCATGGGCTCCAAGCAGTCATCTTGGAGAGTCATCTTGCATACACTTCATTAGTGTTCATTTATTTTTACAGTTCAAATGACCAAAAAGGATTTTTGGCCAGGGCTCAGCGTTAGGACAGTGAAAAGGGGCAGGAATTTTTTCCCTATAAGTCTCTTCACTGTTTTAAGCAGGAGACCCATATTGCTTATTCCAGCAGCAACAAATTGCCTGTGAGGCTCAGGGTTCAGTAGTAATCTGGATTTCTTACAGGGCTGAAAGGTGGTGGGAACTTGCACTCTGTACAGAACCCAAAGTAAACCATAAAGTAGTCCAATAGACCTGTTCACCAGTTAAGGCCAGCCATACACGGTTCAACTCTTAGCTGATTCAACAGGAATCGGCCGAGATTCTAACTGTTATGAGGCAGGTGGAAGCCTGCCGTGCAGAGAAGGCTTACCGTTGCTGGTGGGCGGAGCTTGGGTGGAAACCAGAGGTGAGTAGCACAGGCTAGCCTGAGGTGCGGGGTCTAAGCATCCACCGGTCTTCACCAGAGCCTCTGATGGTGAGGATGGATTGGCTGCAGGTGGATACCAGGTCGTGGTCCCCAGGGTCGCCCCACCAGGGGGTAACCGGTCAAGGTCCGAAGATGGATGAGCCGACAAGGAGAATCCAGAAGAGTAGTCAAAACGAGCCGGGGTCAGGACAGGCAGCAAACAAGCGAGATCAGGGACGAGCCAAAGGTCAACAGGTATCAGACAGGAATCAACAGGAAGCAGGTTCAGAACAGAGGAGAGCTGAAGACAACACAGCAAAGTGCAAATGCACCAGCTGCCTTTAAATAGGCCTCCTTTGGCGCCAAACGTCCGGGTCAACGTGTGAGAACGCATAATGTGCGTGTAGTCACGCACGTTAGCTAATGCGTATTAGCCAGCTGCTAATTCGCGCATGCGTATTAGCCAATTAGCGTCTTCTAACACTAACCATTAACCGGTTGCCGACCGCCGCACGACTATATACTGCGGCGGTCAGCCCCGGCCAGGCAGAGTGACGTATCGGTACGTCACTCGCCTGTCACTGACTTGCGAGCCTATCGCGGGCGGGCGCGCGCCCGCCGAGGCGCGCGTCCGCCGCGGCTCGTTCACAGACAAGTCAGTGCGTGTGACCGGCGGACTCGATGTCCGCCAGTCACACTGCGATCGCTCCTGTGAAGGGAGAAAGACAGAGCAGCTTGTGTAAACAAGCTGCCTGTCAGTTCTCCCTGTGTAAAAGTGAAGATCTGTCCGTTCTACTATGTAGAACGGTTGATCTTTGCTTTTACACCAATAGGAATGTCCCTACACAGTTAGAATCACGCCCCTAGGACACACTTAACCCCTCCCTGTCCAATAAAGTTAACCCTTTCCCTGCCAGTGTCATTTTTGCAGTAACAGTGCATATGTATAGCACTGATTACTGCAGTAATGTCACTGGTACCCCCAAAAGTGTCAAAAATGTCAGTCAAGGGTCCGATCTGTCCGCGGCAATGTCGCAGTACCGAAAAAAAAATCGCAGATCGCCGCCATTACGCGTTAAAAAAAAAACACCAAAAATGACAAAAATCTTTCCCTTTGTTAGTAAACGCGATAACTTTTGCGCAAACCAATCAAAATACGCTTTTTGCAATTTTTTTTACCAAACATAGGTAGCATAAAACAAATTGGCCGAAAAATGTTAAAAAATTTTGATTTTTACTTTTTTTTGGGGAATTTCATATAAAAAAATTTGAAAAATATTGTTATTTTTGCAAAATTTACGCTCTTTTTTTGTTTATAGCGCGTGATCAAAAAAATCGCACAGGTGATCAAATACCACCAAAAGAAAGCTCTGTTTGTGGGAAAAAAAGGACGTCAAATTCGTTTAGGTACAGCGTCGCACGACCGCGCAATTGTCCGTTAAAGTCACGCAGTAAAAAATCGCAAAAAAAACCCTGGTCCTTTAGCAGCCAAATCCTCCGGGGCTTAAGTGGTTAATGGGCAGGTTGAATGTACCAAGTTGATCGATCAATCAGTTTGGGTACAACCAGCCTGCCAGATACTCTTGCGATTATCGCTAGTGGCTGTTATAGCCACTAGCAATAATCATTGTATTCTCCCAGCAGGGATGGCTTTCCCTTCCCTCTCCCACCCCCCCTGCTGGGAGAATACAATGGCCCGGCAGGAGGTATTCCCTCATCAACACTATATGTATTGATGGGGGAATCAAGCAAATTTCTTTCCTGCAACCCGTGAGCTAAATAAATCTGTTCTGTCTATAGCCATCCTAACTCAAAAATACAAAAATATTAGCACTGGAAAAGCAAATAATAAGATTCAGGTGCAAAAATTATTAAAGGGGCAGATTACTTGCCAATGTTATCCTTCTCAAGGATTCTTTGGGTTTATAAACTTTTTGTAAACTGTAATGGCCAAACCGGGAATTTCACAGGAACATAGTAAGATTCACATGCAGCTCTGTGCAGTGTATTTTTGGAAACCCGCTGCAACCACATCCTATGATACCTCTGTACCTCGCAATCCAGTGTGGGCTCATCCACTGCATTTGCAACCTGCATTTGGGTTGTCTTTAACTCAATATTGACATCCCTGCCGATCACATCTGCAGCATGCTTTGAACGCGGTACAGGAAACGCTTACGGAACACAGGTTCCCCGCACCAGGTTCTGGTGTGAACAGGCCCTTGATATCTTTTTTGTTTTTGTTTTTTAAGTAAAACTTAAGTTTATCGCAGGAAATCCTAAGGGCATTGTGACAGTATGCGATTTCATGCAAATAAAACTGTTACAGATGGAAAAACGTACATGAGCACATATAATTAGAAGGAAAACATGCAAAAAAAGCAGAGGCCTGGTGTTACTCACCAAAAACCAGTGTTATTTTCTTCTATCGAGCCATTAAATCATTTGCATTTGTATTGCTTTTCTATTCAAGAGAATACAGTAACAGCACATAACTTGCATTTTTCAAAATATGACTTTTTTTTATTCAATATATTTGCAGTAATAAACTACTGACACCCAGTGGTAACAATAAGGTATTAAATGGCATTGAAAACAATCCAGACAGAAAAGAAGATCCTTATTAAATGGATTTCTGTATTCCATTCAAATTATTTAAATGTATGTTTACGTACAACTAGCATAAGTATAAGGATCTGTCTTGATATTGGCCCCATGTCAACCATTGCACAGACTTGGAGATGGAGAGGACTAGGCGCCAATCAGACTGCTGCATGTGCTTACAGAAGAAGAAAGCAAACTAAGCAGAATTGATGACCTGTGTTGTTGTTCTTTCATTGTCAAATTAGCAGGCTGAGAGTGTGGAGGTGACACCACCATTGTAATCTCTTAACAAAGAAAGGGGTGCCAGTCAGTGCCAGGACAAGGTCATCCAGTGCCTGGGTGAAGATGCCAAACTGCACCTCCACTTCCCCTTATGTGGGCACCCCCAATCATCTTCTGTAGCTGACATCTATGATACTAGCACCATAGCACCACTTCTGCATGCCTATTTAGGATCAACAAGAATAATCCTCACAAACATGTGAGATAAAATTGCTCATCAAGCTACTCATCTATAGGCCAGTAGTCCTAGACTTGGCACACTTCAGAGTGCAGGGGGACCTCACCGGGATCCTTTATGGATGACCTTTTTTTTCATCAGAGTTTAAGGTAAACCAGATTCCCAGCATCCGAAAAACAGTGCGAGCTTATGCTAGTATTCGTGTGCATTGTTCACGTGTTAATACTTCTAGGCAAAGATGTACTATTCCTGTTCAACATGCAAACGCGCACGTGCAGATACAAATTAGCATGCATAAACGGGTCTGTCACCATGAGCAGTTGCTAAATGACCCCCAGCTTGTACCTGTATTCCTGTGACCTGATCCATTGAGCCTGCTTACCTGTGTATGACTCAGGTTTCTCCTGGACTTTGCCTTTGCTCCTGCATTAACCTTGTTCATCTGTTCCTTTTGACCTCAGCCTGTTTACTGGACTCGTCTTTGCCTGCTGATTCTGTACTGTGCTGCCCAGCTGTTTCTGCCCTTGGCCTGCTTCCTGGACTTGCTTTGTCTGCTGAATCAGTCTCTTGTTACCCAGCTGCTGCTGGTCACTTCCTGCATACCAGCTCTGCTACCATCTGCTCTGGTGCCAAGCTGCTTTAGTATCCTGTTCCTAGGACTGCGACCCCCAGCTTCATCCACCCAAGAGTGGACTTTACCAGCCAGCTACTCGAGCTCTCGTTCCACTCTGTACCCCCACACTCTCTGTCTTCACCTTCAGGAGTGTTGGGCAGGAGGTGCAAGAGAGGTCTCCGCAACATTCCAGCCATCAACAGGTACATGATACAGAGCCAAACCACACAAGTTCCTTCCACTGAATTTAATCTCTAATACATGACATGAGGACCCCGAGCACCTCCCCTTCAATGGGTGGGGATAGGTTAAAAAAAGGGGGGGGTGAGGAACCAGGCCACTGAGACCACAAACAGAGCAAATAGCTAACTAAAACAACCAGCGAAAGTCAAAGCTGCTAGAAAATGGAGAATGGCTTTCGCTGTTTGTTTTAGTAGTATATGACAGTGGAAGGAACCTGTGTGGTTTGGCTCTGATGAAGAAGGGGTTACCTTTGAAACGTGTTAGCAATAAAGGATCCCGATGAGGTTCCCCTGCACTCTGGAGGGTGCCAAGTCTAGGACTGCTGTTCTATAGATGAGTAGCTCAATGAGCAATTTAAATTCACGTTTGTGAGTTTTCTTAGGGTTGATCTTAAATAAATGCTGTGGGATAATGCACTAGGCGGATTTCTGGTTTGGCTCTGAGGAAGAGGGAAGACCCTTAAAAAGCCTTAGTCTTATGGACTTTTATCATCCCGTTATGAGATGAGATGTGATGTATCCAGGTCTTGGAGCTGTAATATTTTGATAAGCATTGATGCACCTGTTGGTTTGTAAGTATATTTATCACCTTTTTACAATAAAATATATGTTTTGAGACTAATGCATTAGGTTGGTGCACCCTCTGTTCTGTTTTTGGTATCCCTACTCCTATGCCTGGGCTCATCCTGTCATGTAGGGTAGCAGGGGGGTCAGTAAAGGATGGAAGAGGTAAGAGCAGGCTCTCAGCTTGGTTGAATGTACTCTACAGGATGCTACTTTGCAGCGCCCCCTCACACATAAAGAAGCCCATGGCAGCTGTCCTTCCTGTACCTCCCTAATCCCAACACTGATGTCAGCATCCTGATTGGACTGTGCAGTAGAAGTACATGTATGCTTGCAGAAATGTGGCTGGACTGATTTAAAAATCCTTTGACAGACATCTTACAGACATGATACAATGCACATTTTAGGCCTGGAGATTAGTTAACCCCCAAAATGTTATATATTTTCTTAAAGCAAACCCTGGAGAATAAAATGGTGGTAGTTGCAATTTCTGATGTCACATGACATTAGTGCTCATGTTTATCAAACCAATATGTTCAGTTAAAAATGGTAAAACCTTAAAGGTGGAGTTGACCCTTGCAATGCAAGGGCCAATTGCTTGTTTTAGTTTGGGGAACAAAAAATATTTACTTACCTGATCTTCTTCTCCCCACAGCTAGACTGATTCCTGCGGCTTCTTCTCCCCTATGCTCTAGTGGTCTAGGATCCTGAATCAAAATCAAAGCAGGGTCCATAGCCCTGCATTGGACGTGAGAACACTGAGGGACGGTCCACCCTCGGAGCAAGGGGGAGCACCACCTCTGGGGAAGCGGAGGATTAGGTAAGTTAAACTGTTTCTCCTCTGCCCCAGACAAAATGAGCTAATAGTGCTGCCCTTCTGCAAGGGATCATTTTTAATTTTCCTGGAGTTGGGCTTTAACACTCCATTCACACTTGTGCGACTTTTCATGCAACTTTGGACATCAATGTCGTGTGACAGGACATACCCCATGTTTTCCAATGATAACCATTTATTCATGTTGCAGCAACTTCAAAGTAGTGCACCCACTACTTTGGTCTGACTTTCATGCAACTTGAGGGCCATAGTCTTCAATGTTTTTTTTTTATTTAGATTTTTATTTAATTTCAGAATACAACTCAATTTCTCTACTACTCAAATATTCCATATTATTTATATAATTAATTATCTTAAACCATTCTACACTTCCTGGCAAAAAAACAAAGTTGCCACCAAAAAAAAAAAAAAAAAAAAAGGTCACAGACTCTAATATTTTGTTGGCTTTGATTACGGCACACATTCGCTGTGGCATTGTTTCGATAAGCTTCTGCAATGTCACAAGAATTATTTCTGTCCAGTGTTGTATTCATTTTTCACCAAGATCTTGTATTGATGATGGGAGAGTCGAAGCACTGCGCAAAGCCTTCTCCAGCACATTCCAAAGATTCTCAATGGGGTTAAGTTCTGGACTCTGTGGTGGCCAATCAATGTGTGAAAATTATGTCTCATGCTCCCAGAACCACTCTCTCACAATTTGAGCCTGATGAATCCTGGCATTGTCATCTTGGAATATGCCCGTGCCATCAGGGAAGCAAAAGTCCATTGATGGAGTAACCTGGTCATTCAGTATATTCAGGTAGTCAGCTGACCTCATTCTTTGGGCACATGCAGTAACTATCCAAAATGGTAGTTACTGCATGCTTTTTCTGGATCTACCCATTTTTTTGGTATTACCCCTTTTGCTGCGTTTAATAAAAATGGCACCAATGTATCTTTATATTGTTTTCTTGTTTTGTTTGTGTTATGAAATAAGCATAGCCACGGATCATCGGGTGTCTCTGTTCCCGTGATCTCTTCTATGTATTGTCGCACTTCCTTCCAGTATTCCCTTATCTTTGGGCATCCCCCCATAAGTGGGCCATAGTACCCATATTATTACATCCTCTCCAGCACAGGGGGGATTTTCCTGGTTGGCATCTATGTGCCTTAACCGGGGCACATGTACCATCTTGCCAGACATTTGTAATTCATTTCTATGCTATTTATATCCCTTGAAAAACTATGTACTGCTCTCATTGTTTTATTTAGTTGCTGCCCAGGTAACTGAGTGCCCAGTTCCCTTTCCCATTTTGAAAGAATGGAGGTATTCTCAGTTCCGCATTTCCCGCAAGTATTTTATACATCCATGCTACACAGTGCTTTTGGCTCTTGACTATTGCAAAGTTGTTCAAATGAGTTCAGGTCTTCCTCTGACCTAATTTGTTGTGGTAACGTTGACACAAAATGCTCTAATTGTGAATATCTCCATTCATTTATTTTAAGCAATTCTCCTTTGTATTTCAGCTCCTCTAATGAGCATATCTTCCCACCTTTATAATATAATTTAACTGTGTATTCTTAACCCAATCCCCAAATAGTGCCCTGTTCCCTGGGAAAAAAAATGTGCCCGTTAGTGACATTAATAAAATTTTGGAATTTTAAATATTGTCTGTAAATTCATGATGGCACCTTAAAAACCCTTAAATCACAAATTGCTCTATTGTTATAAATCTCAGGGTGTGGTGCATGTAATTAGATGGCACACTCATTCATTTAGCTTTATTCCTAGGTAGTTTTCCCCCATGCAAAAGGGAATTCTTGCAAGACTTGCTCTTCTTTCTTGCTCAGACATATATTCAAAATTTCTGATTTTTAGGGTTTATCTTCAGATTAGACAACTCTCCATATTTTTTAAATTATTTTACTAGAATTGGTAATGTGATTCTAGGATTTGTTTTAATAAAACAGGACATCATCAGCATATGCCGCTATCGTATGTTGCTCCTCCCCAATCTTTACCCTTTTGATGTAAACATTGTTCAGTATAGTTGCCAGCAGTGGTTCTAATGACAGCACAAACAGGAGGGGCGATAGTGGACACCCCTGTCTTGTCCTGTTAAACATTTCGAAGGGTGGTCTTCAATGTTAACCCTCAAAAGTTGCATGAAAGTCGTACCTGAATGTTTCACATGCAACAGTGGATTCAACTTTGCAGTGGGACAACAAGTCACATCTAAGCTGCACCCATCCAAAGTTGTATCAAAGTTGCATCAAAGTTGCATCAAAGTTGCACTTCAAAGTTGCACTTCAAAGTTGCGCAACTTTGGAGTCATGCAAGTATAAATTGGAAAATAAAGTTGAACAGTGCTGAGCTACATATAAACAATTCAAAATATAATGGTGCAAAATCAACTAAAGTGCCTAGTGCAAAACTGTGCAAAATAACAAAGTAATTCAGTGTGTGTTTCCATATATATCAATATGAAATTGCAAAGTCCACATGTTGTAAAAAGTTGCCTAAATCAGAAGTAAAATCAGTTTCCAAAAATAGTAATCCGTGTTGCAAAGTGAAAAGGAATCACCACAAGTGCATCAATCACCAAAGGTAGAATGCAGGAGCACTTACTAGAAAATATGGACTGAGAATAGGTGGTAGGCTTGAAGCCTTAAGCCCCATACACACGATCAGATTATCCAAAGACCTGTCGTCCGTTTTTTGTGGCATGCTAGTCTGATGTGGAAAGTGAAGAGGTTTTTTTCATACAAATTTTTCATACAGAATTCTACTTCAGAAGTGATGTCATGTGTTGGATTGCTTTGTATGTGTTCTTTCGTCTCTGAGCATGCCTAGTCTTGCTCTTAAGATTTTTTTCATTCGAAATCTGTACTAATGAGACGAAAATCAGACGTTGTATTATGGACAACAAAAATTTTATAGCCTGCACATCAGGATTTTGTCAGCCGAAAAGTCGGAGTCGGCTGTCGAAAGCACCATACTAACAATCCGAAAATCGGCAGATCGGTCGTCAGACGAATGTTCCCTTCAGATTTTCTTATCGTGTGTACAGGCCTTTAGTGTGACCCTTGGTTGTCTGTGCCTCTTCCGATCTCTCAGGTGCTCAAAATGCAAAAAAGCTCCACATAGCGTAATACCATCAAAAATATACAACTTTATTTAATAGTAGAAAACGTACATTTTACATGTAAATAAAATGCATCGAAATTGTGATCACAAATAGTCTTCAATGGGCGCAATATCATAGAATAGGCTCAGTCCAACCCTTTTTGACGTACGTTTCGTCCCCCTAGACTTCATCTGGGGTATGAGCCTCTGTCTATGTAATGCGCTTATATATACAGGTGTTTTAACCACTTGCCGACCGTATACTGTATATATACGGTGGCAGAGTGGCTCTCCCAGACAAAACCATGCATAAATATGTCATTTGCTTGGGAGGAGCTAGGTTGCGAGCGTGCACCGCCGGCAAACTTTGACCTTGCCTACGTCACACGGTCGACGCTGAGTCCCAGCCTGCCTCGAGAGTTCGGTCTCGGGGAAGAGAGAGCCGGCATCTCCCCGCCATTCCATCTACCGGATAGGATCACCATCATATCCTCCCTCTCGGCAGCAGCAACATGGACAGCTTGACCCCAGGACGTTGCATTTGAGCCTTCACTTACCTTATATCCAGTGAGTTACTATTTACTGTATGCTTACCATTCAATAAACGTATTGCACTTAGAGGCGCTCCGCTTGTCTTTTGCTTCACTCCGTCCACAGATTGACTTCCTGTTCAGCAGAGCTGGCCCTTCGTGCAGACTTCCATCACACCGCTCATCATTCTTTCAGTTCATTCACCGTATGGACTTCACCCTTACCTATTATCACATATGTAACTTATTCATTCACCCTCTTATGATCTAACCTATAATCTTGCCTTCACACTAGCCGTATCTCAGTACACCAGAGCGCCAGCCTCCCTTTTATTTTATATCCTATTTTACATAGAGATGCATTGATGTCCGTTTTTCATCCGTCAACGGATGGATGAAAAACAGTCAAACGGACAGCATGTGTGAAAGGGGCCTAAGAAAAATGGGGTATATAATTTGTCCCAAATAGTAAAAGTGACAGGTGTTGGGAGAAACTTTACCAGGGCTAAACATGTTTGAACAGTTGCAGCCAGCAGCAGGTCCTTTAAGAAGTAGAAGGCTAAAAACATGTGAAAAAAAACAGTTGTGATCACTACTGACGATGTAAACACAGCAGACCGTTGTTCTCTCTGGAATGAACGCAGAGCGCCTGTGTTCCTCCTATTTAGGATCACAGGTCTTTGTGTTGATTCCACAAGCCACTCCCCAAACAGTTAGAAAAAACCCCCTATGATCACACTTAACCCTTTAATCGCCCCTGGGTTAACCACTTCACTTCCCTTCCAGTGTCATTAATTCAGTACAGTGCATATTTGTAGCACTGATTACTGTAGTATTGTCACTGGTTCCCCCAAAAATGTTAAAAATGTCAGTTAGGGGTCCAATCTGTCTACTGCAATGCCGCTAAAAATCTCAGATCGCAGCCATTACTAGTAAGAAAAAATAAACAAATAAAAATGACATAAATCTTTCCCCTAGTCTGTAGATGCGATAACTTTTGTGCAAACCAATTTAAAATACGCTTATTGGGATTTTATGGTAATTTAAGATTCTCTTATATCTTCCCCCTTGTCTTTCTGGCAATGTAAGGGTGACATCACATATTTTATTAGGCGTTTTATTGATTTATTTTATTTATGATGTCCTGTGGATAATTCCTGGAAGGATTCACATTTAGCTCCTGCTATTTCATTATAATGTTTCCTCTTTCTGTCAGTATGGCGGTTCCAGGGCACTTGCCAGTGTACAATATTCTGCTTCTATTGTATTTAAGCATCTGACCTCGCACAGCGCCGTCAGGACCAACCCCCAGAGGACGTTAATTATAACGAAACATGTAGGGGCGTATCCTGATGGCGAGAGACACCACGGCGGTGAGAGGATCTTTTGTTTGTCCCGTCCCCGCCTACCCAGCCGGGGGATCCCTGTTGAGAGAGGAACTATCTGCAGGAATGCTGCAGCAGCACACTTCTCTATGCTGCTTGTATGACATGTTATCCATGTTATCCACAAAATGTGAGTGTTTTATTTCTCAGCTATTTTAAATAAAAGTTTGTTTTGGTAATGCACTATGGGAGCCTTCCCTTTATTTCTTTCCTACACACATTGAGGAAGAGTTTTGTGGAAAGCACTGTTGCCCCTAAGATGCTTCATACTTGATCCTGCCAGCTACTGATGGCTACTTTGGTGGATATGGTGATTTAATCCCGGACCATCTGCTTTTTTGTTTGATGCTCTTAGCCACCTATAACTTGGTGGTAAGGTTGATCCGGTAAGGAGCCAAGTGAATCACTTTTTGGGTGCATTTTCTTCTGCGACTTCCTGACACATCTTACTCTTCTGTTTGGAGATGTCCTTTCTGGGGACTGCAATCATCTGCTATCCTTGACCGATTTTTTTAGGATATACATGGACTCATTGTGCTGATACTTATTGTTGACTTTTGTTTTGGCACACAGTATCATTATTATTATTTTATTGAGCCACATTCATCTTATGGTTATTTATTGATTATCACTTATCCTTTGTTACAAAGTAATTCCATGATTAGTGCTGGCCCATATTGTTTGGAATATTGTTATCTGGAACTTGTACTATGGTTTCAGGTGTCAGCGGCTTCTCCTTAAAGCGCAGTGTTTTTTTGGTTTATATATAATCTTTCTGGTAAGCAGAAAAAATCCAAAACTATACTCTCTCTCTCTAGCACCTACATAGGAGGGTGCTACAGACACATGCCCCCTTCTATGACACTGCAGTAAGAGGAGAGCCTCCACTGCAGCATTTCTATTGGACAGCTTGGACCAATGATGCTTCACCAAGGCTCCAAGCAGTCCATTGAGCTCAGTGCCTCTGACAAGAATTCAGAGGCACTGTGAGCGTATCCTCTCAGTTTGGTGCAAACACCATGTGCCAGCTTGTATTAAAAAAAAAACTGGCCATGCTGTATGTAGTGTTTGACAGGCTGCACAAGGAGCCCCATATTTACAAAACCATATTTTTACCAGTGGTGGGGACTACCTACCCCACAAATTTGGGGTCTCTGTGACCCCAGGTGGCTGAGCTACGATCCTTGAAGCTCAATCATTTTTTTTTTTTTTTTTAATGTTCTCCCCTATCTACACATTGCCTGGTCCCTATGTCACACTGGTGAGGTGCTTACAAGAATCCAGGTAAAATAACTGTTTCTTGATAAAGTCTTTATGAAATTTGTCAGGTTATGAACAACAATGCAATTCAAAGGTGACCTAATCTTTTTTTTTTTTTAATCCATTTTTATTAAACAACATCTGCACAGCATACAAGATAAAATGTGAGCAATGATACATCCCACTTAAGGATTTACAAATAAAGCGATAAGACTCAAATTAGAGTGTAAAGCTGAAGTTTAATCTGCTTATATTTTGCCTTG
The DNA here is from genome assembly GCF_965119305.1 of Pelophylax lessonae. NCBI lineage: Eukaryota > Metazoa > Chordata > Amphibia > Anura > Ranidae > Pelophylax > Pelophylax lessonae. The sequence continues at coordinate 499,666,476 of NC_138772.1, read as the reverse complement.
GCTGGTTCTTTTCTCCTGTCATTTGAATAACATATTTAATGAAAACATATCTATTTTTATCCCATACCTTATTTTAAACCCAGTGATATCTTCATTTTATCTCTGTGCTTCTCTATGCAATGCAGGAAGATCCTGAGCCTCCATGATTGAAGAGTATGCAGTGACATCAGAGTAATCGATTCCCGTACAGGAGAGGCACTGATTACTTAGCGACTCCCAACATTTTTGATGCGTATATTGCTTGGCACTGCTGTACTGCTTCTGCCCTCCTCACGGTGGCAGTTCAGACTCCTTCTTGGCTCCCATCACACGACACAGCCGGGGGGAGGACATCTCTCACTCTGAACCACTGCTACATCAGGGGAGAAGGAGGGTAGATCTGCACAGATTGGAGGTCTCTGCTGGGGAAGGGGGGCTGGGAAGGAAGAAGGGTTTGCACTGGGGGAGAGTCTATATTGGGGGAGTGGAGTCTGTACTGAGGGGGGTCTATAGTGAGAAGGGGTTTATAGTGAGAAGGGGGTCTATACTGAGTGGGTGGACTGATGGGGGGGGTTGTACTGGGGGAGTGGGAGCTGTACTAAGGTGCTGGGCTGGCAGTCTGTACTTAGAGGGGTCTGTACTGAGGGAGAAGAGGGTCTGTACTGAGGGGGGATTGAGGACAGCACTGAGGGGGGATTGAGAAGTAAGGGGGCAAATCTGTACTGAAGTAGAATTGAGACTGCTTGGGGAGATCTGCACTGCTGGGAATATGGGCTTGGGGAGGATGGACATTTTTTACTGGGAGAAGAGGGTACTTTTTGGTTGTATTCTGTACCCTGAACTCTCTGTGTTATGCACTTCTGACCCCTGCACTCTCTGTGTTACACACTCATGATCCCTAAACTCTGTGTTACACAATCCTGACCCCTGCACTCTTTGCCTTACACACTCCTGAACCCTGCATTCTCTGCATTACACACTCCTGACCCCTGCACTCTTTGCCTTACACACTCCTGAACCCTGCACTCTCTGCATTACACACTCCTGGCCCCTGCACTCCCTGTATTATACACTCCTGACCCCTGCACTCTCTGCATTACACACTCCTGACCGCTGCATTCTGTGCATTACACACTCCCGACCCCTGCACTCTCTGCATTACACACTCCTGACCCCTGCACTCTCTGCATTACACACTCCTGACCGCTGCATTCTGTGCATTACACACTCCTGACCCCTACACTCTCTGCATTCCACACTCCTGACCCCTGCCCTCACTGCATTACACACCCCTGGCCGCTGCATTCTTTGCATTACACACTCCTGACCTCTGCACTCTCTGCATTACACACTCCTGACCCCTGCACTCTCTGCATTGCACACTCCTGGCCCCTGCACTCTCTGCATTACACACTACTAACCCCTGCACTCTCTGCAGTACACACTCCTGACCCCTGCATTCTCTGCATCACACACTCCTAAACACTGCACTCTTTGCATTACACACTCCTGACCCCTGCCCTCACTGCATTACACACTCCTGACCGCTGCATTCTTTTGCATTACACACTCCTGATCCCTGCACTCTCTGCATTACACACTCCTGACCCCTTCCTTCTTTGCATTACGCACTCCTGACCCCTGCACTCTCTGCATTACACACTCCTGACCGCTGCATTCTCTGCATTACACACTCCTGACCCCTGCACTCTCTACAGTACACACTCCTGACCCCTGCACTCTCTGCATTACACACTCCTGACCCTTGCATTCTCTGCATTACAGGTCACATTGTAGGTTGATGCTTGGTGGACAGAAAAAATGCAGGCAAACCACCTGTTTTACCACCCCCTGGTGTTGAGAATAAAAACATTTTATCAGGGGTGCCAATCTTTGCTTAAACAGAAAAGGGAAATGTAGTGGCTACTAGTAAGAAAAATATTTTTTTTCAACCACTTCTGGACCAGAAGATTTTCCCCCCTAATGACCAGACCATTTTTTGCGATTTGGTGATTTTAACAGACAATTGCGCAACGCTATACCCAAAAAAAAAAAAAATAGATGTCCTTTTTTCCCCCACAAATAGAGATTTCTTTTGGTGGTGCTATAAACCAAAAAAAAAAGCAAAAATTCTGGGGAAAACAAACAATATTTTTCACTTTCTGCTATATAACATTCCTAATAAAAAAAAATTAAAAATCTAAATTTTTTATAATTTTAGGATAATTTGTAATATTCTGCTACATATTTTTGGTAAAAAAAAAATCCCAATATGCAAATTTTGATTTGGTTTGTGCAAAAGTTATTGCATCTACAAACTAGGGGAAAGATTTATGTCATTTTTATTTTTTTATTTTTTTTTACTAGTAAAAGTAAGCGGCGATCTGCAATTTTTAGTGGGACTGCGACATTGCGGCGGACAGATCGGCTCCTAACTGACATTTTTTACACTTTTGGGGGGACCAGTGACATTACTACAGTAATCATTGCTAAAAATATACACTGTTACTGTGATAATGACACTGGCAGGAAAGGGTTTAACCAGGGGCAATCAAATGGTTAAATGTGAGCCTAGGGGGTGTTTTCTAACTGTGGGGGGGGGGGGGTGGGCTTATGGAATCAACACAGGGACCTGTGATCCTAAATAGGAGGATTACGGGAGCCCTGTAATGATTACTGAGAAAACAATGGTCTGCTGTGTTTTCAATGGCAGACTGCCGTTCTCTCTCCATGTTCAGTGATCGCGAGTGCCTAGCGTCAATCGCCGCCGCAGGCCGCATGCCTTACCTTTCCCATTGGCCAATGGGTGGGTGCGCGCACCCAGGATCACTCCTGCGAACTGCCGTACAGGCACACCAATTTGTGGGAACCTGCCGCAGTTTATCAGCGGCGGCCGGTTGGCAAGTGGTTTACAATTTTAAAGTAGATGTACAGTAAATTTGAACTGGATGGCATTTGGCTTTTCAAAGCACCGTCTACCCTAACCAACTGTCATTTCTTTTAAGAAAACCTTTGTGGCAGGATAACCAGGTAGTAACCTTTTTCTGGCTGCCTTATACCAGTTTTACAGGTCACACATATATATGTATGTATATATATGTATATATATATATATATATATATATATATATATATATATATATATATATATATATATATTTGATTCTGTTCTTCTGGGTAGTGGGCGCAAATGCATGCCGCCGATGGCTCGTTCTTCTGCTGTGATTATACATACTGGGAGCTGATCAGAGAGTACTGTGGACTTGATGTCCACCAGCACCCGCTATTCATCCAGCAAAGACACAGAACTGCAGTCTGCCATATATACAAGGCAGATCACCATTCTGACAGGAGGAAAGGCATGGATCCTGTGTTCCTGCAAAGCAGGGACATGGATCCATGTCTTCCCCTAGTAAAAGCACCTCCCACACTGTAATATAACACTGGCTAGGCACACAGTTAACACTTTGATCACCCCTGATGTTAACCCCTTCCCAGCCAGTGTCATTAGTACAGTAACAGTGTATATTTTTTTTTTAGCACTGATCACTGTATTAGTGGCACTCGTCCCCAAAAAAGTGTCCAAATGTTTGCCAAAATATCGCCACCCCACTAAAATTCACTGATCGCCACCATTACTTGAAAAAAATAATAAAATAAATAAATAAATAAAAATGAATAAAAATATCCCATAGTTTGTAGACGATATAACTTTTGCACAAACCAATCAATATACGCTTATTGGGAATATTTTACCAAAAATATGTAGCAGAATACATATTGGGCTAAATTTATGAATAAAAATTGATTTTTTTCAAATTTTTTTGGATATGTTTTATAGTAGAAAGTAAAAAATATGTTTTTTTTTTTTTTTTTTTTTTCAAAATTGTCAGTCTTTTCTTGTTTATAGCGCAAAAAATAAAAACCACAGAGGTGATCAAATACCAGCAAAAGAAATTTGAGAAAGAGATTTGTGGGGGAAAAAAACAGCATAAATTTTATTTGGGTACAACGTTGCACAACCGTGCAATTGTCAGTTAAAGTAACGCAGTCCCGTATTGAAAAAAATGGCCTGGTCACGAAGGGGGGTGAAACTTCCAGAGGTCATGTTGGTAATTTAATAAAAGCTGCAAATTTAAAATTATGTAAAAATATTGGAAATTGCTTCTGAAACCTGTCACTGTAAACCTTTAGCTGATAGACATTTGTCTCTATGAAAGAAATAAGCAACCTGGAAAATAATTGTTCAGGAGGAGATCTCACAGAGAAATATACATTCATATACCCATCTGAGGAGGCTTACCTGTGCTTTCTGTGTTTTCCACAAGATGGCACTAAAGAATATCTAAGCCATATGAGATCATTACAAGCTAACTTACTCCACTACATCATACCGTATCTCTTCTGGACCGGAAGATTTTCCCCCTCAATGACCAGGCCATTTTTTTGCGATTCGGCACTGCGTTACTTTAACTGACAATTGGTCATGCAACACTGTACCCAAATAAAATTTATGTTCTTTTTTTCCCACAAATAGAGCTTTTTTTTGGTGGTATTTGATCACCTGTACGATTTTTATTTTTTGCACTATAAACAATAAAAGAGCGACTATTCTGAAAAAACAAAAAACAAAAAACAATATATTTCACTTTCTGCTATATAACATTCTAAATAAAAAAAAATAAAATAAAAATCAAATTTTTCATCATTTTAGGCCAATATGTATTCTGCTACATATTTTTGGTAAAAAAAATCAATAAGAATATTTTGATTAGTTTGCGCAAAAGTTATCACGTCTACAAAGTAGGGGAAAGATTTATGTCATTTTTATTTATTTGAATTTTTTTACTAGTAATGGCGGCGATCTGTGGTTTTTAGTGGGGCTGCGACATTGCGGCAGACAGATCGGACCCCTAACTGACATTTTTGACACTTTAGGCCCCTTTCACACATACAGTCCGTTCAGTTCATCAGTTCAGTCACGTCAAATGTATCAGTTTTTCATCCGTTTTTCATCAGTTTTTCATCCGTTTTTCGTCAGTTGTCATCAGTTTTTCATCCGTTTTTCGTCAGTTGTTATCCGTTTTTCATCCGTTTTTCATCCGTTGTCGTCCGTTTTTCATCCGTTGTCATCAGTTGACATCAGTTTTTCATCCGTTGTCATCCGTTGACATCAGTTTTTCATCCGTTGTCATCAGTTGACATCCGTTTTTCGTCCGATCCGTTTTTTTGACGGATGAAAAATAGGGCATTCATCCGTTCAAAAAAACGGACATTGACGGAAGTGGATGAAAACGGATGTTAACTGATGATCATCAGTTGTCATCCGTTTTTACATAGAGATGCATTGATGTCCGTTTTTCATCCGTCAACGGATGGATGAAAAACGGACAAACGGACAGCATGTGTGAAAGGGGCCTTAGGGGGTACCACTGAAATTACTACAGTAATCAGTGCCAAAAATATGCACTGTTACCATAATAATGACACTGTCAGGGTAGGGGTTAACACCAGGGGTGATCAAAGGGTTAAATGTGTGCCTAGGGGGTGCTTCCTAACTGTGCGGGGGATGGGCTTATGGAATGAACACAGGGACCTGTGTTCCTAAATAGGAGGATCCCTGTGTTCATTGCTGAAAGAACAGCAGCCTGTCATGTTTACAACAGCAAACCACCGTTCTGTCTCCACAGGGACCAATCGCGGGTGCCTGGTGGCAATCGTAGTCACCACCCCTGCAGATCAGCTTTTCCCCTGCGGTTAACCACTTAAGCCCCAGAAGATTTTACCCCCTTCCTGACCAGGGCCTATTTTGCGATTCGGCACTGTGTGACTTTAACGGACAATTGCACGGTCGTGCGACGCTGTACCTAAACGAATTTGACGTCCTTTTTTTCCCACAAACAGAGCTTTCTTTTGGTGGTATTTGATCATCTGTGCAATTTTTACTTTTTGCGCTATAAACAAAAAAACAGCGTCAATTTTGCAAAAATAACAATATTTTTCACATTTTTTTATATGAAATTCCCCCCAAAAAAAAAAGTAAAAATCATAATTTTTTTAACATTTTGGGCCAACTTATTTTTTTTTACCATATGTTTGGTAAAAAAAAATCGCAAAAAGCGTATTTTGATTGGTTTGCGCAAAAGTTATTGCGTTTAATAACAAAGGGAAAGATTTTTGTTATTTTCGTTTTTTTTTTTAACGCGTAATGGCGGCGATCTGCGATTTTTTTTTGCGGGACTGCGACATTGCAGCGGACAGATCGGACCCTTGACTGAAATTTTTTTACACTTTTGGGGTTACCAGTGACATTTCTACAGTAATCAGTGCTATACATATGCACTGTTACTGTAAAATTACACTGGCAGTGAAGGGGTTAACTTTTTTGAGAGAGAGAGAGAGGGGTTATGTGTGTCCCTAGGGGTGTGATTCTAACTGTGATTGGCTGTGGCTAGAGGTGTAGGAACAGTGATCAATGGTCCTACATAGTAGAACCGTATGATCACCATTCCTACACAGGGGAGAATGACAGGCGGCTTTTTTACATTAGCCGCTTGCCTTTCTCCCTCTCCACCCGACGATCGCGAGTGACCGGCGGACGATCGGGTCCGCCGGTCACACGCGCGGGGGGGTCCGTGACCACGCGGGAGCGCGCCTCCGGCGGCGTGCGCTCGCTCTCTAGACCCTCACAGGCTAGCGAAGTAGCCCTACGTCGCTCTGCCTGTGAGGGGCTGACTGCCGACGTAAATAGTCGTGCGGCGGTCGGCAAGTGGTTTATGGGCACGTGCCCACCCCCACTTGCGGTCCCGCAAAATGACATACAGTTACGTTGTTTTGCAGGACAGAGCCGACCTGCTGCAGGATATGTACTGCTGGCGGTCAGCAAGTGGTAAGAAAAAAAAAAGATTGTCCCTATTTACTATAGAACATACTGTTGCACTGATAGACCCAGAAATGAGGTTGAGCAGCTAATGTGATGCACTGCCCAGCTATGACAGCGCACATATAGCTAATTCTCTGACAAAGGAGGTCCTATGCATCGTCTAAACATACACCAGTTATACTGTGATATACCTGGAATCAAAATGGAATGTAGAAACTCAAATTGACCAGCGCTATGGGGTGTGTGACTGTAACCGTTTAGGTGTGAGCTGCCACCAACCTACCCCTGGAAGACCAGGGCAGCCCAGGATCCGTGATAATACACAGCCAGCACCCCTGCCTTAAAGGGGAATCGGAAGGGTGAGTGCAGTACCTGTTGGGGGGCCATGGGTATAGGCACTATCAGCACCCACACTGAAACCGGTACCTCACGCCGCAAGCAACTGGCATTCACGATTGGGTTAGAGCACTGGGAACAATTTCCTACCATTTCACAAATTTAATCCCAACCCCAATTTGGGGTATATATATTTTGTTTCTCACATTTATGTGTATAATTGGATTTTTTGTGCACTTATAGAACCTCCAGATAGAGGTTTTCACAGTATCTTGGAGTTACCCACCTTTTATCTGTACTACTTACACTATATAAGCACTTTTTTACCAATAAAGCCTATAAAACACTTTTGAACACTGGTACAGTAAACTTTATTTGCACAAAAACTTAGCACTTTATATTGGCAATATTTGCACTTTCATTTTGATCTTAACTGCACGGTGCACTTTTTATCTACTTAATTTGTATGCACTATTGAAATACACTAGCTTTATGTGTATGAATTTTATTTAGTTTTATACGCAATCAATACTGAGCAAAACACATGAGTGCATCCATTTTTTGGTTTGAAAAGGTAGCGCCATATATCAACTACATCTTTCACTCAAAATGGAATGTATGCTAATGTTTTTCTGGTTTCTTGCTGTTGGTGTGGTGTGCACCAATGTCATTAGGCCCCTTTAAGTGCAATTTTTTACTGCAATTTGGGACTGAAAAGTCACATGAAAAGTTGTACCCCATGCTTTCCAACAAGTACCATTCACATTCATATCTGTGCGACTTCAAGTCGCAGCTTCTTCAAAATAGTCCCTGCACTACTTTGGTCAGACTTTGATGTCCATAGACCTCAAGATTACACATCTTTCTTTTAACTCTATATACAAGAGACTACCATAAGGAGAAGGAGTAGTTGATACAGAGGACACCGAGCGGGCTCCAGTGACCCAGGACAGCTAGGAGATACTGACCCATATACATTTACAGGCTGTTGTACAAGAAAATGAGTGGTGAGCGGCTAGGCACACTATTTTGTGGCACTGCTTGGAAGAGCACCATCACTCCTGTTAAAAAAAACCCACAAGTGAAGGATCTTTTTTTATTACCACTCGTTCTGCACTCCTAAAGGATAACTAGATACTTACCAAGACTAGGGATGATCGAACTTTTGAAAAGTTTGGTTCGACCGTAACACCCAAACTTCCCGAAAGTTCGGGTCCGGATTTCAGAAACCCATTAAAATCAATGGGACCCGAACTTCGCTAATCAAAAAACACCATTTTGAAGCCCTAAAACCCAATAAATGCCCCAAAAAAGTGCCTAGGGTTCTGGGTCATGCCCCAGGGACTATTAATCACACAAAAAAAGTTCTTAAAAATTGTCGTTTTTGATAGAGAGCCAATTATTGAAATAATTATTGAAAAAAAAAAAAATGAGATTTCTTTGGATTTAGTGTCTGGGGGGTCTAAAAAGTGTACCTGTGAAGTTTCAGCTCTGTAGCATGTCCAAAACCAGAAAAAGAAGATCATTTTTCTTAGAATTTTTATTAGCGCAGGGATGTGGCTCCGCTCCTATCACACCTATATGTGTGTATGTGTATATATACATATATGTGTGTGTGTGTATATATACCCCTATACAGAAGTTCAGATGTTATGCCTGCCTCCAAAGACGCCCAAAAAATGCCCAAAAAAATGCCTGCAACAACACACCTGGGCGTTTTTGTTGCAGGCGTTTATTGGGCATTTTTTGGGCGTCTTTGGAGGCAGGCATAACAGCTGAACTTCTGTATAGGGGTATATATATATACACACACACACACATATATGTATATATACACATACACACATATAGGTGTGAAAGGAGCGGAACCCCATCCATGCGCTAATGAAATTATTTGCAGGCATAGGGCTCCGCTTCCTATTACACCTATATGTGTGTATGTGTATATATACATATATGTGTGTGTGTATATATATATATACCCCTATACAGAAGTACAGATGTTATGCCTCCCTCCAAAGACGCCCAAAAAATGCCCAAAAAAAACGCCTGCAACAACACACCTGGGCGTTTTTCCGCAAAAAGTTTCGGAATTCGGCCGAATTTCGAACAGTCAATGTTTGGGTCGAACCGATGGTCGATCCGAACCGTTCGATCATCCCTAACCAAGACCACAGCACTGTGAAAACGTATTCACCTACGTACAGTATATGTTTTAGACACTATATTGGACTTTATTTGGTGACACCTATCAATAAGCACTTCATATATATAGATTTTCTTCACATAATTATGGACTTTTTATTAATTATATAGATATTTGTGGATGGAGATTTACTGCAGTTTTGTACATCTTTCTATATACTATATACCTTACCACTGTGACTGCATGGTCCCCTAGCACTTAACCCTTTGTTATATACTTTATAAGTCACTCAAACACTTCCTTTTCTACCTCATTTGCTAATATCACAAGTTTTGCACATATACACTTGGCATTTTATGTATTTATTTATTTATTGTCCATCACTAATTTTACAGCTATTGCACTTTGTAGTATTATTATATCTATAAGTTTTGACTTATTTTTAAGTGATCTGATGCAATTATATTTATATAATTTGGAACCACATTTCATGCATTTAGAGGCAGCGCAGCACTATAACACTCATCACTAACCATTTAAAAGCTAAGCTTCCAAGTGTTAGCAGCAGCCTCATACTCCACGTATACACATTTATCACATATCCATACCCAAGACAGCGCGGGAGATACACACTTCTTAAACGAGTTTAGACAGTCATTGCTTCAAGTTTCGTCGAGTTTGCGTCAAAGTCGCACACCTTTCAGGTCGTACAAGTGTGAAAGGGGCCTAAGACTCCGACTTGCAGTGCCGGGACAAGGTCATCGAGCACCCAGGGCAAAGATGCCAAACTGCGCCTCTCCCATTCCCTTAGGGTTAGAGTAAGGGTGCCCCCATCCCTGCAATAAACCATTGTGCCCTGGGCAACCATCCCTCCTGCCCACCCCTCGTCCCAGCCCTGCCGACTTGTGAGACCCAAAGTCACAGGACAGATGAAATGTCATGCGTCTCTAAGAGAGCCATTCCAATTGACACTTCTGAAGTCACTGCCACTTTAGAAAAGGTTGCTGCACTATTTCGACACACCTTCAATGCCAGAGAGTGTAAAAGTCTTATCAAAGTCACTTCAAAGTCGTATCAAAGTCGGACTCCAAAGTTGCACTGAAAATGGCACATCTTTGGAGCCGGCTAGTGTGAAAGAAGCCTAAGACTCCATTCACACTAGCACGACTTGTCAGGCGACTTGTGTGCCCTCAAGTCGCCCCAAGTCGCTTGTCATAACAAATGCAATGTAAATGAACGAGAGCCGTCTTAATTGGCACTACTGAAGTCGCTCCGACTTCAGAAAAGGGTCCTGTACTACTTTGAGACGACTTGTATCCGACTTGTGTCAATAGACTTCAATGGGAGTCGCCTTCAAGTCGGATCCTTATCTTAATTGAAGCGACTTGTTATCAGACTTTCCAGGAAGAAGAGATTAGCCAGGCATTCCCCACAATGCAGCCATGCCTATATGGTGTATATGTATATATATATATATATATATATATATATATATATATATTATATATATGTAATGGTATATATATTCCATTATCTCTGCTTGGTCTGTGTGAGTGGCACTGGTGGACACAGATAAGTGGCACCGGTGGACACTGATTCGTGGCACTGATTCGTGGTACTGATACGTGGCACTGGTGGACACTGATTCGTGGCACTGATACGTGGCACTGATACATGGCACTGATGGACACTGATTCGTGGCACTGATGCGTGGTACTGATACGTGGCACTGGTGGACACTGATTCGTGGCACTGATACGTGGCACTGGTGGACACTGATTCGTGGCACTGATACGTGGCACTGATACGTGGCACTGATACGTGGCACTGATGGACACTGATTCATGGCACTGATTTGTGGCACTGATACGTGGCACTGGTGGACATTGATTCATGGCCCTGATACATGGCACTGATACGTGGCACTGGTGGACACTGATTCTTGGCACTGATATGTGGCACTGGTGGACACTGATTCGTGGCACTGGTGGGCAGTGGCACTGGTGGACACATACGTGGCACTGGTGGGCAGTGGCACTGGTGGACACTGATACGTGGCACTGGTGATCAGTGGCACTGGTGGACACATACGTGGCACTGGTGGGCAGTGGCACTGGTGGACACTGATACGTGGCACTGGTGGGCAATGAGGAAATGAGTAAAAAAAAAAACAGAAAAGGGGAATTAGGTCACAACACATCATATTCTGATTGGCCAAATACAAAGACGTCTGTCATATAAGTCGCGCAAAATAATTCACAAGTCGCGCTGAAGTCGCGGTAAAGTCGCGTTAAAGTCACCGTAAATCTCGTTAAAAAGTCGCTCCAACATGGGGCGACTTATGGTCGCGGCAGTGTGAACCGGCTCTAAAAGTGACTGTAAAAACCCATTGACAATAAAGAAGTCATAGTGCATATTGTGCAGCAGTATCAGAGAGCGCATGTCTTTGTCATGTCAAGCATGCGTATACATTTTATCATGCTGCAACTTGAGAACATTTTTTGTAATATTAAAGTGATTATAAATAGGGTTGAGCGGACACCTAGATGTCCGTGTTCGACGGGTTCGGCCGAACTTTAAAAAAAAGTCCGGGTCCGTGTCCCGGACTTTTACCGAACTTTTCCCGGACACCGAACCCCATTGAAGTCAATGGGGACCCGAACTTTAAGGCACTAAAATGGCTCTAAAACACCAAAGGAAAGGGCTAGAGTGCTGCAAATGGCAGCAAAACGTAATTAAGAGCATGGCAAGTGCTCTGCAAACAAATGTGGATAGGGAAATAACTTAAAACAAAAAAAAAACAGAAAAATAAAACAATGTTCTTCTTCATCTCTGAAGGACGAGGCCCATATGGAGTAGGAGGGAGGTTGAGGTGGTGGTGGATGTGGCGGTGACATAGGCATGCGCACAGGGTGTGCCGGGTGTGCCTGGGCACACCCTAATCACCTAGGGCACATAGCATTGCCAGTGAGGAGATGGGAAAGATCTCCCTCGGACCTGCTCTGCTCTATTTCTCTTTGCCTACAGGTACATGGCCCCGATACATTACTCTCCCTGCTGGCAAACACATGCATGTGTATTTCAACTTTGGGGTGCACACCTTAATGCAATAGGCTGCGCACACCTATGGGCGGTGTAGGTGGAAGCGGCGGTGGAGGAGGACCAGGGCCGGATTAAGAGCATCATGGGCTTGGTGCTGAGGATTTTGAAGGGCCTAAAGGGCCGTGCCTTGCCATGCACCTAGAGGAGGAAGGGTGCAGCCATGCATGCCTAATTCAACATGGGATGCTGTCTCTGAAGCCCATAAACACATCCATGCATCGGCAACTGTCCCTCCTTGTCCGGCCTTCGCGCTGTGTGGGGAGGTTCTGAGGGTGCTGCCTGGGGAAGCGAGCATAGAAGCCAGACTTCTGTGTTTACAAGTGACAGAAGAGCGGTAACAGTGAATATGGCCAACCCGGGGCCTATATAAAAGGTAGGGGCCTGGAGCTGCAGCTCCAATAGCCCCTACATTAATCTGGCCCTGAGGAGGAGGACGAGGTAGCCAACACTGCTTCTTTTCAAAAATTTTAAATGAGGGTACACCCCAAAAGAGTGAGAAAGAGCAAAAATGGAACAATGGGTGGGTAAGGTCGGTATCCATTGCTATTCTGCATAAGGTACGGAAAATTCCCGTGGGATCCATGCCTGGTTCATTTTAATGAACGTGAGCTTGTCCACATTGTCTCTGGACAGGCGGCTGCGCTTGTCTGTTATAACGCCCCCAGCCGTGCTAAATACCCGTTCAGATAATACACTGGCTGCAGGGCACGCCAGCACCTCCAAGGCGTAAAGGGCAAGCTCAGGCCATGTGCCCAATTTGGAGACCCAGAAGTTGAAGGGGGCAGACCCGTCATTCACTACATGTAGGCGTGTGCACACATACTGCTCCACCATGTTGGTAAAATGCTGCCTCCTGCTAAGACGTTCCATCTGAGCTGCTGGTGCTGCTGTTTGTTGTGGCGTGCTGACAAAGCTTTTCCACATTTCGGCCATGCTAACCCTGCCTTCTGAGGTGCTGGCGGTGCCCTGGTTGCGTTGGCGACCTCCTCCTCCTCCTCCTCTGCCTTGTGCTTCCACTGTGGCCCCGCTGTCAGATGGGAATGCCAGCAGCATGGCGTCTACCAGCGTGCGCTTGTACTCGCGCATCTTGCGATCGCGCTCCCGTGAGTGAATTAAGGACGGTACGTTGTCCTTGTAACGGGGATCCAGCAGCGTGGCCACCCAGTAATCAGCACAAGTTAGAATGTGGGCAACTCGGCGGTCGTTGTGGAGACACTGCAGCATGTAATCGCTCATGTGTGCCAGGCTGCCCAGAGGCGACGAAAGGCTGTCCTCTGTGGGAGGTGTATCGTCCGTGTCCTCTGTATCCCCCCAGCCACGCACCAGTGATGGCCATGAGCTGGCCTGGGTGCCACCCTGCTGTGAACATGGTTCCATCTCCTCCTCCAGCTCCTCCTCCTCCTCATCCTCCTCATCCTCCAGAACTGTGCCCCTGCTGGACAATTGCGTCCCTGGCGTTTGCGTGTGCAGGAACCCACCCTCGGAGCCCCTTGCGAATGACTGCCCTGAAAGCCTTGGAAATGTTACCTCTTCATCCTCCTCCTCCTCCTCATCCTGTGCCACATCCTCTTCCATCATCGCCCGAATTGTTTTTTCAAGGAGGCATAGAAGTGGGATAGTTAAGCTGAGAACGGCGTCATTGCCACTGGCCATGTTGGTGGAGTACTCAAAACAGCGCAACAAGGCACACAGGTCTCGCATGGAGGCCCAGTTATTGGTGGTGAAGTGGTGCTGTTCCGCAGAGCGACTCACGCGTGCGTGCTGCAGCTGAAACTCCACTATGGCCTGCTGCTGCTCGCACAGTCTTTCCAGCATGTGCAAGGTGGAGTTCCACCTTGTGGGCACGTCACATATGAGGCGGTGAGCGGGAAGGCCGAAGTTACGCTGCAGCGCTGCCAGGCGAGCAGCAGCAGGGTGAGAACGCCGAAAGTGCGCACAAACGGCCCGCACTTTCTGCAGCAGCTCTGACATATCGGGGTAGTTTTTAAGGAACCTCTGCACCACCAAATTCAGCACATGCGCCAGGCAAGGGATGTGCGTCAAACCGGCTAGGCCCAGAGCTGCTATGAGATTTCGCCCGTTATCGCACACCACCAGGCCGGGCTTGAGGCTCGCTGGCAGCAACCACTCATTTGTCTGCTGTTCCATGCTCCTCCACAACTCCTGCGCGGTGTGTGGTTTGTCCCCCAAACAGGCAAGTTGTAAAACTGCCTGCTGTCGTTTACCCCTGGCCGTGCTGAAGTTGGTGGTGAAGGTGTTACGCTGTCCGGATGAGGAGGCGGTAGAGGATGAGGAAGTGGAGTAGGAGGAGTTAGGAACAGGAGGCAAACTGAAGCGCCCTGCAATCCTCGGTGGTGGAAGGACATGCGCCAAATTGCTATCCGCCTCAGGCCCATCCGCCACTGCATTTACCCAGTGTGCCGTTAGGGAGATATAACGCCCCTGACCGTGCTTACTGGTCCACGTATCCGTAGTTAGGTGGACCTTGGCACAGATGGCGTTGCGCAGTGCACACCTGATATTTTCCCCCACTTGGTTGTGCAGGGAAGGGATGGCTTGCCTGGAAAAGTAGTGGCGGCTGGGCACGACGTACTGTGGGACAGCCACCGACATAAGGTTTTTAAAACTGTGCGTCTCCACCAGACGGAATGACAGCATTTCAAAGGCCAATAATTTTGAAATGCTGGCATTCAGGGCCAGGGATCGCGGGTGGGTAGGGGGGTACTTCCTCTTCCTCTCAAGTGTTTGGGAGATGGAAAGCTGAACGCTTCCACGGGACATTGTGGAGATGGTTGTTGGTGACCCAGGTGGTGGTGTTGCTGACAGATCGTCTGTTTGCGGGGTGGCAGGTGCCGGTATCACTACAGATGTGGCTGGAGCGGCCGAGACTGCAGCAGAAGAGGAAGCAGGATGAGCCAGAGACGTTTCTTGGTTTTGAAGGTGTGTACTCCACTGCAGCTCGTGCTTTGCACTTAGATGCCTGATCATGCAGGTTGTGCTCAGGTTGAGAAGGTTTATGCCTCGCTTCAAGCTCTGATTGCACAGGGTGCAAACCACTCGTGTCCTGTCATCAGCACATTTTCTAAAGAACTTCCACGCTAGAGAACTCCTTTGAGCTGACTTTGGTGCGCTCGTTCCCTTGCTGCGTTGGGCAGTAGCGGGCGTAGTGTCTAGGGCACGGCCGCTCCGCTTCTGCACCCTGCTCCCTCTTCTGCTGTGCTGGTGGCTCTGTGCGACCACCGCCTCTTCCTCCAAACTACTCAGGTCACCTGCATGACGTTCATTCCATGTGGGGTCGAGGACCTCATCGTCCTCCACATCATCTTCCACCCAGTCTTCACCCCTGCCCTCCTTGTCGGTCTCCACAATGCTGAACGCCGCAGCAGTTGGCACCTGCGTTTCGTCATCATCGGAGACGTGCTGCGATGATCCTTGCATGTACTCATCTTGAGAAATAAGTGGTTGGGCATCGCTGCACTAAATCTCTTCCACTTCTGGGGCAGGGCTAGGTGGATGGCCCTGGGAAACCCTGCTGACAGAGTCCTCAAAAAGAATAAGAGACTGCTGTATGGCTTGGGGCTCAGACTGCTGGCCTGATTTGCAAGGGGGTGAGGTGAAAGACGGTTGGACATTGGCTGCAGGTGCCAACTCTGACCTTTCTGCAGTAGACTGGGTGGGAGACAATGTGAAGGAACTGGAGGCACTGTCAGCAGCAAACCAATCTACTATCGCCTCAACTTGTTCTGGCCTCATCACTTCTAGGGGCGTTTGATGCCCTACCAAATACTGATGCAGGTTCTGTCGCCTACTCACACTTGAGGAAGGTGTTTCACTTGTGCGTGTAGCTGGCACAGATCGACCACGTCCTCTCCTTGCAACAGGAGCTCTACCAGCAGCACCACGACCCAGGCCACGGCCCTTATTTGACGGTCTCCTCATATTTCTGTAATTTAAGATCTTGCCCTAGAAAGGTTTTTATTGAATAGCGGAATAGGAAATATGATCCAAAAAAGTGTATGTATCTCGCACGTACAAAACCACACTAGGCCCCAATTACTATTGTTTCTACCCCTAAAAGGATGGATGAGGAGTAGGAGGAGTATGGAACAGACAGCACCCTCAAATCTTCAGAAGTATGAGATGAACCCCAAAAACTTGGAAAGGTGGATCTCACACGTACCGACACAGACTATCCCGCAATTCAATTGATCCTCAAAGGTTTTTATTGAATAGCGGAATAGGAAATATGATCAAAAAAAGTGTATGTATCTCGCACGTACACAACCACACTAGGCCCCAATTACTATTGTTTGTACCCCTAAAAGGATGGATGAGGAGTAGGAGGAGGAGTATGGAACAGGCAGCACCCTCAAATCTTCAGAAGTATGAGATGAACCCCAAAAACTTGGAAAGGTGGATCTCACACGTACCGACACAGACTATCCCGCAATTCAATTGATCCTCAAAGGTTTTTATTGAATAGCGGAATAGGAAATATGATCAAAAAAAGTGTATGTATATCACACGTACACAACCACACTAGGCCCCAATTACTATTGTTTGTACCCCTAAAAGGCTAGATGAGGAGTAGGGGGGGTATGGAACAGGCAGCACCCTCAAACCTTCAGAAGTATGAGATGAACCCCAACAACTTGGAAAGGTGGATCTCTCTCACACGTACCAACACAGACTATCCCCCAATTTAACTGATCCCCAAAGGTTTTTGATTAAATAGCGGAATAGAAAATATGATCCAAAAAAAGTGTATGTATATCACACGTACACAACCACACTAGGCCCCAATTACTATTGTTTGTACCCCTAAAAGGCTAGGAGTAGGGGGAGTATGGAACAGGCAGCACCCTCAAACCTTCAGAAGTATGAGATGAACCCCAACAACTTGGAAAGGTGGATCTCTCTCACACGTACCAACACAGACTATCCCCCAATTTAACTGATCCCCAAAGGTTTTTGATTAAATAGCGGAATAGAAAATATGATCCAAAAAAAGTGTATGTATATCACACGTACACAACCACACTAGGCCCCAATTACTATTGTTTGTACCCCTAAAAGGCTAGGAGTAGGGGGAGTATGGAACAGGCAGCACCCTCAAACCTTCAGAAGTATGAGATGAACCCCAACAACTTGGAAAGGTGGATCTCTCTCACACGTACCAACACAGACTATCCCCCAATTTAACTGATCCCCAAAGGTTTTTGATTAAATAGCGGAATAGAAAATATGATCCAAAAAAAGTGTATGTATATCACACGTACACAACCACACTAGGCCCCAATTACTATTGTTTGTACCCCTAAAAGGCTAGATGAGGAGTAGGGGGGGTATGGAACAGGCAGCACCCTCAAACCTTCAGAAGTATGAGATGAACCCCAACAACTTGGAAAGGTGGATCTCTCTCACACGTACCAACACAGACTATCCCCCAATTTAACTGATCCCCAAAGGTTTTTGATTAAATAGCGGAATAGAAAATATGATCCAAAAAAAGTGTATGTATATCACACGTACACAACCACACTAGGCCCCAATTACTATTGTTTGTACCCCTAAAAGGCTAGATGAGGAGTAGGGGGGGTATGGAACAGGCAGCACCCTCAAACCTTCAGAAGTATGAGATGAACCCCAACAACTTGGAAAGGTGGATCTCTCTCACACGTACCAACACAGACTATCCCCCAATTTAACTGATCCCCAAAGGTTTTTGATTAAATAGCGGAATAGAAAATATGATCCAAAAAAAGTGTATGTATATCACACGTACACAACCACACTAGGCCCCAATTACTATTGTTTGTACCCCTAAAAGGCTAGGAGTAGGGGGAGTATGGAACAGGCAGCACCCTCAAACCTTCAGAAGTATGAGATGAACCCCAACAACTTGGAAAGGTGGATCTCTCTCACACGTACCAACACAGACTATCCCCCAATTTAACTGATCCCCAAAGGTTTTTGATTAAATAGCGGAATAGAAAATATGATCCCAAAAAAGTGTATGTATATCACACGTACACAACCACACTAGGCCCCAATTACTATTGTTTGTACCCCTAAAAGGCTAGATGAGGAGTAGGGGGGGTATGGAACAGGCAGCACCCTCAAACCTTCAGAAGTATGAGATGAACCCCAACAACTTGGAAAGGTGGATCTCTCTCACACGTACCAACACAGACTATCCCCCAATTTAACTGATCCCCAAAGGTTTTTGATTAAATAGCGGAATAGAAAATATGATCCAAAAAAAGTGTATGTATATCACACGTACACAACCACACTGGGCCCCAATTACTATTGTTTGTACCCCTAAAAGGCTAGATGAGGAGTAGGGGGAGTATGGAACAGGCAGCACCCTCAAACCTTCAGAAGTATGAGATGAACCCCAACAACTTGGAAAGGTGGATCTCTCTCACACGTACCAACACAGACTATCCCCCAATTTAACTGATCCCCAAAGGTTTTTGATTAAATAGCGGAATAGAAAATATGATCCAAAAAAAGTGTATGTATATCACACGTACACAACCACACTGGGCCCCAATTACTATTGTTTGTACCCCTAAAAGGCTAGATGAGGAGTAGGGGGAGTATGGAACAGGCAGCACCCTCAAACCTTCAGAAGTATGAGATGAACCCCAACAACTTGGAAAGGTGGATCTCTCTCACACGTACCAACACAGACTATCCCCCAATTTAACTGATCCCCAAAGGTTTTTGATTAAATAGCGGAATAGAAAATATGATCCAAAAAAAGTGTATGTATATCACACGTACACAACCACACTAGGCCCCAATTACTATTGTTTGTACCCCTAAAAGGCTAGATGAGGAGTAGGGGGGGTATGGAACAGGCAGCACCCTCAAACCTTCAGAAGTATGAGATGAACCCCAACAACTTGGAAAGGTGGATCTCTCTCACACGTACCAACACAGACTATCCCCCAATTTAACTGATCCCCAAAGGTTTTTGATTAAATAGCGGAATAGAAAATATGATCCAAAAAAAGTGTATGTATATCACACGTACACAACCACACTAGGCCCCAATTACTATTGTTTGTACCCCTAAAAGGCTAGGAGTAGGGGGAGTATGGAACAGGCAGCACCCTCAAACCTTCAGAAGTATGAGATGAACCCCAACAACTTGGAAAGGTGGATCTCTCTCACACGTACCAACACAGACTATCCCCCAATTTAACTGATCCCCAAAGGTTTTTGATTAAATAGCGGAATAGAAAATATGATCCAAAAAAAGTGTATGTATATCACACGTACACAACCACACTAGGCCCCAATTACTATTGTTTGTACCCCTAAAAGGCTAGGAGTAGGGGGAGTATGGAACAGGCAGCACCCTCAAACCTTCAGAAGTATGAGATGAACCCCAACAACTTGGAAAGGTGGATCTCTCTCACACGTACCAACACAGACTATCCCCCAATTTAACTGATCCCCAAAGGTTTTTGATTAAATAGCGGAATAGAAAATATGATCCAAAAAAAGTGTATGTATATCACACGTACACAACCACACTAGGCCCCAATTACTATTGTTTGTACCCCTAAAAGGCTAGGAGTAGGGGGAGTATGGAACAGGCAGCACCCTCAAACCTTCAGAAGTATGAGATGAACCCCAACAACTTGGAAAGGTGGATCTCTCTCACACGTACCAACACAGACTATCCCCCAATTTAACTGATCCCCAAAGGTTTTTGATTAAATAGCGGAATAGAAAATATGATCCAAAAAAAGTGTATGTATATCACACGTACACAACCACACTAGGCCCCAATTACTATTGTTTGTACCCCTAAAAGGCTAGATGAGGAGTAGGGGGAGTATGGAACAGGCAGCACCCTCAAACCTTCAGAAGTATGAGATGAACCCCAACAACTTGGAAAGGTGGATCTCTCTCACACGTACCAACACAGACTATCCCCCAATTTAACTGATCCCCAAAGGTTTTTGATTAAATAGCGGAATAGAAAATATGATCCAAAAAAAGTGTATGTATATCACACGTACACAACCACACTAGGCCCCAATTACTATTGTTTGTACCCCTAAAAGGCTAGATGAGGAGTAGGGGGGGTATGGAACAGGCAGCACCCTCAAACCTTCAGAAGTATGAGATGAACCCCAACAACTTGGAAAGGTGGATCTCTCTCACACGTACCAACACAGACTATCCCCCAATTTAACTGATCCCCAAAGGTTTTTGATTAAATAGCGGAATAGAAAATATGATCCAAAAAAAGTGTATGTATATCACACGTACACAACCACACTAGGCCCCAATTACTATTGTTTGTACCCCTAAAAGGCTAGATGAGGAGTAGGGGGGGTATGGAACAGGCAGCACCCTCAAACCTTCAGAAGTATGAGATGAACCCCAACAACTTGGAAAGGTGGATCTCTCTCACACGTACCAACACAGACTATCCCCCAATTTAACTGATCCCCAAAGGTTTTTGATTAAATAGCGGAATAGAAAATATGATCCAAAAAAAGTGTATGTATATCACACGTACACAACCACACTAGGCCCCAATTACTATTGTTTGTACCCCTAAAAGGCTAGGAGTAGGGGGAGTATGGAACAGGCAGCACCCTCAAACCTTCAGAAGTATGAGATGAACCCCAACAACTTGGAAAGGTGGATCTCTCTCACACGTACCAACACAGACTATCCCCCAATTTAACTGATCCCCAAAGGTTTTTGATTAAATAGCGGAATAGAAAATATGATCCCAAAAAAGTGTATGTATATCACACGTACACAACCACACTAGGCCCCAATTACTATTGTTTGTACCCCTAAAAGGCTAGATGAGGAGTAGGGGGGGTATGGAACAGGCAGCACCCTCAAACCTTCAGAAGTATGAGATGAACCCCAACAACTTGGAAAGGTGGATCTCTCTCACACGTACCAACACAGACTATCCCCCAATTTAACTGATCCCCAAAGGTTTTTGATTAAATAGCGGAATAGAAAATATGATCCAAAAAAAGTGTATGTATATCACACGTACACAACCACACTGGGCCCCAATTACTATTGTTTGTACCCCTAAAAGGCTAGATGAGGAGTAGGGGGAGTATGGAACAGGCAGCACCCTCAAACCTTCAGAAGTATGAGATGAACCCCAACAACTTGGAAAGGTGGATCTCTCTCACACGTACCAACACAGACTATCCCCCAATTTAACTGATCCCCAAAGGTTTTTGATTAAATAGCGGAATAGAAAATATGATCCAAAAAAAGTGTATGTATATCACACGTACACAACCACACTAGGCCCCAATTACTATTGTTTGTACCCCTAAAAGGCTAGATGAGGAGTAGGGGGGGTATGGAACAGGCAGCACCCTCAAACCTTCAGAAGTATGAGATGAACCCCAACAACTTGGAAAGGTGGATCTCTCTCACACGTACCAACACAGACTATCCCCCAATTTAACTGATCCCCAAAGGTTTTTGATTAAATAGCGGAATAGAAAATATGATCCAAAAAAAGTGTATGTATATCACACGTACACAACCACACTAGGCCCCAATTACTATTGTTTGTACCCCTAAAAGGCTAGGAGTAGGGGGAGTATGGAACAGGCAGCACCCTCAAACCTTCAGAAGTATGAGATGAACCCCAACAACTTGGAAAGGTGGATCTCTCTCACACGTACCAACACAGACTATCCCCCAATTTAACTGATCCCCAAAGGTTTTTGATTAAATAGCGGAATAGAAAATATGATCCAAAAAAAGTGTATGTATATCACACGTACACAACCACACTAGGCCCCAATTACTATTGTTTGTACCCCTAAAAGGCTAGATGAGGAGTAGGGGGAGTATGGAACAGGCAGCACCCTCAAATCTTCAGAAGTATGAGATTGTGTTCACTGTACCCCACAAAGATTGAGTTCACTGCACCCCACAATGATTGTGTTCACTGCACCCCACAAAGATTGTGTTCACTGCACCTCACAAAGATTGTGTTCACTGTACCCCCCAAAGATTGTGTTCACTGCACCCCACAAAGATTCTGTTCACTGTACCCCACAAAGATTGTGTTCACTGCACCCTAAAAGGATGTTGTTCACTGCACCCCACAAAGATTGTGTTCACTGCACCCTAAAAGGATGTTGTTCACTGCACCCCAAAAAGATTGTGTTCACTGTACCCCCCCAAAGATTGTGTTCACTGCACCCCACAAAGATTGTGTTCACTGCACCCCAAAAAGATTGTGTTCACTGTACCCCCCAAAGATTGTGTTCACTGCACCCCAAAAAGATTGTGTTCACTGTACCCCCCAAAGATTGTGTTCACTGCACCCCACAAAGATTCTGTTCACTGTACCCCACAAAGATTGTGTTCACTGCACCCCAAAAAGATTGTGTTCACTGTACCCCCCCAAAGATTGTGTTCACTGCACCCCACAAAGATTCTGTTCACTGCACCCCACAAAGGATTTTGTTCACTGCACCCCAAAAAGATTGTGTTCACTGCACCCCAAAAAGGATTTTGATCACTGCACCCCAAAAAGGATGTTGTTCACTGCACCCCAAAAATGATTTTGTTCACTCCACCCCAAAAAGATTGTGTTCACTGCACCCCACAAAGATTGTGTTCACTGCACCCCAAAAAGATTGTGTTCACTGTACCCCCCAAAGATTGTGTTCACTGCACCCCACAAAGATTCTGTTCACTGTACCCCACAAAGATTGTGTTCACTGCACCCCAAAAAGATTGTGTTCACTGCACCCCAAAAAGGATGTTGTTCACTGCACCCCAAAAAGGATGTTGTTCACTCCACCCCAAAAAGATTGTGTTCACTGCACCCCACAAAGATTGTGTTCACTGCACCCCAAAAAGATTGTGTTCACTGCACCCCAAAAATGATTTTGTTCACTGCACCCCAAAAAGGATTTTGTTCACTGCACCCCAAAAAGGATGTTGTTCACTCCACCCCAAAAAGATTGTGTTCACTGCACCCCAAAAAGATTGTGTTCACTGCACCCCACAAAGGATTTTGTTCACTGCACCCCAAAAAGATTGTGTTCACTGCACCCCAAAAAGGATGTTGTTCACTGCACCCCAAAAAGGATTTTGTTCACTGCACCCCAAAAAGATTGTGTTCACTGCACCCCACAAAGGATTTTGTTCACTGCACCCCACAAAGATTGTGTTCACTGCACACCAAAAAGGATTGTGTTCACTGCACCCCAAAAAGATTTTGTTCACTGCAGCCCAAAAAGATTGTGTTCACTGCAGCCCAAAAAGATTGTGTTCACTGCAGCCCAAAAAGATTGTGTTCACTGCAGCCCAAAAAGATTGTGTTCACTGCAGCTCACACACAGAAAAATGGATGTGGATCACTGACACCTGCCTATCTCCAATCCCACACCACACAGCAATATCGATTGTAGTTTGTAGAACACAGTTTCCCTAAAATTCAGCAGACTCTGTCCCTAACAGGATTGAGAAGAGATCGTAGATCAGGATTGAGTGCAGATTCACCCCACCCCCCACACAGCAATATCGATTGTAGTTTGTAGAAGACACTGACCCTATAATTCAGCAGACTCTATCCCTAAAATGCCTACAACTCGCCCTGCCTAAACACTCCGACCTGTCCCTCAATTCTATCCGGACACAAATGGTTTTTTCCTGCCTATCTTTCCCTAATCAGCAGCCAGCACATTGATGTGTGCTCTGTCCCTTAGCTAAGCAGCAGAATGACGCTGCTGCGGCGGCTGCCTCGAACTTATAAAGACTTGGTCACATGCTTCAGACGGCCAATCACAGCTACTAAGACATTTGCAGGCATGGCTGGGATGGCTTAAGGCACACCAGTTAAACGATTGTTGATTGGCTGTTGAAAGCCCGCCATGAAAAGAGCGCCAAAGCATGCAAAACCCGGAAATAAAACGACCGAACACGGATTTTTACCCGAACATACAGTAAAGTGTCCGTGTCCGTGTTCGGGTAAAAAAAATCCAATTATTCGGTACGAACACGAATAATACAGTCCGTGTTCGCTCAACACCAATTATAAAGTCACATTTTTTTTTTTGTTAAAAATAACAAACATAATATACTCACCTGCTCTGTGTAATGATTTTGCACAGAGTGGCCCGGATCCTCCTCTTCTCGGGTCCCTCTTCTGTGATCCTGGCCCCTCCCTCCGTTTGAGTACCCCCACAGCAAGCAGTTTGCCATGGGGGCACCCGAGCCAAGTAACAGCTCCCTGTGTCCATTCAGACATGGAGCCACGGCCTGGCCCCACCCCCTGTCATTCCTCATTGGCTCATTGACTTTGATTGATAGCAGCGGGGGCCAATGGTGTGTCGCTGTTGTCTCAGCCAATGAGGAGGGAGAGTCACGGACAGCTGAGTCTGTCCTGTAACATTGCTGGATCGAGATGGGGCTTAGGTAAGTATTAGGGGACGTCTGCACACAGAAGGCATTTTATCTTAATGCATAGAATGCATTAAGATAAAAAAAACTTCTGTCTTTACAAAAATTTTAAAGAGTAACTCCACTTTCATGGGGGGAAAAATAGCTAATAAAGAAAAAACAATATAGAGTATAGAATTGTAAAACAAACCATATTGTAATTGAATGTTATTAAAAATTACCTTTCTTTTTCAATCTGCACTTTTCTGAAAATGCAATGCAATATGGCCGCCTGGAGCTGTTCTGTACACAGAGTGTATACTGACCACACCCCCAGAAACATCATGTCCTGCTTGTGTGATTGGCTCACTGATTTTCTCAGAAGTCTGCACTAATGGGGCACACACTATAAGAAAATTGTTGTTTCACAGCAAATTGGAACCAATAAATGAAAATTTGTGCGAAGATTCTCGTACGATAAAGGCTTTTTTTGTTGTTGTTTACTGTTTCTGATCATGTGTAGTCTTTATTTTCAGATTTTTCTTGTACAAAAATTGTACAAAAATGGTACACATTCCCATATGAGAAAAATTTTGGAGTTTGTCCCTTCCAGAAATTTCATACGAAAATTGTATACACACTATACGAAAATTGTACGGAAATTCTTTGGACGAAAATGTTTGCCTGGTTTTCTTATAGTGTGTACGAGCCTAAGATAGAAGTCAGATTTTTGGTATCCCCTGCAATAGAAATGTAATTTTTGGTGAGATACTTTCAATAGGAACACGTCTAAAGGGATGCAGTCCCAGCAGATTTCCTCATTAGTGCTCTGCAGGTGCCACAGCTGATTGATTGAAACCACTTCCATTAGACCCACTCAGCACAGAGGCACAGAGGAACAAACGGGAATTTCTTTAGAATAACAAAAGGCAGAAATCTTCAACAAAGGTTGTTATAATCCGTGCAATGTACAGAGATCACCTATGGGGGATGTTCTTTTCTCAACAAAAGTGGAGTTATGCTTTAAATATCTGTAATTACACTGCATTATTTGAACTGACAGCAGGGTGTACCGAATTTTAGGATCTGCTATTTGTTTGGTGTGTGCTCCAATTATACATTTGTGGTGCTTGTCACATTATAGATTTTAGGTTTTTTTTTACCTGCTCAGTACTAGTGTGCCTACTAGTAACATTGTTTCTGCGGTAATTGAACATAAGGCAAAAACCAGGCATAATTACACCACTCCTGTATTCCCAGAAGATTTGTGTACTTTAGACTTTTAAAGAGTGCTGTCAATCAAGAGTATAAAACATTAATAAACAATGTGTAAAATTGCTGAATCTTTGGGTTAGCATTTGAGGAATTAAAAGTAACCTACTACTGCCATCTAGTGGGTATTCTTTGAATATTCAGAAAGTCCTGTGAGTTACCTGCACCAGTCTATCCTATTATCCCTTTTTTAACTGATATTAATTTATTATTTGATTTTCCTAAACTCGCTCTTACAAAAATGAATTATTCATAAAAATTAAAACATGTTTCAGCATTTAATCCAAGTGGGTTTCTAGTTTTTATTGTGCAAGTTAAAAACAATCTTACCTGCATAAATTGCAAATTTTTATCTTCCTATGCCTAGATGGCTTGCTCAATGCCTTGTATAGCCAATACATTAGAACTAGAACTATGATGTGCAAGAAAATGTTTGGCCACGTTAGTTGGTTTATTATTTCTGATATCCCTTAGATTGGGGAGGTTTCCAAGCTTTCTAAACAAAGGGGGTGGGGGTGACCTTGGCCAGTGGGGTTAGAAAATGCCCTGGTGTCAGTGGAAGTAAACAATAGCTCAGGTTTGGTGGTGGGTTGGAGTAAAGAAAATACTGTACATAGCACTTGTGGTCAGTAGTCATTGGTACTAGTGAAGGGAATAGTGACCCATCCTTGTTGTCATTGGAAGGAATTATGCCTCACTGTTGGTGTCGGTGGGAGGAATAGTGCTTCACTGTTAGTGTGAGGGGTAGGAATAGTGCCCCATCATTGGTGTCATTGGGAGGAATGGTGCCCCATCATTGGTGTCATTGGGAGGAATGGTGCCCCATCATTGGTGTCAGTGGGAGGAATAGTGCCCCATCATTGGTGTCAGTGGGAGGAATAGTGCCCCATCATTGGTATCAGTTGGAGGAGTAGTGCCCCATCATTGGTGTTAGTGGGAGGAATAGTGCCCCATCATTGGTGTCAGTGGGAGGAATAGTGCCCCATCATTGGTATCAGTTGGAGGAATAGTGCCCCATCATTGGTGTTAGTGGGAGGAATAGTGCCCCATCATTGGTGTCAGTGGGAGGAAGAATGTCACACTGTTGGTAACAGTGGAAGAAATAGTGCTTCACTGTTGGTGTCAGTGGGAAAAATAGTGCCCCATCATTGGTGTCAGTGGGAGGAATAGTGCCCCATCATTGGTGTCATTAGGAGGAATAGTGCCCCATCATTGGTGTCAGTGGAAGGAATAGTGCCCCATCATTGGTGTGGGGATGTGAACGGGGCAGTACTGTGTGTGTGTGTGTGGGGGGGGGTGGGGGTCATGTAAAGGGGAGCAATAATGTGGGGATATGTGAAGGGGGTAGTGGTGTGGGGGGGTATGTTAAGAGGACAGTGCTGTGGGGGGGGGGGGATATGTCAAGAGGACAGTGCTGTGTGTGTATGAGGGGGTGATGTAAAGGGGGACAGTGCTGTGGGGGAGGGGGGGTGTGAAGGGGGCAGTATTGTGGAGTGACATGTGAAGGGATACAATGTTGTGGGGGGGTATGTGAAGGGGCAGTGCTGTGGGGGGATGTGAAGGGGGCAGTCCTGTGTGAGGGGATGTGAAGGGGGCAGTGCTGTGGGAGCGGATGTGATGCGGCAGTGCTGTGAGAGGGGATGTGAAGGGGATAGTGCTGTGGGAGGGGATGTGAAGGGGATAGTGCTGTGGGAGGGGATGTGAAGGGGATAGTGCTGTGGGAGGGGATGTAAAGGGGACAGTGCTGTGGGGGATGTGAAGGGGGCAGTGCTGTGAGAGGGGATGTGAAGGGGGCAGTGCTGTGGGAGGGGATGTGAAGGGGACAGGGCTGTGTAACTTATGTGAAGGGGGCAGTGCTGTGGGAGGGGATGTGAAGGGGATAGTGCTGTAGGGGGGATGTGAAGGGGACAGTGCTGTGGAGGGGATGTGAAGGGGATAGTGCTGTAGGGGGCTGTGAATGGGGCAGTGCTGTGGAGGGGATGTGAAGGGGACAGTGCTGTGGAGGGGATGTGAAGGGGATTTTGCTGTGGGAGGGGATGAAGGGGGATAGTCCTGTGGAGGGGATGTGAAGGGGATAGTGCTGTAGGGGGGATGTGAAGGGGGCAGTGCTGTGGAGGGGATGTGAAGGGGGCATTGCTGTGGAGAGGATGTGAAGGGGGCAATGCTGTGGGAGGGGATGTGAAGGGGGCAGTGCTGTAGGGGGGATGTGAAGGGGATAGTGCTGTAGGGGGGATGTGAAGGGGGCAGTGCTGTGGGAGGGGATGTGAAGGGGGCAGTGCTGTGGAGGGGATGTGAAGGGGGCATTGCTGTGGAGAGGATGTGAAGGGGGCAATGCTGTGGGAGGGGATGTGAAGGGGGCAGTGCTGTAGGGGGGATGTGAAGGGGATAGTGCTGTAGGGGGGATATGAAGGGGGCAGTGCTGTGGGAGGGGATGTGAAGGGGATTTTGCTGTGGGAGGGGATGTGAAGGGGATAGTGCTGTAGGGGCGATGTGAAGGGGAAACCCTTGATGTAAGGTAGAACTCCTAATGTAGAGAGGGAACCCTGAAAAATGGGGGGGGCTTCTAATGTGAAGGGAGCTCTTGATGTTAAGATTGCTAGGTGATCACTGACTATTTTATGAAGTTCTTTTATAAGGTAGTCTAAAACGCATAATAATTGGCAAAGTTTCACCACTTCCGGACCACCCTATAGCAGTGTTACTGCTACAAGGTGGCTGCTGTGCACAGGATCATGTGTATATATATGTGATCTTGCACTTCTGGGTAGTGGGCGCGAATGCGCACCCCGGTGGCTCGCTTCCTCTGGGATTATACACAGCAGAAGCCAACCGGCGGGTACAGTGGACTCGATGTCCGCTGGTACCCGCCAATCGTTTGGTACAGAGGCAGAATGGCAGGCTGCCTATGTAAACAACGTTTTGTCAGGAGGGAAGGAATAGAACCGGTGTTCCTGCAAAGCATGAATCCATGTCTTCCCCTAGTAAAAGCACCTTCCATACCGTACAAAAACACAGGCTATGCACACAGTTAACCCTTTGATCGCCCCTGATGTTAACCCCTTCCCAGAAGGTGTCATTAGTACAGTGACAGTGCATATTTTTAGCACTGATCACTGTATTAGTGTCACTGGTTCCCAAAAAAAGAGTCAGTTAGGGGTTTATTTACTAAAGCTGGAGAGTGCAAAATCAGTCACAAGTCTGCATAGAAACCAATCAGATTCCAGGTTTTATTGCCAAAGCTTAATTGAACAAGCTGAGGTTAGAAGCTGATTGGTTTCTATGAAGAAATGTGACTAATTTTGCACTCTCTAACTTTAGTAAATAAACCCCTTAGTGTGTGATATGTCCACCGCAATATTGCAGTCCTGCTATAAGACGCTGATCGTCACCAATACTAGTAAATATAAATAAAAATGAATGAATATAAATGTTTTGTTTTTTTACATTTTTTTGTTTATAGCACAAAAAATAAAAAACACATAGGTGATCAAATACTAGCAAAATAAAATACTAGCAAAAAAAAAATCACAAAAAGTTTTTTTGGGTACAGTGTCACATGACCGCGCAATTGTCAGTTAAAGTAACGCAGTGCTGAATCGCAAAAAATTACCTGGTCAAGAAGGGGGGGGGAGGGGAAAACCTTCCAGAGCTGAAGTGTTTAATGGTTGCACTGAGCGTTTTACATGTCTATTAGACTCAGGTTTTGTTTAGCCATACCCCTTTAGAACTCTCCCTCTGTTAGCCCAGTCTGGCCCCACCCTTCTTTTGCTGCAGCTTGATGTGTGTACCAC
The DNA here is from genome assembly GCF_965119305.1 of Pelophylax lessonae. Taxonomy (NCBI): domain Eukaryota; kingdom Metazoa; phylum Chordata; class Amphibia; order Anura; family Ranidae; genus Pelophylax; species Pelophylax lessonae. Next base: position 499,636,550 of record NC_138772.1, on the reverse strand, counting down.
CTTACTACTGAGAAGCGTATATTGTATGTGTAGGTGGCTGGAATGTAGCATGGCTCTTCCTTGTTGCAGGCTTACAGAGGGCCACGACTATGATTTTGCATAGCGGTCATTGTATAAAGAAAGCGCCCTGGTGACTGTACCAAATGTAAAGTGCTGCATACGTTTTACCCATACCTGCAAAAACAAGCCACCCTGAGCACATGTGACAGATGTGAAAGGGTCTGGAGAAGCTGTGGAGAATGTATGCTGCCTGTAACATCGTTCAGCACGATCGGTTTGGTGGTGGGTCAGTGATGGTTTGGAAAGGCATATCCATGGAGGAACACACAGTCCTCCACAGGCTAGACAATGGCAACCTGACTGCTATTAGGTATCAGGATGAAATCTTTCGACCCACTGTCAGACCCTACACTGGTGCAGTGGGTCCTGGGCTCCTCAGGTGCATGGCAATGCCCGACCTTTATGTGGTGAGAGTATGCAGCCAGTTCCTGGAGGATGAAGGAATGCTTGCCTGACCTAAATCCAATAGAACACCTCTGGAACATTATATTTTGGTCCAACTGATGCCCCCAGGTTGCACCTGTCTGTTCAGGAGTGATGCCCTGGTCCAGATCTGGGAGGAAATACCCCAGGACACCATGCGTTGTCTCAAAAGGAGCATGCCCCAATCTAGTCAGGCATGCATACAAGCACATGGGGGCAGTGGTGTATTTTGGTTTTGTGCTGCCCTAGGCAAGAATAAAATTGGGCGCCCCCCCCCCCTCCCCCACCCATGTAACTTTGCCCCACTCCTTTTTTAATGGATGTGGCTCCCTCCAAGATTGAAGGACTACAAGTTCCAGCATGAACCCCTGAGATCTCACGAGAGAGGGGGTGGGTGAGGGGGATGGGTGAGGGGGAATGAGAGAGAGAGAGGGGGGGGTTGAGAGCGAGTGAGAAAGGGGGGATGAGAGAGAGACAGAGAGGGGGTGAGAGAGAGAGAGCAAGAGGGGGGATGAGAAAGAGAGGAGGGGTTAGAGACAGAGGGAGGGTGAGAGAGAGAGAGAGAGAAGAGGGATGAGAGAGAGGAGGGGTGAGAGAGAGAGGGAGGGTGAGAGAGAGAGAGAAGAGGGGTGAGAGAGAGAGGAGGAGGTTAGAGAGAGAGATGAGGGGGTGAGAGAGAGAGGAGGGGGTGAGAGAGAGAGGGGCGGTGAGAGAGAGGGGGATGAGAGTGAGAGAGAGGGGGGAATGAGAGAGGCAGTTCTAGCAACCAGTGGCCAATAGAGTCTCAGGTGGAGGGGGGACGGCTTCTTTGCTGCCCCCCTGCAAAGTGCCGCCCTAGGCCTGGGCCTTGTTGGCCTAGGCCAAAATACAGCACTGCATGGGGGTCATACAAACTGATAAGTACCATTTTCAGTTGCTGCAATGAAATTTTAGCAAAATGGATTAGCTTGCTGCTTGCTGCATCATTCTTTTTTACTTTGTCTTTGAATTCAATCCTCTGTAGGTAGATCATTTTAATTCCATCAAACTATGTGGCATCCTTTGATTCCTAACACATTACCCAGTCCATATCAGTATAGATATCCAGGATGATATTTTCCCCCATTGAGATCTAATGTGTTTTCAAATTGTTCCTTTTTTTTGACTAGTGTATATAAAAACAGTGCTCAGAACTTGTGACAGATTCTGTAAATCTATTCTCTCCCCTTTAATTTGTCTCTTGCGTAAAGAACCTTCACAGAAGCTTTTTGAGCGAATTTAACCAATTTGGTGTCTACGTTGTTTTGAAAAATGTCCAATTACTTACTCCCTGTATGAATGGGATAAAAATGAGCCAAACATCTCCTAGGGATAGTAAGTTTATGCATATAACTTACTGTATAAGTGATGCAACCAAACCATTGTGCATCTGTAAATCAATCAACTAAATGGAGAATGATAGATTATTCATATCCTATGCAGCTATGTCAGGACTCCTAGTACCCTGAAGATCACCATCAAGGGAGTTGTCATTTGATCCAGCACATTCAGAAAGACTATCATTTATATCATGTTTTTGCTTTTTAAAGTTATTTTCCTACAAAACTTATTTACATCCAAAATGCAGCAACTAGATTGAAATGTTGTATCGGAGCAAATGACAAACCTTTTGATTAAAAAGGATATTTCATCTTTTGTTAAATATTTGTCCAAGAGGTTAAATACATTTGTCACATGCATGTTTCTTTGTCTGCACAGCTTATATGTGCTCTTGGAGCTCATACCCCCCCCCCCCATGTCCTTTTTGGTTTGGCCTTTGCAGTTTCCCTTTCCATTGTTGTTTGATCCACTTGGGAGAATAGACCCTAAGACCCTAATCTCTAATATTCTGTCCTGGTGTAGATTCCAACCCCTTATAGGAAGACTCAGCTTCACCGAAACTTGTTTCAACTGCCTTTTTTTCAACAGTATATCCCAAAAACAGACATTTTTACGACTTAGACCTTCCCCTCGACCTTTACTTTATTTTGGTTTTCCATGTATAATAGCAGCTTTCTATCAGATTAATAATGTATTTGAATCTAGTCCAATAAAACCACAATGCAAATGTGAATGTATTAGCCTTATGACTAAGCGCCATAGACCAAATAACATCAAGGCTTCCTTGCTAGAGATGTACACGATTAGAAATAAATTTTGCTTTATTTTGGTAATCAATAATTTTGCTTCATCATGATCGTTATGTTAGAAATTCCATTTTTGGAACGATTTCAGTATGGTATATATTTGTTATTCTGAATTGATTCATATTTTCGATAGTGCTGTTATTCTTTTGCTATTTTGAAAGATTGTCTATATTTGTTTTAACGTGTAATAATGATATTTATTTCACTTTTATACTTTACTGTACTAATTGTGGTATGTTTCCAATATATAGTGCATTTTTGATAGTTTTGAAAAAGGTTAATGCAAAAAGAATCGGCTGATTATCCAGCAGTCAATGACTACTATGCCACTCTCATCCGAATAAAACAAATTAATCAAAATTAATATGTGTTTATTCATTGTATTATTAGGTTGAATTAATTTCCCAATTCCCAACTGACTTTGTTTGTTGAGTATTGCACATACAAATTAAACAAATGGTCTCAGCCCCAATACAAAAATTATTTTTTCAGACAATTCATGCTACGCTCACTAGAATCAAAACAAATGAATCCAAATCAATTTGGATCAAATGTTGTTATATTATTTTTGATGTTTCAAACATTAACAAAAGGCCCAAACCATCACACCGAGTCATCTGAATGAAACAAATGAATATGAGTAAATTTGTTGTTTTCCTTAATTATTTATTTTTAATTCATTGAAATTCGTTACTATTGTGATTCAGAGATTCAGATGTATCCAAACCTCCAAATCACGCAAATTTTATCAAGATCTCGATTCATAATTAAACTAATCACACATGTCTATTCCTTCTGCTGTAATCTGCTTGTTTCAAAGTCTCCTAGTGCCCAACTCCAACTTATGGGCTTTTTCTCTGTACTTATTTACATATTTGATGTACAATAGTTTGATGTAGAGAAAATAATATATGTGAGACTATATTAAATAAGGTATTTTTCACCACCCCCGGTGCTAGACATTTACAGAACCAATGAATACATCTAATTAGTGACTGCTGTTATTTATTTTTTTCAATTATTTAATTTTCAATGATATATAGGAACAAAAACAAGTCAAATTGACATACAGTAAATACAAGTTTCAGTTAATAGGCACATTACATACTTATTCATAAGATTAAATTATACATTTAGAGCAGAATCACTGTTTCAGAAATTGTAGGCAAAGATCGAGTAAGTTGAAAATGAGCTTTTTCATTATGTTGTTTTTTTCTTGGTTTAAGTTTCAATTTAAATTGAGTCTAAATCAATTTATTCTATCTATTTCAATTTAAATAGATTCCTAAAAGATGATTTTCAAAACAATCAGTAGATGGCATCCTTGCCTACACAATTGAAAATACAGTATGTATGAAAGGAATTAAAGTAGCTGTAAACCCTAACTGGGTGGCATTTAGTTTGCAAAGCACTGTGTGTCCTAAACTATCTATAGCCATGTTTTGTTTTTGTTTTTTGTTTTTTTTTTTACAACATTTTTATCCTTCACTGCATTTCAGTGCTGATGATCTCCTGCAGCTTCCATGCAGCCATTTCTGTGCCACTGCTGAATTTCAAATATATTCTCCATGGAAGATCGAAAGTCATTTATTTAGGGTAGTCATACTCACATGAACACCAAAATGCAGTACTGCCGGACTTCAAATATTATCTCCAAACAAGATGCAAGGTCATTTTAGGAGGTCCTCAAACTCATTGTCTGCAGGTATATCCTACTGAGGTTCTGCTGAATGTCAGATATTATAAAAAAAAAGTCAACTTTTTTAGGGAAGTCAAATTCGAAGTCTGCAGGCACACACAAATACAGTACTGCTAAACTTCAAATATTATCATCAAATAAAGTGAACATAATTTTATTAGGGTAGGCATGATGGTATTAAGGAACATAGGGTTATACTGGCAATTACAGGATACATAAACACTAAGGGGTTGATTTACTAGCACTGGAGACTGCAACATATGGGGCAGCCCATCAGCTTCTACCTTCAGCTTGTTCAGTTAGACTTTGACAACAAAAAAAAACTGGAAGCTGATTGGTTTCTATATAGAGCTGAACTACAATTTGCAATCCCCAAATTTAGTAAATCAACCCCTAAGTGTATAACATAACATTTTCAGAGGTAGTTCTCTTGGACAGCCACCAGATTATACCCCAAAGTTGAATAGATAATGGAAAATACAAATCAAGCAGAGTGCCTCTAAGACCCCGTTCACACTGGGGCGACCTGTCAGGCGACCTGGTCGCCTGACAGGTCGCCTGCCATAGAGAAGCTGTGGACCCGTTCTAATAGGAGTGACACAAGTCGCTCCGACTTAGAAAAAGGGTCCGGAGCTTCTTTGGGGCGACTCGGAGCGACCTGCATTGACTTCAATGATATGAAGTCCGTGCCGGCCGCTCCGAGGTCGCGGTGCGAGCTGCACACCGCGACCTGTGAGGTCGCCCTGGCAAGTCGGATCGTCATATGTGAACCGGCTCTCAGAGTATCAGCAGAGCCACAATTGTTAATAAAAAAAAAAATGTGCAGTACTCACCTATTCACCTTATCTTAGATAGGGGCCTGATATAGACTTTACGAAGAACCTCATGATGTGAGGATGTGAAGCTCTGCAGCAAGGTACCCTCCCCATCTTGGGGACATGTGGCCTGGTATGGTTTTGGGGGGGAAGGTGTGCACATTCACTACCCCCTCCCTTTCCTAGCCATCGAGGCTACATGTTTAGATAAGGGTATGGTATTGATTTTTGGGGGAACCCAAGCTTTTTTTTTTTTTTCTTAGCATAATGTACCAACTTTCATCTAAGGATCTGGTATTTTATGTGGAACTCAATACTGTTTTGGGGGAAATAATGTCTTCTAATGGCCAGTGATTTCAATGTTATCTACTTTGTAAATGTTCACTTTAGTATATCATACAGATGCACTGCTTCACAGGCAGGTTTTCAGGCATCCCACAAGCATTTTGAATTTTTAGTTAGTGACATTAAAGGTTTATTTAAAACAAATCAAAAAACAAACCTGGTATACTTACCTGTTCTGTGCAGTGGTTTTGCACAAAGCAGCCCTGATCCTCCACTTTTTGGGTCCCCCGCCAGCGCCCCTGGCTCCTCCTACTCAGCCAGTACCCCCAATAGCAAGTAGTTTGCTCAGGAGGTACTGGTGTGTGCTCACTCCCAATCCTACCTCTATGCATCCATAGGACACACAGAGCTGTAGCTGGGCCCTGCCCCTTTCCCTGCTTATTGGAGAGGTCCCCCGCTGGTGCCCCTGGCTCCTCCTCCTCAACCAGTGCCCCCAATAGCAAACTGTTTGCTCAGGAGGTACTGATGTGTGCTCACTCCCGAGCCCCCTTCTATGCGTCCATAGAAGACATAGAGCTGCAGCTGGGCCCCGCCCCCTGCTCTCTGCTCATTGGATACAGATGTACTCCTTCACAGGCAGGTTTTCAGGCATCCCCCAAGCATTTAGAATTCTTAGTGTTGCTCTTTTAAAGTGAAATTAAAGGTTTATTTAAAACAAATAAAAAAACCAAACATGGTATACTTACCTGTTCTGTGCAGTGGTTTTGCACAGAGCAGCCCTGATCCCCCACTTTTTGGGTCCCCCGCCGGCGCCCCTGGCTCCTCCTCCTCTGCCAGTACCCCCAATAGCAAGTAGTTTGCTCAGGAGGTACTGGTGTGTGCTCACTCCCGAGCCTCCCTCTATGCGTCCATAGGACACACAGAGCTGCAGCTGGGTCTCGTCCCCTGCTTTCTCCTCATTGGCTCACTGGCTGTGATTGACAGCAGCTGCAGCCATGATACTGATAGGACAATTTGGTTCCACATTTCAATACGTTCATTGGTTAGCAAGTGGTTAAAAGAGTTGCTCCACATCAAATGTTTTTTTCTTTTTTTTTTTACTTTTTTTTGTGGCCAGGTCCCAATGCCCTTTGTTTTAAAACCCTTGCCTATTAACCTTACAAAAAAAGTTACAAAGTTGTTTTTTCTGCTACTCTTGACTTCTACGATTGACTTCCATAGGGTTCGCAATAAAGTGTTTGGTAAATCCTCCTTCTAATCAAAGCAGATTTGCTCATCACTATTAATTAGCTAGCATGAAAATAAAATGGGTAATTCATTCAGTCTATTCAAAAACATCGCAATTTCAGAAGTTCCAAAGTTCTCCTTCCAACAGGATTCAACAATACTGGCCAAACAGTAAAGTTTAATTCTGGTTTTCTCCTTCTTATTTCATAGCAAATAGCAACATTTCTATATGTCATTTGATTACTGTCTATTGTAATTTTTACCTCTGTAGATATTTCTATGCACTGACTGCATATGGATTTTAAATATACAAAAGTACAAATATACAAAGAAAGTGGCCTTCAGTGTACTGAACTAAGAATTCATAGCTTCTTGGAAGATTGTTGAATTATACTACTAATGCCTGTATGCTCAGTTGAGAACTGTGCTTGTATCTTTGGCCAGCAGACCAGTCAGCTGACAACCTGCAGGTATTGGCGAACTACCCAGTATTGTGTGTTTGGTGTCTGTGTGGACAGTGAGAAAGATGAAAGTGTGCAAAGATTCCAGCTTACAGGATAGCTCAGGGATTCTTAGAAGCATGTGGAAATCACCTAGTTGCTACAAAAACTTTAGAGTACATCAGATTGTGTGCAAGATTTGTATCTGCCAGTTTGTTCAGCCATTTGATTTGGGTGAATCTCCCTCCAGTGGTGGCTGGTGGTATTGCAGCCTGAGATGATAATTTTATAGTTTTGTTATACCTTCCCAAAAAAAGCCATTCCTCTTCTTACAAAAACATGGCTTTTGGTCTGATTAGCAAGTTATCATGGCATAATCCTTGACATCTAGTGGCAGCAGTGGGACGATTGCTTAGCATGTTAGTACAGAGGTTAATGGATTAACTTATGCACTAAAGTCTGAAAGTTCCTCAGAAGTGGCTGTCCTGCAGAAGTCCACTGTCACATTCACCTGTTCCACACTCAAGAGCCTGGCCTTCCCATCTGTGTGTGGCCACGGGCTTCAAGGTTCCTAGGTTGCTTGCATGCGTTTTGCTCAGGATTTAACAACACAGCACGCCAGCAACCTGACCACATGTGATTTCCAGATATTTCTCCTGAGATCCTCAGTCCTCCCTAACTGTTTCAGTGTGATCTCATTGTATTCCAGCCTGTATCCTGCATTGTGTGTTTCAGTGTTACCCCAGTGTATGCCATACACTGTTCTGTTTCATTTACTGTACACCATGCACTCCAGGCTGTACCCAGTTCCAGTGATCCTGTGCACTCCAGCCTGTGTTCTGTTGCCCTAAGCAACTCTGCCTGTCAGAGACTACTATCCCTTTCCCATGTTTCTGTCAACCCAGTGTTTCTAGACACACCAGAGATGTATAGTAACTAAGTAGAACTACTTCACTACTGTACTTAAGTACCAAAAGGCGGTATCTGTACTTTCCTGGAGTAGAATTTTTTTCTCCTACTTCCACTTTTACTTCACTACATTTTTTCAATGATTTCAATACTTGTACTCCAATATTTTTTTTTTTGTGCTGCATAGTTACTCGTTACAATTATAAAAATTACCACTGCCAGAACAGTAGATGGCAGGTTTCATGAAGCTCAAAACATGTGTATTATCAGCGCATACGAAAATAAATGCTACTGTATGTATGAATAAAAGCTGCATTTGAAATAATAAAAAACAATATGATGTTCAAACTTCTGACTTCTTTCTTTAATAACTACATAACACAATACTTGTACTTTTACTTTCAGTACTTGAGTATGTGACAGGAAGTCAGCTAAATCTGGGAATGTAGTCACAGGAAGGAGATACATTTCCACCTGATTTAGAAAGTCCATTAATTAATTTAGGGTGTTGGCTACAGAGCTAGCCAGCAGGAAGTTGAAAGGCCTTCACCTGTTCAGAATGAGGGAGTTAAGGCTCTATAATTTGTTCAGAGAAAGTCCTATTGTTTGCTGCCTCCAGAAGCTGCATCCTGAAGCCATGTGGGCTGGGAGCAGGAGGACAGTCAGCGTGTGCCTCCCGACAGGATGTGTGGGCCTGGGAGAAGACCCCCCGGAGTGATGTGTGCCCGGGACGGTAACCAAGGGTGAAATCGTCTCAAAGGTGAGAAGACGAACTGTTGATGTGAAAGAAACAAAGGACTGTGTTGCCCTGTGAAGCTATTATAAAAGGACTATTGAGTGTCCGCTGTAGGACAAGGAAGTCTGCCCGACGGTAGGTTGGAGACAGACACTTAGGCAGGTTCCAGTTGTGAGAAGGTAGCCGCCCACAGAGGCAAGGATTTATTTTCTGGTTTATTTTATTTTGGATGTTTTGCTGCATACAGCCTGGTGAAGAAAACACCATTTAATAAACCACACTGTTTGTTTGCAAGCACTTGTCGGCTACCTCTCTGGGAAAATGCACCCCCCAAGGGGTCATCCACACCCGCCACCGAGCTAATCCCTCACATATGGTGGAGGTATGCAGTGGGCATAAGCAGAGATCCCTGCAAGGAAGTGCAAATGTTTGATGAACTTTATCTGGTGCATGAGATTGCACAATCTATGTGTGCAGGAGAGAAGATCCTGACAGAAAAAAAAAAAAAAAGTGTTTTAAAGAGACAGCGGTCTCAAAATTATTTGATGAACTTTGTTGTGTCTGGTGCAAGTGACTGCACAAACTGTGTGCGCAGGAAAAGAGATCTTGCAAGAGAGAGAACAACTACATGTGTTAAAGAGACAGTGGTCTGAAAATTTTTTTGCTGGACTGTGAAAAATTTGTTTGTGGAGTTATTGAAGATGGGGCGATCCAAACGCCTGAAAAATGCAAAGATAGATGAAATGAGAGACAGAATTCTATGGATGGAGGGGATGCTACCATTTGAACCAGCCCCATCCATGCCTGAACGGAATCGGCTAAAGAGAAAAGTTGTTGTCCCTAGCAACACTGGGGCAAATGAAACTGCTTTGGAGACGCAGGGTTCTCAGATGAAAAGTAAACCCAAAATGGGGGAGATGCTGAAACAACGGAGCTTTGCAGCTCAACAAAAGGATCACCAAGAGAGCATGGCAGGCTGGAAACAGAGACGCCAGCAGCCAATGGAGGCCATCGGTTTGGAGGAAACCGAGTATGTGTGCAGGGCTGAGTTGGATGCCTTGCAATGGAAAATGGAAGAAAAGGAACAAGCCTTGGAATTGCTTAAAATGGAGCATAGAAACTTGCAGGAAACGAATGAACTACTCAAGTCTCATGTGTCACAGTGGGAAGAATCCACTGCTCTTCTTTTGGTCGAGTTGCAAAAACGCAGAGAGACTATAATGGAGAAAGATTCCATCCTCATGGAAAAGGAAAGTGAAATTCAGACTTTGCAGAAGCAAAGTATGGTTGATATGTTGGAGTTGCGTAATCAGCTGAAAAAAAGTCTTCAGTGTTTGGAAGTTACAAAAATAGACCTGCAGGAGTCGCAGGAACAGAATGTCGCTCTGAAAACGACATTGTCTCTCAGCGACAACGAGAAAAGTGAAAGAGAGGCTAAATTACTGAGTACTGTGTATGAGCTCACCACTTGGAGCAATGTGGTAGATGAATTACGTGCAGACTGTGAAAGTTGGAAAGGTGAAGCCCAACGTTTCCAGCAGCAGTTAAAGGAGAAAGAAGCCTGTGTGGCAGAATTACAGTCTCATTCCCAGAAACTAGCCAATGAGGTGAAGGCTCTTATGCAGGGAAAAGGAGATTGTGAACATAAGAGGGAAAAAGTAGAGGCACAGCTTCTGGAATCGCAAGTCAAGGTGTCAGAAGGTGACCGATTGTGTGCTAAGCTGTCAGAGAAGGCAAACCGATTGCAGGTTGAGTTGGACAGTGTCACAAATCGGCTTTCTCAAGCAGACAGCAAATCTAGAGAAATTGCGGAAGCTTTTTCTATCTTGGAATCGCAGCTGCAAGACACGCAGGAACTCTTACAGGAAGAGAGGTGTCAAAGGCTGAGTTTTAGCACAAAGCTCAAACAAATGGAAGATGAGAAAAATGGCTTCCTGGAACAATTAAAAGAGGAGGCGGAAGCAAAGAAAAACCTATCAGAGCAAGTCGCAACATTGCAAGCTCAGATAGCGGATATGAAAAAACGCATGGAAGAAAGCGTTGGTTCATTACAGTGTGTTGAAGAGGTGAAAAAGAAGTTTGATCAGATGCTTGGTGAAGAGAAGACTGTGTCTGCAAAATATGCAGAAGAACGCGCCCGTGCAGAAACGGAGGTGCGTGATAACGAGAGCAAAGCCCTGTTCTTGGCTCGCTCTTTGGAGGAAGCTCTAGAGTGTAAGGTTGAACTAGAAAGAGTTAACCAACAGCTGTGTACAGAAATGGAAGATTTGGTCAGCTCCAAGGATGATGTTGTGAAAAGCGTTCAGGAGCTAGAAAAGTCTAAGCGAGCCTTAGAACAGCAAGTAGAAGAGATGAAGATTCCGTTGCAGGAACTGGAAGAGGAATTCCAGGCAACAGAGGATCTGTCCCAAAGAGGGGATAGTGTGCCTGATGCAGTTTTTAAAAGGATCAGTGTTTTGGGGTCTGTCCTGAGTGAGCCTCAGAAATGTGACGACATGTGGCTTGAATCACCCCGTTGGAATAAACCGTTCCTTCAAAAACTTCAAGCATTGGAAAATGTATCATTAGAACTTCAGCAAACAAAGGAGCTGAGTAAGAAATGTGGTGATTTCTCAGTTCAGGCTGAAAACCTAGTGGAGAAAACTAAGGCTGTTGGTGAAAACGTGAAGCAAATGAATAAGTGCCTTTCAGGGAGTGTTTCCAAAATGGAACTGGTGAAAGACGGGTGGCAGAAGTTTGATCGTGATCTTGAGATGCATTCCATGTGGAATTCAGATAGAGAAAAAGAACTAGGTGACCTTGAGCGGTCAAATAGTTCAGCAGAAAGTGCATTGAAGAAACCTGTAAAAGAATGTGTTGCAGTTCCATGCTTCTTCACTGATGCAGAGAGGAGGTCTATAATGGATACCACCCAGATCGCTGGGTTCAACTGTGTTGTTGCCTTTGACCCCTATGTTGGTGGAAGGAAAGTTGATGATGTTCTGGTTGGCTTCTTCTGTGAAGAGTTTGGCAAGAAATATAAACTGAATATCAAATCAAATAGTAGGCCTTTACTGCGACTCGCTCAGGAGGGCGAAAAGTTTAAGAAGTTGATGAGTGCAAATGCTTCAGATCTGCCTATGAATATGAAATGTTTGGTGAATGATATTGATATCTCTGGGAAAAGGAACAGGGGTCACTTTGAAGAAATGTGTGACAGCCTGTTGTCTCAATTGGAAAATCCTCTGCACAGCATCTTAGAGCAAGCAAAGCTCAAGAAGGAAGATCATTCCCTTTTACAACAAAAAGTCAATGATTGTGTACAGATGTATGGAGAGGCAACTCAAGTCACAGAGGGATGTCAAGAGTCCCTACTTGGAACAAAGCTTAGTGAAGCAAAGGTTCTCAAAGTTTTGTGGAAAACATTTATGGATTGCAGAGAGAGGCGTCTTAAGAATGTTGAAGACATTAAGACTAGCCCAATTGAGTTGCCTATGGATCACGGTCCTCCATGGTGGATTGGACAGACGGTTATGAGGGACAAGCTGTCTGACATTTATGAGAAAGCTGTCAATGAAGATGACAGAAACGAGAAGGAGCAAAATGATGCCAAAAATGCAGTTGAAGAATGTGTATATGAGATGAGAGACAAACTGTGTGGCATTTATGAGAAATCCGTCAATGAAGATGACAAAACAGTTTCATCCGGAAGCTTGAGGATAATAGGAGGCTTATCAGTGAGTCAGCAGTGCCTGACACATGCGTGCCTGGAAATATGTGTCCCAACCCTAGGGTTGAAACAAGAGGGGGGGGTATGTGACAGGAAGTCAGCTAAATCTGGGAATGTAGTCACAGGAAGGAGATACATTTCCACCTGATTTAGAAAGTCCATTAATTAATTTAGGGTGTTGGCTACAGAGCTAGCCAGCAGGAAGTTGAAAGGCCTTCACCTGTTCAGAATGAGGGAGTTAAGGCTCTATAATTTGTTCAGAGAAAGTCCTATTGTTTGCTGCCTCCAGAAGCTGCATCCTGAAGCCATGTGGGCTGGGAGCAGGAGGACAGTCAGCGTGTGCCTCCCGACAGGATGTGTGGGCCTGGGAGAAGACCCCCCGGAGTGATGTGTGCCCGGGACGGTAACCAAGGGTGAAATCGTCTCAAAGGTGAGAAGACGAACTGTTGATGTGAAAGAAACAAAGGACTGTGTTGCCCTGTGAAGCTATTATAAAAGGACTATTGAGTGTCCGCTGTAGGACAAGGAAGTCTGCCCGACGTTAGGTTGGAGACAGACACTTAGGCAGGTTCCAGTTGTGAGAAGGTAGCCGCCCACAGAGGCAAGGATTTATTTTCTGGTTTATTTTATTTTGGATGTTTTGCTGCATACAGCCTGGTGAAGAAAACACCATTTAATAAACCACACTGTTTGTTTGCAAGCACTTGTCGGCTACCTCTCTGGGAAAACGCACCCCCCAAGGGGTCATCCACACCCGCCACCGAGCTAATCCCTCACAAGTAGCAATTTTTTTTTTCAAAACTACTGGTACTTTTACTTTCAGTACTTGAGTAGCAAAATTTAAAAAAAAATACTTGCAATACTTAAGTACAAAAAATGTTGAATACTTTAGTACTTCTACTCAAGTCAATTTTTGATCGAGCACTTCCACTTCTACTCAAGTCACTTTTTGATCGAGCACTTGTACTTTTACTCAAGTATGGGTTTCGAGTACTTTATACAACTCTGAGACACACTCACCTTTATACCTGTTCTCAGTCTCCAGAAGCAGCCTGCAGTGTAAGAGTCAGAGTGCCACAACCTGGGAGTGTTAAAAAAAAAAAAAAAACATAATTTCTTGCAGGGGATTCTGGTGAAGACCAGACGGCTACTTGCACCTCAGCAGCCCTTCTAATATCTCTGCTGCATGAGCAGACCCGCTGTCTCCATCTTTGTCAGTGCCATCTGATATCTGTGTCCCTGCAGTGTCCTTTGACTTCTTGTGACTCCACATGTATGTCTACTGTTACCTACTCCAGTTCCTAGTTTCAGCTGTGTGTTAAGTCCTAGTCAGTCAGCCAGCTCCCAGTGGGAAAAGATTCCCCATTTGGGACAGTTTGCTCAAACCCCTTTGTCCTTGGCTCCACAACAACCAACGTACTCTTTCAAGTGTCTCTTCAAAAGACTGTGGGGTTGATTTATTAAAGGCAAATAGATTGTTCACTTTGCAAGATAAGTTATACTTTGCAGTGTAATTTTCCCTATGGCTTAGTGTATGAAGTGAAGCTCACAGAATAACTGATAATACTGTATTTTCTGGCATATAAGACTACTTTTGAACCTCAAAAATATCCCCCAAAAATGGGGGGTCGTCTTATACGCCGAGTATAATATCTCCAAGGTAACCTAAGTATAAGTATTACTGGTAGATGTAATCTCTCAAGACGCTGGCTGTGTGGGAATCCTGTACCGATGTATTCTATTATTGAATGCAAAGCCTGCTCGGATTGGTGGAGTAACATCAGCCCGCCTCTCTGACTCTGCCAATCCGAGCAGGCTTTATATTCAATAATAGAATACATCGCTCACTGTGATTGGCTCAGCGCGGTATACTGTATGTAGCCGAAGCTACGGTACATACGGTATACCGGTACAGGATTCCCACACAGCCAGCGTCTTGAGAGATTACATCTACTGGTAATACTTATACTTAGGGTACCTTGGAGATATTATGAGAAATTACATGTATTACAGTACTTGGGGTACCTTGGAGATCTATGAGAAATCTGATGTTTTTCAATGGTGTTGCCTTGCTTCAGAAGGGGGGTAGTCTTATAAGGCGAGTACAGCCCAAAACCTATGTTTTAACTTGAAAATTAGGGGGGTCGAACTTGGTTCTGTGACCAGCAGTATTACAGCATTCCTCACACTCTTCTTGGAAGTATTTGAATAAAAACTCCTCCGGAGAAAGTGCTTTTCTCCAACTATGTTAGAGCACTGTAACCATAAAATAGTAAGCCATCCAGTTTCACACACTTGTGGTAGAACTGTCTTGGAACCACAAAGCTCTCAAGGCCACCCTCTGGCAAAGTCTGGTGGAAAACATTAAATGCATTTGTCAGGTTGAGAAATTCTCACCACTTCCGATGATTTAGTCTCCCTAGTTATGCACATTGGGTTCCACAACATGTAAGTCTCCCTCCATGTCCTCCTAACTAAATATCCTTGATAATGACTCTTTTATTCTAAGACAATTCTCCAAATATCACCTATGACAACATCTTGCATCCTTTGTAGAATATTTGAAGCACTTGATGTTGAGGTGTACAGATACAGATATATAGTGCCTCTCTGAGTTCGAGGCAGTTTTGCCACTCTGTTTATCACTTGATTACTCCATAAACTACCTTACACACTTCAAATACTCCGATACAGGTACTGAACATATCTACTTAAGGGCTCTTTCACAGGGAGCGGACCGCATTGCGATCCGCTCCGGCACTTTTCTTTTTCACGGAGCGGATGACACTTGTGTCATCCGCTCCGTATGTCCGCATATCATCCCATCCGTTTGCGGATGATATACGGACATAATGTATGTCTATGGGCATTGCGGATGTCAATGACATCCGATTTTGCATCCGTTCCGTTTTTTAAATGGAACAAAAATAGGGTTCTGTTCCGTTCCAAAAAACGGAACAGAACTGAAAGGACGAAAATCGGATGTCAGCGGATGGTCATCCCCTGACATCCGCAACGCCATTGACATGCATTATGTCCGTATATCATCAGCAAAAAAATAGGATGATATACGGACATGCGGAACACCCGTGTGAAAGGGCCCTTATATTTAATAAACAATTGTTTGAAGACAATGTTGGGACTTCCTGCCCTATATATAGGCGCCATGTTATATCACATGGCTTCATTATTTAAATTTTTATTTCCAGTGTATGTGTCTGCAAACACTTCAGTTACACTTCTCTCCATATATGTATTTTATACAGTCACCTCTATATCACCCAATATTTTTGGCCTACTCTATTGGGATCCTTGTGAGACTCTCTAGGACCCGGTGACTTTCCATCAAGCAGTACAATCACCTCTGGCAGTGCCACCTTCGCAACTCTTCTATCCTCTCTCTTGCTCATTCTCCATCGAAGTTTACCATACACGGCTGTCCTGTCGCTTTGAACATTTAATTCGGAAGGCAGACAAACTTTTTTTTTTCTTCTTCTTATTGATGAATATGCAAATGACCATTACAAATGTCATCTAAACAAATTTATGTTTTTTCTATTATTATGATTTAGGAAATCACAACACTCCATCCATATACCCCTGAGGAAAGGTGATCCCACCTGAAATGCGTCAGTTTTGGAGGATTTCCACTATGTTATGCTTACATCTGTGATCAACACTCTTTGCAGACCGTTGTTTTTTATTCCAATAACTTATGCATTTAGCATACACTTACCTTTATGTCCATTTGTATTGTATACACTTGCAAACAGACACATGATCTGTCAAACTACCAATTATTTTTAATGTATTAAATATAACTATATTTTTTATACTAATTGGATGTGTGGTAGCCTAGATAGTCCCACCCATAGAACCCTTTGTTCTTTGTTTTTGCCCTATTATATATCAATTTGGTATTGCCGAACATCCTGTCATCTGTTGTATAAAGTACTGTTGTATAGTTTTTTATCAATTGTTTTCCAATCTTGTCTGCCTTTTTTAGAAGCTTTTTAACCTTCATCTGAATACAAATTCTGTTATTTTAAATGAATTTAGCTTACAGATATCATTGTTGACATCTGGGTATTGCAAAGTCCCAATATCCCCTCATTTTCTCCTTCTGGGTTTTTCTATATTGCTCTTTAGGGATAGATATCCTCATTATTGGGCTTAGGAACAGAGCACTATATACATGGTAGAGAATGACTTTATGGCCTGACTGCTAGAACAGCTTCATTAAATCTTACAGGTTTATGCAATTGATGGAACAATTTTCTCCTCTGGAACCATCACATCCTGTACCACTCTAGGCAGGATGTCCATGGGGGGTACCCTACCAACAGACAATCCCTTTTCTGGTCTTACCGCAAGCCTCATCTTAACCTTCTCTGAACCATTTGATCATCTCCACGGGGCTAACATTTTCACAAAAGTGGATACAATTTACTCATAAATCAGCCAGTCACTGTGGGTGATACAATTGCCACCAGCCTAAGGACCCTTAAGCGGAGGTGACCTTAGTGCTGGAAAGCTCTAGGAATTTTATTCTGGTAAGACCATGGCTGTCAAAGATTTTAGGGACGTTTTTTTTTTTTTTTGAGATAAGATTCTTTAAAGGTAATTTTAAAGTGTGTTAAAACAATACACATCTGGGTTCTAACCTCTGCCCTTACCCTTAAACATAATAAAAAAAAAATGTTTAGCATTAGATACATTTTACATTTCCGCACTTTTTAAACTAACATGAAATGGTGACTACAAGGGAGCAGACACACAGAATCACTGTTTTTTTCTTTCATGTGTATAACTATTATAGACGTAGGGACTTGACTTCAGATCTTCGGATGCATTTTCATTCTACTGAAAGGATTAATGTTTTTCTGAAATTACATTTGGATTATGTTATTAGATCATCATAAGATGCAGTAAGCATTTACCGGAGATCATTATACAGGTACGCACATAGTAAAGGATAACATATACTGGAAATGAAGAATGTAGCATAATGAAAAGTGTGAGCACATGTTGCCCCTATTACTTTTTTTGAAGTCCAAAGGTAAACTTACACCCTAATCAACCATCTTTTTTTAACAGACAATTGAAGAATTTCTTTACAGTTGGATTTGGAAATCCTAGTTTGTACAGAGAATACGACATTTCATCAGTTATTCTTCAATATGGGATTCTCCAAACTCTGTCGGTGAGCCGCCACACATGTCAGAGCAAGAGAAAAACGCATATCTCTGCTGGCAATTACTGCTATATTTCTAATATATATGATTTTAGTTATTAGAAAGATGGAGAAGTGAGACGCATTCGGGAGACACAGAAAGATATAATTTGATATGTTCTGAGGGCTTATTAGCTACATTGGCCTTTATGCTGTGCAGACATCCACTCTAAAATGTCACCTGTACATAGGTAATACTTTTTTAAATATATAGGGATCATTTGTGAGTTGTGACACATCAAGAAGTAAACACAAATGACAAAGTAAAATTAAAGCCAAAAGTGCAGCCAAAATCACAAAAAGAAAAATCAGCACAAGGGACATAATTTGCTGTCAGTAGGATATGCCCCTTGTGTTGATTCCCTTTCTGTTAGTGAAAGTCTTCCTCCACTCACTTCCTTTTTTTGCAGTTTGGCATGATTTCAGCCCATTCAGATGAATTTACTCAAATTGTACCACACCTAGATAGCTTATGAACCATTTGTGTAATTCATGGTGTGAATTGGCCCTAAAATCATATAAGATCTTTTGGCTGGAGTTGGGGATTTACCACTCCTAATAAAAATATCCATACCTACCAAGTTTTTGAGATAGGAACTAGGGACATCTATTAGCAAAAGTATGTAGGCATAGGACACACCCCCTGCCACACCCCCTTAATGGAAAATTATATTTAAAAAATGATAGGTTAACCACTTCATGACCACCCTATAGCAGGGCGGCTGCTGTGCGCAAGATCACATATATTTACAGTACGTGATCCGGCACTCCTGGGTAGCAGGTGCAAATGCGTGCCCCCTGGTGCCTCGCTCATACTGTGTTTTTGCACAGCGGGAGCCAATCAGTGGGTACCATAAACTCAATGTCCGCTGGCACCCGCCAATCATTGGTTACAGAGGCAGAACCGCAGCCTGTCTATGTAAACAAAGCAGATTGCTGTTCTGTCAGTAGGGAAGGCATGGATCCCCTGTTCCTGCAAAGCAGGAACATGGATCCATGCCTTTCTCTAGTAAAAGCACCTCTCACAGAGTACACAAACACTGGCTAGGCACACAGTTAACCCTTTGCTTGCCCCTGATGTTAACCCCTTCCCAGCCAGTGTCATTAGTACAGTGCATATTTTTAGCACTGATCAATGTATTAGTGTCACTGGTTCCCAAAAAAGTGTCAGTTAGTGTCCGATTTGCGCAATATCGCAGTGCTGCTATAATTTGCTAATCGCCACCATTACTAGTGAAAAAAATTAAATAAATAAAAATGTCATAAATATATAGTTTGTAGACGCTATAACTTTTGCGCAAACCAATTAATATATACTTATTGGAATTTTTTTAACCAAAAATGTGTAGCAGAATATATATTGGCCTAAATTGATGAAGAAATTAGAATTTTTTTAATTGGATATGTTTTATAACAGAGAGTAAAAAATATTGTTTTTTTTTTTTTTCAAAATTGGCAGTCTTCTGTCAGACAAAATTATGCCCACAACACAACAACCATTATTTAATAACATGATAATTAAAACTATAAAGACATTTTTCAGGAAGTTAAATTTACATGCAACAGCACCTTGTCTATATGCAAAATGATATGACATACCATTGTGTTCAATTCCAAACTCCCCTTATCAGAGACCATCCCATCACAGAACCCCCTCCCCCAACCACAGACTTCTCTCCATCACAGATCCCCCCCCTCACAGACCCCTCTCCATCACAGATCCCCCCCCACCCCAGACCCCCCTCTTTACAGACCCCCCATCACAGTCCTCCATCGATATTACAGACTGCCCCTTCCATAAGATTGCAGCACTCCCCCTCCCATACCTTATTTACAAAGGACGGGAAGCATGGCAGGTCCGGACAAAGGGTGGGACTTTTCAAGTGAAATGCAGATGATTGATTGCTGGGACCACCCAGTTGTCTAGTAACCAATCACCCGCTTCTTAACTTGAAAATTCCTGCCCTTTGATCGGACGTGCCATGCTGGGCCAGGTGGAGGAAAGCTGTACATCTGATCTGGTGCTGGCGGGGTGCACAAAACTGCTGGAAAAAAAATTGTCTTGAGCATCAATTTTCTGCCCCTCTCAAAGTTCCGCCTGGGTCCAATGGACCCATCGGGACCCATGGTAGGGCTGGCCCTCGTTGGGAGCTATGCATATCAGGCATATCGGCACTTTTGTGAACAGTTGTTTTGCATTGCATCACTTACATATTCAGTATATAATGTTTTCTCTTTTATGGTGAAAAAAATACCCCTTTAATAAACAAAGTATTTTAGGTTTCACATCTAAGTTCTGAGTTCTGTGAGCCTGATGAATGCATTTATCCTCTGGGTATGAACATTTATATGGCCACTGAAATGCTTGATGAAACCTCATATTACTGTCATTTACAGCAGAGCTCACATTATCCCATACTTACACATTCACATGGTGATGACTATGTATAATTTGTTTTTGTTTTTTTGTTTTTTTATTAAGTTTCTCTTTTGTTACATCCTGGGTTAATGTGGCATTGTACATACCCACTAACTTCCCACCTATACATAATACAGTAACTGAATAAACCATAATACATTATGATGACGCAACGTGTGAGGCAAAAAATGGCTGCAACGATTTTTTGGGGTTGTAAACAACTTTAACTATAACTTTTGATAAACAAACGAATAATCATACTAGAGACATAACACCAACAAAGCATTTACTCCTAGATGATATTTAAAGTAGAATTCCAGCTTTAAATTCATTTTAAAAATTTTGCCCAGGTCAAGTTGTCAATGAACTATTTCCATTACAAAATTATGTGACCACTGGGTGTGCGTAATATACCGAATTAGCAGACGGTAAACAGTGCAGTGTTCCGGCGGCAGTACAGTTGACGTTTCATCCATCTGCTGCCAGAATTAAAGAGAATCAGGCTGTTCTTTAGCAGTACGGGCACCTTCCAATCTTCTGCCATCATCAAAGATAGTCGTGCTTTTCTGCCATTCAGGAGAAGCCTTGTATTTTTTTATCAATGAATACAAGGATTTCTCTGATTGGCCAAGGTGCAGAGACAGACAGACGACATCATAATTTCCATCTAGATCAATCAAAGGAAACTTTGTATCCATTGATATAAATACAAGGCTTCAAGTAGCAAATGCTACTACAGTATATTATAGCACATCAACAGCCACATTGTTATGGAATCAAAATAATTTATCTGACCCGTTTGATCTAGTTCAGGGGTCTCCAAACTTTCTAAACAAAGGGCTAGTTTACTGTCCTTCAGACTTTAGGGGGGTGGACGGTGGACTGTGGCCATTGGGAGTAGAAAAGGTCCCGGCGTCATTGAGAAAAAACAATGCCCCCATCTTTGGTGTCTTTGATGTCATTGGGAGATATTGTGCCCCATCATTGGTGTCATTGGGAGGAATTGTGTTCTAGCATTGGTGTCCCTGGACCCCGAGGTTAGTGTGATTGGGAAGAATTGTCTCATTGTAGTCAGTGGGCCCCCATTGTTATGTCATTGGGAGAAATTGTTCCCCATCATTAGTGTCAGTTGGATGGAATTGTGTCCTATCATTGGTGTCATTGGGAGGAATTGTGCCCCTTTATTGGTGTCAGTGAGTGGAATTATGGCCTAGTGTTGTTATCAGTGGAGGAAATGGTGCCCCAAGAGCCGGTTAAAATCAAGCAAAGGTCTGCATCTGGCTCCTGGGCCGCAGTTTGGAGACCACTGGTTTGGTTGAACCCTTTAAAGTGATATACCTAAGAACAAAAATGTAATGTATTGCAGCTTATGGTCCTTAGACGTGATGGTGTAGTGTAAGGGCATGGACGTGTCTCTAATTAGTTCTCTTTACCCTTTTGATGTCACTATAGAAAGCAGTGAGATAGTTTATGTTTATAAAATCCTAATGGATAAGGAAGCTTATGCCCTGCCTCTGCCAGTAGAGGAACACCCTGTATATGGTTTAGTCCTCAAAATAACACTGTCCGTTCAGAAGGGTTGTTGACAATACAACCAACAAGGATAGCCACAACAAATGGAGGGTGGAAAGGAATGTTGCAGCTTGATTAAAGACTACAACTGATATATAAAAGCAAGCAAAAGCTGTAAAAAGGCTTGTTCTCAGTAGCAGTTGAGGGGTGGTAAAAGCCCACTGTTTGGCTATGCTTTGAATGCCCCTCCACTCCACTGCTACCTCCTTTAGCTGCAGAGGCAGAAGCTGGTGGTGTACACATGCATCGTAGCTGCAGAAGAAATTATACCCCCTGTCGCTGTGCAAGTTCCCCGAAACAGCATGCAATGCTAGTGCAGGGTTCAAGGGATTAAAGCAGGCAGTGAAGAAGCGATACAACGCCTGTCAACAGCTTTCTGAAGTGCGACCCGAAGTCATATGCTCTTTAGAGAGAAAAGCTTGTGTAAATGAGCCCAAATAAGCTCAGATTCCAATGCTTTAAAGTGATTGTAAAGTCTCGTTTTTTTTTTTACTAATAAAAAACACCAACATGTTATACTTACCTGCCCTGTGCAGCCCTGATCCTCCTTTTCTTGGGTCTCTCTTTGGCTCTCCTGGCCCGTCCTTCCTGTTGAGTGCCCCCACAGCAAGCAGCTTGCTATGGGGGCACCCGGCCTGAGCTGCAACTCCATGTATCCATTCAGACAGGGAGTTGCCATTCAGCCCTGCCCCCTCTCTCTCCTGATTGGCTAACTGAGTTTGATTGAAAGCAGCGGGAGCCAATGGCGTCTCGGCCAATCAAGAGAGAGGGTCCCAGTTGGCTGAGGCACTCGTGGACATCACTGGATAGGGATGGGGCTCAGGTAAGTATTAGGGGGACTGAGGGGAGCTGCTGCACACAGAAAGCTTTTTGTCTTAATGCATAGAATGCATTATGAATAGATTGCATTTAGATAAAAAATAGACATGTGCATGACGAAAAAAATTGTTACGTTTCGTTTAGATTAATTAATTTAATTATTTCGTTTAGTTAAATTTGGTTGATTTGTTCCATTTGTATTTGGAATTCGTTATGTCTTTTTCAAAATTTCTTCGAATTTACCGATTTTTTTTTCCATTCAAAACATTTGAATCAATACATTTTGAATCAGTCAAAAAAAAAAAAATTTAGATTTTTTTTTCGATTCAAATGTGGCAAAGTGAACAAAAGTGAACATACTCAAGAAAAATCTTCATCAAATGACTACAATGACTCTTTAAATCATCTTTGGCTTAACAAAAACAGCAATGTTTCAAAATGGTACTCAAACATACAGTCTTTATTTCAGAAATATGTTTCCAGTTTGAATTTAGACAGGAATTCGAAGTAAAATTAAATTCTAATTTAATTTTGATTTTCTGAAATTCTGACAAAGTTTGTTTTGTTATTCGGAGCATTCAGTAAACTTTGTTTATATTGCAATTCGGGTATTCGGATATATCCGAATCTCCAAATAACGAAAAATGTGTTTGAATATTTATTAAGAAGGATACGAACTGCACATGTCTAATAAAAAAACCTTCTGACTTTACAACCCCTTTAACACAAGGGTAAGTATCTTTATTTTAGGCATGTAACTGTCATTTTTGAATCTTGTTGGATTCAACTAAAAATAACTGTGACTTTTTTTTAACAAAAGTATCTTTATCCTGTTTTTTGAAATGATCATGTTCCTTTTCATGCCAAGCTGTCATCCTCCAATGTTCTTGTCAACTGTTCAGCATTTTTCTCAGTGATAGCAACTTCTATAACTTCTATAACTTCTTCTCAGCAACTTGAGAAAACAGAACCAGCAAGCAGACCCACAAAACTTGTATTTCAAAGCATATTCATTTTATTAAATAAAGGTTTAACGATATAGAACTGGGTGGCTGCGGGAGTGACAATCTCATGAGGCCACTTCAAAAATGTTGTGGCCCTTAGATTATTGTGCTATAGTTATGAGGGGCTCAACTCCATTCAACTCCACTCAAAAGGAATCCATACTTACATGCATTTAGAATCTCTTTACGAGAGATCATGACACTTTGTACCAATGCGTTAGGTACAGCAGACAATGACAGCCATTCATTGTGAAAATACTTCCACAAGGACAGAGAATAATGTTGCGGTTTTCATTTTAGTGTTAGATTGGTGTCCATGGAAACACAAGGCTGGTATTATACCGCTATACTCTGGGTATTTGATTTTAAGAACCCTAAGGTGCATGTTTATTAAGCACTTAATGTAGTCTACTTTTAAGCGTACAACAAAAAGTTAAATTATGTAAGAGAGTTGCGTAACCTTCCATCAGTGCAATTTATAGACATATGAAAATATTTATTAGATACCTTTTCTGCACAGCTTTTATGTAGTTGATGGTGGAAAAAGGAGGCAAGAAAACACACATAGATAGTAGCTTTCTTCTATGGAGGCCATTTGACAGGAGGTTTGCAGGAAAATATTGCTAATTTTGGTTTTTCGTTTTGAAAAATCTTCTGTTCTCATTTGGATTTTTTTTTATTTATTTTTTTTTATTTATACATTTACCAGCTCATATCAGTTTTTAGTAAGGGGGATCTAAATTCAGAGTTTTCATTTTCCAGAAATCTCAGTCAGAATTGTACTATTTTGTCAAAAGTTCACCATTTTGGTAAAATGCATTGGAGTTAACAGTGTAGGAACATAGGGTGTATATTGTAGATTTTAAGGGTGCAATGGGCTTTAAATTGCCTCATTGTTTTATATTTTATGCACAGAAATTAAAAAACTGTATAAAAATTAAAATTGAAACATTAAAAGCAACAGAAATAATGGCCAAAGGTAATAAAAAAACACTACAAAGACTACTAAAAATATTGAAAAACCCTCCGAATAAAAAGTTTAGTCAGGCAAGTTTTGCATAAGCTGTCCAACGAGCTCTGTCACTGATGGTACAATCCATAAATTCTCAGCAAAATCAATTTACCCAAAAACACTTTGCCCATCCCTTGTGTTTAGCAGCCCTTTTTATCTCTAGATTAAACAGTTACACAATAATTGTAATTAACTTACCTATTTTGCCTTCGAGGGTCATATAACCTTTGTTTAAAGCAAAGGTTGCGAAATGTGTATCTTGACTGACATGGTCGCGCTGTCAGCTTGTCAGGACATTGAGCACGATGGTACAAATATCTTCCAATGCGGATGTAACACTTTATACTGAGGATGCCTAGGCAGCACCACCACTGCTTTGTAAGCTCCTACAGTTTTCCAGACAAAGTCAGCTTAACTAGTTACAGAATTGCTCTCATTAGAAACCCTCCCTTGGTAAAATTCGGTCTTTTTTTATTAATATTTCATCCATTACCATCTTCTTCCTGTGCCAGTTCAGCACTTCACCACCACCACCTGTCTCAGAGTAAAACACCATAAATAGTATATAAATATCAGAAGAAGTCAGGTACTTGGTGGAGCTCTAAGATGGTGAGTGTAACAGAACCGCGACCCACACTGTTTGTGGGCTTTCATCAGTATACCACTTCCTCCAATCTGAACATAGATATCAGATATTCTAGCCACATATTGCAACCAAGAACTAGACAGCACTCGCTTTAGCTGCAAACTCTGAAACTGATTTATTGAACAAGAATACAAACTTTTATACCCTTGAGAAGTATATCAGTCACTACATGAACAATGACCCGAATATTTACCAAAACATCACACAATGCTTTAGATAATGAGGTAGGTCTGACAAGGATTTCATTAACATGCTAATTACCTTAGCACTTAAACCAGCCTAGGCGGGGTAAATGGAATCTACATCCAAACAATGTCCTGACCACCTAGATGCCACAGACTTCATGGCAATGGTCCACAATGGGTCATAGGTCCCACAGTGTAAAGTGGGATTAAATCTTCATATACCTCACCAGCCATATTGTTGATAAATATTACTGTCCCATTTGAACTAATCCAAACTATAGTCTTAATGTCCATTATGTAGTTGTCCATCATTTTCTTGGTCACCACGTGCCCCTAATAGACACAGGGTGACTTACACATAAGAGGGGCCTAGGGAGCTGAGAGAGGGATTTCTCAACCTCTCCAAGGTAAGCTGGGTTCCACGGGCCCCCAAACCAAAGTGACTCCTGTCACAGTGAGGATGGCCTCTATTGTTTCTCCAGCTCAAACCTCCCTGGTAAATTAACAGGTGAGGTGGGGGAAATGGAATGCATGAGTGCCTGAGGAGTAGTTAATGTAGATCTACTTTGAACAGACCAATTCAGTGTGGAATGTACACAAGGCAGGTTTTTGTGTAACTGAGGACCAGTAAACTGAAAAAAGAAGGCCAGGAACAAGCCAGGATGGGTCAAGTCATAAGGGTCAATGTGAAGTCCAGTCAGTGCTATCTCCTATCAAGTTTGGTTCCAGGACCAACACCAGTGTTTGTATAAGTTAACATGTTCACAAACTCTCACCTGACTGTAACCATACCTTAAATGCAAAGTACTGTAGGTGCCAGGATTAGTCAGCCAAGATATATGTTTTTATATAGTATGTATAATTGGCTTATAAAATGTAACCAAAGCCAATAAATCTTCATATATATTATAGCTTAGAGGTACATGGAAAAGTTACATCTAATGTTATGTTTTTAAAATGTGTTATATAAGGCAGTGGTCCTCAACTCCGGTCCTCGGGGCCCACTAACAGGCCAGGTTTTAAGTATTACCTTGGGGAGATGCAGACTAGAATACTGCAATCACTGAGCAGCAAATGAGATCACCTGTGATGTAATTTAGTTATCTTGCAAACCTGGCCTGTTAGTGGGCCCCGAGGACCAGGGTTGAGGACCACTGATATAAGGGATGATGGTACACATATAAATATATTGTAAAATATAATTCTTCATTTGCCAAAAGCACTTTTTATGGGCAATTGTAAAGTTTTGCTTAAAGTGCATTGCTCTGTATTTACATTTGGGACTGAGGTCCCATGATTTAATGTATTTCTGAACCCACAACAGTAAAATCAGTCTGTATATGCAGTAAAGCATGCTTGTTATACTCACTATGGAACCTAAGGGGTTAATTCTCTGCATTGTGTATAAAGGCTGTTTGATCCTGTCTTCTCTGGTCCTCCTCTTTTTTCACTGTCTCCAAATAATAACCTGTTATTTACAGAGCCGGGGGACGAGCTGCACATGCTCAGATTGGTGTGTATTGCTGGAGAGTTTTTTTTTTTTTTTCTTGGGAGAGTGCATGTGATCAGCACAGTGCCAATCAGCACTGTCCTGACATGTCCAGATAGAGGATCAGGGGAGATTGAAAACTCCTCCTACAAGCTTTACTAGGAACTGATAGAAGTCACAGCGCTGCTATATACCGTTAATGAGAAAAGGTATTTATCCATTTATATTTACTAAAATAATTGCATTTCCATGTCCTGTGCATTGTGGGAGACCCGATATAGTGAATGCAGGTTCTGGGTTTAGAAACACTTTAATGAACCTCTTATTCTCTCACCAGTGTCATTTTTGGGGTTGGCTGATATGGCTGACGTATTCACAGAATTAGTTTGTACTCAGACTTTACAGTTGTACAACATTGATCACTGGTGGAGCTATATTATTGGAGCTCTGCTCTGTAAGTCATTTCATTATATACTAACCAGGAAGCCTCTGAAGAATTTTGAGACTTGTGTACGATATGTAATTGTATTTAACCTGAGGTAGTGGTGTCATGATGTTGCATTAGGGTGACCTAGTCCAACCGCTTAGTTGAAGCTTCTAGGCAAATGTACCTCAGTGCTGGTTCTTTGGTTCTTCTGGTCAAATTTGGATTTGACAAAGGGGCGTGGCCCAAAACATGTAGTGCTGGAAACTTGCATTGATTCCTGCTTGTCCAGCATCCTGACAGCTAATCAGCTTACCCCTGTGCCCTGGCCACGTCCCTTCCAGTAAAACGTGTTCACCCTCTGTCCAGCAATGGCGGCAGGATTTCACAACCAGGATCTGCTTTTCACCAAGTCTTCCTGGCACATGAAGGATCCTTTCTGCCCTCAGGGTCCCCTGGGACTCCGCTCTTGCTCTGGGTTGGGTTAGGATCAACCCCTGGTAAATGCTGCTTCACAATAAGCTTTGCTTTTAAGCTTTTTTAACCTCTTGGAATAAAATCTATCTTCTGTTGGATACTTGACTATTGTTATTGGGCTCTGGATTTTCACCTGTCATCAGCCCTGCACGCATGGTTTATTGATAGACAGGATCCATGTGCACCATTGGAGGAGCACCTGTTGGTGTTTTTTTGTTTTGAAGGTTTCCTCTCCATTACCCCTGGGGACACTTTGTGGCTGCCCTGCCCTTGTGCCAATTACAGACATGATTTCTGTGCTCCTGCGGTTATTGTGACGTCATGATGGGGGGGACAGCGGTCTAGCTTGAGTTACACTTTGTTGTAGAATACCAGGTAGGTGAGTGATGAACATTCACGATACCACAAACTAGACATGATCCGTTGAGTTACAGATATGAATCAAAATTCGGACAAAATTTTCAAAATTTCCAAATCACAATAGTAACAAATTTCAACTAATCCAAAATAAATGATAAAATTAATTATCCAAATTCGAGAATTAATTTAAGTTGGAAAGTAAGTTGTGTATGTGTATAAAAAAATTAAACTAAACTATTTTTTTCTGGTTTGCTGCAGATAAAGTGACTACACCTGGGAGTGTGTACTAATAAAATCTGTGGGTAGCTGTGCTAAACTCTAGGTGAATATTTAAATTATCCTTCACATTTACTGCACAACTAGTGATATACAACCATAGGTGATAACAAAAAAAATATATATACTGTAAACAATATGACAAATACATTTACAAAATATGATATTGTCAAATAAAACCATATATGTGAACTATGCAATTCCAAAACAAAAAGATTCAAATTCAAAATATAGTGTCTATAAGTTTGTTCTGTGCCAATAGTGAAGTCTTGCTCATATAGAGGTTCACCCAACTTAAACCTGTCTAAATCCACCAACTTCCAAAATGCACACTCAAAGAATGAAGTGTAATATAGGCCTGTTTAACCGCTTGCCGCCCGCCCGCCGTCATATGACGGCGGCACTTTAAGCGGGGCAGGCGCGCGGTCGCGTGCGCGCCGCCCTGCACTGCCGGTGTCGGGGTGTCCCCGGGACACCCCCCGTCACCGGCAGGGGGGAAACAGCCAATGGGCGTGGCTGTTTCCCACGTGATCGGCTGTGTTCCAATGACACAGCCGATCACAATGAAGGCGCCCACAAGATGACCGCGCATGCGCGATCGGGAGCGTGCAGCGCGGTCATGTCGGTGGCACTGTGTTCCGTAGGAACACAGCTGTCACCGGCGGTAGTAAACAGTCACTGACAGTGACTGTTTACTATGTGATCGGCTGTGAATCCATTCACAGCCGATCACAAAATGTAAACAAAGAGCAGTAACTCACTGTTACTAGCTCTTCTCCCCTCATACAGTTTCCAGTATGAGGGGAGCAGAGCTAGAAACAGTGAGTTACTGCTCTGTACACCTGTAAAAAGTAAAAGCACAGAAATAAAGGTCCCCACACAGTCCTCAGCCCCCCCCCCCAATGTCACCTGTCACCCAACAGTCACCTCATCAGTGCCCAGAAATTGACACCCATAACGTTCACATGTGAGCGCAGCGATCGCGGGCAGAATCACCGCGATTCTGCCAGCGATCCGGAAATCATTGCAAATCGCGGGACGCCTGTGCGTTGCCCGGGATTTGCAAGAGCACCCCAAACGCTGTGCGATGTTGCCGCCATTTCCACCTGCCGAATTGCCGTAACATCGCGCAAACAACGCATGACACCCAAAAAAGGTACAAGAGTTTCTTTGGGGCGTCATGCGTTGTTTGCGTGATGTTACCCCGATTCGGCAGGCGGAAATCACAGCAACATCGCACAGCGTTTGGGGTGCTATTGCAAATCACGGGCAACGCACAGGCGCCCCGCGATTTGCAATGATTTCTGGATCGCGGGCAGAATCGCAGTGATTCTGCCCGCGATCGCTACGCTCACATGTGAACGTAGCCTAAAGTTCACCGGTCACCAGAGACTGCCATCAGTACCACCGTGCACCATCGCCCGTCACCTGTCACCCATCAGTGACCATCGCCCGTCACCTGTCACCCCGTCAATCACCGTCACCTGTCACCCCATCAGTCATCGTCATCTGTCACCCTATCAATCATCGTCACTTGACACCCCATCAGTGATCGTCACTTGTCACCCTATCAATCATCGTCACATGTCACCCTGTCAGTGATTGTCATCTGTCACCCCATCAATCATCGTCACTTGTCACCTCATCAATCATCATCACCTGTCACCTCATCAATCATCATCACCTGTCACCTCATCAGTCATCGTCACCTGTCACCCCATCAGTCATCGTCACCTGTCACCCCATCAGTCATCGTCACCAGTCACCCCATCAGTCATTGTCACCTGTCACCCCATCAGTCATCATCACCTGTCACCCCATCAGTCATCGTCACCTGTTTGCCATATACATGCAATCACTTACTGACCGCCTAACGACTATATGCGTCTGCCATTAAAAGCTAAATACTGGGGTTATGGCAGCAGATAGCCCCCATAACCCCGGTATTTTTTGAAACGGCGGGCGGTCGGCTTTCATATAAGGGTGGTCCCAGTGGCGTATTCACCGCGGAATTACCCTTACGGTGCAGGGGAAGAGGTGCCCCCCCCCCTGCCGCGTCCCAGACGTTTTCCCAGCTTACCGGACCCGCCGCCAGCGGGGAAAACTATCCGGTCCCGGATCCTCAGAGACAGGAAGTCGAGTGAGGGCAAGATGGCCCTCACTCGACTCTATGGTCTTGGAGGACCGGAGCTACGTCAAAAGACGTTGCCTAGCAACCGGTTTAAAGGGCCGCTTTTTTTTTTTCTTTTTTTTTTTTCCTCTTTCAACAATTTTTTTTTTTTCTTTTTTAGTGTAGTTGTGAGGTGTGAGGTCTTTTTGACCCCAGATCTCACAATAAAGAGGACCTGTCATGCCTATTTTTATTACAAGGGATGTTTACATTCCTTGTAATAGGAATAAAAATGATCAAAACATTTTTTTTTTTAAACTGTGTGAAAATAAAAAAATAATAAATAAAATAAATAGGAAAAAAAAAAAATTAAAGCGCCCTGTCCCCGTTAGCTCGTGCGCAGAAGCAAACGCATACGCAAGTCCCGCCCACATATGTAAACGGTGTTCAAACCATACATGTGAGGTATCGCCGCGATCGTTAGAGCGAGAGCAATAATTTGAGCCCTAGACCTCCTCTGTAACTCTAAGCTAGTAACCTGCAGAAATTTTTAAAATGTTGTCTATGGGGATTTTTAAGTACCAATGTTTGGCGCCATTCTGTTAGCATGCGCAATTTTGAAGCATGACATGTTGGGTATCTAATTACTCAGCGTAACATTATCTTTCACATTATGGAAAACAATTGGGCTAAATTTACTGTTTTCTTATTTTTTAGTTCAAAAAAGTGAATTTTTTTCAAAAAAATCGCATTTGGAAGACTGCTGCGCAAATATGGTGTGATAAAAAATATTGCAACGATCTCCATTTTATTCTCTAGGGTCTCTGCTAAAAAAAAATATATAATGTTTGGGGGTTACAAGTAGTTTTCTAGCAAAAAAAATGATTTTAGCTTGTAAACACCAAGTGTCAAAAATAGGCCCAGTCTTAAAGTGGATAAATGGACAACTTTGTGTAAAGCGCTACTTGGATGTTAGGCCTATGTATGTGGCCAGGCTGTGAAAAAGTGTTACACATGTGGTATCGCCATACTCAGGAGGAATAGCAGAATGTATTTTGGGGTGCAATTTTTGCTATGTACATGCTATGTGTTAGAAATATTGCATAAATGGACAGCTTTGTGTAAAAAAAAATGTGTTTTCATTTTCTTTCCACATTTTTCAAAAACATGTGGAAAAAAATGACAAGTTCAAAAGACTCATTATGCCTCAAAAATTATACGTTGGGCTGTTTGCTTTCCAAAATGGGGTCATTTTATGGGGGTTTCCATTGTCCTGGTGCTCCAGGGCCTTCAAAAGTGCGATAGGTTGTCAGGAAATTATATGTGTAATTTGTGCTCCTAGAATGCCGGACGCTGCTACTTGGATGTTAGGCCTCTGTATGTGGCCAGGCTGTGAAAAAGTCTCACACGTGTGGTATCGCCATACTCAGGAGGAGTAGTAGAATGTGTTTTGGGGTGTAGTTGCAAGTATACATGTGCTGTGTGAGAGAAATAACCTGTTAATACGGCAATTTGTAAAAAAAAAAAAAAAAAATCTTCATTTTGCAAAGCATTGTGGGAAAAAATTACAACTTAAAAAAACTCACCATGCCCCTTATTAAATACCTTGGAATGTCTACTTTCCAAAAAGGGGTCATTTGGGGGGTATTTGTACTTTCCTGACTTTTTAGTGTCTAAAGAAATGAGATAGGCCTTCAGTACATCAGGTGTGATCAAGTGTGATCAATTTTCAATGATTCGCACTATAGCTTGTGGACTCTATAACTTTCACAAAGACCAAATAATATACACTTACTTGGGTTATTTTTACCAAAGATAAGTAGCAGTATAAATTTTGGCCAAAATTTGTGAAGAAAAATGACTAATTTGCAAAACTTTATGACAGAAACAAAGAAAAATGTGTTTTTTCACGATATTTTCACTCTTTTTTTATTTATAGCACAAAAAATAAAAAACCCAGTATTGATTCAAAAGAAAGCTCTATTTTTGTGAAAAAAAGGACACAATTTTTGTATGGGTACAGTGTTGCATGACTGAGTAATTCTCAGTCAAAGTGTGAGAGCGCTGAAAGCTGAAAATCGGTCTGGGCAGGAAGGGGGTGAAAGTGCACTGTAGGCAAGTGGTTAATATATATGTCTTATGATTCCTTGTGTGGGTCTCTCCTATAATCTCGGATACAAATGGCAAAGGTTCCCAATTTATTCCACCTAGATTCTGTCTCATGCTCTCATGGGATTAAATAATAGCAATCATTGCACAACATTTAGTGTAAAAAGATTTATTTAAATACCATAAAAAATATCACTCAGATGCAATGGTGCCTTTAGACCAGCACTAAGTCTATCCAGCAATTGCTAAGGTCATGCAATCGCCGCTCTGTTCAATGAAGCCGGCGTGCGTTCCAAGCCTCGATTCCGTTGGCGGGACAGGAACTGGAAGTTGCATCACCCTCGTTCCACAATATGTTCTATTCCACGAGTGCTCAACCCGTGACCCAATGGCCACATGTGGCCCTCGGAGCCCTCTGATGTGGCCCACAACCTCAGGGAAGCTCATGCCTGTTTTCTGGGATGGTGGGTCAGCAAATCCAGATTGTGATCAAAGGATTGTCCTTTCAATACATTTTTATTGATTTTCACAAAGTTAGCAATACTCCAACATGGAGGACAACATAAGAGGAAAATGAGTAATGAAACATTAGTATAAACAGTTTAAACAGTTTCCAGTCCATAATACAGAGATTAGTTATACGACATAATATAGCGACAATATATAATGACCCAAAGTCGTGACAGGACTCCTCCGTCCGGAACCCGCAGGGATCTAAAAGGATGATCAAAGGATTGTCAACCTGCCATTCCAGAGCATCAGAGTTCATTGAGCTAGTGCCAGCAGGGGAGGAAGCAGGCGGCTGCAGAGAGAGCAATAGCTGCATAAGCTGCTGCTTCCTCTATAGCGTCAGCTCCTGTCCCAGGCAGAGTGATACCAAGTGCACTTCACCTGGGACCTTTCTAGCAATCTGGAGAGCGATGCCAGCAGAGGCTTTCAGAAAGTGCACAAGACCTGCAAGATATAATAGTCTATGGCAAAGCACAGCTAACCCGCAGGAAAGCTACAGGTGCATCAGTGTGAAAGCAACCCTATAGGGAGCTCATGACAAAAAGGGCTTGCTTACATTTTCTGTTTGGGATGGTAAAAACCCATAGATGAGATGTGTTTTCACCCACCCCCACCTTTGGTGTAGCATCAGGGATCCTCCCAGTCACATTATGTTTTACACTTGAAAGGGAGGGGCAGCGGGGGTTGGCATGTACAGGAACCAATGCTCTCCATTTTCCTCCTGCAACCACTGAAAGCATTCATGTCATTGTGGCCTATAATCAGTTATTAAAAATCAAGTGGCCCTCGCTCTTCAAAAGATTGAGCACCTTCAGAAAATGTTTTGGGTCCCCAGAGACTATGCTGTCCTATAGCAGCTCACTGATCTTCCACTCCTTGGGGGTCAAGGTTTAAGTGATATCTTGATAGTGGTTTCCTGAGGCAATAAAATCAGCAGTTCTATTAGTGTAAGCTGTAGCACCCCTAAAATACAGAGCAGAGCAACTGTCAAACTGAAAGCGGAGCCACATGGACTACACTGGAAAGCCACTCTCCCTAAATAAACTGCAGGGCTCTAGCAGGAAGAGAGGTTCCTGCCTTAGTTGCCTTAGGTGGTCCATCCCCCCCCATCACCAAACCCAGGGCTTTTTTTCATTTGGAACGTGGGGAGTGCAGTTCCGGCTCTTTCAGTATCAAATGGTACTGTATGTAATGGCAAGGGGTGCTGGGGTGTGCAGGAGGGTCTATTGTTGCTGGAGGTGGTCTATTTTTCCATGATTGTTAATTGTTTCTGGGGAAGTCTATTGTTGCCGGTTTGCTGGAGGGTGCCTTATGTTGCTGGGGGGAGTCAATTGTAGCTGGATAGGATCTGCTGTTGAGGAAAGGGGTCTACTGATGCTGGCTGCTGGGAGATCTGTGGTAGCTGGGGAGGGTCTATGGCTGCTGGCTAAAGGGGAACTATTTTACTGCCTTTCTTTTTATCATTACCAAATTCCATGCAAATTACTTAGCACCACAAAATTACATTTGGCTCTGTATTCTCTGAAGGAGGGGGGGGGGGGTACTGGGATGTGAATAGGGGGTGGAATCAAGAAACGGTGGTGCTCGGAGAAGGGTAGGGGGCAGAGACAAGAATTGACTCAGAAATGGGGAGTTCCTTCACCTTTTCTCTGAGAAAAAAAGGCCCCGACCAAACCATAGTACTTGAGTTAAGAGCCTCCTCTGCCTCTGCATTTACCATCCCTTCCAGGAGTTCCAGTTTCATTGCAACTGGGAGAGCCATGGGAAAGACTTAGCTTCTAGCTCTCAGCAAGTAGTTTGTGCTGTCACAATACATCAGATTATAGGTAGGAAGCCAGATGACAGCCATCTCCCAGGATGCAGCTGGAGAGTGTGTGCACCATTTGAATTGAATTGAATTTTCACTATTTTTTGCTGTTACACTTTATGGCTGCTTTTAACAGGAAGAAATATCCCTTTTGGAAGTATGTGCTGTCTGTGGTACCACTAACTGAGAAACACTCCCCTTTAACACATTCTTTATTTTTAGAAAATAAAGGGCAATTATTATCACACCTTTTTTTCTAAGTCCATACTGATGCTTGATTGAACCTTGTTGCACATCTGAGTCATTATAATCAGAGGTCTCTTGAATGAAGGTGAGAAGGAAATGACTGCACTATTTTTAGAGAAACACTTTTCCAGTGCCCAATATAAATCTTACCTTGAAAACATATTAGAGTGCATCAGTGCCAGTCTAGTTGTGTATACAGTGGGTATAGAAGAAAATCCCCCCCCCCCCCCCACACACACACACACGCTTTAAAACCAATCACATTTTGTTGCTTTTTTAGTTATTAATGAAGGCAGACACAGTTTTTGTTTTATCTAGCTGTATTTACTCATTTAAGTGCATCTTAAAATATACAAGTGAAAGATATACCACCAACTTGCCATAAAAATAAAACAAAATTAAAAAAAAAGAAGTTAAAAAAAGGATCACCCCCCCCCCCCCCATCCTAAAAATAACTTGCAAACTCAATCAGGTGTAGCTAATCACCTCCTCAATCTTAGGGCATTTGACTTTCAACTAATCAGTGTGGTCATTTTAATTAGTTCAGCATGAAAATAGCTTTCCTGGAGCATTTCAGTCCCGGGTAGTGCAACTGAAGCAAAGAATCCACTCTGGGTGGCAAGGCACTGTCAACAGATCTAAAGTTGTGGCCAGGCACAAGTCAGGAGATGGATACACAAAAATGTATATCAATGTCTAGACAGCGAAGTTTATAATTAATAAGTAGAAGGTATTTGGTAGAACACAGACCCTCCCTGGATCAGGACTTCGCTCCAAACTGGATGAAAGAGCCAGGAGGAAACTGGTCAGGGAGGCTACCAAGAGGCCTACAGCAAATCTGAAGCAGTTGCAGAAATTTATGACAAGGAGTGGTCATTGTGTGCATGTGATAACAATATCACAAATTCTCTACAATTTGTATGGGAGGGTTGCAAGAAAAAAGCCATTCCTCAAGAAAGGCCACATGCAGTCATGACTGAGCTTTGCCAAAATGCACCTTGAAGATTCTGAGGTCTCATGGAAAAAAGTATTATAGTCAGATGAGACTAAAACTGATTTATTTGGCCTCAACACCAAATTATATGTCTGATGGAATCCAATACAGCTCCCTATGCAAATAACTATATTCCTACAGTAAAGCATAGAGGTGGAAATATCCTGTTATGGGCCTGCAGGGACTGGAACACTTGTCAGGCTAGAAGGAAAAATGGATGGGGCAAAATAC
The DNA here is from genome assembly GCF_965119305.1 of Pelophylax lessonae. Taxonomy (NCBI): domain Eukaryota; kingdom Metazoa; phylum Chordata; class Amphibia; order Anura; family Ranidae; genus Pelophylax; species Pelophylax lessonae. Next base: position 499,600,159 of record NC_138772.1, on the reverse strand, counting down.
TGTCACATTCTTGAGGAAAATCTGCTGTCCTCTGCCACCAAGTTGTCAATGGTAAGAAGGTTTACCTTCCACCATGACAATGACCCAAAGCACAGCAAAAATGACCACACAGTACAGTGATGGTGAACCTTGGTACCCCAGATGTTTTAGAACTAAATTTCCCATGATGCTCATGCGCTCTGCAACCAATTTTTTCACATGTTTTTTATGTTTGTATATTCACATTGTTTGCAAGCTGCTGATTAAGTATTTAATTTTAAGGTGCCGACTTCACTTTTATGTTTAGTAATGGGAAATATAGCTCCAAAACATTTGGCGTGCCAAGGTTCGCCATCACTGTTCTAGAAGAAAAGGGTGAATGTCCTGGCATGGCATAGTCAGGGTCCATTGAAAATCTGTGGAATGACTTGAAGACTGCAGTCCACACATGATCTTCATCAAATTTAACTGAACTTGAGCAGTTCTGCAAAGAAGAGCAGGCAAATATTGCAAATTCTAGATGTGTAAAGTTAGTAGAGAGACATATCCAAACAGACTAAAGGCTGCAATTAAATCAAAAGGTGGTTCAACAAAGTACTGACACAAAGGGTGGTCCTTTTTTTTCCAACGTATTGATTCTGTTTTTGATATTTTTTCTGACATGCTGGTGTTAAATTAATGCTGAAATCACAAAATGTACTGTTCACATAACCCCAGCATTGTGTGAGTCTTGCATAGTAGAGCGGCTGTTTATGTTAATTCCTACTATAGTCCAATGTCTCTTCCACAGTCTAAAACACTGATCTTCAAGCTATGGCCCTCCAACTGTTGCAGAACTAGATGCCCCACGAGGCACTGACATTCCCAGACATGACTAGGCATGATGGGAACTGTAGTTCTTAACCGCCTTAGCGGTAATCCCGAGCGTGACTCGGGGTTGATTTTTCATTGCAGGAGCGGTAACCCCGAGTCACGCTCGGGGTGGATTGCAGAGAGCGCAGCGGAGCTTCTCTTACCTTATCCTGGCGATCCAGCGATGATCTCTCATTGCTGCGACCGCCAGCCGAGAGTCCCGCCGCTCCTCCGTCCCTCCGTCGGTACGATCACTTCCTAGTTCCGTTCCCTGCAGCAGCAATGCTGCATGGGAGCGGAACTAGGGAGGGAAATTCAAAAAAAAAAAAAAAAACATTGCACAAAACACACTTTATATTATATTATATATATATATATATATGTATATATATATATATATATATATATATATATATATATATATATATATATATACATGCATATATATATATATATATATATATAAAATTATATTATTGATTCAATTATAATTCATGCGTTATATATTATATATATATATATATATATACACACACACACACACACATATCTATATATAATATATAATGCATGAATTATAATCTAATCAATAATATAATTTTATTATATATATTATATATTAAATAATAAAATAATATTATTGATTCGATTATAATTCATGCGTTTGTGTTTCAAATTTATTACATCAGGGATGTCTACTAGAGTCTTGTTTTGGTCAGGTTTAAGTCAGTAATTACTAAGAATTGTAGGCCTATAATACATAACGCCAAATTTCCATGAAAAGAATTGTACCGCTTTTGGTATGTAATTCCAGACATAATCATACCGCCAGGGAGGTTAAACAACTGGAGAGCCGTAGTTTAGAGACCCCTGGCCTAATACATTTGCAGGAACCAAGGTCATGGTAAGCTGAGAGATATAACATGACTGGGGGTTTCCCAGAGGAAACCACATAAATATGCAAACCCAGGCAATGTTACATTGCTAACATAACTGCCGTGTTTCTGACATAATAGTAAATAAACCCAATTAACATTGTTACCTATATTACATAAAATGCAAGCATGGTTAATATGGAAATTAGAAGTAGGACCGACAACCTCACAATATGTGTATCTATGACAACATCAAAATGATGATGCTGGCTGACATCCATGGAGCCTCACAATATGTGTATCTATGACAACTTAGAAATTATGATGCAGGCTGACATCACAGTTTATATTAATGTACTGAGCAGGAAAACACTGTGGGAGCCAAAACATTTTTTCTTGGGTCACAACTGCACAGCTTTTGAAGAATTCATTATCATGAAACCAAAATATTTCAAAACCAATCATTTCAGGTAGACCTGAGCTCAAAAACGGAATATTTCCTATCTTGTAGACAACATCTAGAAATGTTATTTGTGGTTTTGGTCCTATTGACATATAGCAGCACACTTCTGTGCCTAGGCACCCCTGTACCTTGAGCCTTGTAGCTGTACATCTGTGAGATTTGCTGCCTCTGATTGCTTGTTTCTGGAGATTGAAGTGATATTTGATGATAGGCTGTTCATTGTTCTCCTTGCTGACAAGGACACTGTACTGAAGGACATGTAGTGCAAGGATCTCCCTAATTCTGCTTCAATCATTTTCTGGATCTGTGCTTCCTCGTCCTTTCCTGATGCTTCTTGATAATTCCCCCACCAGTCATTAGATAACCAAAGATAAGGGGGGGGGGGCTCTGACACAAAGAAGCAAAGCCAGGGCTTTGCCTCTACCAAGATGGTGCCCTCACGCTTAAACAAACAATGCAGAACAAAGCATGGCAAGCCAGTAATTGGGAAAATATCAGCTGCAAGGAGACCACCAGCAATACTGGTGACTGTATAATTAACCTCTGCTTGCTTTTTTTCTCATTTCAGGTCTGCTTCAAGATACAAAAAATGGATGTTCCAATGGGGGATGCTTGACCTTCCAGAGATATTGTGAAGGGGCCCAACTGGATGCCTTTCATCTTAAAGGAGGCACTGCAACTTCCTGTGCTTTGTGAAGCTTTTGTCTGTTTATGGATACATTTAGGCATACTGCTTTACAGCAGCTGTGAAGTGGCATTGTACCCTGGGGAAGAAAAGTGTATAACTGAGGGAAGGAGCTAAGCATATACACTATATTACCAAAAGTTTTGGGACGCCTGCCTTTACATGCACATTAACATTAATGGCAACCCAGTCTTAGTCCATAGGGGTTCAATATTGAGTTGACCCACCCTTTTCAGCTATAACAGCTTCCACTCTTCTGGAAAGGCTGTCCACAAGGTTTAGGAGTTTATCTATGGGAATGTTTGACCATTCTTCCAGAAGCGCATTTGTGAGGTTAGGCACTGATGTGGATGAGAAGGCTTGGCTCGCAGTCTCCACACTAATTCATCCTAAAGGTTGTCTATTTGGTTGAGGTCAGGACTCTGTGCATGCCAGTCAAGTTCCTATACCCCAAAAGCACTCATTCATGTCTTTATGGGCCTTGCATTGTGCACTGACCCAAATCATTTGGTGAAGGGGGGATTACGGTGTGGGGTTGTTTTTCAGGAGTTGGACTTGGCTCCTTACTTCCAGTGAAGAGAACTGTGACGAGACCCTTGCTCGCTCGCTTCCGCTCTCCCGACACTCCTCTGTTTCTAGTGAGTCAGCTTGCAGATCGTAACGTCTGATGGTTCGGTCAACCAAGGCTCCGGGATCCGAACTACAGCTATGTGCCGTTCGGAATCCATTAGAACAAACACCAGGCAGGCTGTATGTAAGTTCAAACAGGAAGACATTTATTGGAAGTACACAACACACTTTTATACAGAATTTGGAAAATCCTGCCCCCAACAACCGCTTTCCCATTGGTCAATTGCAAAGTACATGTCGTTCTCCTTCAGGTCCTCCTTAGTCATGCAAATGAGGACTTGAAAATGAGTCAGCAGGGATTGGTCCGATAGCTTGATTAGAAGGACTGTTATGTGTAATGAGACAGAAGCCCCCAGGGGACAATCAATGTACACAATAGCCAGACAAAGAACAATGGTTCCATAACGAGCCCCCAATATACATTACTCTGAGTGTCAATACATCCCTTAGCAGACAACAGGTGGGTTCATTAGCACACACGACAATAGGTGAATGGAAAGCCACCTCAGACAAAAGCAACATTGTTAGACAGTCAGTCTCTTCATTGAACTTTCTGCAATAACCATATTAGGAGTTGTACTTCCTGGTCAGAGACCTTAGGGCAAATGGGAACAAATCTCAATATTTCTACATGGAGACCTTGCTGACAAATATGAAGCAATCCAAACCATCACCCATCTGTCCTTAAATTCCAGTGACGGTGAACACCGTCACAGGAACTCTTAAGGCATCAGCATACCGAGACATTTTGGACAATTTCATGCTCCCAACTTTGTGAGAACAGTTTAGGGATGGCTCCTTCCTGTTCCAACATGACTGCGCACCAGTGCGCAAAGCAAAGTCCATAAATACACTGATGAGCGAGTTTGGGGTGGAGAAACCTGACTGGCCTGCACAGAGTAATAACCTCAACCCGATAGAACACCTTTGGGATGAATTAGACTGCTGACTGCGAGCCTGGCCTTCTCTCCAACATCAGTGCCTGACCTCACAAATGCGCTTCTGGAAGAATGGTCAAACATTCCCATAGACACACTCAGAAACCTTGAGGACAGCCTTCCCAGAAGAGTGGAAGCTGTTATAGCTGCAAAGAGAGGGCCAACTTAATATTGAACCCTATGGTTGAAGACAGGGATGCCATTAAAGTTCATGTGGATGTAAAGGCAGGCGCCCAATACTTTTGGTAATATAGTGTGTTTTATATGTTACAAAAAGCCTAACTGATGTCATTTTTACATTACATAGTGCTAACTCAAAAACAAATGTCTGCAGCGCAGTGCAAACGAATTGTGTTCCAAAATAAACAACTCATAATATAAGTGCCATAAATAAATCAATTCCTATATCATAAAGTCGTGAAGTGTCCATCCAGATTTTAAAATGATAAAATTTTACATACTGTATACATAAGAAATTTGTTGTGCTTTAAAGTGCTCTTTGCAGTCAAACTTCAAAAACATTCATCCAGTGTTTTGTGTGCAGGTCACCACTCCATGCTCCCCTCCTTTGCCTCCACACCCACCAAACCAAGATGTTGTACTCACTTTTTATATACCAACAGCCTCCGCTCGGACTATCTCCATTGTTATGGCTTTTGATGGATAGATGTTCCTGTATGTTGTTCTGTTATGCATGCATGCTAAGGGAAACATAAACCAGGCAATACCCCATAGTGTGATATTGTTTATTGAAGATTAAAAAATATTAAAAAAATCTACTCTATTGCTCACAAGCTAAATCTCATGTAATGTAATGCAGCGGTTCCAGCACTCGGCAACAATTCCACAGACTGAAATTAGGTAGATGGAAGTGACGCCAGCAAGCCCACCCAGTGTGTTTCGTCACAATCACATTATCAGGGGCGACCACTCCTGTCCTCCTAGAAAAAGTATCAGTGTCTGTCCTAGAACAAGTATGCAGATCTGTAAAGTTACAGAAAAGTTTAAAAAACCCTTAACAAGTTAGTTGTTCAAGGTCAGACTCAATACGTTGAAGCAAAAGGGTCAGCATGACAGCCAGACAACTAGTATTTACAGAATGAGAATTGACTAAGACAAAGGCAGCCTCCATGTCTTTGTTCAAAACAGGTTTGCTTTAACATCTAGCTGTCTGAAACCTGGCAGTATTCATTTATTATAATTCTACAAAATGTTTGTATAGAGTCAAAGGTTACAAAGTTGCTACCTTCTAAACTGCCTAAATTCCCAGGTCCTCTGAGTGAAAAACAGTGTTACAAAATAGGGTCCATATGCGAGGATTAAAAACAACTACAGGGTTTATTAAAGTATTTTTGAGCCCTCCATTTAAAATAGAAATAAAAAGGCAAAACCTCTTTTTTCTATTTTTATAAGTGATTATATGCCCTCTGTACTCCCCTGCATAAGGGGCTTGGAGAGGTAGGGATGGACAAACAGCAGTCAGCAGTACACTGATCTTCTCAGAGAATGGCTGTGCTACTGGGGTGTGACAGCACAAGTCCTTGCAATAGAAAGACTGGCAGGCCGTTCTCCCAACACAGCTAGAAAAATGACCACACAGGCAAGGATGCGCTTCTATGCCTAGTGTTGTCAGCTTGAAATAAGAAAGCAGGGGGACTGGCAGGACCAGCAGGGATTTCACACAAAGGAAGCAATACAAAGAGAACAGGATACTTTTTAACACAAGTATATGGTACAACAGGCACATATTAGGACAGATGTCGCTTGCTACACCAGGGATACCCCAGCAGTATCGCTGATCGCATCAGAGTCAGTTGACTCACTGAATCAGCAGACTGTACGTGATTTTGTGCACTAGGTCTGCGGCACGCCGCCGACGACCCGCTCTCACTGTGATTGGACACAGCGGGAGCCAATCAGCGGGTCCGATGTACCCGCTGAACGCTGGCACTGGGTGATCGGTCTAAAGAAAGGCAGAACAGTGGTCTGGCTATGTAAACAAGGCAGACTGCTGTTTTGTGAGAGGGGAAGATGGAGATCTTGTGTTTCTGCTAAGCAGAAACACTGATCTCTGTGATCCCCCAGTCAAAGCATTCCCCCCACGACAGTTAGAAAGCACTCCCACGGAACACATTAAACCCTTTGATCGCCCCTGATGTTAACCCCTTCCCTGCCAGTGTCATTAGTACAGTGACAGTGCATTTTGCACTGATCACTGTATTGGTGTCACTGGTCCCCAGAAAGTGTCACTCGGTGTCAGATTTGTCTGCCGCAATGTTGTAGTCCCGCTAAAAACCGCTGATCGCCTCCATTACTAGTAAAAACAATAAAAAAAAAATAAAATTCCATAAATATATCCCATAGTTTGCAATAACAGAATATGGATCTGGCACCTAGGTTATAAAAAGTTACAAGCAAGAAGAAAAAACAAGTGTTTATTTATTATTTTTGACTGCTGCTTACTATCTGCAGATATAGCAGACATCAGAGTAATGAGAAAATAAAATAAAAAAATAGTCAGAGCAGATCTACACTCCCCTAGTTGATGATTATATCAAGAAACTAGTTCTTTGTGATCTATCCTAAAGTGCTAGAGCAACTATTGTAAACAATTATAAACAATCATTCTCAGCGCCGGTTCACATAGGAGCGACGCTACTTTCAGGGACGACCTCCGAGATCGCGGTGCGAGCAGCGCGCCGCGACCTCGGAGCGGCCGCCACGGACTTCATAACATTGAAGTCTATGGCGGTCGCCTCCTGGTTGCCCCAAAGAAGCTCCGGACCCTTTTTCTAGGTCGGAGCGACTTGTGTCGCTCCTATTAGAACGGGTCCGCAGCTTTCCTATGGGAGGCGACCTGCGGCGACCTGTGAGGCGACCAGGTCGCCTCACAGGTCGCCCTAGTGTGAACCGGAGCTCATAAAATTGTGATGAATAAGTGCCACAAGAAAAATAAATATTACATATAAAAAATACAAACATAAACTACAAATTCATATAGTACATGACAAATATATACTGTGCATCCAAAATCAAATATCATAATAAAATGATCCAAAAATCAGAGGCCGCAAAAATTGTCCCATTTGTCATAAAGTCCCGGACAATAGGCGCATGTTAGAATCGCGTTCGCAGCTTTGGAGTGACAGCCGGAGGCGATACAGATATATTTTAACAAAAAGTGTTTGATCCTTAGTGCCGGGTGGACACTTTTATAATGTGAGTGATACAATTGTGTTTTTTAAATAAACTGATACAGTGTTTATGGATTTACGTTATGTGGATTCTCCTTTCTTCTTAAAATTCCATACATCTCAATTTTTGTGGCCTCTAATTTTTGGATCACTTTATTATGATTTTTTATTTTGGACAAATATATACTGGGAATCCAAAATCAAATATCATAATAAAGTGATCCAAAAATTACAGGCCGCAAAAAATTGTCCCATTTGTCATAAAGTCCCAGACAAAAGGTCAAAAAGTGCAAAAAGTGCAGAAAGCATTGTGCAAAAATCTGCAACAGCCAAATCCCTGTGCAATCCTTCCACCGATCACCCCAAACTGACTCACCAGGTGGAGTGGCTGGTAAAGTTATAAGGGTCCATTCACACTAGCGCGACTTGTCAGGCGACTTGGTCGCCTGACAAGTCGCGGTCGGTCGCTCGCCATTAAATAGTACAGGACCCGTTCTAATAGGAGCGACACAAGTCGCTCTGACTTAGAAAAAGGGTCCTGTACTACTTTGGGGCGACCTGGAGGCGACCTGCATTGAATTCAATTATATGAAGTCCGTGCAAGTCGCGCCGAGGTCACGGTGCACGCTGTGCACCACGACTTCATAGGTCGCCCCACAAAATCTGTCGCAGCAGTGTGAATGGGCTGTAAAACAGCTTCAATCTTATAAAATGTCCAGCAGATTGGCTCTTAACTCTATAGTTTATATTCCCGTCTTTATAATCAGGAGAATCCACATAGCGTAAATGCATAAACACTGTATCAGTTTATTTAAAAAACACAATTGTATCACTCACATTATAAAAGTGTCTACCCGGCACTAAGGATCAAACGCTTTTTGTTAAAATGTATCTGTATTACCTCCGGCTGTCACTCCGAAGCAGTAAGTGCGATTCTAACATGCGCCTTTTTTCCGGGACTTTATGACATATGGGCAAATTTTGCGGCTTCTGATTTTTGGATCAATTTAATTATGATATTTGATTTTGGATTTACAGCATATATTTGTAATGCACTATATGAATTTGTAGTTTATGATTGTATTTTTTATATGTAATATTTATTATTCTTGTGGCAATTATTCATCACGCTTTTATGAGATAATCGCACTAGCACTTTAGGATAGAACACAAAAAACGTGTTTCTTGATATAATAGGGGGTCATTTTTTAAATTATCCTCACTTCATCAACACGGGGAGTGTATATCCCATCATTTGTAGACACTATAACGTTTGCGCAAACCAATCAATACACGTTTATTGTGATTTTGTTTTTTGTTTACCAAAAACATCTAGCAGAATACATATTGGCCTAAATTGATAAAGAAATTAGATTTTTTACATTTCTTTTATTGGATGTGTTTTATAGCAGAAAGTCAAAAATATATATTTTTTTTAAATTGTCGGCTTTTTTTGTTTATATAGCAAAAAATAAAAACCACAAAGGTGATCAAATACCTCCAAAAGAAAGCTCTATTTGTGGGAAAAAAGGACATCAATTTTATTTGGGTACAACGTCGCATGACCGTGCAATTGTCAGTTAAAGTAACGCAGTGCCATATTGCAAAAAATGACCTGGTCGTTAAGAGGGTAAACCTTCCGGGGCTGAAGAGGTTAAAGAAAGTTTTCACAGACAAGGAATACATATAAACTCAACTCACATTGGGGGGATTTACTAAAACTAGAGTGTGCAAAATCTGGTGCAGCTGTGCGTAGTAGCCAATCAGCTTCTAACTTCAGCTCGTTCATTAACCTTCTTAGCGGTATTCCTGAGCGTGGCTCGGGGTTACATTTCAGAGCCAAAAACGGTAACCCCGAGCCACACTCGGGGTACCGCCAGAAGCATCGCTGGATCCTGTAAAAGAGGTTACTTACCTTGTCACCGGGATCCAGCGATGTATGCGAGCGGTATGCGGTGGCGGATCTTCCTCCCAATCCTCTCCGTGCCCCGGCTTCCATCTCCTGCGACGTGACATTCGTAGGGGGGTGGAACTGGCGGCAAATTCCAATGTAAAACACACCAAACACACTGATACCATTCAAAATAAAATAAATTCACATTACATTGCCCCCCAGTGCCCTTTCCTGCAGTTTTACTGTACTTTTTATGTATACACATATACGTATATATATATATATATAATATATATATATATATATATATATATATATATATATATATATATACGTATATGTGTGTGTATATATATATATATATGTATATGTATACATACGTACATACATACTTTAACTTATTTATAGTTTTTTATTATATTAAAATTTATGATTTTGTGTTTCAAACTTTATCATACCCAAGATGTTATAAAGAAGAACGCACAGTAAAAAAAAAAAAAAAAAAAAAATGTAAATAGTTGGTTTGGGCTGATCATTCTCAAGAATTACATGCAAAATAATGGTACAGCTTTCAGCACCTAAAATCCAAAAGAATCATACCGCCAGGGAGGTTAAGGGCTATTTCACACTCTGTGTCCGTCAAACGGACTCTGTTTATCTCAGCGGGGGATCGATCCCCTGGAGACACAGCTGTCAGTTCTCCATACATCTCTATGGGGGAATCAGATGGGAATGGACCGTCGGTCCGTTCTCATCCGATCCCATACGATCCGCTGGACGGATGGAAATTGGGTTTCCATCCGTTCAGATTTGACGGATCGAATGTCAGCTGACATGTCTCCCCTGACATCCAATGCCCCATAGCGATGTATGGGGGGATCGTTGAGATCCGCCAAAAAAAACGAACAGGCGGATCTGAACGGTCCGCCTGTGTGAAAGAGCCCTTAGGGTCCTTTCACACTGGCTTTCTGCCCGGCTGACTCCGTTTTGCTCAGCGGGGATTGATCCACTGATACCCTCTGAGCAGGCGGATGACAGCTCCGTCTCCACTTACTTTGCAGAGACAGAGCTGTCAAATCCCCGCTCTCCTCTATGGGAGATTGGATGAAAACAGACCACCTGTCCATTTTCATCCGATCCTATCCGATCCTCCAGACGGATGGAAAATAGGGTTTCCATCCATCCGGATTTCATGGACAGGATCAGATCAGATAGCAGGGGGTGTCAGTAGAGATGTCACCACTGACATCTGCTGCTCCATAGGGGGGCATGGAGCATCCAATCAGGTCCGCCTGAAAAAACTGACAGGTGGACCGGATCGGAAAACCTGTGTGAAAGGGGCATCAGGCCCCTTTCACACATGCTGTCCGTTTTTCATCCATCCGTTGACGGATGAAAAACGGACATCAATGCATCTCTATGTAAAAACGGATGACAACGGATGATCATCTGTTAACATCCGTTTTTATCCGCTTCTGTCAATGTCAGTTTTGTGGAACGGATGAATGCCCATTTTTTCATCTGTCAAAAAAACGGATCGGATGAAAAACGAATGTAAACGGACAAACGGTCTTGCATTGGTAGTGGATGTAAAAAAAAAACGGATGAAAAATGGATGAAAAAAACGGATACATTTTGAGGTGACTGAACTCATGAACTGAACAGACCATATGTGTGAAAGGGGCCTAAGTTCATGAGTTCAGTCACGTCAAAATGTATCAGTTTTCCATCCGTTTTTCATCCGTTTTCCATCCGTGTTTCGTCAGTTGTCATCCGTTTTTCGTCAGTTGTCATTCGTTTTTCATCCGTTTTTTGTCAGTTGTTATCCGTCTTTCATCCGTTTTCATCCGTTTTTCATCCGTTGTCATCCGTTTTTCGTCCGATCCGTTTTTTTTGATGTACGAAAAATAGGGCATTCATCCGTTCAAAAAAACGGACGTTGACGGAAGCTGATGAAAACGGATGTTAACTGATGATCATTCTTTGTCATCCTTTTTACATAGAGATACATTGATGTCCGTTTTTCATCCGTCAATGGATGGATGAAAAATGGACAGCATGTGTGAAAGGGGCCTTAAGCTTTGGCAAAAAACCTGGAAACTGATTGGTTATCTTTGCACAGCTGCACCAGATTTTGCACTCTCCAGTTTTAGTAAATCAACCCCATAATGTTACTGGTGGGAACTGAGCACAGGTCCCAAGTGCTGCAAAGACAGACTGAATGCTAGTTCTCTTCAACTTCTTTTGTTTTGTTAATATATAGCGCTTACAATAACTTAAAGTACAGGAAATCCATTAATTTATTTTGCATACACTAGAGGATGCAGTGTGACATTAGACTGTATAATTCGAAGAATGACCTTAGCGGTATGTAAATTAACTTGGCCTTTGGTTGTTTACCGGAGTAACATTTCACGGAAAAGGAAAATCTTATTATTATTGTGTAAGACAAGCAGATCTGCTGATGTTTATACAGCCAGTGAGCAAAGTGTATCATTGAGACTGGCATTAAAATATTAAATTGTTCAATTCAGCAAACCTAAAGAGACCTTGTCACCAACGTAACCACCTAAAGACTAGGCCTATTTCTGAGATGTGTTGCTTACAAGTTAAAATCAGTTTTTTTTGCCAGAAAATTACTTGGAACCCCTAAACATTATATACATTTTTTTTTTGTAGAAACTTTGTAGAACAAAATGGCGGTTAATAAATATAAATATTTTATGTCACACGGTAATTGCGCAGTGTTCTTTTAAACGTATTTTTTTGGGAAAAAATACACTTCACTCAATTTAAAAAACTAAACAGTAAAGTTAGCCCAATTCCTTGTATATTGGTAAAGATGATGTTAAGCCGAGTAAACAGATGCCTAACATGTTACACTTTAAAATTTCACACACTCGTGGAATGGCAAGAAATGAAGGTAGTTAAAAATCTCCATAATCAATGCTTTAAACATTTTTAACGGTTACCAGTTTTTTCATAGAATTATTGCTCTCACTCTAACGATAGCAGCAATACCTCACATAATTATGCGGACGCAACTTATGTATGCATTTTCACTGGCACATGAGCGTACGGGGACGGGGGCACTTTAAAAAAAAAAAAATTGTTCTTATTTTTTTTATTTTTTTTTTTTACAATGTCCCTTTAAAAAAAACAAAAAAACTTCTGATCACTTCTATTGCTGTCACAAGGAAAGTAAACATCCCTTGTGACAGTAATAGGCAGTAACAGATTCTTTTTATGGAGGGATCTGGGGTCTAAAAGACCCCAAAAACCCCTCCTTTGTACTTCAAAGTATTTAAAACGCCAAGGTCTTCCTTTTTAAATGCTGTGAATTTTTAAAATTGGCGCCGTTGGCTGCTGAGTAAACCGGAAGTGACGCCATGACGTCGCTTCCAGTTACATTGGAGACCTGATCAAAGCTTTGTTCAGGTCTTCGGCCAGCCAGTGGGATAGGAAACCGGGGCGAAGCGGAGGGAGGCTGCAGAAGGGGGGGGGTTGTCCCCTCCTGCTGCTTGTGATAACTGCCGAACGGCTGCTTAGCCGCCTTGATTGTTATCCCATGAAAGCCAACCATCCGCTCTAAAAAATTGTACCAGGGGTCAGTGCTGTATCTTGGCCTAGGCCAACAAGGCCCAGGCCTAGGGCGGCACTTTGCAGGGGGGCAGCAAAAACGTGGGAACTGATAAGCTTCACTGATGGGGCTGCATTAATATTCTGCACTAATGGGCACTAATGGGCTGCACTGATGGCCACTGATGAGGCTGCAATGACTGCCACTGATGAGGCTGCGCTGATGGCCACTGATAAGGCAGCACTGATGGGCACTGATATGATGCACTGATAGGCTGCACTAATGGCCACTGACGGGGCTGTACTGATGGCCACTGATGAGGCTGCACTGATATGCTGCACTGCTGGCCAGTAATGAGGCTGCACTCATAAGGCTGCACTGATGAGGCTGAACTTATGGAAACTGATGGGGCTGCACTGATGGGCACTGAAAAACTGGTTGTAGTCTGTGGTTTACAGATAACAGGGCGGGTCATAAACATGAAGGGGTGTGGCCTGTACAGGAAGGGGTGGGTCATATTTAAATTAGGGGGTGCCCAAGTTTAGTCAGGCCTAGGGCAGCACAAAACCTAAATACACCACTGCCAGGGGTGAGTCCTGCAGCTATCACCCCAGTACAACCACTTCCTCAAAATGACGTACAGGTATGTGATTTTGCTGGAAGTGGTTAAACAAGAAGTTAACCTTTTGTAACATGTTACATGCCACGCCCATATTCGCGCCCCCCCCCCATCCCCCATTTTGACAGCAAGCAGGGGATCTTCTCCCCCCACCCAGTCACATCATTCATTCACAGTGTTTTGTGAATGTGAACACTACCAGGAAAATGTGAAAATGTACCAACAGCTACAAAGGCTTCTAGTTCTCAAGGAAAAACAAGGTCACTGTTGAGTGCTCTAGTAGTTCATTGAGTCTTAAGGCCGTACACACGATAAGAAATTCTGAAGGGAAATTTCGTCCGACGACCGATCTGTCGATTTTCGGATTGTTAGTATGGTGCTTTTGACAGCCAACTCCGACTTTTCGGCTGACAAAATCCTGATGTGCAGGCTATAAAATTTTTATCGTCCGTCAAAACAACGTCCGATTTTCATCTCATTAGTACAGATTTTGACAGAAAAAAATCTTAAGAGCAAGACTAGGCATGCTCAGAGAGGAAAGAACACATAGAAAACAATCCAGCACATGACATCAGTTCTGAATTAGAACCTCTTCACTTTCCACATCAGACTAGCATGCCACAAAAAACAGATGACAGATAGTTCGATAATCTGATCGTGTGTATGGGGCTTTACTGTCAGAGTGTAACTGCTTGCCCATATCAAGGTGTTGGCAGACAGCTACACACTCTACAGGACCATTCCATTACACCCATGATCTTCTGATCCTCAGAGCAATGCTTTACAGGCTCCTAACAAAAGGCTCCTTTTTTGTAAAGGTGAACTTATCCTTTCACCACTTGCCGACCACCAGCAGTACATATACTACGGAAGGTCTGCTCTGTCCTGCAAAATGACGTAACTCTATGTCGCTTCCCAGGACCACCCGTTCACCACAGGGGGATCAGATCTGTGGGCCCGGCTGCCGCAATGTCCACCGGGCACCCACGATGCTGTTGAAAACACGGCAGACCATTGTTCTGTCAGCAATGAACACATGGCTCCTGTGATTCTCCTATTTAGGAACACAGGTCCCTGTGTTAATTCCATAAGTACATCCACCACACAGTTAACCCTTTGATTGCCCCTGGTGTTAACCCCTGACCCCAGTGTCATTAGTACAGAGCAGGGCATATTTTTAGCAATGATTACTGTAGTAATGTCACTGGTTCCCCCAAAAGTGTCAAAAATGTCAGTTAGGGGTCTGATCTGTCTACTGCAATGTCGCAGTCCTGCTAAAAATCGCTGATTGCTGCCATTACCAATAAAAAAATAAATAAAAATGACATAAATCTTTCCCCTAGTTTGTAGATGCGCTAACTTTTGCGCAAACCAATCAATATACACTTATTGGCATTTTTACCAAAAATATGTAGCAGAATACATATTGGCCTAAAAGGATGAAAAAGTTAGATTTTTTAAAAAAATAAATTGTATTGGGAATGGTATACAGCAGTAAAAAATATTGTTTTCTTTTTCTTTCTGAATTGTCGCTCTTTTTTGTTTTTTATTTTAGCGCAAAAAATAAAAATCGATCGAAAAAAATAAATAAATAAATAAAAATCGAAGAGGTGATCAAATACCACCAAAAAAAAGCTCTACTATTTGTGGGAAAAAAAAAAGACATCATTTTTATTTGGGTACAGCATAGCATGACCGCGCAATTATCAGTTAAAGTAGCGCAGTGCCAAATTGCAAAAAATAGCCTGGTCATTAAGGGGGAAAAACCTTCTGGTCCAGAAGTGGTTAAACAATTGCAGGTAAAAGCACAGAAAAATTAAGTATTCTAAATGTTTACTTGCCATATTTTTTTCCTTTTTTATAAATTATTTTTTATTCACTTGTAATATGCCTTTGAACTTGAGCTATAAAATATGATTACTCCAGGAACAGTCAATTCCCTAGCACAGCCACCTCCCTCCTTGCATGTCATAGCCCTTTCTTCTTCTGTTTAATTACTCTCTGTACTGGCCCAGCATCTCTGCCCCTCCATTCACCCTCCTATATAACCTTTTATGTAGCTGTTGGGGAAGGAATGAAGGGGAATGCTATAGTTGTGTGACAGCTCTGAGTCTGCTGAGGCTGCTGATATCACATCCAAGATGGTAGGGCTTTTGAATTTCCACACAAGGGTGGATTCTACACATATAATCTTATAGTAAATTTTTGTTAAAATGAATTGACTGCTGGCAGGGTCCCTTAACCACTTGCCAACCATGCTACAGCCGAATGACGGCTACAGCACAGTCGTCTAGTTTTGGGATGTCGCCATATGACGGCGTCCCATGATTGCACGCGGTGCGCTCTGTGATCGCAGTGTCCAGAAGAGGTAAAGAGCCAATCATTGGAACTTTACCACGTGATCAGCAGCCCTTTACCAGGGGGTTATCAGTGCAGTCCAAACAATGCCCACCAGTGCTGCCAATCTCTGCCCACAAGGGCTGCTAATCAGTGCCCACCAGTGCTGCCAACCAATGTCACCTATCAGTGTCGCATACCAATGCCCATCAGTGCCACCTATCAGTGCCACCTATTAGTGCCCTTCGGTGCCGCCTATCAGGGCTGCCTATCAGTGAAACTTTTAAGTGCCCATCAGTGCTGCCACATCAGTGCCCATCAGCGCAGCCTATCAGTACAGCCTATCAGTGCAGCCTCATCAGCGCAAATCAGTGAAGGAGAAAAATGACCCGTTTGCAATACTTTATAACAAACTAGCAAAATTGTTTTTTTTTTGTTTATTTACAAAAAATAAAAAATAAAATACCACCAAAATAAAGCTCTATTTCTGTGAAAAAAAATGATAAAAATTTTGCTTGGGTACAGTGTTGCATGGCAGTGCAGTTGTCATTCAAAGTGTGACAGCTCTGAAATCTGAAAATTGGCCTGGACAGGTAGGGGGTGAAAGTGCCCAGTAGGCAAGTTGTTTAAAAATGTTTTTCCGCCCCCAGGGCAGGGCACTTTAAACCTCCACCCGTTTGGGCTTTTTCTTACTGCCTGTGCCCATTGGAAAGATTTCCCTTTGGTGTCTGTTCCAGGGGCATGACAGGACATGTGAGGAAATCTAAGGGAAAGCCCTTCTTAGATACAATAGTTGTCACTGATTTTATCATTGGAAGATTTTCGTTCACCATTTGTTCTCATGACAGCACCAAAATGTTGGACTTCCCATCATTTTCTGTCACAATGACAACGGTCTTCAGGACAAATAGACAGACAGAATCTAACTTGCAAGGACAAAGATGTCAATAACAACCTGACAGGGGTTCTGAAATTTCCACGCTGTATCCAAATCCAAAATAGCATTTTGGCTAAAGATGCACATTAACTATATAAAGTAATACTCATTTTACAGACATCTAAACCTAAACATTTTTCTCAAATCTGCATGTTTGCTAACAGTGTCACCTCCCGTATAGAGAGCAGGACTTTTTTTCAACAGGAACACAGGGAACACAGTTCCGGCACCTCTAGGGCTGACTGTATGTAATGGCAAGGGGTTCTGAGGTGTGCTGCAGGCAGTGGTGGGATTCAAAAATGTTAGTAACCAGTTCTGGTTTTCCCAGCAGTATGACCAGCGTGCCCCCTTTTAATGCAGAATGACCAGCGTGCCCCCTTTCAATGCACAGTGACCAACATGCCCCCCTTTCAATGCACAGTGACCAGTGAGCCCCCCTTTCAATGCAGAGAGACCAGCGTGCCCCCTTTCAATGCACAGTGACCACAGCATTGCCCCCAATGATTGCAGAGTGCCACAGCATTGCCCCCAATCATTGCAGAGTGCCACAGCATTGCCCCCAATGATTGCAGAGTGCCCACAGCATTGCCCCCAATGATTGCAGAGTGCCCACAGCATTGCCCCCAATGATCATTGCAGAGTGCCACAGCATTGCCCCCAATGATCATTGCAGAGTGCCCACAGCATTGCCCCCAATGATTGCAGAGTGCCCACAGCATTGCCCCCAATGATTGCAGAGTGCCCACAGCATTGCCCCCAATCAATGCAGAGTGCCCACAGCATTGCCCCCAATCAATGCAGAGTGCCCACAGCATTGCCCCCAATAATTGCAGAGTGCCCACAGCATTGCCCCCAATAATTGCAGAGTGCCCACAGCATTGCCCCCAATCAATGCAGAGTGTCCACAGCATTGCCCCAATAATTGCAGAGTGCCCACAGCATTGCCCCCAATAATTGCAGAGTGCCACATAATTGCCCCCAATAAATTCAGAGTGCCACAGCAATGCCCCCAATAATTGCAGAGCGCCACAGCATTGCCCCCAATAATTGCAGAGTGCCCACAGCATTGCCCCCAATAATTGCAGAGTGCCCACAGCATGCCCCCAATGATTGCAGAGTGCCCACAGCATGCCCCCAATGATTGCAGAGTGCCCACAGCATGCCCCCAATGATAGCAGAGTGCCCACAGCATTGCCCCCAATAATTGCAGAGTGCCCACAGCATTGCCCCCAATAATTGCAGAGTGCCACAGCATTGCCCCCATTAATTGTAGAGTGCCCACAGCATTGCCCCCAATAATTGCAGAGCGCCACAGCATTGCCCCCAACAATTGAAGAGTGCCCACAGCATTGCCCCCAATAATTGCAGAGCGCCACAGCATTGCCCCCAATAATTGCAGAGTGCCACAGCATTGCCCCCAATAATTGCAGAGTGCCAGCGATCCCCCCGCAAGACCCATGCACTTACCTCACGGACGGTCACGCAGTTTCTCTTCAGTCCCCGTCTCCCCGCGTCTCCAAGTCCAAAGTCCTCCCATCTCCTCGTCCAATGGCATGGGGTTTGCCTTTCGGCCAATCAGTAAGCGGGAGGACCCGCTCCCTGATTGGCCAGGAGGAGGATCCGTGTGACAATAGCAAATTTTCATTCGCCATTGTCACAGAATGGGCGGGTCGGGGCGCACTCCTCTGCTACCCGGCCGCCACGTCTGTGGCTGCGCGGTCCGAGCGCGGGACATTCCCAATTGTACTGCGCATCCTTAGATGCGCAGAGGGATCAGCCGGTTCTGCGAACTTGCAGAATGTTAGTAACTGGCTCTATGGAACCGGCTGAATACCACCACTGGCTGCAGGGTCTATTGATGCTTGCTGCTGGCAGATCTATTCTAGCTAGTGGGGATCAGTTGCTGAGGAGGTCTATTGTTGCCGTGGGGGACCTATTGTTGCTGGGAGAGATCTACTGTTGCTGGTGCTTCCTGGACAGTCGATTGATGCTGGATGGGGGGAGATCTGTTGTTGTCTCCAGGAGTCTATCGTTGCTGGGGGGGGGGGGATTTTGTTGCGGATGGTCCATTGTTGTTATGGGGATCTATTATTGCTGGCTGCAGGGGATCTATTTTACTGCTTTGCCTGTTATCATTACCGAATTCTATCCAAATTACTTAGTACCACAAAATGATACTTTGTTCTGAATTGTCTAAAAGGGCAGTACTGGGAGGTGGGTAGGGGATGGAACCAAGGAATGGTGCTGGGAGGTGGGTAGGGGATGGAAACAAGGAATGGTGCTGGGAGGAGGGTAGGGGATGGAACCAAGGAATGGTGCTGGGAGGTGGGTAAGGGATGGAACCAAGGAATGGTGCTGGGAGGCGGGTAGGGGATGGAACCAAGGAATGGTGCCGGAAGGTGGGTAGGGGATGGAACCAAGGAATGGTGCTAGGAGGTGGGTAGGGGATGGAACCAAGGAATAGTGCTGGGAGGTGGGTAGGGGATGGAACCAAGAAATGGTGCTGGGAGGTGGGTAGGGGATGGAACCAAGGAATGGTGCTGGGAGGTGGGTAGGGGTGGAACCAAGGAATTGTACTGGGAGGAGGGTAGGGGATGGAACCAAGGAATGGTGCCAGGAGGTGGGTAGGGGATAGAACCAAGGAATGGTTCCCGGGAGGTGGGTAGGGGATGGAACCAAGGAATGGTGCTGGGAGGTGGGTAGGGGATTGAACCAAGGAATGGTGCTGGGAGGTGGGTAGGGAATGGAACCAAGGAATGGTGCTGGGAGGTGGGTAGAGACGAAGAAAAGGTGTGACTCAGAAAGGGGGAGTTCCTGCACCTATTCGCTGAGAAAAAAAGCCCTGATAGAGAGACATACCGGATCTTGAACTGAGGACCTACTTATACAAATTCCAGTTGCTTGGTTCTCTACAGCTTCAATGCTTTCTCAGAACTTTTATTGAACCAACAGCAAACAATACAAAGGTTGAAAGAAAAAACAAATAACATGGGACAACGCACCCTACGCACAGGGCACAACATTTTAGACAGCATGAATAGTTACACATTGATTACACAGTATTAATATAGGTATGGCAACATACAGAGTTCTAACAGCGAAGGCAGTCAAGTATATTTCTCATGGTTTGCACAACAACTTCACCAGTTAAGGGAGACAGGACAAAGAGAGAAAAAAAATGGGGGGGGGGGGCAGATAAAGCAAGAAGAATAACGGCACCTGCTGCACCTGGGTATTAACCTACATCACCCAAAATGGGAGTCACGGGTGTTACCCACAGCATCAATCCAGGTGGACCAAATTTTATTGAATTTCCTAGGGCAATTCCTGCTTTCATAGGTAAGCCAGTAAATGGGCAATGTCTTCACAATAGAGGCTATCCAGGAGGTGTCGGAGTCGGGGGGTCAACCGATTTCCATTTCAAAAGTATTTCCCTTCACAAGGCATATGTGATACACAACTTCGCATTCCTATCTCCTACAACATCATCCAGGTTGTTGAGCAATGTGACCGCAAGCTCCAGAGGTACCAGTGTATCAAGGACATCACCAAGCGTGCCCGTCACAGCCTGCCAAAAGGAGGCAAGCCTGGGACAGGACCAGACCATATGAATAGAGATGGCCTTGCGGTTTGCCCGGTGGTCGGTTCGCGGTGAACTTTGCTCGTTCGCAGTCCGCCGATAATGCAAACATATGGCGTTGTTCGCGGCGGCCATATAAGTTTACATTGGGGAGAACTTTGATCCATGACACATCTATCAGGTGGAACAGGACAGCCAATTGAGACATTTCAGCACATGGACATATCCCCTACCCTATAAATAGACCTGATCTGGCGGCCATTTTACATTCTGCTTTTTGTCAGTGTAGGGAGAAGTTTTCTGTGTGCAGCAGGGACAGACTGTCAGAGACACAGATCGCTCTGTTATAGGTCCACAAAAGCCCTTTTAAGGACTGGTATTTGGTATAGGTGTACTATACTTTATCTATATTGTCTCTTTTGTCAGTGTAGGGAGAGGTTTGCTGTGG
Organism: Pelophylax lessonae; assembly: GCF_965119305.1. NCBI lineage: Eukaryota > Metazoa > Chordata > Amphibia > Anura > Ranidae > Pelophylax > Pelophylax lessonae. The sequence goes on along the minus strand of NC_138772.1, from coordinate 499,579,148 downwards.
GGAGAAGGGACAGATTGTCAGTAACACAGATCGTTCTGTTATAGGACCACAAAAGTCCTTTCAAGGACTGGTGTTTGGTATGGGTGTACTATTCTTTGGTGTGCAGTGCACTATATAGGGGTGTAATACACTCATAATATACTTTGTAAAATAGAAAGCATATTATAGTGGATTTGTATTGTGCACTGTGCAGCATTGTGACTGGTGTGGTGAGCGTTTCCGCAGCTATACTACAACTACAAAGAGTGACAAAAGCACTTTTAAAAAATATTATAACTTATGTGCTAGACCAGTGGCCCCCCTAAACGACAGATTGAAGCGGGGTGTTATCTAACAATATACTTTTTATAACAGTGTATTTGTGTCCTGCAAAAATATTGCCTCTTTTGCTGCGTTAACTGTGCTACACACAATGACAACAGTTACTGGCCAATTTTTTGTATTACTGGTGTGATAGACCATTGGCCCCCCAATTCCACATATTGAAGTGGGGTGTTATCTGAGTATACTTTTATAAGTGTATTTGTGTCCTGCAACAATATTGCCTCTTTTGCTGCGTTAACTCTGCTACACACAGTGCCAAACTCACTGGCCAATTTGTTGTACAACTGGTGTGATAAACCAGTGGCCCCCGAATACCACATATTGAAGTGGGGTGTTATTTAACAGTATACTTTTATAAGAGTGTATTTTAGTCCTGCAAAAATCTGGCCTATTTTGCTGCGTTAACTGTGCTACACACAGTGACAACAGTTGCTGGCCAATTATTTGTAGAACTGGTGTGATAAACCTGTGGCCCCCCAATACCACAGATTGAAGTGGGGAGTTATATACCTTCTTCCACATATACTGCGCTTCTCTAGAGACTTTTGTCACAGGGTAATTTAAAAAATGACAGGAAGAGGCTTCCCTTATGCAGGGGTGTGGCAGGAGCAGTAGGCCGGAGCCAAAGTGTGAAGTTTCAGAAGGTGCGTTCGATTACGTCAAAGGACGCACCAGACTTGGTTGAGTGGCTCACTCAGCCTTCTTCTTCTGCACCCTCCTCATCCTCTCTATCTGCACCCTCTTCACTCTCTGCTGTGTGCACCCCCAAAGACACCACCACAAAAACCACCACCACCATATACCCTCCGCTTGAGTCACTGAAATTATTTTCTGATCCATCACAAGACATTTGCGATGCGCATCCATTCTTGGCATCGGTTTAGGAAGAGGAGATAGCAACAGCCGCCACCCAGAAGTCTAACGACAGTAGCCAGATCAGCCAAAGGAGGTTGGTCCCCGCTGTTGCTGCCTACTCCGAGATCTCAAATGTTAGTGGTGGGGAAGGTGACGTCGATAATGACGTGTCAATGGATGTCATGTGGGCGCCCACAAGAGAGGAAGAGGAGGGGAGTTCAGAGGGAGAGATGGACCAGCAGATAGGGAGGAGAAGCAGGCGGAACTTACATTGCATAGGGACAAAGCAGCAGACTGCTAATATATCAGGAGCAAGCCATCAACCCTGTACAGCCGCATCTGGCGCTCCCAGGACGCCAGCACATGGCTCCGCAGTGTGGGCTTTTTTTAATGTGTCCGCTGCTGACAACAGTGTTTACATATGCAGTCTTTTACAGACGTGTGATTGGACCCTATATTAGAAAAAAAATAAAAAATTTATGGCAACTTTTACAATAGCAATACTTCTGTTATGACAGTGTCCATGTTGTGGGACTATTTGTGCACAGCTAGTAAGTATTTTGTGGCTGCAAATATGACCTGAAGATTTTTAAAGTTCACCTGCCATTAAAGTCAATGGGGCCCGCCGCAAACTTGAGGTTCGCAAACATTTGAGAAAGTTTGCGGATAATGTGCGCGAATCGCCCTGGCCGATTTTCATCCATCACTAGTGACATATACATAATATAATAGTTGCATAACCCCCAAAATGTCCCAATGTGTTTTGACTGCATTCAGTCTTCCTCAGGGGATAATGAGGTGGAGATGTTCCGACCCTGATTAATTGAAAACCAGATGCATCTCCCATGGGACTTCAGAATAAAATATGTCTAGTCTATACAATCAAAATCCTGGCCTAGTATTAAGTATTCTCTCATACTCCTGATAGGGAGTAGAGGTAACATATACATAATCTAATAGTTGCACAACCCCAAAAATGTCCAAACGTTTTTCGACTGCATTTAGTCTTCCTCAGGGGATAATGAAGTGGAGATGTTCCGAAAGCATTTGAAAGATATAACAGCAAGCATATGGATCCCACTATTTTCAAAGCAATAAGAGTAACCATAAACTACAAAATCAACAAATTCAACTCACATAGATAAATAGACTAGATAAAAGCTTAAGTACCATACCTCAAGCTTTATTCTATATGAAGGGATGATTCTGTTATTCTGTTTGTACGTTTGTTTCAATAGCCTGCAGATTCCTATTGGTGCCTGTAATATGCACATGGCGTGGCATCTAAACCCAGAAGTGCGGGATGATGTGCGCACCACCCGCTGTGTCCGGGTTGAGCTAGATTCCACCTTCCAATTGGTTCGGGGGGCGGTAACATTGCATCTGAATGTGTGTATATGAACATTGGAGATGTCTGTGAGTCATGCACTACTTGCTTGCCCCCCCCTTCTCTGACCTGCCAGGCTGCTTGCCCAGGATAAGGGTCTGGTATAGATTTTGAGGGGGACCCAACGCCCTTTTTTTTATTAATTTTGACATGGGGTTCCGCTTCAAATCAATACCAGACCCGGTATTCCAGAGTCCTGTAATGGACCCCGTATTTTCCTTTTTTTTTTTAATTCAGCTGTCAGCGGGGGAACCCTAGTGACAACTGAGTTGTTAAGACCTTTGTGGCCGGCTTCCTGGCCCTGCTCCTTAGCAACCAGCTTACACTGTGCCCTGGTTGGGCAAAGCTTTTCCCAATCAGAGTGCAAAATGCATTGTGCTGTGCTCAGTCTATTGCAGGGTGTTCATCAGGGCAAATGGGCAAACAGGCAATTGTTTGGCTCAAACTCATGCTTGGGCCAAACCGTTCATCCATCCCTAAAGTCAGAACTTGATCCTGATCGGTTTACTTGTTCTAGGTCAGAAAGTAATTAAGCCACTGGGCCTGCATGACAGCTAAACAACTAGCATTTCTGGAAGGAAAGATCTGAATATAGCAGCTTCTTTATCATCTCAGTACCTGTTTCCTTTTAAATGTGTTTTTTTATTCTGAAGCAGAAGTACATGAATATTCAATCTGCTTTCAGAAGGATATTCCATAGATACATTATAAAAGAACTCAGGGAATAATGCATATCTGTCATAAATGCACAAAGTGAAAAGCTGTTTACATGCAACAACCCGAGATACAGTTCAAATAACTAGTCTATAAAAGGGAGGCCTGAACTACCAAATAGATGAAAGAAATAGTAAATTAATGACTTATTGTACATCACACAAAATATTATACCCAAGATGGAATAAATTGTTAAAAAAATACAATTCCTTGTACAGAATTGATGTAGCCACCTACCAGAGACTTTTTCTTTAATACATGTCATGTAGCTGTGCAGCAGAACTGTTTCACTTTGCATTGCCGAAACAACACTTATGTTGGGGAAAGTGAAATAAATAGTGCTGGATCCATGGGGTTATCTCAGTGCTATTGCTATCTTAAAGCATTTATATTGATGTTAATAAAATGATGTCCAGGCTGGAGGCTATTATACCCCAGAGAATCTCCACAATTTCCTTGGCTAGTAGTGTAATGTAACAAAAACTGAAGTTAAAGCATCACACCACTGCTAAGAGGTCCAGATACAACTTTATCCAATTAAAGCCAGGGAGACAATCCAAAAAGCAGCACCCACTTCATCATGAAAGGAAAGCAGCGGGAGTGACAGGAACACCAGGGATTTCACACAAAGGAAGTAATACAAAGAGAACAGGATACGTTTTCATACAAGTAAATGGCACAGCAGGCACATATTAGGAACATGGAATGTTAGGGTAACAAGAGCTTTAACAACCATCTTTTAAAAACGATACCCTGCAATAAGACCATCACTAACAATATCTGCTCCATAGCCAAGTTCATAAAAGTGCATGCTTGGCCGAAGCAATCTTGCATCTTCATAGAGAAAGGTCTTTTAGCATAAACATCTTTCTGACCACCATCTTATTTTTAGATCTAGCTTTACATTTGAAGCTGAATGTTGAAGGGATTGCCATCAAAATCATTTTACTTAAATTGGAGTTCCACCCCCCCCCTCCAAAAACTAAAAGTCAGCAGCTACACATACTGTAGCAATATGTACTTTTAATATTAGGACACTTACCTGTCCTGGAATCTAGCGATGTTGGCACCCCAGCCGATTTTCTATTGACTGTCGGGCTCTGCCGCCTAAACTGCCGGTAAAGGAACCCAGCAGTGAAGCCTTGTGGCTTCACAGCCGGTTCCCTACTGCGCTCTTTTACTGACCATGCAGCAGGTGAAGGAGGAGGAGGGGGGCCAAACTGGTGATGTACCTCGCCACGGCCAAATGTGGCACTGGAGAGGGGGGCGAATCAGATAAGCGGAGGTTCCACTTTTGGGTGGAACTCTGCTTTAACTTCTTATGGGCCGCCCGCCGCAGATATACTGCGGCAGGCTGGCCCTCCTGCGCGAACCGACGTAGCCCTACGTCGGTCGCACACCTGCTGCTAGGAAGGGAGCGCGCGCGGCAATGGGGACCCCGATGCATGGGGCCAGCGGCTCCGTTTGCCGCCGGCCACCCACGTTGTAAACACAGCTGACCGTTCTTCTCTCTGGAGCGCCTGCGATCCTTCTATATAGGATCACAGGTCTCTATGGTCTAAAACTCTAAAAATCGCAGATCACCGCCATTACTAGTAAAAAAAAAAGAAAAAAAACAATAAAAATTACATAAATCTTTCCCGTAGATAGTAGACGCAATAACTTTTGCACAAACCAATTAAAATATGCCTATTGCGAGTTTCTTTTATCAAAAATATGTAGCAGAAAACAAATTGGCCTAAAATGTTAAAAAAAAAGATTTTTACATTTTTTGGGGTAAATATTGTATTTTTTTTTTTTTCAGAATTGTCGCGATTTTTTGTTTATAGTGCAAAAAATAAAAGTCGCAGAGGTGATCAAATACCCCCAAAAGAAAGATCTATTTGTGGGAAAAAAAGGACATCATTTTATTTCAGGTACAGCGTCGCACGACCGCACAATTGTCTGTTAAAGTAAGGCAGTGCCGAATCGCAAAAAATGGCCTGGTCATTAAGGGGGCAAATCCTTCCGGTCCAGAAGTGGTTAAGTGTAAGGATGAATAAATCTATTCAATTATAGTCACTACAGTCCACTTGCTGTGACTAGAAAAACACTTGGTTTGAGAAACCCGTTGTCACACTCTAAAGTCTAAATGAGCAACTAGTAAGTGTTTTTTAGACCAATTTAAACTAGCTCACTAGTGGGTCAAGTGAAGGAGAGTTAAAATTACTTACACAAATTTACTAATTAGAAGCTTTAAAGCAGAACTTCAATTAAAAAAACAGAATTTCCACTCTTCTTCCTCCTCCCTCCCTTCTCTGCCAATAATAAACCAGCTTCCAACAGTCAACATGGCAGCACCAGGATCCAAAGACCGGCAAAAGGTCTGGTAAGGTCTGAATCCCTGGTAAGTGTCTCTTTATTAAAAGTCAGCAGCTACAGTATTTGTATCAGCTGACTTTTTTTTTTTAAATGACTAAAGATCCTCTTTAACCACTTAAGCCCCGGAAGATTTTACCCCCATTCCGACCAGGGGGTATTTTGCGATTCGGCACTGCGTGAATTTAACGCACAATTGCGCGGTCGTGCGACGCTGTACCTAAACGAATTTGACGTCCTTTTTTTCCCACAAACAGAGCTTTCTTTTGGTGGTATTTGATCACCTGTGCGATTTTTTGATCACGCGCTATAAACAAAAAAAGAGTGTCAATTTTGCAAAAATAGCAATATTTTTCACATTTTTTTATATGAAATTCCCCCAAAAAAAAATGTAAAAATCAAAATTTTTAAAAATTTTCGGCCAATTTATTTTATGCTACCTATGTTTGGTAAAAAAAATCGCAAAAAGCGTATTTTGATTGGTTTGCGCAAAAGTTATCGCGTTTACTAACAAAGGGAAAGATTTTTGTCATTTTTGTTGTTTTTTTTTTTAACGCGTAATGGCGGCGATCTGCGATTTTTTTTGCGGTACTGCGACATTGCGGCGGACAGATCGGACCCTTGACTGACATTTTTGACACTTTTGGGGTTACCAGTGACATTTGTACAGTAATCAGTGCTATACATATGCACTGTTACTGTAAAAATACACTGGTAGTGAAGGGGTTAACTTTATTTGGAAGGGAGGGGCTGTGTGTGTCCCTAGGGGCGTGGTTTCTACTGTGATTGGCTGTGGCTCTAGCTGTAAGGACACTGATCAACGGATCTACATACCAGATCCGTTTTATCAGTGTCTTTGCAGCGAGGAGAATGACAGGCAGTTTGTTTACACAAGCTGCCTGACATTCTCCCTCTCCCCCGCCGATCGCCGAGTGACCGGCGGACATCGGGTCCGCTGGTCACACGCGCGGGGGGGTCCGTGACCACGCGGGAGCGGGAGCGCGCCCCGGGGGGCGCGCGCTCGCTCCCTAGACCCTCACAAGCAAACAACGTAGCCCTACGTTAGTTTGCCTGTGAGGGGCTGACCGCCGACGTAGATAGTCGTGCGGCGGTCGGCAAGTGGTTAAGTAGATTTGGGTCTTTGTTGTGCTAAAGAAAAAATCCTCCAAATTAGCCTCTGCTCTGTAGTTGTATGCCGTTTCCATGTAGGGCTGATACATGCTGAGTTTTCAGCTTCAAAATAAACATTCTACTACATTTTGGAAATATTCAGCAAGTGTTAATTAGTTTGTTAGTAAACCAGTCAGTCTTTTTTCCAAATAAAAGATATTACCCATGGTGAGAACTCATACAATTTCTGCAGAAATTGAATATAATTAGCGATTCTCAATCCTATGTTTCATATTTCTTGATTAATGGACCTCAGGGAAGATTGCAGTCACAAAATAAAAGCTGTGGTTTACCAATTAAATTGACCCCCTAGTGTTTGAGAGTTTGACTTCATTTTCGTACCTCTACATGAGGAAACTGAAGTGAGGATATTGGAAGATTACACTAGTCCACCCGTAGAGCTTGTCGTACACTGACTAGTGACAGATATCAATTATTGTCACATAACACAATATAATTCTCATAATACCCTACTTTACAACACCGTTTTTCTTTTAACATTAATTAATGGATTAATATGCAATTTAGTAGTACACAAACCAATGTTTGACTGAGAATTGGGTTGGGATCAAGACAGTATAAATCAATAAGTAAACCAGACAGTAAGGGAGAATCTATTTAATGGAGCCCTAGCAGTAACACTTGAAAGAGGTTCTAACCCTTCCTTACTCTGTTCAAAACTAACTAAACAAAGTTTTGATTGGACATACACTTTAAAGTTTGTGTTTTACAAGCTCAAAATCTGTGTCAGAGTCAGTGCAGGTACTACAAGGTGCTTTCACGTAGTTTCTGTTTTTGTCTACTTTTTCTTCAAGTAATCCAGAAACTCAGAAACCAAGCTAATGTCTGCGTTCAGAGCTCTAAATTACTTTGAACTTGACTTGTCCTTCCACATTTCCAATATCAAATGGTGCTCCTCAGCAGTGAATGCTGGTATGGAAGAGAGGTAGCTGTGTCAAAGCTCCCAGATGTTGTTATGTGGCAATTACCTCTGCTTTTTCTTATTAAAACCAACAGGTTCACTTTAAATTGCCAATACATAAACCTATGATTATACAAGATGGCTCTCCAGGGAATCCCCTGACATCCAAACTACCTGATGAAAGCTGAAGCACAGTAAGTAATTTACTAACCCACATTGTAGTAAAAAGTCCACCATGACCTATACAGAGGCCCTATCCCAGGAGTCATGGGTCAGAAGCTGAGGACATGTCTATGCTCTGACATTTATGAAACTGGCATTTGCATGGATGCTTTTGGAGATTTTAGGTACTCAAGTGATCTAAACAGTAAAATATGAGCTATCTACTGCTACCTTTTTGGGCCCTCTTTTTACTGATTTAATTTTTATTTTTTTACTTTGAGTATTATGCCTCATTTCCACTGAGTGGAACGGTTCGGGTCAGTACAGTTTGGAAGGGTTAGAATGGTCCAGCCTATTCAGGTGAGCGTTTCCACTGCAAGTCGGACCACCAGGGGCCATGCAGGGTTCACACCAAACGTGGTGTTTGTTTTGTGCTTTCATTTGACATGAGCATTGACGTTTTCCTCTCCAGCATCAGTGGAATGTATCATGTGACGCCAGTAGCTCCACCCTAGCCGTACCCTACCATTTCCTCTGGCCCTACATCTGAAGGAGGACCAGGAATGGTGCGGTTTGGTTCGGTTGTATGGGCTACTTTCATAATGGAAACACCCAAAATAGCGTACCGTACCGAACTGACCCGAACCGATCCGCTCAGAGGAAACGAGGCATTAATCTCACGTTTGGGGAGAGTGCTTCTGGAAGAGCTGGAACATATAAAGGTGGGAAGCTCTCCATTGTTTGGGTCGGAAGAAGATCTATAAATATATTTTAGAGAGGTATATCTTTGAGTTATTATAGTCCACTGAATTCTGAAATTGTGTGATAAAGCCATTTAAAATGACAAATACACCTTGGATATTTTACTGAACTCACCTCATAAGACTTTCTTTATTAGATATTTCATTTCCATGCAAATTGAAGGGGACTCGCCTTACCAATTCTAAAATACATATTCAGTTTTTCATTTATATTCTGCATTTCTAGAAAAACATTCTCTATTGAGAATTTTATGGCATAAACACACTCAAATATGCTGTAAAAGAGCCCAAATTGCTTACAGTTTATGAGCACCTGGTACCAAAGAAATGAATCATAAACTGGGGGTTATCACAGGACACTAATGTCAATGTATTTTGTTTCACATAAGTGATTTTTCCCTGTGTCTCGAACACAACTTATAATTAATGCCTCAGTGCTTTACCCAATGTAATTGACTTTGACGTTACATTATAACTAGCAACACATTTTACCTTGAACTATTTCTCTTGGCTTGATGCAAAAACGAATAGAGTGCTTTGTCACCTCTGTCTTTAGAAAAATATGTTACATTCCAATATTCCACATACACAAGAGCTATCTCAGAACTTTGCTAAGCACTGTCTGCATCTAAACTGACAACGGAAGAAAACTTTAGAGAGATATTCCACATATGGACATTTTATACATAATAACATTGGTCCAACTTGACCAAAGTAACTATGCACATACTGTATTATACCTGACCCTTATAAGCTGGAAAACACAGCTACTCTAATGATCTCCATCCGCATTCTGTTCCAGCAATGAATGTCTCTCTTGCTGCATTCTGAAAACAGGAGGTTGCCTGCTCAGCACAGGAGCCATCGCATAAGCCCAAACAGACAATTTTCAGTCTGAACTTAGGTTCTGACAAAACCTATTGTCATGGCTAGTAAGGAGTGATACAGAGTTTAAGAGTCAGTACTAACCCGTAACATAGTTCAGGGTCAATACTAAGTAATTCAGAATTCAGGGGTCAGTACAAAGTAACACAGGGTTCAGGACTCAGTAGTATGTGATATAGAATATGAGGCTTAGCAGTAAGTAATGCAGAGTTCAGGGGTTAGTACTAGATAACTCAAGGGTAAATAGTAAGTGACACAGAGTTCAGGGTCAGTACTAAGTAAAGCAGAGTCCAGGGGTTCAAAGGTAAGTAATGCAGCAGAAATCAGGGGTCAGGAGTAAGTGATAAAACATTCATGGGTCAGGAGTAAGTAAGACAGAGGTCAGTAGTAAGTAAAACAGAATTCAAGGGTTAGCAGCGAGTAAGAAAGATATCAGGGGTTAGTAACAAGTAACACATTGTTCAAGGGTCAAGAGTAAGTGGCACCAAGAGTTTAATGGCCAAGGTATGTAACAGAGTTTAGAGGTCAGTAGTAAGTAATGCAGATTTAAGGGTTCAGAAGTAAGTAATGAAGAATTCAGAGATCAGTATTAATTAACCCAGAATTTTGAGGTTAGTAGTATATAACTTGGTGTTTAGAGCCAAGAGTAGGTGACACAGAGTGTGGGAGTCAGTAGTGAGAAATGCAGAGTTAGGAGGTCAGAAATAAGTAACACAGAGTTCAGAGGTTAGGAGTAAGTTTTGGAGAAATAAGGAGTCAGGAGTAAGTAAGGCAGAGGTCAGTAGTAAATAACACAGACGTCAAATTTTAATAGTACCTAAGATGGAGTTCAGGGGATCAGTCCAGTATGAGCAGGGTCCCACACAGTGAGTAGGGACCCCTTCCCCAAGCCACCATCTTCATCTATCCAACCACAATGATACATGCATCAAAGATCAGCGGCCATTTTTGCACCATGTGGACAGGTCACCCTGGCACAGTGCAAGCTCTAAGCATAAAGCCTCACCCCTTTATTACTTTACTGGAGCCCCAAGCTGATAAGTTGGGGTCGTATGTAGTATAATGTACCATAGGATTCCTGGTGATGTCCCTAATAGAACTTCAGAGCAAAAAATGCAAGGGAGGGGCTGTGACCCTCATATTAGCCTTGCCAACCTATGCAGTACCAAGGACAAAATACATTTTTATGTTGTTTTATTGCATCTTATTATCCATCTAGCTCTACTACCATCTCTTATTCATGATCTCTGAGTTAAGCTGGCCATAGAATGTAAGATTTATTTTGCTCAGTCCTAAGGACTGAATGAGAGAAGTTTTTCTTGATTCCTCCATCCATGCTGAGCAGCGCAGATGTAAGAATCTTCTCTGCCAACTATTGTATTCTGACAACTGGCATCCACGGTTGTGAGAATATCTGAACACTGGGTGCAACTGATTGGATGCACCCATGGTTAGGCCAACAATTTTGTGCATGATTCCATTGATTTTCAGATCAAGGGATGTCAGGTGGGAGAGTACTGACACTGTTACGCATAGCAAAAATGTTGTCCAGTTCGTTATGAACCAAACCACATTCACCCCTTGTATGGCCAGCTTTACCCCTTAATATTGCCTTTAGTTGCCAACAATGTTTTTAACTTAAAGTAAATATACCTGTAACACCCTACAGGTAGGTGCTAGGTAAATGCATAGTAGGCCTTGTCTGCTTAACAGCAGGGTCATGTTTCTTTTTGTCAGGTATGTTGTCATGGCTCCCAAGTGTGTCCTCTGGGAAGGGGAGTCTCCCCACTGGCTCTATTGGAAGCTTCTGATAGGGCCATGGAGGAAACCCAATCAGAGACACATTCAGGCTTGTATCTACCCCAAGAGGCAGATTCTGCTGCAGAGGATTCTGGGGGAGGGTATAAGTCTGAAGGGGGCGCATGACTCAGGAGCAGAGTCCCAGGAGGGAGAGAACGGCAGTCTCTCCTCCTGTCTGAGGAAGCGGATGTCTTGGGGTGTCGCCTGGGAATCCAGAGAGTGCTGAGTTGAGCTGAGGGGATCCGGTGTGCCAAGAACCTGCAGAATGCAAGAGGTGTCCAGTCCCAGGAAAGCCTACACAGGTCATGAGTACTGAGGATTGCCCCTGGGGGTCTGCCTAGAGTCAGAGGGGACCACTCCGGAAGAGGTTCTAGGATCCAGTTTCAGCTAGCTGAGGAAAGGGGGTACCTAGGTTGTGGACCCTGAAGGTATGAAGTTACTGAGGGGGTACAGAGTCAGTGAACCCCGAAGAGTTCAAGGTTAAAGGGGGCACCTGCAGTTTGGGCCCTGAATTGTACAGTGTCAGTTGAGAGTTGCAGCCATACGGGAACCTACAACCAACTACCCCCAGCCAGTGCAAGGCTGGGGGGGGGGGAAGTAGCCAGTGACTTTGCAGTACCGCAGTGTCAGTAGTTCTATAATCCACAGTCCTGGATCTTCTGGACTTAAAGTCGAGGATTCAGCACTTCTATCAAGTTACAGTGGGTTCTGAGAGTCAGTGAGCATTGGCTAGCATTGGCTGGCATCAAGGCAACGTTAACAGAAAATTTTCCTGGATAAAGTGTATTTAGTTGAGCCTAAGGAGTATCCCACTGATTCCCTTCTCCCATCCCCTTATCTACAATAAAACCACAAAACAAAGATGCCGGAGTTATCAATGTCTCAGTTCTCACACCCAGGGTCGCAGCTCACATGGCCTGGAGAGGTAACCGGTAACAATGGCAGACCCATATCAGGCCACAGGCCTGGAAACCTTGCTACATACCCATCAGGGCTGGGACAAGGGGTGGGCAGGAGGGAGGGCTGTCCTGGGAACTGTGGTATCATGTGAAGTAGGGGTGGCACCACAAGGAGATTGTAGGGGGGGATTTGCATTGGAAGGGGGCACTTGGGGGGCAGCGGGGGTCAAGTATTGTTCTTGGAGGGGAAATTAGTGTTGGGAGGGGAGATGGGGGAAGAAGATTTGTGCTAGGAGGAGTGATTTGGGAGTAATCATCTTCGCCCTGGGCTCTACATGACCTTGTCCCAGCACTGGTGCCCATTCTAGGAGTTTTCAGTCTTTCCAACCTCAACCAGTAGTCAGATAATGTTTACTAAATTTGATCATAAAAAAGTGTTTAATGTAAGCATTTCAAGTTTAACTTTGATAATTCAATAAACACTGACAGTGTAGCAGTGTATATTCTCAAGCAGCATTAAAAAGGGCAATGACCACAACCAATCCAAAATCATCCTTTATTGTTTTGAGTACTCCAATCTGGTAAAAGTCAAGGTGTTATCAGACCAAACTTTTCACATTATCCCTGGTCACACTCTCCTCTATTAGATATATAACGTGCATTCTTGTTGAGTCTGACGTGAGTCACTTTGGTTGGGGGTCTTGTGGAACCCAGATTGCTTTAGGGAGGTTGGGAGACTCCTCGTCCAGTTTCCCCAGCCCTCCCTATGTGTAAGTCACCATGTGTCTATTAGGGGCACAGGGTGACCAAGAACCCCAGTCAGGTCTGCTCTGCACTATTCAGACTCTTGCTAGTGGGGTGGGGGTTTGTTGTTGTTGAATACCTGCTTTCCATTGTTCTATTGTTCCTGTCTGCCTTGAGTAAGCTTATTATGGCATGTGTATGTTTGTGTGGATTGGGGGGAGGGGTTGTCCCAGAAGTGTATATCTTTGTGCTTTGTGTTTGAATAAACAGTTCATTCTGGTTTCACTCCATAACTTGTACTGTCGAGTTATTGGGGTAACTATAGCCAGATTCACGGATCCGGTGTTCCAGATTGCTTAGGAAGCAGCTTCTTGGCGGAGATACCCAGTCACGGTGTCCGGATTCCGTCACAGTGAGTATGGTCCACTTAAAATACAGAAATGAGAATTTTAACTAATGTATAACATTTCATAACATTAGTTCTTAAATACATGCTGTTTTTGCAAACAAGTGAGATACTCACAAATATGGACATTTAGTGATTTGTCACTGTAAAATGTCATGCATTTTTAAGACCAATTATATATATATATATATATATATATATTGCCTATTATTTATTTGGTATTTTAAATAATTATCTCAGATTATTAAATAAAACCTGTCACCCAGTACATATTTATATATTCATGTGTAAACCTGTCTAGGCATGCAGTAACACACACATATGACATACTTTATTTGCTATTTTTCACATATACTTTCAGTTAATACTGTAGACCACTTGCTTAACCTCTTGCCGACCGCCGCACGACTATATACGGCGGCGGTAAGCCCCTCCTGGGCAAAGTGACGTATATATACGTCACTCGCCCGCGAGCCAATAGGGGGTGAGTGCGCGCCGCCGGAGGCGCACTCCCACCCCCGCTCATTCTCGGACACTCCAGCGCAAGTGACCGGTGGCTCGGATGTCCGCCGGTCACTCGCGATCGTCCGTTACAGAGGGAGAAAGGCAGGCGGCTAATGTAAACAAAGCCGCCTGTCATTCTCCCTGGTGTAACTGCAGAGATCATACGATCCTGCTATTTAGGATAGTATGTCTCTGTGGTTACATCAAAAGCCACGCCCCTTTACAGTAAGAAGCACGCCCCTAGGGACACATTTAACCCCTGCCTCTCCAATAAAGTTAACCCCTTCCCTGCCAGTGTCCTTTTTACAGTAACAGTGCATATGTATAGCACTGATTACTGAAGTAATGTCACTGGTACCCCCAAAAGTGTCAAAAATGTCAGTCAAGGGTCCGATCTGTCCGCCGCAATGTAAAAAATAAAGAAATGTGAAAAATATTGTTATTTTTGCAAAATTGTTGCTCTTTTTTTGTTTATAGCGCATTATAAAAAAATCGCACAGGTGATCAAATACCCCCAAAAGAAAGCTCTGTTTGTGGGAAAAAAAGGACGTCAATTTAATTTGGGTACAGCGTCGCACGACTGCGCAATTGTCCGTTAAATTTAACCAGTGCCGAATCGCAAAATAGGCCCTGGTCAGGAAGGGGGTAAAATCTTCCGGGGCTTAAGTGGTTAATAATGCACATAGTAATGCAAATTTAGAAAAAAACATTATATCATATGTTTGGGTCGGACCCAAATTAGAAAAACAAATTGACGTACAAAAAAATGCATGTTGCATATTTTAATACATATAATATGTAATACAGCAGAAACAAATAGTACAGGAACATTTTTGATGACTATCTGCTCCCTGAACAGAGAGCAATGGAAGATGTCTCTCCCACCAGTGATGCTCAATCATGTATTCTATGTCCCACTCCCAGGTAGCATACCAGCTGTCAAACTGGCAGCCCATCCTGTAGCTAGCTACACTGTTTATACACTTTCCACTTAAAAATGTTATTAGTCCAACAGCAACAGAGACATTCCACCCATGTCCTATGCCTTAGGATATTGTGCTCTATGGTTAAACACCAGTAGTGTGTAAAGTCTGTGAGAGGGAGGTTGTGATGGTGTGTTTCTGTCACTGCTGGACTAATGAAGTTTTCAAGTAAAAAGGAAAAAATCAGTGTGTATGTTACATTTTCTATCTCAGTCACTTGGCATGGACAAGGAACCAGCTAAGTCTTTCTCCTCTTTACTTCTGGTACCAATTACCTTTTTATCTGTCTCTAAGAGAAGTACCTTTCCCACTGACCACCAAGGCAAGAAGCATTCTTCCCCCGACCATCAATGTAGTAGGGAATTCTTTCTACCAACCACCAATGGGGGGTTCTCCACTGACCACCAATATAAGTGGAAACCTCCCCACCAGTTTGAGGGCATTTTTCCTCTGTCCACCAATGTAAGAAGGCACTACAACTACTGATACAAGGGAAACTGTATCCGATGGCAACTGATGTAAGCACAATCTACACTGATCTCAAATGCAAAGGGACATTTATCAGCTGACCATGTAAAAGGATATGTATTTTCTGATTACCAATATAATGGAGCTCTTTTTCATTGACCAACAATTTAAGTAGTAACTACACTGACCAGCAATGAAAGGGGTCACTACAACAGATACTAATATAAGGACAAAACTGAAGAGCAAGGGGGATTAAAGAAGGTATGTGGAAACCAGCCGGTCCTTAGTTTGATGTACAGTACTTGCCCACCAGTCTGCTAACAAACCAAATAAACCTGTCTAATAAAATAGGTTAAAAACAGGGGTTTAGTTAACACACATTTGCAAAAGCATGTATAAGCTGCAAGGCCAACAACAAGGCACCCTGTGTATCTTGCAGTCCTAACACTTCCTAACACTACTCAACCTGAGTGTCTCCACAAGGGAAGCACATGAATGCTGATGGATGGATGGGAAAAAGGTGGGCTTGGAGCTGGCCCAATCCTCCTCCAACCTGCTCCCATCCATAACTGGTAATGAAAAACGAATGGCTATGTAATAGCCATAGGGTGCAAACTAAACAGTGATCAGCTGGGAAACACACACCCCCATCCCTTTAGAATGGATGGTAAAGGTACAAGGGGATTTTGAATGAGACACCAGCCTGTAAAGCAAGCGTCTCCATCCCTGATAACATACAAAAAATGGGCAGTTTTGGGACTTTAGATGAGACACCGGTGAGCACTGCTCAGCGTCTCCATCCCTGTATATAACAAAACTGAAGAGCAAGGGGAATAAAAGAAGGTGTGTGGAAACCAGCCGGTCCTTAGTTAGATGTACTTACCCACCAGTCTGCTAAAAAAACAAATAAACCTGTCTAACAAAATAGGTTAAAAACAGGGGTTTAGTTAACACACATTTGCAAACGCATGTATAAGCTGCAAGGCCAACAACAAGGCACCCTGTGTATCTTGCAGTCCTAGCACTTCCTAACACTACTCAACCTGAGTGTCTCCACAAGGGAAGCACATGAATGCTGATGGATGGATGGGAAACAGGTGGGCTTAGAGCTGGCCCAATCCTCCTCCAACCTGCTCCCATCCATGACTGGTAATGAAAAACTAATGGCTATGTAATAGCCATAGGGTGCAAACTAAACGGTGATCAGCTGGGAAACACACACCCCCATCCCTTTAGAATGGACGGTAAAGGCAGGGATGGAGACGCTTGCTTTACAGGCTGGTGTCTCATTCAAAGTCCCATTGTGCCTTTACCATCCATTCTAAAGGGATGGGGGTGTGTGTTTCCCAGCTGATCACCGTTTAGTTTGCACCCTATGGCTATTACATATAACACATCTTGTGTCTTAGGGTGGCTCCACTCTTTAGAGCAGGGGTCTCCAAACTAAGGCCCTCTAGTTGTTCAGGACCTACAATTCTCATCATGCCTAGTCATGTCTGTGAATGTCAGCGTTTTACAATACCTCAAGGGATGTGTAGGTTGGCAGCAGCTGGAGGGCCGTAGTTTGGAGATCCCTGCTATAGAGGAACAACAGGGTCGCTCATTAACAGCAGCATTATTAAACTATGGAGAGGGTAATGTTAGATGCACATTTACAAGAATTTGACTAGCAAATTAAAGCTAAACTCCATCTAACACTTTTGAACCCCTTCCAGTTCTGGACAATTTTGACATTTCTCTCTTATATGTAAAAATCAGTATATTTTTGCCAGAAAATTACATTGCATCCCCAAACATTGTATATATTTTTAAGCAGAGGCCCTGGAGTATAAAATGGCCGTTGTTGCAATTTTTTATGCCACCCAATATTTGTGCAGCAGTTTACCAAACACAAATTTTCAGGAAAAAATAGACTTTAAGGAATTTTAGTGCAGACAAACGTAATATAATACTTTCTTTTTGGTAAAATATAAAATATGATGTTATGCTGAGTGAATAGTTAACTACTGCTCGAACAGTGACCAACTACAGTACCTAAAAATCTTCATAGGTGACGCTTTAAAAGCCTAAACAGGTTTCAAGTTTAGAGTTACACAGGAGTTCAGGTGCTAGAATTATTGTTCTCACTCTGAAATTCATGATGATATCTCACATGTGTGGTGCAATTATCGTTTACATATGCGTGCATGTTTGCATTTGTACATGGATGGACTTGGGAGCTTCAATTTTTGTTTACTATTATTATTTATTTATTTACATTTTTTGACATTGTACCTTTATTTATTTATTTTTAAATGTTATTGTTATCATAAGGGATGAACAATATTCCTTGTGATAGCATGGTCTGTTGCAGGTCTTTTTGGAAAGATATGTGGTCTATTAGGCCTCAGATCTCTCCTTTGCCCTCTAATCCATCTGATCAGTGGTGGATGGTGCTCTATTTTTTGGAGGGGGGGAGGCAAACAAGCCCCCCTGCCAGGTCCACATTTACCCCATCCAGGTTGTGGTTTTCCTGGCTTTTCCTCCTGGCTAATCCATTCTTAAGACCTGCCTCCTGTCCTGATTGGCCAGGAGGAGTAGCCAGAAGACAATATTGATTCACTAATGTCACAAGTGGGTGGGTTTGGAAAGCAGTGCTCTGCGCCCTGAGCCCAACCTTTTTGAAGCCAATAAGAGCCTCAGGCTCTAATCATGTGCTTAAAAAATAAAATTAAAAAAATCATAGAAACCTTTGAGTCCGGCACCCTGCCTGTAGATTGGGAGGCGGCGCATGGAAATTAGGGGGGGGGGGTGGCACCCCTGTGCCCCTTATGGACTGACCTCCACTGCATCTGATCAAACTGAAATTGATTTAATCACAGATGCTTTACAAGACGTTAACGGCATTCAAATGAACAAGCCAAAACCTCAAGTGATGAAATCTTCAGTGCTTCTGGTTTCTGACATTAAGGAGGGTGAGGAAAAATGGAAGTTCTCCCACTCTTTCTAGTGCTACCAAAGTGACCAGTCACAGTTTGGGCTCTGGGCTCCCAAGTGGGATGGAAGAGCCTGGTAAAGGCGGCAGGATGGGGAACCCCTTCCACTGCCTGATACTGACTTTTACATGAAAGCCCATAGCCTGCTCTATAAAGTGATACCTCAATCGTTGTTCCAGCTGCAGTGATGATCAATATTTCACCATTACCATATGAAGATGTATATACTGTATATATATATATGGCAGACAGGAAGCTGATAAGCAGTTGCAGCAACAGTTTTTTTTTTCTTTTTGCTCCTTTTGGGATAAAGGCTTTACAAAAATGAATAAAAGCTGACCTATGTAAGCACCCCTGTCAGTATCAAAGGGTTTGTCTCAACCCCCTAACTGCTAACTTTTCAAGACAGCTTGGTCTGTTGAAGGAAGAAAGAATAACAGATTTATTGGCTGGATCCGCACTCAAAAATGAAGGAAAAAAGGCCTAAGCACATGTACAGAAGTTCTAAAAGCATTCACTGGCTTGAGAGTTTTTGTTTGAGCAAATAGAAAGCTGATTATGAGAAGGAAAAGAGAGAAAGCATGCAAAAAATAAACATTACTTTTGTCTTTAGGCATTTCTCAGGCACATGTATTGAAGTTTACAGAGATCAAAAACATGCAACTCTTCCCCAAAGAAGTTCACGTATTTCTTCAAGCTCCGAGCACCAAGTTTTAAGCGACATGACTCTTGATTGTGAAGGGCACCAATCAATATTATGGAAATCTTGATGTTGAGTGTTGAAACACTTCAGGAAGCACACTTCAAATCTCTCCAGTGTGCACTAGACCTTAAAAGTAGTAAAGAAAGGTTATCACACTTTTTTGAGCACATACATTTATTCTGTTTATAAACTCATCTGTATATTAAAAAAAAAAAAAACTTGCCAATTATTTGTTTTCCAGCTTGCAACTGCAGGTCACATGATCACTATTAATGCCAAAATTATTCACAGACTTGTGGGTGGGCGCATACAGAACGGGGCACCACATTACTGTAGTAAGTGATATTTGCCGCCAAGCATCTTCATTACCAGGGTGTCACAAAGGGTAGGAGTGTAATGGCCGGCTGGGGAAGCCACCATGAGTTGGGCAGGAGGGATTGGTGGGGGACATGCCTTTACACTGACCACAGAAGATACAGACGCCCTGTGCTCTCGCACAGCGAGTGATGACAAAGGATGTACACTGACCATGCTAGCATGGATCTGCTGCCATGTTTAGCTTGGTCAGTTTGCTATCACCAGTAGGGGCACAAGCAGGATCACCCAGGTAATTGAGAAAAGCAGCAGACACTAAAACAGTATTAATATTAAAACACACATATAAATTTAATATAAGGCTCCTTTCACACGAACCATCCGATCAGATTCGCCTGTCAGTTTTTTAGGCGGATCTGATCAGATCCTCCATGCATCCTTATGGGGCAGCGGATGTCAGCGGAGACATCCGCAGACATGTCCGCTGACACCCGCTGCCATCTGCATCCGATCCTGTCCGTGAAATCCGGACCGATGGAAACCCTATTTTCCATCCATCCAGGGGATGGGATCGGATGAGAGTGGATGAGAGCGGACAGGTGGTCCATTCTCATCCAATTCCCCCATAGAGGACAGCGGGGATCTGACACCTCCCTCTCTGCACACAGTGCGGAAACTGAGCTGTCATCCGCCTGCTCAGCGGGGATCGGCGGATCGATCCCCGCTGAGCAGAGAACAGAGCTCATTGGAAGGCGGATCGTGCGAAAGGACCCTAAGAGACAGTGCAAAGATATTTAGTTTAGTTTATGCAGCACTTTACAATGTAGAGGGGGGACAATACAATTACAAAACAGTTCAATACAGAAGGAATAGGAGGGCCCTGTTCATGGAACTTACAATCTAAAGGGAGGGGGAGGTGGTACAAAAGGTAATGGCTGAGGGGATGATCTGATGGAGGTGACTCCAATACAGTTCTTAGGTGGAGGTGGTGTAGGCTTTCCTGAATAAGTGAGTTTTCACTTAATCAGGTTATTTATAAATTAGTTTTCACTTTTAAAGGTGGACAGGGTAGGGGCTGACCAGACCTATTAGGGCAGGGAGTTCCAGAGGATAGGAGAGGCTGTGGAGACTGGAGAAGTCCTGGAGGTAAGCAAGGAAGGAGATGACAAGGGAGCTAGAGTGATGAATATCGATAAAAACAATTTTGTTGTATAGAACTGAGAGGTCATTAAAGAAATAATCGGCTCTGGATATCAAATATGCCAAAAACTTCCTATTCTGTTGGCTTATCTTATACACAATTTACAGATCACTGTAATGTACCATGAGCTGAAAATACAAACACATCAGTAAGGCAAAGCAAAGATGTGAATATATGCTCCTGATGATTCTGCATAACACAAAAAGAATCAACCTAACAGAAGCACAGGAACTTTCTGCACCAGAGGACACAGTGACATGAGCAAGGCAAACCTAATTGGCTAGAAAGTGAGTTTATTTTAGTCTTGGGTGCTGAAACGTGCGAGGAAGAGCCCGTTCCGCTCCTGTGCACAGTGCGCTGGAGGGTGCTGAAGGTGCTGAAAGCAATCAATGGCACAGTGCGATGACCACTGTGAAGGTGCTGAAAGCATTCAGAGTACAGGGCACTGTCCAGTGTGAAGGTGCTGAAACCACACTGGAGGAGGCTAACAGGAGCACAGAGCACTGTCCCATGTGGTGAAGGTGCTGAAACCACACTGGAGGAGGCTAACAGGAGCACAGGGAGCTGTCCACCGTGGTGGTGCTGAAATATCCCTAGAGCACATAGAGCACAGTGCAATGTCCATGCTGAAGGTGATGAAAGCTTTACAGCAGAGTACACTGTCCATGCTGGAACCTCTATAGCACAGTGTAATGTCCATGCTGGAAGCTCTATAGCACAGTGTAATGTCCATGCTGGAACCTCTATAGCACAGTGTAATGTCCATGCTGGAAGCTCTATAGCACAGTGTAATGTCCATGCTGGAAACTCTATAGCACAGTGTAATGTCCATGCTGGAACCTCTATAGCACACTACACTGTCCATGCTGGAAGTTCTATAGAACAGTGTAATGCCCATGCTGGAAGCTCTATAGCACAGTGTAATGTCCATGCTGGAACCTCTATAGCACAGTGCACTGTCCATGCTGAAAGCTCTATAGCACAGTGTAATGTCCATGCTGGAAGCTCTATTGCACAGAGCAATGCCTATGCTGGAAGCTCTATAGTACAGAACAATGTCCATGATGGAAGCTCTATAGCACAGTACACTGTCCATGCTGGAAGCTCTATAGCACAGAGCAATGTCCATGCTGGAAGCTCTATAGCACAGTACACTGTCCATGCTGGAAGCTCAATAGCACAGAGCACTGTCCTTGCTGGAAGCTCTATAGTACAGTACACTGTCCATGCTGGAAGCTCTATAACACAGAACAGTGTCCATGCTGGAAGCTTTATAGTACAGTACACTGTCCATGCTGCATGCTCTATAGCACAGTACACTGTCCATGCTGGAAGCTCTATAGCACAGTACACTGTCCATGCTGGAAGCTCTATAGCACAGTACACTGTCCATGCTGGAAGCTCTATAGCACAGTACACTGTCCATGCTGGAAGCTCTATAGTACAGTACACTGTCCATGCTGGAAGCTCTATAGCACAGTACACTGTCCATGCTGGAAGCTCTATATAGCACGGTGCAATGTTAATGCTGGAAGTTCTATAGCACAGTGCAATGTCCATGCTGGAAGCTCTATATTGTGCAGTACACTGTCCACGCAGAAGGTACTAAAAGCTCTCAGGAATCTGATGCCATATTAATGTGAAGCAACCGAGCGGCATTCCATCCCTTCTCCCTCCTGACCTGGACAAGTTTTCAGCCCCCATGGGAGGAATCAGCTTTAGACAATAGGGGCCGGTTATGTGTTTCTGAGCCAGTACAGGAGGAGGCATTTCTCCCCAGGTAGTCACGACTTTAGAGCTGAGCTGTAGCAGTATCAGTGGCAGTAGCAGTGGCAGTTGTCAGGCAGCAGCTGGTGGGCTGATTAGGACGGAGCACACACCGGCACACCGCACTCATGTTACCGACTCTGCTCTGCTCAGATGTCCCGTGTCAGTCGGAGGATGGCGGGGGTCTCAGGATGCCGGTGCGCTCCGGTAACATACATGTAGGGACGCCGTTCAGCGCCTATGAAGACGGGGATTCCGACTCTGCCCTGTCTCTGGACTCCAGCGTTTTTTGCAGCGATTACTCAGCGGCTCCCCGGGACCATCTGACCATCAATGTCGGGGGGAGCCGCTTTGTCCTGTCCCAGCAGACCTTGTCCTGCCACCCGCACACCCGCCTGGGTAGGTTGGCCACCTCCGGGGTGGACGAGGTCTTCGATCTGTGCGATGACGCCAACTTACTGGACAATGAGTATTTCTTTGATCGCAGCTCTCAGATGTTTGAGTACATCATGAATTACTACAAGACCGGGCGCCTCCATGTGATGGACCAGCTGTGTGCCGTCTCCTTCCTCCAGGAGATCGAATATTGGGGCATTGATGAGCTGAGTATTGACCACTGCTGCAGAGACAGGTACTTCAGGAAGAAGCTGAAGAGTGAAACGTTGGACATTAAGAAAGATGAAGAGGAGATGGAGACTGAGGATGATGACTTCACTGGGGTGGTCTGTGAGGAGTTCAGGCAGAAGCTCTGGGACGTTTTGGAGAAACCAGGCTCTTCTGTGGCTGCAAAGACCTTTGGAACTGTCTCCATGACTTTTGTGGTTGTCTCCATAGCTAACATGGTCCTGATCTCCTCAGAGGTCGGCTCTATGGATTCCCCACTATTGAATGTTTTGGAATACATCTGTGTTTCATGGTTTACAGTAGAGCTAATCCTTAGGTTCCTCTGTGTGAGGGACAAGTGCCGGTTCATGATGAGTGTCATCAACATCATAGACATCATTGCTATCTTACCCTTTTATATTACTCTCTTGGTGGAAACCTGGTTTGGTGAGAGTACCGACCTGGAAAACGTCGGGAGAATAGTGCAAGTCTTGAGGCTCATGAGATCCCTGAGGATGTTAAAACTTGGCAGACATTCAACAGGTAATTTATTCTGGCTCACACAATCATTAAGTTTTCATTTTGCAGGTACTAACAGGGCTTCCACCAGGGGGGGACAGCCCATGGTAGTGTATAGAGAGAAATAGCCGCACTCCAACTTGAAGGTGAAAAATATAAAATCTGTTTTATTCGTATCCAAACAATTAGAACCAATTCAAGGTGTATCCATAATACAGTCAGAGACAAGAGATGGGTGCATAGTAGTTGACGCGTTTCACGGATAAACGTCCACTTAGTCATACGGTTACGAGGACATTTATCCGTGAAACGCGTCAACTACTATGCGCCCATCTCTTGTCTCTGACTGTATTATGGCCATCCTGTTCATGGCCAAGAGGGAGGAGGATGTCGTCTTGTGTGTGCCTAGGCCGGAGCTTGTGTTCTGGCGTAGGTACATCGACGACATCCTTTTCCTTTGGGATGGTACGGGGGATTCCTTGCAGGAATTCATGGAGACCCTTAACAATAACCAGAGAGGCATTAGCTTGACCTATGAGTCAAGTAATAAGGAGATTCATTTCCTGGACCTGAGAATTCTGGATTGAAGAGGGCCAGATTCTCTCTATACACTACCATTGTCGGGACTGCGGATCCTTGCTATTTTGATGGTTTGGGATTACCTTATCACTGGAGCGGTTCTCTTTTCCCTTTCTGCTGATCTGTGACTGGGGACAGTCCATGCACATGTAGGGGGCCCAGGCATCCCGAGGGGCCCAACCAACGAGAACGAGTTGTTGTTGTAGTAACTAGCAGTTTCAGAGGCGTAACTAGAACCTTCAGGGCCCCGGTGCAAGAAACCATGAAGGGCCCCCCTGACCGGGGCCCTTCTCTTCAAGCCTGGGGCTCTTCCCACTGATCCTGGGGCCCTTTACTCTCATTGCGGGGCCCTTTATTACGGTCCTGCAGCGGGACCCTTTCACAAGTTCTGCAGTGGGCCCCCTTCCTGCCATCTTGGGGCCTCCCCACGGTGGTGGAATGCCAGGGCCCGGTCGCAAGTGTGACCTTTGCGATCTTGGAAGTTCACCCACTGGTGTCAGTAGTTTTTATTTTTTGGTATTTTAATTGCATTATTTTTTATCATTTTATTTTATTTTTTTACAATGTCACTGACTATGACTCTGTCCATTCAGAAAAGGAAGGAGCTGGTAAAATACATATTTATCAACCCCTTTCTGGTTCTCTATTGTGACACATCCCCTGCAGAAGCCAGCAGGAGAGGGGAGGGAGCACAGTGGGGGCGGGGGAGCACAGTGGGGGGGGGGGGGACCAGAGGAGCACACAGGGGCGCAGAGACACCAGAACACAAGTGAACTGGATAGGAGGAATGGCGGGGCAGCATACAGAGGAACCAATCTCCTCCTTTTTCCTCCTGCAGCTACAGGAGGAAAAAGGAGGATATTGATTTCTCTACATGCTGCCCCTGCCACTCCTCCTATCCAGGTGTACAGGGGAGCCACACAGGCCCCCTGGAGCATGGGGCCCGGTTGTAATTGCAACCTCTGTAGTTACAACCCCGAGCAGTTGCTAAAGCAGGACGGCCGCAGAGTAAGCCGATGCAGCCGAAGGAATGTCTATTTGCTGGATTGGGCTGTCTCTTTGCTGAATATATGAGGCCATCTCTTTGCTGGATTGGCATGTATTTTTGCTTAAAATATGGGGATGTCTCTTTGGTGGATTGGATTAATTTTCATATATTAAGTTGTAAGAATGTTAAAATAAAAGTGGGCGCCCTGAGGGACTTGGTAGGATGGCTAGTGGGCGGATTTGATGGGATGGCCCTGGGGAATGTTGGTTGTCAGGCCCGGAGGGGCCCCAGGCCTAAAGCTGTGTAAGGGGCCCCAAAATTTCTGATGACTGCCCTGGGTACTAATAGAGGTATGGGTCAGTTAAACATGGGTTACTTAAAGTAAAACTATAGGCCAGTGGCAGCCCGTCATCCATGCGTCTGGCCCCCTAATCTACATGCAGGGCACCGGATGCATGGATTCCAAGAGCCAGAGGCTCTAATAGGCTTCACAAAAGGGTGGGCTTGGGGCGCAGAGCACTGCACCCTGAGCCCACCCAGTTGTGTGACAACAGCAAATGAATATTCCCTATTGCCCTACTGATTCTCCTCCCAGCCAATCAGGAAGCGGGTCCTGAGGCCTGTTTCCCAATTGGGTGAAATGAGAAGGCATGCTATTGGCCAAGAAGAGGAGAGGAGACAGCGGCCGAGAGGGAACATGAAGGAACCTGAGGGGAAAGCTGCTGCCGTCTGTCATTGCAGAGGAATAAAGTAAGTTGACTGACTGACTGATGAGAGATGTGGTGGTGCAGGCCAAAGTGATATGGGGGGGGGTCAGGTCTGTCTGCCGCCCCACCTCCGACTGATGAAGCACCAGCCGCCACTGCTATAGGCAAAACTTATTTTTTCATTTTGGATAGTCTCAGGAAGCGTATGAGGACATGTGGCCACACAATGAGATTACAGGAGAAGTGGTTTAACTTTAACTGTTGTAGGGGGTTTTTCACTGTCAGGGCGGTAAGAATGTGGAACTCTCTTTCACAATTGGTGGTATCAGCGAGGAGTATCGATACTTATAGAAGACTCTTGGACATGCATCTCAAAGAACACAATATTAAGGGATATGGGAAAGTATTATCGTCACTGACACACACACACACCTGCACAGGTTGAACTGGATGGACTGTTGTCTTTATTCAACCTTAACTACTATGTAACTATGGACAGAGTAAGGGAGAGTAATAACCCCTGTCAGATATTTTTCACAATCTGTGTCCCATTGGGTAGATTTCCCTTCACTTCCTGTCCCATAGCCAAACAGGAAGTGAAAGGAAATCCCTGAAAATGTAGGGAATTCATTGGGGACCCCATAGGTCACCAGAACTAGTATCCCAATTGGAAGTTTTCCCTCTATTAATTTTCTGGGGACAACCCAAAATTTTAGATTTTCTCTTACTTTCACTTTTGATGATAAGTGTAAACAGAAAAATAGAGAGGGTAAATCTCCCTGGCGGGGACACAGACAGCAATAAAAACTGACAAGAAATCTAATCCATCTCCACTCTGTCAAAAACGAAAAAAAAAAGTTTTGCCTTATTATGTTATACTTTAAGAAGCACTCCCCGATATTTTCTCACTGACCAGAGTTATGTCCCAAGATGAGCTTTGACTAAGAGGTGGGGTTTCCATTGTATCAATTCAGGGGGTGTAATATATATATATATATATATATATATTTTTTTTTTTTCCAGAAGAGACCCTAGAGAATAAAATGGGGATTGTTGCAATATATTATGACACAGTAATTGCGCAGCTGCCTTTCAAATACATTTTCTTTTTTGTAGAAAAATACAATTTATTGAATAAAAAAAAAAAGCGTATTTTGATTGGTTTGCGCAAAAGTTATCGCGTTTACTAACAAAGGGAAAGATTTTTGTCATTTTTGTTGTTTTTTTCTTTAACGCGTAATGGCGGCGATCTGCGATTTTTTTTTGCGGTACTGCGACATTGCGGCGGACAGATCGGACCCTTGACTGACATTTTTGACACTTTTGGGGTTACCAGTGACATTTCTACAGTAATCAGTGCTATATATATGCACTGTTACTGTAAAAATACACTGGTAGTGAAGGGGTTAACTTTATTTGGGAGGGAGGGGCTGTGTGTGTCCCTAGGGGCGTGCTTTCTGCTGTGATTGGCTGTGGCTTGAGCTGTAAGGACACTGATCAACGGATCTACATAGTAGATCCGTGTGATCAGTGTTTTTACACAGAGGAGAATGACAGGTGGCTTGTTTACACAAGCCGCCTGACTTTCTCCCTCTCCCCCGCCGATCGCAGAGTGGCCGCCGGTCACACGCGCGGGGGGGTCCGTGACCACGCGGGAGCGGGAGCGCGCCTCCGGGGGCGCGCGCTCGCTCCCTAGACCCTCACAAGCTAGTGACGTAGCCCTACGTCACTTTGCCTGTGAGGGGCTGACTGCCGACGTAGATCGGCGTTAGGCAGTCGGCAAGTGGTTAAATAAGCCTGGGAGCAACCGGGAAGGGGGTGGGGGGGCACCCCTCCTGCCCCTTTTAAAAATGATCCTGTGGCAAACTTGCCCACGGGAAAGAGAATCGGCCATAGTAAAAAACAATACCGGGTTTATGGCAGCTAGCTGCTGCCATAACACTGGTATTTAATATCAAAATAATGACATATTTTTTGCTATGGGACGGTCGGCAAGTGGATAATGGGGAATCTGCTGCAATTCAAACTTTTTTCCATAATGCAGAGGAACAGATGTAAAAGAAAGAAAAACTCTAGGGAGTCCTGGAAAGGTCAGGGTCTTCTGTGATGGGCCTTTGGGATGGTCTCCATCAGTTCTGCTATTATCTTCATAGCTAACATGGTCTTAATCACCTCCAAGGCTGGCAATATTGATTCCTACTAGAAAATTGGAGGAAAAACTTTCGGAGCGATCTTCCGATAATCGAATAATTGATTAACAGCTTTCTAGAGCTTATCATGACAGTTCATGCAAAAATATCCAAAGGGACATGCACAAAATATTGAGTGACCAAGACAACGCAACGAAACATCACATTACAATACATTACATCACTTTCAAAGTTGTATTCTGTAATGCGAGAATTTTTGTAACTTTAGTCATCTGTTGGTTTACGATAGAGGACTAGCTTGCAAAACGGACAATCATTCATCCCATAATCTTATCGTGTCTATTAGGCATTAGTTTATGGTAGAGCACCCACCATTATTGGTATTACTGACCAGGGAAGAATTTAGCCATTACTTGAATACAGTCAATGGCGTTCCGGTTTCTCCACTAAGGGGACTTTTGTTTATTAACCACTTGCCTACTGGGCACTTTCACCCCCTTCCTGCCCAGGCCAATTTTCAGCTTTCAGCGCTCTCACGCTTTGAATGACAATTGCGCAGTCATGCTACACTGTACCCATATGAAATTTTTATCATTTTTTTCACACAAATAGAGCTTTCTTTTGGTGGTATTTAATCACCTCTGGGTTTTTTATTTCTTACAAAAAAAAAAAGAAAAAAGACAGAAAATTTTGAAAAAAAAAAAGTTTTTCTTATTTTCTGCGAGTAAATTTTGAAAATAAATACGTTTTTCTCCCTCACTGATGTGTGCTGATGAGGCGGCACTGATGGGCACTGATGGGCACTGATGAGGTGAAACTTATGGACACTGATGAGGTGGCACTTATGGGCACTGATGAGGTGGCACTGATGAGGAGGTACTGATATGCCGCACTGATGAGCACTGATAGGTGGCACTGATAGGCAGCACTGATGAGCACTGATAGGCGGCACTGATGAGCACTGATAGGTGGCACTGCTGGGCACTGACGGGCGGCACTGATGGGCACTGAGAGGCAGCACTGATGGACACTGATGGGTGGCACTGATGGACACTGATGGGTGGCACTGATGGACACTGATGGGCGGCACTGATGAGCACTGATGGGCAGCACCATCAGTGCCCACACTCAGTACCCATAGTGCTGCTAGTCAGTGCCCATCAGTGCCTAGATGAGCAGGCACTGATGGGCACTGACTGGCAGCACTATGGGCACTGATTGTGGGCACTGATGGGGGGCACTGATGGCGGGCACTGTGGGCACTGATGGTGGGCACTTATTGTATTTTATTTACCTCTTGTGTAATCAGGGCACTGGTGATCAGTGCCCTGATTACATTTTTCTGTGTCCCCTAACCGCTGATCGGCTCTGCTCTTCCTCACACGCAGTCTCTGTGTGAGGAAGGAGAGCTGGCAATGAGAGATGATCTCATATGTTTATATTTGAGATCATCTCTCATTGGACTTTCCGATCACGTGGTAAATGGCCGCTGTGATTGGCCATTCACCACGATCTGTGATTG
The DNA here is from genome assembly GCF_965119305.1 of Pelophylax lessonae. NCBI lineage: Eukaryota > Metazoa > Chordata > Amphibia > Anura > Ranidae > Pelophylax > Pelophylax lessonae. The sequence continues at coordinate 499,549,777 of NC_138772.1, read as the reverse complement.
GCTGTGTCCAAGGGACACGGCCTACACAGATCTTCCCCGATGTGCGCTCACGGGAGCGCGCGGGGAGCCTGTCACTGGGAGGCCGTTTAAAGACGGCCTCCCGGAAATTAGAGCCCGCGCTGTAGCCGTCTTTCGGATATAGCGTGGGCGGGAAGAAGTTAATCACTTGCCGACCGCCCACAGCATATATACTGCGGCAGGCTGGCTCAATAGATGTATGGGTAAGTTGGTTCCCGGGAGTGGTGCTGGGGGGCAAGCATGCGCAGCGCCCACTAGGCAGCGGGAATTTTAATCCACGGGACTGGCGTCCGCGGTCGCTCCCCGCTAAGAGAGAAGGGTGGTCTCCTGTTTTTAAACACAGCTGACTGTTGTTCTCTCTGAAATGATCACAGAGTGCCTGTGATCCTTCTATATAGGATCACAGGTCTCTGTGGTCATTTCACAAGCCCATCCCTCATACAGTTAGAAAACCCTCCCCTAGGCTCACATGTAACCCTTTGATCACCACTGTGTTAGCCCCGTCCCTGCCAGTGTCATTATTACAGTAACTTTGCATATTTTTAGCACTGATTACTGTAGTAATGTCACTGGTCCCCCCAAAAGTGTCAAAAATGTCAGTAAGGGGTCCGATCTGTCCGCCGCAATGTCGCAGTTCCACTACAAATCGCAGATCGCCGCCATTACTAGTAAAAATAAATAAATAAATAAAAATGACATAAATCTTTCCCCTAATTTGTAGACGCAAAAACTTTACGCAAACCGCTTATTGCGATTTTTTTTTACCAAAAAATATGTAGCAGAATCCAAATTGTTCTAAAAGGTTGAAAAAATTTGATTTTTTCATTTTTTGGGGGGAATGTTATATAGCAGAATGTGAAACATATTGTTTTTTTTTTTTTTTCCAGAATTGTCGCTGTTTTTTTTTATAGCGCAAAAGAAAAAAATTGAACAGGTGATCAAATACCACCAAAAGAAAGCTCTGTTTGTCGGAAAAAAAGGACATCAAATTTATTTTGGTACAGCGTCGCACGACTGCACAATTGTTAGTTAAAGTAGCGCAGTGCCAAATCACAAAAAATGGCCTGGTCATTAAGAGGGAAACCTTCCGGTCCAGAAGTGGTTAAAGTAATATAAATATTAAAATTTGTCAAGTAATATATGTAGTGTTATTTTGAAGTAATAATTGGAAGATGGCAGGAACAAAAACTTACCTTCATAATGCAGTGTGTAATGTAATATCAAGGAATTAATATTCAAAGTACAGTATATGTATTTTTTCTGGTATAATAAAACCAGGGAGACAACAATCTGAACTAAATAGTATATATAAAAACTTTGAAAAGATTCCTGATTTTAACCTAGTATTCTTTAAAGTGGTTGTAAACCCATTAAAGTGACTAGCTTCTCACAGAGATCAAACAAATCCTCCTACATGAGTTGTACCAGTTTACCTGCAGTATTCTCCTCTCTACATAGGTTCAAAGTCTGGAATTTTTAAGGCTTGTCTGAGCTGTTTGAAAACAGGGGGTGGAGAGCTAAAGTTACACTCTACAGAGCTCAGTGAGGAGAGCTCTGAGAGCTGATTGGAGGAAAGGAACACCCCCCCCCCCAACCCCCTCATCCCACCCCCTTTTCACACAGGAACAGATTTGAGGCTGTCAATTAGCTGGAGCTCCCTTTTTTCTCTTGGTGTTGGGAAATTTTGCCAGAAGTTAATCATGCTGATAACAGAGGAATGAAGCAGCAGTCGGAAATTACATTTAGTGCTCTTAATTGTGATTAGCACACACAATACAGGGATATGCTTTGTACATACTTCATGTCTGAGGTTTTCAACCACTTTAACCCTATTCTGTAAGTCCCAAAGTGATACTTTAGGCACTTGTCATAAATAGCATGCTACCCTGCTGCATACGGGCTTCACATGCCATGCTGCCTTTCCTTTTTTAGAATTATTTGGTTTAGCAAAGTCCCAAAAGTCGTTCACCTGTTGATTCTCAGGTGTGCACCATCTAACTTAATTTGATAGGAGCTGTTCAATATTACAGAATGGAGAGTAAATGCAGTTGTGTGTTTGCAGCATCCACTGCAGGTTGTTGCTTGCACTTTACAATGGGGTAATGATGGAGTGTAGGCCAAGATGAGGGGACAATATCAGGGGGATAAGGAGGGCTTGACATGAAAGAGAAGGACGGTGGTCAGGAGTTCTACACTTTCCAGATTTACCATTAGGTTCCCAATATAATATTTTGCTGGCTGTAAAAATGTTTTGCTTTATTAAGTCTTCAAGATCTGTCCAGGTACACCATCATCTTTGATGCACATGTTACCAGCAACAGAACCCACACTTACTACTGCAGCTACCTAACAAAAATGAATTGCTTCCCCTAAAATGGCCCCAAGAGAGGATTGTCTAAAAGGGACAAAATAGAAAAAATCCGGGAGGAATAATATAGACTGCCTAGAATAAAATGCTGTTCTCATCCAACCCCAAAACATTATTTTTATAATCTTTATTCATCACCCTTTTCAATTGGGTAAAACTCATGAAGCCAAATACAGTATATTACCAAACATATTGGGACGCCTGCCTTTACACGCACATGAACTAGCCTGCAGAGAGTCCTGACCTCAACCGATAGAATAACTTTGGAATGAATTAGAGCAGAGATTCCAAGGCAAGCCTTCTCTCCAATGTTAGTGCCTCCAACGTTAGAATGGTCAAACATTCCCATAGACACCCTCCTAAACCTTGTGGACAGCCTTCCCAGAAGAGATGAAGCTGTTATAGCTGCAATGGGTGGGCCGACCCAATATTGAACCCTACAGACTAAGACTGGGGTGCCATTAAAGTTCATCTGCGTGTAAAGGCAGGTGTCCCAATACTTTTGGTAATATAGTGTATTTTTAGTTCTGTAGATTACATAGTGATAGCAAATCCTAATTATAACTCTTGTGATCAGATTCACACTTACATTGCTTACCTCTAATGTGAAGACAACAGATTAGTTCATTGTGCCCACAGACTGCACAGGAACATAGGGCAGCTGTAGTCCAGAGGGTTAGGTCTGGACCCTCCTCTGTGCTTTGCCTAGGGGTGCTCTTTAGACACAACCCTCTCCTTGCCTCATGGAAGGAATAAAACACATGTATCTACTATCTGCTTAATTGGAATGACATTCTGCATCTAATGTAAAGGTCACTTTATGTCACAAACAATAAGACATAAATGTGTGCATACAATAACATTTTAAATAATGATGTAAACTGTTCAAATGTTAAAATGTCACTCCCTATATAAATGTGCTACCTGAGACAATTGCATAACTAATAATTTACTGTATAGTTTTTACCATTTTTTTGTAATTGTAGTTCCCTTTTCTACTGTTTTTGATAAAATTCCTATGTATCCACCCTTTGAGTGTAAATAATTATCTGCTGACGATCTGTATCACCTAAGGCTAACCACTTCAGTGGGCTTATGTGAGCGTTTTAGGGCTAGCCACTTCAGTGGGCTTAAGTAGGAGTTATAAGGCTAGTTACTTCAGTGGGCTTAAGTAGGAGTTATAAGGCTAGCCACTTCAGTGGGCTTATGTAAGAGTTATAAGGCTAGCCATTTCAGTGGGCTTATGTAAGAGTTTTAGGGCTAGCCACTTTAGTGGGCTTATGTAGGAGTAATAAGGCTAGCCACTTCAGTGGGCTTAAGTAGGAGTTATAAGGCTAGCCACTTCAGTGGGCTTAAGTAGGAGTTATAAGGCTAGCCACTTCAGTGGGCTTATGTAAGAGTTATAAGGCTAGCCACTTCAGTGGGCTTATGTAAGAGTTATAAGGCTAGCCACTTCAGTGGGCTTATGTAAGAGTTATAAGGCTAGCCACTTCAGTGGGCTTATGTAAGAGTTATAAGGCTAGCCACTTCAGTGGGCTTATGTAAGAGTTATAAGGCTAGCCACTTCAGTGGGCTTATGTAAGTGTTTTAGGGTTAGCCACTTTAGTGGGCTTATGTAGGAGTAATACGGCTACCCACTTCAGTGGGCGTAAGTAGGAGTTATAAGGCTAGCCACTTCAGTGGGCTTATGTAGGAGTTATAAGGCTAGACACTTCAGCGGGCTTATGTAAGAGTTTTAGGGATAGCCACTTCAATGGGATTATGAAGGAGTTATAAGGCTAGCTACTTCAGTGGGCTTATGTAAGAGTTTTAGGACTAGCCACTTCAGTGGGCTTATGTAGGAGTTATAAGGCTAGCCACTTCAGTGGGCTTATGTAAGAGTTATAAGGCTAGCCACTTCAATGGGCTTATGTAGGAGTTTTAAGGCTAGCCACTTTAGTGGGCTTATGTAGGAGTTATAAGGCTAGCCACTTCAGTGGGCTTATGTAGGAGTTTTAAGGCTAGCCACTTTAGTGGGCTTATGTAGGAGTTATAAGGCTAGCCACTTCAGTGGGCTTATGTAGGAGTTTTAAGGCTAGCCACTTCAGTGGGCTTATGTAAGAGTTTTAGAGATAGCCACTTCAGTGGGCTTATGTAAGATTTTTAGGGCTAGCCACTTCAGTTGGCTTATGTAAGAATTTTAGGGCTAGCCACTTCAGTGGGCTTATGTAAGAGTTTTAGGCCTAGCAACTTCAGTGGGCTTATGTGAGAGTTTTAGGGCTAGCCACTTCGGTGGGCTTATGTAAGAGTTTTAGGGCTAGTCACTTCAATGGGCTATGTAGGAGTTATAAGGCTAGCCACTTCAGTGGGCTTATGTAAGAGTTTTAGGGCTAGCCACTTCAGTGGGTTTATGTAAGAGTTATAAGGTCTAGCTATTTCAGTGGGCTTATGTAAGAGTTTTAGGGCTAGCCATTTCAGTGGGCTTATGCAGGAGTTATAAGGCTAGCCACTTCAGTGGGCTTATGTAAGTGTTTTAGGGTTAGCCACTTTAGTGGGCTTATGTAGGAGTAATACGGCTACCCACTTCAGTGGGCGTAAGTAGGAGTTATAAGGCTAGCCACTTCAGTGGGCTTATGTAGGAGTTATAAGGCTAGACACTTCAGCGGGCTTATGTAAGAGTTTTAGGGATAGCCACTTCAATGGGCTTATGAAGGAGTTATAAGGCTAGCTACTTCAGTGGGCTTATGTAAGAGTTTTAGGACTAGCCACTTCAGTGGGCTTATGTAGGAGTTATAAGGCTAGCCACTTCAGTGGGCTTATGTAAGAGTTATAAGGCTAGCCACTTCAGTGGGCTTATGTAGGAGTTTTAAGGCTAGCCACTTTAGTGGGCTTATGTAGGAGTTATAAGGCTAGCCACTTCAGTGGGCTTATGTAGGAGTTTTAAGGCTAGCCACTTTAGTGGGCTTATGTAGGAGTTATAAGGCTAGCCACTTCAGTGGGCTTATGTAGGAGTTTTAAGGCTAGCCACTTCAGTGGGCTTATGTAAGAGTTTTAGAGCTAGCCACTTCAGTGGGCTTATGTAAGAGTTTTAGGGCTAGCCACTTCAGTTGGCTTATGTAAGAATTTTAGGGCTAGCCACTTCAGTGGGCTTATGTAAGAGTTTTAGGCCTAGCAACTTCAGTGGGCTTATGTGAGAGTTTTAGGGCTAGCCACTTCGGTGGGCTTATGTAAGAGTTTTAGGGCTAGTCACTTCAATGGGCTATGTAGGAGCTATAAGGCTAGCCACTTCAGTGGGCTTATGTAAGAGTTTTAGGGCTAGCCACTTCAGTGGGTTTATGTAAGAGTTATAAGGTCTAGCTATTTCAGTGGGCTTATGTAAGAGTTTTAGGGCTAGCCATTTCAGTGGGCTTATGTAGGAGTTATAAGGCTAGCCACTTCCGTGGGCTTATGTAGGAGTTATAAGGCTAGCCACTTCAGTGGGCTTATGTAAGAGTTTTAGGGCTAGCCACTTCAGTTGGCTAATGTAAGAATTTTAGGGCTAGCCACTTCAGTGGGCTTATGTAAGAGTTATAAGGTCTAGCTATTTCAGTGGGCTTATGTAAGAGTTTTAGGGCTAGCCACTTCAGTGGGCTTATGTAGGAGTTATAAGGCTAGCCACTTCAGTGGGCTTATGTAGGAGTTTAAAGGCTAGCCACTTCAGTGGGCTTATGTAAGAGTTTTAGAGCTAGCCACTTCAGTGGGCTTATGTAAGAATTTTAGAGCTAGGCAATTCATTGGGCTTATGTAAGAGTTTTAGGGCTAGCAACTTCAGTGGGCTTATGTGAGAGTTTTAGGGCTAGCCACTTCAGTGGGCTTATGTAAGAGTTTTAGGGCTAGTCACTTCAGTGGGCTTATGTAGGAGTTATAAGGTTAGTCACTTCAGTGGGCTTATGTAAGAGTTTTAGGGCTAGCCACTTCAGTGGGCTTATGTAAGAGTTATAAGGTCTAGCTATTTCAGTGGGCTTATGTAAGTGTTTTAAGGCTTGCCACTTCAGTGGGCCTATGTAGGAGGTATAAGGCTAGCCACTTCAGTGGGCTTATGTAAGGGTTTTAGGGCTAGCCACTTCAGTGGGCTTATGTAAGAGTTATAAGGTCTAGCTATCTCAGTGGGCTTATGTAAGAGTTTTAGAGCTAGCCACTTCAGTGGGCTTATGTAGGAGGTATAAGACTAGCCACTTCAGTAGGCTTATGTAAGAGTTCCAAATCTTCAGCCTCCTGTCCTGATTGGCCGGGATGAAAGCCGGAAACCGATGGCAAAGATTGATTCACAAAAATCATAAAGTGGGAGGGTCCGAGGTGCAATGCTCTGCATCCTGAGGACAACATAAAACAAGCCGAATAGAGCCTCAGGCTCTAATCACGTGCTTGTAAAAAAATGAGGGACCTAATAGAAACCTATTAGTCTGGCGCCCTGCACAGTGCACAGCCACACACATTGATTTTAAAATAAATGATAATATCACTAACAATTTTGAACTTTAAGATGTTAAAAAATGTTAGTCATATTATCAGTTTTTTAAAAATAAATCTTTATATGATTTGATTATGCAAACTAAGGGGGCAGCGCCCTTGCGCCCCTTATGGACCAGCTGCCACTCACTGTCCTTGTCTTTACCACTTCTGGACCGGAAGATTTTCCCCCTTAATGACCAGCCCATATTTTTTATTCAGCACTGCATTACTTTAACCAGTTCTGGACCGGATGGATTTGCGCCCTTAATGACCAGGCCATTTTAATTTAACGGAAAATTGCACGGTCATACAACGCTGTACCTAAATAAAATTGATGTCCTTTTTTTCCCACATATAGAGCTTTCTTTTGGTGGTATTTGATCACCTCTGCGATTTTTATTTTTTGCGCTATAATCAAAAATAAAAGCGACAATTCTGAAAAAAAAAAAAACAATATTTTTCACATTCTGCTATATGACATCCCCCCAAAAAATGTAAAAATCTAAATTTTTTAACATTTTAGGCCAATTTGTTTTTTGCTACATATTTTTGGTAACAAAAATTGCAATAAGCGTATTTTGATTGGTTTGTGCGGAAGTTATCGCGTTTGCTAACTACAGGAAAGATTTATGTAATTTTTATTGTTTTTTTTTTTCTTGTAATGGCGGCGATCTGCGATTTTTAGCGGGACTGCGACATAGGAATGGTGTGGGAATAAGTAGGCTTATAGAATTCAAAAAGTGGTGGTAGACTAAGTCAATCAGTTGTGAAATATCTCCTCTAATGCAAGTGGTTCTTTTCCCCTCTTCTAATAGCTATGCAGCTTCACCCCTTCTGCTGCATTGTTAATGATGAAGGGGGACAACAAGTAGTAAAACTAATATAAAGGGGGACTCAAAAAATTAAAACTGATGTAATAATGCTATTGACAAATTGCATCATAAATGCCATTTTTTATTTTGCCCATAATTCCATTTTAAATTCCAAAACATTTCAAGATGCCAGGTAAAATTAATAAAACAAGCAGTTACCCTTTTTCTGGGATAGAGTGAAGAGTTTGAATTTGGACATTTGTGTGATGTGTTCACCCCCTCCTCTTCCCGTTAGGGAGATGTACTCTCTTTATTTTTCTTGTTTACCATAATCACTGAACGTCAAAAAAGATTACACATTTTGGGTTTGGCACCATATAAGGAATAAAGGGGAAAACCTCCAATGGGGACACTAGCTCTGTTGACCCTGGTGACAACCAGAGGTTCCTTCACTTTGGATAGATTTTTTCTAACCTGCTTTAACTATGGGCTAGGAAATGAAGATACTTCTCTCCAATGAGACATAGATGGCAAACAAAAAAAAACTGGCAAGGTTTGTAACCCTCCCTTACTCTACCAAAAAAAAAAGAAAGGTCTAGCCTTCATTTCTGCCTAAAAAAAAAAAAAAAAAAAAAAAAAAAAAACATAATTTAGTTTGTCATAAGGGCCTTCCATTTTCTGTAAGTCATTTTGTTATACATTTGGTTTTTGGCATCACATAATATATGTAATTTAAACAGGAATACACTTTTATGTCTTCATTTTAATTACCAACCTCTGTGGTAATACATTTAAATATTCTCTGGAGAAGAAAAACATTTAAATGCACAATATTACCAATTAGCAGACTGACTCAGCTACATTTTCCAGTCTTAATTCTCTACATGGTATTAGTAACTTAGATAATTTCTGTTCACGAGTTTAAGTGGAACTCAATTCAAACTGTGCTTATACTGTATATACATATACAGTATATACAGTGGGTACGGAAAGTATTCAGACCCCCTTAAATTTTTCACTCTTTGTTATATTGCAGCCATTTGCTAAAATCATTTAAGTTCATTCTTCTTCCTCATGAATGTACACATAGCACCCCATACTGACAGAAAAACACAGAATTGTTGACATTGTTGCAGATTTATTAAAAAAGAAAAACTGAAATATCACATGGTCCTAAGTATTCAGACCCTTTGCTCAGTATTTAGTAGATGCCCCCTTTTGATCTAATACAGCCAGGAGTCTTTTTGGGAAAGATGCAACAAGTCTTTCACACCTGGATTTGGGGATCCTCTGCCATTCCTCCTTGCAGATCCTCTCCAGTTCTGTCAGGTTGGATGGTAAACGTTGGTGGACAGCCATTTTTAGGTCTCTCCAGAGATGCTCAATTGGGTTTAAGTCAGGGCTCTGGCTGGGCCATTCAAGAACAGTCACGGAGTTGTTGTGAAGCCACTCCTTCGTTATTTTAGCTGTGTGCTTAGGGTCATTGTCTTGTTGGAAGGTAAACCTTCGGCCCAGTCTGAGGTCCAGAGCACTCTGGAGAAGGTTTTTCTCCAGGATATCCCTGTACTTGGCCGCATTCATCTTTCCCTCGATTGCAACCAGTCGTCCTGTCCCTGCAGCTGAAAAACACCCCCACAGCATGATGCTGCCACCACCATGCTTCACTGTTGGGACTGTATTGGACAGGTGATGAGCAGTGCCTGGTTTTCTCCACACATACCACTTAGAATTAAGGCCAAAAAGTTCTATTTTGGTCTCATCAGACCAGAGAATCTTGGAGTCCTTCAGGTGTTTTTTAGCAAACTCCATGCGGGCTTTCATGTGTCTTACATGTGAGGAGAGGCTTCCGTCGGGCCACTCTGCCATAAAGCCCCGACTGGTGGAGGGCTGCAGTGATGGTTGACTTTCTACAACTTTCCCCCATCTCCTGACTGCATCTCTGGAGCTCAGCCACAGTGATCTTTGGGTTCTTCTTTACCTCTCTCACCAAGGCTCTTCTCCCCCGATAGCTCAGTTTGGCCGGACGGCCAGCTTTAGGAAGGGTTCTGGTCGTCCCAAACGTCTTCCATTTGAGGATTATGGAGGCCACTGTGCTCTTAGGAACCTTAAGTGCAGCAGAAATCTTTTTGTAACCTTGGCCAGATCTGTGCCTTGCCACAATTCTGTCTCTGAGCTCTTCAGGCAGTTCTTTTGACCTCATGATTCTCATTTGCTCTGACATGCATTGTGATCTGGAAGGTCTTATATAGACAGGTGTGTGGCTTTCCTAATCAAGTCCAATCAGTATAATCAAACACAGTTGGACTCAAATGAAGGTGTAGAACCATCTCAAGGATGATCAGAAGAAATGGAAAGCACCTGAGTTAAATATATGAGTGTCACAGCAAAGGGTCTGAATACTTAGGACCATGTGATATTTCAGTTTTTCTTTTTTAATAAATCTGCAACAATGTCAACAATTCTGTGTTTTTCTGTCAGTATGGGGTGCTATGTGTACATTCATGAGGAAGAAGAATGAACTTAAATGATTTTAGCAAATGGCTGCAATATAACAAAGAGTGAAAAATTTAAGGGGGTCTGAATACTTTCCGTACCCACTGTATATATATATATATATATATATATATATATATATATATATATAGTGGGGATTTTGTAAGTTTGCCTACTTACAGAGTAATGAAGGGTCTAATATGTTTATCATAGGTGTATTTCAAATGATAGAGACATAATATCAACCAAAAATCCAGGAAAAAATGCATGATATAAAAGTTATAAATTAGGTTGCAGTTCAGTGAGTAAAATAAGTATTTCATCGCCAAACAAAACATGACTTGGTACTTGGTGGAGAAACCTTTGTTGGCAAGCAGCACAGGGTACACGAGGTAAGTAAAAAAAATGACAAGTTTGTTGTAGTTGGTTACCAGGTTTGCTCACGTCTCAGGAGGGATTTTGGTCCACTCTTCTTTACAGATCTTCTCTAAATCCTTAAGGTTTCTTGGCTGTAACTCAAAGTTCCAGCTCACACCATAACTTTACTATAGGATTAAGGTCTGGAGACTGGCTAAGCCACTCCATCTTAATGTGTTTCTTTTTGAGCCACTCCTTTGTTGCCTTGGTGGTATGTTTTGGGTCATTGTCATGCTGGAAGACCCATCTTCAGTGTTCTGGCTGTACCTTTAGCAGAGAAACAGGCCTAAAGCATAATGTTTCCACCGCCTTTCTTGACTGTAGGGATGGTGTTCTTAGGGTAATAGTTAGCATTAATGCCAAAGAGCTCAATTTCCATCTCATTTGACCACACCACCTTCTCCCAATCATTTAGATGTTCATTGGCAAACTTCAGATGGGCCTGTACATGTGCCTTCTTGGGGATGGGGACCTTGCAGGCACTGCAGGATTTCAATCCATGGCGACATATTGTATTATCAATGGTTTGTTTGATGACTGTAGTCCCAACTGCCTTGAGATCATTCACAAGCTTCTCCCGCGTAGTTCTGGGCTGATTCCTCACTTTTTTCATGATCATGCTTACCCCATGGGGCAAAATCTTGCACGGAGCTCCAGACTAAGGGCTATTGATGGTTATTTTGTATTTCTTCCATTTAATAATCACTCCAACAGTTGTCTCCATTTCACCAAGCTTCTTCTTGGTGGTCTTGTAGCGCATTCCAGCTTTGTGCAGGTCTACAATCTTGCCCCTGACGTCCTATGACAGCTCTTTGGTTTTGCCCATAATGGTGAGTTTGAATGGAAGAAAGAGATTCTGTGGACAGGTGTCTTTTATACACATAATCAGTTGTCATTAGGAGCATCTTCTTAAATTGACAGGACTAATCTGTGTACCACATGACCTCATACTATAGCCAGTCTGTGGGAGCCAGAATTATTGTTGGTTGGTAGGGGATCAAATACTTATTTCACTCACTGAACTGCAACTCAATTTATAACATCTGTATCATGTGTTTTTTCTGGATTTTTGGTTAATATTCTGTCTCTGTAATTTAATATACTATGATAAAAACGATAGACCGTTAATTTCTTTGTAATTTGGCAAACTTACAAAATCTGCAGGGGATCAATAATTATTTCCCCCCTGTATTTAAATGTTATGACGACTGTCAGATAATGTGAATAACATTGATTATCTGGTGACAATGGCACCCGAAATTGGATGGGATATATTAGGCAGCAAGAGGACAACATGTTGTCCTTGAGGTTGATGTGGTTAAAGGCAAAAAAAAATAGGCTTTGACTTTGACAAGGGCCACATTCTAAAGGCTAGACAACTAGAGCAACTCCAAAACTGTAACTCTTGTGGGATGTTCCCTGTCTGCAGTGGTCAGGACCTACCAAAAATGATCCCAGGAAGGAAAACCAGTGTACTGGTGACAGGGTCATGACCGGACAAGGTTTATTGATTCACGTGGGCGAGCAAAGGTTGGCTTTCTAGTCTAATCCAATAGAAGAGCTACTGTAGCACAAGTTAATGAAAAGGTTCATGGTTATTCCAATAGAAAGGTGCCAGAACACACAGTGCATCACCGTTTGTCACGTATGGGGCTGCATAGGATGCCCAAACTGACCTGTGTCCACAGCCAAGAGTGCCTACAATGGGGACATTAGAATCAGAACTGGACCAAAAAAGCAGTGGCAGAAAATGTTTTCAGGGTGTTGACTTGGCCTCCAAATTTTCCAGGTCTCAATCCAATCAAACATCTGATGGATGTGCTGGAAAAACAAGTCTGATCCATGGAGGCCCCATTTCACAATTTAAAGGAACCTAAAGGATTTGCTACTGATGGCTTGGTACCAGATACCACAGCATACCTTCAGAGGGTCTAGTGGAGTCTATGGATCAGGGCTGTTTTGGCACAGGGGACCTACTTAGTATTAGGTGGATGGTCATATTATGGTGGGTGGTCCTAATGTTATGACTGATATACTGTATATATACACTATATTACCAAAAGTATTGGGACACCTGCCTTTTCATGCACATGAACTTTAATGGCATCCCAGTCTTAGTCCGTAGGGTTCAATATTGAGTTGGCCCACCCTTTGGAACTATAACAGCTTCAACTCTTCTGGGAAGGCTGTCCATAAGGTTTAGGAGTGTGTTAATGAGAATGTTTGACCATTCTTCTTGAAGCACATTTGTGAGGTCAGGCCCGGATGTGGACAAGGCCTGGTTCGCAGTCTCCTCTCTAATTCATCCCAAAGGTGTTCTATCAGGTTGAAGTCAGGACTCTGTGCAGGCCAGTCAAGTTCCTCCACCCCAAACTCGCTCATCCAAGTCTTTATGGACCTTGATTTGTGCACTGGTCCAAATGATTTGGTAGACAGGGGATTATGGTGTGGGGTTGTTTTTCAGGGGTTGGGCTTGGCCCCTTAGTTCCAGTGAAGGGAACTCTTAAGGCATCAGCATACCAAGACATTTTGGCCCCTTCCTGTTCCAACATGACTGCACACCAGTGCACAAAAAAGGTCCATAAAGATATGGAGGAGCCAATTTGGGTTGGTGAAACTTCACTGGACTGCACCGAGTCCTGACCTCAACCCAATAGAACACCTGGGATGAATTGGAGCAGAGACTGCAAGCCAGACCTTCTTGTCCACATCAGTGCCTGACCTCACAAATGCACTTCTGGAAGAATGGTCAAAAATTTCCATAGACACACTCCTAAACCTTGTGGACAGTCTTCCAAGATGAGTTGAAGCTGTTATAGCTGCATCTAATTTACCATCTAACTTAATTTGACAGGAGCTGTTCAATATTGCAGAATGGAGAGTGAATGCAGTTGTGTGTTTGACAGTATCCACTGCAGGTTGTTGCTTGCACTCTACAATGGGGTTAATGATGGAGTGTAGGTCAAGATGAAGGGGTCTATATCGGGGGACAAGGAGGGCTTGACACAAAAGAGAAGGACAGTGGTCAGGAGTTCTACACTTTTCAGACTTACCATTAGGTTCCCAATATAAGATTTTCATGGCTGAAAAAATGTTTTGCTTTATTCAGTCTTTAAGATCTGTCCAGGTACACATCATCTTTGATGCACATGTAACCCGCACTTACTACTGCAGCTACCTAACAAAAATGAATTGCTTCTGCTGAAAAAGGCCCCAAGAGAGGATTGTCTAAAAGGGACAAAACAGAAAAAATCCATGAGGAATAATGAAGACTGACAAGAATAAAATGCTGTTCCCATCCGACCCCAAAACATTATTTTTCTAATCTTTGTTAATCACCCTTTTTAATTGGGTAAAACTCATGAAGCTGAATACAGTATATTACCAAAAATATTGGGACGCCTGCCTTTACACTCTCATGAAATAGCCTGCACAGGGTCCTGACCTCAACCCAATAGAACACCTTTGGGATGAATTAGAATGGAGACTGTGATCCAGGCCTTCTCTCCAACATCAGTGCCTGACCTCACAAATGCGCTTCTTGAACAATGGTCAAACATTCCCATAGACACACTCCTAAACCTTGTGGACAGCCTTCGTTGAAGACTTAAAGCTGTCTTAGCAGCAAAGGGTGGGCCAACTCAATATTGAACCCTACGGACTAAGACAGGGATCCATTAAAGTTCATGTGCAAGTAAAGGCAGGTGTCCCAATACTTTTGGTAATATAGTGTATATACTGTATATATATATATATATATATATATATATATATATATAACAGTATATTAGAGGTTTTGACTTACTACACGGAAGGTACATGAAATAAAAATGGAAAACATCCCAAAGTGTTCAATATGGACAGTTCAAGTGCTAATTTTCTGCACCTGGTTGGTTTGCTTTCTAGCAAAAAACCCAGTACTGCTGCATTCAGGATACAACTTATACTGAAAGCACTCACCCACCAAAGTATGATAATGCTTGTGATCACACAGGGTGATCATAGCAAGGTATCACGCCAAAGGTTTAGACTCATTGACAGACCTGAACTTCAGCAGTCACTGCCAAGCCTTACTTTTTCAATCACACTGCCATTTTCCATTGAACAATGCCCTTTCTGCTCAGTGTTAACACATGGACACTTGGACAGCTGTCCCCTGCTCTTCGGGGGCTACTCAATCCGCCTTTATGGCTCTTCCTCCCAGCAGACAAAAATGCCCACGTAGTCAACACTTATGCCCCAAATTAACATCGGAAAATGTGAACACATCAAAGCAAGCTTATTAATACTAAAACTAGCAGATCCACAATTGAGACAGCAGCTATCTTCCAGATCCGCCAGAGAAAACCCCAATGGAAACAAATGACAGGCACTTTTCTGCAAGTAGCCGAGGACTGTCATGAAAATCAACTGCTAAGCTAAATATATGTATACAGTATATATATAGACCCTCCTTTGAACTCTTCTAAGAAATGTATAGAGAATGCATTCCAGGAAAGGTTTAGGGTCGCCACTGTGACTAGTAGAGATAAGTTAAAGAACAATGGGGCCCTAGGCAAGGCAGTACCTTTGGTCCATCATCATTTCAATTGACACTGACAAGGATTGCAATATGTACAGGGAAGCTGCCTCATTTGCATCGCCTGTACTGGTATATCCTGCCCCATCACACATCAACTACCTAAAAGTACATCCTTTCTTGTGAAATGACAGGTGGGTAAACAACGTTGACCGATTGTACTATCTCCAGGGTTTACTGCAGGAGAATTAAGGCTATAGATGGGCATCCACCAGGCCCTATGCTCTTATCTTGGTTGCCTTCTGGATAATCCAGCTTTGGCCACTAGGACATGAAATTAGGGAAACTAGTTCACAGACACAACGTGCAATAAAGTCTCATGGAGGATCTAACCTTTTAGCACCCTTACCACAGCTAGACAAAAAAAAGTTATATTTTGCATGTTGGATTGTTTACAGTGATAAAATATTAAAAACTGTGAGTAGTAAAAGTAATACATAATTCATTCTCTATTTCAGGCAGATATGAAAAAGACACAATTCAACCTAGTTAGGTGTTTATTTAAAAAAAATTATATAGAATTATTATTATTATTGTTATTAGTATTAGAGCCCATTCACACTGTCGCGACTTGTCAGGCGACTTGTCAGCCTGACAAGTCGTGGTCGGTCGCGGTCCATTGAGTAGTACAGGACCCGTTCTAATAGGAGCGAAAAAAGTCGCTCTGACTTAGAAAAAGGGTCCTGTACTACTTTGGGGCGACCTGGGAGCGACTTGCATAGACTTCCATTATGTGAAGTCCCTGCAAGTCGCGCCGAAGTCGCGGTGCACAGCAGTGCACGCGACTTCACAGGTCGCCCCCCGAAGTCGTGTTGCCTCCGTGTGAACCGGCTCTAACTCTTATTTAGGGTTTAGATTTTGTGCAATCAGTTTGAGTAGACTTTTAATAAATAAAAAAGACAGTCTAATTACAAAACAATTCAAGGCAAGAGGGTTGGAAGGATCACTTTTAGTTGAAGATTCAGGATAGGGCTTCCTGTAGAAATGAGTTTTCAGGAATTGACTAAAGGCAGAGTAGAAGATAGCTATGCAGGAATGGAGTATGGAGCTCCAGAAGATGAAAGAGGCTCCGGAGAAGTCCTGGATGTGATCAAAGGAGGGGGTGAGTAGGAATCAGGTGAGCAGGAGATTTTGGGAGCAAATATCACAGTTTGGGTAATATTTTGAATCAAGACATGGCTGGTCATGTAGCTGGGAGCAAATTTGTGAATGGTTTTGTATGTTGTTGTAAATATTTTGAAGTTCACTTAGGTGATCAAAAGGAGGGGTGTCAAACTCCATTTCATCGTGGGCCGCATCAGCATTATGGTTGCCCTTAAAGGGCCGGTTATATCTGTAGGATTAGATCTCCAGAGCACCCCATGTCCTGGGGGGGGGGGGGCAAAGAGGAGCCTTTCTACAGCTACACAGAGGAGTGCAGGATCTGGCAAAGGAGTTCTGTCCTCTCTGCTGTCGACTACAGAGACAAGGTGGGGGCAGAGACAAGGGGGGTTGCTGCAGCTGCAGGAGAGGTGCGAGGGCCACATTAAATGGCCTGGGGGGCCGCATTTGGCCCGCGGGCCTTGTGTTTGACACCTGTGAAGTAGAGGGATTGGCCGAGAGGGGTAGTGGACACTGAGCAGTTAGTAAGGAGGATGAGTTTGGCAGCAGCTTTCATGATAGACTTGTGAAGATGTAGGCCAATGAGGTGGGTGTCGCAATAGTTGAGGTGAGAGATAACAACGTAATGAATTATTGGTGTAGCTTTGTGTTGTCACTGGTAAAAAAGGGGCATATTTTGGAATTGTTACAGAATATCAAGGCAAAATGTGGACAATGATTGGATGAGGGGTATAAAAGAGATCAGAGTCTAAGATTACACCTATCACCTTGGTATTTTGGAGGGGGTAGCTGTGCTACTGAGCTGAAAGGAAAAGTCAGGAGAGGGGCACGGGAGAAGAAAAAATTGCCAAATTAGTTTTTGAAAGACTGATTTTAAGAAAGGGGGTGCGACATCCAGAATGATATATCAGTTAGTGAACCAGTGATGTGCTTGCTAAGAGCATGACTATGTCTTTTGACACTTCTGGAGTCCTTTGTTTGGTTTGAGCAGCCAGGGCTTAATTCTGTGAGAAGAGCAAGTGTGTCCAGGGAGAAAGAGAGTGAGCTGTTGTAAAGAGAAGTGGCCAGGTCAAGGCAGGACAAGGGTGAGATTTTGTCATAGAGGCAAATGTTTCTTTGGGTAACTGCTGGTTGGAGGGATGAGGGGCTAAGCCGCTGATGAAGTCTCTGCCGCAACGCGTACGGGGGAGGAGCCTGCTCATCACTACGTTGATTCCTGGAGGCTACAGGCAATATTTTTGATGCTCTGTAAGTCTGCACTACTTGAAGTGCTTTACAATGTAAGTGTATATACAGTACATCTGTTTTGTGAGAATAAATAGCCTATTTAAAATAGAGACCCACCGGATTCCTTATATGCTTGGAGAGTGTTTGAAGGCGGTGATAGGAAGGGACATCAGGGGGATGTGGTTATCCCAAAGCGTGTTTGACTCTCAGGAGTCCGATTTCAAGGTGAGCTGCTAATCTTATACCAGTCACTAGGAGCACTTGGAGTGGAGCATGCAGCACTTTTGATCACGTTCACAGATGAAGATTGTTTCGTTTACTATCATGTCACTTCTATATTCACTGTGAACTGGGACTAATATTACCACTTGATGTCACAATTTATTCATTGGTTTTGATAAGATTGATATTTATTTTTGACATTATTTCTACATCGATTGATTTATTCACTTGGCACAGCAATATTATTTATGAATAAAACAGGTGATGGTCTGATCAAACAAAGTAGGAAGATAAATCTGTCTCAATTTTATAAAAAATATAAACAGTTGTAGGGTTAGTTGGTGTATCAGTGTTACAGAGGACTGCAGAAACAGTTTTACACAGGATGAGTTTTACATAGATTTGCAGTAAAGCAGAGGTTAATTCGGTGTATCTGTGAAGGAGCAGAGAAGAGGAGATGAGAAGATGAATTCATGGTCTGTAGCTATGTTTAAATTCCATGCCACTTGTGTCAAAATTGATACTTTGGAGGAAATGGACATGGTAAGAGTACCAATGCCCCCTGGCAAAAGTAGAATAAGTACCTGATTCTGTCTTGAAATCAGACTGAAATTAAGCTTGAATTCTCTTGACTTGGAAGTTGGAAAGCACAATACGCCTTTTCTGCTTTGCTGGCTTATTTTAGAATGTAGAAAAGTCAAAACTTCTGTCAGCTTCTTTGTTTTTTTTTCCTTGTTTTTCCTTTTTGCCAGATTTCTACTCACTTCCTGTCTATTTCGTGGGACTCGGACACAACAGGAAATTGTCATAGTAATAGAGTTGGTATATACAAAGGGCAGATATGGATAGCTTAACCAGCTAAATATCGGGAGGTCATCAACCCAGTGTCATGTAAGATGAGAAAAAAGAATTAGATATAAGAGCGTTAAACCATGACCCCCTGATATTTCAAATCACAATATTTAAACAGACTGTTTATATATAAAAAAGTTATATCTTTATTATAAATCATAAAAAAAAAAAAAAAAAAACATATCAAATCAAAGGGCAACAAAAAGCCCTCAGATATAAAAACAAAAATAAGGTTGATGGTCAGACAGTACAAATTGCCTACACGTTGCGTGGTCACAGCCACTTCTTCAGGGCTTCAGTCTTTTAATGTCTGACTAGATACCCAGTGTTAATAAACACACGTAATCAATGCATAGCAATAGAGAAATGTAAATACAGATACACATATAAAAACCTCCTATCCCATGGAAAGAAAGCGAAGAGAAGAAAAAAAATGAATAAATACACACACACATATATATATATATATAATATTAGGGGGGAGAGTCGAAGAGGAGAAGGGGGGATTGTTTTTATGTTCATTTAGCGATTTGTAATAAAGATATGACTTTTTATATCTAAACAGTCTGTTTAAATATTATGATTTTAAATATCAGGGAGTCTTCGTTTAACGCCCTTTTATCTAATTCTTTTTCCTCGTCAAAACAGGAAATTCCTCTAGTGATGACACATGCAGCAAGTAAAGTGTGTGTGAACCCTACATCTTTTATGGGGGGGGGGGGGGGATTTACTAAAACTGGTGCCCACAGAATCTGGTGCAGCCATGCATGGTAACCTATCAGCTTCTAGGTTTTATTGTCAAAGCATAACTGAAGTTAGAAGCTGAAGTTAGTAGCTGATTGGTTATTATGCACAGTTACACATACACTATATTACCAAAAGTATTGGGATGCCTGCCTTTACACGCACATGAACTTTAATGGCATCCCAGTCTTAGTCCGTAGGGTTTAATATGGAGTTGGCCCACCCTTTGCAGATATAGCAGCTTTAATACTTCTGGTAAGACTGTCCACAAGGTTTAGGAATGTGTCTATGGGAATGTTTGACCATTCTTCCAGAAGTGCATTGGTGAGGTCAGGCACTGATGTGGACAAGAAGGCCTGACTCACAGTCTCCACTCTACTGTAGCAAGCACAAATTAATGAAAAAATGCATGCTTATTCCAATAGAAAGGTGCCAGAACACGCAGTGCATCACCGTTTGTTGCCTATGGGGCTGCATAGGATGCCCAAGCTGACCTGTGTCCACAGCCAAAAGTGCATTCAGTGGGGGATATTAGCATCAGAACTGGACCACAAAAAGCAATGGAAGAAAGTATTTTCAGAGTTTTGAATTGGCCTCTAAATTGTCTTAATCCAATCAAACATCTGTTAGATGTGCCGGAAACACAGGTCTGATCCATGGAGGCCCCAATTCACATCTTACAGGACTTAAAGTGGAAGTACAGCCTAGTGTGAGCACTGAGACAAGGAACAGTTCGGCATCTGTGGTTTTTGTATTTATTTTGAGAACTTGGATGGGAGCAGGGAATGAGTGGGATACTCCTCTGGCTCAACTATATACAAAGAATGGGACACTGAGAAAAATGCCTCTTGACGCTGACTTGACGCTGGCTGAATGCCGGTCAACGCCCGTTGGCTCTTGTCAATACTGATTTGCTGTCTGTGAACTCTCTCTGACTTCTGACACCCCCTTGTGTCTCAAAAGTCCTTTTACACTGCTCCCTTTAGTCTTCACTGACTCAGGTAGCTACATGTGGTCACTGCTGCAACTCTTAACACTTCAGGGCCCAACCGCTGGCACCCCCTTTACTCTTCAGGGTTAACTCTGGCACCCCCTTTACTCTTCAGGGTTAACTCTGGCACCCCCTTTGCTACTACTTTTGCACCGGCTAGCTAGCTCCTGGATCCCTCTGACCTCTCCGGAGTGGTCCCCTCTCCTAGGCAGACCCCAGGGGTAGTTTGCAGTACTCAAGACTCAGAATGCTTTCCTGAAACTCCGGCGCCAACAGCTCCACTTGGCCCTCAGCACACTGGATCCCTCTGCAGCTCAGTTCAGCCCCGTGTCCACTCAAGCAAGTCACATGGGACACCCGTTTTCCTCTGAAAGGAGGAGAGACAGCCGTCACCTCCCTCCTGGGACTCTGCTTCCCGCCAAAGACAACCTGTCATGTGCTCCCCACAGACTTATACCCCCTCCCAGGATGCATTGCGGCAGAATCTGCCCTCACTGGGATAGATACAAGCCCTGGTGTGCTATTGGTCAGGTTTCCTCCACTGTCCAATGAGAGCCCTCATTGTGTGCAGTGGGGAGACTCCCCAACACAACAGGCACACCTGGAAACACATGGCAGCCTAGCTGAATAATATGGACCTGCTGATAAGTAGGCAAGGCCTCCCTTACAATTTACCTAGCACCTACCTTGGAGGGTGCTACATCAGCGTAGTTCAGCCTTATATGTCGAAATGAAAAAATCCAATTTTTTCTCCCTTATTGGGTTGCCGACCTCTTACCGCATATTTACTGTAGCAGTGTGGCTCTCCCAGGCAAACCGACGCAGGTCTACGTCGGTCGCTTGGAGGCAACCAGGGGGCGAGTGCGTGCCACTAGCAGTGCGCTCCCGCAGAGAGAAAAGAGAAGAACGGTCAGCTGTTGTAAACACAGCTGACCGTTCTTCCCCCTGGAATGATTATAGAGCCCCTGTGATCCTTCTATATAGGATCACAGGTCTCTATGGTCATTTCACAAGCCACACCCCCCACAGTTAGAATCACTCCCCTAGGCTCACATTTAACCCCTTGATCACCCACAATGTTCTCCCCTTCCCTGCCAGTGTCATTATTACAGTAACAGTGCATATTTTTAGCACTGATTACTGTAGTAATGTCACTGCCCCCCCCCCCCCCAAAAGTGTCAAAAATGTCAGTCACGGGTCCGATCTGTCCGCCCCAATGTCGCAGTCCTGCAAAAAATCGCAGATTGCCGCCATTACTAGTAAAAAAAATAGTAAAAATGAACCCAATAAAAATGAAATAAATGTTTCCCGTAGTTAGTAGACGCAATAACTTTTGCGCAAACCAATCAAAATATGCTTATTGCGATTGTTTTACCAAAAATATGTAGCAGAAAACAAATTGGCCTAAAATGTTAAAACATTTTGATTTTTAAATTTTTTTGGGGGGAATGTCATATAGCAGAATGTGAAAAATATTGTTTTCTTTTTTTTTTTCAGAATTGTCGCTATTTTTTTGTTTGTAGCGCAAAAAATAAAAATTGCACAGGTGATCAAATATCACTAAAAGAAAGCTCTATTTGTGGGAAAAATTTCATTTGGGTACAGCATTGCATGACCGCGCAATTGTCAGTTAAAGTCACGGAGTGCCAAGTTGAAAAAAGGAATACAGTATAGCTGTGTTGGGCTTTGAATGGGGTCTCAGCTCACCGTCTACAATGACCATAGTAGGGGCAACTACACTACATCTACGTTTCCACTAGTGCGACTTGTCATGCGACTTTGGACACAACAAATTACTTTGAAAGAGTGTAATGTTGGATCTAAGTCACGCGACTTTGAGGTCACAATAGTGGAAAAATAGACTAAAGCTCTGTTTCCACGAGTTTGACTTGTTATGTGACTTTTTACACACAAAGTTGCATGGCAAGTCACAGCCCATTGATTTCAATGGCACCCGTTCCCATCTATGCGACTTTGGAAAGGTACCTGCACTACTTTGATGCAACTTTTATTGCGACTTTGATCTAGCGAGGGTAAAGTTGGATCAAAGTTGCATCAAAGTTGCACTCTAAATCGCAATAGTGGAAACATAGACTAAAGCTTTGTTTCCACTAGTGTGACTTGTCAGGTGGCTTTAAACACACAGTCGCATGAGAATTCACATCCCATTGCTTTCAATGGCACCGTTCCCATCTATGCGACTTTGAAAATCAGCGACCTTAAAAGGTACCTTCACTGCTTTGATGCAACTTTTGATCCAGAGAGTGTAAAGTTGGATCAAAGCTGCACTCAAAGTCGCATCAAAGTCTCACTCCAAAGGTGCACTGTAGCCTAGTGGTTACGTTTCCACTAGTGCGACTCTTAAGTTGTGTGATTTAGAGTGCCACTTTGAGTGCAGCTTTGATCCAACTTTACACTCTCTGGATCAAAGTCGCTTTAAAGTAGTGCAGGTACCTTTTCAAAGTTGTTGATTTTCAAAATGGCATAGATGGGAATGGGTGCCATTGAAATCAATGGGCTGTGACTTTATGTTCAAAGTCGCATGACAAGTCGCACTAGTGGAGACAGAGCCTAAAACTCATTACTCACATGTAATGAGCAATAGAAATGAATCTGTATCCTTCTAAACTTTTAAAAATGTTCCTTTGTACCTTATTTCTTTCAAATATTGTGCAGGTCATGTGACCCCCCTCTCCCTCCCTCTCTCTCTTTTCTTGGAGTATATCATGGGACACAGAGCAGCCATATTCATTTTAATAGGGGTTTAATGCCAACTATAGGTGAATGGACACTGGCAACAAATCAGACAGGAAGTCCCCCCATATTACCCCTCCCATATAAGAAGTACCTCAGTTTTGTAGCAAGCAATAAACATCCCAGACAAGAGGGGAGGGACCTCTGTGTCCCGTGATGTACTCCAAGAAATGGATTTTACAGGTAAGCTGTAGGAAAAATCCATATATCTGTAGCGCACCCCCAGAACCCCCTAGGGCCTAGTGATAACCTTCAGAGGCAGAGAGGGGCTACATACCTCCTGTGGGTGTGGATTGTCAGGCATGGTGGGTAGTGATGCAGGTAAAATAAATGCTGGGCGCCAGTCACTTTTATGCTGAAGTAAAAGAATAGTTTATTTCTTCTCAACAGGACAAGAATAAACAGGGGGAGAGAGGGGTAGGGTCCAGGACACCCTTTAAGAACAGTCTATTAGGCAGACTCCCATTGCAAAAGACAGGTATTCAGACAGCAGTACAGGATAGCAGACCTTGAGAATCATTAGGTATCCATGAGCTTCAGATTGATCTGGGAGACATCTTCTCTCCACTAGACACAATCCCTTTCTGTGGTCTGTACTGTCTGGACAGTTGTCCTCCATAAGAAACAAGCAGGTTACTCACACAGGTTACTGGATGTCTGTGGATGATCTTTCCCATGTGGGTCGCTGGCTCTCCTCAGCAGAATCCCAGGTATCTGACCAGGCCTCAGGCTTCAGGCCTAGTCAGCAGCAAACAGCAGCACACACCCTCCCCCAAGGGGGTCCGGGCGGGAAGAGACCGATTATTGAACCTCCCCTCGCTTAAATAAGATCTCCCACAATGCCGTAGTGACACTGTGATTGGCTGAGAGACACATGGACATTAACAGTTTGTTTAACTGTAATTCTCACTCTAGTGTCAGAGGCAACAGTGCCACCTACTGACGGAAGGGAGAACCGCAGTCAAACCCAGATTAAGAAGGGAAGTTCAATGACCACAGAATAATTACAGCCAAGCTAGTTAAGGCTCAGCAAACTAAATTTAACAGCAACCTTGCATTAAGACAAGGGTGCTACATATCTTTATCGTGCATCACGGGACACAGAGCAGCCATATTCATTACTATATGGGATGTCCCAAAGCAATGCACTTGAGGGGGGGGGACACCATAAAATACCACCATCAGACCACAGAAGATCTACATAGCTGCCTGCAGAACACTGTGGCCAAATGCAGACTCTCCTTGGGTCCTAACATCCACTTGATAGAATCTAGTGAACGTATGCACTGACGACCAAGTCGCAGCTTTGCAAATCTGAGCCACAGAAGTTTGATGGAGAACTGCCCAAGAGGCACCTCGTTTTCTGGTAGAATGTGCCTTTACTGGAAAAGGTGGAACCTTCCCTTTTAAACCATACACCTGGATAATAACCTGGCAAATCCGTTGAGAAATAGTAGATTTAGATTCTGCTTGCTCTTTCCTGGGCCCTTCCGGGAGCACAAACAAAAGGTCGGTATTATGAATCTGAGCTTATCTTTTCAAATAAATATTGAATGCACGTACTACATCAAGAGAATTTAATAACGTTTTCTCCACTGTTTGAGGATTTAGAAAGAAGGAAGGCAGTATAATGTCCTGATTCAAATGAAAAGCGGACATCACCAAGCGGCAAAAAACCAACCTGGGTGTGGACGTAGAATCACCCTATCTTGATGCAATATCAAGATTGGCTCTTTACAAGAGAGAGCTGCTAATTCTGATACTCTTCTGGCTGAAGTTACTGCAGCCAAAAAGACCAATTTTCTGGTTAACAGAACCAGAGGGATATGCCACATGGGCTCAAAATTATGTTTTTGTAAAACTGCCAGCACCAAATTTGGATCCCAATGACACAATGGTGGCCTCACTGATGGAAGCATACATTGCACCCCTTGAACAAAGGTTTGGACTTAGGAATGCGAAGTAATCGGTCTCTGGAAAAAAACGATAAGGCTGAAATTTGACCCTTAATAGTGCCTAATTCTAATTTCAGATCTACACCTGCTTGCAAGAAGGCTAGAATTCTCCCAGTCATGTATTTGCAGGAATGCAATTTCCTGTCCTCACACGAGATTGATGACCAGATGACTCTGTAATAAATGCTTCTAGAGACCGGTTTTCTAGCATTTATCAAGGTAGAGACTGCAGGGCCAGACGTCCTGACGAAGCTGATTGGTCAGCGAAATGCATCGACGTCACACTACCTGTCTGCTGTGTCTCACCTGAGCTCTCGTCAGCCTGGAGGATGAGAGGTCGAGATTGAATGTCTGCCTTTTATTTTCGAGCTATTTGGAGATGCCATGGACTCTGCAGTTTTTCGGTACTGATCTACCATAAATTTGCTGATCCATCCACTACGAGTCCTGCGAGGTACCTTCATTTTTAGTGCTTCTCTTTTTGTGTGCATGCCCTATGGGCTCTGCATCGACCCCCACCACCTCTATTCCTGGAGTGTTCACTCGGCCATTTGATCCAGGGCCAATCCCAGTGTCAGACTCTGTACATGTGCCTGCAATGGTGAATATATCCTTTATTCCAGCCTTGGAGACCCGCACTGAATGGTTCCATCTTCAGTGCTATTAGTGATAACTTTGCATCATTGTATCCTGTGAGTTACAGCTTTCCAGTTTCTGCTAATATTCAGAAGCAGTATAGCTCTAAGTGTGTGGTCATCATGACTTTGAAATATTTGCTTTCCAATTTTGGAGACGCGCACTGAGTGGATGCACTGATCTGCGGAGGTTTTCTGTTACTCACTATATTGCACCTATTTACGTGCTGTTCTATGACTCTTGCTGCATCAGGTGCTACATGATTGCTACACATTTACTGGCCTCCGAAGTATATACTGGATCACTCTAAAGTGTTTGGGCTGTTCGATGGAAGCAAATTACTGAGAAGCACTCTCTGGCATGCAATTTTCCAAAGGTACCCCGCTGGACGGTATGGACGGTATCAGTTTTCATCATTAATTGACTTTGTTGTGTCCTTTTCAGCTCCATAGCTCATTGGCTTTAGCACTTGTGGAGGGATTTATCTCTCCATGTGGGACATTGTTCTCTTCATTCCATTTAGAGTATCGGTTCCTCGTTGTGCCTCTCAGAAGGAACTGGTTATATGAATACACTGTTTATTGCCTAGTTCACACTTACCCCATTCATTTATTTATTATATGGATATTGGAATTTTTTATGTGATTATGCTAGGCTCCTTTCTGTCCATCACTGGAATTGTTAGAGCCCCCTCTTTTTATGCTATTTCTCTTTGAGATATGGCCTTGCTGTGCATTTCCTGCTTAATGAGGTAATGCTTTACTTCCAGTGTTAGACAGGCTCCATCTTGTTGGCTGGCTTACCACGCCCAGACAGTACTGGTCCCTTGCCGAATTGGTTGGGACGTGCAATTTTGGTCTGCCTGTGTGTGTGTATCTATCCAGCAGCTATTCATCATATTTAGCTCAGTGCCTGGATCCTTCACTGGTTTCAGCCGATATCCATCCTTGCATGTGTAAGGGTCCTGACACTGATTGGCTTTGGGTGATAGCCCTGGTTTGACCCATGATTTTGATTTGATGATCTTGGTTATCAATTATTCTATATATGCTCTTTTGGTGGTTCGCAGCAGTATGTGTGTGGGGTGCATGTGTTCTTGTTTTTAATGACAATATAGTCTGTTTTTTACTGTGATCAAGGGGAAGGTTCGGTGCCTTTTTTTCTTTCACATTGGATTACATTGTATATTTCTAATAAATTATTGTCATTTTGATATACAGTGGGTACGGAAAGTATTCAGACCCCCTTAAATTTTTCACTCTTTGTTATATTGCAGCCATTTGCTAAAATCATTTAAGTTCATTCTTCTTCCTCATGAATGTACACACAGCTCCCCATATTGACGCAAAAACAGAGAATTGTTGACATTGTTGCAGATTTATTAAAAAAGAAAAACTGAAATATCACATGGTCCTAAGTATTCAGACCCTTTGCTGTGACACTTATATATTTAACTCAGGTGCTTTCCATTTCCTCTGATCATCCTTGAGATGGTTCTACACCTTCATTTGAGTCCAGCTGTGTTTGATTATACTGATTGGACTTGATTAGGAAAGCCACACACCTGTCTATATAAGACCTTCCAGATCACAATGCATGTCAGAGCAAATGAGAATCATGAGGTCAAAGGAACTGCCTGAAGAGCTCAGAGACAGAATTGTGGCAAGGCGCAGATCTGGCCAAGGTTACAAAAAGATTTCTGCTGCACTTAAGGTTCCTAAGAGCACAGTGGCCTCCATAATCCTCAAATGGAAGACGTTTGGGACGACCAGAACCCTTCCTAGAGCTGGCCGTCCGGCCAAACTGAGCTATCGGGAGAGAAGAGCCTTGGTGAGAGAGGTAAAGAAGAACCCAAAGATCACTGTGGCTGAGCTCCAGAGATGCAGTCAGGAGATAGGAGAAAGTTGTAGAAAGTCAACCATCACTGCAGCCCTCCACCAGTCGGGGCTTTATGGCAGAGTGGCCCAACGGAAGCCTCTCCTCAGTGTAAGACACATGAAAGCCCGCATGGAGTTTGCTAAAAAACACCTGAAGGACTCCAAGATGGTGAGAAATAAGATTCTCTGGTCTGATGAGACCAAAATAGAACTTTTTGGCCTTAATTTTAAGCGGTATGTGTGGAGAAAACCAGGCACTGCTCATCACCTGTCCAATACAGTCCCAACAGTGAAGCATGGTGGTGGCAGCATCATGCTGTGGGGGTGTTTTTTCAGCTGCAGGGACAGGACGACTGGTTGCAATCGAGGGAAAGATGAATGCGGCCAAGTACAGGGATATCCTGGACAAAAACCTTCTCCAGAGTGCTCTGGACCTCAGACTGGGCCGAAGACAATGACCCTAAGCACACAGCTAAAATAATGAAGGAGTGGCTTCACAACAACTCCGTGACTGTTCTTGAATGGCCCAGCCAGAGCCCTGACTTAAACCCAATTGAGCATCTCTGGAGAGACCTAAAAATGGCTGTCCACCAACGTTTACCATCCAACCTGACAGAACTGGAGAGGATCTGCAAGGAGGAATGGCAGAGGATCCCCAAATCCAGGTGTGAAAGACTTGTTGCATCTTTCCCAAAAAGACTCCTGGCTGTATTAGATCAAAAGGGGGCTTCTACTAAATACTGAGCAAAGGGTCTGAATACTTAGGACCATGTGATATTTCAGTTTTTCTTTTTTAATAAATCTGCAACAATGTCAACAATTCTGTGTTTTTCTGTCAGTATGGGGTGCTATGTGTACATTCATGAGGAAGAAGAATGAACTTAAATGATTTTAGCAAACGGCTGCAATATAACAAAGAGTGAAAAATTTAAGGGGGTCTGAATACTTTCCGTACCCACTGTATTTCTGTGTCATTATTTTTTGTTAGGGAACTATTTCATTTATACCCTGTTTACCCTGTGTGCTTTAGGGCCTTCCCCCTCTTTGGTTCTGGTTGTCCCTGTTTTTTCTAACTGCATGGCCAGATATACCCTGCTCTTTCAAGATCATGGCTTCAATAGCCAAGCTGCCCAATTTAGAGACTGTAAGGCAGGGTGGAATATCAGACCTTGAGGGAGCAAGTCCAGACATAGTAGAAGAACTCAAAGCCCGGCCACTGCCAGTTTTAGAATTTGTGCATACCAAAATCTCCTGGGCCATGCTGGAGCCACCAGGATTACTGGTTTCCCCTCTACCTGTATTTTGCGTAAAAGATGCGGCAGCAGCTGCACCATAGGAAAAGCATACATCAGGGTAAATTCCTCCCACTTAGTCACCAAGGCATCTACTCCGATTCCGAGTGAATCCCTGTTCCTGGACACAAATCTATTCAACTTGTTGTTGAACCTGGATGCCAACAGATCTACATCTGGGATCCGCGAATGTTGGCAGATCAATGCAAAGATATTGGGGTGTAAGGACCATTACCCCGGAAACATCTGTTGACGACTCAGAAAGTCTGCCAGCTAGTTTTCTATTCCTGGAATGAAAACCGCTCATAGGCATGGAACAAATTTCTCTGCCCAGGATAGCATGAGATTCACCTCCTTCTGGGCTGACTGACTTTTGGTGCCTCCCTGATGGTTAATATAAGCCACAGCTGTGGCATTGTCAGATTGTACCCTGACAGGGTAATCCCAAAGTCTGGGCGTCTAGTACTTTAAAGCCCCAAAAACTGCTTGGCTTTCCAAGATATTGATCGGAAGACTCTTTTCTACCCAAAACCCCTTTCCCTGAACAGTGGCTTCCTCCAGAACTTCTCCCCAGCTGGAGAGACTGGCGTCTGTAGTCACTATTTTCCAGACTACTGGAAGAAAGGATTCCCCTTTTTCAAAATTTATGGTTAACAACCACCAACTTAGACTCTGGCGTACTCTTGGTACTAGAGAAATGTACCCATTTAGGAACTGGACCTTTCTGGCCCATGCTGACAGAATGTTGTTCTGTAAAGGTCTGGCATGGAATTGAGCATAGGGGACTGCTGTGAAGGAGGACACCATATTCCCTAATAACCTCATGCAAAAACGTGCAGAAGGATACTTTTTCCTTCTTACGGACCGAACCAGATCCTTCAGGTCTGTGACCTTTCTTGTTGGCAAGAATACCTTTGCTTGTATTGTATCCACAAGGAAACCCAGATATTCCAGATGCTGGACCAGCTGTAATGCGGACTTTGCCAAGTTCAGAATCCAACCCAGACATTCTAAGAACTGAACTGTACGGAACATATTTTCCGGCTTAGAGCCAAAGCCGATTGTTCTATTAGTAATAGATCATATAGATATCCTATCACTGATATCCTTTGAGACTTTAGAGCAGCCAATACTGGAGCTAGGATCTTTGTGAACACTCTTGGAGCAGTGGCCAACCTGAAGAGCAGAGCCACAAACTGAAAATGACGGTTTTCTACTGCAAAGCATAAAAACCTTTGATGGGCCTGAAAAATAGGCACGTAAAGGTAGGCATCCTTGATGTCTATGGATGTTAGAAATTCCTCTCCCTGAAGGGAGGCCATGACTGAGAGAATTGACTCAATTCGGAAAGTATGAATGTTTAGAAACCTCTGTAATTACTCTTTGGGACCTTAAATGGTCAATAGCCAGAAACAGAGATCTTCATTATAGAGGATCTGCAGATATGTTTGACTTTACAAACCGAGGATGCGGGAACACCCAAAATTCCAGTTTGTACCCCTGCGAGATAGTGGAAATAACCCTGTTGTCTTGAGTTATTTCTACCCAGACCTCCGAGAACTGTAGCAGCCTTCCTCCCACTCGACTGAGTGGGGGCGACCCTTCACAAGGTAAATTTAGAGCTAGACTTGATAGGTCTCTGGGCCCAGGGTTTCTTCTGCCCTTGCCCTGAAGGCTTGGTTCTAGATCCAGATGGCTGGGGCCACCGCAACTGCCTGGTATTAGAAGCACTGGTTGTCTGAGTGCTTGGAATCTTAAAAGTAGGATGTTTGTTTTTCCTTTTAACAGGTAGAAATGCACTATTCCCCCCCCCCCCCCCAAATTTTTGGATATTATTATCCAGATCATCTCCAAATAGGCGTTCTCCATGAAAGGGAAAACCTGCCAGCAACTTTTTACACGGTAATTCCACAAACCAGCTTTTTAGCCACAGGATTCTGCGCATGCTAACTGACAAAAGAGCAACATGTGACATTTGTTGTATGGAGTCTTTAGGAGCATCTACTGTGAAACAAAGTTCTAGGTAGATCTGCCAAATGTTCCACAGACTCTTCTTGAGAAGGAATCATCTTAATACGGTCTTTTAAAGACTGAAAAACTCCTATAGCTGCCACTGCTGGTTGTATTGCAGACCCTGCAACAGTAAAGGAGGCTTTTATCAAATATTCCAACTTCTCACCAGCTGGATCTTTAAAATCCTGGGCATTATCCACAGGACAAGTTAAACTTATGTTAAATTAAAAAATGGCCGCATCAACAGCGTGTATACTCCATTTTCTTCTTCTGCATCCTTTGCCCAATCCTGAACTAAATTAGGGGGTGGCTCAGGTGAGGGGGATCTATCATGTTTCCTCCCTCCTTACATAGCTACAATCATGACAGCAATCTTACCCTTAAGGTTGGCCAACGCCGATGCCAAATCATCCTTAGTGACGTAGGCTGCGACAGAAGCACTGGATGTGGCTACTATGCCTGACAACCGTAATGGCTCAGATTGGCTAGTAGCCTCTGGCCCTTCAGGGGAGGAAGCACGGCTAGGATCTTCTAGCCCTGATGGTGGCATCACAGTGCCCCTTCTAACTGTGCCCCCCCCCCCCTACTCCTCTTTCGGGTGGACATTGCTCTTAGGCAAGACAAACTTGAGGTATTAGCTTTAGTGTACTCAAGGTTTGTGCCAAGCTATACAGCTTATCACAGCACTGATTATCCCAAAGTAACAGAATCTGTCGGTGCCTGTAAACATGCACCACAGTGACGCATGCACCCAGCTGCTGCTGCTCTGCGTTCCCTCTAGCCTCTGACAGAGGCTTGCACGTGGAAACACTTCTTTAAGAAATCGCACCTTTTGCGCTTGTACTGCACATGTGCGGCATGCTACAGGCACGGCCGCATCCACGTGCACACCAATCGCATCAAGACATGCCCCTCTTGGCTCCATGTAACGCTTGAGCTTAAATGGCAAAAATTTGCACGTGCACCTGGACAATCCTTCACCACAGACACATCACTGGAGGCGCTGCCTGATCTGGAGCCTTCCTGGGAGATGAAAACGTTGGCACTTTCGTGCCAAGGCGAAAACCTGCGCACCAAACAACATGGGGTGAAAGCAGATTAAGCAAGCAAGGTGCGCTTTATCACAGCTGATGCACCTACTGTTTTAGATGAACAACATAGGCTGAGAGCAATATGTTTAACCACCTCCTTCAGAAGCCTATTCTGACACTTCGCTCCTACTGTACATGTAAAAATCTACTTTTTTTGCTAGAAAATTACTTAGAACCCCCAAACATTATAAATATATATATATATATATTTTTTTTTTTTTTTTTAGCAGAGACCCTATAGGAAAAATGGTGTGTGTTGCAATTTTTTATGTCACAAAGTATTTGCGCAGCGGTTTTTCAAACGCAATTTTTTGGGAAAAAAAAACACATTCATGAATAAAAAAAACAAAACAATAAAGTTAGCCCAATATTTTTGTATATTGTAAAAGATGATGTTACGGCAAGTAAATAGATACCTAACATGTCATGCTTCAAAATTCCCCATAGGTGACGCTTTAAATGCCTTTACAGATTACCAGTTTTGTAGTGGCACAGGAAGTCTGGTGCTAGAATTATTGCTCTCTCTCTGATGTTTGCGACAATACCTCACGTGTGGTGCGATCACGGTACATATGCGTGTGGGAGTAACATATGCGTTCGCATTTGCGCGTAAGCACGGTGGGACAATGGTGCTTTAAATTTTTTTAATTTATTTATTCAATGCATTTTTTTTCAACTTTTCTTTCCATTTTCTTTTTTGTACAAACTGTATTGCTACCACAAGGGATAAACAAGATCCCTTGTGATAGCATGGGCCATGTCCTCTTTATGGAGAGATTTGGGGTCTATTAGACCCCAAATCTCTCCACTGGCCCCCCCTGCAGCTGATAGGACTGAGATTGGTCTGATAAGCTGCTTCTCTGTCCGCTGGTGGCTAGGTAAACAAAGGGGAGGAACCGGCAGTGATGAATACTCATTGCTCCCGGTTTTCAGGGTTACAGAGAGAGGGGAATGACATCAGTTCCTCTCTCTCTGTCCCAGGCAGCCATTGCCACTGGCCGCATCTCTCCTAGCCTCTGCGATGGGACTAGAGAGCCTGGGAGAGGTGGCAGTGACGGGAAGAGGGGTGGGACCTCCTTCCTCCACGCGCAGAAGTGATTGAGTGGCTAATTAGCCACTCAGATCACTTCTGCCTTCTACAGAATCGCTGGCTGAAAATCATGGTACCAGAATGATGCCTGTAGGTGCAGGCATAATCCCGGTATAACCACTGAAAAACAAAGACCTACGGGTACGTCCTTGGATGGGAAGTGGTTAAACAAATAAGGTGTGCTTTGACACAACTGATTCACCTACTGTTTTGCACAGGGAGAGAGCAAAAATATGTTTAAACAAACAAGGTGTTCTTTGACATAGCTAATACACCTACTATCTCTTGTAGAGACCCAACATGGCACTCGGTATCTGTTATTCGTAAAGGGAACAGTGCATAAAAATAGTTTTACAAATATTTTTCAAGTGGACTTACCAGTCCTGCCGCAAGATAATAATAAGAATCCAATCTTCACCCACCACGGTGAGTTTCTGTCACTTGCCGACCTTCAAGGACTGGGTCCCCTTGATTTGAGGGGCCACTCCCTTGGACCTGTAGAGCACCCTGCGGGAGTGCCTTTGGGGTTGGTTTTACCAAGGGTCCAGATCCCAGGGTCCAGTGCCTAAAAAGGATAACCTTACAGGCAAAACCTTGTATCTCCTTTCCCGAGGCTCAGGTACCATCCTTTTAGTCTTTGACTTTTTTTGAATGGATCTGATGGCTAATCCCTTTAGATTCAGAGATCTTTGATCAGGGTTTGTAGCATAATCTTCTTTCTTCTTCTGTGAAAAAAAACACAAAAATGTTGAGAGCTTCTCCTCCGTGATTTTAAGACACTGACGAAAAAACGGAGGTGCTTCCTTTATGGGAGGAGTTATATGGGTTTACATTGTGTCTAGTTTGTTGCCGGTGTCCATTCACCTATAGGTGCCGGATAACCCATATAGTAATGAATATGGCTGTTCTGTGTCCGGTGATGTACAGAAAACTGGATATAATTCTCTCACAACATCATAAATCTATTCTCTTCCACAATAAATGGGACAACTACATTGCCTATGTACTACCAGCCTCAGAGACTCACCCTCTGTGGGTTGTGTCCTGGATCAGGGAAATACCTTCCAATACTCCCACCAACCCCTCTTCTGAACTCCGCCACGGCTCCACTGACTCATCTGCCCTGATAGTGCTCTCAAGATGTTTGCATCTTCAGTAATGTTCACCATAATATATTCATCATACAACATGTTCTGATGTCCTGTCCTAAATAGTTTGGTACCTGCCTACTCCTTAGTTAGTTTATGTTAGCTTGCTTGATATATCTGAGCTCACTGTTAGCGCAAAGCTTGTCAATCCAGGCCTGGGTTCCCCCTCTTTCACCCATTCCCCCTGTCCTCTCCCCCTCCCTACTTCCTCTTCTCTTTCTCCTTGTTTTCTCTCTTCCTCATTCCCCCTGGACCCTCTTCCCCCCGATACCCGGATACTTGTCTGCATATGCTTTTGTGTTTTCTTCTTTTGTACCACCTTTACAGAACGTATTTTGTTGGTGCAACTGAAATCCAATAAAATCTTATAAAAAATAAATAAATAAGGCTGGTTTAGGCATTCCTGTTACTACACCCTTACAGGTATATATCTGCAGAGTAATGCCTCGTACACACGCAACGATTATCGGCCGACCGATCGTCCGACTTTTGTCCAGAGTGGTGTTTTGTTGGTTGGAATGTGCCTAGACTGCACACAAATTTTCTCGGCCAACAAAAATCTACTTCTGAAGTGATGTCATGTGCTGGTTTACTTTCCGTGTGTTTTTTCTTCTCTGAGCATGCCCAGTCTTGCTCATCAGATTTTTGTCTGCCGAAATCTGTACTTACTGACAGAAAATCGTCCGTTGTGTTGACAGCCAACAAAAATTTTATAACCTGCACACCAGATTTTATCGGTTGTCAAAAGCATCATACTAACAAGCCGAAAATCGGCTGATCGGACGTTGGAAAATTCACGGCCAACTATCGACGCATGTGTACGGGGCATTAGAGAGGAGTGAGATTTGGTGATGTCACTATCATACTCCTCACTGTTCTCCTTGCTGGAGGCTCTGACATGGGAAAGCAAAGCCCTGCCTCAACCAAATATGGCTGTTTGCATACAGATAACAGAACATAAAAAAGGTAAGTCAGTAATAGGGAAAGATCAGATGCAGAGAAACCACAGGCAATAGTGGTCACTAGTTCCTTGCTTTTTGCTTGCCTTTTTTGGGCACATTTTTCACAGTTCAGTTCATCTTTAATGCAGTTGTATGATCATTCAAAAGTGTGGAATCAAAAAAAAGTTCTAAAAATATATAACTGGATTCATTTAACTAGATTAAATTGTGTTTTTATTTATGCTACAGATTAAACTGCATTGAGCTTCAGCCTGAAAATATCTATTGCGCATACACAAAGCTGCTGATATTTAGCATATTCACCAACAAAGCAGAGCTACACAACAATAATCCTAAGCACAGAATCTTTTTCTCTACTCTCTTTTAAGAAGAGCATATAATTGGCGACTCGGCGAGTAGCAGCAGCATTGTATTTATAACTACTGTGTGATCTCGCCCTGATGGCAAATGTGAAGTGCTTTGCAGGTGTGATCACTTTTCTGGTATGTGTGAGATCGGGATCGGCCTTTCCTGTAAACCACGTGCAGTGCAAAAAATAGGCAGTGAAAAGAAAATTGAATCCAGAAATCTCAAAAGACTGAAATACAGACATTACTAATGTTATTTGTAAGGATGTGAATTTTGGTTGTTAGTTTTGACTATTCTGGAGTATTGGTAACATATGCTGCAAAGAAGAGAATATAAGTGAACATTCTTTATTCCTCCTGTAGATCAACCCCCACAGCATTGAGACAAGCTTTATAATTTGCCCCTCATGTCATTGACAATTGATAAATAATTATTAATCTGCTAATGCTGTCTATAAAACAAAGCTGCTGATTAGTGAGGACCTAAAGCCTTGTACATACGCACAGATTGTTGGCCAACTAATCGGCCAACTTTTGTCCAGTGTTGTTTGTTGGTTGAAATGTGCTCCAGACTTGCACTGGACTTTTGTTGGCCAACAAAAACCAACCAACTTCAGAAGTGATGTCATGTGATGGTTGACTTTCCCTGTGTTTTTTCTTCTCTGAGCATGCCCAGTCTTGCTTATCTGATTTTTGTCTGACGAAATCTGTACTGACTGAGGAACAATCGGCCCTTTTTTGTTGGCCAACAAAAGTTTTATAGCATGCACACCAGATTTTTTTCGGCCGAAAATTCGCAGTTGGTTGTCAGAAGCATCATACTAACAAGCCTACAATCGGCAGATCGGACGTTGGCCAACAATTTACGGCCAACAATCTGTGCGTGTGTACGGGGCTATAGTAATATTACCCTCCCTGTAATGCTTCAGCCCACCACTGGTAGGGTTTCCAGTGTTCTGTCTGAAACACAACATAGTCTTCATTAACCGCTTCCATACAGAGCAGTTAGACCCCCTTCCTGCCCAGACCAATTTTCAGCTTTCAGCACTCTCACACTTTGAATGACAATTGCTCAGTCATGCTACACTGTAACCAAACAAAATTTTTATCATTTTTTTCACACAAATAGAGCTTTCTTTTGGTGGTATTTGATCACAACTGGGGTTTTTTTTTTCGTGATATAAGCAAAAAAATAGCAAAAATTTTGAAAAAAAAACACTTTTTTTTAGTTTCTATTATAAAATTTTGCAAAAAATAATTTTTTCTTCATACATTTGGGCCAAAATTTATACTTCTACATATCTCTGGTAAAATTAACCCAAATTAGTGTATATTATTTAGTCTGTGTGAAAGTTATTGAGTCTAGAAGCTATGGTACCAATTACTGAAAATTGATCACACCAGATGTACTGACGGCCTATCTCCTTTCTTGAGGCCCTGAAATGTCAGGATAGTACATATACCCCCCAAATGACCCCTTTTTGTAAAGTAGACAGTCCAAGGTATTTAGTAAGAGGCATGGTGAGTTTTTTGAAGTTATAATTTTTTCCCACAATTCTTGGGAAAATGAAGAAAAACATTTTTTTTTTCTTTTTTTTCCAAAAACGTTGTCAATTTATAAGCTATTTCTAACACATAGCATGTACACAGCAAAAATGACACCCCAAAATGCATTCTGCTACTCCTTCTGAATATGGTGATACCACATGTGTGAGACTTTTACATAGCCTGGCCACAAAAAGAGACTCCACGTCCAAGTAGCACCATAAGGCGTTTTAGGAGCATAAATACACATAAAACTTTCTTACTACCTATCACACTTTTCAAGGCCCTAGAGCACCAATACAATGGAAAAGTCCACAAAATGACCCCATTTTGGAAAGCAAACACTCCAACGTATATTCTATGAGGCATTATGAGTCCTTTGAACATGTAATTTTTTTCCACAAGTTTTTGGAAAATGTGGGAAAAAAATAAAAACTTTTTTTTTTTTACACAAAGTTGTCAATTTATAGGATATTCCTAACACATAGCATGTACATAGCAAAAATGACACCCCAAAATACATTCTGCCACTCCTCCTGAGTATGGCAATACCACATGTGTGAGACTTTTTCACAGCCTAGCCATATAGAGGGGCCCAATATCCAAGGAGCATCATCATGCCTCCTAGCCACTTGCCTAGGCCTATTTTTGACATTTGGTGTTTACAAGCTAAAATCAGTTGTTTTTGCTAGAAAACTACTTAGAACCCCAAAACATTATATATATTTTTTTTAGCAGAGACCCTAGAGAATAAAATGGAGATTATTGCAATATTTTTTATCACACCGTATTTGCGCAGCGGTCTTCCAAATGCAATTTTTTTGGAAAAAAAAATCACTTTTTTGAATAAAAAAATAAGAAACCAGTAAAGTTAGCCCAATTTTTTTCCATAATGTGAAAGATAATGTTACGCCGAGTAAATAGATGCCCAACATGTCATGCTTCAAAATTGCGCACGCTCACAGATTGGTGACAAACTTTGGTACTTAAAAATCCCCATAGGCGACACTTTAAAAATTTCTACAGGTTGCTATCTTAGAGTTACAGATGAGGTCTAGGGCTCAAATTATTGCTCTTGCTCTAACGATCGCGACAATACCTCACATGTGTAGTTTGAACACTGTTTACATATGTAGGCGGGGTTTCCGTATGCGTTCGCTTCTGCGCGCGAGCTCACGGGGACAGGGCGCTTTAATTTTTTTTTTTTTTTTACTATTTATTTTATTTATTATTTTTTATTTTTACACTGTTTTTAAAAAAAAAAAAAAAATTGATCATTTTTATTTCTATTACAAGAAATGTTAACACTACTTTACTTACATTACTTGTAATAGAAAAAGGCGCGACAGGACCTCTTTTTTGTGAGATCTGGGGTCAAAAAGTCCTCAGATCTCACAAGTACACTAAAAGATAGAAAAAAAAAAAATTAAAAAAAATTAAATAAAATGAAAAAAAAAAAAAAGGGACCTTTAAACTGGTTGCTAGGCAATGACGTTTGCCGTAGCTCCGGTCCTCCAAGACCATAGAGTCGAGTGAGGGCAAGCTTGCCCTCACTCGACATCCTGTCTGTGAGGATCTGGGACCGGTAAGCGGGGAAAAGGACCAGAATGCGGCGGGGGGGGGGCACCTCTTCCGCCACCCCGGAAGGGTCATCCCGCGGCGAATCCGCCGCTGGGACCACCCTTATCGGAAAGCCAACCGTTATCTGCTGCCATAACACTGGTATTTAGGTTTAAACGGAGGACGTATATAAACCTTTTTGGACTTAGACATGGTGGCTGTATGAAGGGTGACAGGTACTCGGGTACTTTGCTGGGCAGGTGACAGGTACTCTGGTACTGATGAGCAAGTGGCAGGTACTCGAGTACTCCGATAGGCAGGTGACAGGTACTCGGGTACTCTTATGGGCAGGTGACAGGCAGGTGATAGGTACTGATGAGTAGTACTGATACTGATAGGTGATACTGATACTGTACTGATGGGTACAGATGATCAGTACTGATACTGATAGGTGATAGGTACTGATGGGTACTGATGAGTACTGATGAGTAGTGATGGGTACTGATGAGCAGGTGGCAAGTACTCAGGTACTTCAGGTGTCAGGTACTCTGATGAGCAGGTGGAAGGTACTCGGGTACTCTGATGGGTAGGTGACAGGTACTCGGGTACTCTGATGGGTAGGTGACAGGTACTCGGGTACTCTGATGGGTAGGTGACAGGTACTCGGGTACTCCGATGACGGGTACTCGGGTACTCCGGTGATGGGTACTCAAAGTACCAGAGTACCTGTCATCAGAGTACCCGAGTACCTGTCATCAGAGTACCCGAGTACCCGTCATCAGGGTACCCGAGTACCTGTCATCAGAGTACCCGAGTACCTGTCACCAGCCCATCAGAGTACCCGAGTACCTGTCATCAGAGTACCCGAGTACCTGTCATCAGAGTACCCGAGTACCCGTCATCAGAGTACCTGTCATCAGAGTACCCGAGTACCTGTCATCAGAGTACCCGAGTACCTGTCATCAGAGTACCCGAGTACCTGTCACCAGCCCATCAGAGTACCCGAGTACCTGTCATCAGAGTACCCGAGTACCTGTCATCAGCCCATCAGAGTACCCGAGTACCTGTCATCAGAGTACCTGATGGGCTGATGACAGGTAATCGGGTACTTTGATGGGCTAGTGACAGGTGCTTTTTATTGGGGGGGCAATCAGTGTGGTTGGCGTGCACTGTACTTGGTAACTAGCTGTTACCACAATCTCCTCCTCACACAGGATCAGTGTGTGAGGAGAAGAACACGGTGACAGCTAGTTACCTGTTCTCTGTTGACATTTGTGACCGGCTGTGATTGGACACAGCCGATCACGTGGTAAACAGCCAATTTCATTGGCTGTTTACCTTGATCGGGGTTGGGCTCAGTCCGAGGGACGAGCCTCACCCCCGATCGCCGCGCTGCGCGCCCCCGGGGGCGCGCAGTAGCGGCGAGACCGGGCGGACGTCATATGACATCCGCCCGGATGGAGAAAGGATTCCTGCCGACGTCATTTTATAATGGTGCGGTAGGGAAGGGGTTAAACAGTTATCTTCATTTCTCACTTCCACCAATAGACAACATTTATTTTTGAGGATAGTGGGTAGTGGCATGCAAAACCTTCTATTTGCCCGGTGGCAAACTCTACACCCAGAACCATTGGCATCCTAATATCACATTGATCCATTTACTCCAAACTGCATACAGCTGTTTCAGGCTTGTTTAGTCCTCAACAAAACAGTTCATGGAAACAACAGCCTGTAAAGCATGGCTTGGGGGGCAATGAAAAGTATAACCAGAGAAGTTATGGTGAGGAGGGCCAAAAGGAAAAAGCCCTTTATGGGTCTGTACATTGTGTATATCACCACCTGCTTATTTGTGTACAACTTGAAAACTCCAATAAAGAAGAGCCAACAGCCTGGTAAAGCTTTAATTTCCTATTAAATAAAGAAATACCATATTCAATGCACATTACAGCTTCCAAAATAAAAACGTTGCCTAACTTCAGCTCCTTGGCTTAAGAATCCACACCTATTTCGCACAGGGAATTGATTCTACTTGTCAGTAAAAATAAAATTACATTTCTTATTGACTTTAAAAGCTTTGCTTTATACACACAAGCACTGGTTGTATTTCTGATTATTACCTCTATGCAGCTGGGTTGCAGAATCCTGGGGTGTAGAGCATAAAACAGCCTCTGTGCTCTGCTAGGAAATATTTACATACATAAAATTTTAGCTTTTAAAGACTAAAGGAGCTAAAAAAAATACTGAGTAGTAGAATGGGGATATTTTTTTCTAAAGTTAAAAATGATTCCAAACATTTTATTCGTATAGTGAGATAGTTTTGGAGACAAAGTTTGTCTTTTAACATTTTTAAACCTGTGTGGACCTTAAACATATGTTAGCTTTCAGAAATAGGAACATATATTTTTTCAACCATTAACAGAAGATTTATATGGTGCATTTCTGGCACTAGTGCACACTGTGTATACAGTGCCTTGTGAAAGTATTCGGCCCCCTTGAACTTTGCAACCTTTTACCACATTTCAGGCTTCAAACATAAAGATACAAAACTGTATTTTTTTGTGAAGAATCAACAAGTGGGACACAATCATGAAGTGGAACAAAATTTATTGGATATTTCAAACTTTTTTAACAAATAAAAAACTGAAAAATTGGGCGTGCAAAATTATTCAGCCCCCCTTAAGTTAATACTTTGTAGCGGCACCTTTTGCTGCGATTACAGCTGTAAGTCGCTTGGGGTATGTCTCTATCAGTTTTGCACATGGAGAGACTGAAATTTTTGCCCATTCCTCCTTGCAAAACAGCTCGAGCTCAGTGAGGTTGGATGGAGAGCGTTTGTGAACAGCAGTTTTCAGTTCTTTCCACAGATTCTCGATTGGATTCAGGTCTGGACTTTGACTT
Source organism: Pelophylax lessonae (assembly GCF_965119305.1). Taxonomy (NCBI): domain Eukaryota; kingdom Metazoa; phylum Chordata; class Amphibia; order Anura; family Ranidae; genus Pelophylax; species Pelophylax lessonae. The sequence goes on along the minus strand of NC_138772.1, from coordinate 499,508,315 downwards.
GGCCATTCTAACACCTGGATATGTTTATTTGTGAACCATTCCATTGTAGATTTTGCTTTTAGTTTTGGATCATTGTCTTGTTGGAAGACAAATCTCTGTCCCAGTCTCAGGTCTTTTGCAGACTCCATCATATTTTCTTCCAGAATGGTCCTGTATTTGGCTCCATTCATCTTCCCATCTAATTTTAACCATCTTCCCTGTCCCTGCTGAAGAAAAGCAGGCCCAAACCATGATGCTGCCACCACCATGTTTGACAGTGGGGATGGTGTGTTCAGGGCGATGAGCTGTGTTGCTTTTACGCCAAACATAACGTTTTGCATTGTTTCCAAAAAGTTTGATTTTGGTTTCATCTGACCAGAGCACCTTCTTCCACATGTTTGGTGCGTCTCCCAGGTGGCTTGTGGCAAACTTTAAACAACACTTTTTATGGATATCTTTAAAAAATGGCTTTCTTCTTGCCACTCTTCCATAAAGGCCAGATTTGTGCAGTATACGATTAATTGTTGTCCTATGGACAGAGTCTCCCACCACAGCTGTAGATCTCTGCAGTTCATCCAGAGTGATCATGGGCCTCTTGGCTGCATCTCTGATCAGTCTTCTCCTTGTATGAGCTGAAAGTTTAGAGGGACGGCCAGGTCTTCGTAGATTTGCAGTGGTCTGATACTCCTTCCATTTCAATATTGTCGCTTGCACAGTGCTCCTTGGGATGTTTAAAGCTTGGGAAATCTTTTTGTATCCAAATCTAGCTTTAAACTTCTCCACAACAGTATCTCTGACCAGCTTGGTGTGTTCCTTGTTCTTCATGATGCTCTCTGCGCTTTAAACGGACCTCTGAGACTATCACAGTGCAGGTGTATTTATACGGAGACTTGATTACACACAGGTGGATTCTATTTATCATCATTAGTCATTTAGGTCAACATTGGATCATTCAGAGATCCTCACTGAACTTCTGGAGAGAGTTTGCTGCACTGAAAGTAAAGGGGCTGAATCATTGTGCACGCCCAATTTTTCAGTTTTTTATTTGTTAACAAAGTTTGAAATATCTAATAAATTTAGTTCCACTTTATGATTGTGTCCCACTTGTTGTTGATTCTTCACAAAAAAATTACAGTTTTATATCTTAATGTTTGAAGCCTGAAATGTGGCAAAAGGTCGCAAAGTTCAAGGGGGCCGAATACTTTCGCAAGGCACTGTATATACTGTATAGGCAAGTGTGAAAAAATGCTGTAAATTAGGAATGATTTCAGGAATAGAAATGTTAATAGTTTATTTTTATCAATTAACAAAATGGAAAGTAAATGCCAAAGCGTTTGCCAAAGTGCTTGACACAGTTCCCCATACACAGCTAATGTGTAAGGTAAAGTCTACAGCTTGGAAAAATCAAACTGCAAATGGATAGAAAACTGGCTAAAAGACGGACATCAGGGAGTAATGGTTAATGATTCAGACTCTGAATGGCCTAAGATTATCAGTGGTGTACCCCAAGGTTCAGTGTTGGGATCATTACTTTGCAATGTATTTATAAATTATATGGGATCTGGGATTAAAGTAGTGATCGACCGATTAACGGCAAAGCCGATATATCGAGGGCCGATCTGCACTTTCCCCCGATATATCTGAATCGGCCACCAAGGTCACCAATATTGCCGATATTTCGGGAAAGTGCTTGTACCGGAGTGATGCCTGCAGCTAGAGGCAACACCCCGGTACTAGCATCCATAGCCGACGGTCGGCTGTCTTGTAATGACAACCGATGAGGCTGAGAAGTGCTCGGCTGTCATTAAAAGGAGCGGGAGGGGATGTCCCCCCTCCCACCGCATTCCGCAGCTCGTCCAGATCTCCCGTCCCACCGGGAGACCCGGGCAACCAGCCAGCACGCCCGCCGAAGACCCAATCAAAGCCGCATTCGGCTCTGATCGGGTCTCAGTGTAAAAACCCATGTCATGACATCACTTCCGGGTACTCAGCGCCAGATTAAAAAAAATGACAGCATTCAAAACAGCCAAACTTGGCGTTTTGAATGCTTTTAAGTGCAGAGGAGGGGTTTAGGGGTCCCCTCAGATCCCTCCAAAAGAGTACCTGTCAAGTGATAAAAATAAAAAATAAAACATTTTTTAAATGTACGAAAATATTGGCCAATATCGGCCGATACCTATATGCATTGGCCAAAATATCGGTAACGGTATCAGCAACGAAAAACCAATATGGGTCGATCACTAAATTAAAAATTACCATTTCGATGTTTGCAGATGACACCAAGCTATGCAGTGGAATAATGTCCTTACAGGATGTCTCCAACTTACAAGCCAACCTCAAAGCATTGTTTCATTGGGCAACTATGTGGCAAATGAGGTTTAAAGTTGATAAATGTACAGTTATGCACTTGGGGCTAAGAAAATGCATGCATCATACATACTAGGAGCATAGCGGGGGGAGTCAATGGTGGAGAAGGATTTGGGTGTTCTGGTAGATAATAAGTTAAAGCAAAGTTCCACTGGCTTTTTTGTTTATTAAAAGTCAGCAGCTACAAAAGTGTAGCTGTTGACTTTTAATAAACACATACTCACCTGTCCCACGGTCCAGCAATGCGGCCGGGGGGAGCCTCGGTTTTTTCCATCTTCTCCCCATGGTGCTGGCATCTCTAGTGTGGGCACCCGGCCAGCTTGCATCTTCACAGCCAGGTGCGCAAGTCACGCTGTGCGTTCTGAATGGACGGGCAATCTTCTGGGACCTGTGACGTTCCCCAGAAGATTGCAGGGAGGGAGGGGGAGAGAAGAACTTCTACCCGAGCCGCCTAGGCGGCCCGAGCGGGAGTGGGTACCCATCAAAACTAGATACCTGCTCCCCCCCCCCCCACAAAAAAATGACATGCCACATGTCAGGGGGTCAGGACCACTTAAAGCGAAAGTTCCACTTCCGTTTTAATAATAGCATGCAATGGCAAGCAGCGGCTTTCCACTTCCACTTTATTAATAGCATGCAATGCCAAGCAGTAGTTTCCAAAGTAAGCAAAATCCTTTCTTGTATTAGGAGAGGCATGGACTCCAGAGAGAGAGATATCATTTTGCCCCTGTTCAAATAATTAGTAATACCTCATCTGGAATATGCAGTTCAGTTTAGGGCCCAGTTTTGAGCAAAGTGTAAAGTGCAGAGAAGGGGAACCAAACTGATAAGAGGCATGGAGGAGCTCAGCTATGAGCAAAGATTAGAGGAACTAAATTTTTTATCTCTTGAGAAGAGGATATTTAGGGGGAATATGATCAACATGCATAAATAAATACATATGTGGTCCATATAGTTATTCACTTTAAGGTCATTAGAGAGGACAAGGGGGCACTCTTTATGTCTGGAGGAAAAGAGAGATTTCATCTCCAAATACTAAAAGACTTCCTCACAGTAAGATTTCTGAAATGTTGAATAGACTCCCTCAAGAGCTGATTTTGGCCAACTCAAAAGATTGTTTTAAGAAAAGCCTGGATTCTTTCCTATATACACATAATATAACTGGATACTAATATTTAAAGGTAACGTTTATCCAGGGAATATCTGATTGCCTCTTTGGGGAATCAGGAAGGAATCAGTGGAGACATGGTACAGGAAGGCTGTAGGCTAGTCTGGCCCTGCTTCCAGGACTCCTTGTTCTTATTTTCACTGAAGATAATGGCATTGGCTGCATATTTGGGGGTTGCTGTCCTCCTGCAGAATACATTTGGGGCCAATTGTTTGCTTTCCTGATAGTATGGCATGATGGATAAGTATCTTTTGTACTTCTCAGCATTGAGGACACCTTTGATCCTGAACAAATATTCAACTTCATTTGCAGAAATGCAGCCACAAATTTGCAAGGAACCTCCACCATGATTCACTGTTGCCTACAGACACTCATTATTGTACCACTCTGTGGCCCTTTGTGAACAAACTGCCTCCTGCTACAGTACAATATATATTAAATTTGACTCATCAGTACAAAACACTTGCTGCCATTTTTCTGCACCCTAGTTCCTATGTTTTCTTGCATAGGATGTGGAAACAAGACTAAATGAATTAACTATGCATATGACAATACATGTTAAAAGTTCTCCTAAAGTGATTCTAAAGGATTTTTTTTTAATAACAAACATGTTATACTTACCTGCTCTGTGCAATGTTTTTGCACAGAGCAGCCCTAAACCTCTTATTTTTGGGTCCCCTGCCGGCAGTCTTGGCTCCTGCTGCTGAGTGCCCAAAATTGCAAGCAAAGAGCGTGGCTTGTCCATACGCCCACCCCCCTCACACACTCTCTCCTCATTGGCTCACTGGCTGTGATTGACAGCAGCAGGAGCCAATGGTTCCCACTGCAGTGTGAGCCAATGAGGAGAGAGAGACCGAGGAGAGACACTGCTCTCATGCACATTGATGGATCAATATGGGGCTCAGGTAGGTATAAAAGGGGCTGGGGGAACCTGCGACAAGAAGGTATTTGACCTTAAGAGCCTTTTCACACTGAGGAGCTTTTCAAGCACTTTTGCACTAAAAAAAGTCTGAAAAGCTCACAAAAACCTATTCCCAATAAAATCAATGAATGCAATCACACTGGGGCAGTGCACTGGTGGGACGGTGAAAAAAATCCTGCAAGCAGCATCTTTGGAGCATGTTTGAAGCGCTAAAAAAAGCACCTCAGAAATGCCCCTGTCCTTTGAAATGAAAAGAAAGCGCCTAAAAAGTGCTTCAAAAGTGCCTCAGAATTGTTCTTGAAGCAGTTTTTGAGTCACGTGTCCTTAAAAAATGCACACCACTAACACTTTAAAAGCGCATGATAAATGCCTGAAAAGCACCTCAAAAGTGCTCAGTGTTTTATGGGCAGTTTTCAAGTGCCTCAGTGTGAAAGGACAGAAAGCATTAGGGTATAAAAAAAAAAAGAAAAAAAAAAAACCTTGAACCTTTAGGACCACTTTAAGTATTGGTTAGCTCATTGTAGGATGCCAGAGGTGGGTGGGCCTATTCTCCATCACTGACATTGTAGAATGCCATTGGTGGTGGGGTTGGAAGGATTTGGCAGTCAGCAAGGGAGTTACAGTTACCTAAATATCCCCTATTTACCACTCATGTAAAAGAGCAATGCATGGGAGGTACACAAAACCTACTTTAATTTTCTTTAAGTCTATTGCCATAATGTCTGAGGGTTACACTGGAAATGTTGTTGCTGGGGAAATAGGTGAAACAAGTTCAACTGTCATTCAGCATCTCAGAATATCACTATAACTGTAAGCTCCACCAAAATACTTAAAACTCTGTGCAAAATGAGTGGATCTTATTTTTTTAATCCCTAAGTGTAGCTTGTGGGCTAGATAGGAGTTTTGTTTAAAATGAAGGCGAACCTTTACTTTTCTTAGTGGATGAGGTCAACTATGTTACTTTAAATACCCAATCAGGGGTAAAGGAAATTAACAGAAAAAAAATGCATTTTTCTTTGCACACAATTGAATGGTTGAAGTGAACACAGCTTTATCTTCTTCTCCAAGCTAAATGAAGTTTAATTTTGTAAAGCAAATATTCTTTTCAGATAACTGAATCCCATTTTTCCAAAACAAATATAGCAGCATGGATAGGTGCCCCATTCCAACGACCATTTGCTCAGGCTTTCGGGATTTAATAGGAAACTATAATGACTTTAGTTTAAGATTCAACCATTGAAACTTGTGTTTTAGATCATTTTTTTTTTCAATAAAAGTTTTATTTTATTCAAATTAAATGAACTACAATACAGCAATAATCAACATACATCGAATACATAGAAAGTAACACTCCTCTTGTCCTCTTGGTACATAAACAAGTGAAGTTATTAGCATAGGTTTTTAGAACTTAATACAAATGTTGGGGGGGGGGGGGGGATGTAAAAGAAAGGCAAGAAGAAATACAGGATCAATTTAGACCATAATTTATAAGATACGACATAACTCTACATATGTCAGTTTGGATCAAAGATGTTTAACACTGTATAGCCAATTTGTTTGAGGGGAGATAGCCCCACACAACCCTGGTGTAGGGGGGGGGATATCTCCCTGTAAAGATAGAGTTTGAATTTCACGAGGGAAAAAGTTTACTACCCCTAATTTATATGCGGATTTCCTGTAAAATGTGTTATGTTTGTTGTAAGATAATCCCGTCTTTAAGTTCTGTGTATTGGTTTGTGGTTCGGAAGTGCAACCAACGTGCCCAAGTCTGGTAGAATTTCGTTGGTGTATCTTTGCCAATATTTATAAGTTCCTCCATTTCGGCAATCTTGTTGATTTTTTTAAACCATTCATTCATTCAGGGAATGTCTTGTGAACGTGTTTTAGATAATTTTTAATAAATATATACTTTAATTTTAATTATTTTTATTATTTGTTTTTACAAATAAATATTTATTGCATTACAAAAAAATTACCAAAACACTATAGCTTTTCTAAAGAGTGAGAACAGTAAAAGATCTTTACTTGCAGGTTTTTAGTCCTGGATTTACTGTTTAGACTACAAATTCCCAAGAAGTCACCAACACATCACTTGCATCTTTAGTAAAATTAGCTCTTTATTCAAGTGTAATACAAAAAAAATCAACAATTCACCTCACTGGGGTTCCTTTGTGAAGGTGCAAATATATGAGCACATTCTATTTTTCCACTTTGTGCGTTCCCAGCTGAGATACCCCATGTCTGGCAGTTATGATTCTTTTAATACTCCTATTGATCATTTACTCATGAGTAAATCTCAGCTTGAACTATTGAGCTTTGTAAACAAGACTTTTCCAGTGGCAGTAAGCAAGGAGTTCGGGTCTAAAAGCTAATGTGAATGTACTCCTGCATGAGGGAACGCAATCATTCTAAGAAATAGTGGGACTGCATTTTGATACAAGGGTGGCTTTAAAGTGCAGTGCTTTGCAAAAGAAAACTCACTGGGGTTCCTTTGTGCAGGTGCAAATATATGAGCACATTCTATTTTTCCACTTTGAGCCCTCACAACTGAGATACCCCATGTCCGGCAGTTGAGATTCTAATAATAATCCTATTGCTTATTCACTCATGAGTAAATCTCAGCTTGAACTATTGAGTTCTGTAAAAAACAGACTTTTTTTCCAGTGGCAGTAAGCAAGGAGTTCTGGTTTAAAAGCTGTTGTGAATGTATTCCTGCATGAGGGAACGCATTAATTCTAAGAAATAGTGGGACCTTGCATTTTAATACAAGGGTGGCTTTAAAGTGCAGTGCTTTGGACAAGAAAACTCACAGTATAATCCCTCTTATTCTGCTTGTTACTGTAAGAATAGGGTTTTATTTTTCTTTTATTTGAATGTGTACATGTTACTCATTTGTTTCAATATTTTTTTAGATAATGCACAGTACAACTCTGTAGTAGCTGTGTTTTATTTCATGTAATCTTAAAGAGGTTGTAAACCCTCTCTGATAACTTGTACCTATAGGTAAGCCTTTAATAAGGCTTACCTATAGGTACTGTAAATATCCCCTAAACTTGCACCGATTAGGAGATATTTACTTTTAATGCAGCCGATTATGTCATCGGCACATGGGCTCTGAAGGAACGGCCACCCGTGCCGTAGGCATGCGCGGGAGTGATGTAATCGCGCCTCCGGCCAATCAGATGGCTGGAGGATGCGAACCAGGAAGCAGGACAGCCGAACATGTGGGCGTGTCACTGCTGAGCGGGCAGGCACTGCGGGGGCTTCGTTCTAAGGTAAGTATTTCATAATGAGCTAGTTTGCGATGTATACTAGTTCATTATGCCTTTGTCTTGCAGGGTTTTCTGTTTTTTTTTTTTTTTGGGGGGGGGGGGTTACGACCCCTTTAAAGTGGAATTAACATCAAAATAAAAAAAATGCTAGCAAACAGCATTTTTGTTTATTTTTATTGCAGAACAGACATGCAGTTTAAGCCCAGATTTGGATCTTAGTGCCGGTTCACACTACTGCTGCACGACTTCGGGAGCGACCTGTGAAGTCGCGTGCACCGTGACTTCGACGCGACTTGCACAGACTTCATATAATGAATGTCAATGCAAGTCGCTCCGATGTCGCCCCGAAGTAGTACAGGAACTACTTTCTAAGTCATAGCTCTCCTATCAGAACGATTCCTGTAGCAATGCATGGACCGCGACTTGTCAGGCTGACCAGTCGCCTGACAAGTCGCGATAGTGTGAATGGGCACTTACTTTCAAATGTTTTTATTGAGAATGACAACAGAGTTACAAACTGTCAACATGGACAACTCAGTATAAAAGAATACATTGTCAGCATATCATAAGCGATGTGAAATAACTTTGTGGTACCAATAAGAAGAGATACGTGCCATTAAAAAGCATCAGCCAAAGGTGTGGCCGAATAACATTGCTAAGTACAAGGAGGACAGTAGTAATGATGAGACCTCCCCCGGTCCTACCAGGAGCCAAAACATCTATTGCAGGAGGCTAAACAAGGGAGACTGTAGTTTGGCAAGCAGGACCCCAGCCCCAAGCACCCATAAGGGTTGTGTTACATTTGGGGAACCGGTTGCACGCCAATACGTGATGGGGCTCCAACAGTAAAGGATGTCCCATACACGTCAGCAAACATGCGAGCGGGGAATAGACTCCATACGGAGGAGTGGGGGAAGTCCCAAGCTACAACGTAACACTAATGTCGAGAAAGAGGACAGAGAAAAATAGGGGGAGGGGATAGCAGAGGAACAGATTTGTATTTTAAGAATAAAGTTGTGCAGACATTTGTTTTTCTGGAGAGGGCACTGGCTCAGAAATTTTGTTGTAAGTATGTGACTGCTTGGTAATATCTTGTGCAGGTTTGGCACTGCTTTCCGCAAGAAACAAAGGTCTTTGATTTTGTATCTGAAGCTCCTATTTTCAAAAAAATCAAGATCATAAATTCTGTTACTAAAAAAGAATAGCGCACACATGCAAAAGAAACTACCAAATTTGAAGACAATCTATAAATAAAAATGGGGATTTGGTCCCACCATATGGCCATATAGTGCTCAAGCCCACCACTACGTCAAAGTACCCCATTATCAGTGGGTCCTACACTATCCATGAAAAAGAGATGAATCCAGCCTTTCTAACCCTTGGAGGTAATACTCCTTGCTGGGAAGGATGTGCAAATGCACTACAGGGGACTCCACCTATATCTACTTGATAGTGGACACTGATAGAGTACAGGTGTGTGTGGGGGGTGGGGTGGGATGCTCAACCTCGGTAGTCTGGTCAGACTGAATACATAATAAACAAGCAAAAAATTGGGGGAGACCAGACTACCGAGGTTGAGCATCCCACCCCACCCCCCACACACACCTGTACTCTATCAGTGTCCACTATCAAGTAGATATAGGTGGAGTCCCCTGTAGTGCATTTCCACATCTTTCCCAGCAAGGAGTATTATCTCCAAGGGTTAGAAGGGCTGGATTCATCTCTTTTTCATGGATAGTGTAGGACCCACTGATAATGGGGTACTTTGATGTAGTGGTGGGCTTGAGCACTATATGGCCATATGGTGGGACCAAATCCCCATTTTTATTTATGGATTGTCTTAAAATTTGGTAGTTTCTTTTGCATGTGTGCGCTATTCTTTTTTAATATACACTTGTCTCTTGGTTCATAGCTGCACCAGCTTTAGAATTACATGGGTATGCTCCCCCAATTTTTTGCTTATAAATTCTGTTACTGTCTGAAATTGTTTCCCCTCTATTAGCTGAGGATTAATAGAGCCACGTGAAATCATTTTGGTTTGCTTTTTATTTTCATGGTGAGCAGTAAGTCTACTTTTTTTTTCCTTTACCTTCATAAACAAGGTCTTCAAACCTTCCTTATGTTTAGCCTTTGGTATGCTATCTTCTGCATAACCATGTATGTAGATTTTTCTCTCAGTTGTTTTAATTTTAAGCTTCTGACTCGTGTTAGCTAGCATTTTGCATAATATATTCTATTTGTAAGTTGAATACTAAAAGACAATATACAGCGCAGTAGTGCTCCTCTCTTGAATGTGAAACATTCATTTTAATAAATAATTAGCAATAGCTTCATTAGCTACCTATCAGAATACATCTGATCTGACCACAAACAAGTAACCTCTAGTTACTTTGAGTTACTGTAATACTGTGCTGTCATTCTCTTGGCCTCTACTGAGAGAATAATGTGGAGTCCACTAAGAATTCCTGATCTACATTTTTGTTGTAGTGACAACTCAACTTTTAGATGTTTCCTCATTGTTAAGTCTAGTTCACACTGCTAATTTTTTTTTTTTTTTTCCATTCAACCCAGCAGGCTGAAAGAAAAAAAAAATGACAAGGTCGGAGCCACTTTACTAACAATCCGATGATAGTACAGCGATCTCTCCTGCTGTTCTATTGTGTCGCCACCAGAATACTCCTGTCAGCGCTCTCTCAGCTATTGGTGGGTAGACCTTTTTGGGTCATGCCCCTTCGGCTGGCTTCTGTTGGACTGGCTACTGTACACACAGGTCGAATGTCAGCCAGTTTTTGTTGAACAAGGCCAATGCTGCTCGACTTTCAGCCCATGTCAGTGGCAGCTGGTGCTCCATGAGCCGGGGAGGAGGGGGGGGCGGCAGGCGGACCACACCATACCCCCCGGACCACATCAGCTCCAGCCCGCATACCATAACCCCCCAGTCTCCTCTGTAGGTGGGGCTTCCCCTGCATCTCCTCCCTCCTCCTCCTTGGCCAATAGCATGGCTTCTCCTTTCAGCCAATCGGAAAATGGGTCCCAGGACCCGCTTCCTGATTGGCCAGGAGGAGAATCCGTGTGACAATAGCGAATATTCATTCAATATTGTTACACAACTGGGTGAGCTCAGGGCGCAGTGCTCTGCACCCTGAGCCCACCCTTTTTTGAAGCCTATTAGAGCCTCTGGCTTTAATCACGTGCTTCCAAAAAAAAGAAACCCATTGAAATCCCATGCATCTTGCACCCTGCATGTAGATTAGGGGGCCGGATGCATGGAGAGGGGGGGGGGGCGGCGCCCCTGCGCCCCCAATGGATGGGCCTGCCACTGGCTCATGTGTACTAGACTTTAGTCTAGGTAACAGTGGTCAATTGGACAAATAGAGATGTGAATTTTCCCAGACAAAAATAAAAATCATAGCTGTTAACCATCCCCTACTCTATCCAAAAACTAAAAGAAAAAGATTTTCAGCTTTAGAAGTCAGCAATTTAAAGCTAAAATGTTCAGCAGTAGACAATGCATTTTTTGATGAATAGGTTAGCACGCTTTTTTTAACAGAGTAGGAAAATATTAGCACCTCCCTTATGTTTTCATTGTTATCTGTATTCCTGCTGGGGAGAGTCACCCTCGTTATTTGTTACCAGGACAGAAAGTGATTCTAAACCAGGACAGGAGCAGAGAGGTAAATCATCAATTGGGAAATCTGTTCCAGTGACAGCTGTTAAAAAGGGGATTTGCAATCACTGTGGACAAATTTCTAGTTGCTTCCAATTTAGGGTTGCCACCTCATCCCTTTAAAACTGAACACACATGAAATATGCAGGTTTTGTGGCTGATTAAGGTTGTAATTAAACTCACTAATGGGCCATACACACTATAAGATTTTCTGAAGACTTTTTCCTTTAGACTTACCAAAGCCATATAATATGAGGTCAAACTTAACCACTTACCGCATATCAACATACCGGTACGTCGGCTGACTTTGCGGGGTTATACCGGGATGATGCCTCTAGCTAGAGACACCATCCCGGTACCGTGGTTTGAAGCCGACGGTTGGCTTACCGTCGGTAACGACCGATGCGGCTCGGGAGCCGCTCGATCGTTACCCGGGTGAGCCGCCGCCTTCCGTATCTTTGCTCGGGGCTCCCGTCCCACCGGGAGCCCCGAGCACCCAGCCGGCACATCCGCCGGCTGGATGGAGTCCCGATGAATGCCGGAAACGGCATCGATCGGGTCTCCGATGACGTAACCCGGAGGCGGTATCCATGACGTCACTTCCGGGTTACTGTGCTGCAAAAGGCGGCAGATTTGAAAAACGGCTGTATGCAAAAATGCCGTTTTCGGTGTTTTGCATACAGGGAAGTGTAGTGGAGGGGTCTAGGGTCTTTTAGACCCTCGATCCCTCCATAAAGTGTACCTGTCACTACATATTGGTGTCACAATGGATGTTTACATTGCTTGTGACAGCAATAAAAGTGATCAGATTTTTTTTTAAAAAAAACCTGTAATAAAGTTAAAAAAAAAGAAAAAATAAATAGGAAACCGTCACCGTTAGCTCGCGCACAAAAAAAAACGTATACGCAAGTCGAGCCGCGAATAAAATCGCTGTTCAAACCACACATGTGAGGTATCGTCGCGATCGCCAGAGTGTGGGCAATAATTTAAAAAAAAGAGCTACACTCTAACTCTAAACTGGTAACCATTAAATAAATTTAAAGCGTCGCAGATTGAGATCTCTATTGACCGTAGTTTGTCGCCATCCCACGGGGGGGGGGGGCAATTTTAAACCGTAACATGTTGGGTATCTATTTACTCTGCGTGACATCATCTTTCAAAATATATATAAAAAATGGGCTAACTTTGCTGTTTAGTATTTTTTTAAATGCAGCGAAATGTGATTTTTCAAATTTTTTCCAAAAAAATTGCATTTTAAAGACCGCTGCGCAAATACCGCGTGACAAAAAAATTTTGCAATGACCAACATTTTATTCTCCAGAGTCTTTGCTAAAAAAATATATATAATGTTTGGGGGTTCTAAGTAGTTTTCTAGGAAAAAATACTGGTTTTAACTTGTAAACAAAAAGTGTCCAAAATAGAGCTGGGGCTTAAGTGTTTAAACACTTTTAATTTGTATGCAATCTGGTAGGCCCTTGCACTACATAGAAAAGGTAAATCTGAAGGAAATCTAACCACAAAAGTTGGATAGTGTGTATCCAGCTTTAGTGTCTTGTCTGCATCAAATTAGCCCCAGAACCTGTGTAATTAATATGTGTTTGGTTTTGAAGGGATGAGGTGGCAACCCTATTCCCATTGTGTCTCTAGGACAGGAAGTGAAGGAAAATCTCCCCAGTGTGGCAGTTTTTTTTAAATATTCCTATATTTTCCAAAAAAGCCTGTAGATACTAGTTCCCACCAAAATTGTACTGTGTATGACTCTGGTGGGGGCTTCAAGCATAAACCTCCCTTGGGTGCTGTGACTGATGTGAATAGTTGTGAGATGCTTTGTAACATATACATAAAAACAGAATGTAATGATTTGCAAATCTCAAAAACCCATACTTTATTTATCTTGCTAAGGGCTCTTTCACACTATCCGTCTGTCGGACGGAATCCGTTTATCTCAGCGGGGGATCGATCTGCCAATCCCCCGGTGAGCAGGAGGATGACAGCTGTTTTCCGCGCTGTGTGCAGAGACAGCTGTCAGTTCCCCATGCATCTCTATGGGGGAATCGGATGGGAATGGACCATCGGGTCCGTTCTCATCCGATCCCATCCGATCCAATCCGCTGGACGGATGGAAAATAGGGTTTCCATCCATCCAGATTTGACAGATCGGATCGGATGTCAGCGGACATGTCTCCGCTGACATCCGATGCCCCATAGGGATGCATGGGGGGACCGTTCAGATCCACCAAAAAAAAACAGACAGGCGGATCTGAACGGTCCGCCTGTGTGAAAGGGGCCTTAGATGCACTTTTTATATCCAATCATGTTATTTGCCTGTTGCCAATTAACCTAATTAGATGCAAAATGTTCTTCCAGCCCTTCTTGGCTTTTTTATTGCCCTGTCCCAACTTTTTTCCAGACATGTTGCTAGTACCATCAATTTCAAAATGACCCTATTTTTTTTTTTCTATAAATGGTACATTTCCTCCAGTTTAAACATTTTTATGTTTTCTATTGTGAATAAGGTTTATGAGATTTGCAAATCATTGCATTATGCTGTGTGTAGATTTTACACAGTGCTCCAAATGTTTTGGAATTGGGGTTGTATATCTAGATACTTCATCTAGAAGTCATATAAAACAGTCTTCCAGTATGAAGACAATCCTAAAGTGGTAGTAAACCGCTGGGCGTTTTTTTTTTTTTTTGTACCCTGAACCTGCATACTAGCACACTAGTACATTATGTTAAACTTACCTGAAAAGGAAGCCTTCCAGCGCCGTGCTGCCCTGCTGCAGACACTCCCATCTTTACCCGGTCTTCCTTCTGGGTTGTGCATGGGAGCTGCCATTTACGGCACAGGATTGTGAAGGAACGACCTAGGTTGGCGATTCCTTCCGAGCGCATGCGCCAGTGATGTCATCGGCTGCATGTACAGTAAATATCTTCTTAACCGTGCACGTTTAGGAGATATTTATAGTACCAATAGGTAAGCCTTATTATAGCCTTATTATAGGCTTATCTATAGGTAAAAGTCAGAGATGGGAGTTTACTCCCATTTTAAGTATATATGCTAGTAAAATTAAGGCGGATTAACAAAAAAAACTTTTTTTTTCAAATAAGATTATGACTTTTATTATCTCACACCAATTATTTTTTCGATGGTCCAGCCCTTAAAATAATGACAATTCAAATCACATTTAAAACTCAACAATAGTAAATATAGCCTATGGTATAATTTCTTAATAAAAAAAAAAAAAAAAAAATACATAATAAAGTTCAAACACCCATAACTCATTTCTTATAGCCCTAAACATAAATAATTAAAATACATTCATTTCTTTTTGACTGCTGCTCAGGAGATTGTGAAACATTAATATACCAGAAAAATAATTATTATTAAATACATTTGTTCATCCTTTAACCTTCCCTGTTATTGCGACGCTGATGCCAAAGGCAGCCAGTTATTAAAATTCTCATCAGACTCCCATAGGATCAGGTCTGTGGCAGAACACGGTCAAAAGGAAATACATATGTATTAATATTCAACAGAGCATGGAATGAAAATGCAAAGTATTTGAAGTAAGAGCTTTACAGGTTATACATTTTTTAGTTCACCCAGCAAGAAAACAGGGCTGTATTATGAAACCCAATGATATATATATATATATATATATATATATATATATATATATATATATTTATTTTTTTATATTTATTTATTTTTTTATTATTATTTTTTTTTTATATAGATCTTATTATGTAAGCAACCCTGATATTTTCCAAGCCACTGCAAAGCAACTGTTGCTACAGTAATAGGAAAGCCAGGCCTGGAGCTGGGTACAGAAGCATTAACATAAGTCCTGCTTGACAGGATTTGAAAGGACAGAGCTGTAGATGGTTAATGACAGGGAAAGATGTGGTGTGATGGGTTAGACACTTACAATGTTTAGAACTCCATGTGGTGTTAGAGGAGTATGGGAGGTGGAGTAAGGAGGTTTGAGAGACCACCTAATGTTCAGACGCGTGATGCAGTGTCAGGTGAACATCCCCAACCTTCTGCTCTTAGTTGTATTATCTTTCCAGACTGGGACCAAGTGTAGTGAATACCGATAAGATATTATTTGTATCTACTAATTTGTCACTACAGCTGGGCGAGGTCTTAGGGTCCTTTAGGAACCAGAGTTAATAAAGATATGGTACCCCTTCATTATGGTCTAGTTTGGGTCCAAAATTACATCTGCATTGGTTTGGCACATTCCATTGAGATCTTTGTGTGGGACTGTAGGAAAAGCAAACGGCCTAGTGCATTACCAGAAGATTTATTGTTATATACACATGAGCCAAATTCATACTCACAAAAAGAGAAAGATGCAAGCATTGTATTACACAATCACAGATCCAGAGCTGGTGGATGTCAAGGTCTTACCCTGCCCTCCTGTTGGCAGCCATCTTGGACATGTGCAGACTGCTAGCAGCCTCTTATAAACTCTGATTGCATCATCACTTGCCTGATGCCTGGGTGTGGCACAGTGATGATGCTGCACACCTGACTATATATATCACCTGATGGGTTGCAGTCCTTGCCCTTGTGTTTGCGCTCCAATGTGCATCTCTGCTAGCAGTCTTCTTTTCTCCATGTTCCTCAGTGTACAATCTAGCTTGGCTGATGACTCTC
The DNA here is from genome assembly GCF_965119305.1 of Pelophylax lessonae. Taxonomy (NCBI): domain Eukaryota; kingdom Metazoa; phylum Chordata; class Amphibia; order Anura; family Ranidae; genus Pelophylax; species Pelophylax lessonae. Next base: position 499,492,274 of record NC_138772.1, on the reverse strand, counting down.
CTGGCTCTAAACCCGGCTTCAGCAGACGACCCCGGTTCAGCAGATGACCCAGCATTGGCAAACTGCTCCTATCCATTCAACAGGGTATACAAACCGTTGCCGAGTATGCCATCGAATTTCGTACCCTGGCAGCTGAGGTGGGCTGGAATGATGAGGCTCTGGTGGCTGTCTTCTCTCATGGTCTCACCATTGCATTGAAGGACAAGATTGCAGCCAAGGATCTCCCTAATGAGCCCGAGGCTCTCATTTCCTTTCTGATTTTGATCGATACCAGGCTCAGGGAGAGACCATCATTTAAGGAGAGCCTGCGGAGACCTCCTACCAGGTTGGCTCCTACCTTTTCTTTCCTACTCATTCCTCCCTCACCTCCAACGCCTCCTGGGGAGGGTGTATCTGGCTGTGAACCCATGCAGCTGGGGTTCACTCACCTTTCTGAGGCTGAGTGGGCCTTAAGGAGGAGGGAGGGCTGGTGCCTAAATTGGGGTCTTGGTGGGCATTTCCTGAAATCTTGCCCGACCCGTCTGGGAAACGCTCGCAACTAAGGTCCTGTCGAGGACAGATCTCTGATTTCCCGTAAAGGTAAACTGCTAATCATAGTTGTCCTCTCCTGGGCAGCAGGTTCAGTGGTTAATCAGGTGTTGGTAGACTCCGGTGCTGGCTGTTATTTTTTTGACAGTATGTATGCTACTGCAAATTCCATACCCTTGCAACCTCCTGTTTCTCCACTAGTTATCAAGGTGATTAATGGCAGACCCCTGAAACTGACACAGGTTACCCATGAGACTGTTCCGGTTAATATGGCGATAGGGGCTGTTCACAGGGAGTCGACCTGTTTCCAGGTTATTTTGTCCCCACACTACTCCGTTGTTTTGGGGTACCCTTGGCTTCAGAAACAGAATCCGACCTTTGATTGGCAGTCGGTCGAGATCCTCTCTCCACAGTGTGGTACTGTTTGTACAGTGGGTATGGAAAGTATTCAGACCCCCTTAAATTTATCACTCTTTGCTATATTGCAGCCATTTGCTAAAATTTGCTAAAAAAACTGCTCATCACCTGTCCAATACAGTCCCAACAGTGAAGCATGGTGGTGGCAGCATCATGCTGTGGGGGTGTTTTTCAGCTGCAGGGACAGGACGACTGGTTGCAATCGAGGGAAAGATGAATGTGGCCAAGTACAGGGATATCATGGACAAAAACCTTCTCCAGAGTGCTCTGGACCTCAGACTGGCCCGAAGGTTTACCTTCCAACAAGACAATGACCCTAAGCACACAGCTAAAATAACGAAGGAGTGGCTTCACAACAACTCAGTGACTGTTCTTGAATGGCCCAGCCAGAGCCCTGACTTAAACCCAATTGAGCATCTCTGGAGAGACCTAAAAATGGCTGTCCACCAACGTTTACCATCCAACCTGACAGAACTGGAGAGGATCTGAAAGGAGGAATGGCAGAGGATCCCCAAATCCAGGTGTGAAAGACTTGTTGCATCTTTCCCAAAAAGACTCCTGGCTGTATTAGATCAAAAGGGGGCTTCTACTAAATACTGAGCAAAGGGTCTGAATACTTAGGACCATGTGATATTTCAGTTTTTCTTTTTTAATAAATCTGCAACAATTTCAACAATTCTGTGTTTTTCTGTCAGTATGGGGTGCTATGTGTACATTCATGAGGAAGAAGAATGAACTTAAATGATTTTAGCAAATAGCTGCAATATAACAAAGAGTGAAAAATTTAAGGGGGTCTGAATACTTTCCGTACCCACTGTATCTATGGGCCTGTTAAGGTATTTTGTACCTCCTCGGATTCAGTGTTTCCTACTGAATATTATCAAGATGTATCAAGTATCAAGATGTATTTGACAATGTGTGCCCTTGTACTCTTCTTCCTCGTCATCCGTACGATTGTGCCATAGACTTGCAACCTGGTGCCATTCCCTCTCATGGTAGGGTTTATCCTCTCTCAGTTGCAGAGAATAAGGCCACGGAGGAGTACATTGCAGATGCGCTTGCCCGGGGGCACATTCGCAAGTCCATTTCTCCAGTGGGTGCTGATTTTTTTCTTCGTAAAGAAAAAGCGGGTAAGTTGAGACTTTGCATTGATTATAGGGGCATCAATCACATCACAGTCAAGAATGCATACCCAATTCAGTTGAATACTGACTTGTTTGACCGCCTCAAGGGAGCAACGGTCTTTATCAAGCTTGACCTATGGGCCGCGTATAACCTTGTAGGGATCAAAGAGGGCAGCAAGTAGAAGACCGCATTTAATACCAGAACCTGTCATTACAAATCTCTGGTGATGGCCTTTGGCTTGTGCAATGCGCCTGCTGTCTTCCAGGATTTCATCAATCGTGTCTTGCATGATATGTTGCAGCAATGCGTGATAGTCTGTTTGGATGACATCTTGATTTACTCGGACTCTATTGAATCACGCTACCTGGATGTCAGAAGGGTGCTACAATGGTTACGTGAGAATAGGCTCTTCTGTAAGCTTGAAAAATGTGAATTCCATCTGTCTCATGTTGCCTTCTTGGGCTACATCATTTCTGCTGAAGGGTTCTCCACGGACCCTCAGAAGGTTTTGGCTGTTATAGAATGGCCTCGCCCCAACAGTCTCAGTTCCATTCAGCCTCTCCTTGGGTTTGCCAACTATTTTTAGAAATGCATCAGGAACTTTTCCTCTTTGGCCAAACCTATCGCAGATCTGATCAAGAAGGTCAGCGATTCCCGCAATTGGATGCCTGCTGCCATCCAAGCTTTCAAGGCCCTCAAGTCTGCTTTTGCTTTGGCTCCCATTCTGTCTCATCCCATTCCTGGTTTGACCTTTGTTCTAGAGGTGGATGTGTCTGAGACAGCAGTAGGCGCCCTCCTGTCTCAGCGTCGGACACCTGATGGCCCCTTACTTCCTTGTGGGTTCTACTTCAAGAAGCTGTCTCCAGCTGAATGCAATTACGAGATTGGAGAATGAGAGCTCTTGCCCATTATCCTGGCACTCAAACAGTGGAGACACTTGCTCGAAGGTTATGTGGTTCCAGTTCTCATTCTCACCAATCATAAGAATCTTAAGTATCTCTCAGAGGGCAAGAGGCTTACACCCTGTCAGGGCAAATGGGCCTTATTCTTGTCTAGTTTTAACAATGTGATCTCCTATTTGCCCGGCTCCAAGAATTTTAAGGCTGATGCCTTGTCTCGCCAGTATTCTGAGTTGTCCAAGTAAGACTCCGAGCCGACACCGGTCATACCTTCAGATCATATCCTGGCTGCCATCCGCACCAACTTAACCTCTCCTCTTGGGGAACAGATCTTGGCTGCCCAACCTGATGCTCCTACTGAGAGACCTGCTGGCAAATGTTTTGTACCTGAGGGGTTGCACATTTTGTGTGCGTACCACAATTCCAAGACTGCCAGTCATCCTGGTAAGAACCAGATGTCCTGGGCTATTTCCCGTCAGTTCTGGTGGCCATCTCTCTGCACTGATGTTGCTGCATATGTGCCTGCTTGTTTGGTCTGTCCCAGAACACATCTCCTTTGGGCCTACTGCATCCCATTTCCAATGCAGAGCGTCCCTGGTCTCACCTGGCCATGGATTTTATTGTGGAATTTCCTGTGTCTCGAGGTTGTACAGTTATGCTCATGGTTGTCAACTGGTTCTCCAAAATGTGCCACCTTGTTCCATTTAAGCGGCTGCCTACCACTCAGAAGCTTGCATTGGTGTTTGCCAGGGTGGTCTCCCGTTTACATGGGTTGCATAAGGAGATTGTCTCAGACCATGGGAGCCAGTTTTTATCCAGGTTCTGGCGCGCTTTTGCTCCCAGTTGGTTTTCAACTCTCCTCGGCCTACCATCCACAGTCCAATGGTGGCGCCGACCAAGCTCTGGAGCAATTACTCCGCTGCTATATCTCGGACCATCAGGACAATTGGGTTGATCTGCTACTCTGGGCGGAGTTTGCCGGGAAATCTGCCATCAACTCGTCTTCCGGAATGTCTCTATTCATGGCCAATTATGGGTTCCAACCTGCTTGTGTTGCCCAAGTCGTTCTCGTAACAGGACATCCCGGCTGTGGAGGATCATCTTCGTGCCCTCCATTCCTCTTGGGTGCAGATTCAAGAGACTTTACGGGTCTCTACACAGCATCAGAAACTCCAGGCAGACTGGAGATGTTTATCTGCTCCTTCCTACCAGGTCAGGGAGAGAGTGTGTGCTTAATCTTAATCTCAGGGTGCCCACTCCAAAACTGGCACCCCGTTTTGTTGGGCCTTTTCACATCCTCCGTAAGGTGAACCTGGTGGCCTATGCCCTTGGTCTCCCCCCTGGCATTTGGATCTCCAATGTCTTTCATGTGTCACTTTGGAAGCCACTGGTTTGCAATCGCTATACTTTTTCACTTCCTAACCCTTGTCCCATTCCTGTGGGCAATCATGAGAAGTATGAGGTTAGTAGCATCTTGGATTCTCGTCTGTCAGGTTCAATACCTGCACTGGAAGGGTTATGGTCCTGTGGAACGCTCCTGGGTTTGTCTGCCTGCTGCCTGGGTGTAGCACAGTGATGATGCTGCACACCTGACCATATCTATCACCTGATGGGTTGCAGTCCTTGGCCTTGTGTTTGTGCTCCAAGGTGCCTCTCTGTTAGCAGTCTTCTGTTCTCCGCGTTCCTCCATGTATGACCTGGCTTGGCTAATGACTCCCTTGGCTCTCGACCCAGCTTCAGCAGACGACCCTGCTTTGGCAGATGACCCGACATCAGCAGACTACTCGCTTATGGACTCCACCCAGGCTTGGATGACTACCTGCTTCTGGACTTGACCCTGGCTTGTTCCTGCTCTCACTTCCTCACTCTTGCTGTGCGTTTATTGTTGTTTACTCCAATAAACTACTTTATTTTACCTGCATCCCTGTGTGGTCAGGTTTCCTGGCACCCTGACAGTGGAGTGGCCCCTGATCCAATGCACAACTCGATTGGCAACCTGATGCATTTTACAGGGACGTCCCCCCTTCCTCAGAGCAAGCTCTGCTGGCAGTGCTAGCCTGCTGCTGTCAATTAAATCCAGTAAGGAGAAAGTGGGGGTGGGGACAAGCCACACTGTGTGTGTTTATAGACAAATGCAGCCTAGCTTGGGATTGAGCCCGCACATCTGCCTCAATAGCAAATGGCTTGCTATGGGGGCATACACAGAATAGGAGAAGCCAAGATCACTGGGGGGAGGGGGGGGCGGACCCAGAAGGGAAGGAACAGGGTCACTCTGTGCAAAACTATTGAACAGAGCAGGTAAGTACAGGTATACATGTTTGTTATTTGATTTTTTTTTTTTAAAAAAAAGCTTTACAATCACTTTATTCAGTACGTACAAAATAACATTTTTGCTATTCCTTTGCAGGTTTGAAGTCTTTGGGATTGACAATTGCCCAGTGCTATGAAGAAGTAGGTCTGTTACTTCTCTTCTTGTCAGTAGGTATCTCCATATTCTCTGCCCTGGAGTATGCTGTTGAATTCAACGTCCCTGACACAAGCTTTACTAGTGTACCAAGTGCCTGGTGGTGGGCAACAACCTCAATGACAACTGTTGGTTATGGTGATATTAGGCCGGACACGACATTTGGTAAAATAGTTGCCTTCCTGTGCATCTTGTCGGGGATTTTAGTCTTAGCATTGCCCATTGCCATTATAAATGACCGATTTGCTGCCTGTTACTTTACATTAAAGATGAAAGAAGCTGCACTCAGACAGAGGGAAGCATTGAAGAAACTCATGAAAAACATAAGTACGGAATCGGACATAAATGTGAACCTGCGAGACATTTATGCCAAAAGTGTCATGGAGATGTTACGACTAAAAACCAGAGAGCGAGCAAGTACGAGAAGCAGTGGTGGAGATGATTTTTGGTAACCCATGATGTTTTTTATACAGTATTAAATGTATAATTTCCTTTCTGTGTATTTATTTGCAGGTAGTGTGAAGTGTCCAGACATGCTTTTAGAATTTCTCACTTTTTATGTTTTTGAAAATCCCATCTTTTCTCTTTGATATTTACTAATAATTATACTGGAAACTTAAATCATTCTTCTTTAAAGTAAACCAGTTGTTATAGAAACATAAACATGGAGGCTACCATAGCTGGCTTCTGTCTGAATATGCTAGTTGCCTGCCATGTTGACCCTTTGGCTTCAATACTTTAAAATCGCTTACATAGAAAGCAGATAAGGAGTTCCAAACTCTGCTTTTGCTGTTCTGTATATTTGTTCTGGGTCAATAACTCAGAAAGTAACAAAGCCCTATTGAACCTATTTTTAAAATAAAATGCCAATTGCCTCTTTTTTATTACAATGGTAAGTTAGAGTTTTACTGCTCATTTAGGTAGTAAATCTGCCCACAGCCTTTCTAAAGTCTATCCCCGGTTGTCATGCGGCAGAGTCAAACTACATAAATCAGCAGCCCTCTCTCCTGTAGTCTTACACCCTCTGAGTCAGATTTGGAGCCTTTCAATCAGCATTTTCTACCTGGAGGGCTCTAGCCCTAACACATTGGGACATGTTGGACTGCAGCAGAGATAGGTGGCATTTTTTAGAAGGAGGTCAGCACAGGCAGCTCCTAGACTGCCAATGTAATAGAGCCCAATTAAAGTCCAAACTTTTCTTTGAGTTGTGGATAGAATGGAGAAGAAATAGAATGTCAGGTCCTGATCTAAGTCCATTTTGGGTAACGAACAGAAGATAAAACCTAGCACATTCCATACAGTAAAGGAACCTCAAAATAGTGGGGGCTGAAGCAACAAACAGAACAGATAGTCCCATCCCACACAATTCAGATCATATATAATTGTCAACAGTATGCCAATGTTGCTAAAAAAAAAGCTTTATTTAGTCCCAAAACATGAATACAGATGTTTCAGAGCCACATTACCCATTCATCATTTCAACACAAAGATTCCAAACAGCACTTGAAGGACAAAGGGCAATGGCAAAACGCATTGTCATGGTGACAGCTTTCACCTTTCTACACTAGCCACACATGCTCCAGCTCCAGGCCAAACCTCGCTTTGGAGGGCACAACTCCGAGTGGATGACATCACAACTGGGGTGCCGGTCTCGGCTTCTCTCCCAGTGGGGCATTGACTTCTCCAACCCAGGTCCCCACACCATTGGGATATCACCACCACCTACACTTTGCATAGCTGCCTTGGTCACCGCAGCACCAGCAGAGTTTACTGCGAATTCCAAGGGCTGAGTAAGCATTGTATACTGGGTGTTTTCCTCATAGTGATCCATTGCAACCCATTGGACACCCTCTGCATACTGTGGCTGTAGTGGTAACCCCATGGTTTTTACTTGAATGGTTTTATCTTCACTTTAATAAACTTACAGTATGAATTTACTCTACCAAACCAATTTGGTGTAATTCTTATACCCACACGTGATATACAGTGCTACTATTACATCTGACAAGGGTTCCTCTAAGCGCTCATTTTGTTTGGAATCTTTGTGTATGACTTTCCTGGCACCACTTCTGGTGCTTGTTTCCTACAGAGCTGCTGGATGGATTCAAGCATATCATGACCATTTTCTGCAAGAAAAATCCTGTTGTGATTTTAGCACTGAAAGTTTTTTTTGTGATCTATCATTTCAACAGTGACAACATTATTTAGGGACAGGAAGTGATGGAAAATCTCTCTACTGGGTACCCAAGGTAATTTTAATTCCCTCCAGTGGGAATACAGAGCAGTGTTAGGCAGCAATTTTCATTTTAGTTTTAGTCTTAGTCTTAGGACTAAAATGGCATTTTAGTTTTAGTCCCATTTTAGTCTTCTGCAAGTGTTTTAGTCGTATTTAGTCGACTAAAACTCCAGTACATTTTAGTCGACTAAAACCTCCTACATTTTAGTTGACTAAAACTCATTTTAGTCATCTATAAATCGAATGGGTGTAGTTCAATTGTAATTTGTAATGCATTTCTCTACAATTTCCAAACTCATTATATACTACTGCTGGTCCTGGAGTGAAAAATCTAATATGTTATTATTTATGGTATTAAGCTTTGAGCATGCACCAGTGTTAATTTTGGCAGCAAATTTCGATTTAGTTTTAGTTATAGTCTTTTGACTAAAATGCCATTTTAGTATTAGTCGTATTTTAGTCACCTGAATTGTTTTAATTTTAGTCGTATTTTAGTCGACTAAAATTGTGTTAATTTAGTCTACGAAAACGTTTTAGTCGGTTTTAGTCGACGAAATTAACACTGATACAGAGAACAGCAAAGCATGTTTTTCAGTAAACTGGGAAGGGCTACTATTGTTAGATTATTATTTAGTGTGTCTGTCTTGTCAACTAAAGTGACAACAGCTCCCCTTCTTTCTTTTGCTGCTGTCACAGGGACAAGAAATCAAGTAAAACCTCTCCAATGGGGTCACGGAAAGCAATGGAAATGTGGCAGAAGTATTTATTTTCCCAAATCTATCCACAACTAAAAGAAAAGCATTCTGGCTGGACTTTTTTTTAGGGTCATAAATGAGATGACTGGGCTGATTTCCAATGTTTCTTGCAACATATAAAATGCTTCAATCAGGATAATATTTTGTGGTGTAGAGATTGTACTCATAAGACTTTGCCACTGTTCTGCCCCATCTTAGTGCTGCTAAATTTCACATTCCATGCCAGGATTGCATTTTACTTTTAGAACACTGGTTCAAAACCAGCAAAAATAGCCATAACCTTTAAAGGGAATATGTCTTTGTATATATTGTATTTGATTATTTATTTAGGTATCATGCACTAGACTGAACAAATATTATTTTTTTTTAAATTAGTGAACATGACCTATTGCATATGAATACTACAAATTCACCTCTTATATTTGGTTCACGACATGTGGTGCGACTTTACCAGGTGACTTCCTGGCGACTTGAGTACTACTTTGATAGAAGTATAGAATACAAGTCGGATAGAAGTTGCCTTGAAGTAGTACAGGAACCTTTTCTGAAGTCGGAGTGATGACTAACATGAGATTTAACGTGACTTGGGGTCTCACAAGTCAGATCTCAAGTTGCGGCAGTGTGAACCGAGCCTGGTGCTGAGCTCGATGTCACAGCATAATCTTTTCTGGAAGATGAATTATTTCTTTGCTGTGACTAGCCCCTGAATTTCTGGATGTTAGATTACACACACAACTGAATGAGTCAGAAGAGTGACACCCCCTCCCTTTTTCCTAAGGCTGGCCATACATTATACAAAATTCTTGCACAATTTTTCTTTGGATTGACCAAAACCATATAAAATGAGGTCAAACCTAAACACTTTCAATTTGTATGCAATCAGGCAGGCCCTTGCACTACATAGTTGAAGGTAAATCTAAAGGAAAACGATCAGGAATAGTGTATAATGTATGGCCAGCCTAACAGTGTTGGGCCTTATATAGATTAGTCAGTTTACACGGGTTGTCAACAAGCATGTAGCTAGTGCTGGGTTTTCATTTAGAAAGCCTACCCGGACCTGCAAACTGAGTGTTTTTTAAATGTTCATTAAAAAAAAATTAAAAATAAAGATTTTTCACAAATAATGAAAATATAGATACAATATAATTTTATAAACTTTAAAATAAAACAAATGTAAAAAATAAGAAACAAATTTAAATAAAATTAACCAAAAATCACTATATTTTCCCTTTCATTATGCAAAAGGATAAAACGTGTATATTTACATTTCCAAGTGTATATCAGCACTGCCAAAAAATGTAATTTCATTTGTAAGTCAATTATAATTGGCTGAGTCTGCCACAGTTGGTGGCTGTATGCCTGCCGTCCCTATAGTTATGTTGCACACTTAAATGATTTTCTTTTGCTCCTCTTATTAGATTTTCTGTAATATAAAAATAAAGAAAACATCTAGCAGTTGAGAGGAACCTTCTTGTCATGGCTTCAAAAGGTGCGCAGACCTGGAAAGTCAGGTGCAGAGATTGTACTGCCAAGGCCATGAGAGATATAAGAAAAGCCTAAAGTGTTACTAAACCCAGGAGCCTGCAGTCACCATATCTGGTCTCCCACAGTACATAGAACATGGAAATGCAATTATTTTAGTAAATATAAACTGCTAAATACCTTTTCCCATCAGCAATATATAGCAGTCTTGTGACTTCTATCAGTGTCTGGTTAAAGTTTGTAGGAGGAGTTTTCATTCTGCACTCCCTGTCCTATCAGGATGCAGGACCCCTGATCCTCTGTCTGGACAGTGCTGATTGGCCCTGTGCTGATCACATGCACCCTCCCAAGAAAAAAAAAAACTCTCTAGCAATACACACCAAACTGAGCATGTTCAGGGTGCCCCCCTGGCTCTTTATTATCATACAGACTTTTTTTACACAATGCAGAGAATTAACTCCTTATCCACAAAGTATAACGAGCATGTTTTACTGCATATACAGATTGATTTTCCTGTTGTGGGTTTAGTAACACTTTGAGTGCTGTAACTTTTCAACATCTACCTAAATCTGGAATATAAATTTTGGTGTGCACTTACCCTTTAATTTCTCTGCAAACTTGAAAAAAGATCATTATGAGGTCTTCTACAGATGAAAAACCTGTTTAATGTATACTTCGTAGTGGATGTAAATCGATGCTTAGATATGTTGTCTATTGGACCTTCTGCCACTGATGACCACTAACCATGCAATAAAACTGCCCCCACCCAGACTTATTACTAGCAGACAGTCCAGCAGTAAATAACAAGGACATTTATAAATCAATGACAGTCGTACAGACACCATGGCCATATGCTTGTAACTACACATTCATACATGTCTACAGGAACAGATGAGTGTCCCTGGACACAGGCGGTTTGTGTCCAGGGTCACTCATTCAACCCTGTACGTATGTAACCACTTAAATGTGTGATGTTTAATATTCCCATAGCACATGTTCCTGGAAATGGCAAGGAGTAAGTGGGTAATGTAGCAACAATCAGCTGGAAACCAGTAACATCGTATATTACAGCATATATTGCCAGCACATCATGGATCTTCTAGATCAGCCTTTTTCAACCAGGATGCCTTCTGGGCTCTTCAGGGGTGCCTTGGCAAAATGCCTAAATATTGCCACAAATTTCCCAAATATTGGCAACAAACCAGCGAGTAGATGAAGCCTGCCTTTTTGGCAACCACAGGATTTTATTGTACAGCAAAAAAAAACCTTGGGCACCACGTGGGTCTGCCACTGGCACCCTAACAACCAATGACATCTTGTCATTGTTTGCCCCTCCCTTGCCCCTCTCTGTCAGCACTGGGGTCATTTTAGCAGAGAGGAAGAGAAACTGAGGGAAAAGAGATTCCAGAGAATACTAGTCAGTACCAGTGTGAAAAGGTAGAGGAAATAAATCACCTCTAATGTACAGGTACGTCAGTTCGCGCAGGGGGGGGGCACCCTGCCGCAGTATATCTGCATGGGGAGGTCCTTAAGTGAATAAAGGGTAACGTCACTTTCGTGGGGGAAAAAAATAGCAAATAAAGAAAAAATAATATAGCGTATACAATTGTGACACAAATCATATTGTAATTGAATGGTAATAAAAATTACCTTTCCTTTTCAATCTGCAGCCGCTGTAATTTTCTGAAAATGCAATGCAATACCCATATGGAAGAAAAATATATTTCCAATAAATTTAGGGAAAAAACTTTAGAAATATATTGAATATGGCCAAAATTGTAGCATTTCAAATTTATTTCCAATATATTTGGGAGAAATAAATTAAAAATGTTTTTTTAAAAATATATTTTAAATATATTTTCCTTCCATGTGGGTATGGCTACCTGGAGCTGTTTTGTACACAGAATGTATACTGACCACACCCCAGAAACATAATTTCCTGCTTGTGTGATTGGCTCACTTATTTTCCCAGAAGTCTGAATAAGATACAAGTCAGATTGCTGGCATCCCCTGCAAAAAAAAAGTAATTTTTGGTGAGATACTCCAAATAGGAACACATCTAAAGGGATGCAGGCCCAGCAGATTTCTTTATTAGTGCTCTGCAGATGCACAGCTGATTGATAATTATGAAACGACTACCATTAGACCCGCTCAGCACAGGGGCACAGAGGAACAAACAGTGATTACTTAAGAATAACAAAAGGTAGGAATCTGCAATAAAGGTTGTTATAATCCTTGCAATGTACAGAGATCACCCAGAGGGAAATTTTTTTTCTCAACAAAAGTGGAGTTACGCTTTATTAAATGTATAGATGTTAAAGTGGAGTTCCGGGCACAGAAATGATTTTTTACTGAACATACCCCCGGGACATTTAGGGGTAGCACATTCCACAATGGCTAGCCTCTGATCTGTCCCGGTTCCCACTTACCTTTTAGAAGAAATACTTACTTTTAAAATTTCTTCCACAGCGTTTCCATCTCTCTTGTGGGCAGCTGAGGCCGGCGCGGTCCTCTTCGGTGTCTTCTTCCGCGTCTTCTTCTCCCAGAATGCGCCGCACCGGCCCCTCTCGTCACTTCCGGTGCGGCGCCGTATTCCTAAACAGCTTCTGGGCATGCCCAGAAGCTGTTTAGCAGGGGAATGCGGCGTCGCCCGGAAGTGACGTGCGGGGCCGGTGCCGTCATTGATTCCTGGGAGCGATGACGTTCAGCTCCCAGGAATCATCGCGAGGCAGGAAGTGACGGGGTGAGCCTCGGCGCTGGAGGAGGAAGTACCCTGAGGTGAGTATTTACGATCTTCAATTACAAGGTGAGTATACAAAAAAAAAATAACTATCCAATTCCTTTTCAGGTTATGTGTAGCTAGCGGAGGGGCACAAAAAAAAAATACCGATTTTGTGCCCGGAACTCCGCTTTAACCTGAAGATCCATAGTGTGCTGGTGCTATGTTTCCACCTAAATGTGCGGTGTTGTGTGTACAACTATGGTGTCTGTTAGCCAGTCATTGATTTGTACAGGCTGCTGGCCATGGTGCTACAAAAACATCTGTTATGAGATCTTAAAGAAGTCCCTACGAATTAAAATTTGTAGATTTCTTTGGAAAGTTTTATCAGATTTGGTAACATGCTTGTTCAGTGCTAATACAAATATTGTTGCTGCTTTTATAGATAGTTTGAAATTATTTTCAAAAGTTTGATTGTAAACCCATTATGAATTTTGATTCATTTGAACCCATTTTGATTGCAAACCCATGAAGAATTTTCATCTCATTTTCATTAGATTTTTTCATGCTCCAAGGGATTTCAGCAAAATAAATAGTTTTTAATACTAGCATGCTACAAAGAACTGAGAACATAAAAAAAATATTATCTAAAAGAATGAAGAAATATAGTTAATTTTTTTAGATGCTTTTCTACATTTGATTACAAAAATGTGTTACAAAATCAATTAGATTGGAACATGTGGAATCACCAATAAGGAAGATTATATACAGTACATATCTGTAGAGCAGGAGGAACATTAAAGCATAAGACAACCCTTTTTCTTGATCTTATTTCTTTCTTTTCAGTCTGGTAAATATACCACTAGAAAAGAGTTTTGCTACATCTGTTTGATAAGTGCAAAAATACATGTTTATCCTGCCTCTGCCTTTTTATCTCAAATAATAATATCAGCCCTAAGCCAAACAATCCATACATGAATCGAAATTCATCAGACCCCTCCTGCAATTTTTAAAGTTGGTTACAGGTTCTCTTTGAAGTGCTATTAAAGGCAAAAACAAAAATATAAAATGTTATTAAACCACAAAACAAAACAAAAAATGTAATGTATTGCACCTAACCAATCTTTTAAATGTGGTGGTTACATTAATTTTCTTTTCTTTCTCTTTTTTACCTTTACTTTCACCTGTTGACCTGGCCAATAGGCACACTATTACCAAAAGTATTGGGACGCCTGCCTTTACACGCACATGAACTTTAATGGCATCCCAGTCTTAGTCCGTTCAATATTGAGTTGGTCCACCCTTTGCAGCTATAAAGACTTCAACTCCTCTGGGAAGGCTGTCCACAAGGTTTAGGAGTGTGCCTATGGGAATGTTTGACAATTCTTCCAAAAGCACATTTGTAAGGTCAGTCACTGATGTGGACAAGATGAAGGCTTTCCCCAAGGTTTAGGAGTGTGTCTATGGGAATGTTTGACCATTCTTCCAAAAGCACCTTTGTAAGGTCAGTCACTGATGTGGACAAGAAGGCCTGGCTCGCAGTCTCCATTCTAATTCATCCCAATGGTGTTCTATCGGGTTGAGGTCAGGACTCTTTGAAAGAGAGTCAAGTTCCTCCACCCCAAACTTAGTCATCCATGTCTTTATAGACCTTGCTTTGTGCTCTGGCACGCAGTCATGTTGGAACAGTAAGGGGCCATCTCCAAACTGTTCCCACAAAGTTGGGAGCATGAAATTGTCCAAAATGTCTTGGTATGTTGCAGCCTTTAGAGTTCTTTTCACTGGAACTAAGGGGCCAAGCCCAACCCCTGAACAACAACCCCATACCAAAAAACCCTCCACCAAATTATTTGGACCAGTGCACAAAGCAAGGTCCATAAAGACATGGATGAGCAAATTTGGGGTGGAGAAACATGACTGGCTAGTCCTGACCTCAACACGAAAGAACACCATACTTTGGAATGAATTAGAGTGGAGACTGTGAGCCAGGCCTTCTCTCTAACATCAGTGCCTGACCTCACAAATGTGCTTTTCGAAGAATGGTCAAACATTCCCATAAACGCACTCCTAGACAGCCTTCCCAGACTCAATATTGGGCCAACTCAATATTGAACCCTACGGACTAAGACTGGGATGCCATTAAAGTTCCTGTGAGTATAAAGGAAGGTGTCCCAATACTTTTGTATATATTTTGTGTCTTATTTTTCAACTTCCTTTTAAAGATTAGTTCACCTTTACAAAAAAAGAGGCGCATCTGTAGATGAAAAACAAACTGTGCAGTTCAGACTAAAATTGAATAAAGCTCTTGCTATAGGTGTAGACCATTAACGGGCCATTTATGTATCTCCTAAAGCCTGACTGGAATACTTTCAGGGCACTGTTAGGAGGTTTCTAAGTGAGGCCTAGTCGTTACTGATCACCTCTTCCATCTCAGGAGTGAGCTCTCAAACTCTGAGCTTACAGCTACTGCATCGGGGGGGGGGGGGGGGGGTAAAGATTATGTGAAGGGGTTGAATCAGAGAAAAGCTCTCTCCAGTTTTTTTGTAAAGGTGAACTAGCTGTTTAACCACTTGACCTCTGGAAGATTTACCCCCCTTCATGACCAAGCCATTTTTTGTGATATGGCACTGCATTACTTTAACTGACAATTACATGGTCATGCAAAAGTGAAAGTTAGAGGGTTGAGATAAACTCTTTAACACAGACAAGGGTGCTTACAATTGTCAGCTTTTATACATTTATGTAAAACCTTTATACCTGAAGGGAAAAAAGTGGTTACTGTATCTAAGTATTAGCTGGAGTTCAGCTTCAATTTGCTAGTCAAGACCATCTAGATCTTCTGGTGCATCTAATACTACCCTCCCCTCCAGACTGACAATGCTGCTGTCCAAAGGTATCTCCCTTGCTCTTTCAGTGGACTAGAGACAACCAAAGGCAGCAAGTATGTTCCAGCCCATACCACCAGGTGAAAATAAAGGGGAAAATGCTTAGAAAAGAAAACAAATGCAGCCAATACAGCAAAGAACTGGCAAGCTGCAATATATTCCATTTTTGTTTTTGTGTTTAATAAGCGGAAATAAACCCATCGGTATAACAAGCAGTTACATTTCCAGCATGTCGGGAATGCTAACTGTCACATTGGTTGTGCTCTCAACCAAACTGTCAAACCATCCAATGGCTGGTGTCCATACTGATCACATGTGCAACATCATGGCAGTTGAAGATTAAACAGAGGTCAAGATGGCAGCTTCCTTGCCTGAAAAGAATAGGAGGGTTTCCACTTGTATTCACTAATGATGTGATACAATGTAATCCCTGATGCATGATCTTTTAAATTACTTGATTTGGAAACTGTTGACTCTGCAATCACATAATACAGAAAATATGACATGTGGAATGATATAGTTCACTAAGTATGAGCTCTGCAATGAGAACAGAAGAAAGATAACATTCAGAAAATATTAAATAAATTGTGAAACACACTGCCTGGCCAAAAAAAAAGTTGCTACCAAAAAAAAAAAAGGTCACACTCTCTAATATTTCGTTGGCTTTGATTACAACACACATTCACTGTGGCATTGTTTCGATAAGCTTCTGCAATGTCACAAGATTTATTTCCATCCAGTGTTGCATTCATTTTTCACCAAGATCTTGTATTGATGATGGGAGAGTCGGACCACTGCGCAAAGCCTTCTCCAGCACATCCCGAATATTCTCAATGGGGTTAAGTTCTGGACTCTGTGGTGGCCAATCCATGTGTGAAAATGATGTCTCATGCTCCCAGAACCACTTTCTCACAATTTAAGCCCGATGAATCCTGGCATTGTCATCTTGGAATATGCCCGTGCTACCAGGGAAGAAAAAATCCATTGATGGAATAACCTGGTCATTCAATATATTCAGGTAGTGAGCTGACCTCGCTCTTTGGGCACATGCAGTAATTATCCTATTGGATAGTTACTGCATGCTTAGTTTAGTTAATTTTTTTTTGGCCAGGCAGTGTATAATTATGATTCAGATTCCTGGTCAACCAATGGCCCAATGACCTCATGCATCTCTTTGGTACTTAGAGGTGTTCTTGGACTGGGCTATGCTTTTTTTGACCTTTGAACACATCCCCTCACTATGTGCTAGTCCTGTACTAATGAGGAGCTTAGAGGAAGAACTGCACTCTTGTATACTGTAGGTCTAAAGCCAGACAGTATCTACTCAATGCAAACATTCTTTAGATGGCCATTCGTATTATAATGTAATACACTCTCCTTTGAATTACCATAAATGAAATCTAAACAATCAAATCAATTTGTACCAAATCAATGAAATCCTTGCACTACATCACTGTTGGTAGATCTGAAGAAGATTGTATAATCAGATTGTAATATGTATGATCAGCTTTATATAAAGATCTCACTGAAAGTTCTGAAATTTGCTTTCTTGTCCTAATCACTGAGTTCCTTAACCACTTAAGCCCCGGAAGATTTTACCCCCTTCCTGACCAGGGCCTATTTTGCGATTCGGCACTGCGTGACTTTAACGGACAATTGCGCGTGCGACACTGTACCCAAACAAATTTGACGTCCTTTTTTCCCACAAACAGAGCTTTCTTTTGGTGGTATTTGATCACCTGTGCGATTTTTACTTTTTGCGCTATAAACAAAAAAACAGCGTAAATTTTGAAAAAATAACAATATTTTTCACGTTTTTTTATATGAAATTCCCCCCAAAAAATGTAAAAATCAAAATTTTTTAACATTTTTGGCCAATTTGTTTTCTGCTACATATGTTTGGTAAAAAAAATTGCAATAAGCGTATTTTGAATTGTTTGCGCAAAAGTTATTGCATTTCCTAACTAAGGGAAAGATTTCTGTCATTTTTGGTGGGTTTTTTTTTAACGAGTAATGGCGGCGATCTGCGTTTTTTTTTTTTTTTGCGGGATTGTGACATTGCGGCGGACAGATCAGACCCTTGACTGACATTTTTGACACTTTTGGGGGTACCAGTGACATTACTATAGTAATCAGTGCTATAAATATGCACTGTTACTGTAAAAATGACAATGGCAGGGAAGGGGTTAACTTTATTGGTGATGAAGGGGTTAAGTGTGTCCCTAGGGGCGTGCTTCTAACTGTAAAGGGGTGTGGCTAGTGATGTAACCACAGAGACATACGATCCTACATAGCAGGATCGTATGATCTCTGCAGTTAGATCATGGAGAATGACAGGTGGCTTTGTTTACATTAGCCGCCTGTCTTTCTCCCTCTCCACGGGGAGATTGTGAGTGACTGGCGGACATCGGGTCCGCCAGTCACACGTGCGGACTTGTTAGGGAACGAGCGGGGGCGGGAGCGCGCCTCTGGTTTGCGCGCTCGCCCCCTAGAGGCTCACAGGCTAGCAACGTAGTCCTATGTCACTTTGCCTGTACGGGGCTGACCGCCGCAGTAAATAGTCGTGCAGCGGTCGGCAAGCGGTTAAAGAGAAGTGTTCATTCATATCTCTCATATGTTAAGTTAATTTTCAACATGTACCTTAAAGCGGAACTAAAGCTCATTCATTGTACATTCTAGACAAGTTTGCAAGCAGGCAGTTAGGAAGGTTTTATTATACAAGAGACATGGCTGATTTGCTAGGGGAGTTGATAATCTTTATCTAAAGCTCAGCTCTTAGCAAATATTAACTGCCCTCCCTCCCTCCTCTCACCAGTCCTTGTGAAGTAAGATATTTACTCACTTTACTCACTTTATTCACTTATTTCTAACTTTATTCACTTAAGTCCACCATCCAGGTCCCTCGATATTTTCAGGTGTGGGGAATCGCTTGTCCAGCACTGCAGATGTGCCTACACCAGCTGGCCCCTGACAGTCCCCTCTCACTGGCATCTTCCCTGAAGTCCCCTCTATTGGATTCAGAGAGGACCCCACTTTTGGACAGCCATTGGAGTGACTTGAACGCCTAAAGAAGAACTCCACATCCAGTAAACAGAAGAAGAGAGATGACACTGGACTGGAGTGTCACATGACTACAGCTTTAGGTGAGTAAAAAAGGCATAATTAGGATTTTATTTTTAATGCCAGCAATCAGTTATAGGGTGATGGGGGGTAAGGGGAGCCCATAAATCAGCTTTAAAAAATAAGATGACTATTCACTTCAATTATTCAATCATGTGAAAAGCAAATTCCTGTTTACCTATTTCATCAGCACCCTTTTAAGTATTCAAATTGAACAGAAATTTGTTTTTCTCTTTTCCTGTCTGGATAATTGAATTGAATATTCACATAATTTATTGAGTGAAGATTCTCAACTCTCTTAGCAGGTCAGTCATATAGTATGTCTCTTCTGCCAAAAAAAAAGAAAACCTTCCTAGAATTCTTTTCAGTTAATGTTTCATGTTAAATAATTGCTATATTTTTTTACCTGCTAGATTTTTTCATACTTTTGTAATTGCATTACATGTATAGATCTGCACATTAGCCAGTTGAGGGAGCTATCAATGGCTATGTACTGTCACTCTTCCTGCTTTTTGCATAGCAGCTACAGTGATATCAGCCACACAAAAAGTTTTCATTATTTGGCTAACTATGGAGTTGATTTATAGTATGAAAGAAGTAGAGGAAGTTGAATTAATAAGATGAAGCTGTGTTTACCCCAATCCACTGTTCTCATAATAATCTGAGACCTTTTTTTAGGCATCAAGCACATATGGGCCAGTATTAAGACTCTACGGCTCATGATCCCTTTAGTAATGTATTCTGATTTTTTTTTACTTTCAAAAGATTTTTATTTGTAATATAATGGAACAGATACAAAACAAGCAATTATGAACCATGCACTAGAAGCAAATATTTGACAAATTGAAACATACTAAACAGAATACATACAACTTTCGAAAACTTCAAAGTGTAAGTAAGCAAATGGTCTGCACATGTTCCACAATGCGAAAGGCGCAGAGGAAAAGTTATGCGCCGTGAAATGGAGATCCGGAGAGGCCTGCCAAATCCCAAGGAGACCCCTACTGGTGGCTAAGACTGTCCCCTCAGGAGAGATAGGGCAACCCCGGCTCCCCCGTTACTCAGCTCTGGCAAACCAAGTTGAGGTATTAATGATTTACCCATATAAAAGAAAGCCATAAAGTTATACATTTAGATCAAAATGCTATTGAGTAATATGCAACCCTACGATTCGAGAAGGCTTCCAATACCGTGAAGGTAGGGAGCAACTAGCGTCTCAAAAACTTCACAACCAGCATGGTATGCTTAAGAGAAAATTGTGTGGAGAAGAGAAAGAGAAGAGACAAAAGGTGGGAAAGGAATAGAAAGGAGAGTTAAAGAGGCTATTAAAAGAGAGAACAGAGGAAGGATAAGACCATGATAAAGAGGGTGCGATACTAGCACAGAGGAATGAGGTCTTAGATGTATTCTGATTTTATTGTTCACTGCACTGATCATGTAACATAGTTGGTGACCAAAGGGGTCTGTATGAAATATAAATAATAATTCACATACAAATAGGGAAACAAATGAAATTGTTTTTTTTTTTATTATTATATTGATATGTTTTTTTTTTATAAAATAAAGCATTGACCACCTAATTTTTTATAATATACCTGTAGAAAACTCTGATTGTACGAAAACTGACAGATTAAGCAGTCAGATTGTAATTCCCCACAGTGATGTGTCCCTCCAGCAACACCCATCGGCCTCCTGAAGTGCCTATGAAAATAATGACTTTTTTAAAAACATACTGCTTGCATATCCATATACCCTTATGTAACAATGTATATGCCTGAAGAAGGTTAATTAGCACCCTGTGCATTGTATTGTGGGAACAAGGCTGGAGGCAACAAAAAAAATGAGCCAGGATATACCTTATATTTTACTATAAATGCCTAAAGGTGGCCTCCTGAGACCCCTAAAGTAATTATTCAAATACTGACTTCTTGGGAGTCGACATATAATCATACACCTTGTGCCTTCCAAGTGGCAATGCTTGGACACTCCAGTAGGTCACTCAGATACTGAAAAATGCATTCTGGGATGAGGGAGGATGACATGCCCATGCCCTGACATTCAGGAAGAAGTTTTGGGGGGCTCTAGATGTGCTCTGCAGATAAAGACTGTAAAATAAATTCCATACCTGCTTTAATGTTAAAACCTTTCTAGATGTGTATATGACCACAAGTTTAACCTAAGGATTCAGAAACTCCCTCTATATCCTTTAGTACTTGCAGTTTATACCAGTTACATTTCACTTATGAGCTCCATGTATTTTAGCTAAAGTAGAATATAGCAAAACCTTTTAATATTTTTGTCTGTGAGACATTTTGTTCTAAAATGTGTAATAAAAATTAAGTAATAAAATTTTAAATAAATTCTATTTTATTCTCAAATATGTACACGTGTATTTTTTTTATCTTTTATCTGCAGTTATATAGGGTTTATTTTGTGGCATCCCATCATACATCAGTTCTGTGTTGCAGGAGCTTACCATCTGGAATGTTATTTTTGTGGTTAAAAATTTGGGCTTTACTTAGTATAATGGAAGTAATAAAGACGATTTACAGTAGTCTACAGCAGCCTTTCTCAATTTTTTTTTTAGGATGGAGGAACCTTTAAAGCAACTTCTCAGTCTCAGAGAATCCCTACTAATATTTACTCTATCTACAGGTGAGGGTGCATTGGTGGTATGGTGACTGGGAAGGATGTTCCTTACATTTGTGGTCATTGGGAAGAATCCCCGCTTACATCTAGGTGGTGTCAAAAGCTTACTGTAAGAAGCAGAAATTGTTCATTGCTCAAGGGAACCCCCAGTAACCTTTGAATGAATCCCAGGGTTCCATAGATACCTGTTTGAGAAAGGTTAATCTAATAGCAATAAGACAGATATATTTTCAACAATTATTGTAGGATTTATTAAAAATAAATAATAATTAAAAAATAAATAATTTGAATTTATATTTAATAGAACACGTTTGAATTGTTATTATAGTAACTTTTACATTAGATGTATTTTTAAAAGACTTTTACATTTAATGCTCTGAATGAGCAAAATTACAGAATTCCTGCAACGCATGGCAATACACCTGCTATATGTGCATTGTGGTGTCATTCATCGTGAATAGCACCCCAATGCACTTTACAATACGGGGCAGTGCACAAATCGCTGAGAAGCCCCACAGTGCACATAGCATGCATTGTGATGCACTGTTTTTAAGAAAGAAAATTGTGTGGGCTTTTAAGGCTGTAACATGCATAAATTCAGTCTCTCGGCCTTCCTTTAATGAAGATTGAGAATAGCTATGTCAAGCTTATTCCATTCACATAGCTATCTATCAAACAAAAAATTGAAACAAATAAAAAAAAAAAATGTAAATCCTATTTTAAAATTCACAGATCATGCCTCTTTAGGCCTCATGCACACTGGACATTAAAAATAAAAAAGCGTGCAGGCCCCTTTGTAGTTCAGTGTTAATAATAATACCAAACACTGAGCTGTTAAGGGCTTTTGAGTTTTTGTTTATGCCTCTAAACGCCCCATCATGCTAGCCTATACACATAGGTGCCTACAGGCATAATAGAGGCTGAAAAAACAACCATAACTTCAGGAGAGAAACTTTTGGACTGAAAAAATGCTTGATGCACCAAACTGCATGTAAACATGTTAAAATGTATCTAAACATTAGGCCTGGTAGTGTTTAAGCATTTATTTATTCCATTACTTCAGCTCATACTACTTGGACTTCAGTTTCAGGTATTGATTTCTCAGATTTGCAATGCTGCCCTCTAGTCTTCTGTTATAACAGTGCTTGTGGTGTACCTGGATTTTGCTAAGGCGTTTGATACAGTTCCCCAGAAATGCTTAATTTATAAAATAAGGTCTGCAGGCATCGACCACAAGGTTTGCTCTTGGATACGGAACTGGCTAAAAAGGCGTGTCCAAAGGGTGGTAATAAATAGCGCATACTCAGACTGGTCTGGGGTGGTAAGTGGGGTCCCCCAAGTCTCAGTCCTGGGACCAACCTTGTTCAATTTATTCATAAACAGCATTGAGGACTGGATCATTAGTTCTATATCAGTTTTTGCAGATGACACAAAATTGGGCAGGGCCATAACTGCACAGCATGAGGCAGATATCTTACAGAATGACCTGAACAAAATAACAGAGTGGGCAACTACATGGCAAATGAGGTTTAACGTGGAGAAGTGTAAGGTTTTGCACTTGGGGACTAAAAACATAAACACACAATACACTTTAGGGGGAACCTTTGGGGGAATCAAAAATGGAGAAAGATCTGGGAGTCTTAGTAGAGGATAGACTAAGCAATAGCATGCAATGTCAAGCTGCAGCTGCCAAAACCGGCAGAATATTAGCATGCATAAAGAAGGGGATATATTCCAGAGATAAAACTATAATCCTACCACTTTATAAAACTCTGGTCCGACCGCATCTGGAGTATTCTGTCCTGTTCTGGTCGCCAGTCCTCAGGAGGGATGTGTTGGAGCTAGAGAGAAGGGCATCTAAACTAATTAGGGAATTGGAGGACCTTAACCACTTAAGCCCCGGAAGATTTTACCCCCTTCCTGACCAGGGGGTATTTTGCGATTCGGCACTGCGTGACTTTAACGGACAATTGCGCGGTCGTGCGACGCTGTACCTAAACGAATTTGACGTCCTTTTTTTCCCACAAACAGAGCTTTCTTTTGGTGGTATTTGATCACCTGTGCGATTTTTTGATCACGCGCTATAAACAAAAAAAGAGCGTCAATTTTGCAAAAATAACAATATTTTTCACATTTTTTTATATGAAATTCCCCCCAAAAAAAAGTAAAAATCTAAATTTTTTAAAATTTTCGGCCAATTTGTTTTATGCTATATATGTTTGGTAAAAAAAATCACAAAAAGCGTATTTTGATTGGTTTGCGCAAAAGTTATCGCGTTTACTAACAAAGGGAAAGATTTTTGTCATTTTTGTTGTTTTTTTTTTTAACGCGTAATGGCGGCGATCTGCGATTTTTTTTGCGGTACTGCGACATTGGGGCGGACAGATCGGACCCTTGACTGACATTTGTGACACTTTTGGGGTTACCAGTGACATTTCTACAGTAATCAGTGCTATACATATGCACTGTTACTGTAAAAATACACTGGTTGTGAAGGGGTTAACTTTATTTGGGAGGGAGGGGCTGTGTGTATCCCTAGGGGCGTGCTTTCTACTGTGATTGGCTGTGGCTTGAGCTGTAAGGACACTGATCAACGGATCTACATACTAGATCCGTTTGATCAGTGTCTTTACAGCGAGGAGAATGACAGGTGGCTTGTTTACACAAGCTGCCTGACATTCTCCCTCTCCCCCGCCGATCGCCGAGTGACCGGCGGACATCGGGTCCGCTGGTCACACGCGCGGGGGGGGTCCGTGACCACGCGGGAGCGGGAGCGCGCCTCCGGGGGCGCGCGCTCCCTCCCTAGACCCTCACAAGCTAGTGACGTAGCCCTACATCACTTTGCCTGTGAGGGGCTGACTGCCGACGTAGATCGGCGTTAGGCAGTCGGCAAGTGGTTAATTATG
Organism: Pelophylax lessonae; assembly: GCF_965119305.1. NCBI lineage: Eukaryota > Metazoa > Chordata > Amphibia > Anura > Ranidae > Pelophylax > Pelophylax lessonae. The sequence continues at coordinate 499,468,089 of NC_138772.1, read as the reverse complement.
AAATTATGAAGAGCATTTACAATCGCTCAATTTATTCTCCCTGGAGAAGAGACGCCTGAGAGGGGACATAATAGCAATTTACAAATATCTCAGCATAGAAAAAAAACTATTCAGTCGCAAGGATTGCATGAGGACGCGAGCACATGCAATTCGATTAGAGGAGAAGCGTTTTAACCTCAGGCAACGCAGGGGGTTCTTTACTGTTAGGACTACAAGACTGTGGAATTCTCTGCCACAAGAGGTAGTTTTCTGCAGTAAGTATGGCTACTTTCAAAAGACTCTTGGACATACATCTCAAGGATCAGAACATTTAGGGGTATGAGAAATTATTACGGCCACACACACCTACACAGGTTGAACTGGATGGACTATTGTCTTTATTCAACCTCAACTACTATGTAACTATGTAACATGTGTTAAAGAGGAACTTCACTCTCTCAATCAACATTGACGATTTATAATCCTTATACTGCTAGCATTGATAAATGATAGAAAAGTATATCGTATTTATTTGTTTTAACCTTTTTTTTTTCCATTCCTTTAGTTACTTCATGGTTCCCAGGCCTGGGCAAATTATGTTATACATCCCAGGAGTCTTCAGGAAGGAAGGAGGGGTTTTCTAAGCTAAGCACACCCTCGTGTCTGCATGCTAGAGCTAAGGGTAGATGGATTTTAGGAAGTAAATAATACATGAATCATCTTCCCTTACTGAAGATGGCCACAGTCAGAAATGCTAGGGTTTTATTTTTTTAAGCAAATTCTAAACATGGAGACATGGATGGATGGGGGCGATTGCTTTAAATATGAAAATGAATTCAATAGCATTTTTGGTTTATGCTGATTTTTGTGGGCCTCTTAGCCTATGTTGTTTTCTTCCCCACTCCTGAAAAGGATGGTGGTTGGACATCCTAATGTTCTAGGATACTTTCCTATGTCCCCTAATCTACTAGTAAGAAAAGAGGACTTTGGCTTACCTGTAAAATCATTTTCTTGGAGTACAATAATGAACAAAGGTTCCTTGTTGTAGTGGTTCACTACTATTTTCTGCTACAAAACTGTGGCATGCTGGGAGTGGGGGTTATACTGGGCTGCTTTTTGCCAGTGTCCATTCTAGTGAAGGTGGCAATATAATCCAATGTTTCAGAACACTACCTCCCATAATATATTCCAAGAAAAAGATGTTAACGATAAGTTAATCTTATTATCTCCTTTATAGGTGAGCTATTGTATATCGTATTAATGTTAAAATCAGCCAGTATTGAAAAAAAGTTAAACTAGTGCGCTAAACAATAAATGACATGGACATAAACACATCCAATAAAGGTTTAAAATAAAACCAAAGAAATTACATAGGTGAAAAATAATAATAATGAACTGTGTAACACCTCAGTGTTAAAAAGTGATAACATCCATTATAATAAAATATAATGTCAAACGTGAATTAGTACAAAGGTATTATATAGGTGACATATAAATCTTCACAAAAGTGTTCCAGATATTGTGATAATCCTTTCTCAAAGGTCAACAAATATCAAACATTCCATGTGACATAAACATGATCCAAACACTGTAGTATGCTGGCTCCTTACCAACATTCCACCAAAAAGTAGCATATAATCTACATTAGATCACTGGAAACAAGGTCCACAAGCCACAGTGTCTTCCCCACACACAGTGTGACACCACGTGTTAACAAAAATATGTGCCTCTTACCAGATGACAATGAAAGAAAGCTTAGAATGATATTCCCATAAAGGGACCACAATGGAACCACAGGGATGGATGGTCAATGAAAGAAAACTTGGAATGATATTCCCATAAAGGGACCACAATGGAACCACAGGGATGGATGGTGTTGTATTAAAGCAGAGTTCTGACCTCAAATACCTTTTATAACTAAAAATACCCCCTATAATACTAATCCATTGCCCTTTACAGAACCGCTATTCTCATACTTACAAGGTATACAGTATTGGATTTTAGTCAAAATCTTACTTTTAAAAATGCTGTCCGAGCATGGCCATCTTGGATGTGGGCATCTGAAGCCGCAGTGTAATCTGCTGTGTCCTTCTTCCTGATTCCAGGGAGTGTTCTGGGAGTTCCAGCCTCCTGGGAGTGATGACAAACAGCTCCCAGGATGCAATGCAAAGGTGGAAGTGATGTAGGTGTCCGTGGCCAGAGAGGGGGGAGAAGGAGGAAGTACAATAAAAAATGCCCTGAAAATAAGGTAAGGGACCCCAATGTCCAAAATGCCCAATTGTTGGTCATCATAGCGAACACTCCAGGAATCACTAAAGTTGCAAAATAGGCCAGAACTCCGCTTTAAACTGCTGCTATCCACATAGGAGGTTTCACAAAGGCTCTTTCACACAGACAAATGCTGCTCCATACTAAACTTAACAGGCGCTGGATGATAGACTCCACACAAAAGAAAAGTAAGAGCTGCATTACCTCAATAGAACAGTTTATTAAGCTAAAAATGGACACTTACATTCCTTCAAATGAAAATCGCTTGAAGAAATACAGGTAATCGCGGCTGCCTGCAGTGCAGTCCGCGAGATATGACAGTGGGGCTTCTCCTACCCAACGCGTTTCCCTTCAGAAGGCGTCAACTGGGATTGGAGGATCGACGCCTTCTGAGGGGAAACTTAAAGCAAGCCACTGATCCAACCTACCAATAACACCACAAAACACAAGTTGGAGCCACACAAATGAACACTGCTCAAAAAAATTAAAGGAACTGTTTGAAAAAACATCAGATCTCCATGGGGAAAAATATCAAGCTGGATATCTATACTGATATGGACTGGGTAATGTGTTAGGATTGAAAGGATGCCACATCATTTGATGTTGCCCATCTAGTGATTTAATTAACACCAAAGCAGCTGAAACTGATTAACAACCATCTCTACTACTTACAGTAACTGACCCGATCTATATCCCAGGAGTTTAATTGACTTGATGCTATACATTTAAAAGTGTTCCTTTAATTTTTTTGAACAGTGTGTTTTCTAAAAATAATAAAATATTGTGCATAATTTATAGGCAGGCCTCATCGTAGTTCAGTGTTAATAATAAAAGACCTTTACTTTTTATTCTGCTGACATTGAAATTTCTTTAAACTAAAGGTTGCCTCCTTGCAGAATAGTAATCTGGAGGACTTTTGTACATGATACTTGTATAGAGCATGTGTGCCTTACTGCTTTTGCCAGAAGTACTGAGATACAAGTCCAATTTCAAGCATCCCCTGCAATTTTAAGTGAGATAAAAATCCCGAATTGAGAATCTCCACTTGATAATCTGAGTGAAGATCACAAATTGTTCAATCAAGTGAAAAGCAAATTCCTGTTCATTTATGCATGTGATTGGATATTCAAAGTGAGCACAGCTACAATCTACAGTATAGTATTAAGATTTTCCATTTTTTTAGCCAATCCGTTTTATAATCTCTGACTTCGGATGAAGCTTTTCTCATCAGAGCTCTGATAATGCTCAGGACTGGGAGTCTGACCTTCACATTCAGAAATCAGTTGGAGAAAGAATACGGTAAGGCAAACAACAGTTTCTTAAGAACAGACGCAGGTATGATTCTGCATTTGGAGAGTGGCTTTTTTTTTTTTTTTTTTCAACAAAAGTGAAGCTGCACTTTGAAACCCACGCTTAGAGAATTGGAGATACATTGTATAGTGGCAGACATGAAACCCACGCTTAGAGAATTGGAGATACATTGTATAGTGGCAGACAAGAACATGAGTACAGCCTTCATCTACATAAAATCAATCAAGCTTTGTATTACAAGCATTACGGTGCACCTGAACTCAAATAGTGACCATTTTGCTAGTTATTAGTGAACATCCAGAAATGTTAATTGTGGCCAATTTTTCTATTGGATTCCAGCAGAAAAAAAAAAAAACATGCTTTTCCTGTGCCTAGGCAGTCCTGTGCTTTGCACCTCATAACTGTATATCTTTTTTATATGATCCTTTGGGAAATTTGAAGAGTGGCAGTCACAAAGGCTACTGATCCACATCAAGGTATATTTTTACTACCATACAGTGCTGGACTATACATGCTACATATAAATGAACCTATCCTTACTGCAAAAGAAAAATGACTTTGAATACGAATACACATGCCATCAAAATATAAAGAACACTATAATATTGCTGTTAACGTTTTCATGAAGAAGTCTTTTAGTGGGGCTGGATTTATCATTTGGCACAACAGGTCTGTAATTATCGGAGCCATTGTCAGAATGACACCTAATCAGGAGAACACCCAAGTCCCACATCTCCAGTCTATAGTGTTATAATAAATTATCAGCCTTGACTCTCTTCCCTTGTGTTCTTTCTTTGTCTAAGCAAAACAACGCTTATCATACATAAGTAAGCAAATTTCTGTATTTCATTGTTCGCATGACAACTAATGACTGGCCATGACCACTGAGAAGCACACGAATAAAACACTACATGAAAGCAGTCTTACCCAAATTATGAAGCAAACACAAACTCAAAATGAAAAAAGGCAAGACCGTGGCTTTATTAAATAGTGCCAATTGAACATAAGGCAAATTACTAATGATGATAGAAAAAGAACATGCTAGTCATAGGCAGGGCCGCTGATAGGGGGGACCACCAGTCCTCCTGTAGAGGGCCCGTGCACACATGGGGGCCCCAACAGCAAGAAGAACTTGTGCAGTCAGGCGGAGGGGCAATTACAGAAGGAAGCCCTGTGCAGCTCTCTGCAGCAGCTGAAAGCCAGTTACTCCCCCTCCTGCCAGCTTTCAGCTGCTGCCGTGGGAGACACAGACACAGGGCCTTATTCCTGTAATTGATTCTCCAGCACCGATTCCCCTCGCTGTTCTGCCTGCTTCTGATCCCCCCTCCCTCTAGTGTGCCCCCTTTCACTGTGCCCCCCCCCCCTTACAGCGCTGCAGGCTTCCCTGTCCTGTAAAAAAATCATGTATTTAAAAAAAATAATAATTAAACACTGTAACAAATAATTAAAAAAATTGTAAAATAAAATTATTGTAAACATTTACACAGGTCCTCTGTTATGTTTGTGTCCTCTAAAAATGATTTTAGTGTATTTTTAGTGAAGATAGTGTCTTGATATATTGGGGGGGGGGGGTGAGGGCCCTGCCAGGTAGGCTGTACGGGGCCCAGTGATTTCTAACAGCAGCCCTGGTCATAGGTGTACTGGGAGCACCTAAAAAATCTACACATTTGCCTAAATGTTCATCCTTACAATGAGTGCCGAATAGGCATTCAAACTGCACAGTCATTAAAGTACCATGATCCCAGCAATCAAGACTCCCTTTTATTCCTGATCAGGGCCATCATCAGGGTGTCTTAACACTAAAAGCAAATCTATCCATATAGGCACAATTAGTGTATTGAACTTTGGTTGTCACTGAAGAAGGGTATCATACCCGAAACCCGTAGGGTCCTGTCCGGCTCTCTCCACCAGATGTACCTAGGAGTCTTCTGTAAGGAAAATGGTCTGTTTTTGAATGCAATTTTAATTCTGATGTATATCCAATCAATTCTGTTTGGAATATGCAACTGTGTATGATTAGTATTTGATTTTTCTGTGTACAATAAAATTGAATTTTTAATACTTCAGTGTATACTTTTTTCAGTGTTTTAGTGGCATTTACAGTCCCAAACAATTGGGGGTACCCTTTTTGCATCATCACGGGTGTCAGCCATAAGCCGGCAGCAAACAGGAAACCATAATATGCATGACAATTATCTGAGCACCATTAGGAAGGCGTAGCTTTGAGGTCTGGCAGCAAGCAAGCCATAAGCACTGCGGAGGATGTACAGACTTTGATGATTCTGTTTATAGGGCTTCCAATTCAAAGTAGCTCAGTCAATTGTCATATACCGCTGGTGCTTTACTTCAACTCAACAATATAAGGGACCTATTCAGACAGGGTACCTGTCAACTGTAGATACTCTACAGTTAATAAATGCAATAACAGATATAACTCAAAAGGACATTTTTTTAAATAATGTCTTTGCTGCTTTACACCGGCCCTTTGGAGAAAGTTTGGGTTTTTAATACTCGCTTACCACAGCTTGTCTGGGTATACTTTCTCATTGGACCCCAAGCTCCAAAGAAGTCATAGTTTCCTTATACTGATGGTCACCAGCCTGAAATAGTCAAATGTATATTATGTTGCTGATAAAATTGTTGCATAATGTTAGGCTTTAACTGGTATCCAAACCAGCGGTTCTGGAAGCTAAGCTGGCATGACTTGCCATGCTCCACTCACATTGCTAAAACAAGGAATACTGTAATCCCTTGTTTTATAGATTATGATGAAAACCCCTAAATTAAATATCTTCTGTTTGAAGGAGGCTCAGTCATGCTTTGAATGCTTTGGTTCAGTAGAGGATTTTATGTCTCTTGCCCCCAAATCATGTACCTAGTACATCATTTGACTTCAAGTGGTTGTACCGGCATCAGTCCGGTACCGTTTTATAGAGCCGACGGTCTGCTCTATTGTAATAGCAATTGGAGCAGCTAACTTGCCGCTGGATTGCTTTTACAAGCAGCTGGAGGGGACTTCCGCCAGTGCATCTGCCAGCTGGCCAGACAGCCAAGCAAAGCCGGGATTAGCTTTAAACTGTGCTGTTCAGAAGCATCACTTCTGGTTTACCCAGATGTCAACAGCACCATTTGTTTGAAAATCAAATGTATTCAAAAACACCAATCTTGGTGTTGAGAATGCTTTCAAGGTAAGAGGAGGAATTTGGGGTTTTATAGACCCCCAGATGCCTCCATAAAGGGTACCTGTCATATGTCTATTGCTGTCACAATGGATGTTTACATTCCTTGCGAACGCAATAAAAAAGTTTAAAAAAAAAAATGAAAGCAACAGTGTAAAAAAAAATAAAAAATAAAAGCAAACGCACACATCAGTCCCGCGCGCATGCAAACAGGTCCCACACATGTCGCCGTGGACTTTAGATCATTGGCAGTAATTCCAGCACCAGACCTCCTCTGTAAATCTAAAATGGTAACCTGTAAAGGCTTTTAAAGCATCACCTATGGATAGTAAAATTTACGTCGTTTGTTGCCAGTGAGGGGCATGGGAATGCGCAATTTTAGAGCATGACATGTTTGATATCTATTCACTCAGCGTAACATCATCCTTTATATTTTACAAAAATATTGCGTTATGTATTGTGTTTTTTTGCACTAAAATTCAAAAAAGTACTTTTTTCCCAAAAATTGCATTTAAAAATACGCTGCGCTAATACTGTTAAAGAGATGTAAAACCACCAATTTATTTTCTAGGGTCTCTGCTTTAAAAAAAATATAAATTTGGGGGTTCTAAGTAAAAAACTGATTGTTACATGTAAACAAAAAGTGCCAGAAAAGGCCTGGTCTTCAAGTGGTTAAGCCAATTTTATCTTGTCCTATTAGTTCCTAAATCTTACCTTGATCATGACCAGCTGGGACACAGTCATAGCAGTTAAAGGGATTTGGAATAAATCGCTGTGTAATATTAGGCTGTACCGGTACTATAAACAGGTGGTTCTGGATACACAGTTAGCCTTGAGGCATAAAGGATACATTTGAATAATTTAGAAATAATCCTCTTATTTTTTTGCATGTAATGAAACTCATTACATATAAACACCTTCAGTTTTAATAAGGATTTGTTGTGGTTTGCACTAGTTAAGTGCGTGATTTTTTTTTGGCTCCTCTAACCCTTGTCATAAACTATCTGGTTCTAACTTAACGATTCTTAAAATTATACTAAATGATATCCTTATTCCCAAAAAATAATCTACAAATACACATTAAGGATGATCGAACTTTTGAAAAGTTCGGTTCGACCAGAACACCCGAATTTTCCAAAAGTTCGGCCCGGATTTCAGAACCCCACTGAAATCAATGGGACCCGAACTTCGGTAATCAAAAAACGCCATTTTTAAGCCCTAAAACCCAATAAATGCCCCTAAAAAGTGCCTAGGGTTCTGGGTCATGCCTCATTAACTATTAATCACACAAAAAAAAGTTCTTAAAAATTGTCATTTTTGATAAAAAAGCCAATTATTGAAAAAATTAAAAAAAAATAAAAGAGAGATTTTTTGATTTAGTATCTGGGGGGTCTAAAAGGTGTGCATGTGAAGTTTCAGCTCTGTAGCATGTCCAGAACCATGAAAAAAAAAAAGATAATTTTTCAGTAGAACAGGGATGTGGGTCGGGACCCTCCTTTAACTTTAACACCTATATGATCTTTTTTTCTGGTTCTGGACATGCTACAGAGCTGAAACTTCACAGGTACACCTTTTAGACCCCCCAGATACCAAATCACACAAAAAAAGTTCTTAAAAATTGTCATTTTTGATAAAAAAGCCAATTATTGAAAAATTTAAAAACAAAAAGAGATTTTTTTGATTTTTACTTTGGATTTCGTATCTGGGGGGTCTAAAAAGTGTACATGTGAAGTTTCAGCTCTGTAGCATGTCCAGAACCATGAAAAAAAAGATTGTTTGTATTAGAAAACTTTCAGCACAGGAGGTTGGCTCCGCTGCTGTAACACCTTGCCGGTTTAATAGAAGGCATTTTTTTGGGTTCTTTGCAGTCAGGAAAAACATCTGAACTTGTGTATAGTGGTACTTTGCACAAGTTCAGATGTTTTGCCTGCCTCCAAAACCCCCCAAAAAATGCCAGCAAAAACACACCTGGGCATTTTTTTTTTTGACGCTAGCGTTTTTTTGGCATTTTTTGGGGTTCTTTTGAGGCAGGCAAAACATCTGAACTTGTGTATAGTGGTATATATACACACATACATATATTTATATACACACCTAGACATATATAGGTGTGATAGTAGCAGAAATATATTACTGTAAATGATTTCATTAGCGCAAGCATTTATTTCTGCTACTATCACACCTATATATGTCTAGGTGTGTATATAAATATATGGATGTGTGTATATACACCACTATACACAAGTTCAGATGTTTTGCCTGCCTCCAAAACCCCCCAAAAAATGCCAGCAAAAACACACCTGGGCATTTTTTTTTTTTGACGCTAGCGTTTTTTTTTTGCATTTTTTTGGGTTCTTTTGAGGCAGGCAAAACATCTGAACGTGTGTATAGGGGGTATATATACACATATATGTCTGAATATATACCCCTAGACATATATAGGTGTGATAGTAGCAGAAATATATTACTGTAAATGATTTCATTAGCGCAAGCATTTATTTCTGCTACTATCACACCTATATATGTCTAGGGGTATATATTCAGACATATATGTGTATATATACCCCCTATACACATGTTCAGATGTCATGTCTAACATCAAACATGTCCTCAAAAAAGCACTGGCAGTGGCAGCCCCTGCAGCATAAAAAATGCTTGGCTGGTGAGAAGCCATATTCCAGTTCCGAAGCAACTCAGAGAAATGATCATTTCTCTATAGCGGTCACCCTGACATGGAAGGGTATGGTCACCCATTTTTGAAGCTAACTTAAGTGTAAAGGAGCACTCTAACTACACTAGATATCCCTTTCCTCACACTAATAAATGCTAAATGACACTTTTAAAGTAAAATTAACAGAACTGCTTCCACTCTCTTCCATGTCCAGTATAACAATGCTAGAAATATGGCGGGGGCGATCTTATATACTGGGGGGCGTATTCACTAATGATTGGCCTAGGGACCCCCTAGTCACTCCAATCACATTCCTAGCATTCTCCTGCCCCCTCAATTGGCTTTTGCTAATGGTTCTGGTCCAATCACAGGCTTTTAAAGCCAATTTCCTGAACCATTGCATTTTGGGCGGTTCTGGTTGCCGAATTCCGAACTTTTTGGGCAAAAAGTTCTAAATTCGGCCGAACCTCGAACACCCAATGTTCGGGCCGAACCGATGGTCGACCCGAACCGTTCGATCATCCCTAATACACATCCACTAGCCTAATACCCCTGTAAATTATTTTTCATGAAATCGTTCCTTACTTTGTTTTTCTGCCTCCTTGTAATTCCCTCCATGACTTCCCGAACCTCCCCTTTTTAACTCTTATTTCCATTTGTTTGGAAAGAGCAGTGAACATTAGTTGTGGTCTTTACTATGCACCCTACAAATCCTATAGTCCCTAGTGCATCCCGTAAGAAAAAGTGGCTACACTCTTAAGTTCCTACATACAGTGGGACCATTGAGAATGAACATAACCACACTCTAACAGGAAGTCAGATCCAGTGGCGGCAGGTGCTCTATCAGCCGGGGGGGGGGGGCGACGGGTTGCGGGCGTTAGATGGAGGAACTTCAAATAAAAAGGGAATTTTTTTTTCAGGGGGCAGGTACTTATTTCTAGCAGGCACCCGCCCCCACTTCAGAAGTTTGGCCTCCTCCTCCCTGACCACTTTACATGTCCCAGGAGGCTGTGGGTCCATTTAGAAAGAGCAGCATGACTCACACATGCGCAGTGGGGAGGCCATTGTGAAGGCACAGGAAGTCACAGCTGGTGATGAACTGGCCTGGGTGATGACCATGTTGAATCCCTGGACTGCTAAGAACACGTACTTGAATTTATTTTATCTATTCTAAGTTTAAAGCATAACTTCACTTTTGTTGAGAAAAAAAACATTCCCCTCTGGATGATCTCTGTACATTGCAAGGATTATAACAAACTTTGTTGCAGATTCCTACCTTTTGTTATTCTGAAGAAATCATTGTTTGTTCCTCTGTGCCTTTGTGCTGAGTGGGTCAAATAGAATTGGTTTCATAATTCTCTATCAACTGTGACAGCTTCAGGGCTCTAATGAGGAAAGTTGCTGGGCCTGCATCCCTTTAGACATGTTCCTATTGAGAGTATCCCACCAAAAATGACATTTGTGTTGCAGGGGATGCCAGAAATCTGACTTGTATCTTAGGCAGACTTCTGGGAAACTTGGTGAGCCAATCACAGAAGCAGGAAATGTTATTATGTTTCTGGGGTGTGGTCAGTATACATTCTGTGTACAGAACAGCTCCAGGTGGCCATATTGCATTGCATTTTCAGAAAATTACAACAGCTGCAGATTGAAAAGGAAAGGTCATTTGTAATAACATTCAATTATAATATGATTTGTGTAGCAATTGTATACACCAGGGGTGTCCAAACTACGGCCCTCCAGCTGCTGCGGATCTACACGTCCCATGAGGCATTGTGATTCACTGACATAACTAGGCATGATGGGAATTGTAGTTCCTGAACAGCTGGAGGGCCATAGTTTGGACACCCTGGTATACACTATATTATTTTTTCTTTATTTGCTGATTTTTTTCTCCACGAACATGGAGTTACCCTTTAATGTCACCAGCTACACAACCTAATACAAAGAAATACATATGAAGTACACATGTGAACTGCTTAACCTGTGGAAATATTTGCATCCCTGTTCAGCTAGTCTTGTGACTCACACACCCTACACTACACTACAAATCAAACCGGGTGACACCATTATATCATAGTGGCGCTTTTTCAGTTACTTGGTCTGTGAAAGAGCAGCAATTCACTGCTGAGATCCTCCTTCTGCTCTTCCTTCCTGCATGCTTCTTAAACATCATCCCACTGCAGCTCTACTAATGCACTAGATCAGGCATGTCCAACCTGTGGCCCGGGGGCCGCATGCGGCCCGAAACTGCAGGCAATGCAGCCCACTGCTCCCTGACAATTTATTATTTTTTTTGCTGGGGAGGAAGGAAGTTGAGTCGGGGCCACAGCAGCTTCCAACTAAACATAGGCAGAGGCTGCCTTGGAGGAGAGGGGAGGGGAGGAGGGGGGGCAAGCGCGGCCGGATTACAAACAGAGCGGGGATGTCCTGCTTACCCAGCAGCCGCTGTCATACATTGGTGATGTCTATCATAGGAGTCGGTCCAGGAGGCAGGACTTCGTATTACAGCGGTCGTCGGGTAAGCAGGAGTTCCCCGCTCTGTGTAATCCAGCGGCTCTCCTCTCTCTTCATTGCAGACTACATTGGATGGGCACGCACTGGTAAGGCTGCATTGGATGGGCACGCACTGGTGGGGCTGCATTGGATGGGCTTACACTGGTAAAGGCTGCATTGGATGGGCACTGATCAGGCTGCATTGGATGGGCATGCACTAGGCTGCAAGTGCTGTGTGATCTCCCAGCTGCTGCGGGAGACTTAAAATGTCTGCAGTCAGTGACAGGCTGCTTCCTGTATAGTTCTGGCTCTGTCACAGGCAGAGTGATATGAAATGCACTCCACCTGTGACAGGAGCCATACAGGAAGCAGCGGCTCTGCTCTCTACTGCAACCGCTGCTTCCTCCAGCAGTACCCGCATGACCAGCAATACCCACCAGCAGTACCCCCCAGCAGTAACCGCACCAGCAGTACCTGCCAGCAGTCTGCAAAATAAGTGGAAAAAGGTATGTGCATTAGCGTGTGTAAATTGTTGCAATATGTTTTTTAATAACTAGTTGTGTTTTGTAATAATATGTCTTGTCCTTGTTCTTACATGTATGAATAAGGACATGACATTTTCTGGTTGCCTAAGTCACATGTGCTCTAGAAGTACAGCTAACCCCCAGCACATAACTGTAACTATCCCAGCATGTGCAGTGTTTCTGACTCCTACCACCATGACCACTTCAAATCACTGAAGTGGTCATGATGGTTAGAGTGTTCCTTTAATATCTCTCTATACTGATTCCATTTTATTTCATCATCCTCTAGTTGTGTTAAATTAGTGCGGGATGGGGGGCACGGCGGCGCAGGGAAGGCACGGCAGCGTTTTATTACTTATTTACCTTAACTATAATATATATTTTTTATATGCGGTCCGAGAAAATTTCTCTACACTCAATGTGGCCCAGAGAAGCCAAAAGGTTGGACACCCATGCACTAGATGCTTACAGTGCATAATTCCCAGTCTGACTTCTGCTTCACTGGTAAATGTGGGAGGTGAAATGCTGGCTAGATATAAAACGGTGACAGGTACTCTTTTGATTTTAACTTTCCTTCTCTCGCAAGTGTTGGGTGCCATCCAGATACATTCTGTCAGAGAAATAGACACAAAATGGATCTCACAGGCTGAGCTTTTTTAGCCCATTCCCTGATGTGTTTTCTATAACAGTATAAATACTACAAATTCCTGAAAGCTGTGTAAATGAAAAAGTGCTGACTGGCTCAGGTGGTGCAATCTAAAGCTTTCACCTTATTCATGGAACACCTCTGTGCCAAAATAGTTATTTTCTTTTTCTAACCAGCTCTTTGTCTCACAGACAGATAGAAGAGGTAATGGGTTGCCTTGACACTTCCACTCTATATATTACTTTGTACAGAAATTACGCTTTAACTCACTGTACATTACAGTCTCACTTACATTTGTTTTAGTCTTTAATGCTTAAAGAATAAATGTACCTTTTTACAGTTTTCCTTTAATAGGTTTCCCCAATCCCCCAGAATGCTCCCTGATCCAGCAATGCTCACAGTGTGGCCCCGTTAGGAGCTGTCCAGACTCTCTTCCAAAAATGGCCACTTTATACTCTGCATAGGAGAAATGCTCTTTTAGGGCTCATTCACACTAGTGGTTAAGGTAAGGTGACCAGATTTTGAAAATTAAATCCAGGGACATTTTTTTTTTTCTTTTTTATACGCTATTTTATAAGCGTATTTTCCTCAAATGATATATGCCGTGTATGTGGTATGTGTTTATGGAATGATTGTATGATATATACGTTATTTCTCACATTTTCTTCATGCGATAAAAAAAAAAAAGATACTTCCTATTTTTTGGGATAGGACTACCAAATATTAAGAAGATAAGATAGAGGAAAAACTATTCAATGCATATTTTGTATAGTGCAGAGTTCAGGGGTGCGCTATGTACAGAGTGCAGAGTTTAGGGGTGTGCTATGTACAGAGTGCAGAGTTTAGGGGTGTGCTATGTACAGAGTGCAGAGTTCAGGGGTGCGCTATGTACAGAGTGCAGAGTTCAGGGGTGTGCTATGTACAGAGTGCAGAGTTCAGGGGTGCGCTATGTACAGAGTGCAGAGTTCAGGGGTGTGCTATGTACAGAGTGCAGAGTTCAGGGGTGTGCTATGTATAGAGTGCAGGGGTGTGCCATGTACAGAGTGAAGAGTTCAGGGATGTGCTATGTACAGAGTTCAGAGTTCAGGGGTTTGCTATGTACAGAGTGCAGGGGTGTGCCATGTACAGAGTGCAGAGTTCAGCGGTGCGCGATGTACAGAGTGCAGAGTTCAGGGGTGCGCGATGTACAGAGTTTAGGGGCAAGCAATGTACAGAGTGCAGAGTTCAGGGGTGCGCAATGTACAGAGTTCAGGGGTGAGCGAAGTACAGAGTGCAGAGTTCAGGGATGCACAACGTACCAAAATTGTGACATATGCAAGTAGTGGCATCTGAAATTTGGGGTTGCTATGAGGGTGCTTAAAGAGTTTTTGGGGGTGCTTAAGCACATCCAAACACCCACCTGGAGCCGCCCTTGCTGGGGACAAAACCGGGGACAGAATTGGTCCGGGGACACTGTCCTCCTATCCGGGGACTGTCCCCAGGAAACCAGGGACATCTGGTCACCCTAGGTTAAGGGGTGGTAAACCCAGTGGTTGAGATTTGTTTTTACAACCCCCCAACTGCTCCCCCTTTAGCTACAGAGGCAGCAGCTGGGGGGGGGGGGGGTGTACACATGCCATGGCCACAATGCTTTGCTTAGCAGTCGCAGCAGAAATTCCACCCCATGTCACTTTAGGCAGACCTACTGAGAGTGACTCATTTAGGTGATTGGGGAGCTCTGCAGGGGGTTAAAGTAGCCTGTGAAATGCTCTTTGATGAGCAATCTGAATGTGGGTCACTCTCCAGAGGCCAAAGCAAGTGTGAACAAGCCCTTAGACAGTTGTCACCAGAACAAAGGTTCCCATTGAAAGATTTCTCCTTTATTCCTGTTCTGGTGGCAATTCAAGTTTTTGGATTTTCCCTCACTTTTATCTCTGGTGCTAATGTTCAGGAAAAATAGAAAATGGTATTTCCCTAGTGGAGATACAGGCATCAATAACACATAACAGAGGTTGTAACCCATTATCGCAGTTCTATTAAAACTATTTCTGTAACTTTCAAGTGTGCACACAGTTTCCATGTGACACCAGAGGACAACAGAATGGGAGGATACATGTACAGATAAACTATAGACCACAAAAGCAACTTAAAGAGGAACTTTGCTAATGTTCAAATAGCTACTTAGCAGTCCATGGAGCCCATTGCTGTGTATCTTGGAGCTGATTCTTCGCTGGATTCCAGGTCCCCATCCTATTGTGAACGTGGGAGCCAACTTTGACTTCCAGATGTCTCACCACTTTGCATGCTTGAGATTGTGCAGCACTGTGACACTGGCCCGTGACTTGTGTCCCAGGAGGTTGAGGGCAGCAAACCAACATCATCCTTGCCTAGAGGGTGAGAAATGAGGAAGTGAGAGTTGATACCTGTCACAAAAAAGTACCCAATTGTGGAAAAAAAAAAAAAATATGAGCTGGGAGTAGGTAGAGGATAACTTGTGCTTCCAGTTTTTGGTGAAATTCTGCTTTAACCTCCCTGGCGGTCTGATTATGTCCAGATTTCTGTGCTAAAAGCGGAACATTGTTTTGCATGGAAATCTGTTGGTTTATATTTTAAAACTCACCTTCCCCTGCAATCCCCCGCTGTCTTCCCCCTGGCGTCCTCCCGCTGTCCTCCCGCTGTGTGCTCGGCCGATGCCGGCACCTGTCTTCCAGTTCCCATCCCTGTGAGCGCTGTGACGCAGGGGGGTGCAATTGCAAAAATGTAAATACACTAAATGAGATGATACAAAGCTGTGATCCTAACGGATTACACTTTATCATGCCATTTCACCACAGGATTGCTCCTGGTGGCTTTTCCAGTGCCCTGCCTGTGCTTTTCCAGTTCTTTGTGCCTGGAAAATTGAGAACGACCATGCCATCCAAAAAGCATTCTTTTTGTGCAAAAGCGCTTTTAGATGAACTGGAAAACAGTGACAGCGAAACTGAGTTACTTGAAGAACTGAGCGATAGCGATTTGTGGGAAAATTCGTCATCAGGTACGGAAAGTGACGACAGCGACGATTCTGATGTCTCTTTCTGGCACATCGCTCCGTTGGAAATTCTGAAGAATCGTTTGATATAACTTCCCAAATTCCACAAGCCATGTGCCAGAAAGAGACATCAGAATCATCGCTGTCGTCACTTTCCGTACCTGATGACGTATTTTCCCACAATCGATATCGCTCAGTTCTTCAAGTTACTCGGTTTCGCTGTCGCTGTTTTCCAGTTCATCTAAAAGCGCTTTTGCGCAAAAAGAATGCTTTTTGGACACCATGGTCGTTCTCTATTTTCCAGGCACAAAGAACTGGAAAAGCACAGGCAGGGCACTGGAAAAGTCACCAGGTGCAATCCTGGGGTGAAATGGCATCATACAGTGTAATCCGTTAGGATCATAGCTTTGTATCATGTCATTTGGTGTATTTACATTTTTGAATTTGCTGCCGGTTCCACACCCCCTGTGTCCCAACGCTCGCAGGGTAGGGAACCAGAAGACACATGCCTCCATTCGGCCAAGCACAGAGCGAGAGAACATCGGAAGGATGGCTGGAGGACGGCGGGGGATCGCAGGGAAGGTGAGTATGATTCTGGGGTAATCCCGAGTGTGGCTCGGGGTTATCGCTTTTGGTACACTATATTAATCCCGAGCCACACTCGGGAATACCTCTAGGGAGGTTAAGGGTCTTTTTAAATGTTTTCACTCAAAATTCACACACATTTCACCCAACATTCACACATTTTTATAAGGGAATTCAATTGGAAAAATGTGTGAAATCTGGGTGAAAGTTGTGTGACTCTTAGGAGAAAACATTCATAAATAGACCACTGTGTTGTCAACCATGTTTGCAATTCATTTTCCTGTCCTTGAGAAGAAGCATTTTTATTCGAAGGCAGGAACGGTAAGAGAGATAAATTATTCTGTCAGAGATAATGTACAAAAATAAACAGTTATTGCAGTTAAATATGATTAGGGTTGAGCGGACACCTAGATGTCCGTGTTCGACGGGTTCGGCCGAACTTTAAAAAAAAGTCCGGGTCCGTGTCCCGGACTTTTACCGAACTTTTCCCGGACACCGAACCCCATTGAAGTCAATGGGGACCCGAACTTTAAGGCACTAAAATGGCTCTAAAACACCAAAGGAAAGGGCTAGAGTGCTGCAAATGGCAGCAAAACGTAATTAAGAGCATGGCAAGTGCTCTGCAAACAAATGTGGATAGGGAAATAACTTAAAACAACAAAAAAAAACAGAAAAATAAAACAATGTTCTTCTTCATCTCTGAAGGACGAGGCCCATATGGAGTAGGAGGGAGGTTGAGGTGGTGGTGGATGTGGCGGTGACATAGGCGTGCGCACAGGGTGTGCTGGGTGTGCCTGGGCACACCCTAATCACCTAGGGCACATAGCATTGCCAGTGAGGAGATGGGAAAGATCTCCCTGGGACCTGCTCTGCTCTATTTCTCCTTGCCTACAGGTACATGGCCCCGATACATTACTCTCCCTGCTGGCAAACACATGCATGTGTATTTCAACTTTGGGGTGCACACCTTAATGCAATAGGCTGCGCACACCTATGGGCGGTGTAGGTGGAAGCGGCGGTGGAGGAGGACCAGGGCCGGATTAACAGCATCATGGGCTTGGTGCTGAGGATTTTGAAGGGCCTTAAGGGCCGTGCCTTGCCATGCACCCAGAGGAGGAAGGGTGCAGCCATGCATGCCTAATTCAACATGGGATGCTGTCTCTGAAGCCCATAAACACATCCATGCATCGCCAACTGTCCCTCCTTGTCCGGCCTTCACGCTGTGTGGGGAGGTTCTGAGGGTGCTGCCTGGGGAAGCGAGCATAGAAGCCAGACTTCTGTGTTTACAAGTGACAGAAGAGCGGTAACAGTGAATATGGCCAACCCGGGGCCTATATAAAAGGTAGGGGCCTGGAGCTGCAGCTCCAATAGCCCCTACATTAATCTGGCCCTGAGGAGGAGGACGAGGTAGCCAACACTGCTTCTTTTCAAAAATTTTAAATGAGGGTACACCCCAAAAGAGTGAGAAAGAGCAAAAATGGAACAATGGGTGGGTAAGGTCGGTATCCATTGCTATTCTGCATAAGGTACGGAAAAGTCCCGTGGGATCCATGCCTGGTTCATTTTAATGAACGTGAGCTTGTCCACATTGTCTCTGGACAGGCGGCTGCGCTTGTCTGTTATAACGCCCCCAGCCGTGCTAAATACCCGTTCAGATAATACACTGGCTGCAGGGCACGCCAGCACCTCCAAGGCGTAAAGGGCAAGCTCAGGCCATGTGCCCAATTTGGAGACCCAGAAGTTGAAGGGGGCAGACCCGTCATTCACTACATGTAGGCGTGTGCACACATACTGCTCCACCATGTTGGTAAAATGCTGCCTCCTGCTAAGACGTTCCATCTGAGCTGCTGGTGCTGCTGTTTGTTGTGGCGTGCTGACAAAGCTTTTCCACATTTCGGCCATGCTAACCCTGCCTTCTGAGGTGCTGGCGGTGCCCTGGTTGCGTTGGCGACCTCCTCCTCCTCCTCCTCTGCCTTGTGCTTCCACTGTGGCCCCGCTGTCAGATGGGAATGCCAGCAGCATGGCGTCTACCAGCGTGCGCTTGTACTCGCGCATCTTGCGATCGCGCTCCAGTGAGTGAATTAAGGACGGTACGTTGTCCTTGTAACGGGGATCCAGCAGCGTGGCCACCCAGTAATCAGCACAAGTTAGAATGTGGGCAACTCGGCGGTCATTGTGGAGACACTGCAGCATGTAATCGCTCATGTGTGCCAGGCTGCCCAGAGGCAACGAAAGGCTGTCCTCTGTGGGAGGTGTATCGTCCGTGTCCTCTGTATCCCCCCAGCCACGCACCAGTGATGGCCATGAGCTGGCCTGGGTGCCACCCTGCTGTGAACATGGTTCCATCTCCTCCTCCAGCTCCTCCTCCTCCTCATCCTCCTCATCCTCCAGAACTGTGCCCCTGCTGGACAATTGCGTCCCTGGCGTTTGCGTGTGCAGGAACCCACCCTCGGAGCCCCTTGCGAATGACTGCCCTGAAAGCCTTGGAAATGTTACCTCTTCATCCTCCTCCTCCTCCTCATCCTGTGCCACATCCTCTTCCATCATCGCCCGAATTGTTTTTTCAAGGAGGCATAGAAGTGGGATAGTTAAGCTGAGAACGGCGTCATTGCCACTGGCCATGTTGGTGGAGTACTCAAAACAGCGCAACAAGGCACACAGGTCTCGCATGGAGGCCCAGTTAAATTAAATAGCGGAATAGAAAATATGATCCAAAAAAAGTGTATGTATATAGCACGTACACAACCACACTGGGCCCCAATTACTATTGTTTGTACCCCTAAAAGGCTAGATGAGGAGTAGGGGGAGTATGGAACAGGCAGCACCCTCAAACCTTCAGAAGTATGAGATGAACCCCAACAACTTGGAAAGGTGGATCTCTCTCACACGTACCAACACAGACTATCCCCCAATTTAACTGATCCCCAAAGGTTTTTGATTAAATAGCGGAATAGAAAATATGATCCAAAAAAAGTGTATGTATATCACACGTACACAACCACACTAGGCCCCAATTACTATTGTTTGTACCCCTAAAAGGCTAGATGAGGAGTAGGGGGGGTATGGAACAGGCAGCACCCTCAAACCTTCAGAAGTATGAGATGAACCCCAACAACTTGGAAAGGTGGATCTCTCTCACACGTACCAACACAGACTATCCCCCAATTTAACTGATCCCCAAAGGTTTTTGATTAAATAGCGGAATAGAAAATATGATCCAAAAAAAAGTGTATGTATATCACACGTACACAACCACACTAGGCCCCAATTACTATTGTTTGTACCCCTAAAAGGCTAGATGAGGAGTAGGGGGGGTATGGAACAGGCAGCACCCTCAAACCTTCAGAAGTATGAGATGAACCCCAACAACTTGGAAAGGTGGATCTCTCTCACACGTACCAACACAGACTATCCCCCAATTTAACTGATCCCCAAAGGTTTTTGATTAAATAGCGGAATAGAAAATATGATCCAAAAAAAGTGTATGTATATCACACGTACACAACCACACTAGGCCCCAATTACTATTGTTTGTACCCCTAAAAGGCTAGGAGTAGGGGGAGTATGGAACAGGCAGCACCCTCAAACCTTCAGAAGTATGAGATGAACCCCAACAACTTGGAAAGATGGATCTCTCTCACACGTACCAACACAGACTATCCCCCAATTTAACTGATCCCCAAAGGTTTTTGATTAAATAGCGGAATAGAAAATATGATCCAAAAAAAGTGTATGTATATCACACGTACACAACCACACTAGGCCCCAATTACTATTGTTTGTACCCCTAAAAGGCTAGATGAGGAGTAGGGGGGGTATGGAACAGGCAGCACCCTCAAACCTTCAGAAGTATGAGATGAACCCCAACAACTTGGAAAGGTGGATCTCTCTCACACGTACCAACACAGACTATCCCACAATTTAACTGATCCCCAAAGGTTTTTGATTAAATAGCGGAATAGAAAATATGATCCAAAAAAAGTGTATGTATATCACACGTACACAACCACACTAGGCCCCAATTACTATTGTTTGTACCCCTAAAAGGCTAGGAGTAGGGGGAGTATGGAACAGGCAGCACCCTCAAACCTTCAGAAGTATGAGATGAACCCCAACAACTTGGAAAGGTGGATCTCTCTCACACGTACCAACACAGACTATCCCCCAATTTAACTGATCCCCAAAGGTTTTTGATTAAATAGAGGAATAGAAAATATGATCCAAAAAAAGTGTATGTATATCACACGTACACAACCACACTGGGCCCCAATTACTATTGTTTGTACCCCTAAAAGGCTAGATGAGGAGTAGGGGGGGTATGGAACAGGCAGCACCCTCAAATCTTCAGAAGTATGAGATGAACCCCAAAAACTTGGAAAGGTGGATCTCTCTCACACGTACCAACACAGACTATCCCCCAATTTAACTGATCCCCAAAGGTTTTTGATTAAATAGCGGAATAGAAAATATGATCCAAAAAAAGTGTATGTATATCACACGTACACAACCACACTAGGCCCCAATTACTATTGTTTGTACCCCTAAAAGGCTAGGAGTAGGGGGAGTATGGAACAGGCAGCACCCTCAAACCTTCAGAAGTATGAGATGAACCCCAACAACTTGGAAAGGTGGATCTCTCTCACACGTACCAACACAGACTATCCCCCAATTTAACTGATCCCCAAAGGTTTTTGATTAAATAGCGGAATAGAAAATATGATCCAAAAAAAGTGTATGTATATCACACGTACACAACCACACTAGGCCCCAATTACTATTGTTTGTACCCCTAAAAGGCTAGGAGTAGGGGGAGTATGGAACAGGCAGCACCCTCAAACCTTCAGAAGTATGAGATGAACCCCAACAACTTGGAAAGGTGGATCTCTCTCACACGTACCAACACAGACTATCCCCCAATTTAACTGATCCCCAAAGGTTTTTGATTAAATAGCGGAATAGAAAATATGATCCAAAAAAAGTGTATGTATATCACACGTACACAACCACACTAGGCCCCAATTACTATTGTTTGTACCCCTAAAAGGCTAGATGAGGAGTAGGGGGGGTATGGAACAGGCAGCACCCTCAAATCTTCAGAAGTATGAGATGAACCCCAAAAACTTGGAAAGGTGGATCTCTCTCACACGTACCAACACAGACTATCCCCCAATTTAACTGATCCCCAAAGGTTTTTGATTAAATAGCAGAATAGAAAATATGATCCAAAAAAAGTGTATGTATATCACACGTACACAACCACACTAGGCCCCAATTACTATTGTTTGTACCCCTAAAAGGCTAGATGAGGAGTAGGGGGGGTATGGAACAGGCAGCACCCTCAAACCTTCAGAAGTATGAGATGAACCCCAACAACTTGGAAAGGTGGATCTCTCTCACACGTACCAACACAGACTATCCCCCAATTTAACTGATCCCCAAAGGTTTTTGATTAAATAGCGGAATAGAAAATATGATCCAAAAAAAGTGTATGTATATCACACGTACACAACCACACTAGGCCCCAATTACTATTGTTTGTACCCCTAAAAGGCTAGATGAGGAGTAGGGGGGGTATGGAACAGGCAGCACCCTCAAATCTTCAGAAGTATGAGATGAACCCCAAAAACTTGGAAAGGTGGATCTCTCTCACACGTACCAACACAGACTATCCCCCAATTTAACTGATCCCCAAAGGTTTTTGATTAAATAGCGGAATAGAAAATATGATCCAAAAAAAGTGTATGTATATCACACGTACACAACCACACTAGGCCCCAATTACTATTGTTTGTACCCCTAAAAGGCTAGATGAGGAGTAGGGGGGGGATGGAACAGGCAGCACCCTCAAACCTTCAGAAGTATGAGATGAACCCCAACAACTTGGAAAGGTGGATCTCTCTCACACGTACCAACACAGACTATCCCCCAATTTAACTGATCCCCAAAGGTTTTTGATTAAATAGCGGAATAGAAAATATGATCCAAAAAAAGTGTATGTATATCACACGTACACAACCACACTAGGCCCCAATTACTATTGTTTGTACCCCTAAAAGGCTAGATGAGGAGTAGGGGGGGTATGGAACAGGCAGCACCCTCAAACCTTCAGAAGTATGAGATGAACCCCAACAACTTGGAAAGGTGGATCTCTCTCACACGTACCAACACAGACTATCCCCCAATTTAACTGATCCCCAAAGGTTTTTGATTAAATAGCGGAATAGAAAATATGATCCAAAAAAAGTGTATGTATATCACACGTACACAACCACACTAGGCCCCAATTACTATTGTTTGTACCCCTAAAAGGCTAGATGAGGAGTAGGGGGGGTATGGAACAGGCAGCACCCTCAAATCTTCAGAAGTATGAGATGAACCCCAAAAACTTGGAAAGGTGGATCTCTCTCACACGTACCAACACAGACTATCCCCCAATTTAACTGATCCCCAAAGGTTTTTGATTAAATAGCGGAATAGAAAATATGATCCAAAAAAAGTGTATGTATATCACACGTACACAACCACACTAGGCCCCAATTACTATTGTTTGTACCCCTAAAAGGCTAGATGAGGAGTAGGGGGGGGATGGAACAGGCAGCACCCTCAAACCTTCAGAAGTATGAGATGAACCCCAACAACTTGGAAAGGTGGATCTCTCTCACACGTACCAACACAGACTATCCCCCAATTTAACTGATCCCCAAAGGTTTTTGATTAAATAGCGGAATAGAAAATATGATCCAAAAAAAGTGTATGTATATCACACGTACACAACCACACTAGGCCCCAATTACTATTGTTTGTACCCCTAAAAGGCTAGATGAGGAGTAGGGGGGGTATGGAACAGGCAGCACCCTCAAACCTTCAGAAGTATGAGATGAACCCCAACAACTTGGAAAGGTGGATCTCTCTCACACGTACCAACACAGACTATCCCCCAATTTAACTGATCCCCAAAGGTTTTTGATTAAATAGCGGAATAGAAAATATGATCCAAAAAAAGTGTATGTATATCACACGTACACAACCACACTAGGCCCCAATTACTATTGTTTGTACCCCTAAAAGGCTAGATGAGGAGTAGGGGGAGTATGGAACAGGCAGCACCCTCAAATCTTCAGAAGTATGAGATTGTGTTCACTGTACCCCACAAAGATTGAGTTCACTGCACCCCACAATGATTGTGTTCACTGCACCCCACAAAGATTGTGTTCACTGCACCTCACAAAGATTGTGTTCACTGTACCCCCCAAAGATTGTGTTCACTGCACCCCACAAAGATTCTGTTCACTGTACCCCACAAAGATTGTGTTCACTGCACCCTAAAAGGATGTTGTTCACTGCACCCCACAAAGATTGTGTTCACTGCACCCTAAAAGGATGTTGTTCACTGCACCCCAAAAAGATTGTGTTCACTGTACCCCCCCAAAGATTGTGTTCACTGCACCCCACAAAGATTGTGTTCACTGCACCCCAAAAAGATTGTGTTTACTGTACCCCCCAAAGATTGTGTTCACTGCACCCCAAAAAGATTGTGTTCACTGTACCCCCCAAAGATTGTGTTCACTGCACCCCACAAAGATTCTGTTCACTGTACCCCACAAAGATTGTGTTCACTGCACCCCAAAAAGATTGTGTTCACTGTACCCCCCCAAAGATTGTGTTCACTGCACCCCACAAAGATTCTGTTCACTGCACCCCACAAAGGATTTTGTTCACTGCACCCCAAAAAGATTGTGTTCACTGCACCCCAAAAAGGATTTTGATCACTGCACCCCAAAAAGGATGTTGTTCACTGCACCCCAAAAATGATTTTGTTCACTCCACCCCAAAAAGATTGTGTTCACTGCACCCCACAAAGATTGTGTTCACTGCACCCCAAAAAGATTGTGTTCACTGTACCCCCCAAAGATTGTGTTCACTGCACCCCACAAAGATTCTGTTCACTGTACCCCACAAAGATTGTGTTCACTGCACCCCAAAAAGATTGTGTTCACTGCACCCCAAAAAGGATGTTGTTCACTGCACCCCAAAAAGGATGTTGTTCACTCCACCCCAAAAAGATTGTGTTCACTGCACCCCACAAAGATTGTGTTCACTGCACCCCAAAAAGATTGTGTTCACTGCACCCCAAAAATGATTTTGTTCACTGCACCCCAAAAAGGATTTTGTTCACTGCACCCCAAAAAGGATGTTGTTCACTCCACCCCAAAAAGATTGTGTTCACTGCACCCCAAAAAGATTGTGTTCACTGCACCCCACAAAGGATTTTGTTCACTGCACCCCAAAAAGATTGTGTTCACTGCACCCCAAAAAGGATGTTGTTCACTGCACCCCAAAAAGGATTTTGTTCACTGCACCCCAAAAAGATTGTGTTCACTGCACCCCACAAAGGATTTTGTTCACTGCACCCCACAAAGATTGTGTTCACTGCACACCAAAAAGGATTGTGTTCACTGCACCCCAAAAAGATTTTGTTCACTGCACCCCAAAAAGATTGTGTTCACTGCAGCCCAAAAAGATTGTGTTCACTGCAGCCCAAAAAGATTGTGTTCACTGCAGCCCAAAAAGATTGTGTTCACTGCAGCTCACACACAGAAAAATGGATGTGGATCACTGACACCTGCCTATCTCCAATCCCACACCACACAGCAATATCGATTGTAGTTTGTAGAACACAGTTTCCCTAAAATTCAGCAGACTCTGTCCCTAACAGGATTGAGAAGAGATCGTAGATCAGGATTGAGTGCAGATTCACCCCACCCCCCACACAGCAATATCGATTGTAGTTTGTAGAAGACACTGACCCTATAATTCAGCAGACTCTATCCCTAAAATGCCTACAACTCGCCCTGCCTAAACACTCCGACCTGTCCCTCAATTCTATCCGGACACAAATGTTTTTTTCCTGCCTATCTTTCCCTAATCAGCAGCCAGCACATTGATGTGTGCTCTGTCCCTTAGCTAAGCAGCAGAATGACGCTGCTGCGGCGGCTGCCTCGAACTTATAAAGACTTGGTCACATGCTTCAGACGGCCAATCACAGCTACTAAGACATTTGCAGGCATGGCTGGGATGGCTTAAGGCACACCAGTTAAACGATTGTTGATTGGCTGTTGAAAGCCCGCCATGAAAAGAGCGCCAAAGCATGCAAAACCCGGAAATAAAACGACGGAACACGGATTTCTACCCGAACATACAGTAAAGTGTCCGTGTCCGTGTTCGGGTAAAAAAAATCCAATTATTCGGTACGAACACGAATAATACAGTCCGTGTTCGCTCAACACTAAATATGATGTTTAGATTATGCAACATTTATTCCTGAAAAATTACCCAGTAGCGGAATTGTGAGTTAAGTATGATAATGAGCAATACAGTGACAAAGTAGCGTGCCTGAATCCTTGAACAGTGCCATTTAAAAAAAGCAACGGCCTTTGCACAGACGTTGTTATATCTCAGATTTATTTTAAACTTCAGATTTCCCACCGATTATTTGGAGCAAGTCTGGAATTTTTTTTTCCACATTTTATTATGTACATGACCTCAATCTACTATTCCCACTTGCACTACAGCTTGAAAAAATGCCTGCCTGACCCATTTTCATCTGCGTATCTGTTCCCTGGAGCCATCTCCTAGAGAAAATTAAGATATTCTCCTGGCCATAACCACCGCTTTCAGCTGAAAAGTGTCTTAAAGGACATGGTAGTTTATTTCAAAACATGATGTAATGAGTATAACTAGGCTACAGCCCAAGGCAACCGATCAGGTCATGTTTTCTGGAACAGTTTATAAAGGAAAATTTTGATTGGCTGAAGTTCCCATACATAGTCCTGGTCAATATTGTCAAACTGTAAAGGAGAGATTCAATAGAGAAGATTGCTAATTTTACCAAATTAACAGATTTAAAAGGTATGGAAACCTTAACCACTTTACCACCAGAGGATTTTGCTGTCTTACGTCCAGGTCACTTTTTGCGATTCGGCGCTGTGTGACTTTAACTGACAATTGCGTGGTCGTGCGACGCCGTACCCAAACTAAATTTACGTCCTTTTTTTCCCACAAACAGAGCTTTCTTTTGGTGGTATTTGATCACCTGTGTGATTTTTACTTTTTGCGCTATAAACAAAAAAAGAGCATTTATTTTGAAAAAAATAACAATATTTTTAACATTTTTTTATATGAAATTCCCCCCAAAAAATTTAAAAATCAAAATTTTTTTAAATTTTTGGCCAATTTGTTTTCTGCTACCTATGTTTGGTAAAAAAAAAATCACAATACGCGTATTTTGATTGATTTGCGCAAAAGTTATTGCGTTTACTAACTAAGGGAAAGATTTCTGTCATTTTTGGTGTTTTTTTATTTAACGAGTAATGGCGGCGATCTGCGATTTTTTTTGCGGGACTGCGACATTGCGGCGGACAGATCGGACCCTTGACTGACATTTTTGACACTTTTGGGGGTACCAGTGACATTTCTACAGTAATCAGTGCTATAAATATGCACTGTTACTGTAAAAATGACACTGGTAGGGAAGGGGTTAATTTTATTGGAGAGGGAGGGGTTAATGTATGCCTGGTGCTTACTAACGTGTGTGGGGGGAGGTGACTGAGTGACACAGGGACAGATCGCATGTTCAGCTATGCTGAACCCTGCAATCTGTCACTGTTTGTCACTTAGGAGATCAGTCTGCTCTGTTTACACAAGCGGGCGGATCTCCAGACTCGATTCCTCGATGATCGGGGAAGAGCCGCGGCGATCGCCGCCACTCCTCCCCTGGCCCGACTCCCGCTGTGACTGAAAACAGCAGGAGCGTGCCTCCAGCGGCGCACGAGCGCCGCCTACAAGGGGAGGAGTCCAGCGACGTAGGTCTACGTCACTGGACGGAATCGAGCCACTTTGCCGCAGTACAGTCCCAGTGACTGGTCGGCAAGTGGTTAAAGCGCAACTTCACTTAAAAGTCAAAGCTCCTCTCATCCTTCTGCCCCCTCCCTCCTCTACCATTATCAAAAGTTTTTTGTTCTTTTTCTTCTAGGAGCAAGTACCCTTTGCTGGCAGGTACCTGCTCCCAGTTCTTGCCTAGGTGTGAATTGCTGAAGTTTGACCTCCCCTCCCCTCTTGCATCCTCCTGGGACATGTCACATGTCCCAGGAGGCTGTGAGACCATTCTGAAAGTGCAGCTCGACCTTGCCCTTGTGCAGTTGGCTTTCACAGAGCCAACTGTAAAACAGCAGAAGGTCACAGCCGGCTTCCAACCGCCAAGATAGCAATGCTGGGGATCTGAAGACCGGCATGGATGAAGAAAGTGCTTGACTTCTGGAATGGTAAGTGTCTGTTTCTTGAAAGTCAGCAGCCACAGAATTTTTTTTTTTTTTTTAATGACTGTAGCTCCTCTTTAACAATGAACTTCCATTGCAAGTCAATAAAGTGTCAGCGCTGCTTAAAGCGGAGTTCCACCCAAAAGTGGAACTTCCGCTTTAGGGAGTCCTGACCCCCCGACATGCCACATTTGGCATGTCATTTTTTGGGGGGGGGAGCGGGTACCTAGTTTTGACAGGTACCCGCTCCCACTTCCGCTCGGATCGCCGCGGCGCCCTGAGCGGAAGTTCTCCTCTCCCCCTCCCTCCCTGCAATCTTCTGGGACACGTCAGAGGTCCCAGAAGATTGCCGGCCAATCACGGCGCACAGCGCGACTCGCGCATGCGCAGTGGGTACCCGGCTGTGAAGGCGCAAACTGTAACAGCCGGGTGCCCACAGCAGTGATGCCGGCGCAGAGGGAGAGGATCGAGGCTTCCGGCGGCCGCATCGCTGGACCGTTGGACAGGTGAGTAAATGGCTGGAACTCCGCTTTAAATGTGCATTTGCGTATCCATATACTAATAAATTAAGTCACTAAACCTTGTGCAATAAATATCATACCATTAAATCAATAATTCATCAATGATAAATAAATTACAAAAAATATTAAATAAATAAATAGTCCATCAATAAATTATGAATATAATGTGCTCAGTGCTTCTTCCTTTTCAAGAAAAAGTGCTTGGTGCTTTGGGCTCATAATCTTTATCACAAAAAAGTGCCAAAAAGTGCTTGCAATTCGTGCTCCCCTCTTGGTTCCCCGCTGACCAGAAAATGGTATATACAGCGCCTGTAACCACACTTGAAAAGACCAAGGGAGACTTCAAATCCTCTTGCTGCACACAGGGAGAGAGAGTGGGGAGCACGGATTGCAAGCACTTTTTGGCAATTTTTTGTGATGAAGATTATGAGCACAAAGCACCAAGCACTTTTTCTTGAAAAGAAAGAAGCACTGAGCACATTATATTCATAATTTATTGATGGACTATTTATTTATTTAATATTTTTTGTAATTTATTTATCATTGATGAATTATTGATTTAATTGTATGATATTTATTGCACAAGGTTTATTGACTTAATTTATTAGTATATGGATACACAAATGCACATTTAAGCAGCGCTGACACTTTATCCACTTGCACTTTAAAGGGACACTCCCTTTTTTCAGTTTATTTATTATACACCATATATTTAATTATTTATTTATTTCACCATAAGCGCAGGTACTCACACCACACAAATGAACGTCCATTACTCGTTTACTTTGGGTCTGGTAAATATATTTTTAAAAGCGTTATGTAATATCTGTTCGATAAGTGCAAAAAAAAAAGAACAAATCTGTTAATTCTGAAAAAAATCCAAAATTTATGCAAAGTTCAAGCACGTGGAGGAGGTGAGAGGAGGGGAGAGCAGGGGGTGGGTATGAGACATGATCTCTACTGAATTCACAAAATGTCTTGTATTGCTTGTAAATAAAAAAATAAATAAATAAGAAACGCAAGGCTTTTTGTTAATGGGCAAGGAGAGAAGAAGAGATGAGGATGAGACTGGTGCCATTAACTCCCGTAGCCTCTGTTCTTGCCCCTGCAGCACCCAGGACTACAGTACTCTGTATAGAAGGTGGCTTGTAGCAAGGTATTACATTTTCAATAAGTATCAGTCATCTACATGTAATATACATAGTATATAGTACATGTAGTATAGTACATATGTATAGTACATAGTATATGCATAATAAAGATATTGTTAGCCCTTTGCCGCCAAGTCACGTACCTGGTATGTCTTTTGACTTCAAGTGGTTGTACCAGGGTGAATCCTGCAGCTTCAGGCATCACCCCAGTACCGTTGTTTAGAGCCGATGGTCGGCTCCCTGATTATTAAAACCTGGAGTGGCTAACCAGCTGCTCAGGGGTTGTTACAAGCAACCGGAGGGGACATTCCCCCCATCGTCTTTAATCAGGTCACCGCTATGGTAACCTGGAAGTGATGGCATGTCATCACTTCCGGTGTACTGGCATCCTAATGACGCCATTTTTTGAAAATCTAAAGTGTTAAAATGCAGTTCTTGGCATTTTGAATGCTTTCAAGTGCAAAGGAGGGATTTGGGGTCTTATAGACCCCAGAACCCTCTATAAAGAGTACATGTCACATCCCTATTGCTGTCACAAGGATGTTCACATTCCTTGTGACAGCAATAAAAGTGATAAAAAAAATAAAAGAATTTAAAGCAACAGTGTAAAAAACAAAAAAAAAACAAAAAAAAAAACAATGAATTAATAATTTAAAAAATAAATTCATTTTAAAGTGTCCCTGTTTTCCCGTGCTAGCACAGAAAGGTGAACACGTGTGTCAGTCCCACATGCACTCAAACCCTGATTGTCCCTCACATGTAAGGTATCGCCACCAATGTCAGATCATGGGAAGTAATTCTAGCACTAGATATCCTCTTTACGTCTAAAGTGGTAACCTGTAAAGGCTTTTAAAGCATCGCCTATGGATAGTAAAATTTACATAGTTTGTCGCCATTGTGCAGGCATGCACAATTTTAAAGCGTGACATATTTAGTATATACTGACATCATCTTTTAAATTTTACAAAAAAATGGGTTATGTATTGTGTTTTTTTGCATTAAAATTTTAGGCTCCATGTACACGGGACGTTGTTAAAAGTCCCTTTGAATGCTGGAATTTTTAGGACGTTTGAAACGTCCGTTCGGTCGCGTTTGTACCAGCGTTTAGCGGGCGTTTAGCGGCGTTTGCAGACGTTTGCGTTTAGAAGCGTTCCTAGAGGTCAAAAAAATTATTCCCCTTTAAAATGGAAAAACGCGAACGCTAAACGCGGGTCATCGCGTTCAGACGCGTTCAGACGCGTTCGGACGCGTTTGTGCATTTGAAACGCCGGGAAACACACGTTCGAATGCAAATAATTGCATTCTAAAAACAGTCCCTGAACGCAACTGCCTGCAAATGACTGTAAACGACCTGGTGTACATGGACAGATAAGATAAAATGTAGATGGGTTCAGGGGCTTCTGAAAAAAACGCCCAACTGCTCCTAAACGGCCATTTCCAGCGTCCCGTGTACATGGAGCCTAAAAGGTGTATTTTTCTCCCAAAAACTGCACACATACAGTGTGGGATAAAAAATTGCAAAACCGACCGATTTATTCTCTAGGACCTCAGCTTTAAAACAAATATTTAAAGTGGAGTTCCACCCATTTTTGGAACTTTAGATCTATGTAATCCCCTTTAAAATGGCTTTTTTTTTGCTAGTAAATACCTTAATTTCTGCTTTATTCCTCCTCTCCTCACTTCCGGGTCCGATCGGCGATGACGTCATTCGGCGATTCGCAGTGTCTGCTGAGATGTATTCTATTCCAGAAATCTCGCAGTAGCTGAGCTGTACTGAGCCGTGCCTGCCCCGCCTCCGCCCCGCCTCCTCTCATTGAGTTGTATTGTATGAATGTATTAAGGCCGTTCTCTGCCCCGCCTCCGCCCCGCTTCCTCTCATTGAGTTGTATTGTATGCAATGTATTAAGGCCGTTCTCTGCCCCGCCTCCGCACCGCCTCCTCTCATTGAGTTGTATTGTATGAATGTATTAAGGCCGTTCTCTGCCCCGCCTCCGCCCCGCCTCCTCTCCTTGAGTTGTATTGTATGAATGTATTAAGGCCGTTCTCTGCCCCGCCTCCGCCCCGCCTCCTCTCATTGAGTTGTATTGTATGCAATGTATTAAGGCCTCCTCCTCGAGGAAGGCGGGGCGGAGGCGGGGCAGAGAACACCCTTAATACATTCATACAATACAACTCAATGAGAGGAGGCGGGGCGGAGGCGGGGCGGAGGCAGGGCGGAGAACGGCCTTAATACATTCATACAATACAACTCAATGAGAGGAGGCGGGGCGGAGGCGGGGCAGGCACGGCTCAGTACAGCTCAGCTACTGCGAGATTTCTGGAATAGAATACATCTCAGCAGACACTGCGAATCGCCAAATGACGTCATCGCCGATCGGACCCGGAAGTGAGGAGAGGAGGAATAAAGCAGAAATTAAGGTATTTGCTACCAAAAAAAAAAGCCATTTTAAAGGGGATTACATAGATCTAAAGTTCCAAAAATGGGTGGAACTCCACTTTAAATATTTGTTTTAAAGCTGAGGTCCTAGAGCATGGTTGCTCAACCTGTGGCTCTCCAGCTGTTGCAGAACTATATATCCTATGAGGCATTGCAAGGCTGACAGGTAGTAGCATGACTTCCAAAGGCAGAGGCATGATGGGACTTGTAGTTCCGCAACAGCTGGAGAGCCACAGGTTGAGCACCCATGTCCTAGAGAATAAATCGGTCGGTTGCAATGTATTAAGGCCTCCTCCGCCCCGCCTCCCTTGAGGCGGGGAGGAGGCGGGGCAGAGAACGGCCTTAATACATTCATACAATACAGCTCAATGAGAGGAGGCGGGGCGGAGGCGGGGCAGAGAACGGCCTTAATACATTGCATACAATACAACTCAATGAGAGGAAGCGGGGCGGAGGCGGGGCAGAGAACGGCCTTAATACATTCATACAATACAACTCAATGAGAGGAAGCGGGGTGGAGGCGGGGCAGAGAACGGCCTTAATACATTCATACAATACAACTCAATAAGAGGAGGCGGGGCGGAGGCGGGGCAGGCACGGCTCAGTACAGCTCAGCTACTGCGAGATTTCTGGAATAGAATACATCCCAGCAGACACTGCGAATCGCCGAATGACGTCATCGCTGATCGGACCCGGAAGTGAGGAGAGGAGGAATAAAGCAGAAATTAAGGTATTTACTAGCAAAAAAAAAAAAGTTTCCATTGGTAAAAGCCGTTTTAAAGGGGATTACATAGATCTATGTATTCCAACCTATTAAAAATGGGTGGAACTCCGCTTTAATGTTTGGGATTTCTAACAAATTTTTTAGCAAAAAAACAGATTTTCACAAAAAAAAGCCAGGTCTTTAAGTGGTTAGGGAAAATGTAGCAAGTACCTTTTTTAAAATGACCATTTTTCCTGAAGTTTACCTTTAACTAGTGTTGAGCGAACACGGACTGTATTATTCGTGTTCGTACCGAATAATTGGATTTTTTGTACCCGAACACGGACACGGACACTTTACTGTATGTTCGGGTAAAAATCCGTGTTCGGTCGTTTTATTTCCGGGTTTTGCATGCTTTGGCGCTCTTTTCATGGCGGGCTTTCAACAGCCAATCAACAATCGTTTAACTGGTGTGCCTTAAGCCATCCCAGCCATGCCTGCAAATGTCTCAGTAGCTGTGATTGGCCGTCTGAAGCATGTGACCAAGTCTTTATAAGTTCGAGGCAGCCGCAGCGGCGTCATTATGCTGCTTAGATTCAGGGACAGAGCACACATCAACGTGCTGGCTGCTGATTAGGGAAAGATAGGCAGGAAAAAACCATTTGTGTCCGGATAGAATTGAGGGACAGGTCGGAGTGTTTAGGCAGGGCGAGTTGTAGGCATTTTAGGGATAGAGTCTGCTGAATTATAGGGTCAGTGTCTTCTACAAACTACAATCGATATTGCTGTGTGGGGGGTGGGGTCTGCACTCAATCCTGATCTACGATCTCTTCTCAATCCTGTTAGGGACAGAGTCTGCTGAATTTTAGGGAAACTGTGTTCTACAAACTACAATCGATATTGCTGTGTGGTGTGGGATTGGAGATAGGCAGGTGTCAGTGATCCACATCCATTTTTCTGTGTGTGAGCTGCAGTGAACACAATCTTTTTGGGCTGCAGTGAACACAATCTTTTTGGGCTGCAGTGAACACAATCTTTTTGGGCTGCAGTGAACACAATCTTTTTGGGCTGCAGTGAACACAATCTTTTTGGGCTGCAGTGAACACAATCTTTTTGGGGTGCAGTGAACAAAATCTTTTTGGGGTGCAGTGAACACAATCCTTTTTGGTGTGCAGTGAACACAATCTTTGTGGGGTGCAGTGAACAAAATCCTTTGTGGGGTGCAGTGAACACAATCTTTTTGGGGTGCAGTGAACAAAATCCTTTTTGGGGTGCAGTGAACAACATCCTTTTTGGGGTGCAGTGAACACAATCTTTTTGGGGTGCAGTGAACAAAATCCTTTGTGGGGTGCAGTGAACACAATCTTTTTGGGGTGCAGTGAACACAATCTTTTTGGGGTGGAGTGAACAACATCCTTTTTGGGGTGCAGTGAACAAAATCCTTTTTGGGGTGCAGTGAACAAAATCATTTTTGGGGTGCAGTGAACACAATCTTTTTGGGGTGCAGTGAACACAATCTTTGTGGGGTGCAGTGAACACAATCTTTTTGGGGTGGAGTGAACAACATCCTTTTTGGGGTGCAGTGAACAACATCCTTTTTGGGGTGCAGTGAACACAATCTTTTTGGGGTGCAGTGAACACAATCTTTGTGGGGTACAGTGAACAGAATCTTTGTGGGGTGCAGTGAACACAATCTTTGGGGGGTACAGTGAACACAATCTTTGTGAGGTGCAGTGAACACAATCTTTGTGGGGTGCAGTGAACACAATCATTGTGGGGTGCAGTGAACTCAATCTTTGTGGGGTACAGTGAACACAATCTCATACTTCTGAAGGTTTGAGGGTGCTGCCTGTTCCATACTCCCCCTACTCCTCATCTAGCCTTTTAGGGGTACAAACAATAGTAATTGGGGCCTAGTGTGGTTGTGTACGTGTGATATACATACACTTTTTTGGGATCATATTTTCTATTCCGCTATTTAATCAAAAACCTTTGGGGATCAGTTAAATTGGGGGATAGTCTGTGTTGGTACGTGTGAGAGAGATCCACCTTTCCAAGTTGTTGGGGTTCATCTCATACTTCTGAAGGTTTGAGGGTGCTGCCTGTTCCATACTCCCCCTACTCCTAGCCTTTTAGGGGTACAAACAATAGTAATTGGGGCCTAGTGTGGTTGTGTACGTGTGATATACATACACTTTTTTGGGATCATATTTTCTATTCCGCTATTTAATCAAAAAC
Organism: Pelophylax lessonae; assembly: GCF_965119305.1. Classification (NCBI taxonomy): domain Eukaryota; kingdom Metazoa; phylum Chordata; class Amphibia; order Anura; family Ranidae; genus Pelophylax; species Pelophylax lessonae. The sequence goes on along the minus strand of NC_138772.1, from coordinate 499,433,058 downwards.
CTTTGGGGATCAGTTAAATTGGGGGATAGTCTGTGTTGGTACGTGTGAGAGAGATCCACCTTTCCAAGTTGTTGGGGTTCATCTCATACTTCTGAAGGTTTGAGGGTGCTGCCTGTTCCATACTCCCCCTACTCCTAGCCTTTTAGGGGTACAAACAATAGTAATTGGGGCCTAGTGTGGTTGTGTACGTGTGATATACATACACTTTTTTGGGATCATATTTTCTATTCCGCTATTTAATCAAAAACCTTTGGGGATCAGTTAAATTGGGGGATAGTCTGTGTTGGTACGTGTGAGAGAGATCCACCTTTCCAAGTTGTTGGGGTTCATCTCATACTTCTGAAGGTTTGAGGGTGCTGCCTGTTCCATACTCCCCCTACTCCTAGCCTTTTAGGGGTACAAACAATAGTAATTGGGGCCTAGTGTGGTTGTGTACGTGTGATATACATACACTTTTTTGGGATCATATTTTCTATTCCGCTATTTAATCAAAAACCTTTGGGGATCAGTTAAATTGGGGGATAGTCTGTGTTGGTACGTGTGAGAGAGATCCACCTTTCCAAGTTGTTGGGGTTCATCTCATACTTCTGAAGGTTTGAGGGTGCTGCCTGTTCCATACTCCCCCTACTCCTAGCCTTTTAGGGGTACAAACAATAGTAATTGGGGCCTAGTGTGGTTGTGTACGTGTGATATACATACACTTTTTTGGGATCATATTTTCTATTCCGCTATTTAATCAAAAACCTTTGGGGATCAGTTAAATTGGGGGATAGTCTGTGTTGGTACGTGTGAGAGAGATCCACCTTTCCAAGTTGTTGGGGTTCATCTCATACTTCTGAAGGTTTGAGGGTGCTGCCTGTTCCATACTCCCCCTACTCCTAGCCTTTTAGGGGTACAAACAATAGTAATTGGGGCCTAGTGTGGTTGTGTACGTGTGATATACATACACTTTTTTGGGATCATATTTTCTATTCCGCTATTTAATCAAAAACCTTTGGGGATCAGTTAAATTGGGGGATAGTCTGTGTTGGTACGTGTGAGAGAGATCCACCTTTCCAAGTTGTTGGGGTTCATCTCATACTTCTGAAGGTTTGAGGGTGCTGCCTGTTCCATACTCCCCCTACTCCTAGCCTTTTAGGGGTACAAACAATAGTAATTGGGGCCTAGTGTGGTTGTGTACGTGTGATATACATACACTTTTTTGGGATCATATTTTCTATTCCGCTATTTAATCAAAAACCTTTGGGGATCAGTTAAATTGGGGGATAGTCTGTGTTGGTACGTGTGAGAGAGATCCACCTTTCCAAGTTGTTGGGGTTCATCTCATACTTCTGAAGGTTTGAGGGTGCTGCCTGTTCCATACTCCCCCTACTCCTAGCCTTTTAGGGGTACAAACAATAGTAATTGGGGCCTAGTGTGGTTGTGTACGTGTGATATACATACACTTTTTTGGGATCATATTTTCTATTCCGCTATTTAATCAAAAACCTTTGGGGATCAGTTAAATTGGGGGATAGTCTGTGTTGGTACGTGTGAGAGAGATCCACCTTTCCAAGTTGTTGGGGTTCATCTCATACTTCTGAAGGTTTGAGGGTGCTGCCTGTTCCATACTCCCCCTACTCCTAGCCTTTTAGGGGTACAAACAATAGTAATTGGGGCCTAGTGTGGTTGTGTACGTGTGATATACATACACTTTTTTGGGATCATATTTTCTATTCCGCTATTTAATCAAAAACCTCTGGGGATCAGTTAAATTGGGGGATAGTCTGTGTTGGTACGTGTGAGAGAGATCCACCTTTCCAAGTTGTTGGGGTTCATCTCATACTTCTGAAGGTTTGAGGGTGCTGCCTGTTCCATACTCCCCCTACTCCTAGCCTTTTAGGGGTACAAACAATAGTAATTGGGGCCTAGTGTGGTTGTGTACGTGTGATATACATACACTTTTTTGGGATCATATTTTCTATTCCGCTATTTAATCAAAAACCTTTGGGGATCAGTTAAATTGGGGGATAGTCTGTGTTGGTACGTGTGAGAGAGATCCACCTTTCCAAGTTGTTGGGGTTCATCTCATACTTCTGAAGGTTTGAGGGTGCTGCCTGTTCCATACTCCCCCTACTCCTAGCCTTTTAGGGGTACAAACAATAGTAATTGGGGCCTAGTGTGGTTGTGTACGTGTGATATACATACACTTTTTTGGGATCATATTTTCTATTCCGCTATTTAATCAAAAACCTTTGGGGATCAGTTAAATTGGGGGATAGTCTGTGTTGGTACGTGTGAGAGAGATCCACCTTTCCAAGTTGTTGGGGTTCATCTCATACTTCTGAAGGTTTGAGGGTGCTGCCTGTTCCATACTCCCCCTACTCCTAGCCTTTTAGGGGTACAAACAATAGTAATTGGGGCCTAGTGTGGTTGTGTACGTGTGATATACATACACTTTTTTGGGATCATATTTTCTATTCCGCTATTTAATCAAAAACCTTTGGGGATCAGTTAAATTGGGGGATAGTCTGTGTTGGTACGTGTGAGAGAGATCCACCTTTCCAAGTTGTTGGGGTTCATCTCATACTTCTGAAGGTTTGAGGGTGCTGCCTGTTCCATACTCCCCCTACTCCTAGCCTTTTAGGGGTACAAACAATAGTAATTGGGGCCTAGTGTGGTTGTGTACGTGTGATATACATACACTTTTTTGGGATCATATTTTCTATTCCGCTATTTAATCAAAAACCTTTGGGGATCAGTTAAATTGGGGGATAGTCTGTGTTGGTACGTGTGAGAGAGATCCACCTTTCCAAGTTGTTGGGGTTCATCTCATACTTCTGAAGGTTTGAGGGTGCTGCCTGTTCCATACTCCCCCTACTCCTAGCCTTTTAGGGGTACAAACAATAGTAATTGGGGCCTAGTGTGGTTGTGTACGTGTGATATACATACACTTTTTTGGGATCATATTTTCTATTCCGCTATTTAATCAAAAACCTCTGGGGATCAGTTAAATTGGGGGATAGTCTGTGTTGGTACGTGTGAGAGAGATCCACCTTTCCAAGTTGTTGGGGTTCATCTCATACTTCTGAAGGTTTGAGGGTGCTGCCTGTTCCATACTCCCCCTACTCCTAGCCTTTTAGGGGTACAAACAATAGTAATTGGGGCCTAGTGTGGTTGTGTACGTGTGATATACATACACTTTTTTGGGATCATATTTTCTATTCCGCTATTTAATCAAAAACCTTTGGGGATCAGTTAAATTGGGGGATAGTCTGTGTTGGTACGTGTGAGAGAGATCCACCTTTCCAAGTTGTTGGGGTTCATCTCATACTTCTGAAGGTTTGAGGGTGCTGCCTGTTCCATACTCCCCCTACTCCTAGCCTTTTAGGGGTACAAACAATAGTAATTGGGGCCTAGTGTGGTTGTGTACGTGTGATATACATACACTTTTTTGGGATCATATTTTCTATTCCGCTATTTAATCAAAAACCTTTGGGGATCAGTTAAATTGGGGGATAGTCTGTGTTGGTACGTGTGAGAGAGATCCACCTTTCCAAGTTGTTGGGGTTCATCTCATACTTCTGAAGGTTTGAGGGTGCTGCCTGTTCCATACTCCCCCTACTCCTAGCCTTTTAGGGGTACAAACAATAGTAATTGGGGCCTAGTGTGGTTGTGTACGTGTGATATACATACACTTTTTTGGGATCATATTTTCTATTCCGCTATTTAATCAAAAACCTTTGGGGATCAGTTAAATTGGGGGATAGTCTGTGTTGGTACGTGTGAGAGAGATCCACCTTTCCAAGTTGTTGGGGTTCATCTCATACTTCTGAAGGTTTGAGGGTGCTGCCTGTTCCATACTCCCCCTACTCCTAGCCTTTTAGGGGTACAAACAATAGTAATTGGGGCCTAGTGTGGTTGTGTACGTGTGATATACATACACTTTTTTGGGATCATATTTTCTATTCCGCTATTTAATCAAAAACCTTTGGGGATCAGTTAAATTGGGGGATAGTCTGTGTTGGTACGTGTGAGAGAGATCCACCTTTCCAAGTTGTTGGGGTTCATCTCATACTTCTGAAGGTTTGAGGGTGCTGCCTGTTCCATACTCCCCCTACTCCTAGCCTTTTAGGGGTACAAACAATAGTAATTGGGGCCTAGTGTGGTTGTGTACGTGTGATATACATACACTTTTTTGGGATCATATTTTCTATTCCGCTATTTAATCAAAAACCACTGGGGATCAGTTAAATTGGGGGATAGTCTGTGTTGGTACGTGTGAGAGAGATCCACCTTTCCAAGTTGTTGGGGTTCATCTCATACTTCTGAAGGTTTGAGGGTGCTGCCTGTTCCATACTCCCCCTACTCCTAGCCTTTTAGGGGTACAAACAATAGTAATTGGGGCCTAGTGTGGTTGTGTACGTGTGATATACATACACTTTTTTGGGATCATATTTTCTATTCCGCTATTTAATCAAAAACCTTTGGGGATCAGTTAAATTGGGGGATAGTCTGTGTTGGTACGTGTGAGAGAGATCCACCTTTCCAAGTTGTTGGGGTTCATCTCATACTTCTGAAGGTTTGAGGGTGCTGCCTGTTCCATACTCCCCCTACTCCTAGCCTTTTAGGGGTACAAACAATAGTAATTGGGGCCTAGTGTGGTTGTGTACGTGTGATATACATACACTTTTTTGGGATCATATTTTCTATTCCGCTATTTAATCAAAAACCTTTGGGGATCAGTTAAATTGGGGGATAGTCTGTGTTGGTACGTGTGAGAGAGATCCACCTTTCCAAGTTGTTGGGGTTCATCTCATACTTCTGAAGGTTTGAGGGTGCTGCCTGTTCCATACTCCCCCTACTCCTAGCCTTTTAGGGGTACAAACAATAGTAATTGGGGCCTAGTGTGGTTGTGTACGTGTGATATACATACACTTTTTTGGGATCATATTTTCTATTCCGCTATTTAATCAAAAACCTTTGGGGATCAGTTAAATTGGGGGATAGTCTGTGTTGGTACGTGTGAGAGAGATCCACCTTTCCAAGTTGTTGGGGTTCATCTCATACTTCTGAAGGTTTGAGGGTGCTGCCTGTTCCATACTCCCCCTACTCCTAGCCTTTTAGGGGTACAAACAATAGTAATTGGGGCCTAGTGTGGTTGTGTACGTGTGATATACATACACTTTTTTGGGATCATATTTTCTATTCCGCTATTTAATCAAAAACCACTGGGGATCAGTTAAATTGGGGGATAGTCTGTGTTGGTACGTGTGAGAGAGATCCACCTTTCCAAGTTGTTGGGGTTCATCTCATACTTCTGAAGGTTTGAGGGTGCTGCCTGTTCCATACTCCCCCTACTCCTAGCCTTTTAGGGGTACAAACAATAGTAATTGGGGCCTAGTGTGGTTGTGTACGTGTGATATACATACACTTTTTTGGGATCATATTTTCTATTCCGCTATTTAATCAAAAACCTTTGGGGATCAGTTAAATTGGGGGATAGTCTGTGTTGGTACGTGTGAGAGAGATCCACCTTTCCAAGTTGTTGGGGTTCATCTCATACTTCTGAAGGTTTGAGGGTGCTGCCTGTTCCATACTCCCCCTACTCCTAGCCTTTTAGGGGTACAAACAATAGTAATTGGGGCCTAGTGTGGTTGTGTACGTGTGATATACATACACTTTTTTGGGATCATATTTTCTATTCCGCTATTTAATCAAAAACCTTTGGGGATCAGTTAAATTGGGGGATAGTCTGTGTTGGTACGTGTGAGAGAGATCCACCTTTCCAAGTTGTTGGGGTTCATCTCATACTTCTGAAGGTTTGAGGGTGCTGCCTGTTCCATACTCCCCCTACTCCTAGCCTTTTAGGGGTACAAACAATAGTAATTGGGGCCTAGTGTGGTTGTGTACGTGTGATATACATACACTTTTTTGGGATCATATTTTCTATTCCGCTATTTAATCAAAAACCTTTGGGGATCAGTTAAATTGGGGGATAGTCTGTGTTGGTACGTGTGAGAGAGATCCACCTTTCCAAGTTGTTGGGGTTCATCTCATACTTCTGAAGGTTTGAGGGTGCTGCCTGTTCCATACTCCCCCTACTCCTAGCCTTTTAGGGGTACAAACAATAGTAATTGGGGCCTAGTGTGGTTGTGTACGTGTGATATACATACACTTTTTTGGGATCATATTTTCTATTCCGCTATTTAATCAAAAACCTCTGGGGATCAGTTAAATTGGGGGATAGTCTGTGTTGGTACGTGTGAGAGAGATCCACCTTTCCAAGTTGTTGGGGTTCATCTCATACTTCTGAAGGTTTGAGGGTGCTGCCTGTTCCATACTCCCCCTACTCCTAGCCTTTTAGGGGTACAAACAATAGTAATTGGGGCCTAGTGTGGTTGTGTACGTGTGATATACATACACTTTTTTGGGATCATATTTTCTATTCCGCTATTTAATCAAAAACCTTTGGGGATCAGTTAAATTGGGGGATAGTCTGTGTTGGTACGTGTGAGAGAGATCCACCTTTCCAAGTTGTTGGGGTTCATCTCATACTTCTGAAGGTTTGAGGGTGCTGCCTGTTCCATACTCCCCCTACTCCTAGCCTTTTAGGGGTACAAACAATAGTAATTGGGGCCTAGTGTGGTTGTGTACGTGTGATATACATACACTTTTTTGGGATCATATTTTCTATTCCGCTATTTAATCAAAAACCTTTGGGGATCAGTTAAATTGGGGGATAGTCTGTGTTGGTACGTGTGAGAGAGATCCACCTTTCCAAGTTGTTGGGGTTCATCTCATACTTCTGAAGGTTTGAGGGTGCTGCCTGTTCCATACTCCCCCTACTCCTAGCCTTTTAGGGGTACAAACAATAGTAATTGGGGCCTAGTGTGGTTGTGTACGTGTGATATACATACACTTTTTTGGGATCATATTTTCTATTCCGCTATTTAATCAAAAACCTTTGGGGATCAGTTAAATTGGGGGATAGTCTGTGTTGGTACGTGTGAGAGAGATCCACCTTTCCAAGTTGTTGGGGTTCATCTCATACTTCTGAAGGTTTGAGGGTGCTGCCTGTTCCATACTCCCCCTACTCCTAGCCTTTTAGGGGTACAAACAATAGTAATTGGGGCCTAGTGTGGTTGTGTACGTGTGATATACATACACTTTTTTGGGATCATATTTTCTATTCCGCTATTTAATCAAAAACCTTTGGGGATCAGTTAAATTGGGGGATAGTCTGTGTTGGTACGTGTGAGAGAGATCCACCTTTCCAAGTTGTTGGGGTTCATCTCATACTTCTGAAGGTTTGAGGGTGCTGCCTGTTCCATACTCCCCCTACTCCTCATCTAGCCTTTTAGGGGTACAAACAATAGTAATTGGGGCCTAGTGTGGTTGTGTACGTGTGATATACATACACTTTTTTGGGATCATATTTTCTATTCCGCTATTTAATCAAAAACCTTTGGGGATCAGTTAAATTGGGGGATAGTCTGTGTTGGTACGTGTGAGAGAGATCCACCTTTCCAAGTTGTTGGGGTTCATCTCATACTTCTGAAGGTTTGAGGGTGCTGCCTGTTCCATACTCCCCCTACTCCTAGCCTTTTAGGGGTACAAACAATAGTAATTGGGGCCTAGTGTGGTTGTGTACGTGTGATATACATACACTTTTTTGGGATCATATTTTCTATTCCGCTATTTAATCAAAAACCTTTGGGGATCAGTTAAATTGGGGGATAGTCTGTGTTGGTACGTGTGAGAGAGATCCACCTTTCCAAGTTGTTGGGGTTCATCTCATACTTCTGAAGGTTTGAGGGTGCTGCCTGTTCCATACTCCCCCTACTCCTAGCCTTTTAGGGGTACAAACAATAGTAATTGGGGCCTAGTGTGGTTGTGTACGTGTGATATACATACACTTTTTTGGGATCATATTTTCTATTCCGCTATTTAATCAAAAACCTTTGGGGATCAGTTAAATTGGGGGATAGTCTGTGTTGGTACGTGTGAGAGAGATCCACCTTTCCAAGTTGTTGGGGTTCATCTCATACTTCTGAAGGTTTGAGGGTGCTGCCTGTTCCATACTCCCCCTACTCCTAGCCTTTTAGGGGTACAAACAATAGTAATTGGGGCCTAGTGTGGTTGTGTACGTGTGATATACATACACTTTTTTGGGATCATATTTTCTATTCCGCTATTTAATCAAAAACCTTTGGGGATCAGTTAAATTGGGGGATAGTCTGTGTTGGTACGTGTGAGAGAGATCCACCTTTCCAAGTTGTTGGGGTTCATCTCATACTTCTGAAGGTTTGAGGGTGCTGCCTGTTCCATACTCCCCCTACTCCTCATCTAGCCTTTTAGGGGTACAAACAATAGTAATTGGGGCCTAGTGTGGTTGTGTACGTGTGATATACATACACTTTTTTTGGATCATATTTTCTATTCCGCTATTTAATCAAAAACCTTTGGGGATCAGTTAAATTGGGGGATAGTCTGTGTTGGTACGTGTGAGAGAGATCCACCTTTCCAAGTTGTTGGGGTTCATCTCATACTTCTGAAGGTTTGAGGGTGCTGCCTGTTCCATACCCCCCCTACTCCTCATCTAGCCTTTTAGGGGTACAAACAATAGTAATTGGGGCCTAGTGTGGTTGTGTACGTGCGAGATACATACACTTTTTTTGATCATATTTCCTATTCCGCTATTCAATAAAAACCTTTGAGGATCAATTGAATTGCGGGATAGTCTGTGTCGGTACGTGTGAGAGAGATCCACCTTTCCAAGTTGTTGGGGTTCATCTCATACTTCTGAAGGTTTGAGGGTGCTGCCTGTTCCATACCCCCCCTACTCCTCATCTAGCCTTTTAGGGGTACAAACAATAGTAATTGGGGCCTAGTGTGGTTGTGTACGTGCGAGATACATACACTTTTTTTGATCATATTTCCTATTCCGCTATTCAATAAAAACCTTTGAGGATCAATTGAATTGCGGGATAGTCTGTGTCGGTACGTGTGAGAGAGATCCACCTTTCCAAGTTGTTGGGGTTCATCTCATACTTCTGAAGGTTTGAGGGTGCTGCCTGTTCCATACCCCCCCTACTCCTCATCTAGCCTTTTAGGGGTACAAACAATAGTAATTGGGGCCTAGTGTGGTTGTGTACGTGCGAGATACATACACTTTTTTTGATCATATTTCCTATTCCGCTATTCAATAAAAACCTTTGAGGATCAATTGAATTGCGGGATAGTCTGTGTCGGTACGTGTGAGAGAGATCCACCTTTCCAAGTTGTTGGGGTTCATCTCATACTTCTGAAGGTTTGAGGGTGCTGCCTGTTCCATACTCCCCCTACTCCTCATCTAGCCTTTTAGGGGTACAAACAATAGTAATTGGGGCCTAGTGTGGTTGTGTACGTGTGATATACATACACTTTTTTTGGATCATATTTTCTATTCCGCTATTCAATAAAAACCTTTCTAGGGCAAGATCTTAAATTACAGAAATATGAGGAGACCGTCAAATAAGGGCCGTGGCCTGGGTCGTGGTGCTGCTGGTAGAGCTCCTGTTGCAAGGAGAGGACATGGTCGATCTGTGCCAGCTACACGCACAAGTGAAACACCTTCCTCAAGTGTGAGTAGGCGACAGAACCTGCATCAGTATTTGGTAGGGCATCAAACGCCCCTAGAAGTGATGAGGCCAGAACAAGTTGAGGCGATAGTAGATTGGTTTGCTGCTGACAGTGCCTCCAGTTCCTTCACATTGTCTCCCACCCAGTCTACTGCAGAAAGGTCAGAGTTGGCACCTGCAGCCAATGTCCAACCGTCTTTCACCTCACCCCCTTGCAAATCAGGCCAGCAGTCTGAGCCCCAAGCCATACAGCAGTCTCTTATTCTTTTTGAGGACTCTGTCAGCAGGGTTTCCCAGGGCCATCCACCTAGCCCTGCCCCAGAAGTGGAAGAGATTGAGTGCAGCGATGCCCAACCACTTATTTCTCAAGATGAGTACATGCAAGGATCATCGCAGCACGTCTCCGATGATGACGAAACGCAGGTGCCAACTGCTGCGGCGTTCAGCATTGTGGAGACCGACAAGGAGGGCAGGGGTGAAGACTGGGTGGAAGATGATGTGGAGGACGATGAGGTCCTCGACCCCACATGGAATGAACGTCATGCAGGTGACCTGAGTAGTTTGGAGGAAGAGGCGGTGGTCGCACAGAGCCACCAGCACAGCAGAGGAGGGAGCAGGGTGCAGAAGCGGAGCGGCCGTGCCCTAGACACTACGCCCGCTACTGCCCAACGTAGCAAGGGAACGAGCGCACCAAAGTCAGCTCAAAGGAGTTCTCTAGCGTGGAAGTTCTTTAGAAAATGTGCTGATGACAGGACACGAGTGGTTTGCACCCTGTGCAATCAGAGCTTGAAGCGAGGCATGAACCTTCTCAACCTGAGCACAACCTGCATGATCAGGCATCTAAGTGCAAAGCACGAGCTGCAGTGGAGTACACACCTTCAAAACCAAGAAACGTCTCTGGCTCATCCTGCTTCCTCTTCTGCTGCAGTCTCGGCCGCTCCAGCCACATCTGTAGTGATACCGGCACCTGCCACCCCGCAAACAGACGATCTGTCAGCAACACCACCACCTGGGTCACCAACAACCATCTCCACAATGTCCCGTGGAAGCGTTCAGCTTTCCATCTCCCAAACACTTGAGAGGAAGAGGAAGTACCCCCCTACCCACCCGCGATCCCTGGCCCTGAATGCCAGCATTTCAAAATTATTGGCCTTTGAAATGCTGTCATTCCGTCTGGTGGAGACGCACAGTTTTAAAAACCTTATGTCGGTGGCTGTCCCACAGTACGTCGTGCCCAGCCGCCACTACTTTTCCAGGCAAGCCATCCCTTCCCTGCACAACCAAGTGGGGGAAAATATCAGGTGTGCACTGCGCAACGCCATCTGTGCCAAGGTCCACCTAACTACGGATACGTGGACCAGTAAGCACGGTCAGGGGCGTTATATCTCCCTAACGGCACACTGGGTAAATGCAGTGGCGGATGGGCCTGAGGCGGATAGCAATTTGGCGCATGTCCTTCCACCACCGAGGATTGCAGGGCGCTTCAGTTTGCCTCCTGTTCGTAACTCCTCCTACTCCGCTTCCTCATCCTCTACCGCCTCCTCATCCGGACAGCGTAACACCTTCACCACCAACTTCAGCACGGCCAGGGGTAAACGACAGCAGGCAGTTTTACAACTTGCCTGTTTGGGGGACAAACCACACACCGCGCAGGAGTTGTGGAGGAGCATGGAACAGCAGACAAATGAGTGGTTGCTGCCAGCGAGCCTCAAGCCCGGCCTGGTGGTGTGTGATAACGGGCGAAATCTCATAGCAGCTCTGGGCCTAGCCGGTTTGACGCACATCCCTTGCCTGGCGCATGTGCTGAATTTGGTGGTGCAGAGGTTCCTTAAAAACTACCCCGATATGTCAGAGCTGCTGCAGAAAGTGCGGGCCGTTTGTGCGCACTTTCGGCGTTCTCACCCTGCTGCTGCTCGCCTGGCAGCGCTGCAGCGTAACTTCGGCCTTCCCGCTCACCGCCTCATATGTGACGTGCCCACAAGGTGGAACTCCACCTTGCACATGCTGGAAAGACTGTGCGAGCAGCAGCAGGCCATAGTGGAGTTTCAGCTGCAGCACGCACGCGTGAGTCGCTCTGCGGAACAGCACCACTTCACCACCAATAACTGGGCCTCCATGCGAGACCTGTGTGCCTTGTTGCGCTGTTTTGAGTACTCCACCAACATGGCCAGTGGCAATGACGCCGTTCTCAGCTTAACTATCCTTGAAAAAACAATTCGGGCGATGATGGAAGAGGATGTGGCACAGGATGAGGAGGAGGAGGAGGATGAAGAGGTAACATTTCCAAGGCTTTCAGGGCAGTCATTCGCAAGGGGCTCCGAGGGTGGGTTCCTGCACACGCAAACGCCAGGGACGCAATTGTCCAGCAGGGGCACAGTTCTGGAGGATGAGGAGGATGAGGAGGAGGAGGAGCTGGAGGAGGAGATGGAACCATGTTCACAGCAGGGTGGCACCCAGGCCAGCTCATGGCCATCACTGGTGCGTGGCTGGGGGGATACAGAGGACACGGACGATACACCTCCCACAGAGGACAGCCTTTCGTCGCCTCTGGGCAGCCTGGCACACATGAGCGATTACATGCTGCAGTGTCTCCACAACGACCGCCGAGTTGCCCACATTCTAACTTGTGCTGATTACTGGGTGGCCACGCTGCTGGATCCCCGTTACAAGGACAACGTACCGTCCTTAATTCACTCACTGGAGCGCGATCGCAAGATGCGCGAGTACAAGCGCACGCTGGTAGACGCCATGCTGCTGGCATTCCCATCTGACAGCGGGGCCACAGTGGAAGCACAAGGCAGAGGAGGAGGAGGAGGAGGTCGCCAACGCAACCAGGGCACCGCCAGCACCTCAGAAGGCAGGGTTAGCATGGCCGAAATGTGGAAAAGCTTTGTCAGCACGCCACAACAAACAGCAGCACCAGCAGCTCAGATGGAACGTCTTAGCAGGAGGCAGCATTTTACCAACATGGTGGAGCAGTATGTGTGCACACGCCTACATGTAGTGAATGACGGGTCTGCCCCCTTCAACTTCTGGGTCTCCAAATTGGGCACATGGCCTGAGCTTGCCCTTTACGCCTTGGAGGTGCTGGCGTGCCCTGCAGCCAGTGTATTATCTGAACGGGTATTTAGCACGGCTGGGGGCGTTACAACAGACAAGCGCAGCCGCCTGTCCAGAGACAATGTGGACAAGCTCACGTTCATTAAAATGAACCAGGCATGGATCCCACGGGACTTTTCCGTACCTTATGCAGAATAGCAATGGATACCGACCTTACCCACCCATTGTTCCATTTTTGCTCTTTCTCACTCTTTTGGGGTGTACCCTCATTTAAAATTTTTGAAAAGAAGCAGTGTTGGCTACCTCGTCCTCCTCCTCAGGGCCAGATTAATGTAGGGGCTATTGGAGCTGCAGCTCCAGGCCCCTACCTTTTATATAGGCCCCGGGTTGGCCATATTCACTGTTACCGCTCTTCTGTCACTTGTAAACACAGAAGTCTGGCTTCTATGCTCGCTTCCCCAGGCAGCACCCTCAGAACCTCCCCACACAGCGTGAAGGCCGGACAAGGAGGGACAGTTGGCGATGCATGGATGTGTTTATGGGCTTCAGAGACAGCATCCTATGTTGAATTAGGCATGCATGGCTGCACCCTTCCTCCTCTGGGTGCATGGCAAGGCACGGCCCTTAAGGCCCTTCAAAATCCTCAGCACCAAGCCCATGATGCTGTTAATCCGGCCCTGGTCCTCCTCCACCGCCGCTTCCACCTACACCGCCCATAGGTGTGCGCAGCCTATTGCATTAAGGTGTGCACCCCAAAGTTGAAATACACATGCATGTGTTTGCCAGCAGGGAGAGTAATGTATCGGGGCCATGTACCTGTAGGCAAGGAGAAATAGAGCAGAGCAGGTCCCAGGGAGATCTTTCCCATCTCCTCACTGGCAATGCTATGTGCCCTAGGTGATTAGGGTGTGCCCAGGCACACCCAGCACACCCTGTGCGCACGCCTATGTCACCGCCACATCCACCACCACCTCAACCTCCCTCCTACTCCATATGGGCCTCGTCCTTCAGAGATGAAGAAGAACATTGTTTTATTTTTCTGTTTTTTTTTTGTTGTTTTAAGTTATTTCCCTATCCACATTTGTTTGCAGAGCACTTGCCATGCTCTTAATTACGTTTTGCTGCCATTTGCAGCACTCTAGCCCTTTCCTTTGGTGTTTTAGAGCCATTTTAGTGCCTTAAAGTTCGGGTCCCCATTGACTTCAATGGGGTTCGGTGTCCGGGAAAAGTTCGGTAAAAGTCCGGGACACGGACCCGGACTTTTTTTTAAAGTTCGGCCGAACCCGTCGAACACGGACATCTAGGTGTTCGCTCAACCCTACCTTTAACCACTTAAAGACCAGCCGCCGCAGATATACCATAAACCATCGTTCCTGTATGGCGGCTCGCGGGAGCAGGTCTTGGGCGCGCGTGCCCGCTCTCTCAAGCCCTGCAGCTAAGCAATGTTGTAAACACGGTACACCGCTCATCTGTCACTGATTGAAACAGGGCTCCTCTGTTCCTGTTATTTTGGAGCACAGGAGCCCGATTTCCATCAACCAAGTCTGGCCACCACACAGTTAGAATCACCCCCTAGGGACACATTTAACCCTTTGATCGCCCCTGGTGTTAACCCCTTCCCTGCCAGTGTCATTATTACATTATATTTAGCACTGATTACTGTATTAATGTCATTGGTCCCCCCAAAAGTGTAAAAAATGTCAGCTAGGGGTCTGATCTGTCCACCGCAATGTCGCAGTCCCACTAAAAATCCCAGATCCACGCCATTACTAGTAAAAAATAAATAAATAAATAAAAATAACATACATTTTTCCCCTAGCTTGTAGGCGCGATAACTTTTGCGCAAACCAATCAAAATACACTTATTGGGATTTTTTTACCCTTTGATCGCCCCTGGTGTTAACCCCTTCCCTGCCAGTGTCATTATTACATTAACAGTGCATATATTTAGCACTGATTACTGTATTAATGTCATTGGTCCCCCCAAAAGTGTAAAAAATGTCAGCTAGGGGTCCGATCTGTCCACCGCAATGTCGCAGTCCCACTAAAAATCCCAGATCCCCGCCATTACTAGTAAAAAGAAAAAAAATTAAATAAAAATAACATAAATTTTTCCCCTAACTTGTAGGCGCGATACTTTTGCGCAAACCAATCAAAATACACTTATTGGGATTTTTTTTTTTTTTTTTACCAAATTGGCCAAAAATGATGAAAAAATTAGATTTTTACATTTTTTTTATTGTGATTGTGAATGTTATATAGCAGAAAGTGAAAAATACTGCTTTTTTTTTTTTCAAAATTGTCGCTCTTTTTTTTGTTTATAGCGCATAATCAAAAAACCGCAGAGGTGATCAAATACCACTAGAAGAAAGCCCTGTTTGTGGGAAAAAGAGGACGTTAATTTTATTTGGGTACGACCGTGCAGTTGTCAGTTAAAATAACGCAATGCCGAATCACAAAAAATGGGCTGGTCCTTAAGGGCGCAAATCCTTTCAGGTCCAGAAGTGGTAAATTTAAAGACAGGCAGTATAGCCAGTACACTACTAGGGACTTGTGCTTTGGATGAAAGTTATAGTTGTAGTAGCAATAATACTAATAATATTAATAACCATAATGATATTTTATATCATTTTATATTATGACAAAATGATTAATGTTCTTGCACACAATTACTCTATATCCCAAATACTAACTTCTTTAAGCTCTAAATTCTTTACATTTTTGAAGAACTACAAAACCTCAGCTGTCCTATAAGGTTTTAGCTCGGAAGAACCTCTGGGAGTTTTTATTGCATTAGACGTGCAGAGTTAATCTTCAGAAGTTCAGAGCAAATGCTTTATACTGCACTTAGCTGGATCTGTGGCTAGCGACACTTCTGAGGTTCAGACCTTCTATACTGGAAGCTTCACAATTAAGTTTTTCTTAACAGCCTCGGTAATGGGACTGCCCTCATATTACAGGTCCCAGAGCAGCCTAAAGGCTGCTATGGCTGTTGTTACACCATTGGCTTTATATATTATTAAGTAAAAGCTGGATCAATGTCTTCTTATGGTGTATTATCGATTTTCATATATATTTATGAACAGTGCTTTTTTTCTCAGAAAATTGGTGCAGGAACTCAACCACAACTCACCAACCCCCCCCCCCCCCCCCCCAATCACACACACACCCTCCAAACTGCATCAAATAGTGGCTGTGGTCAAATTTCACTAAAAGTGGGAGTATCTTAACCACTTGCCGACTGCCTACCGTAGATCTACGTCGGCAGTCAGCCCCTCACAGGCAGAGCGACGTAAGTCTACGTCGCTAGCCTGTGAGGCTCTGGGGAGCAAGCGTGCGCCGCCAGAGGCGCTCTCCCACTCCAGCTCGCTCACGGACCCCTCCTGCGCGTGTGCTCATGATCGTCCGTTACACCAGAAGAAAGGCAGGCAGCTAATGTAAACACAGCCGCCTGTCATTTTCCCCTGTGTAAGAATGGAGATCACACGGTTCTACTATGTAGGATCGTTGATCTCTGTTCTTACACAAGTAGCCACATCCAATCACAGTTAGAAACACGCCCCTAGGGACACACTTAACCCCTCCCTCTCCAATAAAGTTAACCCCTTCCCTCCCAGTGTCATTTTTACAGTAACAGTGCATATGTATAGCACTGATTACTGCAGTAATGTCACTGGTACCCCCAAAACTGTCAAAAATGTCAGTCAAGGGTCCGATCTGTCCGCCGCAATGTCGCAGTCCCGCAAAAAAAATTGCAGATCGCCGCCATTACTTGTTAAAAAAAAAAATGACAAAAATCTTTCCCTTAGTTAGTAAACGCAATAACTTTTGCGCAAACCAATCAAAATACGCTTTTTGCGATTTTTTTTTACCAAAAATATGTAGCAGAAAACAAATTGGCCTAAAATGTTAAAAATGTTTGATTTTTACATTTTGTTTTTGGGGAATTTCATATAAAAAATGTGAAAAATATTGTTATTTTTGCAAAATTGACGCTCTTTGTTTGTTTACAGCGCATGATCAAAAAATCGCACAGGTGATCAAATACCACCAAAAGAAAGCTCTGTTTGTGGGAAAAAAAGGACGTGGAATTTGTTTAGGTACAGCATTGCACGACCGCGCAATTGTCCGTTAAAGCAACACAGTGCCGAATCGCAAAATAGGCCCTGGTCAGGAAGGGGGTAAAATCTTCCGGGGCTTAAGTGGTTAAAGGGGCGCTAAATGCCAGGAGTGCACTAAATACCAAGTGCCGAGTCGGGGTGGGGGTTACACACAAAGTGGAGAGTTCAGGGGTGTGCTTCATGCAGAATTTGGGGGTGCGTTATGTACATAGTGTAGAGTTCAAGAGTGCACTGACTACAGACTAAAGAGTTCAGCCTTCTTCCACAGCTGCATCCCCTATAAACATCTCACTTTGACCCCTTTTCAACTCTGACCTCTGCATGCAACCCCACCTCTACTGCCCCCACTTCTCCACCCCTCCTCATTAAAATCTTCACCATCTTCCACATCCATGTCTTTATTTTGTTTCTTTATTAGGCTGAAGCACTCAGTTGGCTCTATTACCTCCTCATACACTGCAGGGAGATCATCCAGTAGGGGTGTAGGCATCTGCACTGCTCCCCGGGCACCTGCATCTCCCTTGTCCCCATCCTGCACTCAGTAGGAGCTGTTCACTAGATCAGATTTGTGGGAGCTGTTGGGAGACAAGCTGTCACTTGTAAATACAGAAGTCAGACTCCTGTATTTACAAGTGATAGTGGTGAGCAGGGAGCAGAGGGCCTGAGCCAGAGGTGGCGGAACTGAGTTCCACCAAGTTCCTGCTGAAAAAAAGCCCTGTTTATGAAGAAATTATGTGCGCTGTTCTGATACCCATTAAATATAAAACAAAAGTATGCAGTGGCAGAATATCTGGTTGACAGAAATGTGTCAGGGGTACTAAAGTATATTAACAATATTTTTTTGCGATTTTAAATTGTTACTGTTGCGCCCTGCCCTAGTATATGGAGCTATTGTGTTTAATTTAGGCCTCATGTACACTGTTGCTGATAAACGGACGTTTAGGAGCAGTTGGGCATTTTTTTTCAGCAGCCCCTGAACTCTCCTCTATGTTATCTTATCTTTCCATGTACACTGACACGTTTATACTCCTTTAGAGGCAGTTGAGTTTAGAAAAAGTTTAAAAAATACGTTCAGACAGAAGTTTATTAGCATTTGAAACGCCAAATGCCTGCAACAGTGTGCAAACGCGTCTAAACGCGGCAACTCACGTTTATAAGCGTTTTGTGTATAGGTGTTTTCAAAGGGGATACATTTCTGATAATTTTTCAATGTAAAAACTTTTCTAAATGCAAATGCCACTAAACGCGGCATGTAAACGTGGCAAAACTGAAGTTTTTAACTGTAGGTTACTAGCTGCTAAGTTCCAGTGTTAACCACTTAAGCCCCGGAAGATTTTACCCCCTTCCTGACCAGGGCCTATTTTGCGATTCGGCACTGCGTGACTTTAACAGACAATTGCGCGGTCGTGCGACTCTGTACCTAAACGAATTTGGCGTCCTTTTTTTCGCACAAACAGAGCTTTCTTTTGGTGGTATTTGATCACCTGTGCGATTTTTTGATCATGCGCTATAAACAAAAAAAGAGCGTCAATTTTGCAAAGATAACAATATTTTTCACATTTTTTTATATGAAATTCCCCACCCCCAAAAAAAAATGTAAAAATCAAAATTTTTTAACATTTTAGGCCAATTTTTTTTTTTTACCATATGTTTGGTAAAAAAAAAATCGCAAAAAGCGTTTTTTTGATTGGTTTGCGCAAAAGTTATTGCTTTTACTAACAAAGGGAAAGATTTTTGTCATTTTTGTTGTTTTTTTTTAACGCGTAATGGCGGCAATCTGCGATTTTTTTTGCGGGACTGCGACATTGGGGCGGACAGATTGGACCGTTGACTGACATTTTTGACACTTTTGGGGGTACCAGTGACATTACTACAGTAATCAGTGCTATATATATGCACTGTTACTGTAAAAATGACACTGGCAGTGAAGGAGTTAACTGTATTGGAGAGGGAGGGGTTAAGTGTGTCCTAGGGGCGTGCTTCTAACTGTGATTGGCTGTGGCTGTGTGTGTAAGAACAGTGATCAACGGTCCTACATAGTAGAACCATTTGATCATCATTCTTACACAGGGAGAACTGACAGGCGGCTTTGTTTACACTAGCCGCCTGCCTTTATCCTGCTGTCACAGACGATCGCGAGTGCCCGGCGGACATCGGGTCCGCCGGGCACACGTGCGGGGGGGTCCGTGACCGAGCGGGAGCGCACCTCCGGCGGCGCGCACTCGCTCCCCACACCCTTACAGGATAGCGACGTAGCCCTATGTCGCTCTGCCTGTGAGGGGCTGACTGCCGACGTAAATAGTCGTGCGGCAGTCAGCAAGTGGTTAAGAATAGGTTTTAAAAGGTCCCGTGTACATGAAGCCTAACAGGGCAACTGCCTTTTCTGCACAATACCTAATCTGACTGCAGGAGCAAATGGCAGACACGTAATGGTGCTTGCGCAAACCTGCAACTATTTTTAAAGCATCTCAGGAGACCCATATTATGGGTGCTCCATCTGAAACATATGACCTTACTGGCCAATAGGAAGGTGCTGGATTTAGGCGATACAAGTCAGCCCTCTACGAGAGTTTCATAGTTAGTGAGGTTGAAAAAAGACACCAGTTCATTCAGTTCAACCTTCGATTCATGAATCTGGTGTCACTTAAGAAGACCTGTGAAGGTATGGTGTCTGCATTTAAATCTTGCCAACATTACAGGTAATACAGCATCGTTCCTCCAGCCATGATCCCACTAATGCTCAGAACCGGGAAACTATACCTCTGTGATAACAATGCACAAAATTTACACAAGGCGATGCAGAATTTATTCATTAGAATTTCACCTTTTCCTGCTTCTGCACATCAAACAGATCACTTGAAAACAAACAAGGAATATTGAGTAGAAGAGAAGAGAGGAGCCAATAAAAAAGACATCAGAAGTAGATGCATCACAGGTTTGTAGACAGATGAATGAAAAAATGAAAGTTGCTCAAGTATTTTAAAACATACATGGATGACTCTCCAAAAAAAAAAAAAAGAAATATATATATATATATACACTGCTCAAAAAAATTAAAGGAACACGTTTTAATCAGAATATAGCATCAAGTCAATTAAACTTCTGGGATATTGATCTGGTCAATTAAGTAGCAGAGAGGGTTGTTATTAAATTTCAGCTGCTTTGGTGGTAATTAAATGAACAACAGGTACACTAGATGGGCAACAATGAGACGGCCCCCAAAACAGGAATGGTTTTGCAGATGCAGTCCACTGACATTTGTTTTCCCTACTCATCTTTTCTGACTGTTTTTCACTAGTTTTGCATTTGGCTAGGGTCAGTGTCACTACTGGTAGCATGAGGAGATACCTGGACCCTATGGAGGTTGCACAGGCAGTCCAACTCCTCCAGGATGGCACATTAATACATGCCATTGGCAGAAGGTTTGCTGTGTCTCCCAGCACAGTCTCAAGAGCATGGAGGATATTCCAGGAGACAGGCAGTTACTCTAGGAGAGCTGGACATGGCCGCAGAAGGTCCTTAACCCATCAGCAGGACCAGTATCTGTTGCAAGGAGGAACAGGATGAGCACTGCCAGAGCCTTACAAAATGACCTCCAGCAGGCCACTGGTGTGAATGTCTCTAATCAAACAATCAGAATCAGACATTATGAAGGTGGCCTGAAGGCCCGACATCCTCTACTGGGCCCTGTGCTCACTGCCCGGCACTGTGGAGCTTGATTGGCATTTGCCATTAAACACCAGAATTAGCAGGTCCAGCACTGGCACCCTGTGGCTTTCACAGGTAAGAGCAGGTCCACCCTGAGCACATGTGACAGACGTGAAAGGGTCTGGAGAAGCTGTGGAGAGCCTTATGCTGCCTGTAACATCATTCAGCATGACTGGTTTGGGAGTGGGTCAGGCATATCCATGGAGGGATGCACAGACCTCTACAGGATAGACAATGGCACCCTGACTGCCATTAGGTATCGGGATGAAATCCTTAGACCCATTGTCAGACCCTACGCTGGTGCAGTGGGCCCTGGGTTCCTCCTGGTACACGACAATGCCTGGCCTCATGTGGCAAGGGTATGCAGCCAGTTCCTGGAAGATGAAGGAATCAATACCATTGAATGGTCCCCACACTTGCCTGACCTAAATCCAATAGAACACCTCTGGGACAATATGTTTTGGTCCATCCGATGCCACCAGGTTGCACCTCAGTCTGTTCAGGACAGGAGCTCATTGATGCCCTGGTCCTGATGTGGGAGGAAATACACAATGACACTGTCCGTCATCTCATTAGGAGCATGCCCTAACATTGTCAGGCATTCATACAAGCATGTGGGGGCCATGCTGAGGACCATTTTGTGTTGCTGCAATGAAATTTCAGAAAAATGGACTAGCCTGCTGCATCATTTTTTTACTTTGATTTTTGAGGTGTCTTTGAATTTAGCCCTCTGTAGGTTGATCATTTTTATTTCCATCAAACAATGTGGCATCCATTCCTTCCTAACACATTACCCAGTCCATATCAGTATAGATATCCAGCATGAGATTTTTCCCCAGGTCTGATTGAAATCTGATGTTTTTCAAAGTGTTCCTTTAATTTTTTTGAGCAGTGCATATATATTTATATATATATATATATATATATATATATATATATATATATATATATACACACCTCAGCCAAGATGCCCTATCTAATCTCTAATCTGCTTCTACTGCATGAACAGACATTTTAGTTGCATACATTTCAAAACAGTGAAAGTTGCACAGACACATCAAAATTACCCTTTAATGTGCTAGCCTACTGCCAACAGTGTGACAAATTTAGGAAGTAAATGAAATGACAGGGAGAATAACCTGAATGTCACCCCAATACTTTCTTTGCTGCGTGCTTTATAAGCCTACACAAAGTAAACACAGCAGAAGACTTTTAAAGTACATGGACACAATGCAACAAACAGAAACATGAAATTATTGATGTACTGTTTGATAAAAACATTAAAAAACTGTGTGCACCCATTGTACATTGCCAATATATCCAATTAAATTATCTTGGGCTTAATGCCATTGACACGGGGAAGGAGAGAGAGAGAGAGATTTTCAACTAATATGAAGCTACAAATTCAAGCATATACTAGAAAAATATTTTTTTTGTGGTTCTATAGCTAGAACAAAGTCAAAAGCTGCCAGCTCTTCCACTAATTATTTTACAGCTATGAAAAACCTTAAAGTGAATCAGTTGCCATGTATACACATTCAAAAAATTTATCAATTTTTGTCAACTGTCAATTTCAACTCTAAAACAAGGCCTCACTGAGCTCAGTATCTGCAGACACTGTGCAGAAATTCATTCCCAAAATCCACAGCAGAGGCACTAAAGTCCTCCATATTGTTTTCTCAGCAGCTCAGCTTCACCCTCCCAGCAGTAGCTGGGAACAACAAAGGTCAGTTAGGGCTGTGTTATGACTCATTTACTACTTGTCAAGCATTTGAAAATATTTGTCCTTAGCCACATGTTAACTTTAAATTCAACATACTAATAAACAAATGCTGCATTGCATATAAAAATATTCAAACTGCCATCATGTGGAAATGAACACCATGTACACTGATTGGGGTTAATTTACTAAAGGCAAATAGGCTGTTAACTTTGTAAGGCAAGCTGTATTTTGCAAGGGAATTTGCCCAGAGCTTAGTGGATATGGTGAAGTTTCACTTTCTCACAAAGTTTTAGGTTTCACAAAGAATATCTAATCACATGCAAAGTGAAAGTGGAAGTCAACAGATCTTCACCCCATTCACTTAGTTCTGGGGTATAGTCCCTTGCAAAGTGAACAACCTATATGCCTTTGGTAAATCAACCCCATTGTTTTCTAATCCAACAAATCCCCAGTTGGAGAAAGAAGAGATATAAGTAGTATAGCCGTAGGATCATGCTAGTCATAAGGGCTTTTTCCTACAATATTGCTTACAGTTTCTCAAACAGCTATAGTATATAGCAGCCGTCATTAAATGGCGGCCTGAGGTCCAAGCACGGACTGAGCAACGCTCCCGCCACATTTAGCTGTGTCCGTCAGCGTGCCCCTTAACATAAAATGTGCCCATCAGATTTATAAATAACAAAAGGTATCAACTCTATGAGAGTCCCAGACCCACATCCTCAAAATCATGTATTGAAGAAAGAAAAAGCTATATAGATATATGACCACGTGGTCCCAGGAAACACCTGTGATCTATCTATTACTAGGACTTTGTAGGGTCTAGGGCTGACAGTAATGGAGGTAAGCATAAATGTATAAAACAACAAGTTTATTGAACAAATATTAAAAACATTGAGCCATAAAGTGACATTGTAACATAAACAAAACTGTGTAGAATGTGAGGTGTCTTGTAGGCTGCCAGTTCAACGCGTTTCGGGGACTGGTTCAACCCAAGTCACTGCTTCATCAGGAACATGATTGGCAATACATTCACCTTTACAGACTTAAAGAAAAGGGCAAATTACAAAAAATTACAAGAAATAATAACAAAAAATATATATGACTACATAAATGATAGGTCTGGCGTATAAACCACTCTATCTGTATTACATGATTACATGCTTACCATACTTCAAGTTTTGACAATAACAGTCAGATACATGTTCAACCGTGCGTGGCTTGGAGTGTGAGGAGCCACAATCCCTAAGTCGCCACCCAAGGGGGGAGCCAGCATAGCACCCACCCTCTGGGACAGACCGAATGGTGCAGACTGGACCATGCTTATAGAGAATGGCAGACCCCTAATGATGGCCAATGCTTCAAGATGGTGGTATTTAGTTTTCCCCAGCAGTGCGTATGACATCTGGATAAATGGAAATTTGGAAACATATTTACTTCTGTTCTTATCTAAATTCACCTGTCCATATACATATGTGTACAGAAATCCCTGCAGTATCTGAAAATGCATATTCTACTTATCTTACCTATTAGGACGCCGACAGCTGGCTCCTCTCCTAATGTGAGGCAGGGACCATGCTATAGGTATGAATATTACAGACGATGGAAGCATCTGATGATATGGGACTTCCGTAGGAATATGGATGGTTATTCAGGTAGAACCTTGATAGTCATACAAATTTCTCTGACACACCATAGGCTATAGATATGCTGAGATCAATGCAACAGTAGTTCACTATGGTACCAGATAGGAGCCCTGTTATAGGGACTGGAATCATAGACTATGTTAGCTCTGTGAAGATAGCATATGATTTACATTTATGATGATGTGGATGAACACTGCTGCTATTCATTGGCTTTCTATATCCTAGCATGCATGTAGGATAGGCATTTTTAGATACTGCGGGTATTTCTGCACATATGTGTATATGGACAGGTGAATTTAGATGAGAAGTAAATATGTTTCCAAATTTCCATTTATCCAGATGCCATACGCACTCCCGGGGAAAACTAAATACCACCATCTTGAAGCATTGGCCATCATTAGGGGTCTGCCATTCTCTATAAGCACGGTCCAGTCTGCACCATTCGATCTGTCCTCGAGGGTGGGTGCTATGCTGGCTCCCCCCTTGGGTGGCGACTTAGGGATTGTGGCTCCTCACACTCCAAGCCACGCACGGTTGAACATGTACCTGACTGTTATTGTCAAAACTTGAAGTATGGTAAGCATGTAATCATGTAATACAGATTGAGTGGTTTATACGCCAGACCTATCATTTATGTAGTCATATATATTTTTTTTTTATTATTTCTTGTAATTTTTGTAATTTGCCTTTTTCTTTAAGTCTGTAAAGATGAATGTATTGCCAATCATGTTCCTGATGAAGTAGTGACTGGTCTGCGAAACGCGTTGAACTGGCAGCCTACAAGACACCTCACAGTCTACACAGTTTTGTTTATGTTACAATGTCACTTTATGGCTCAATGTTTTTAACATTTGTTCAATAAACTTGTTGTTTTATACATTTATTCTTACCTCCATTACTGTCAGCCCTAGACCCTACAAAGTCTTAGTAATAGATAGATCACAGGTGGTTCCTGGGACCACGTGGTCACATATCTATATAGCTTTTTCTTTCTTCAAAATATGCCCATCAGAGAGCCCCTTAACAATAAATATGCCCATCAGAGTGACCCTTAACATAAAATGTGCCCATCAGCATGCTCCTTAACATAAAATGTGCCCATCAGCATGCCCCTTAACATAAAAATGTGCCCATCAGCATGCCCCTTAACATAAAATGTGCCCATCAGCATGCCCCTTAAGATAAACGTACCCATCAGAGTGCCCCTTAACATAAAATAAACATTAACATTTTATGTTAAAGGGGCATGCTGATGGGCACATTTTATGTTAAGGGGTACATTGATGGGCACATATATTAGTGGACAAAAAAAATATATGATCTGACGTATACGCTTTTAAATGACAAACCTACATCCCTAATAAACATACAAAGAGGAGATCAATATTCGTGAGACTTGAGGTATTTCATTTAATCGATATCAAGATTATATGAAATCTCAAAATATTGAATAATTTATAAATAGTTTATTAGATATTTCTTATATAACACAATAAAATACAAGTAGGGTACCCAAATGGAGAACTGGATACAGAGTAAATAAGTTGTCACATATATTTTCATTTCATACTATAATAATAAATAAATAAATGCGTCATAAAATTCATATATCATATACAACATATCATCAGTTTCCAAGTAGTGTGTCTTCGTCTCTATAAGCTCTACGCGTTTCATGGCTCTCCGTCCACTCATTAGGAGCTAATTTAAAAATGTATATCTGTAATTATAGACTGATGTCAGAATACACAAATATCAAAATATCATAAATATATATACAAGGAATATATCAAATTGT
This sequence comes from Pelophylax lessonae, assembly GCF_965119305.1. NCBI lineage: Eukaryota > Metazoa > Chordata > Amphibia > Anura > Ranidae > Pelophylax > Pelophylax lessonae. Next base: position 499,407,403 of record NC_138772.1, on the reverse strand, counting down.
TCCAAAAAAATGAATATAAATAAGATCTGGCTACTTACAAATAATTACTAAAGTACCCCAATGATTATGGGAGGAAATGAGACCACCCCCCAAGGCAACTGTCTCACCTGGGGCTGAGGTGGGTATGTTATTGGGGCATGCTGTTGGGCACATATTATGTTAAGGGGACACTCTGATGGGAACACCTGATGTGATGAGGACACCTGATGTAAGGGGGCACTCTGATGGGGACACCTGATGTAAGGTGGCATTGTGATGAGGACACATATTATGTTAAGGGGGCACTCTGATGGGGACATCTGATGTAAGTGGGCACTCTGATGGGAATACCTGATGTAATGGGGCACTCTGATGGTGACACCTGCTTTAAAGCGGAGTTCCGGGCACAGATGTCATTTTTTAATGAACATACCCCCGGGACAGTCAGGGCTAGCACATTCCACAATGGCTAGCCTCTGATCTGTCCCGGTTCGCACTTACCTTTTAGAAGAAATACTTACTTATAAAATTTCTTCCACAGCGTTTCCATCTCTCTTGTGGGCAGCTGAAGCCGGCGCGGTCCTCTTCTGCGTCTTCTTCCGCGTCTTCTTCTCCCAGAATGCGCCGCACCGGCCCCTTTCGTCACTTCCGGTGCGGCGCCGTATTCCTAAACAGCTTCTGGGCATGCCCAGAAGCTGTTTAGCAGGGGAATGCGGCTTCGCCCGGAAGTGACGAGCGGGGCCGGTGCCGTCGCATTGATTCCTGGGAGCGATGACGTTTAGCTCCCAGGAATCATCGCAGCGCAGGAAGTGACGGGGTGAGCCACGGCTCAGAGGGAGGAAGTACCCTGAGGTGAGTATTTACGATCGTCAATTACAAGGTGAGTTTTTTAAAAAAAAAAATCTAACTATCCAATTCCTTTTCAGGTTAGGCTGAACTAGCGGACGGGCACAAAAAAAAATATCGTTTTTGTGCCCGGAACTCCGCTTTAAGGGGATACTCTGATGGTGGCAACTGATTTATGGGGAATAGTCTGATAGGGGCACCGAATGTATTGAATTACTATGGTAGGGGCACCTGATGTAAGGGGGAACACTATTGAGATATTTACATTTACAGGGTATTACCAGAGTGTGTGGGGGAAACAGTAAGAAAAGTGGCAAAGAGTACGGCTTGCGCGAAAAAAGGGAATGGAGACACGTACAATCTTTCATAGCACAGACTTGTGATTCGGACCTTGGCTGGAAAAATTTTTTAGTTACCGGACCTCCTTGAATTTTAATTCACTACCCCTGGTATATAGTATAGGAGGTTTCTTGAAACTCTCCCTTTACTTAAAGTCCCAGTTCAGCTGTGACATTGGCCGATATGTCTGTATCTGCTAATTGCTAACTGCTGCATTGAACAAAAAGTGTATGAATTACATACACTTTGAACTGAACTAGCTCTTATTCTAACACAAACACCACCCACAAAGCAAGCCATATCCTCCATCTGTCAGAATGAGATATACAAATTATTTTACAGTCACTACTCTGGATAGTGCATGTTTATATAGGTGGTAAGTGATTTAAAATTAGCATTCACCCAAATACTGAGATATTTGGATGAACTGACCCTTATAATCTGACAAATACCATTCCAGCAATCATGTATAATTTTGGGAGATTAACAGTCACTGGAGAATGCCAACTTGCCAAGCATTCCTAGTTATTGGGGTTGTGCTAATCAGGCTAACTGTATTTTAGACACAGAATTCTATTTCCACAGACCATTCTTCATGATTTCAAATGAAAACTCCTGTCTGAATTTCACTCTTCAGCTGGTGACTGTTCTGTAAAGCTGAGGACATCAGATTAAGTAGTCATGAATCTGACAGCATTGTTGAACATCTGATATGCCTGTTTACTGATCAGCTCACCCTTCAACAAGGTATTAGGTTCACTGAGCAACCTGGAAAATTTCATCCATAATAAATGTCCTGAAGCCTGGTTAAATTTCATGTGGCTTTGTACTGCAGAACTGCGAAAAATGGGTTGGGTTGGTTTGATTATATTATTGAGGTTACATGAATTAGAAGGATGAAATGATATTGTTCATTTCACTAAAACGAGAATACATCATCCATGCTCAGGACTGCATTTTGATAACTGATGCCAGTAGGCATGAAGGGGTTTGTGCCCTGATTAACACTCCCTGTTAGGATTACCTATTCTTCAATTCCCTGAATATTGTATAATATTAGAATATTTTATTATAATGAATAAATGACTTTATATGAGATGACCCTTACCACTGGTGATGGAAAAATCATATATAGACCAGTGTTGCCAACCTGCCAGATTGAAATTTACTTATACGACACCATAAATTTAGTCAAAGGTATGTTTACGATGTACTCAGATCGCACGTGTATGGGATGCTGGAAAGATAATAATCATGGTAAGAGTGACAGAACGTGGAAGAGTATAAGGGACTTGGAAAATGTTTTCGGCAAGCAATAGCAGAGATAAAAATGAAATATAAAACAATATATAAAATATATATTTAATATAAAATATATTAGAAAAGATTTTTGTATATATATATATATATATTTATATATATAAAAAATAAAACATGAAAAATGACATAAGGATGATAGAAGTAACCACCGGGTGTCTGCAGACAGAATATGTATTTAAGAATTATAATGTATAAGGTATATACATGATTGTGAAGAGGCCTGAAAAAAAGAAAAAAGTGCTTATCAGCAATTGCAGAAGGGCTGACGTAGTGATGTAAGTCTATAGTGTACAGTAGTTACAGTATGCTATTCATTTCTAATTCCTCATACATCCCCCCTGGTGACAGTACATCTAAGACAGATATCCGATAGGTTTTTCCCTGCGGCAGAGACGTTGAAACCTCTCTGCCTCGGGAAAGGTGTAAGGTACAGTATAGACTCAGTGACTCATACCCTCAAGCTGGTGGTGTATTTTTCGTGGTGTTTGGTAAAGTGTCTAGGGACACTCTGTTCATTTCTGCCAGCCTCAGTGAACCGGCGGTGTTCGCCAAACCGTTTTCGTAAGATGCGTATTGTCCTGCCCACTTAGTGGAGACCGCAGGAGTAGGACAAACAGTACACCACATACTCCGTAGAACAGGTGTAAAACTCTTTAATGGGGTAAATTTTTCCTTTGATGGTGAACTCTTTCTGTCCATGGCGGACAAAAATACACGTGGGGCATAAAGGTTTCTGACACTGATACATCCCAGTGAAAAATTTTAGTGATGGTGATGTATGTTTGGCAGTTCTCAGTTTACTGGGTGCTATTTTTCCTTTTATTTTGGGCGCTTTTCTGTAGGAAAACCTTGGTGTAGCTGGTATGCAATTTTTCAAGTGGGGATCTTGTACTAGTAGCGACCAATTCTTACGCATTTTATGTTCCATATCCTTGTGCCGATTGTGGAACTGGGTGGTAAAGCAGACCATGTTTCATGTATTGTTAGCCTGATGTTCATGGGAGTCAGGATTAATGTATGAAGCACATGCTTCCTCTATTAGGGGAGATGGGTAACCCTTTTTTAAGAATTTCTGTTTTAGGGGTTCACTCTGGATTTGGTAGTCAGCTAGTTTAGTACAGTTATGTCGGAGACAACAAAATTGGCTTTCCGGGATGTTGTTTTGCCATTGCGGGTGGTGGCAGGCAGCTGGCATAATGTAAAAAGGAGTTACCACAGGTGAGTTCACTATAATTCTTAGCACGAATCTGGCCATTCTCATGGTATAGATTGAGGTCTAGAAATGCCAGATGTTCCTGATCTTGTACTGAGGTGAGGGATGGGCCCATGTTCTTATTATTACAGTGGGATACAAAACTCATTATGTCGTTAGTGTCTCCATACCAGATGATTATAATATCATCTATGTACTGACCGTAGAAGATGATGTTAGGCAAAAATGGGTTATAGGCCCATATGTGTTGTGCTTCCCAATGACCCATCATTAGGTCAGCATACTGTGCTACCATAGTAGAGGTATCTGATACATGAGGCATAATGGTCGAAGGAATGTAGGAGGTCGTATTTTTCTGATGATTAGAAATGGGTGTAGCGTGTCAGGTCTGATACTGGGGGCATGTCAGTAGAAGAGGTCCTGGGGGATATTTTTTCCTTTGTTGCAATGTGTGTGGGATGATGTGGTATTTTGAGGGTAGCTAGCTACAACATTGCTCTGGTTAGTGGTGGTGTGATTATTGTTTCGGGTTTTTGAATGGTGCTGTATCGCTTCTCTGTAATTGTTATTAGTAGCTTTATTCTTGGGAGTGGGATAATCATGATGTCGGTTGGGATTGATTGCAGGTGGTTTATTGGAGGTGGGTCGGGCTGTATGGTTCCCTGTATGCTTGGTGGATGCATGGGGTGTGGGGTGGTGTAGAAACTGGAGGAGGATGGCTGTAGTAGGATTTATGCCCATAAGTGGAAGGATTTTCTTCTGGTTAAAACTCTTCCAGGAGAAAATTCTATTATTGTAATAGTCATCAAGGTCACGTTTCAACTTGCCTAGTTTGATTTTAATGAGTATGTCTTCATGGTGTTTGGTGACTTTCTTTAAGGTAGTAAGCCATCTGTCTGGTGGACGGTCAGTAAGATTTAGGGTATCATCAGAGAGGATCTATACCTGATGTACCAAAGAATCATGTTTGATTTTTCATTTGTCGATTAATATTTGGATCCATTTCTGGGTGCAGAATACATTTTTCTCCATCACTGGGATGTATCAATGTCAGAAACCTTTATTTCTCACATGTAGTTTTGTCCGCCACGGACAGAAAAAGTTCACCAATCACCATCAAAGGAAAAACTTACCCCATTAAAGAGTTTTACACCTGTTCTACTGAGTATGTGGTGTACTCTTTGTCCTGCCCCTGTGGTTCCCACTATGTGGGCAGGACAATACGCACCATACGAAAACCACTTGGCAAACACCGCCAGTTCATGGAGGCCAGCAGAGACAAACACAGTGTCCCCAGACACTTTGCCAAACACCACGACAAATCCACCACCAATTTGAGGGTATAGGTCATTGAGTCCATCCCTTTCACCTTCCCTGAGGCAGAGAGGTTTCAACGCCTCTGCCACCGGGAAACCTATTGGATATATGTCTTAGATGTACTGTCACCAGGGGGGATGAATGAAGAATTAGATATTAATAGCATTCTGTGATTACTGTACACTGTAGACTTATATCACTAATGACCCGGCTACATCGGCCCTTCTACGATTGCTGATAAGCACTTTTTTCTGGCCTCTTGACAATTATATATATACTGTACCTTATGCAGTATAATTCTTAAATACATATTCTACAGATTCCCGTCTGCAGACAGCAGCTTGTTACTTCTATCATCCTTATGTCATTTTTTATCATGTTTTATTTTTTATATATATATATATATAGATATATATATATATATATATATATATATATATCTATATATATATATACAAACATCTTTTACAATATATTTTAGATTATATATATATTTTTTTTTTATATATTGTTTTATATTTCATTTTTATCTCTGCTATTGCTTGCCGAAAACATTTTTCAAGTCCCTTATACTCCTCCACGTTGTGTCACTCTTACCATGATTATTATCTTTCCAGCATCCCATACACGTGCGATCTGAGCACATCGTAAACATACCCTCGGCTATATAACGTTAATATCTGTCAAATCCGAGGCACACCTCCCTCCTGTACTTCCCTTCTCTCCTCCTCCCCCGCAGTCTACCAACCAGTGGGTGTAGACCTATCAAAAAGAACCGTGCATAACCTATTCCCGAGTTACCTGCACCTCCCCTTTCTCCACCTCCCTCCATTTATAAACCAGTGGCTCTACAGTGTGCATAGGTCTGGCGAAGGAGCCGCGCATGCTCTGAAACGCGTTACCGCCCACCACCACCTGACATCGGCCGCGTGCGTTCCAGCATGGTTTCCGGAAGCCCGGCCGCACCACTGTCTCTCTGTTCCACAACTCGCCAGTGTCCTCCTGGATACATGACAGCCATGTGTCGGTTCTCCTCCCCACATCCACATAGGACAATGCTGAGCTTATAGGATTGACTATCTTATATGCTTTACCACAATGGATACTTCTGTAAGTGTTTTTAACCCTTGTGTGTCACAATAAATTGTCAATGCTGCACTTAGAGGCACCTTGTGCTTTTCTCACATTTCTCCAGAGCTGCTTCTCCTCCTGAGTGCTGCCTTAGTGTGTGCCGACAACAACCACCTGGACCAAGCTATTGTCTCATGGAAGCGCCCACATCCTCCTTACTCAGTTTGTTTTATGGTATGGCCTTCCGGGAGGCCTCCATTCTACTCTTCATCAAGTCCTTCATTCCTTTGAACTGGGCACATCTGCACTCCCTTTTAGCTATGCTTACTTTTGCAGTATGAGTACAGCCCATTCAGGTTTATGGGGTATCAGTGCATACATGTGAGCAGCCCGGCACTTGATTTTTAGGGGATATAGGGGATATAGGGGATAGTAAGTAGGAGCAAGGGGATTTTTACATAAAGGCGAACTTGCACTTGTGTGCTTTTCCCATGCATTGCATCACCTGACACCACTTCTGCTTCTCTTAGTTTCACCACTTCTTCTTTTACCCATTGGAGCATGGAGAAGAATCCTGTAAGCTCCAAGTTAAGACTTGATGTTAATACAGGGCTAATAACTTCCCCCCTACTCCCATGGAACAATAGTGGGTTACTAAAGGCCTAAAACATTATTATTATGTAATATTGTATACTTGCAAATAATCATATCTCAAATCCTTCCAAGGTAAGTTCTGCTCAACCAGCTGGAAACAGGAGATTGTCAACCATTGAGCAGCATATAGTCAATGGTTGGGGTACTTCCTTACGAACCTTCTTTCTCAGAGAACCGGGTTTATTATAAACTATTTAAGTGAATAGCACTAATTATCCTACCTCCAAGTTTGCAATGATATCATGATTTCAAGAGACACTGTCACTGTGATCATTAAGAGTATAGTAACATTATCTGTGAAGCACCAACCCCCCACCTTGACTTATTTGCACTCACCTCCCTTGGGATCTCCCCACTGTTCCTACTCTGTGCTGGATGTTGCCAGAGCCTAGAAGGGCAGTGACATCAGTCATGTAACAGTGCTTGGATCTAGTGATAGGCTGCCATATCCAAGCATTGCCACACGGGAGGTCATTTGCTTCCCTATACTCAGAAACACAGAGTATTTGTGCCAGTTGAAGTTGAGGAAGGAGCAAAAGATATAAATAGGTCAAAGGAGAGCCGTTTTATTGGATCTAAAAAGGCAAGGTGACAGTGTCTCTTTAAGCACCACACTATTTAAAATAAATAAACTAGAATGGATAACCCCTAGCATGTTTTAGAGGGTCTTAGTCTTTGGTTCCATATATGGTTGGACCCTAAATCAGCTTCTGTTCTTCTTTATCTCTTTTCAATATCCTTGAAATTCAAAAAGCTAGTATAAGAAATGAGGTAACCATGGAAAACATGAGGACATCATATACTGTACATAATGTATACTGTATATGTTAGTCTTTCATTTCATTTATTTTAGTAAGTTCCCTGTAGAGAATGTTTCTCTCTGCTTCAACATTCATCTTGCTAAGTTGCTAACAAAAGTGACACCACTTACAGCATGGTGTTTTATAATCTTTTCAGTTTTCATGAACAATATTGGGAACAAAGTGTCAGGAAGCATTGTACAAACCTTCACATAAACAGAGATATTTGTCTTTTGCTTACCTTGATTTTCATGATCTTTTGTTCCACTGAATTGACCTTTGCTTCTATTGCATTTTCTTTAACTGGCTTTTTCTGTAATATGGCATTAGGATGTTTTTTCATATTATGGTCTTCATAGATAGAAGGTTTAATAAATATGTCATGTTTATTGGGTTTAACATGTATTGTTTATACTAAGCAATGAATAAAGTAATGTTGAAGTGATTAAAGCTGATCTCTAGGCAGATATAAATATAGCCAGACGCTGGGCTACAGCAATATGGAGAAGGGGGGACTTTTATTCTTCTCTCCCTCTACTGAGATACTGATGTTCAGCTGCACTATTCTCCTCTGAGAGCTAAAGCCAAGCAAGCCAATAGACTTCTATGCAGTGCAATGAGAATCCTGGGAGTTGTAGTTTGAGACAGCAGCCATATAATGGGACCAGTGGACTTCTTACACTACAGATCCCAATAGGCACTGTGCAATAGGATGAGTGCAGAACTTTTTATTTTGTAAACAATAAGCTTTATTGGGGTATATTGTTTATAATAAAATAACATGCAAAATTAAGCATCAGTATGCAAGCCCGATTCCAAAAAAGTTGGGACACTGTACAAATTGTGAATAAAAACAGAATGCAATGATATGGAAGTTTCAAATTTCCATATTTTATTCAGAATAGAACATAGATGACATATCAAATGTTTAAACTGAGAAAATTTATAATTTTAAGGGAAAAATAAATTGATTTTAAATTTTATGGCATCAACACATCTCAAAAAAGTTTGGACAAGGCCATGTTTACCACTGTGTGGCATCCCCTCTTCATTTTATAACAGTCTGCAAACGTCTGGGGACTGAGGAGACAAGTTGCCCAAGTTTAGGAATAGGAATGTTTTCCCATTCTTGTCTAATACAGGTTTTTAGTTTCTCAACTGTCTTAGTTATTTGTCGCATCTTCCTCTTTATGATGCGCCAAATGTTTTCTATGGGTGAAAGATCTGGACTGCAGGCTGGCCATTTCAGTACCCGGATCCTTCTTCTACGCAGCCATGATGTTGTAATTGATGCAGTATGTGGTCTGGCATTGTCATGTTGGAAAATGCAAGTTGTTCCCTGAAAGAGATGAGGTCTGGATGGGAGCATATGTTGTTCTAGAACTTGAATATACCTTTCAGCATTGATTGTGCCTTTCCAGACGTGTAAGCTGCCCATGCCACACGCACTCATGCAACCCCATACCATCAAAGATGCAGGCTTCTATACTGAGTGCTGAGAACAACTTGGGTTGTCCTTGTCCTCTTTAGTCCGGATAACATGGCGTCCCAGTTTTCCAAAAAGAAATTCAAATTTTTATTTGTCTGACCACAGAACAGTTTTCCACTTTGCCACAGTCCATTTTAAATGAGCCTTGGCCCAGAGAAAATGCCTGCGCTTCTGGATCATGTTTAGATTTGGCTTCTTTTTTGGCCTATAGAGTTTTAGCTGGCAACGGTGAATGGTACGCTGGATTGTGTTCACCGACAATGTTTTCTGGAAGTATTCCTGAGCCCATGTTGTGATTTCCATTACAGTAGCATTCCTGTATGTGATGCAGTGCCGTCTAAGGGCCCGAAGATCACAAGCATCCAATATGCTTTTTCGGCCTTGACCCTTATGCACAGAGATTGTTCCAGATTCTCTGAATCTTTGGATGATATTATGCACTGTAGATGATGATAACTTCAAACTCTTTGCAATTTTTCTCTGAGAAACTTCTTTCTGATATTGCTCCACTATTTTTCGCCGCAGCATTGGGGGAATTGGTGATCCTCTGCCCATCTTGACTTCTGAGAGACACTGCCACTCTGAGAGGCTTTTTTTATACCCAATCATGTTGCCAATTGACCGAATAAGTTGCAAATTTGTCCTCAAGCTGTTCTTTATATGTACATTTAACTTTTCCGGCCTCTTATTGATACCTGTCCCAACTTTTTTGTAATGTGTAGCTCTCATGAAATCCAAAATAAGCCAATATTTGGCATGACATTTCAAAATGTCTCACTTTCAACATTTGATATGTTATCTGTATTATATTGTGAATAAAATATAAGTTTATGAGATTTGTAAATTAGTCCATTCCTTTTTTACTCACAATTTGTACAGTGTCCCAACTTTTTTGGATTTGGGTTTGTACATGAAAGGAAAAAAGAAAAGAAAAAAAACAGTGTGATATACATGGAAATTGACATGAAAATCATCTATGACAAACATTTAGCCTTCATATTAAAGCGTCAACTGTAAAAAGACAGTAGTTTATCAGCAAGTATTGATAATTTGGTATTTAGGTCGGCTCCATACACAATCTAAGTATGTAAGAATAATGTCTGGAGAACTTTCATATGGAGTCAGGGCAACAATGTGGCCCAACAATATTCCAGAATAGGAGTCCACTCCTAGTATTTAGAAAAGTCTTCATATTAGATAGCAACCCAAGTGAATAGAATACAAGAATACAAGAGTTGCATAGAAAAGTTAACCAAAGAAAATAGTAACCAACAGATCACATCAGTCAGAGCCCAGTAGACATACAGAAATAATCTGCAGAGATGATTTTTATTAAACTGCCTCAGAAAGTTTTTCCTCTTGGCGCTGAAAGAGTTAGAGAGAGAGCCCCTCTGTCTGGATATTCGCCGGCCAGTGGGAGACCATACCAGTGGAAATCCAAGCCTCATACTGGGAGTGAGGACTGGGCAAAGCGCAGCACTGCTCACATCACAGCAACTGCCCCCCTGCTGCAGGGAGACTGGAGCATCCACTCTCGGCTTCCCACCGCTGATTACCAGAAGCCTTTGAGGAGAGACTGAATTGGGCCCCCTTCTACAGCGAGAGGTCACTGCAGCATCCCAGGGACTGATGAGAGGGCTAGTTATCCATTGCTGATGCAATTAGCAGGGACTAAGCCACTCAGAACAGGTTACCAAGTATACCTAATCCATACCGCACCAATACTGCACTCTATATTGCACTTTTTCCAAACCTAGATTGCACCTATACCAACCCTATACCGCATTATACTAAACCTTTACCACATCTGAACCACATCTACCTTGCTCCTGTGCCGAGACTATACCATACCTATACTGTATCTATATTGCATGCAGCTTAACTGGGACTGCTGTTAAGTGCACCAATGCTCCTAAAGGGCTCCAACAATAGGCGGCAGAAAAAATCTCAAAGGACTGCCCCACCCATAATAATTACTCTGCAAGTCCTCTTTGCTCTCCCCCCTCCTCTACCGTTCTCCTTTTCTTTAGGACAGTGCATACCCAGTCGGTCTAGGACTACCATAACCACCATAAATGTGTTCTGGCAGTATAGTTTCCGCACTTAGTAGATTAAACTTTACAACTGCTCCCTGCTGCACTTGAAGTGGCTTTGCTACTGTGTATGCGGAACTGAATGGCAAATGTCATCTTATGCCTAGTCCTTACTAGGGATGATCGAACTTTTGAAAAGTTCGGTTCGACCAGAACACCCGAATTTCCCAAAAGTTCGGTTCGGATTTCAGAACCCCATTGAAATCAATGGGACCCGAACTTCGGTAATCAAAAAACACCATTTTTAAGCCCTAAAACCCAATAAATGCCCCTAAAAAGTGCCTAGGGTTCTGGGTCATGCCCCAGTAACTATTAATCACACAAAAAAAAGTTCTTAAAAATTGTCATTTTTGATAAAAAAAGCCAATTATTGAAAAAATTAAAAAAAAAAAGAGAGAGATTTTGTGATTTTTACTTTGGATTTAGTATCTGGGGGGTCTAAAAGGTGTGCATGTGAAGTTTCAGCTCTGTAGAATGTCCAGAACCATGGAAAAAAAAAAAGATAATTTTTCAGTAGAACAGGGATGTGGGTCGGGACCCTCCTTTAACTTTAAAACCTATATGATCTTTTTTTCTGGTTCCGGACATGCTACAGAGCTGAAACTTCACAGGTACACCTTTTAGACCCCCCAGACACAAAATCACACAAAAAAAGTTCTTAAAAATTGTCATTTTTGATTAAAAAAAAGCCAATTATTGAAAAAATTTAAAAAAAAAAAGAGAGATTTTTTTATTTTTACTTTGGATTTAGTATATGGGGGTCTAAAAGGTGTGCATGTGAAGTTTCAGCTCTGTAGCATGTCCAGAACCATGAAAAAAAAAAAAGATAATTTTTCAGTAGAACAGGGATGTGGGTCGGGACCCTCCTTTAACTTTAACACCTATATGATCTTTTTTTTCTGGTTCTGGACATGCTACAGAGCTGAAACTTCACAGGTACACCTTTTAGACCCCCCAGACACAAAATCACACAAAAAAAGTTCTTAAAAATTGTAATTTTTGATAAAAAAGCCAATTATTGAAAAAATTCAAAAAAAAAAAAGAGATTTTTTTGGATTTCAGATCTGGAGGGTCTTAAAAGTGTACATGTGAAGTTTCAGCTCTGTAGCATGTCCAGAACCATAAAAAAAAGATCGTTTGTATTAAAAAACTTTCAGACAGGGGGTTGACTTTCTTGCTGTAACACCTTGCCGGTTTAATAGAAGGCATTTTTTTGGGTTCTTTGCAGTCAGGAAAAACATCTGAACTTGTGTATAGTGGTACTGTGCACAAGTTCAGATGTTTTGCCTGCCTCCAAAACCCCCCAAAAAATGCCAGCAAAAACACACCTGGGCATTTTTTTTTTTTTGACGCTAGCGTTTTTTTGGCATTTTTTGGGGTTCTTTTGAGGCAGGCAAAACATCTGAACTTGTGTATAGTGGTGTATATACACACATACATATATTTATATACACACCTAGACATATATAGGTGTGATAGTAGCAGAAATATATGCTTGCGCTAATGAAATAATTTACAGTAATATATTTCTGCTACTATCACACCTATATATGTCTAGGTGTGTATATAAATATATGTATGTAATCTCTTTTTTTTTTTTTTTTTCAATAATTGGCTTTTTTATCAAAAATTACAATTTTTAAGAACTTTTTTTGTGTGATTTTGTGTCTGGGGGGGTCTAAAAGGTGTACCTGTGAAGTTTCAGCTCTGTAGCATGTCCAGAACCAGAGAAAAAAAAGGATTGTATGTATTAGAAAACTTTCAGCTCAGGGGGTTAGCTTCTCTCCACACCTTGCCGGTTTCAAAGCAGGCATTTTTTTGGGTTCTTTTGAGGCAGGCAAAACATCTGAACATGTGTATAGGGGGTATATATACACATATATGTCTGAATATATACCCCTAGACATATATAGGTGTGATAGTAGCAGAAATATATTACTGTAAATGATTTCATTAGCGCAAGCATTTATTTCTGCTACTATCACACCTATATATGTCTAGGGGTATATATTCAGACATATATGTGTATATATACCCCCTATACACATGTTCAGATGTCATGTCTGACATCAAACATGTCCTCAAAAAAGCACTGGCAGTGGCAGCCCCTGCAGCATAAAAAATGCTTGGCTGGTGAGAAGCCATATGGGTGTGCCGAAGCAATTTAGAGAAATGATCATTTCTCTATAGCGGTCACCCTGCTATGGAAGGGTTTTGTCACCCTGCCATAGCAGTCACTGCCAGTTAACCCTACACTACACTACGGTCCCCTTACACTTAACACTTTCCCTACAGAAACTAAATTTTTGAAGCTAACTTAAGTGTAAAGGAGCACTCTAACTACACTAGATATCCCTTTCCTCACACTAAAAATAGCTAAATGACACTTTTAAAGTAAAATTAACAGAACTGCTTCCACTCTCTTCCATATCCAGTATAACAATGCTAGGAATATGGCGGGGGCGATCTTATATACTGGGGGGCGTATTCACTAATGATTGGCCTAGGGACCCCCTAATCACTCCAATCACATTCCTAGCATTCTCCTGCCCCCTGAATTGGCTTTTGCTAATGGTTCTGGTCCAATCACGGGCTTTTAAAGCCCATTTCCTGAAGCATTGCATTTTGGGCGGTTCTGGTTGCCGAATTCCGAACTTTTTGGGTAAAAAGTTCTAAATTCAGCCGAACCTCGAACACCCAATGTTCGGGCCGAACCGATGGTCGACCCGAACCATTTGATCATCCCTAATCCTTACTGTTAATCACTTTGTATGCCAAATTGTGTTATTACCATTGTTATTGCATTTCATGCTTGCCCAGTTATGAACTATATCAAGTGACAATATATTAAGCTTGCCTTGACTACCTGGTTTGTTGCCTGTTTTATTTGATATAGCACAACTATTAGGTATTAAGTATTAATTTCAGTAATTTCCTGTGATATTTTATACATTCAACTTGGTGTGTTAAAGAGGCTGAGGTTCCTGAAAAGGTTGGTGCAAAGAACAGAGGACCCATTATAATATGCGGCTCTTACAGGGGTAGCGCTACATAACCATAAAAATCTCTGTAAGTGTTAACACACCATTGGTGGTTGGGGGGGGGCATTAAAAGAGTGCTGTTGAGCTGTATTTTTTGCACCTCCCAACTTCACCCCTTTAAGCTGCACTGGCAGAGAACAGAGGTATTCACATGCTGTGGTCACAATGCTTCACTTCATACCTTTAGAAAAAACTATCCAAGATATTGCGATCAGCGTGTGGCAACCCATTCTAGCAAATGGGAAAGCAGCACAAATGCCCTGCAACCACATGCATTACAAGTGTGCTTGTTTGGCAAAAATGGGGTTGAAATAAGTGGTGAGGAGGTGTCACATTGCCTCCTCGCCGCCTGTCAATTGCCGCTAAAAAGCGATCCAAATGCAGCTCATTATTCAAAGGAGCATCGGCTTTAGACAAACATCAAAACCCAGTCTAAATTTATTTTTTTAATTCTCTTTTCAATGTCCTTAAAATTCAAAATGCTTATAAAAGCAGTTTCAGTACCTGAATTTGAGCTGTATCAGCAGAGCTTGGGTGTTAAAGTAAGAAGCAGCACAAGGAGGCAATCAGTTCATGTGCAGAGAAGAAGCATGCTGATAGGAATAGAGAGCAGAGTAAGATGAGCTTATCACTGCAATGTTTTTCCTTTTGCTGTCCAGTCATTGGCCGGGATTGGTGTAAGACAATCTGGCTCAGAGAAAGTAGGTTTAATGAGGCTGGTCCTCAGACTGAGGACATCCAGTGGCAAAAAAAAATTACTTCCGGGTAATCTCTGGATGAGGCTGAATATATTGCAGCAAAGCTGATTTTGTTTTTGTTTTGTTTTTTGGTTATCTTTTAATGGAATATTTATCTTTTTATTCTTTTCTGGCTATAAGCTTTTAAGAGAAAGAATGGAGAAAGCTGTTGAAAACAGCATCTAAGAAAGCCAGAGGCTTTTAAAATTCACAAAATATAACAGTAATTCATTTCCACTGATTGGATGCATGCCTCCTCATATATTAATGCTCTCTGAATATTTGAAACTCAACTCCAGCCAACACTTATTATTCAGAGCAAGGAAGGGTCAGAATGTCTGTCACTAGACAAAGTTTAGGGATTTTTGAAAAATTTAGAAATTGTTAAATCATTTATTAGAGTTTTATTACTGTACAAATCCCTGTTGGAGATTTATTTCCACATTTCCAGTGACAGATAGGAAAAAAAAAATTCCACAGTAAGATGTATTCAAGCGCTGACAGGAACAGGCTAAACAGATAGAGTCATCCACTGGAAATCCTGTTTGGAAAAAACTTGAAGAAACTTCTCAAATAAAAAACAACCATGTTTATTGGAAGATAAAAATTATATATAAGTACCAAGTCAGATGCGCAATGCAATAAAGATTGGTGTGATATACAGGAAAGGTTGATACCTTAAAAAATCAGTAGCTTGACAAGGCGCAGGAGCGAGAAACATGTTGCTATAGCGACTAGACCAACCTTCAGATGCTCTCCTCCCCTCCACCTTCTTCTCTGGCCCTTCCGGGATCAGGCGCGGTGAGTGATGTCATCACCCAGCGCCACATCTGCCTTGCAGTGTCCGGAGCATTCCACAGCCGGGGAACGCAACTGCTTCCATCTGTCCCGGACACCCTGTCCTCTGACCGGATCGATTCTCTCCAATTGGACCAACGCCCCACCCGGTGAGAGCCTTCCATTGCTTGTTCCATCTTCATGCTGTGGCCACAATGCAGATTACATCACAGAGAACGGAAGGAGGTTTCATTTTTAAGGGGTTTAGGTCAGGCAAGTTTGCTGGCCAATCAAGCACAGTGATACCATGATCATTAAACCAGGTATTGGTACTTTTGGCAGTGTGGGCAGGTGCCAAGTCCTACTGGGAAATTAAATCAACATCTCCACAAAGCTGGTCAGCAGAATGAAGCATGAAGTGCTCTATAATTTCCTTTTGCTTTGGACTTGATAAAACACAGTGGACCAACACCAACAGCTGACATGGCTCTCCAAATCATCACTGACTGTCGAAACTTCACACCGGACCTCATGCAACTTGGATTCTGTGCCTCACTACTCTTCCTCCAGACTTTGAGACCTTGATATCCGAATGAAATGTAAAATTTACTTTCATACAAAAAGAGGACTTTGAAACACTGAGCAACAGTCCAGTTCTTTTTCTCATTAGCCCAGGTAAGAACAGGGCCAGATTAACGTAGGGGCTTTTGGAGCTGCAGCTCCAGGCCCCTACCTTTATATAGGCCCCGGGTTGGCCATATTCACTGTTACCGCTCTTCTGTCACTTGTAAACACAGAAGTCTGGCTTCTATGCTCGCTTCCCCAGGCAGCTCCCTCAGAACCTCCCCACACAGCACGAAGGCCGGACAAGGAGGGACAGTTGCCGATGCATGGATGTGTTTATGGGCTTCAGAGACAGCATCCCATGTGGAATTAGGCATGCATGGCTGCACCCTTCCTCCTCTGGGTGCATGCCAAGGCACGGCCCTTAAGGCCCTTCAAAATCCTCAGCACCAAGCCCATGATGCTCTTAATCCGGCCCTGGGTAAGAAGCTGCTGATGTTGTCTCTGGCTCAGGTGTTACTTGACACAGGGAATGTGACAGTTGTAGCCCATGCCCTGGATATATCTGTGTGCAATGGCTCTTGAAGCACTGACACCAGTCGTGGTCCACTCCTTGTTAATCTCCCTCCCTCAATTTCTTGAATTGCCTTTGCTTCACAATCCTGTCAAGGCTGCCATAATCTTCAGGTGTTGCAAGGATTAAAAGAACTGTAGGAGCTGTCACAGGCACTCACTAAAAGTGTACGACTATGCCCACCCTTTGCATGCAACTCCTCCATTCATGGAAGCCATACTACAGGTTCTATTAATGAAATGTGATCTATGGATAGAGTCAAGATAGATAGACACTTTTCTTTCATAGAAGCTGTAGAACAGCTACTATGAATTGAGCAACTTGGTGTAAAAAGTCCCGCACTCTTGATGAGAGCCAGTGACAGTTCCCACAGTTCTATTAACCTCCACTGCACTGAAAGACTATGTCTTGGGGGGGGGGGGGGGGGTGTATCAGAGGTGGAAGATTTCACCTAGCAGGGGAGGCATCAGCACAAGGAACACATCACCCAGACTGTGAGTTATGTTCCTTGTGTTAAAAAAAAAACTGAAAGTTGAAAGGATTAAAAGAGGTGCATGGAAGCCAGCCAGCCCCCAGTTTGAGGTACTCACCCTCTAGTCTGCCACCAACCAAGTAGACCTGTCTCTGATATAAATAAAGAACAGGGGTTTAGTTGACGCGCATTTGCAAACGCATGTGTAAGCTGCAGGGCCACTACACAGCACCCTGTTTTACCTGCAGTCCTAACACTTTCTATTTTAAGTGTCTCCACAATGGAAGCACATGGCTGCTAATGGATGGATGGGAGACAGGTGTATATATTAGACCAGTTCAGTCATGGATGGGAGCAGGCTGGGGGAAGTTTGGGCTGCCTCCCTTACACCTGTCTCCCATCCATCCATCCATTAGCAGCCATGTGCTTCCATTGTGGAGACACTTAAAATAGAACGTGTTAGGACTGCAGGTAAAACAGGGTGCCGTGTAGTGGCCCTGCAGCTTACACATGCATTTGCAAATGCATGTCAACTAAACCCCTGTGTCAGAGACAGGTCTACTTGGTTGGTGGCAGACTGGAGGGTGAGTACATCAAACTGAGGGCTGGCTGGCTTCTATGCACCTCTTTTAATCCTTTCAATTTTCAATTCTTCTGATACAGGGATGGAGACGCTGAGCATTACTTGCTGGTGTCTCACTTAAAGTCCCACATAGCCCATATTTTTCATGTAACCAGGGATGGAGGTGCCTTGCCTACAGGCTGGTGCCTCACTTAAAGTCACATCATGCGATTTTCATGCGTTTTTGGTGGATGCAGTCTGATTTGACCTCAGTTTTTCATATACAGGGATGGAGACCAATAGCATGACCTGCTTGTGTCTCACTTAAAGTCCCAAATATTTTATGAAATTAGGGATGGAGACACTGTGCTTTACAGGCTATTGCCTCATATAAAGTCCCAATCTGTGTTTTATACTGCATCTGCTAAGGGGATGGAGGTGTATGCTTCTCAGCTGGTCCTTTTCAGTTTGTACCATCGCTACAACATCGCTATTAGATTTTTGATATATTAGACCAGTCATGGATGGGAGCAGGCTGGGGGAGGTTTGGACTGCCTCCCTTACACCTGTCTCCCATCCATCCATTAGCAGCCATGTGCTTCCATTGTGGAGACACTTAAAATAGAAAGTGTTAGGACTGCAGGTAACACAGGGTGCCGTGTAGTGGCCCTGCAGCTTACACAGCTGATACAGGGATGGAGACGCTGGGCATTACTTGCTGGTGTCTCACTTAAAGTCCCACATAGCCCATATTTTTCATGTTCCTTGTGTTGACTTTTGTGGGTTTTTTTTTATTTTGGCTGCACTTAAGCTTTAAGCAAACCAAATGTCATAATGTTGCAGTTCAAGTCTATTTTAGGTACAGGTCCCCTTTCAAGAGGCTTGCTAAAAAGCTCAGCTAGAATTCCAATAACATGTAACTGACGGACATGTCACTTCATCCCCCTCTGTGTTCTGAACATCAAAAGTAAATCGTTGCCATGCATCAAAATTACAGCATAACCTCAATTAGACAGAGAGGTCGACCAATTCTTTGCCCAAAGCTGTGTAAAATTGTGCCCTATTAAAAATTAATAACCAAACAAGTTCTTTTTCCAGCTGTTTTATGCTGAGGTCATTTGCAGATTATTTATAGAGTAAGAAAAATAGCATTTTAGGTTATATTTTAGTTTGCATGTTAGCTGCATATGCTAAGAAACACTTTTTGGAGGGATCCACAGGGCATACATTTTTTATTAAAGAATAAGTGCACTTTAAATGCCCTGTGCTCAGCTACTCCACTACCTGAGTGTGTTTCCAGTAGATGATTCTTACCTAAACTTCAGGTCAATGGAAATCTGTGCAAACAGTCACAGGGTTGCTACACTGCAACCCTCAAATATGCAAAGTACAGGCTCTGTATAGTTAAAGTGATGAAGATACCAAATAAACAGCGCTCAGGACCTATGTGTGTAGTTATATAAGCTAGTCTCATATATAGTGAATTATAAGAACTAAGAACCTAAGAACTTAATTTAATAACTTAATAATTATAAGAACTAAGAATCTAAGAACAAATAAAATTATAATTATAATAATGATGATGATGGGAGCCAACCGCTCCAAAAGGTTTACCCCGTGGCAGTGCTGGGACAAGGTCATTAAGCGCCCAGGGCAAGGATGCCAAACTGCGCCCACCCACCCTTCTCTTAGGGTTATGGTCAAGGCACCTCCCCATCCCTGCAATAAACCATTGCGCCCAGGGCAACCGACCCTCCTGCCCACCCCTTGTCCTGGCCCTGCCCTGTGGCAATGGTGGTTCGTCAACAGCTTGGCATGTAGTGTGATCCAGGGGCTCAGAACAGCCTATATATCATCCCGATGTAACCGGAACCTCAATAGCAGGCACCAGTAAAAATTACTTGTCAGTGTGGAATCTGCAGTACTGGTGTACTGTTGAATAATGCACATCACTCCAGCTGATAGCTGACTGGAAGGGAAGGAGTGCTGGGTGGAAGCAATGGAGGAGGGGAGAGGAAGAAGGAGGGGGTCCAACTGATTGGAAGGCGGCTCAGGCATGACGGAGGTGGAAGAGAAGAGGGGACGGGGAAACTCCACACCTGGGACCACACCAAACCTGACTGGGACTGGACAGTAGTGAGTAGATCCGAGGATGGTAGCACTGAGTTCCCATTGGAAGTGTATAGATTGGGGTGACGGTAAATTAGTGTTCTCCCAGAGGACAGACCGGGCAAAGGAACATCTAAGGTGTTCAAATCAGAGTGTCCCCCATAGATGGGTTCTCTCCATTGGAGACCAGGTCAGTTTTTCCCTGGGTAAAGGATCGGGTCTGTCCCCCCTGCAGTGCAGTGCAGTGGGAGAAGGAGGGTAGATCCCCCTGGAGGATATTCAGTTGGGTCGCCCCTGCCAGAGTGGGGCAGTGCTAAGGTCTACACTGACAGCTCTGTACGCATGCTTTGCTGATCGTCGGATGATCTTTTTTGCTGAACAAACAAAAAAAGAAAAAAGTTTTCATAGTTTGTTATAAAAGTTTGCAAACAGGTCATTTTTCTCCATCATTGATGTGCGCTGATGAGGCAGCACTGATAGGCTGCACTGATGGGCACTAATAGGCTGCACTGGTATGGTGGCACTGGTGGGCACTGATAGGGGCACTGATGGGTGGCACCGATGGGCACTAATGGGCTGCACAGAAGGGCACTAATAGGTGGCAATACTAGGTTGCGTTGATAGGTGGCACTGCCTGGCACTGATAGGTGGCGCTGATGGGCACTGATAGGCACTAGAAGGTGACACTGATAGGCAGCACTGATGATGAGCCACTGATTGGCAGCACTGATAGGTGGCACTGGTGGACATTGATAGGTGGCACTGGTGGGCATTGATATGTGGCACTGGTGGGCACTGATAGATGGCACTGGTGGACTCTGGTAGGTGCCACTAACTTGCCCTGATAGGTGGCACTGGTGGGCACTGGTGGGCACTGGTAGGCGGCACTAGTGGGCACAGATGAGGAGGCAGTGGCTCTCCCTCTTTGGGACCGATGTCCCTCTGAAAGCAGCCAGTGATCTACTTTTTTCATGAGGAAAAACAAAGTCGATTACTGGCTCTGTTTACTTCACATGATCAGCTGTCACGGGACTGGCCCCTTACTCCAATCTGTGATCACCTGAGTCTCATTGATTCGCTGATCACAGAGCACACAGGCAGCTCATGCACAGAAGTAAGTAAATAGATGCCCTCCTGGCAATTTAGACCCATGCTGTAGCTGTCTTTCGGCTATAGCGCGGGAATGAAAAAGTTAAAATCAATGGGTACCGAATCTGTCAAATTAAACATTTTCTGAAATAATAGCAAGAGGATGTAAAAAAAAAAAAAAAGAGCATGGGGGTGGGCCCTGGGCCCTCCCCAACCTGGGAACATTTACCAATGCACAAAAAGTCTTAAATTCCATTCAGGCAGGAGCAATGATTTTTAAAATGCATAAAGGGAAACATTAAAAGCTCCAAGTTCCTCTGTCGCATAAACATTACAAGAAGTCTTTGCTTTTGCAGCTATTAAATATGGCTAAAGCCATCTTCCCCAGTGTTTGGAAAGGTAGCTCTCTTCCAACTGTGGGACAGTGGTAGGGATGAGCTTCGAGTTGAACATTGGCTGTTCACTCGTTTGTCGAATGACAAACAAATGGTCTTCTTTTGTGGAAACTTCAAGTTCCTGCATTATCATGGACTCTGACCTCTGAATTCCAATGAATAAATAACTGGCTGGCTGGGGAAATCGAACTGACGAGCTCTCGAATTGCAAGCCTGGTATTCTACCACCTACGCCACCGTTAAGCCTGCTTAAGCTGAACACACTCTCCCTAACTTTTATCTCATCCACATATGGTGAGATAGGAGATAGGAGTTAGTTAGTTAGTTAGTTAGGCAGGGAAAGTGTGTTCAATCTAAGCATACTTGACAGTGGAGTAGATGGTAGAATACCAGACCTGCACTTGCGATGGTCGTGAGCTTGTATCCCTTGGCCAGCAGGTGATTTATAAGTGGTATTTTATAATTAATAATACATTGCTAGCAGGGGTAGAGATTTTTAATTTTTACAGTTTGTTGAGATCAGATAGTGCAGTGTATATCACAAAGTTATTTACATATATATCTTCAGTTTAT
Organism: Pelophylax lessonae; assembly: GCF_965119305.1. Lineage (NCBI taxonomy): Eukaryota > Metazoa > Chordata > Amphibia > Anura > Ranidae > Pelophylax > Pelophylax lessonae. The sequence goes on along the minus strand of NC_138772.1, from coordinate 499,385,389 downwards.
ATCAGTTTATGTCAATATTGCTGAAAAAAATTAAATTAAATTAAATTTAAAAAAAAATGGCGTGGGGTTCCCCCTAAAATCCATACCAGACCCTTATCCGAGCACACAGCCTGGCTGGCCAGGATGGGGGGGGGGGCGAACTCTGCCCCCCCACCCCAAAGCACCTTGCCCCCATGTTGATGGGGACAGGGGTCTCTTCCCCACAACCCTGAGCTGTGGTTGTGGGGGTCTGGGGGGGGAGGCTTATGGGAATCTGGAAGCCCCCTTTAACAAGGGGACCCCCAGATCCCGTCCCCCATGTTGTCCTCTCTCTCTGAAACCCAGGAAATCGAGAGCAACAAGTAGTTCTTCACTTCCAGTTCCACCACTTTATTTTCCTGGCCACCAGCGGCCAGAAAAGCAGCTGATCAGACCAATCTGTGTCTGATCGGCTGCATGGGAGGCCAGAGGAGATATCTGGGGTCTAATAGACCCCAAATCTTTCCTTATAAAGAGGACATGTTATGGCCTATGCTGTCACAAGGGATCTTGTTCATCCCTTGTGATAGCAATAAGGTTAGTACAAAAAAAAAAAATTCAAAATAGTTTTTTTTATATAACATAAAGAATAAGTAAAGCATCCCCGTCCCACCCTGCTTATGCGCAAATGTAAACGCATACGTTACTCCCGCACGCATATGTGACCGGTGATCGCACCACATATGTGAGGTATTGTCGCTAACGTCAGCGAAAGAGCAATAATTCCAGCACCAGACCTCCTGTGCAACTCTAAACTGGTAACCTGTAAAATCGTTTAAAGCATCGCCTATGGAGAATAAAGCTGTCTTCAGCTTTCTACACCTTTAAGAAAGTGAACATTGTGCTACAAATTTTTCTTCCTGTTTCGGCACTAAGAGGGAAGTTTTGGCATACACTGTGTGACAGCTGATTGGCAGAAAGGCACACACCCCCTCCCCCTCCATATAGGCAGAGGAAGGAAGGGACGTGCAGTGCTGTACTGTGAATAAACCAGCTCTCTGCTAATCTATATCTTTGCACCCCGGAAGTTGTGCAATCGGCTCCATACTACACTACTGCCTTCCCTTAACTGGTGTCTCATGAAGCCAGGGATCGGTAAATAGTGACCGATCAGCTTCCTACCCCCTCCCTGACTCCCCCAGTCTGGTGTGGATCCCCTCGCCCCCCCCCCCCCCTTCCCCCAGTATGATGGAATCGGCTAGGGATAACATGGAGAGAAGAGGGTAGATGTTAGGGTGCTGGTGGTAACCTGGCGACAGAGATAGGCCCCGATGTCCGCTAGAGGGCGGAGCTTGGACGGAACCCCCCAAGGTAAGTGACACAGGCTAGCCTGAGGTGCGGAGTCTAAGTATCCACCGGTTTTCGCCAGAGCCTCTAGTGGTGAGGATGGAGTTCGCTGCGTGTGGATACCAGGTCGCGGTCCTCAGGGTCGCCCCACCAGGGGTGAACCGATCAAGGTCCGAAGGCGGGTAAACAGACAAGGGAGATCCGAGAGAATGGTCAAACAAGCCGGAGTCAGGACGGGCAGCAGACGAGCGGAGTCAGGAACAAGCCAAAAGGTCAACAGGAAATCAGCAGCAAACAAGTCACAGGTTCAGGAACAACGGCAGGAGCTGAAGACAAGACAGCACTGAACCTGTGTGCTGATCCAGCTTAAATAGAGCTCTTTCTAGATGAGAGGGGTGGAGCCGGAATAGCCTGTGTGTCTTAACTCATCCACTGCCAGAGCCTTCCTGACAGGTTCCTAACATTGCCCCCCCCTTAAGGGCAACCTCCGGGTGCCCAACAAGCTCCTTTTTTGTGGATGAGCACGAAAAAATGCTTGGATTAGGTCCGCAGCATGGACGTTCCGTTCAGGCTCCCAGGAGTTCTCTTCCGGACCATAACCCTTCCATTTGATGAGAAACTGTAGCTGGTTGCCTCTCTTTCGACAGTCCACCACAGCCTCAACCTCATACTCCACATCTCCATCCACGAACACAGGTTCTGGGGTACCTGAACTTCTACCAGGGAAGTTATCGGGGATCACGGGCTTCAGTAAGGAAACATGAAATATGGGATGGATCCGAAGGGTATCGGGTAGGGATAGTTCATAGGACACATCATTGAGTTTTCTTTAAACTGGAAATGGACCAATAAATCTGGGAGCCAGTTTCTTGGACGGACAGGCTAGGCGGAGATTAGCCGTGGAAAGCCAGACCCGATCGTCAGGTTGAAGAATCAACTCTCCCTTCTTTCTCTTGTCAAAGATCCTTTTGGACGCAGTTTGGGCCTTGGCTAAGGTCTCCCGCAGAAGGTTATTATTCCGGGAAAAGAAGTTGACAGTGTCTTGGACTGCAGGAACTCCGGATTCACATGGAATATCTGGTAAGAAGGAGGGATGAAATCCATAATTAGCGAAGAAGGGAGATTGGCCAGTAACAGAGTGCTTGGAATTGTTGTAGGAGAATTCTGCAAATGGTAACAGGGCTACCCAGTCGTCCTGGACAAAGGTGGTAAAGCACCGCAGGTACTGCTCCAGGGTTTGGTTTGTCCTCTCAGTTTGTCCGTTGGTCTGTGGGTGGTAGGCTGAGGACATAGACAGCTCGATCTTTAACAGTTTACATAAAGCCTTCCAGAAGCGGGACGTAAATTGTACCCCTCTGTCAGAGATGATGTTCCTGGGAATCCCATGGAGTCTTATGAAGATCTCTGCAGTTTCCCTTGCAGTGGGAGTACCCTTGAGGGGCAAAAAATGGGCCATTTTAGAGAGTCGATCTACCACCACAAAAATGGCAGAGCACCCTGCAGAAGGTGGAAGTTCCACGATAAAATCCATGGCAATTGTTTGCCAGGGCCGATCAGGGATGGGAAGAGGTCTGAGAAGGCCCCATGCCTTACTTCTGGCGGTTTTACACCGGGAACAGGTGGTACAGGAGAGTACATAACTCCTGCAGCTCTCTTCCATGTCAGGCCACCAAAAAGAACGCTGCAGGAGGTCAAGGGTCCTATGGACGCCAAAATGACCGGCCAGAGGGTGATCATGACAGGCAGCCAGAATTGCTGTTCTGACCTCTTCCGGGACGAAGATCTTGTCTTTAACCCATAACAAGCCATTTTTGTGCACCAGGGGTATTCCAGGTGGACCAGGAATGTGGGCAGAGGCTTGCTCAAGACGGGCCTTCAGATTTGTGAATAAAAGTAGGAAGTTCTTTTCGGATAGGATGGTGTCAGGTACTGAAGTTTCCTTCGGGCTATCAAACATCCGGGACAGGGCATCCGGTTTAACATTTTTAGACCCAGGCCGATAGGTGATATGGAAAGAAAACCTTGAAAAAAAAAGTGCCCACCGTGCCTGACGGGGTCTCAAACGTTTTGCAGATCTCAGATACTCAAGGTTTTTGTGATCCGTAAAAATAAGAATAGGGTGTACAGCCCCCTCAAGCAAATACCGCCACTCTTCAAGTGCGGCTTTGATCGCCAGAAGTTCCCGGTCCCCAACATCATAATTCCTCTCTGCAGAGGAGAGTTTCCGGGAAAAGAAGGCTATTGGGTGTATCAAGTCCTTGGTTCCCTGTCTTTGGGAGAGGACTGCCCCGACAGCAACTTCAGAAGCGTCAACCTCGAGGAGGTAGGGTAAGGTGGGATCCGGGTGACTCAACACAGGGGCTGACGTGAAGAGCTGCTTAAGGACCAAGAAGGCGGACTGGGCTTCGGGGGTCCATTGAAAGCAAACACTCTTCTTGGTGAGCTGAGTAATGGGAGTGATGATATGAGAGAAACCCTTAATGAACTTTCTATAGAAGTTGGCGAAGCCAACGAATCGCTGCACTCCCTTTTTGTCAGATGGAGGTGGCCAATCCAGGATGGCAGAGACTTTCTGGGGATCCATCTCTATACCCTCTGTAGAAATTATTAACCCCAGAAACGGGATGCTGCTCCGCTCGAATTCACACTTCTCGGCCTTAACATAGAGACCATGCTGACGGAGACGACCGAGGACATTTCGAACATGCTCGCGATGTTGCTCCAGGGATGTAGAGAAGATTAGGATGTCATCTAGGTAAACTATGACAAAGATATCCAGCCAATCCCGGAAAATATCGTTCACAAAGTGCTGGAACATAGCTGGGGCGTTGCAGAGGCCAAAAGGCATCACAAGATATTCGAAATGCCCGAACCTGGTACGAAAAGCTGTCTTCCACTCATCGCCTTCTCTAATACGGACTAAGTTGTAGGCCCCGCGGAGATCCAACTTAGTGAACAGGACAGCAGATCTGAGCCGCTGAAAGAGCTCGGGAACCAGAGGGAGAGGGTAGCGGTTCTTAATGGTAACTTTATTCAAGTCTCGGTAATCGATACAAGGTCGAAGGGAGTGATCCTTCTTTTCTACAAAAAAGATACCTGCCCCTGCCGGAGAGGTGGAAGGACGGATAAACCCCTTCTTCAGACTTTCGTCCACATAGTCCTTTAAAACGTCCAGCTCACGTTCAGATAGTGGGTAAATTCGGCCAAATGGGATCTCGGCTCCCGGGAGCAAGTCGATGGGGCAATCATATGAACGGTGAGGAGGTAAGGTCTCAGCTCCCCGCTTACTGAAAACATCCAGGAAGTCGTGATATGCCTTGGGTACAACAGAACATAAATCAGGCTCAGATTCGAGACAGAACAGAGTTTGGGGGGACTTGGATGGAGCGGGTAGACAGGAGTTCCTGCAGTAAGGAGACGGGAACTGGACGGCTCCTGTGATCCAGTTGATTTGCGGGTTGTGTGCCTGCAACCATAGCAATCCCAGGATAATGGGAAATAAGGGAGATGCGATGACATCCAAACGTATCAATTCCTTATGGCCAGATGGAGAGACCATTGGAAGAGGAAGGGTTTCTTGGGTCACGGGTCCAGACTTGATGTGGGAGCCATCGGCCAGGAAGATAGTGAGGTACTGGGTCTTGGTCTGGAGAGGTATGCCTTGCTGCCCCGCAAAGGAATGGTCAATGAAACAACTGCAGGCTCCCGAGTCAATGATTGCTGTAACCTGGACGGGTCCTTCTGGGAGTTGCAAAGACACAGGAAAACCTAAGTGGGAGGTGGAGGTAACTGATGCCACACAACTGGAGGGCGAGACTGGCAAAGACTTATGGTGTTTTGCTGCGCAAGAGCGCACATAATGGCCAGCTTCTCCGCAATACAGGCAAAGATTACCCAGCTGGCGGCGACGTCTCTCCTCCGGAGACAAGACAGGCCGCATGACCCCAAGTTGCGTGGGTTCAGGGGCATCAGGCATGGCTCCGGCGGGAGCAGGGCTGGGAGAGACTGCCCCAGCGGAAGGGAAGTGTACAGGAGGTGCTACTCGTGGCAACATCCAGGCTGGCCGAAACTGCTGCGTTGATCGTTCCGCCCGGCGTTTTCGGAGCCGACGGTCGATTTGAATGGCCTGGGAGATCAAATTTTCTAGTGCGTCGGGGATGCCCACCCGGGCCAATTCGTCCTTCAGTGCTTCGGACAAGCCTAGACGGAACTGGTACCGGAGTGCAGCCTCGTTCCAGGAAGTGTCGGAACTCAGGCGACGGAAGTCCGTGACATAGTCTTCTACGGGTCTGCGCCCCTGCTGGAGAACGTGTAGCGCAGCTTCTGCGGTGGAAGATCGCTGTGGATCGTCATAGAGTTGGGCCATAGCCTCAAAAAATGACAATAGAGAGTTCAAATGGGGGCTACCCTCTTCAAGGAGCCGATGGGCCCAGGACTGGGGTCCGCATAGTAGCAATGAAATAACAAACCCCACCTTGGTGGCCTCCAGGGAGAAGGTCCGGGGTTGCAAGGAGAAGTAGAGCTGGCAGGCATTGCGAAACGCTCGGAATTTACCCCGATCTCCGGAATATTTTTCAGGGGTAGGGACCCGAGGTTCCGGTGGCAGCATCACTACTGTGGGGCTGGAGGCCGGTGCTGCGGTTGCGGCAGCGGAGGAGGGAGCAGATGGCGCAGTGGAATCTGCCGGGAGGGTTACAGAGCGTAATCGTCCCTCTAACTGTGTATAGCCATCCTGAAGCGTCCCTCGCGGCTTGAGACAGGGCTGCTAGGTGTTGGCCGATCTCCTCTAACGGTGAAGCCTCTCTTGCAGGTTCCGACATGGCTGTCTTGTACTGTTAGGGTGCTGGTGGTAACCTGGCGACAGAGATAGGCCCCGATGTCCGCTAGAGGGCGGAGCTTGGACGGAACCCCCCAAGGTAAGTGACACAGGCTAGCCTGAGGTGCGGAGTCTAAGTATCCACCGGTTTTCGCCAGAGCCTCTAGTGGTGAGGATGGAGTTCGCTGCGTGTGGATACCAGGTCGCGGTCCTCAGGGTCGCCCCACCAGGGGTGAACCGATCAAGGTCCGAAGGCGGGTAAACAGACAAGGGAGATCCGAGAGAATGGTCAAACAAGCCGGAGTCAGGACGGGCAGCAGACGAGCGGAGTCAGGAACAAGCCAAAAGGTCAACAGGAAATCAGCAGCAAACAAGTCACAGGTTCAGGAACAACGGCAGGAGCTGAAGACAAGACAGCACTGAACCTGTGTGCTGATCCAGCTTAAATAGAGCTCTTTCTAGATGAGAGGGGTGGAGCCGGAATAGCCTGTGTGTCTTAACTCATCCACTGCCAGAGCCTTCCTGACAGGTTCCTAACAGTAGATCACCAGGTATGGACAAGAATATGGCTCGGACCACACCAGACCGGCAAAGGTAATAAAGAAATGTATGGGGGATACTACTAAACAATCAATGCCCATACTAGCTGCCCTCCACTGCTGGTCCAGGGAGCGTCTGTAATGTCTTTATGTGCACTGAGTAAGCAATTCCATTTTTTTCTAGTATCCGCTCATGGTGGGTTTTATTTTGATTTTTACTTGTATTGTTTTAATGCATATGATTTTAATTACATGCATATACTATTTTAGCATTTATATAGTATTTGCATGATCGATTTATGCCGCTGTATATTACTAATGAAAGATTACTAAAAAAAATTACTAAAATTACTAAATTACTAAAGAGAGAGTGAGTGGTGCTCTGGCCACTCCCCCGGGGGAGGGGACACTCCCACCTGGGGGCAGGGACTGGATCACTACACCATTATTTAAACCAAGGAGACAGCCATGACACAGTGGCTCTGAGGAAGAGGCTAGGCCTCGAAACGCGTCAGCCGTCATCTCATCGGTCATGGATGATTATATGGACTAAACCCGGACAGTTGAGCAATCTAGCTTGATATGATATATCTATATCTACGTCTGTGAGTAGCCATTTTTTAATGTCATGTAAATAAAGCCTTTTATTGAAGATAATGCGCTAGGTCGGTGCGCCCTTTTTTTGTTTTCTTTGCTTTTATATCTTTGCACCCACCCTGACACACAGATTTCCAGCTGCTTTTATCTCCTGTGTCAGAGAACTTGTCAGAAGTTATCTTGCTGATAACAGAGGAACAGAGCAGCAGAAAGACACGGGACTTAGGGCTTTGGAGAGAGAGATAAGTAAACACTACAGAGATTTGTGCCCAGGTCGAATTTCATGAATGGGGTTTACATCTACTTTATGTACTCTTCCAGATGCAATCAATGACTGAGTCACCTCCTCTTCTCTTCTATACTAGCTTTTTTTCCTTCTGCTACTCGGGGGCATCTTTCCAGCTATGGGTTTTCTTGTTTCTCAAATAAAAACCGGAAGACACCTACATACTGGGAATATATCTTTGTTTCATTATTTATACTTTATAATGTACAGTATGTGGAAGCTCAGATTGTATTGAGATGTATAAGCCAATATGGCTATATATCCATAACTGACCATCAATATACTTATATGCATTGGCCCTTATTATCTTAGGTTTTCAACCTCCTCCATATATCGTTAAGGATATTTCAAGCTATTATCCCCCTGGGTGTACCTAAAGAAAGAGGAAACTATAGGCTGACACGTGAAGTGCAAACTTATATTGTTCTTGAACACACTAATAAATAGACCCTCCATCTCAATAGATATATATAACTCTACTGATGCAACCTATTTTACATCTTTAGATCCTTTATATCTAACGTTGAGTATCGATATCTTCAAATAATTCAAGTACATCAAAGGGAATTGGGCTTTCAAGCTCCTAAAAATTGCCATCAGCATATATCTAAAGGTGGATCAATATACCACTTCTATTATAAAAACGATAGCATTAAAATATCCAGTAATATATGCAAGAGACACAAACATATACCTATTATGGTGCTCTATTTTACAGCTTTGCTCCTATGGTAGACGAGGGTCTAAACATTTGAATCCGCTTAGTGAACATATAAATGCAGATATAATATGGAGATTGTATTCCTAGTACTGAAGCAGTGACGGTTATCAGTATCTGTGTCGCCACAACGTTGTCACCTCTTGAGTCATTACCAATAAGGGTCAGTACAAAACCAGAGCTATTTGTAATAATATGCCTTAATAACTTACTAATGTACCTACAAGTTACTAATTATTATTTTGTTATATTTTACATTATCTATAGAAATACCGGTCTGTCATGGTCTCTCAGGCCCTGAGGAAGCCTTGAGCGAAAGGCTTCGGCTTGCTGGGGACCTACATTGACCGTATTCCACCTTGAGACCTATCCTCCATCCTACACAGGCTTTTTTGGTTTTGTTCCCTTTAAGGGATGTATTTCTATACTGTCAATGACTCACTCTGACTGATTTTAACAATTGTTCCATGTTAGTCTGTTCTTGTAACATGTGCATGGTAATCCATGCCTTTTTACCTTGACAACTAATAAAATATTATATGGTTTTATAAATTGGTTTTGTGTCTGATCCTTCTACTCCCACTGGCCCGCAAAGCCCCATATTACACGGCAATTCTTTGTGTGATGTATAAGCCAACATATGCCTTCTAACCTGCACAATTATCGGGCTTTTTGCTCTGTTTATTCTGAATCATTTAATTTGTACACAGTTTTTCTGTAAAGTGTATGAGGTGTACTTTCTTTAAATAAAGTATGTGAAAAAAAGTGCCTAATTCCTTGAAATAACATGCCTGGGGGTGCCCTAATCCTGCTTGTGAAGGGGCACATCTTCATGATGTACAGAAAGTTCTCTAGTAGAACTGACATTTACATAGCAAAAAAGTGTTTAAAATTGTGGGCATATGGCATTTCATTGTCAGCTTAAAAAAAAAAAAAAAAACAACCAACACACAGACTCCTCTAGATCTACAGTATTTAGTAATGTGGTGACTGTAATTGTAATTTTACCATGATTGTAGTTATTTTTGTACAGTTTTTGTATGTGCAGATCTATTGGTCTCCCAATATTCTCCTAAAAAAGCAGGGTAACTCTGCAAAGTACATTGAGGTTTTCTGCTGCCTTAGGCTCCATGCACACTAGCATTTTTTTAAGCGAAAAAAAAAAAAAATGCTAGAAAAAATGCTGGATAAAATACACTGGTAATAGCTTTTTGTAGTAGTGTTTTAGTAGCATTTAGGAGTGTTTGAAAGCGTCAATGTTTTAATAGCATTTTTGTAGTTCCTTAAAAAAAAGGGGGGAGCTAAAAAAAAACACTATTAGTAGCATTTAGCAGTGTTTAGCAGCGTTTAGCAGCGCTCCAAAAAACTCTACAAAAGCAATTTTTTTTCAGACCCTAGATGCTGAAGCTTAAAAAACGCTAATAGCCTAAAGTAGTGTGCATGGACACATAGGATAACACTATTTAGCTTCTAGGAGCAGAAAAACATGCTTCTAAGAGTTTTAAAGAAACGCTAGTGTGCCTTACTGTGCAAATCCCCTGTCCTCTGATGCCAGATATTCCCCACAGTGTTGATAGTCCGGCCCTGCGTCGGTTAAGACCAGCGACTGAAACTCCTCTTCTTCTCACTTTGTGTCATGGTGAGGATCAGAGACCAGTAGCTATAGCAGTAGAAAAGGCTCCCACTGGCCAGCTGGAAAGTGCTAGTACCAGGTTGTGGTTCTCAGGATTGCCCACCAGTGTAACGCTCTGGGGTTTGATTTTGTGAACTGGATTTGCAGCTGCAGAATTTCCACTCAGTAGTCGTGTAGAGATGTGTTGAATCACCTTATCCAACTCTCTTGACTCATCATGGTGGTTCAGCCTGCTTCAGTATGCACACACACAAACACTCAGAGATGATGTTGTTGGAGTGATAGAGGTCTATGCAATAGTAGTGAGGTGATATACTGAAGGGATAGGCTTGAGTAGTGATAGCAAATAATAATAAGCACTCAGGTAGTAATGTTGCAGGAGTGATAGCAGATGGTGATAGATAGTATGCAGGAGAGATAGCAATCATGTACAGGTAATAGGTGATAGGTGATAACAGATGAAGTGTACAGGATATGCTAAGCAAACACAAGGATATAGGTTACAGGTGGTAGTAGGTTCAAGAGCTAACACTCTAGGTAGCGATGCAGGTGATAGATGGTGAGAGCATGTATCTTAGAGCTTAGTAACAGTTCTTATTATGCAGAAAGATATAGCAAGTGGTTTGGTAGGAAGGGATCCCCTGCGGGGTACTTATCACAGGCTGGTGAGCGAGGGTAAGGATCAGGTAGCGAGGTAAAGGATCAGGTAGCGAGGTAAAGGATCAAGTAGCGAGGCTCCGGTCAGTCCAGGTATAGGGAAGATAGCTGGAGGATACGGCAGCGTCAGTCAGGCTTGTATTATGAGCGGTTGCACGAACAACTTGTGAGTGCAGACCGTCGGTTGAAATAGCCGCTCAGAGCGGCGCCTAGTGATGACGTCATCAGTTGTTAAAGAGACATGCAGCTATATGCGTTCCATCTACCTGAATGGTGGAACGCAACCCGGAAGTAAGAGGCTAGAAGGTACTGAAAGTACCAGGATCTTACAACCAGGAGGTGAGTAAGCCGGGGTCCAGTAGCAAATATAGGAGGTAGGAATCAAGCAGGAGCATAGTCAGGAAACAAGTTAAAGGTCTGTAACAAGTGATTGCAGGTTGGGATTAATCAGAACCATAGTCAAGGACCAAGCCAAAGGTTGGTAACAAGTGATTTTGGAGATACCCATGGCAAAAAGAGGTGACAAGAGTATTGGCTGGAGATAGCACAATAATGTGGCAAACAGGAAGTGCAGAGACATGGCTTAACCACTTGCCGACTGCCACACGACTATTTACTGCAGCAGTCAGCCTCTCTTGGGCAAAGTGACGTAATACCCCCAAAAGAAAGCTCTGTTTGTGGGAAAAAAAGGACGTCAATTTGATTTGGGTACAGCGTCGCACGACCGTGCAATTCTCCATCATGCAGTGCCGAATCGCAAAATAGGGCCTGGTCTTTGAGAAGCCAAATCCTCTGGGGCTTAAGTGGTTAAATCAGAAAGTTCATGGGAGGAGAGAAGAATTCAAGGTTCATGAGAAACAAGACTTAAGGCAAGGTTGTCTAAGCAATTGGGCAAAGAGCTGTCCAGCATCTTATGTGGCTCAGTGACAGCCACTGCCAGACAAAGCAAAAGTCCTGGGCCCAGGTATAGGCCCTGACACCTTATCTATTCACAAAACTCCCTATATTCTTCTCTGAGAATGCAAAGTGTTCTGTGAATAGACAGGAGAAATCCTTGTTCATTTACTTGTCTGCTCCTCCTCTATTCACAGAACCCCTTGCATTCTGGGAGAATAGGGCAAGGGGAGAAGATAGATAGATAGATAGATAGATAGATAGATAGATAGATAGATAGATAGATAGATAGATAGATAGATAGATAGATAGATAGATAGATAGATAGATAGATAGATAGATAGATAGAGTATCTCACAAAAGTGAGTACACCCCTCACATTTTTGTAAATATTTTATTATATCTTTTCATGTGATAACACTGAAGAAATTACACTTTGCTACAATGTAAAGTAGTGAGTGTACAGCTTGTATAACAGTGTAAATTTGCTGTCCCCTCAAAATAACTCAACACACAGCCATTAATGTCTAAACTGCTGGCAAAAAAAGTGAGTACACCCCTAAGTGACAATGTCCAATTTGGGCCCAAAGTGTCAATATTTTGTGTGGCCACCGTTATTTTCCAGAACTGCCTTAACCCTCTTGGGCATTGAGTTCACCAGAGCTTCACAGATTGCCACTGGAGTCCTCTTCCACTCCTCCATGATGACATCACAGAGCTGGTGGATGTTAGAGACCTTGTGCTCCTCCACCTTCCGTTTCAGGATGTCCCACAGATGCTCAATAGGGTTTAGATCTGGAGATCTGCTTGGCCAGTCCATCACCTTTACTCTCAGCTTCTTAAGCAAGGCAGTGGTCGTCTTGGAGGTGTGTTTGGAACCGTTAACATAGTGGAATACTGCCCTGCGGCCCAGTCTCCGAAGCAAGGGGATCATACTCTGCTTCAGTATGCCACAGTACATGTTGGCATTCATGGTTCCTTCAATGAACTGCAGTTCCCCAGTGCCGGCAGCACTCATGCAGCCCAAGACCATGACACTCCCACCACCATGCTTGACTGTAGGCAAGACACACTTGTCTTTTTACTCCTCAACTGGTTGCCGCCGCACACGCTTGACACCATCTGAACAAAATATGTTTATTTTGGTCTCATTAGACCACAGGACATGGCTCCAGTAAACCATGTCCTTAGTCTGCTTGTCTTCAGCAAAGTGTTTGTGGGCTTTCTTGCGCATCATCTTTAGAAGAGGCTTCCTTCTGGGATGACAGCCATGCAGACCATTTTGATGCAGTGTGCGACGTATGGTCTGAGCACTGACAGGCTGACCCCCCACCCCTTCAACTTCTGTAGCAATGCTGGCAGCTGTAATGTTCCGGTACCTTTGGTACCCTAAATTACACTTTCCACAAGTGTATGCGCCCTACCATTTACTTTTGGAAAGGTGCGCATACACCTTTAAGACTGGAGCTGTCATCACTCAGCGCCGGACTAGATGGCTATTTAAGGCGTCGGCTCTCACTCACATGTGTTCGTTCAAACACCCTTACTTGGATGCTAACCTTGCTTGAAGCTTCCATGCTTGCAAGCTTACTTCGCTGACGGAACCTCGCTGCGCTGATCCCTTTATCCCGCTACTGGATCATCCGCCTCTCCTGAACCACCCTTCGGCTGTATCGCTAATAGTGCTAAGTACCCCGCAGGGGAATTCTCTATAAACTTATACTAAGCTTACACTATCTAGCTCTGCATAGTAAAGACTGTTTATTACATCTGCATAAACTAGATTGCAAGCTCTTGAGACTACTGCTACTTTTCTGCACTGGGTTGATCTCTTTTGTATGTCCACCTGCTATTCTATCATCTGCTATCATACAACATTGCTAAACCTTCCTGCATCCATCTGCACTGTCTCACCTCAAGTGTCTGTCACCTACCACTTCCACTCAAACCTATCCCTAAGACCTTTATCAATGTCTTACCACATGTATATAAAGTCACACTAGGAACCAGCTTAATTACTGTGTGTATTTACTGGCTGAAATAAGACCTTCCATACATGATGAGTCATTGAGGTTGGGATTGGTATCTCAGCATATCTCCTACATGACTACTGACGTGGAACTACTTCTGCAGCTGAAAATCCACACCTTATAAGAAACGCAAGGAGCGTTACAGATTGAACGAACCCAAAAAATGGATTCAGCAGAAATAGCCACTCAGGTGACACAATTAAACCAGCAAGTATCTGCGTTAATACACGCACTTGCTGAATTAAAAGAAGACAATCAGGCTCTGTCGCAGCAGGTAATTAGACTGACACAACTTACCTCTGCTCAGTCCCCTGAACCCAAGATAAATCCCCCTTTGGTATTTACAGGCGATCGCAAAAAATTTTGCGAATTTAAAAACGCATGTGAGTTACTTTTTTTGCTAAAACCTCGTACCTACCTTACTGATCACATTAAGGTTTGTACTATTATTTCTTACCTATCAAGCGATCCTCGAGCCTGGGCAGATTCTCTTTTTGAGAAAAACGACCAGCTTCTCAACTCCTATGCCTTGTTCCTGGCAGAGCTCACTAGCCTATATGATGATCCCAATAGGCAGAGTACTGCTGATCTTCAGTTAAGATCCTTGAAACAAGGAAGCAGGCCTGTAGAAGACTTTGTCGCAGAGTTCAAGAGATGGACCCTTGATTCCGAATGGAATGATGCATCTCTGAAAACCCAATTTAGGCTTGGCCTATCAGAAGCCGTTAAGGACGAGCTCGCCCGAGCGGATCTGCCAAAAACCCTGGATGCATTAATACAACTCAGTATTACCATAGATAGAAGACTACGAGAAAGAAAGGCTGAAAAGATGGGAATGCCATTATCCGTTTCGGCCGTTGACCCCGTTCCTATGGAGGTAGGAACCATACGCCCACCGCTATCAACTATGGAAAAAGCCAAAAGACGAAATGAAAATCTCTGCTTGTACTGTGCATCCCCGGATCACAAGATAAACGTCTGCCCCCTAGTCAACAAAAAGAAGGGTGAGTGTTCACATGTCTCCCTAGGAGGATTGACAACTTCATTCACTAACCCCTACATTTCTGTTTTGTTGACATTACAGTGGGACCAGAACAGGATTACTACTAAGGCCATGATTGACACAGGATCTTGTGGAAATTATATGGATATATGTTTTGCTGCTTTAAATAAAATTCCTATTATTTCTAAACTCAAACCTGTCTCAGTAAGTCTTATTACCGGTGTTCCGTTATCCTCTGGTCCGATCACCGATCAGACACAAGCACTTCTAGTCACTATTAACGAGTCTCATAGGGAGACTTCTACCTTCGATTTAATACCATCACCCCACTTTCCCATTGTGTTGGGACTTCCCTGGTTGCACACACACCAACCAACCATAGATTGGAAGAAACGGTCCTTGAGCTTCCCTTCTTGTTATTGCGAGGAAACGTGTAACCTCCCGTTTTCCGGGAAGATTCTGTCTGTGGTGACAGATGAGATTGCACCACTATGTTATCAGGATCTTTCTGAGGTTTTTCTTGAGAAAAATGCTCAAGCATTACCTCCTCATCGAGACTATGATTGTAGCATTGATCTACTCCCAAATAGCAAATTGCCGTTCGGTCATGTTTATCCTCTTTCACAGGATGAACTTGCCCATCTCAAAACCTATTTGGATGAGAACTTGGAAAAAGGTTTTATTAGACCTTCCACTTCTTCCACAGCAGCAGGACTCTTTTTTGTTCGCAATAAAGATTCAAGTCTCAGACCTATCATCGACTACAGGAAATTGAATGCTATCACAATAAAAGATCGCTATCCTCTACCGCTTATCCCTGAGCTCATTGAGCAGGTGCGTGGAGCTACCTATTTTTCAAAATTAGACCTGAAAGGAGCATACAATCTCATTCGAATCTGTGATGGACACGAGTGGAAGACTGCGTTCAGAACTAGATACGGATTGTTCGAATATCTTGTGATGCCATTCGGCCTATGCAATGCCCCTGCAGTTTTCCAACGATTTATAAACGATATTTTTAAAGACTTACTAGATGTCTGTGTTGTGGTATATCTGGACGATATACTTATATATTCACGGACCCTGTCTGAACACATAAGACATGTAAGACTTGTATTATCGAGATTGCTTGCACATAATCTTTATGTGAAGCTGAAGAAATGCTTGTTCCATAAAGATGAGGTACTCTTTCTAGGCTACATCATATCCAAAACAGGAATCGAGATGGACATGAGTAAAGTGACCTACACACCTGCAGATAAGAACAAAAAGGCGGATGCACTATCACGACTAACTGAAGAAAACTACTTTGAAATTCCTTCCGTTCCTATAATACCTCACAAACTCATTATTGGAGTTGTCCGTTCTTTGAAGGAAGAGGTTCTGCATGGTATAAGGTTGGATTCACCCCCACCACAACTAAATACCGATGCAGAAGGCTTCCTCTACTACAACGACAAACTTTACATACCACCTACCCTACGCACCAAGATCTTGGAATTATCGCATGATGTGCCTATGGCAGGACATATGGGTATGACAAAGACTTTCAATTTGATTTCTCGGCAATTCTGGTGGCCTGACATGAAAACATCTATACAAAAATTCGTCTCTTCATGCAATGTCTGTGCCAGGTCCAAAATTGACACTACGAGACCATCCGGTCTACTATGCAGTCTACCAATACCCCAAACTCCATGGGAAGTTCTGTCATTGGACTTCATCGTAGAATTGCCTCCTTCCAAAGGATTTAATACCATCTTGGTGTCAGTGGACCATCTGACAAAGATGGCACATTTCATTGCTATTCGCAGACTACCTTCGTCCAAACAAACGGCAGAACTCCTGATGAAACATGTCTTCAGATTACATGGTATCCCAAAAACTCTTTTGTCTGACCGTGGATCCCAATTTATTTCTAAATTCTGGCAAGAACTATGTCACATACTACGGATTGAGCGGAAGCTCACTTCTCCTTACCATCCACAGACCAACGGACAGACTGAAAGAGTCAACCAATGCATCGAGCAGTATTTACGTTGTTACACTTCTTACCAACAGGATGATTGGTTGGATCTTCGCCCCCTGGCAGAATTTGCCTACAACAACGCAACTCACAGTACAACCAAGCAGAGTCCGTTCTACTTGAACTATGGGTTCCATCCCTCTATTCTCCCTCCACGCATCCTTCCTTCAAATAACCCAGTAGCCTCAGACTATCTTTCCCAAATAAAGGATTCTCTGGGTTTACTAAATACTACCATTGCACACGCTCACAGTCAACAAAAGAAGTACTATGATCTTCGTAGAAGACCTTCTCCACAGTATACTATCGGGGACCTCGTTTGGCTCTCAACAAAAAACTTGAGACTGAAGATCCCTAGCAAAAAGCTTGGACCTCTGTTCTTGGGACCTTTCCCAATCAAGAAACTTATTGGAAAAGCTGCAGTGCAGCTTACATCGCCAATGGACCTAAAAATCCATCCCATTTTCCATGTGTCGCTACTAAAACCCCATGTTCCGGACCAAGGAATAAGGCCTAATATTCCACCTCCCCCACCTGTACAAGTTGAAGGTGGAGAAGAATACGAGATAAAAGAGATTCTGGATTCTCGTATCTACAGAAGAAGACTTCAGTACTTGGTTAGATGGAAGAACTATGGGCCCCAAGACGACACCTGGCTAAACACCTCTGACATACATGCCCCTAGATTAATCCGCAATTTTCATGCGAGATACCCAGACAAACCAGCTCCAGAGGCCTTCAGGAGCAGGCCTTAAGGGGGGGGGTATTGTAATGTTCCGGTACCTTTGGTACCCTAAATTACACTTTCCACAAGTGTATGCGCCCTACCATTTACTTTTGGAAAGGTGCACATACACCTTTAAGACTGGAGCTGTCATCACTCAGCGCCGGACTAGATGGCTATTTAAGGCGTCGGCTCTCACTCACATGTGTTCGTTCAAACACCCTTACTTGGATGCTAACCTTGCTTGAAGCTTCCATGCTTGCAAGCTTACTTCGCTGACGGAACCTCGCTGCGCTGATCCCTTTATCCCGCTACTGGATCATCCGCCTCTCCTGAACCACCCTTCGGCTGTATCGCTAATAGTGCTAAGTACCCCGCAGGGGAATTCTCTATAAACTTATACTAAGCTTACACTATCTAGCTCTGCATAGTAAAGACTGTTTATTACATCTGCATAAACTAGATTGCAAGCTCTTGAGACTACTGCTACTTTTCTGCACTGGGTTGATCTCTTTTGTATGTCCACCTGCTATTCTATCATCTGCTATCATACAACATTGCTAAACCTTCCTGCATCCATCTGCACTGTCTCACCTCAAGTGTCTGTCACCTACCACTTCCACTCAAACCTATCCCTAAGACCTTTATCATTGTCTTACCACATGTATATAAAGTCACACTAGGAACCAGCTTAATTACTGTGTGTATTTACTGGCTGAAATAAGACCTTCCATACATGATGAGTCATTGAGGTTGGGATTGGTATCTCAGCATATCTCCTACATGACTACTGACGTGGAACTACTTCTGCAGCTGAAAATCCACACCTTATAAGAAACGCAAGGAGCGTTACAGCAGCACTCATACGTCTATTTCCCAAAGACATTCTCTGGATATGACGCTGAGCATGCGCACTCAACTTCTTTGGTCGACCATGGCGAGGCCTGTTTTGAGTGGAACCTGTCCTGTTAAACTGCTGTATGGTCTTGGCCACTGTTCTGCAGCTCAGTTTCAGGGTCTTGGCAATCTTCTTATAGCCTAGGCCATCTTTATGAAGAGCAACAATTCTTTTTTTTCAGCTCCTCAGAGAGTTCTTTGCCATGAGATGCCACACCTGAGACCTTGTAACACTAACAAGTCACATGACACCGGGGAGGGAAAATGGCGTATTGGGCCTAATTTGGACATTTTCACTTAGGGGTGTACTCACTTTTGTTGCAGGCGGTTTAGACATTAATGGCTGTGTGTTGAGTTATTTTGAGAGGACAGAAAATTGACACTGTTATACAAGCTGTACACTCACTACTTTACATTGTAGCAAAGTGTAATTTCTTCAGTGTTGTCACATGAAAAGATATAATAAAATATTTACAAAAATGTGAGGGGTGTACTCACTTTTGTGAGATAATGTAGATAGATAGATAGATAGATAGATAGATAGATAGATAGATAGATAGATAGATAGATAGATAGATAGATAGATAGATAGATAGATAGATAGATAGATAGATAGATAGATAGATAGATAGATAGATAGATAGATAGATAGATACAATAACAATTGGATCAGTGCTGGTTCATGGGCTGTATCAAGTCTATTATAAATGTACAATGTCCTAAAGTATCGGGGGCACCATAAGAACAAAGAGTTCACTAGTCTTCTAGGCAGCCATCAGCAGGTTGGGGGGGGGGGGTGACTGAAGCAATATTCCCAAAATATGCAGAGAAAAAAGAAACACAGAGGCATCTAAGTGCAGACTGTAGACATTTAATAAAAGCATACAGGTACTTAGAAACTCACATTTTCCATATGTCATTAAGGCCTGAATAAAGATGATGAAAAAGTCTCTTTGTGAGTCCTGGACAATGGATCTTTCTGCTTCCAGCAAGTGGATTAGTTGCTTCCTCTTCGCTTCCTCCGTGAATATGGATGTGGAGCCGGCTTCCGGAGAGTAAAAGTGAAAGCGAGGCCTGAACCACACCTTGGACCGCAAACTGCGCCAGTGATGTCACAATAATGCGACGCGTTTCAGGGCATGCGCCATATGGCTTTGCCCAAAACCGCGCGCTCCTTTCTCAAGACAGACAGACAGACAGACAGACAGACAGACAGACAGACAGACAGACAGACAGATAGATAGAGATAGATAATCACCTGTCTAACCCTGACCAAGGTGTCTGCGAGAAGTACTGATATTGGAGATTGATGCTTTTTACAAAAAAAAAACATGTAAAATATTATCTTTTTTTGCTGAGATCAATTCAACACTATGAGGAGACACTAGACATCTCTGTATACACACCTGAATCCCACTGATAATGTTCCTACACTCTCTCTGGTACATGAATGAATCATATTTCAGTTCAAAAACTGTTCAGGACATCTTAATGTATTTTTCAGGCAGATGATGATAAAAGCATCTTCACACATAATGTACAGAGTCTCCTTTTTTTGCCATACAAACCGGATGTCACTGTAGTCATCGCCTCCGGCTTTGAAAAATAGTGTATTCTTCATAATGTGATTCATTACACATATTTTCATTCCTATTACCCCAGCGGGAGATTATACAGATAACTCTACCATGATTCATTGAAATTCTAATCACAGTTTCTGTAACTATACTGTGAAAATCTTTTATCAAAGTGTAATTGATACATGAGATATGATTTGACGGTTTACATAATTTAGTATAAAATTGGTTGACAGCACCTGAGGACATGAATACCAAATCTCTGGCTTGCCTATGAGTAGGCTGTGATCCCACAGACATACCAGGGATGGGGGAATCAGTCTGATTTTACAGAGTAACAACACAAGTATCGAGTGTGATTCATCAATATTAATTGCAGAGAGGCTGGCAGATTTAACCGGGGAGGAAAACAATATTATCTGCAGTTTTCCTACTGAAATAGGCTCAATGGTTTAAAAATCTGGGTCTTCTGAATATGTATAGGTATATTTCATGCAGAATTAAGCCTTCAAATGCATGCAGAGGAGAAATAATGCCAGCTTCTATTTTCTATCTAGGAGATCTGGAACTACCAGGTCAGCCCAATGCTTAAAGTGAACCTGTCACCTACAACGATCAGCCATCATTTTATGACCACTCACCTAATATTAAGAAGGTGCACATTTGCTGCCCAAACTGCCCTGACCCGTCAAGACATGATGCCATTACACTTCTGAAGGTATGCTGTGGTATCTGGCACCAAGCTAATATTATCAGATCCCTTAAAGCAGTATTAAACCCAAAAGCACACATTTATTATATTGCAGCTTACCAATCAATTCTTACATATGATGGCTGCATTTGTTTCCCTTTTTAGGCTTTCATTCTTCTATTTTCATCGTGATCCAGCCACAAAGTCTGTTGTTTTTCAAACAGCCCACAACAGGGCTTAGAACTAGGCATTTCTGGCAGATCAACAGGTATATGTCTGTTTTAGGTTCTTGAATAGTGATGGGCTGAACACCCCGGGTTCAGTTCGCAACAGAACTCTCAAACATTGAGAAAGTTTGGAGCCAAATAATGAACCCTATTGAAATCTATGGGACCCGAACTGGAAAAATCAAAAGTGCCCATTTTTAGGGCTTAGATGCAAGTTATTTGGCATACAAAGGGTATGAGGGTCTGGGTACTGCCCTGGGGGACACTGATGCTTAAAGTGAAACAATAAAAATAAAAAAATCCTTTAAATATAGTGCCTGGGGGTTCCCTTAGTCTGCCTGTCAAGTGGCACATCTCTACCTTATCTGTATAGAACCTGCTGCAGCAAAAATTTTAATTTATAAAAGCAAAAAAAAAAAAATTTTATAAACAATAACTTGGGACCAGTCTGTAGGATAAGGCCACAATTTAGTGCACTCAGAGCAAGATTAAAGATTTTTTTGGATACATTCTGGTGTCTGTTTCGCAGGCTTTGGATAGAAGTAACAGGTGCAGAAAAATTGGGCTTTGGGTGTTGGTGGTGCCTTCACACCGTAACCCTATAGAGGTACTCTTGATAAAAGCAAGAATTGGCCTTGCTATCAAAAATTTTTATAGCGTGGGCTGGGTCTATGAGCAATGAGCCATGATTGGCCCTCAAGGGTGCCCCCTAGTCTGGGGGATGACCTTGGGACGGGGCTTGGGTGCTGGAAGGATCCTTCTACAACATAAAAGGAGGAAGCCTTTCCAGGAGGCACGGGAGCAAAAGAGGACAGAGTGAGTAACACTGTGAGGACTTCAAAGGGGTGAAACTGCCACATGTAGTCAGTCTCCCTTGAAGGCATCAGTGTGCTTACGTCTTCAGAAGTTCCTTAGAGATCTCCTGAGACTCAGCCGGTTGGGCTGGTAAGGAGTCAGTCAGGTAGACTAGTGTAAAGGCGCAGATGCAGCCAGGTTGTTTGGCATACTCTAAACATGTGGTGCTGGGTTTAGTGACCACCGAGGAAGTAGAGGAGAAAGTGTGAACTGTTTCACTCCAACGTGCTACTATCAAGGGACTGCAAGTTCCTACCTCTAATGGGCTATTGCTGAGCTAACATCAGGCCTGTCAGCACAGGCTGAGCGAGCAGAAACCAAGTGTGTGCAGGTGGCTGAAGGAGAGGAGGCTGTATATAGAGATTGTATATAGAGACTGTATAAAGAAAGTTTTCCCTGAAGTTGTTGAAGTCAAGTGGGCATCCCATAACCTCCTATCCCTATCCAAGTTGAAACTCCCTAATAAAACATAAAAAACAAAGCCATAGACTGTTCTCTGCCTCTGAAGTACTGGTGAAGATTCAGTGTTCCTGGCTGTGCATGAGTGGGGGGTTCCCCTTTATCTGCAGCTCCTACATGGGGTGTGCTACATTTGGGGTGCTCGTCCGGGATATTACCCATGGCAACCTGCACAGCCGTTCCTCCTAGCAACCAGGGACTGCTTTGTTACCAGGACCACTGAGGGGGTCAAGACTGGGAGATTTAGTTAAGTGCTCTGCTAAACTGTGACTGTGTTGCCTAAGTCAAGTGTCATTGTCCATGTCGACCGGCAGGAGTTGCTGCTGAATCAGTGCTGCACCACATACCCAGTTGCCCGAATTGCGGCTGGGACAGACACTTGTGTTAAAAGTCTGCTGTTCAGTGAGAACTGTATCATGCGCTGTCACCCGTGGCAACCACCATGGGGGCAATTATGCCCATGGATTACAAAATGCCCAGCAATCTGCTTAAAGCTGGGAAAAGTGACTGTATGCTGCAATGTCCTGCTGAGAACAGTAAAGTATGCACCGGAATGTCTGCTGTTGCCCATGGTGATCTGTTAGCGGGTAACTTCAGGGGGGTCTATGAGTTGCCCAACCACAGCTGATGTTAAGGACTGTTCCAACCCTGCTAACTACAGTGTGGCATGTGTTACAGTTTTTTCTGTTGGTCGTGGCAACCACAGTGAACGCTTGTTGCTATCTGTTGCTCGGGTACAATCGGTGCAGAGCGGCAAGTCCTGACAAGTTCTGCAAGTATCAGTGCGCATACACCAATTACCAGCATACTGTCTTTGCCTGCAACTTTCCATTCAGCAAAAAAAGGGGTTACTGCAGAGACACCAATGGACTCCAGTGGACTCCAGTGTGCCCCTGGGTCATCGAGGGGGATTCGCCTTTGGGCTGATCAAGGGGGCGGAGAGGCTGTGTTTGCTATGTCCTGGCTGCAGGAGACCTACCACAGTAGTCAGTGCCTGGACCCGGAGCGGGCACTGCAACAAACCGCTTACCAGGCTGACGCAGAGCAAGCAGGAGCCACTGACCTATAGTGTGGATCTGCGATTAGGTCTCTGCACTGAACCATTGTGGAAGTCCTGGAAGGCTGGAGTGGGCTTAAAAGTGACTGCTCAAGGCGGGGTTAGGTCTGAGACTGGTGACTTTCCTGCAAAGACAAGAGACATCGGGGAAGAAAGCTGAAGTCTGCTTCAGCCTGCAGCTCAGTCAGGGAGCTGGTACCTGTAAGTACTGCCCAGCAGAAGCCAAACACTGTCCATGAAAGGCCAGCTACACACTTTCACCCGGTCAACCGCACCTGGAAGGAGCCAGTGCAGGAAGATGACTCATCTTTAGGTAAGCCAGTGGGGAGCGGCAGTGGTGGGACCATAGAGTGGGATCGCCCAGACTGCAGGCGGAATTTGGGCCCTTAGGTGAGGAGTATGCAGAGTGGACATACCATAGTAGCTCGGATGAGGAGTGGGAGTGGGGAGACTCCCAGGAAAATGTAGAGGTGCTGTCCAAGAAGATGGGTGTGCCAGACTCTACTGAAGGGATCAAAGGATTCGTGCAGACCCCAGTCTGTGTGAGGCAGACATTCCAGAACAGACATCCACAACCCAGACCACAGTTGCTGAGTACAAACAATGGGTAGTCAGGTCTCCCAAGGTCTGTGTTCTCTCTGGCAAAGGTAAGCCTCAGGAACTGCAAAGATTTTCCAGATTTCAGTGGGAGGTGCAGCAGAGAACAGCTCTGGAGTGGGGTCTGGACTACCCCTATGTCCCACACGACATTATGCACATCGTTGAGGACCCTCATGTGCAATGGGAGGATGACATGGTGTGAGAGTAAATGCATATCCCCAAACCCTTGCAGGGATCACATAACGAAGAGGCTTGGACCTGGTTCCAGGACATTCATCAAGAGTTGTGGCTGGAAAGAGCCATTTACAGAGACAGCATGGTGGTGGTCAAGGCTAGACAGCCCACCAGGAGCCACTCTGTTGCTGTCGGAGAAGCTGACGGCAACCCTAAAAGACTGCCTAACCCCTAGTATTACTTGTGAAGGGACTGAAGTTAATTATTCAGCTCACAGGTTACAGAAATGGACAGCAAGGAGAGGATTGCTGCCTCTGTTGTTCTTTTATTCACGGACTAGGCCGGCCTAACACCCTGACCAGTTTACAGATGGAATATCCTGTTCCTGCTAAAGAACCTTTGGTGAGGCCTAGTTACCTGCCACCACTTTGCTAAATAGGGAGGGGCTTCTCCTACCTCCCTGGGTGAGGGCATCACTCCAAACTGGAGGAAAGAGCCAGGAGGAAACTGGTCAGAGAGCCTACCAAGAGGTCTACAGCAACTCTGAAGCAGTTGCAGGAATATATGACAAAGAGTGGTCATTGTGTGCACGTGACAACAATATCACAAATTCTCCAGAAATGTGGCTTGTAAGGGAGGGTTGCAACAAAAAAGCCACTCCTCAAGGAGGGCCACATGCAGTCACGACTGAGCTTTATCAAAATGCATCTTGAAGATTCAGAGTCCACGTGGAAAAAGGTGTTATGGTCAGATAAGACTAAAATGTAATTATTTGGCCTCAACACCAAACGATATGTCTGGCAGAAAACCAATACAGCTCACCATCAAAATAGCACCATTCCTACAGTGAAGCATGGAGGTGGTAATATCCTGTTATGGGGGTGTTTCTCTGCAGCAGGGAATGGAGCACTTGTCAGGATAGAAGGAAAAATGGATGGGCAAAAATACTTTCAAATTCTTGAGGAAAATCTGCTGTCCTCTGCCACAAAGTTGTCAATGAGAAGAAGGTTCACCTAATATGACAATGACCCAAACCACCCTGCAAAAATGACCACACAGTGGTTGAAGGAGAAGAAGGTGAATGCCCTTGCATTTGTGTGTGTATATATATATATATATATATATATATATATATATATATATATTGTACAGGACGCCAAGGTTGGGTCCTGGATGGGTGCTATATAGCACCATTATTTGGGTTATGGTCCCTTTAAGGGAAGTGTGGCAGTACTCAGGGGTTCACCCAGGATGGGTGAGGAATTCCTGACTGATTCACAGTTCTCTCTGTTTTTAATAGAGAGATATTTGGGACCCAGGATTTCGGAGACCCTGAAGTGATATTCGGGTGGGAAGGGGTCTCCACCTCTGACTACAAGGAGTACAGCACACACAGGGTTAAGAACCACCAGGAAGCAAGTCTTAGGGCTCTTTCACACGGGCGATCCGATCAGATCCGCCTGTCAGTTTTTTAGGCGGATCTGATCGGATCCTCCATGCAGCTCTATGGGGCAGCGGATGTCAGCGGAGATACCTCCGCTGACACCCACTGCCATCCGTATCCGATCCTGTCCGTGTGTCCGGACGGATGGAAACCCTATTTTTCCATCCGTTCAGGGATCGGATCGGATGCGAGCGGACAGGCGGTCCGCTCTCATCCGATCCCCCATAGAGAGCAGCGGGAGCTGTGACACCTCCCTCTCCACACTGCAAGCGGAGACGGAGCTGTCATCCGCCGGCTCAGCGGGGATCGGCGGATCAATCCTCGCTGAGCAGCACGGATCCGCCTACAGAGGCGGACCGCATGAAAGAGCCCTTAAAAGACAGGAAGTAGTGATAGGGGTGGTGGTGAGGAGGAGTTGGTGTATGCACCTGTCTTGGAGAGCTGTGAGTTTGGCTGGAGGCTGCAAGAAACAGGACTTAACAAGGACTGTTAAACATTGGGGGCGAAGACCCAACTATAAACTGTATG
Source organism: Pelophylax lessonae (assembly GCF_965119305.1). Taxonomy (NCBI): domain Eukaryota; kingdom Metazoa; phylum Chordata; class Amphibia; order Anura; family Ranidae; genus Pelophylax; species Pelophylax lessonae. The sequence continues at coordinate 499,359,652 of NC_138772.1, read as the reverse complement.
TGTTTTTGCTTTTACTTTGTGCTGAAGATAAGCGGACTTTATTTTGTATGTTTGTGCTTGTGTGCTGCTGGAAGACTTATTTTGTGTTATCTGCTGAATAAAAGCCTTTTTACGCTTTTGCTTTTGCACTTTAAGGGTTTTGCACTCGGTCCTGTGGAGCCACAATCCCCCCCATTCATTACAATATATATGTATGTATATATATATATATATATATATATATATATATATATATATATATATATATATATATATACTGTATATACACACACACTATATTACCAAAATTAGGGATTCCTGCCTTTACATGCACATGAACTTAAATGACATCCCAGTCTTGGTCCGTAGGGTTCAATATTGAGTTGGCCCACCCTTTGCAGCTATACAAGCTTCAACTCTTCTGGGAAGGCTGTCCACAAGGTTTAGGAGTGTGTCTCTGGGAATATATAGTATATAATCAGTGAAGCGCAACCAATATACATTCAATCAAAATATTGAAAAACTAGTGTATAATATTCAACAATGTGCAACTCAAAGTGACAGTTCAAAACGGTAATCCAAAAATGATTGTGATCCAGTGAATTCAGTGACCACCACTTATGGCTGAAATGCCTGCTCACCTCCAGATAATGACCCCACTACAGAGTCACCATCACCTATTAAGATGTCTCACAGGATGCCATGGGGGGTACTCCTCCGCAGGGTATCTGTAAGCTTCACTGACCTCCTCTTAGGGTCTTAATCTTGTATGTGCGGCCATAAAAGTATAAAAGAAAACCATAGTGCTCTCTGCTTCGAATATTTATTATATAAAACATAACACAGGGATTAAGAATACTCACAAAAGTATGTAAAAACCATGCATATCATCAGCTCATATCGCTGACACAAATGAAAAAATATCCAAAGTAACAACTCATCCCACCTGTTGGAGTTAACCACTCCAAAGCGGTAGACTTGTAGACTTGTGGACTCGACCCGGTTGACCTATGGACTCTGCAGGCCTAGAGGCCACTCTGATAAAACTCAATACACAGACAGCATATGGTTCATTCAGAATGAACTGATATCTGTTTATTTGCTTACAGTTTATATTGGGAAACATTCTCATAGAAAAACATTGAAACAGTAATTTACCCTCATGACGTCTTATGGACCCTCCCACAAGGTCATTATCTGCGTAATGACCTCATATATGACATCTTGGTCATCTTGCCCCCAGACGGCTGGAAAGCACATACACGTCATTTCGGGAAAGTAGCATTGTTTATAATAAAAGACGGGACTCTTATCTTATGAGAATTAGCATGGGAAAAAGTCTTATGCAGAATATAAACCATTCTATCACAGCAGTATGAGAATGATTTTTACACAAAATGGCTTCTAGTAACTAAGATAACTAAAATGGCTGAACTGTTGTTCACACCGCCTTCACCACCTATACGCATTACGCCCTCTACTGGGCTTCAGTAATTCACAGTTCATATAGGTGTACCAATGAATCACTAATCCTCCTATTAGTGCGGACACCTGTGCACCAAACCAGGAGAGTGGGGATCAAAAAGGCCCATTTGGGTTATTAGCAAGTTAGGAGCATGAAATTGTCCAATATGTCTTGGTGTGCTGATGCCTTAGGAGTTCCCTTCTCTGTATTTAGGGTCTGGAATGCAAAATGTTATTATAATTCACCATTAATTGCACTTACGGGGACAAATTATTTTTTACCTGGTAATGGGGCACAATTTGGGGACGGGATTAAGGATAAAAATGCACAGATAAAAGACATAATGAAAAAATATGTTCATATCAGGAATTGAAACACAAGAGGGATTTAATGACATTGAATGAATGGCTGTATTTGCAGCTAAGACATTTTGTGACAATATTACCTCAACCTATCAGAGGAAGACTATCTCCCATTTGAACACCTGTGTAACCTGGAGATTTTCAAAGCATTATATTTCTCGGATCTATAACATTCTCACAGAGAGCGTGGGGCCGGGAATACCGCCATTAATAGTAAGATCGGAAAGAAGAACTAGGAACACTTGGAAAGAGCAACAATTAAATAAATTCCTATAGCCGTCCATGGCTTGGTCATGGAGATTAATATGACAGAAATGAACTATAATTGTCTGGCTAGGTGGTATATAACCCCCCTTAACCACTTTACGTCTGCCTGCAGTAATATTACTGCGGCAGAGTGGTTCGTTATCGTCTGACGACGTAGTACTACGTCGTCAGACACTCCCCTTTCTCGGTGGCACGCGCGCGCCGCCGGAGGCTCGCTTCCGCTGTTTTCAGTCACAGTGGGAGTCGGGCCAGGGGAGGAGCAGCGGCAATCGCCGCCGCTCTTCCCCGATCGTCGGGGATCTAGTGTGGAGATCCGCCTGCTTGTGTAAACACAAGCGGGCGGATCTCCTAAGTGACAGGCAGGGTCAGATTGCAGGGTTCAGCATAGCTAAACCCTGGATCTGTCCCTGTGTCACTCAGTCACCACCCCCCATACACGTTAGTAAGCACCAGGTATACATTAACTCCTCCCTCTCCAATAAAGTTAACCCCTTCCCTGCCAGTGTCATTTTTACAGTAACAGTGCATATATATAGCACTGATTACTGCAGTAATGTCACTGGTACCCCCAAAAGTGTCAAAAATGTCAGTCAAGGGTCTGATCTGTCCGCCGCAATGTCGCAGTCCCGCAAAAAAAAATCGCAGATCGCCGCCATTACTCGTTAAAAAAACACCAAAAACGACAGTAATCTTTCCCTTAGTTAGTAAACGCAATAACTTTTGCGCAAACCAATCAAAATACGCTTATTGCGATTTTTTTTTTACCAAAAATATGTAGCAGAAAACAAATTGGCCTAAAATGATAAAACATTTTGATTTTTACATTTTTTGGGGGGGGAATTTCATATAAAAAATGTGAAAAATATTGTTATTTTTTTCAAAATTGTCGCTCTTTTTTTGTTTATAGCGCAAAAAGTAAAAATCGCACAGGTGATCAAATACCACCAAAAGAAAGCTCTATTTGTGGGAAAAAAAGGACGTAAATTTCGTTTGGGTACGGCGTTGCATGTCCGTGCAATTGTCAGTTAAATTCGCACAGTGCCGAATCACAAAAAGTGGCCTGGACGTAAGACAGCAAAATCCTCCGGTGGTAAAGTGGTTAATAAACACAGCAAAAGGGGAAAACCCCAAAAAATGGATGGACCCTGAAAGTCCTATGATTAAGGAATTGTTTAAAATAATTGAGTACATATATAAAATGGAGTATTTGAGCAGTAGTAGAGAGGACCAAATAGAGAGATTTTCCATTATTTGGAAGAGATGGGAAGAGTTTAAGAAAAACGAGGAAATACACGGAGATATGGGAAGTATGAAGGAGGAGGGAGGTGTGGAGAGAGAGAGGGGGGCTTAGGGAAGGAGAGGGAGAAGAAAGTGGCAAAATAGAAGAGGGGGGGGGAGGAGAGGAAATGTTGGGATTTTTGTATATGAATGAATGAATATGTGAACTCTTTTTAATTTTTTGTATATGGAAAAAAGAGTAAAGGAAAAGTAAAAACAAAATAAGTTCCTTTCTCTAGGAACTAAGGGGTGAGGCTCAACCCCTAAAAAACAACCCCACACCATAATCCCCCCTCTACTAAATGATTTGGATCAGTACACAAAGCAAGGTTCATAAAGACATGGATGAGCGGGTTTCCATGTGGGGTTGGAGGAACTTGACTGGCCTGGTCCTGACCTCAACCCGGCAGAAAACCTTTGGGATGAATTAGAGCGGAGACTGTGAGCAAGCCCTTCTTGTCCAACATCAGTGACTGGCCTCACAAATGGGCTTCTGGAAGAATGGTCAAACTTTCCCATAGACACACTCCTAAGCCTTGTGGACAGCCTTCCCAGAAGAGTTGAAGCTGCTATAGCTGCAAAGTATGGGCCAACTCAACTCAATATTGAACCCTACGGACCAAAACTGGGATGCCATTAAAGTTCATGTCTGTGTAAAGGCAGGTGTCCCAATACTTTAGATAATATATTGTATATCTATAGATAGCATAGGGAAGGGTTACCACTCTTGTAACATTTATTTTGCTGTTAGTGCCCCTGTTTAGAAGATTTTGCCTCACTTTCTCTCCATGTGACAATTGGATTTTGAAAATGTTGGGTTGTTGTGGCAACAAGCATTGGTGATAAAGCTTCAGTGGAGACACCTTCTCCCATGATAACCCTTACAGGAGTGAATTTCCCTTCCTTGGGGAAGATTTCCTCTCACTTCCTGTTGTTTCGCACCTTTGGTAAGTATGAGTCACTTGTAAGTCGGGGACTGCCTTTATATACAGTATCTCACAAAAGTGAGTACATCCCTCACATTTTTGTAAATATTTTATATCTTTTCATGCAACAACACTGAAGAAATGACAATTTGCTACAATGTAAAGTGTACAGTTTGTATAACATTGTACATTTTCTGTCCTCTCAAAATAACTCAACACACAGCCATTAATGTCTAAATCACTGGCAACAAAAGTGAGTACACCCCTAAGTGGAAATGTCCAGATTGGGCCCAAAGTGTCAATCTTTTGTGTGGCCACCATTATTTTCCAGCACTGCCTTAACCCTCTTGGGCATGGAGTTCACCAGAGCTTCACAGGGTGCCACTGGAGTCCTCTTCCACTCCTCCATGAAGACATCCCAGAGCTGGTGGATGTTAGAGACCTTGCGCTCCTCCACCTTCCACTTGAGGATGGCCCACAGATGCTCAATAGGGTTTAGCCAGTCCATCACCTTTACCCTCAGCTTCTGTAGAAAGGCAGTGCTCATCTTGGAGGTGTGTTTGGGGTTATTATCATGTTGGAATACTGCCCTGCGGCCCAGTCTCCAAAGGGGCAGGATTATGCTTTGCTTCAGTATGTCACAGTACATGTTGGCATTCATGGTTCCCTCAATGAACTGTAGCTCCCCAGTGCCGGCAGCACTCATGCAGCCCCAGACAATGACACTCCCACCACCATGCTTGACTGTAGGCAAAACACACTTGTCTTTGTATTCTTCACCTGGTTGCCACCACACACACTTGACACCATCTGAACCAAATAAGTTTATCTTGGTCCCATCAGACCACAGGACATGGTTCCAGTAATCCACGTCCTTAGTCTGCGTGTCTTCAGCAAACTATTTGCGGGCTTTCATCTTTAGAAGAGGCTTCCTTCTGGGACGACAGCAATGCAGACAAATTTGATGCAGTGTACGGGGTTTGGTCTGAGCACTGACAGGCTGACCCCCCACCCCTTCAACCTCTCCAGCAATGCTGGCAGCACTCGTACATCTATTCCAAAGACAACCTCTGGATATGACGCTGAGCATGCGCACTCAACTTCTTTGATCGACCATAGCGAGGCCTGTTCTGAGTGAAACCTGTCCTGTTTAAACCACTATATGGTCTTGGCCACTGTGCTGCAGATCGGTTTCAGGGTCCTGGCAATCTTCTTATAGCCTGGTCCATATTTAAGTAGAGCAACAATTCTTTTTTTTCAGATCCTCAGAGAGTTCTTTGCCATGGGGTGCCATGTTGAACTTCCAGTGACCAGTATGAGAGGGTGAAAGCGATAATACCAAATTTAACACACCTGCTCCCCATTCACACCTGAGACCTTATAACACTAACGAGTCACATGACACTGGGGAGGGAAAATGGCTAATTGGGCCCAATTTGGACATTTTCAGTTAGGAGTGCACTCACTTTTGTTGTCAGCGGTTTAGACAATAATGTCTGTGTGTTGGGTTATTTTGAAGGGACAGCAAATTTGCACTGTTATACAAGCTGTACACTCACTACTTTACATTGTAGCAAAGTGTCATTTCTTCAGTGTTGTCACATGAAAAGATATAATAAAATATTTACACAAATGTGAAGGGTGTACTCATTTTTGTGAGCTACTGTATATCATCTTTTTTTCCCAATGACATCCACTTTAGGCTCCAGTTTATGCTCTGAAAACTTTTATTTATTAAGAATGTACGTTTGGAAGTAACAGGTGCACTTTAAATAAACACTACACTTACAAACATATTGTAGGTAAACAAATACTGCACATTTATTTTTAATGGAGACTTATTAAAATGGTGTCACTGTCATGCAAAGTCTAAAATTAAATATTATTTGATATGGTAATTTTCATTTGAGTGTATCACAGTACAGCAGTCTTTATTCATCGGTTTGTGATGATTCTGGAGCACTCCTCTAGGAATGACAAGTCATATTAACTGAATGAGAAATATATGAAGATGGAAGCACTGTATATACAGCATTCTATATTCACAGCATTCAGAACTGCTACGGTATATCAATAATTGCAGCTGGAGTGGCAGGTGTATTTAAAGCTGCAATCAAAGTTTCCCCTGTACGAACCCACTAATTAGCTCACCTGAAGTTTAAACTGATCATACATGAGAAGCTTATTATAGATTGTATAACTCTGTCTAATATACAGTAAGTGTTGAGTAATGTTACCCAAACTATTAACTGTACTACTAACTACTAATTACGGTACTAGTCATCTGCAGACATGGTTGGAATCAGTTCTTTGGATCTACTAGGCAGTGTAACGCCCTGCCAAAAGTTAGGCAAAATTTAGTTTTTTTGGCGTCACTGTACTCAGTGGATAAATTATCTGGGTTTTTTTTTTTTTTGTCAGGTCATGGGTTCCCTAAGATTAGTGGTTGACTGCTTATATCTGCTTCTGGAGGAAGCTTTCAGAAAATAGAATAGGAGGATCAACCACTCATTTATGAATATTTATCACACCCAGCCAATCCCTGGGAAGTGAGTGCCCATAAAGTGTCTGGAGAGGTGATACATGTCTGAGAAACCTGTTCAGAGTGTTTTTGTCAGCTGCCCCTGGGATGAAGCCTATGTACTAGATTTGCTGTTTTGGCCTCAGCAGGTGCTAGGCTGAGGACCTGGAGAAGATTTGTCTTATCTTGGAGTCTGGTCTGGAGAAGGATTTTTGTCTACCCCACTGAAGAATGTCACATGGAAACTGGGTGGTAGTAGCTATCCTAGGACATTGTGAGTTGGACCTGGGTTTGGCCCCCAGGTATGCATGTGCTAGAGGGAATTGAGTGCTAGAGGTAATGGATGGACTGGGTCTGCTCTTACAGAGACCTAGAATTATTGGCCATTCCCTATTACCTCAAGTCAAGGCTATTTCAAGAGATTTAGTCCTCCTTTTGACTTCTGCTATTGTATTGGAGTATGCTGACCCCTTAAATCCCCTCCTCTTCAAGTTTCTGCAAATAAAATCAACAAATGACAGGCCCCTTCACCCTAAAGCACCTTTTCCCCATGTTGATGGGGACAAGGGCCTCTTTCTGACAACCCTGGGCTTTGGTTGTGGGGGTCTGTGAGCAGCAGGCTTATCAAAATCTGAATCCCCCCCCCCCCCCATGTAAATGAGCATGCGATACATTTCATCCCTACCCATTCATCCAAAAAAGTGTAGATAGGTTTTTAGCAATTCCTTTATTTAAAAAAGTGTAAAAAAAATAAAAATGTACCCCGATGTAGATACATCGTTAATCACGGCGCCCACCACACCGCTGGACACAGAAAAAAAAAAGCTCTGCACTCATTGAGGGCTAACTGCTGAATGCCTACTCAGCCGGGTGTATATATATACACATTTGTAAGATTCTGGTACCTCTGGTACCCTTATTTTCTATTTTTTTTTGATATGCGTCCCACCTTTCTAATTAGGTGGTACGCATACACCTTTAAGACGGATGACGTCATCGCCGAGCGCCGCAGAGCGGCTATTTCAACCGCCGGCGTTCTCTCTCACGTTGTTCGTTCAACCTGCCTGTGTGTCCACATGCTTACAAGCTTGTCTTGCTACCGGAACCTCCAGCTATTCTCTTTTACTTGGAAACAGACCGGAACCTCGCTACTGATCCCTGTATCTCGCTACTGGATCACTCCCTCACTACTGGACCCTTCTACTACTAACCTTACTAGTGATAAGTACCCCACAGGGGAATCCTCCATAACCTTACTTACACTATCTACCTCTGCACATTAAGGACTGTTACTATCTATGCATACTAATTCTATCATCTGCACTGTTACATAGATTGCTAGCTCTTGAGTCTACTACCATCTATCCTTGCACTGGGTTAGTCTATCCTGTATTTGTCATCTGCTGTCCTTACCACCTGTTACCATACTCGATTACTAACCTATCTGCATTCTACCTAATACCATCTAATACTCTCCTGAACATTTCTATCAAGTGCTTACCATCTCTGTCACTGTTCACACCTGTCCCTTCAGCACATCATCTTCATACTATCATATACATCCTATCACTCCAGGAACATCTTATTGAGTGTGTATATCTGTATGCTGAAGCTGACAGGCCCACAGTGATGAGTCTGGAGAGGTGGATTTGATTATTCAACACATCTCTACATGACTACTGAGTGGAGATTCTGCAGCTGCAAATCCAGCCTACTACAAAAACGCAGGAGCGTTACAACAGTGCATTGCGAAAGTATTCGGCCCCCTTGAACTTTTCAACCTTTTGCCACATTTCAGGCTTCAAACATAAAGATATAAAACTGTAATTTTTTTTTTTTTTTTGAAGAATCAACAACAAGTGGGACACAATCATTAAGTGGAACGAAATTTATTGGATATTTCATACTTTTTTAACAAATAAAAACTGAAAAATTGGGTGTGCAAAATTATTCAGCCCCTTTACTTTCAGTGCAGCAAACTCTCTCCAGAAGTTCAGTGAGGATCTCTGAATGATCCAATGTTGACCTAAATGACTAATGATGATAAATAGAATCCACATGTGTGTAATCAAGTCTCCGTATAAATGCACCTGCACTGTGATAGTCTCAGAGGTCCGTTTAAAGCGCAGAGAGCATCATGAAGAACAAGGAACACACCAGGCAGATCCGAGATGCTGTTGTGGAGAAGTTTAAAGCCGGATTTGGATACAAGAAGATTTCCCAAGCTTTAAACATCCCAAGGAGCACTGTGCAAGCGATAATATTGAAATGAAAGGAGTATCAGACCACTGCAAATCTACAAAGACCTGGCCGTCCCTCTAAACTTTTAGCTCATACAAGGAGAAGACTGATCAGAGATGTAGCCAAGAGGCCCATGATCACTCTGGATGAACTGCAGAGATCTACAGCTGAGGTGGGAGACCCTGTCCATAGGACAACAATCAGTCGTATACTGCACAAATCTGGCCTTTATGGAAGAGTGGCAAGAAGAAAGCCATTTCTTAAAGATATCCATAAAAATTGTCGTTTAAAGTTTGCCACAAGCCACCTGGGAGACACACCAAACATGTGGAAGAAGGTGCTCTGGTCAGATGAAACCAAAATTTAACTTTTTGGCAACAATGCAAAACGTTATGTTTGGCGTAAAAGCAACACAGCTCATCACCCTGAACACACCATCCCCACTGTCAAACATGGTGGTGGCAGCATCATGGTTTGGGCCTGCTTTTCTTCAGAAGGGACAGGGAAGATGGTTAAAATTGATGGGAAGATGGATGGAGCCAAATACAGGACCATTCTGGAAGAAAACCTGATGGAGTCTGCAAAAGACCTGAGACTGGGATGGAGATTTGTCTTCCAACAAGACAATGATCCAAAACATAAAGCAAAATCTACAATGGAATGGTTCACAAATAAACATATCCAGGTGTTAGAATGGCCAAGTCAAAGTCCAAACCTGAATCCAATCGAGAATCTGAGGAAAGAACTGAAAACTGCTGTTCACAAACGCTCTCCATCCAACCTCACTGAGCTCGAGCTGTTTTGCAAGGAGGAATGAGCAAAAATTTCAGTCTCTCGATGTGCAAAACTGATAGAGACATACCCCAAGCGACTTACAGCTGTAATCGCAGCAAAAGGTGGCGTTACAAAGTATTAACTTAAGGGGGCAAAATAATTTTGCACGCCCAATTTTTCAGTTTTTTATTTGTTAAAAAAGTTTGAAATATCCAATAAATTTCGTTCCACTTCATGATTGTGTCCCACTTGTTGTTGATTCTTCAAAAAAAAATTACAGTTTTATATCTTTATGTTTGAAGCCTGAAATGTGGCAAAATGAAAGAGACCCCCTATTGGGACTATGACGGGTAATATTATTATCAGTTATTATTACCCGTCATAGTCCCAATAGGGGGTCTCTTTCCTCTTGTATGTTCACTACTCAGTAGAGGGATGAGGGTAATTTAACTCATTATTCTCCTTTTTTCAAAACCCAACCTCCACACCCATTTTTCGAAATGTGGCAAAAGATCGAAAAGTTCAAGGGGGCCGAATACTTTCGCAATGCACTGTATATATCCATGTCAGATGGAGACCTCAGATTGAAAGCTCCTTGAGGGCAAGGACTGATGAGAGTGTGCTGTATGCAAAGCACTGCAAAAATTGTTGGCGCTATATAAATTCCTATAGTAAATATGGCAAATAATAATAACTCAACCTCTGGAATCTTGTGATCTGATAATCGCTCAATGATAAATTTTAAATCACCCAGTTTTAACTGCTAAACTAATGTCTTAGTTGAAGGGCGCAATAATTTGCTGGTGGTATCACATGCTGTATTTGCTGCTGATTGGATTTAGTGGAAAAATCAGCCATGGAGGTATTTGAATGCAATCTCCTACAGTTCAACCTCCTGAGAAGGCGTGTTAGAAGGAGGAAAAGGGTGGTCATCATGGCTCCAAGACATTTTCCAGAGAGCACATTTCTGGATGACTTTACAGAGGCTAAAGCTGTGCAAAAGTTCCGTCTGACCAAGGAGCTCCTTCTCCTACTGTATGTCAGGCTGAGTTATGCAATTCCTGCCATGACCAAATTGCTTGCCGTGCTGCATTTTCTAGGAAAGGCCTCCTACCAGATGGTTGCCGGTGATGTTGTCGGAATGTCGCAGCCATAATTTTCCAGAATCCTAGGAAGAGTGCTATAGGGCTTTCGTTCAATAGCACTGACATACATCTACATGCCCTCATCGAACCAGGAGTGGGAATGAATTAAAGGAGGATTCTACAGCATGGCATCAATCCCAAATGTAATGGGTGCAATTCATTGTACCCATGTCCCCATATTCCCACCCAGTCACAAGGAGCACATCTACTGGAACAGAAAGGGCTATCATTCAATGAACATTCAGTTGGTTTATGCCCGAATGTTGATCCGCGATGTGGTGACTGGTTTCCTAGGATCAGTAAATGATGCCCATATACTTCAGCAGTCTCAACTGTATGAACATTTTAAGAAGGAAACATTTGATGGTGGCTGGCTACTTGGTAAGTCTATGAGTAATTGTGCAAGGACCCAGGACCCTGCATTAATTACATCAGGTAAACACCTTTTCTCATCAGCAGTATATAGCAGTCTTATGACTTCTATCAGTGTCCAGCCAAGCACTGGGTAAAGCTTGAAGGAGGAGTTTTCATTGTACTCTGACTGTCCTATGAGGCTACATAACCCCTGACCCTCTGTCTGGATAGATCACTTGCAGTCCCCCCCCCCCAAAAAAAAAAAAAAAAAAGCGCAATGCTTCAGTGTCATTTCCATGCTGTCTTCAAACATCTTAGTAATCTCTCACCACTGCAACATTTCCCATCATAGAACATTAGTCTTCAAACTAGTTCTTTGCTTTATTTTTACCAGCCCATTGGGGCACTCTTTCATCCACTGATACCAATGTTGGGGAATGATGGGGCACAATTACTCCCTAGGACAACATTGAGGGGGCACAATTCCTCTCCATGATACCCACAAAAGGGGCACTATTTCTGCCAAGCATACCCAGAAAAGGGGCACTATTCCTGTCAACGACACCCACAAAAAAGGGGCACTATTCCACCCCAGGATACCCACAAAAAGGGGCACTTTTCCACCAAAGGACATCCACAAAATGGGGCACTATTTCTGCCAAGCATACCCACAAAAAGGGGCACGATTTCTGCCAAGCATACCCACAAAAAGGGTATGACCCCAGATCTCACAATAAAGAGGACCTGTCATGCTTATTTCTATTACAAAGGATGTTTACATTCCTTGCAATTGGAATAAAAGTGATAAAGAAAAATGTAATGGGACAGTGTAAAAATAAAAAGTAAAATAAATAAGAAAAAAAATTTAAAGCTAACCGAACGCGCGCAGAGAAGCGAACGAAAACGCAAGTCGCGTCCACATATGTAAACTGTGTTCACACCACACATGTGAGATATCGCCGCGAGTGAGAGCAATAATTCTAGCACAAGACCTCCTCTGTAACTCTAAACAGGTAACTTGTAAAAATGTTTGAAGCGTTGCCTATGGAGATTTTTAAATACTGATGTTTATTGGCATTCCACAAGCGTGCACAATTTTAAAGCATGACATGTTGGGTATCTATTTACTCGGCATAACATCATCTTTCACATTATATTAAAAAAAACTGGGCTAACTTTACTGTTTTTTTTATTTTTAATTTAAAAAAGTGTATTTTTTTCAATAAAATTGTGATTGTAAGACCGCTGCGCAAATACAGTGTGACATAAATCTTCCGTTTGTTCTCTAGGGTCTCTGCTTAAAAACAAAATATATAATGTCTGGGAGTTCTAAGTAATTTTCTAGCAAAAATTGATTGGTAAACAACAAATGTCAGAAATAGGCCTGGTCCTTAAGTGGTTAACATAAATAAGAAATCTGTCATGTAACTTCTTGACAAAAGTGCTACAATGGAGAATGCCAAGCGTTGCAATCTCTCCAACTTAAAGCGGAGTTCCGGGCACAGATGTCATTTTTCAATAAGCATACCCCCAGGACAGTCAGGGCTAGCACATTCCACAATGGCTAGCCTCTGATCTGTCCCGGTTCGCACTTACCTTTTTAGAAGAAATACTTACTTATAAAATTTCTTCCACAGCGTTTCCATCTCTCTTGTGGGCAGCTGAAGCCGGCGCGGTCCTCTTCTGCATCTTCTTCCGCGTCTTCTTCTCCCAGAATGCGCCGCACCGGCCCCTCTCGTCACTTCCGGTGCGGCACCGCATTCCTAAACAGCTTCTGGGCATGCCCAGAAGCTGTTTAGCAGGGGAATGCGGCGTCGCCCGGAAATGACGTGCGGGGCCGGTGCCGTCGCATTGATTCCTGGGAGCTATGACGTTCAGCTCCCAGGAATCATCGCGAGGCAGGAAGTGACGGGGTGAGCCGCGGCTCCGAGGGAGGAAGTACCCTGAGGTGAGTATTTACGATCTACAATTACAAGATGAGTTTTAAAAAAAAAAAAACCTAACTATCCAATTCCTTTTCAGGTTATCCAGAACTAGCGGACGGGCACAAAAAAAAAACATCGATTTTGTGCCCGGAACTCCGCTTTAATTTTCTCAATAGCATTGGCCATTTTAATATTGTTATTGTGCATAACAATATTAAAACTGAATTGAATTGGCCAAAACATATTAGAAAAAAATAATAATAAATTGTAACAGCAAAAATAGAGTCAAGTGCTCCTTCAGCTTTGTCAATAATTACCCAGGCAGCGGGACTGAAGACTCTGCAGAAACCAGACAAGTTTCCAGTACAGAGCAGAATAAACTTCAATACTAAGCCATGCAAGGAATTAAAAAAAAAAAAAAAAAAAAAAGTGTTTAGCTCTGATAAATTTTAATGCATATGAAGACTGTTTCATTTTACGTATTGCATAAAAAAAAAAATATATATATATATATATATATATATATATATATATATATATATATATATATATATATATATATATATATATATGTATTTGATGGTTTAGGATTTTTAAAACATTAAAAGGGACAAATGAGAATTATAACATCACAGCATGTGTCTGTCTTTTGTAGGCAAAGTGAGAGGAGGTTTGTATGACACACAAAAACTGGCAGTGTAGTAGACACTTAAAACTAGCCTCAGGTCAGACCATCAAGGAAATTCCACAAAAATATTTTACACAGCCCCTAGACCGTTCAAGATTACACCACATTATGCAGTGCAAAACAAGATGGTAGACTGTGCTGGATATTATTAGCTAGGACAGCCTTTATCTGACTGTGGAATGGCCAGGTGAGGTGGGTGGACAGGTGATCTCCGTTTGCCTGCATTTTTCAGTTGCATCAATCCCAGGAATCAACAGGAAACAGACTGAGCTTGGATCCCCAAGCTGCAATTTAAGGAGACATATATTTGAAGTTGCAAATTTAAATGTCTCCATGCGCAGATTACTGCAGAACATTAACAAAAAATATAAACATACATGTGACAGCAGAAATACAGAATTACAGGTCAACTTAAAAAATATCTATAAAGTAAAATGTTATAATAAAAATCGCTGAACAGCTTTCAATGATAAAATAACAGTAAACATTTAAAAAAAAACTAAAGAAATTAAGCAAACATCTCTACCCTAATGATAGTAAAACAGTGTACAGTGCCAAACACCTCCTATACAAATAACTGCAACAGAGGAGAGACTAAACAAAGTCCATAAAAAGTCAGTGAGGCCAGGTGCTTAGGATCAGAGATGAATAAAGAAAAGTTCCAACACCATAAAGTTGAAATCCCCAATCCTGGAGGAACCACGTGCTCATATAAAGTAATTCCCTTACCGGAACATTTGACCCCCAATTAAGGAAGGTCAAACAGGCATCGATCACAGAAATCAAAGATAGAGCGGTATCCCCACAGATAACTGGCACCAGGTCCGTCACGATAATTTCATCAAAATTAATAGATCATCATATATTCATACTCCATCAGCTCCTTGCCATGATTGGTAAAGATGCCCCTCCAAAGACAAATGGAACTGAATGGTGAAGTACGTACGTTTTATTAAATAGAAAACAAAGTAGATAACTCACATGATGTTGCATGATACAAAGCATGTAATCATAATGGCCGCGGCTGGAGGCGTGTCTGCGTGTGGGCTGGCGTGACTGACGCGTTTCGTCGCAACATAGGACGTTGTCAAAGGCAAGCTGCAATTTAAGGAGACATATATTTGAAGTTGCAAATTTAAATGTCTCCATGCACAGATTACTGCAGAACATTAACTAAAAATGTAAACATCCATGTGACAACAGAAATACAGAATTACAGGTCAACTTTAAAAAGTAAAATGTTATAATAAAAATCGCTGAACAGCTTTCAATGATAAAATAACAGTTAACATTTAAAAAAAAAACTAAAAAAATTAAGCAAACATCTCTACCCTAATGATAGACTTTTAACCACAGAATTGCTCTTAATACTGTCACTGGAATAATGCTTCTGACAGAAGGGACGAGCCATCTTACACGGTTTTAAAAAAGCAATTTTTTGCTTCCGATACTCTGTCGTAGTGTTTTGAAAATCTTTTGGGAAAACATTAATACCATTGAGCTGTTATGTAAATCAAATTATTTTCAAGAATTTGTTTGTTTCTCCTGAGCTTGGTGGAAACGTTGGCTTTGTTGTTGATCAACAGATTGCATGGCTTCTCTCTGCAGTCTGCCCCCCCCCCCCCCCTTAAATGGACCTCTTTGGGGGCCTAGCAGGATTTACAGGGTAAAGCTGCATGGAAGGCTCGTATTAGAGCGGGGGGCATATAAAGTAAATCCTTCGCAGGAACATTCGGTAATAGGATATCCTCTCCAGTGGACAATTTACTGAAGACCACGACCCTGTCTTTTATAATCGAGGATCTTAGACACCTCATACTGATGCTGTCCATTAATTAGAAGGGGAGGTGGCGGCCAGACCACCCTGCAGTAGCGGCTGAAGATGGCGTTCTAGAGGAGGGAAGTGTGGAAAACCGGATGTACTCGAAGAGAGGCAGGTATCTGTAAACAATACGTTACCGGTCCAATTCGACAAAGTACTCTGTAGGGACCAATGAAACGAGGCCCCAATTTGGCCGATGGTTGTTTAAGTTGAAGATTTCTAGTAGATAGCTAGGACCTGTCTCCTACAGCGTACAGATGTAAGTAACGTCTTCATCTATTGGCATGAACTTTATATTTCGCAGAAGCTTCTGTACCAGGACACGGATCGTTTGAAGATGGTTGCGGCAGGGGAAAAGATTGAGGGTGCTAGCCCAACACTGCATAGAATGGAGTAGTATGCAGTGCACTGTGCCAACAAGAATTGAGGGCAAATGGTCTGCTAAAGGCAAAAGCTTAGACCAATTGGACTGTAGTGAGTTGGCATGATGACATAGATAGGGCCCTAGGGTCTGGTTCATACACTCTGTTTATCCATCAGTTTGTGGGTGGTGTGAAGTAGAGAGGGACACCGTAGTCCCTAAACCTTTGCAAAAGGATCTCCAAAATTGGGATACAAACTGGGAACCCTGGTGTGAGACTATGCTGATAGGTATCCCATGGAGTGCAGAGAGAATTGGAGCAGAAGGTAGTCCAGACAGTGGTAGAAAATGAGACATTATAAAAAAGTGATCCACTATGACCCATATACCATCAGATTTAGGAAGATCTGTAATAAAATCCATAGTAATATGGGTCCAGGGCTGCCGAGGTGTGCTTAGTGGCTATAGTAATCCAGGGGGTAATGTGCAAGGTACTTTATTGGCAGCACAAGTTGGACAGGCAGCTACATAGTCTATTGTATCCTTTTTCATTCCCGGCCACCAAACATGACGTTGCAAGGACTTGGACTTGAGGGTGATGGTAATGTCTGGATGCCCGGAAAGTACTCCATCATGCGCCCAGAGAAGTAATGCTTTCTTTAGTTCCCGAGCCACAAATAGACAGTCTGGGTTTACCTTCTTGCCTCGAAGTAAGCGGGTGTGAGCTCCTTGTAACTGTTGTAGTAAAGCAATTGAGGTGTCTTCTGTAATCTTGTGTAGGGGAAATAATGTACTGCTTAGTGGGCTGGACAAGTTCAGAGGATAAAAACTGACAGTAAAGAGCATCAGTTTCCTGTTCTTGTGTCCTGGAATATATGACAAAATAAAATTGAAACAGGAAACGTGAATTCAGACATTTGGCATTTGGCAGACTGAAGATACATTAAATTTTTGTGGTCCGTAAGAATCGTAAAAGGTTTTAGGGTCTTTTTCAAGAGATATTGCCACTCGGTCATTGCCAGTTTAATTGCCAGAAGCTCACGGCTGCCCACATCATAATTTATTTCCACAGCAGAAAATATTTTCGAAAAAAATGCGACGGGGGTGAATCTTGCCATATTTTGGTTGTCTTTGAGATAACACAGCCCCCGCTCCCACTTTAGAGATTTCTGCAATGAATGGTTACAAAAAAAAATTGGAAAATGAATACATAAAATATACAAATCATTCCAATACCAGTCTGCACCTTTTTTTACTTAAACACATTTCTTAACATATCTTTCTTTATTATGAATTGCGATTTTCTTCTTAATAGACCCCTTTATATCCTGGCAACGTTATCTAATATTTTCCTCAGTATGTGGGGCTATTCCAATTTCGTTAACAGTGTTAGTAAACTTCCGCCACTACTTTTGTTTCCATGCTGATTCTGTCTTCGACATTTTTGGGCCCATCAATTTGTCAAGACTGGGGCATGATGCTCGATGGTGGCTAGGTTTGCAGCATGCATGAATTTAACATTTTGTACACATCCCTCTGTTTTGAACAGTGGGAGGAATAGGAGGACTTCCTTTCCTCACAAGGCCCTCTTTATGCAGATATCATGCCTGCAGGGACACAAAACACACAGGAGGAAGAGAAAGAGGAGGAGGAGGATTGTGGCAGCATGGATGTA
Organism: Pelophylax lessonae; assembly: GCF_965119305.1. Taxonomy (NCBI): domain Eukaryota; kingdom Metazoa; phylum Chordata; class Amphibia; order Anura; family Ranidae; genus Pelophylax; species Pelophylax lessonae. Next base: position 499,341,869 of record NC_138772.1, on the reverse strand, counting down.
GAGGATAGCATACAGCAGTCTTCAAGGGATGGTTTTGATTCCCCAGAAACCCCAGGAGTTGTAAGTGGTTGGGGAGAGGTTGCTCCTGACAATATCATCCTTAGTGACCCAGAGGAATCAGAAACTCATGCCTCCTCAAACTTACGTTGCATGGGCTCCCTGGTTCTGCAAAGCCTGCGAAAGGACCCCAAGGAGTGGGCTGGTGACAGGTACTCGGGTACTCTGTTGACAGGTACTTGGGTACCCTGATGGGCTGGTGACAGGTACTCGGTTACTCTGATGACAGGTACTTCGAGTACCTGTCATTAGAGTACCTAAGTACCTGTCATCGGAGTACCCGAGTACCTGTCATCAGAGTACCCGTTATCAGAGTACCCCAGTACCTGTCATCAGAGTACCCCAGTACCTGTCACCAGCCCAGCAGAGTACCCGAGTACCTGTCACGCGCCCATCAGAGTACCCGAGTACCTCTCTGTATCCCACCAGAGTACCCGAGAACATGTCATCGGCGTACGCAAGTACCTGTCACCAGCCCATCAGAATACCCAAGTACTTGTTATCAGAGTACCTGTCACCAGCCCATCAGAGTACCCAAGTACCTGTCTCATGCCCTTCAGAGTACCTATCTGCAGCCCATCAGAATACCTGAGTACATGTCTCCAGCCCATCAGGGTATCTGATTACCTATCAGCAGCCCAATAGAGTACCTGAGTACCTGTCTTCTGCCCATCAGAAGACCCGAATACCTCTCTGCAGCCCATCATAGTACCCAGGTACCTATCTGTAGCCCATCAGAGTACCCAAGTACCTGTCTCCAGCCCAGAGTCCCAGAGTACTTGTCCCCAGCCCAGAGTGCCCGAGTACCTATTTGCAGCTTATCAGATTACCCGAGTACCTCTCTCTAGTCCATCAGAATTCCCAAGTACCTCTGTGAAGCTCATCAGAGTACCCGAGTACCTATCTGATGCTGATCAGTGTACCTGAGTACCTGTCTGCAGCCCATCAGAGTACCTGAGGACCTATCTGCAGCCCATGCCTCCTAGATTATGTGTTGGGGTGTTTTCTTTCCAAAATGGGATCATTTATGGGGGTTTCCATTGTCCTGGTGCTCCAGGGCCTTCAAAAGTGTGATTTGTTGTAATGAAATTATATGTGTAATTTATGCTCCTAGAACACCTGACGGTGCTCCTTGAATGTTGGGTCTCTGTATGTGGCCAGGCTGTGACACAGTCTCACTTATGTGGTATCACCATACTCAGGAGGAGTAGTATAATGTATTTTGGAGTGTCATTTTTGCTATGTACATGCTCTGTGTTAGAAAGATCTTATAAATTGACAACTTTGTGTACAAAAAAATGCGTTTTCATTTTCTTTCCAAATTTTCCAAAAACTTGTGGAAAAAAATGACATGTTCAAAAGACTCATTGTGCCTCATAGAATATACATTGGGGTGTTTGCAATCCAAAATGGGGTAATTTTGTGGGTAATTCTATTGTCCCAGTGCTCCAGGGCCTTCAAAAGTGTGATAGGAAATTATATGTGTAATTTTATGCTCCTAGAATGCCGGACGGTGCTCCTTGCATGTTGGGCCTCTGTATGTGGCCAGGCTGTGTAAAAGTCTCACACATGTGGTATTTCCATACTCAGAAGGAGTAGCAGAATGTATTTTGGGGTGCAATTGCAAGTATGTATATACTGTGTGTGAGAAATAACTTGTTATTATGACAATTTTGTGTAAAAAAAAAATGATTTCTTCATTTTCCCAAGAATTGTGGGGAAAAATTACAACTTCAAAAAACTCACCATGCCTCTTACTAAATACCCTGGAGTGTCTACTTTCCAAAAAGGGGTCATTTGGGGGGTATTTGTACTGTCCTGACATTTCAGGGCCTCAAGAATTTAGATAGGCCGTCGGTACATCAGGTGTGATTAGGTGTGATCAATTTTCAATGATTGGCACCATAGCTTGTAGACTCTATAACTTTCACACAGACTAAAGCCCCGTACACACGATCAGATTATTGAACGATCTGTCGTCCGTTTTTTGTGGCATGCTAGTCTGATGTGGAAAGTGAAGAGGTTATTTTCATACGAATTTTCCCATATGACAGAATTCTACTTCAGAAGTGATGTCATGTGTTGGATTGCTTTGTATGTGTTCTTTCTCTCTGAGCATGCCTAGTCTTGCTCTTAAGATTTTTTTCTGTCGAAATCTGTACTAATGAGAGACGAAAATCGGACGTTGTATTATGGACAACAAAAATTATATAGCCTGCACATCAGGATTTTGTCAGCTGAAAAGTCGGAGTCGGCTGTCGAAAGCATCATACTAACAATCCGAAAATCGGCAGATCGGTCGTCTGACTAATTTTCCCTACAGATTTTCTTATCGTGTGTACGGGCCTTTAATAATAACCACTAATTTGGGTTTTACCAAGAATATGTAGTAGTATAAATTTTGGCCCAAATTTATGAAAAAAAAGGACTTATTTGCAAAATGTTATAATAGAAACTAAAACAAAATGTTTTTTTTTTCAAAATGTTCGCTCTTTTTTCACTTATATCGCAAACAATAAAAAAAACCCAGTAAGGATTAAATAATACCAAAAGAAAGCTCTATTTGTGTGGAAAAAATGATAAAAAATTTGATTGGGTACAGTGATACATGACTGAGTAATTATCATTCAAAGTGTGAGAGCGCCGAAAGCTGAAAATTGGTTTGGGCAGGAAGTGGGTGTAACTGCTCTGTATGGAAGTGGTTAATTAATTGTACAATAAAATTTACTTTTTAAATTTATGATTGTGTATAGAGAATCATTCTGGGACGAGGTTTCAGCACTTGTAAAGTCCCAACTCTTTTTCTACTTTTGTATGTCTATATTTTGGGGATGTGGTGCTGACTTTTTTCAACTGAGCTCATGTCTTTGTTGACATAAGGGGTGCTGTAATAGTAAAAAGGGTGTCCCCCACTAACAGACAGTGACACCTCTTGAAACTCTGGGGAGCTGTCTGTCTAAACTCTTGGCCTATACCAAAGGAGGAATAGTTTTTGGCAACTCCCTGTAGACTGGGAGAAAAACCTAGTGGGTGCCAAAGACTACAATAATATTGATTCTATGTGTGTGCAAAATACAAATCTAATGTTCTGTGATACAGGGTGACAACACAGGAGAACAATTGGGAGACAGAAACAGAGTGTTGTCACTCTTAAACAGGAAGTACCTGATCAAGGACTTTAATGGCAGGATTACCAAGTATTCTTTTCTGATTGTTTAGATGTAAAAATGTTGAAACTTAAAAGAGCGTAATAAAGGTTATGTGAGGTTTGAGTTTGAGTCACTGGTTTGGATTTACTTTGAACAAGATGGAGCTTGTTAAAAAAGAAATTAATAATGTTTAAAGATTGATCATGTCTCCACAGAGGTTATGAGTTGGAAACAAATAACTGACCAGTTGCTATGGCAAATGCAACTTTTCCTTCACACTGTCTTCTCAAAATAAATAACAGAATTATTTACAGGTTGGATTTATAGAATTAAAGTGAAATGATGAGCAAAATAAAAAAAACGCATACTGTATGTGGTATGTTTTGATATGTTGTAGCCTGACATTTGTTTTTCTTAGCCCCCCCCCCCCCAAATTGTAGATGTGAACAGCTTTGAGCCTTTTGTTATGTTCAGCAAATGGGGGCAGATAAGCAGATCTAGATCTTTTGTTGTGATATCTAGTTCACCGATTGTGGCTTTGAAGGTGGATTTCCAGACTCTGTAGTTTTTAGGTTTGACCAGGACTGGTGCTATCTATAGGCAAGGTAGGCAACAGCCTAGAGCGCACATCAGTCGGGGCACTCAGTGGCATCGCTATGGGTGTGCAGGCATAGTTCCGAACCGCCATTTCAGCACTTGACACGGGCACCGGCAGAGATTTTTTTCACCTGGCGTTGCACACTTCTCCCTGTCGGCGCTGGCGACTCCCTCCCCCCTGCCCCGGGCAACCATGGAGATTCAGGTAGCAGCAGATTCAGGAAGCAGGACAGCACCCAGCTCCAGGAGGTGACGGGGAGAAAGAGCAGTGAGGGAGAAGAGCTTAGAAAACCTCCCAGGACCAATAGACAGGCTGAACAGGGCCAGAGAACAAGGACGGACAGGAGGTGCAGGCAGCCAGGGACAGCTGCATCTGCCTAGAAAACAGATCCTCTGGAAGGAGCAGCTCCGTGACCTCCTGTCCCCACCCAGCTGCAAGAACGAGTCCTGCCCACTGCTGGTGTGGAAGGTTCTGTACTGTGTCACACACACCTTCCCACAGACAGGAACTGCAGACAAGGCTAGGGGTCTTTCTCACTTCACTTTCTTCCTCTCACTCCTCCTCCCTGAAACCCTGCACTCAGTCAGTAGCGCACCCCGCAACCTTGTAATGAGTACGTAGTGCACCCCCCAAACCTGCACTCAGTATATAAATGCACCCTGCACTCAGTATGTAGAGCACCCCGCAACCCTGCACTCTTTATGTAGTAAAAGAATGTAGTAAAAAAATGCAGACCCCTACATTCTGTTCATTAACACTCCTGACCCCTGCATTCTGTGCATTACACACTCCTGACCCCTGCATTCTGTGCATTACACACTCCTGACCCCTGCATTCTGTGCATTACACACTCCTGACCCCTGCCACCTCCACTGTATACATGGGGAGGGCAAAGGAGGAAGAGTCAGGGGTGGGAGCCAAAGGGGGCGGCAAATTGAGGTTTCACCTAGGGTGTCAATAATCCTTGCACCAACCCTGGGTTTGTGATCATACTTAGCAGAACCTTTCACATCATTGTGTACACCTGGAAGTGAAGACGTTGGTTATTATACTGTGCTGCCCATCTGAAATCTCCTTAAGGGGGCATCAAAATGTTATGTGTTTTTCACTTTGGTGCACCAGATGATAGTGCACTGTCCCAAGTGAGTGTATACCTATTAATTTTAAACAGTAAGCATGATGATATTTTTTTCTCCTTGAGCTACAAATTGGAGTCTTCTACTGGTAGGAGGAGGATGGTCCCAGCTGGATTGAGGATCTTGCGGAGAACAGACACTGTGATAAGTCCTAACACCCATGAGAAGTTATAAACCCTTTAGGCCTCATGCACACTGGGCATTATAAAAATGCCAGAGCATCAGCTCTAGAAAGCTGTATCTGTAGAATGAGTTTTACAGCGTTTTTGCAAGTGTTTCTCAGCGTTTTTTAGCTTTTTTTAGCAAAACTATACTCCCACAAAAGCTTATGGCTCAAAAAGCTGATAAATGCAGAATAGCTAAGTTGTTCAGCGTTTTTCAGTGATTTTAAGCTTTTATCAGCGTTAGAGCCTTTTTACAGCTTAAAAACTCCTCTTAAAACCCTAGTTCTGGGGGTTTTTTTCTAGCCAGAAAACGCTTCTGCCAAAATACACTGATAACAGCCTATGTGTGCATGGACACATAAAATAACCAGTTGAGGAGTTTACTGGCTGCAAAAAAAAAAAAATGCCTGAAGCCAAAAAGAGCAGCTGTAAAAATGTCCAGTGGGCATGAGGCCCTAGTCCTCATGCCCACAGGATGTTAGAAAAAAAATTAGCTGCATAGCCAGTCCTGACGCCAGGAAAAAGTGTTAAAAAGGCGCTTTTAGCAGCATTTTGCATTGGCGTTAATGCGTGTTTAGCCATGTTAGCGTTTAGCAGCGTTTTTTTAAAAGAGCACATCCTTCTATTTTACACTCCCAAATTTCCCACAATGCTAAATAAAATATGCTAAACAGTATGTATTGGTGCCATGTTGGTTGGAGAGAGAGAGGAGAGAGAGCATGGATCCCGTCGTCCAGTAAACTGATGAGGCCACCCTGCTGATTGTCTTATGGAAACAGTTGGAGGAGGACAGAAGCAGCAGCCGTCGTAGTTTCTGGACGCATCCTATTGTATCCCAGTGTCTCTCTTTGGGATACTTTACCAACTTGTATGCCCAACTTTGCATGCATCCTGCCAATATTCTGAACTTCACGCGGATGACTGTTCCTGCCTTTGATGACATACTGGAGAGGCTCACGCCAAGGCTGGCAAGGATTGACACTTTGATACGTACCAGTGTGCCACCGGGAGAACGGCTGCTTGTGACACTTAGGTAAGTGACATGTTTTTTTATCAGGAAAAATGTACATATATATATCTATCTATATATATATATATATATATTTTTTTTTTTTTTTTTTTTTACTACCTTGGGTAAAATTAGCAAGAACATTTGGATTGAGGGAAGCCAAATTTCCTGACCTTTGACCTTCAAGGGAAAACCCTAACCTTGCCCAAAACCCCTAACTCTAACCCCAAGCCCTAATCCCCACCCTTAAATCCTAACCCTAACCTAGTTGCCCGAGCATCTGAACGGGGGCCCATAGCAGCCAGATTCCAGCTTTCCACCTGTTGCGGGTACAGCATTGAGCCACAACAGTGGACAAAATAAAGTAAAGATATAAAAAATATTTTTATTTATTAATTTTAATTTGGTTTAATTTTTCTCCTTTTTTAAATATATTTTTTTATTTTTTACTATATTTTTAATGGTGATCATTTTTAATTTGTATGATTTTTTAAATTATTTTTTTGGAATTTTTATGTTTTTTTAGGTTTCTTGCAACAGAACAAACCTTTGTGTCCTTGCATCACTACTTTCTTCTTGGTGACTCCACGGTGGAGAGTTGAAGGAAGTGCTAATGGAGGAGCCCACGGAAGACCAAAGGGAAGCTGTTGCAGACGAGTTTTTGGAGAAAACACTGTTCCCCAATTGCATAGGTGCCCTTGATGGCAAAACATCAGTGTAAAGAAGCCTCCGCACACAGGATCATTGTACTTTAATAACAATATGGTTTTTTTTTCGGTGCCTCCTGGCATTGGCTGATGCCCACCTACGATGGTTTGGCTGAAAATTGAATTGGTTAAGCCTATACAGTGGCTATGGTCTCAGTTAAGAAAAAAAAAATCTTCAACTATTGGCTCAGCGTGCACGTGGCATTGTTGAATGTGCCTTTGGCAGCTGCACTGAAAAATGGAGAGTACTGCTGTCTTGTATGCAGCTCAACATGGAGAATACCATCAAAGTGGTACTGGCATGCTGTGTCCTTCACAACTTTCTGCGGGACAAGGAGAGAGGCACTGAATTGGAGCCCCGTAACCAAAGTCAGCGAGTGCAATTTATGGATTTACGGTCATCACCATGGGTCATGACCATATCACCAGATGGAGAAGTGTCATGTCAGGATCAATACTGTACGTGTGATTTATTTTTGGATAGGCTCTGCTTTCTGTCTTGTTCAAAAATCTTTTTTCTTTGAATATATATTTTTTACATTTATGTCTGGTCTTTGGATTTCTCTTGTTCCTCTCTTGCTTCTTTGTCCTTTTCCTCTGCAGGAGGCAAGCGTATGCCGGTACCTTTTGGACTGTGCACACGTTTACCCCACGCAGAGGAAAATGTGCCCTTTTTACTTTCTTACTTCTGTGTGAGATAATGCACATTACACCTAGAGATAAACCCACACGGAAGTAAGATTTAACTAGTGCTGTAGTGCATTATACCCAAAAAAAAATACAACACGACAACATATAATTGTAATCATTTTATTTTCAAAAGACAGATTTAGAATAGGGAGATTAAAAATAAAGCTGGTGCTATGTGGTGGATGAATCATCCCCTTTGTTTTCAGGAGGGGATTGGGGACGGGGGACAGAGGCTTCAAGGAGTGAGTGGATAGGTAGGCATGCATCAAAAAATCAGGGTGTAATTGGGGTCCGTGCAATGAGGGAGGTGTAGGATTGGGATAGAAATGGGAAAGAGCTGGATGGTGAGAAGCAGGAGGAAAGTCACGCGAGGAGTTGGGTTAGTAAAAGGAGGTCTGGGACTGGGTAGGTGGGGGTTGGCTTTGAGGAGGGGGCTAATGTTGAGAGGGGGGTTCTATTACTGCTGATGTCCCAGAAGGGCATTGGGGGATCCTGAAAAGCACTGTATGGATTGCTTGGCCCACCACTTAATTTTGCATGCCTATATTGCATTAAAATAGCATAAATGCAATCCATACAATGCTTCTCATTGTCTCCCCCAATGTCCTCCAGGATATGGTATACAGTGCGGCAGAAGCAGGTGCATGGGTTGCCTGGATCCAAGAAGGCAGCAGCACTTCGTGCAGCAGCCCTATTACACTGTCTTTGATTTCAATACTGAAACCACCCCCCACTGATTGTTTTCATGTTCTTGGCTGATTGAAAGACAGACAGAGAGATAGACAGACAGACAGACAGTGAGATAGACAGACAGACAGATGGATTTAACAGACCGACAGTTACCTGACATGTAGAATCATCTGTTGCCACACTTGCCTGATGGGGGGATGCAAGGCTAGTGCTGCCCATGGCATTGGATGGGGATTCCCCTGCCAGCTCTTGTTCCACTGCCTCCTCCAAAGCCTCCCTTTCATCCTCGATGTTGGATGTTGTCCTGAAGAGAGGAAAATAGAAGATTAAGCCATAAAAAAAATTAGCTAAACAATATCCCTGTCTAAAAACGTAGAAAAGAAAGGGAAAAAAGGCTGCAGAAAAAAAAAGGAATAAAAATATATTTTTTCATAAAAAAGCAGCAATTAAATAAACAATGGCTGCCAAGGTCTTTCAGACAGAGCTAATATCAGCGGTGGAGGCCCATGCAGAGCTATGGGATATTTCTCATGGCCTGTATAATGAAAGGTTACACAAAAGCGAAGTTATGGATGGACATCAGTTCAGCGCTGACATTCAACCGGGAGCGTTAGAGCAATGGACAAAGCAAAAAATATAGAAAAAAATAAATAAATATATATACTTACTCTCTAGTATTGTCTATCATTGATTGGCGGAGGAAAGCCAAATGATTCCAAGTAGATATGAGGCTTCTTTTGAGGAGCTGGTGCTCCACTTCTCATTGTCTCCTCTGTCAAATCCCTCCTCAGGCAATTGCGAAACGACTTTCACCATTGCTGAAAAATTGTGCCTACAAAAAGAAAAGTGGAAAATAAGTGTTATTATGCATTCTTAATTAACTAACATAGCTTGCTTTCAATAAAAATAGACTTACTGCTCTCCCTTTTCGCTGCTTTGCTCAAGCGTTCCCAGTCTGGTGCTGAGCTGATGTCCATCCATAATTTGGTTTTCCATATTCTGTTGTTACAGAGAGCCTGTGATACATCCCACAGCTCTGCATGGGCCTCCACTGTTGATATGAGTTCAGACTGAGAAATCTCAGAGGCCATCTTCCCTCTCCTCTTCCTCTCCCCACACAACCACATGGCTTGAGCAAAGGATTCTTGGGTAATGTACAGACAGGAATTTCCTGGTTTTGCTGATATTACAGTAACCAATCACATAACTACAGCTTAGCGCTTGACGTAGCTAAACGCGGCTTAACGTTCTATGCAGCGTTAAGCCACGTCAGGCGTTTTTTTATAGCTGTAATGCCGGTCTTCAGAATGCGCTGGCCCTGGGTTTTTTGCTGCTTGAAAACACCTTTGCTACTTACACTACAGCTCCTAAAAGCCTGTGTGTGCATGGACACATAGAATAACATAGATAGGCATTTTTAAGCTGTAAAAAAGCTGCCCCATGCTCTCTCCTCCTTGGCTCGCTGGCTGTAATTGACCGCTCCCAGTGCTGTCTCATCCAATGAGGATGGAGAGTCCCTGGATAGCCAAAGCTTTTGTTAACATCGCTGAATCAGAGGGAGCTAAGGTAAGGATTGGGAGGGGCATGGGGGGCTGCTGCACACAGAAGGTTTTTACCTTAATGCATAGAATGCATGAAGGTAAAAAAAAACCTTCATCCTTTAGAACCACTTTAAACTTTTCATTGTCAAAGTGGCCATTTATTCAGTACTTACGTATGTGACAACTAATAGCAAAGCTGACTGCTACCTGCTAAACTCAATATTATACCAGAACACCAGGCTCGTGACCAACTGAGGGCAGTGGGCAAGTCTGCCGAATTAATAAACCAAAGGGGCATTGTTTATGTTTTAAGGAACCATAGAGCAATCAAGACAAGTCCTGACTAACCTTTTAGGGTCCTTTCCAGAGAAGTTCACAAAGTGGGTCATGCCAAGATGAAGTTTCAGGAAGCACCACTGGTAGGTTTGCTTGAACCACTGGATTTCTAAAAAGCAGAAAGTCCTCACCGGAATCATTTATGGAGTGCATGGAATTTGGCTGACCTTAACGTCCAAGCCATAGAGTCCACCACAGTGATGACAGCTGTAACTGGGGGAAGATCTTTAAAATAACAGACAACTTGAGAAACAAGACCAGTGAACAAGGCAGCTTATATATAGGCAGACAGAAAGGTCATCAATGTACCAAGTAGCAGGTAGAGTTTGGCAACGGTAATATTAGAGCACAAAGTCTCAAAACAAAATTGTACGGCAGGATTCAGCAACAAACCAAACACCAAAGACAAATAAGACCAAGTAACAGTTTCTAGTCTTAAATGAGTACTAGACGCTGACTGATACTATCAGGTTCACAAGAGCTGATGCATACTCATGCAAATGCTGTCAGTTTCTGGACTTGGGGCAGGAGCTGGCACATGGGTTATGTGAGTAATGGTTCAGGATCCAAGGTGTCCCCCTTAACATTCTGCTTGCTGAGATGTTTATTCGAAGAAATGTTCAGTCATTTGACCTCTGCTGATTGGCTGCTGCAGTAGGCAGAAAATTAGCTTTTTTTGTTTCAATCTTTTTTTATTAGGATTTCAAATAGTAATAGGACATTCTAAGTAAACAAAGTCAAGAACAAACTAGAACTGTCAGCATAGTCAATGCATGAACAGTGGCCACCATAACATATGTGGAGAATGAGGGGGTCCACGCATGGACCCATAAAAAGTCCATAATCAGGTATGAGTGCCAACATCAGAGTGCTCAACCATGAATAGAAGCATATGAAGCTATATTTCTATAAAAGGTTAGACCAAAAAAGGGGCCATATTTCAGGTCAACATTGTAGGCCCGGTGAATAGGTCAAGCAGGACTATCCCTACCCACCCATCTGACTAAGCAAGTGAAAACTGTAATAATATAAGGAAAAAGTTTATAGCTATTGCTATCAAGAATGGACTTTCTCGGCACAGCAATCAACACTAGTATTGTAAAAATATAATTTTATTGAAAAAATACATTAAAAGAGGAAAAAATTGTACATATAACAAGAATAAATACAAAAAACATATAGTAGGTATAAATTCAATAAAAGATCATAGCCACAGATATATGATACCGTAAGTGACCCTCAATCACCGGTGCATTACAATGGTGATTTTACATACACCTGATACCTAATCCAAGGTTGTGGTAGACACGGGTGTATGTCCGGTGTTGGAGGGATTCACTGTCATACACATAACCTCTACATGTTTCACGTATACATTAACGCTTCTTCAGGAGGATGTGATAGAGAAAAATCTTTTAATTGTGTAAGATCAATATCTGGTGTATGAGTTCCAATGAAAAGACCATTACGGTATATGCTAGAAACTTGTTTAATCGTTAAAAATGAAAGTGCTGAAGAGGGTAGGTCACCAAAGCTAAATATGTTTTTTTGTTAGGGACCACTCAGGTATAAAAGAGGTAGTCAATTTATATCGACAAAGCGGCGAACAATGATGGTGTGTGGTATACACCTATCCTGTTCTGTAGCTAGGTGATATAGTCAATCCTGCACTGCTCAAAATATTAGATAGTGTCTGGCCGTAAAGTATGTGTCAATCATTTCATGGAGAACGCTGCCCGACTGCCGAGGAACACATCCGTCTCTCTGCTTTATTGCTACATACAAGTGTCGCGGCTGCAACATTTTGCGCCGTGAACATTTCTATGGTGAAACAGCATTCTCCATGAAACGATTGACACATACTTTACGGCCAGACACTATCTAATATTTTGAGCAGTGCGGGATTGACTATATCACCTAGCTACAGAACAGGATAGGTGTATACCACACACCATCGCCGCTTTGTCGATATAAATTGACTACCTCTTTTATACCTGAGTGGTCCCTCACTAAAAAAGCATATTTAGCTTTGGTGACCTACCCTCTTCAGCACTTTCATTTTTAACGATTAAACAAGTTTCTAGCATATACCGTAATGGTCTTTTCATTGGAACTCATACACCAGATATTGATCTTACACAATTTCTCTATCACATCCTCCTGAAGAAGCGTTAATGTATACGTGAAACATGTAGAGGTTATGTGTATGACAGTGAATCCTTCCAACACCGGACATACACCCGTGTCTACCACAACCTTGGATTAGGTATCAGGTGTATGTAAAATCACCATTGTAATCCACCGGTGATTGAGGGTCACTTACGGTATCATATATCTGTGGCTATGATCTTTTATTGAATTTATACCTACTATATGTTTTTTGTATTTATTCTTGTTATATGTACAATTTTTTCCTCTTTTAATGTATTTTTTCAATAAAATTATATTTTTATAATACTAGTGTTGATTGCTGTGCCGAGAAAGTCCATTCTTGATAGCAATAGCTATAAACTTTTTTCTCTATAATTGAATTAATTCGGACGAGGCACATATACCAACGAGTGTCCACATAGGCCATCTTGTGGAGACACTCTCCCATTAGAATTGTAATAATATAAGATTTAACTTTAACAAATATAGTAAACACTATGGCACCAAGCCATTGACTTATTTAGCTATAAGGTGAACATCAAGAATCTAAATAGCTCTTTCATAAATCAGAGGAGATGATGGGGAGGCCCCCTAGTAATGATACCATAGAAGAGATAATCATATAGACCTTTCATTGCTGGGTCCTTTGCAATAGCTTCCTGTTTAAGGTTTAACAAGTTCACATGCTGTATACGTAAAATGTATTAATAACCTTTTAAATTATTTAGATGATGCTGAAAGAAAGTTCAATCATTCATTGGGGGACCCGTTAATGATCTGTAGCCATGAAGATTACATCCTATTAAGAATTTATGAGGTCCGGTGATGAAAATCTCAGAAGTTTTGTCCGTTGGATTAATGCACGGGGTTGATTTGCTATTCTGTGTCAACAACAGAGCATTTCATGACAGTGTCAGGGAACTAAATGGTAAGAGATATCCTGTATCTTTACTTTGATGTCACAAAACTAAAAACATCGTTCTCTATGATGTTTCTCGAGCCCTTTGTAATAAGTAAGCACTTTCATTTTTTTAAAACAATCATATAAAACTCGTAGCTCAAATGATAGTCAAAGCAACATTGAGTCAAAGATGAAATACTTGAATTTTAACTGATTTGTCCAAGGTTTCCTACCTATCACTAAACTAAAAAGTGTCCGCAACAGAAAACTACCCCTTAACCCTTTTCTTTATCAGTTAGCACCTAACCCAAGCCACTTTGGGCTCAATTCACCAAAGGATATTGCATGTGATATTTGGATCTTATATCTAAATATTGCATGCGATATGAAAAAATGTAAATTTATTATACAGTAATACAGTTTATACGGTATTTACTGCACAAATAGAAATGCTTGGTAAATCCTGCATGAACCTGTTTAAAAGTAATTTCACAAAAAAAGTAAATAAATACATTCATTATGTAGGGGAACAGTCTAGCCACACACTATTTGATGAGTATTTGCAGTTACTAGCTCATTGTTAAAGAGCCAGGACCCGTCACATAATAACCAGTGACTCATCTGCTGCCAGTGGTGAAACCCCCAATCCACACTAGGCTCTATGAGTCTGGTATGGATTTTGGGGGTTACCTGATGCCAAAAAATGTAAAAAAAATGGCTTAAGGTCCTCCCTGACATCCATACCAGACTCTTATCTGAACATGTAGACCGGCAGTCCAGGAAAGGGGAGAACAAACATGCTGAACCATTATGAACCATACTAGGCCTCATTCCCTCAACATAGGGGGTTGCTTTGAAGAGAACAAGGGCCTCTTCCCCACAACCCTGGTGGGGTTGCAGGGGGGAACACTCCAGAATATGGAAACCTTCTTTAACAAGGGAGACCTCCAGATCCCAGCCCCCTATGTGAATGAATAATAGGTACATAGTACTCCTACTCATTCACCAAAAAAAAAAAATAGAATGCGCCCTAGAAAAAAACACACCAAAACTTTTGATAACACCATTATTTAATAAAATATTTTTAAAAATGTCCCCCAATGTACATCCATCATCAGTCACAATGAACATTGCCTGCCGTCATAACCGCTCCACCACTCTTAGATCCCATCAACTGACATGCCACTTCCCCCACCACTGAAATAAACTAAGGGGGGGAGTTACCCGGTGACATCAATGACCATACATAGACATGTTGAGGGCATGTGGCCTGGTATGGTTTAGGAGAAGGGGGCCGTTAGCATCCCCCTCACCCCATTCTTGGCTGGCAGGCTGCATGATCAGAAGAGGGTCTGGTATGGATTTTGGTGGGGGACCTCAAATCATTTTTTTCTTTGATGTGATGTCATCGTCCCCCCTTCCATAATCCATACTAGACTCAAAAGGCCTGGTATGGATTGGGGATTAACTGCGTGACTTTTTTATTTTTTTTTAATTTCTTACTGTCGGCTCTTTTGTTTACATTCTGCTATGAGTGGGGAATTCCTCGCTGACAGCAGGAATGAGTCATGGTTGTTAGGACACTGGTGGATGCTAACTTCTTAACAACCAGTATCCCTGAGCTGAAGTGTCACATTTAGCAGTGGTATGAATACCAGCTGCAGCAGGAGGTGGAAAATGTAAAAAACACATTAAATACCGCAAAATAAAAAATTTAAGGCATGCAATATTTACCATGCTTTTTTGGGGAATTGACTGACTTTGAAATAAATACCACATACATTATTTTCGCTCTAACACTCATGCAGTATTACACTTTTAGTGAACTGAGCCTTCTATCCTTAAAAACTAACATTTAAAGTAAACCTGCTGTGAAAATAAATCCACATCCAATCTCCCCCCCCCTTTTCACTACAAATTCCTATCACCTCACCCCACCTTTCTTCCCTCAGTGTCACAGCAACTGTTGACAGTACTTGCCTACTGATTATTTTCCCACCTTTTATTAGATTCCCCCCATCAGTTTAAAAGGGTGAGTTGACATAAAAAAGCAAAGCACTGCTCCTCCACCACGATGGCCACTGCCACAAAGACAAAGTGTAAGACACTTTGGAGACAAAGTGTAACAACAAGGCACGATAACTCAGTTCTGGAGACAAGATCAGCTGCAGGGAATTTACTGGCTCGATAGGTTGTAGGAAAGTAAATTGCTTGATTCCCCCATTAACACAGTGGTTTTCGGGGGAATCCTTCCCGCTGCGCTAATGTATTCCGACAGTGGGAGGTTTTCCCACCATCAGATGTCGACCAATAGCCTGCCCACAAATAAATCAAAATTTGGTTCTTGCTGAACTGGCCGAATTTCTACTGATCTATGGCTGGCTTTAGTCTTAACCTCCTCCTCAACTTTTCATTAATTAACTAGCTCTTAAAACCTAACCATGATCCCAAAAGTTAAAAAAAAAATCAGTAAACCCCTGTTCCTAATAAAAACTGTATGTCTAGGCAAACTTTTTCTTTTTTTCTTTTGTTTTTGGATGGTGAAGGGAAAGGGTAAATACCCTGTTAGGTTTTATTCCTGTTCTTGTCCTATAGATACCAACTGTCCCAGCACAGCCCTGCAAATACAGTATGTGCTCTATTCCAATGATATGCATCATATCTTGGGCTGCATCTCCAAATCACCGTATCACTTATTTGAAATACTGAGCATGAGGCGTAGTAACTCAAAAAAGGATTTTACTGAAGGGATCACGACTGCAATTAGGGATGGGACTTCAAAGAAAGTGGGTGTATTTTGCACATGATCTGGGCAGGACCGCCTTTAAAGTGGGCATAATATGTGTTGGTTGTGGGGGAGTGTGGCAGTGTCCCAGGGACTTGGATTAAAGATGTTGGTACTGTGGAGATACACCCTTTCTATTTGTACAGGTGGCCATTGTCACAGGGACAGAAAGTGATGGAAAACCCAAAACAGGTAATAAGGGGAAATCTTCCAATGGGGTCACGACTGTTCAGGAGGAGATTTTCCCTCACTTCATGAAGATTTCTATTCACTTCCTGGTACGTCTGTAGCAAGATTTTTCTGAACTCACTGCAGCCTTGCCCACACACATTGGAGCACTACACTGACATTTCTATCGCCGAACACATGCCCTATATCTCCTGTGGGGTGCCCCCAAGTTTCCAACGCAGGGATCACCAGCATCTGCAGCAGCTGGCATCTCTTCCAGCTGCAAGACAAAACCAGACAAAATTCCATGGATGCCCAGCAGAAAAAAACACAATGGATGCCCAGCACATAGCACAAGGGCAGCAAAGGCATCAAGTGTGTCCCCTCACCAGTATTTATCAATTACAAACAAAATGGCCCCTGCCCCCACCTATAAATGGCCTTCACAGCAAGGAGCACATGGATGGGCAAGACACAACCAGAACTTTGCTCTTCCATGTGCTCCTTGCTGTGAAGGCCATTTATAGGTGGGGGCAGGGGCCATTTTGTTTTTTATCTCTTCCAGCTGGCGGCCTGTCAGAATGATAGACTTCATAACCAAGGAAAGCTTACCCTAGGCACTGTAAGTTCAGGGAGGAAGAAGGGAACGATTTACTGAATGTAACAACCTGGGGTGAGGTGGTAACAAAGCTTTGTGTCCAGTTGTGCTGGGAGAGGAGATTGGAGGGGGAAGATGATTTGTACTGGGTGAAGTGATTGGGGGGAAATATGTGATGAGATGGGGGATTTTTATGTATGACGGGGGGTTCTGCTGAAAGGGAGGATTTGGGGAGGAAGATGTTTTGTGCTGAGAGAAGGAACTTTTTGTCAGGGGGAGGCATTGTGCTCAGTGAGCGGGGATTTTCTAAAGGTAGATTGTTGATGTTGGGAGGGCCTATTTTGGGTGGGAGGAAGAGAAGAGGATTTGTGCTGGGAAGGGGGGATGGGTTGGGATTTTTGCTGGGAGGGGGGAATTAGGGGGTATGATTTGTATTAGGAGATGCGAGAGGATTTCTGCTAGGAGGGGTGATTGGGGGGGGGATTTGCACTGGTATGTGAAATTGGAGGGGGGGTGAGGGTATTTTGTAGGGGGAAGGGAATTTGTGCTGGGAGAGGGATTTCCTGCATGGGAGATTTGTACTGGGAGGAGGAGCATTTTTTTATGGTGAGATATTACTTGCAGGGGTGGGGGGTTGCAAAATTATCACCCCCTAAATTCTCTCCCTGATCTTAATTTTGTAAAAATTACCTTCATACTGTTAGGAACCTGTCAGGAAGGCTCTGGCAGAGGATGAGTTAAAACTCACAGGCTATTCCGGCTCCACCCTTCTCATCAAGAAAGAGCACTATTTAAGCTGGATCAGCACACAGGTTCAGTGCTGTCTTGTCTTCAGCTCCTGCCGTTGTTCCTGAACCTGTGACCTGTTTACTGCTGATTTCCTGTTGACCTTTTGGCTTGTTCCTGACTCCGTTCGTCTGCTGCCCGTCCTGACCCCGTGTAACGCTCCGGCGTTTGTTTAGTGAACTGGATTTGCAGCTGCAGAATTTCCACTCAGTAGTCGTGTAGAGATGTGTTGAATCACCATATCCAACTCTCCAGACTCATCATTGTGGCCCAGCCTGCCTCAGCATGCAAATATACAGACACTCAGATAAGATGTTCCTGGAGTGATAGGTTGTATACGATAGTATAGAGGTGATGTGCTGAAAGGACAGGCGTGAGTCGTGATAGCAATGATAGGCACTCAATAGTAATGTTCAGGAGTGTTAGCAGATGGTGATAGATAGTATGCAGATAGGTTAGCAATCATGTACAAATAACAGGTGGTAGGGGACAGCAGATGAAGTGTACAGGAATTGCTAACTCAGTGCAAGGATGTAGATGGTAGTAGACTCAAGAGCTAGCAATCTATGTAACAGTGCAGATGATAGAAATAGTAATGCATAGATAGCAACAGTCTTTAGTATGCAAGAGTAGATAGTGTAAGTTGATAGGAAGGAATCCCCTGTGGGGTACTTATCACTAGTTGGTTTAGAGAGATGAGGGGTCCGGTAATGAGATAAGGATCAGGTAGCGAGATACAGGATCAGTAGCGAGATACAGGAAATAGCTGGAGGCTTCGGCAGCGTCAGACAAGGCTGTATAACAAACGGTTTGCACGAACACCTTGTGAGTAGGGTTGAGCGGACACCTAGATGTCCGTGTTCGACGGGTTCGGCCGAACTTTAAAAAAAAGTCCGGGTCCGTGTCCCGGACTTTTACCGAACTTTTCCCGGACACCGAACCCCATTAAAGTCAATGGGGACCCGAACTTTAAGGCACTAAAATGGCTCTAAAACACCAAAGGAAAGGGCTAGAGTGCTGCAAATGGCAGCAAAATGTAATTAAGAGCATGGCAAGTGCTCTGCAAACAAATGTGGATAGGGAAAAACAACAAAAAAAAAACAGAAAAATAAAACAATGTTCTTCATCTCTGAAGGACGAGGCCCATATGGAGTAGGAGGGAGGTTGAGGTGGTGGTGGATGTGGCGGTGACATAGGCGTGCGCACAGGGTGTGCCGGGTGTGCCTGGGCACACCTTAATCACCTAGGGCACATAGCATTGCCAGTGAGGAGATGGGAAAGATCTCCCTCGGACCTGCTCTGCTCTATTTTTTTTTGCCAGCAGGGAGAGTAATGCATCGGGGCCATGTACCTGTAGGCAAACACATGCATGTGTATTTCAACTTTGGGGTGCACACCTTAATGCAATAGGCTGCGCACACCTATGGGCGGTGTAGGTGGAAGCGGCGGTGGAGGAGGACCAGGGCCGGATTAAGAGCATCATGGGCTTGGTGCTGAGGATTTTGAAGGGCCTTAAGGGCCGTGCCTTGGCATGCACCCAGAGGAGGAAGGGTGCAGCCATGCATGCCTAATTCAACATGGGATGCTGTCTCTGAAGCCCATAAACACATCCATGCATCGGCAACTGTCCCTCCTTGTCTGGCCTTTGCGCTGTGTGGGGAGGTTCTGAGGGTGCTGCCTGGGGAAGCGAGCATAGAAGCCAGACTTCTGTGTTTACAAGTGACAGAAGAGCGGTAACAGTGAATATGGCCAACCCGGGGCCTATATAAAAGGTAGGGGCCTGGAGCTGCAGCTCCAATAGCCCCTACGTTAATCTGGCCCTGAGGAGGAGGACGAGGTAGCCAACACTGCTTCTTTTCACAAATTTTAAATGAGGGTACACCCCAAAAGAGTGAGAAAGAGCAAAAATGGAACAATGGGTGGGTAAGGTCGGTATCCATTGCTATTCTGCATAAGATACGGAAAAGTCCCGTGGGATCCATGCCTGGTTCATTTTAATGAACGTGAGCTTGTCCACATTGTCTCTGGACAGGCGGCTGCGCTTGTCTGTTATAACACCCCCAGCCGTGCTAAATACCCGTTCAGATAATACACTGGCTGCAGGGCACGCCAGCACCTCCAAGGCGTAAAGGGCAAGCTCAGGCCATGTGCCCAATTTGGAGACCCAGAAGTTGAAGGGGGCAGACCCGTCATTCACTACATGTAGGCGTGTGCACACATACTGCTCCACCATGTTGGTAAAATGCTGCCTCCTGCTAAGACGTTCCATCTGAGCTGCTGGTGCTGCTGTTTGTTGTGGAGTGCTGACAAAGCTTTTCCACATTTTGGCCATGCTAACCCTGCCTTCTGAGGTGCTGGCGGTGCCCTGGTTGCGTTGGCGACCTCCTCCTCCTCCTCCTCTGCCTTGTGCTTCCACTGCGGCCCCGCTGTCAGATGGGAATGCCAGCAGCATGGCGTCTACCAGCGTGCGCTTGTACTCGCGCATCTTGCGATCGCGCTCCAGTGAGTGAATTAAGGACGGTACGTTGTCCTTGTAACGGGGATCCAGCAGCGTGGCCACCCAGTAATCAGCACAAGTTAGAATGTGGGCAACTCGGCGGTCGTTGTGGAGACACTGCAGCATGTAATCGCTCATGTGTGCCAGGCTGCCCAGAGGCAACGAAAGGCTGTCCTCTGTGGGAGGTGTATCGTCCGTGTCCTCTGTATCCCCCCAGCCACGCACCAGTGATGGCCATGAGCTGGCCTGGGTGCCACCCTGCTGTGAACATGGTTCCATCTCCTCCTCCAGCTCCTCCTCCTCCTCATGCTCCTCATCCTCCAGAACTGTGCCCCTGCTGGACAATTGTGTCCCTGGCGTTTGTGTGTGCAGGAACCCACCCTCGGAGCCCCTTGCGAATGACTGTCCTGAAAGCCTTGGAAATGTTACCTCTTCATCCTCCTCCTCCTCCTCATCCTGTGCCACATCCTCTTCCATCATCACCCGAATTGTTTTTTCAAGGAGGCATAGAAGTGGGATAGTTAAGCTGAGAACGGCGTCATTGCCACTGGCCATGTTGGTGGAGTACTCGAAACAGCGCAACAAGGCACACAGGTCTCGCATGGAGGCCCAGTTATTGGTGGTGAAGTGGTGCTGTTCCGCAGAGCGACTCACGCGTGCGTGCTGCAGCTGAAACTCCACTATGGCCTGCTGCTGCTCGCACAGTCTTTCCAGCATGTGCAAGGTGGAGTTCCACCTTGTGGGCACGTCACATATGAGGCGGTGAGCGGGAAGGCCGAAGTTACGCTGCAGCGCTGCCAGGCGAGCAGCAGCAGGGTGAGAACGCCGAAAGTGTGCACAAACGGCCCGCACTTTCTGCAGCAGCTCTGACATATCGGGGTAGTTTTTAAGGAACCTCTGCACCACCAAATTCAGCACATGCGCCAGGCAAGGGATGTGCGTCAAACCGGCTAGGCCCAGAGCTGCTATGAGATTTCGCCCGTTATCGCACACCACCAGGCCGGGCTTGAGGCTCGCTGGCAGCAACCACTCATTTGTCTGCTGTTCCATGCTCCTCCACAACTCCTGCGTGGTGTGTGGTTTGTCCCCCAAACAGGCAAGTTGTAAAACTGCCTGCTGTCGTTTACCCCTGGCCGTGCTGAAGTTGGTGGTGAAGGTGTTACGCTGTCCGGATGAGGAGGCGGTAGAGGATGAGGAAGCGGAGTAGGAGGAGTTAGGAACAGGAGGCAAACTGAAGCGCCCTGCAATCCTCGGTGGTGGAAGGACATGCGCCAAATTGCTATCCGCCTCAGGCCCATCCGCCACTGCATTTACCCAGTGTGCCGTTAGGGAGATATAACGCCCCTGACCGTGCTTACTGGTCCACGTATCGGTAGTTAGGTGGACCTTGGCACAGATGGCGTTGCGCAGTGCACACCTGATTTTTTCCCCCACTTGGTTGTGCAGGGAAGGGATGGCTTGCCTGGAAAAGTAGTGGCGGCTGGGCACGACGTACTGTGGGACAGCCACCGACATAAGGTTTTTAAAAACTGTGCGTCTCCACCAGACGGAATGACAGCATTTCAAAGGCCAATCATTTTGAAATGCTGGCATTCAGGGCCAGGGATCGCGGGTGGGTAGGGGGGTACTTCCTCTTCCTCTCAAGTGTTTGGGAGATGGAAAGCTGAACGCTTCCACGGGAAATTGTGGAGATTGTTGTTGGTGACCCAGGTGGTGGTGTTGCTGACAGATCGTCTGTTTGCGGGGTGGCAGGTGCCGGTATCACTACAGATGTGGCTGGAGCGGCCGAGACTGCAGCAGAAGAGGAAGCAGGATGAGCCAGAGACATTTCTTGGTTTTGAAGGTGTGTACTCCACTGCAGCTCGTGCTTTGCACTTAGATGCCTGATCATGCAGGTTGTGCTCAGGTTGAGAAGGTTTATGCCTCGCTTCAAGCTATGATTGCACAGGGTGCAAACCACTCGTGTCCTGTCATCAGCACATTTTCTAAAGATCTTCCACGCTAGAGAACTCCTTTGAGCTGACTTTGGTGCGCTCGTTCCCTTGCTGCGTTGGGCAGTAGCGGGCGTAGTGTCTAGGGCACGGCCGCTCCGCTTCTGCACCCTGCTCCCTCTTCTGCTGTGCTGGTGGCTCTGTGCGACCACCGCCTCTTCCTCCAAACTACTCAGGTCACCTGCATGACGTTCATTCCATGTGGGGTCGAGGACCTCATTGTCCTCCACATCATCTTCCACCCAGTCTTCACCCCTGCCCTCCTTGTCGGTCTCCACAATGCTGAACGCCGCAGCAGTTGGCACCTGCGTTTCGTCATCATCGGAGACGTGCTGCGATGGTCCTTGCATGTACTCATCTTGAGAAATAAGTGGTTGGGCAGCGCTGCACTCAATCTCTTCCACTTCTGGGGCAGGGCTAGGTGGATGGCCCTGGGAAACCCTGCTGACAGAGTCATCAAAAAGAAGAAGAGACTGCTTATGGCTTGGGGCTCAGACTGCTTGCCTGATTTGCAAGGGGGTGAGGTGAAAGACGGTTGGACATCGTCTGCAGGTGCCAACTGTGACCTTTCTGCAGTAGACTGGGTGGGAGACAATGTGAAGGAACTGGAGGCACTGTCAGCAGCAAACCAATCTACTATCGCCTCCACTTGTTCTGGCCTCATTACTTCTAGAGGCATATGATGCCCTACCAAATACTGATGCAGGTTCTGTCGCCTACTCACACTTGAGGAAGGTGTTTCACTTGTGCGTGTAGCTGGCACAGATCGACCACGTCCTCTCCTTGCAACAGGAGCTCTACCAGCAGCACCACGACCCAGGCCACGGCCCTTATTTGACGGTCTCCTCATATTTCTGTAATTTAAGATCTTGCCCTAGAAAGGTTTTTATTGAATTGCGGAATAGGAAATATGATCCAAAAAAGTGTATGTATCTCACACGTACACAACCACACTAGGCCCCAATTACTATTGTTTCTACCCCTAAAAGGATGGATGATGAGTAGGAGGAGTATGGAACAGACAGCACCCTCAAATCTTCAGAAGTATGAGATGAACCTCAAAAACTTGGAAAGGTGGATCTCACACGTACCGACACAGACTATCCCGCAATTCAATTGATCCTCAAAGGTTTTTATTGAATAGCGGAATAGGAAATATGATCCAAAAAAGTGTATGTATCTCACACGTACACAACCACACTAGGCCCCAATTACTATTGTTTCTACCCCTAAAAGGATGGATGAGGAGTAGGAGGAGTATGGAACAGACAGCACCCTCAAATCTTCAGAAGTATGAGATGAACCCCAAAAACTTGGAAAGGTGGATCTCACACGTACCGACACAGACTATCACGCAATTTAATTGATCCCCAAAGGTTTTAATTGAATAGCGGAATAGAAAATATGATCAAAAAGAAAGTGTATGTATCTCACACGTACACCACCACACTAGGCCCCAATTACTATTGTTTGTAC
The DNA here is from genome assembly GCF_965119305.1 of Pelophylax lessonae. NCBI lineage: Eukaryota > Metazoa > Chordata > Amphibia > Anura > Ranidae > Pelophylax > Pelophylax lessonae. The sequence goes on along the minus strand of NC_138772.1, from coordinate 499,318,439 downwards.
CCCTAAAAGGATGGTTGAGCAGTAGGAGGAGGAGTATGGAACAGGCAGCACCCTCAAATCTTCAGAAGTATGAGATGAACCCCAAAAACTTGGAAAGGTGGATGTCACACATACCGACACAGACTATCACGCAATTTAATTGATCCCCAAAGGTTTTAATTGAATAGCGGAATAGAAAATATGATCAAAAAGAAAGTGTATGTATCTCACACGTACACCACCACACTAGGCCCCAATTACTATTGTTTGTACCCCTAAAAGGATGGTTGAGCAGTAGGAGGAGGAGTATGGAACAGGCAGCACCCTCAAATCTTCAGAAGTATGAGATGAACCCCAAAAACTTGGAAAGGTGGATCTCACACGTACCGACACAGACTATCCCGCAATTCAATTGATCCTCAAAGGTTTTTATTGAATAGCGGAATAGGAAATATGATCCAAAAAAGTGTATGTATCTCACACGTACACAACCACACTAGGCCCCAATTACTATTGTTTCTACCCCTAAAAGGATGGATGAGGAGTAGAAGGAGTATGGAACAGACAGCACCCTCAAATCTTCAGAAGTATGAGATGAACCCCAAAAACTTGGAAAGGTGGATCTCACACGTACCGACACAGACTATCACGCAATTTAATTGATCCCCAAAGGTTTTAATTGAATAGCGGAATAGAAAATATGATCAAAAAGAAAGTGTATGTATCTCACACGTACACCACCACACTAGGCCCCAATTACTATTGTTTGTACCCCTAAAAGGATGGTTGAGCAGTAGGAGGAGGAGTATGGAACAGGCAGCACCCTCAAATCTTCAGAAGTATGAGATGAACCCCAAAAACTTGGAAAGGTGGATCTCACACGTACCGACACAGACTATCACGCAATTTAATTGATCCCCAAAGGTTTTAATTGAATAGCGGAATAGAAAATATGATCAAAAAGAAAGTGTATGTATCTCACACGTACACCACCACACTAGGCCCCAATTACTATTGTTTGTACCCCTAAAAGGATGGATGAGGAGTAGGAGGAGGAGTATGGAACAGGCAGCACCCTCAAATCTTCAGAAGTATGAGATGAACCCCAAAAACTTGGAAAGGTGGATCTCACACGTACCGACACAGACTATCACGCAATTTAATTGATCCCCAAAGGTTTTAATTGAATAGCGGAATAGAAAATATGATCAAAAAGAAAGTGTATGTATCTCACACGTACACCACCACACTAGGCCCCAATTACTATTGTTTGTACCCCTAAAAGGATGGTTGAGCAGTAGGAGGAGGAGTATGGAACAGGCAGCACCCTCAAATCTTCAGAAGTATGAGATGAACCCCAAAAACTTGGAAAGGTGGATCTCACACGTACCGACACAGACTATCACGCAATTTAATTGATCCCCAAAGGTTTTAATTGAATAGCGGAATAGAAAATATGATCAAAAAGAAAGTGTATGTATCTCACACGTACACCACCACACTAGGCCCCAATTACTATTGTTTGTACCCCTAAAAGGATGGTTGAGGAGTAGGAGGAGGAGTATGGAACAGGCAGCACCCTCAAATCTTCAGAAGTATGAGATTGTGTTCACTGTACCCCACAAAGATTGTGTTCACTGCACCCCACAAAGATTGTGTTCACTGTACCCCACAAAGATTGTGTTCACTGCACCCTAAAAGGATTTTGTTCACTGCACCCCAAAAAGGATGTTGTTCACTGCACCCCAAAAAGGATTTTGTTCACTGCACCCCAAAAAGGATGTTGTTCACTGCACCCCAAAAAGGATTTTGTTCACTGCACCCCAAAAAGATTGTGTTTACTGCACCCCACAAAGATTGTGTTCACTGCACCCCACAAAGGATTTTGTTCACTGCACCCCAAAAAGATTGTGTTCACTGCACCCCAAAAAGGATTTTGTTCACTGCACCCCACAAAGATTGTGTTCACTGCACCCTAAAAGGATTTTGTTCACTGCACCCCAAAAAGATTGTGTTCACTGTACCCCCCAAAGATTGTGTTCACTGCACCCCACAAAGATTCTGTTCACTGTACCCCACAAAGATTGTGTTCACTGCACCCTAAAAGGATTTTGTTCACTGCACCCCAAAAAGGATGTTGTTCACTGCACCCCAAAAAGGATTTTGTTCACTGCACCCCAAAAAGATTGTGTTCACTGCACCCCACAAAGATTGTGTTCACTGCACCCCACAAAGGATTTTGTTCACTGCACCCCAAAAAGATTGTGTTCACTGCACCCCAAAAAGTATTTTGTTCACTGCACCCCACAAAGATTGTGTTCACTGCACCCTAAAAGGATTTTGTTCTCTGCACCCCAAAAAGATTGTGTTCACTGTACCCCCCAAAGATTGTGTTCACTGCACCCCACAAAGATTCTGTTCACTGTACCCCACAAAGATTGTGTTCACTGCACCCCACAAAGGATTTTGTTCACTGCACCCCAAAAAGGATGTTGTTCACTGCACCCCAAAAAGGATTTTGTTCACTGCACCCCACAAAGATTGTGTTCACTGCACCCCACAAAGGATTTTGTTCACTGCACCCCAAAAAGATTGTGTTCACTGCACCCCAAAAAGGATGTTGTTCACTGCACCCCAAAAAGGATTTTGTTCACTGCACCCCACAAAGATTGTGTTCACTGCACCCCACAAAGGATTTTGTTCACTGCACCCCAAAAAGATTGTGTTCACTGCACCCCAAAAAGGATGTTGTTCACTGCACCCCAAAAAGGATTTTGTTCACTGCACCCCAAAAAGATTGTGTTCACTGCACCCCACAAAGATTGTGTTCACTGCACCCCACAAAGGATTTTGTTCACTGCACCCCAAAAAGATTGTGTTCACTGCACCCCAAAAAGGATGTTGTTCACTGCACCCCAAAAAGGATTTTGTTCACTGCACCCAAAAAAGATTGTGTTCACTGCACCCCACAAAGATTGTGTTCACTGCACCCCACAAAGGATTTTGTTCACTGCACCCCAAAAAGATTGTGTTCACTGCACCCCAAAAAGGATGTTGTTCACTGCACCCCAAAAAGGATGTTGTTCACTGCACCCCAAAAAGATTGTGTTCACTGCACCCCACAAAGATTGTGTTCACTGCACCCCACAAAGGATTTTGTTCACTGCACCCCAAAAAGATTGTGTTCACTGCACCCCAAAAAGGATGTTGTTCACTGCACCCCAAAAATGATTTTGTTCACTGCACCCCAAAAAGATTGTGTTCACTGCACCCCACAAAGATTGTGTTCACTGCACCCCACAAAGGATTTTGTTCACTGCACCCCAAAAAGATTGTGTTCACTGCACCCCAAAAAGGATGTTGTTCACTGCACCCCAAAAAGGATTTTGTTCACTGCACCCCAAAAAGATTGTGTTCACTGCACCCTAAAAGGATGTTGCTCACTGCACCCCACAAAGATTGTGTTCACTGCACCCTAAAAGGATGTTGTTCACTGCACCCCAAAAAGATTGTGTTCCCTGCAGCCCAAAAAGATTGTGTTCACTGCAGCTCACACACAGAAAAATGGATGTGGATCACTGACACCTGCCTATCTCCTATCCCACACCACACAGCAATATCGATTGTAGTTTGTAGAACACAGTTTCCCTAAAATTCAGCAGCAGCCTCTCCCTAACAGGATTGAGAAGAGATCGTAGATCAGGATTGAGTGCAGACCCCACCCCCCACACAGCAATATCGATTGTAGTTTGTAGAAGACACTGATGCCCCATACACACGTGCAGATTATCTGCAGACTTTTGTCTGCAGACTTGCCAAAACCATATAATATGAGGTCAAACCTAAACACTTTCAATTTGTATGCAATCCGGCAGGCCCTTGCACTACATAGAAAAGGTAAGTCTGCAGACAAAAGTCTGCAGATAATCTGCACGTGTGTATGGGGCATTACCCTATAATTCAGCAGACTCTATCCCTAAAATGCCTACAACTCGCCCTGCCTAAACACTCCGACCTGTCCCTCAATTCTATCCGGACACCAATTCGTTTTCCCTGCCTGTCTTTCCCTAATCAGCAGCCAGCACGTATGTGTGCTCTGTCCCTGATCTAAGCAGCAGAATGAAGCCGCTGCGGCTGCCTGGAACTTATAAAGACTTGGTCACATGCTTCAGACGGCCAATCACAGCTACTGAGACATTTGCAGGCATGGCTGGGATGACTTAAGGCACACCAGTTAAACGATTGTTGATTGGCTGTTGAAAGCCCGCCATGAAAAGAGCGCCAAAGCATGCAAAACCCGGAAATAAAACGACCGAACACGGATTTTTACCCGAACATACAGTAAAGTGTCCATGTCCGTGTTCGGGTACAAAAAATCCAATTATTCGGTACGAACACGAATAATACAGTCCGTGTTCGCTCAACACTACTTGTGAGTGAAAGCCGGCGATTGAAATAGCCGCTCAGAGCGGCGCCTAGTGATGACGTCATTCCGGCTTAAAGAGATAGGCAGGTATATGCGTTCCACCTAGCTGAAAAGGTGGGACGCAATGCAGAAGAAATGGGCTGGAAGGGTACCGAAGGTACCAGAATCTTACAGTACCCCCCCCCCCCTTAAGGCCGGCTCCGGAAGGCCTATAGCACTGGTCTCTCCGGGTATTTGGAGTGGAACCTTCGTATAAGCCTGGGAGCGTGAACGTCAGAAGTATCCAACCAGGTGTCGTCTTGGGGTCCATAGTTTTTCCATCTTATGAGATATTGGAGTTTCCCTCTTTGGATACGAGAATCCAAAATCTCCTTAATCTCAAATTCTTCTCCGCCCTCAACTTGTACTGGAGGTGGAGGCGAGATGGTAGGTCTTATTCCTTGGTTGGGAACATGTGGTTTCAGTAGTGACACGTGAAAGATGGGGTGTATTTTAAGATCTGCCGGTAAGGTGAGTTGAACTGCAGCTCTCCCAATGAGCTTCTCAATTGGGAAAGGTCCTAGAAACAAAGGCCCAAGCTTCTTACTGGGGATCCTTAACCTTAAGTTTTTCGTAGATAGCCAAACGAGATCCCCAATAGCATATTGAGGAGAAGGTCTTCTACGGAGGTCGTAGTACCTTTTTTGTTGGCTATGAGCATGTGAGATGGTGGTGTTAAGTAACCCCAGAGAGTCTTTTATTTGGGTAAGAGGCTACTGGGTTAATTGATGGCAGGATGCGTGGTGGAAGAAGTGTGGGATGAAACCCATAGTTTAGGTAGAATGGACTTTGCTTAGTAGTACTGTGGGTTGCGTTATTGTAAGCAAATTCTGCCAGAGGGAGGAGGTCCACCCAATCATCCTGTAGGTATGAGGTGTAGCAACGCAAATATTGTTCAATGCACTGGTTGACTCTTTCAGTTTGTCCATTGGTCTGAGGGTGGTAGGGAGAAGTAAGTTTTCGCTCAATTCGTAGTATATGACATAGAGCTTGCCAAAACTTGGAGATGAACTGTGAACCTCGGTCAGATAAAAGAGTCTTTGGAATTCCATGTAGCTTGAACACATGTTTCACTAGTAATTCCGCTGTTTCCTTAGATGAAGGTAGTCTGCGAATAGAAATGAAATGTGCCATCTTTGTCAGATGGTCCACTGACACTAGAATGGTAGTAAATCCTTTGGAAGGTGGTAATTCTACTATAAAGTCTAAGGACACAACTTCCCATGGAACTTTGGGTATTGGTAGACTGCAAAGTAGACCAGATGGTTTTGTAGTGTCAATTTTGGACCTTGCACAGATGTCACATGAGGAAACAAATTTTTGTACAGACGTCTTCATATCAGGCCACCAAAATTGCCTGGTGAGCAAATTGAATGTCTTAGTCATACCCATATGTCCTGCCATGGGTACGTCATGTGATAATTCCAAGATCTTGGTACGCATACCAGGAGGTATGTAGAGTTTGTCGTTAAAGTAGAGGAAGCCTTCTGCATCAGCACTTAGTTGTGGTGGTGGTGAATCCAGTCCTATACTGTGCAGAATCTCTTCCTTCAAGGAACGAACAACACCAATAATACGGTCATGGGGTATTATAGGAAGTGAAGGGATTTCGGCGCAGTTATCTTTGGTTAGCCGTGATAGCGCATCCGCTTTTTTGTTTTTGTCTGCAGGCGTGTAGGTCACTAGGAAGTTGAATCTTGGGAAGAATAATGACCAACGTACCTGCCGGTGGGAAAGAGTCTTGTTGGTCTGAAGGTATTGGAGATTCTTATGATCTCTATATATGAGTATTGACAATCGAGTACCTTCAAGTAAATGTCGCCAATTTTCTAGTGCCAGTTTTATGGCAAGCAACTCTTTTTCACCCACTGGGTAATTCACCTCTGGGCTACTTAGTGATTTAGAGAAAAAAGCAACTGGGTGGAGTGGTGAAGTATTCGTTGGTCGTTGGGAAAGAACTGCTCCTACAGCCATATTTGACGCATCTACCTCCAGGATGTATTGGAGGGATGGGCCTGGATGGCGTAGTATGGGAGCAGAAGTGAAGCTTGATTTTAACAAGCGGAAAGCTTTATTTGCTTCTTCAGACCATTTGAATGGTTTATTTACACTTGTAAGTTGTGTGAGCGGTCTCACAATAGAAGAGAAGTTCTTGATGAACTTCCTATAGAAGTTTGAAAATCCAAGGAATCGTTGTAATGCCTTACGAGTTGTTGTTACAGGCCAATCCAGTATACACGATATCTTGCTCATATCCATCTTGATACCGTTCTTAGATATGATGTATCCTAGGAATAGTACTTCTTCCTTATGAAATAGGCATTTTTTCAATTTTACGTATAAATTGTGTGCGAGTAATCTGGATAGCACAAGTCTTACATGTCTTACATGTTCGGACAAGGACTGAAAATAAATGAGTATATCATCCAGATATACCACAACACAAACATCAAGTAAGTCTCTGAAGATGTCATTTATGAATCGCTGAAATGCTGCGGGAGCATTACACAACCCAAAAGGCATCACTAGATATTCGAATAATCCGTATCTGGTTCTGAATGCCGTCTTCCACTCATCCCAATTACGGATTCGGATGAGGTTGTATGCCCCTTTTAGGTCCAATTTTGAAAAGTAGGTAGCTCCGCGCACTTGTTCAATGAGTTCGGGAATGAGGGGTAAAGGATAGCGATCCTTTATCGTAATGGTATTTAATTGCCTATAGTCAATAATAGGCCTGAGACTTAAATCCTTATTGCGGACAAAGAAAAGTCCTGCAGCTGTGGAAGAAGTAGAGGGTCTAATAAACCCTTTCGCTAAATTCTCATCCAAGTATTCCTTGAGATGAGAAAGTTCATCCTGAGAAAGAGGATAAACATGACCGAAAGGTAGTTTACTATTAGGGAGTAGATCAATAGAACAATCGTAGTCCCTATGGGGAGGCAATACTTGAGCATTTTTCTCAAGGAAGACTTCTGATAGATCCTGATAACATGGTGGTGGTGAAATTTCATCTGACACCATGGACAGGATTTTTTTATATGATTGGAGGTTACACGTGGTCTCGCAGTAGTGAGAGGGGAAGGTTAGAGTCCGTGTTTTCCAATCGATGGTTGGTTGATGTATGTGTAACCAGGGAAGTCCCAAAATAATGGGGAAATGTGGTGATGGTAATACATCAAAAGTGGTGGTCTCAGCATGAGACTCGTTAGCAGTAGCAAGGAGTGCTTGTGTCTGATTGGTAATTGGACCAGAAGATAACGGAATACCGTTAATAAAACTAACAGAGACAGGTTTAGATTTTGAAATAATAGGTATTTTATTTAAAGCAACAAAACTAGTGTCAATGTAGTTCCCACAAGATCCTGTGTCGATCATAGCCTTGGTGGTGATCCTATTGTGATCCCACTGTAAGGTCAAATGAATAAAAAGATAGGGATTAGAAAAAGAAGTCGTTAATCCCCCCAGCAAGACATGTGAACACTCACCCTCTTTTTTGCGGACAAGGGGACAAACGCTTATCAAATGATCCGGGGAGGCGCAGTACATGCAGAGATTTTCAGATCTTCTCCTGGCTCGTTCAGTAGACGATAATGGTGGGCGTATGGTTCCTACCTCCATAGGAGTAGGGTCAACGGGCGAAACCCGAGAAGGATTGGATCATGGTACTCCCATTTTCTCAGCCTTTCTTTCTCGCAGTCGCCTGTCAATATTAATGCTGAGTTGTATTAAGGCATCCAAAGTGCCAGGTAAATCCGCTCGGGCGAGCTCGTCTTTAACGGCTTCTGATAACCCGAGTCTGAACTGGGTTCGCAAAGATGCATCATTCCACCCTGAATCAAGGGTCCATCTTTTGAACTCTGCTACAAAGTCTTCAACAGGTCTCCTTCCTTGTTTTAAAGCCCTCAATTGGCTGTCAGCAGTACTCTGCCTATTTGGGTCTTCATATAAGCTAGCGAGTTCTGCTAAGAATAAAGGATAGGAGTTAAGAAGAGGGTCATCTTTCTCAAAGAGAGAGTCTGCCCAAGCCCGTGGATCACCCGACAAATATGAGATAGTGGTGCAGACTTTAATTTGGTCTGTAGTGTAAGTACGAGGTTTTAAATTAAAAAGCAATTGACATGCGTTTTTAAATTCACTAAATTTTTTCCGATCACCTGTAAACACTAGAGGAGGGTTTATTTTGGGCTCACGAGGTTGAGCAGCAGTGAGCTGTGAAACACGGGCTATCTGCTGTCTCAAAGTCTGATTTTCATTTTTCACTTCGGCAAGGGAAAGGATTAATGCATCTACCATTTGTGTTAGTTGTATCACATGAGTGGCTAATTCTGCTGAATCCATTTTTTTTTTCGGGTTCGTGCAATCTGTAACGCTCCAGCGTTTGTTTAGTGAACTGGATTTGCAGCTGCAGAATTTCCACTCAGTAGTCGTGTAGAGATGTGTTGAATCACCATATCCAACTCTCCAGACTCATCATTGTGGCCCAGCCTGCCTCAGCATGCAAATATACAGACACTCAGATAAGATGTTCCTGGAGTGATAGGTTGTATACGATAGTATAGAGGTGATGTGCTGAAAGGACAGGCGTGAGTAGTGATAGCAATGATAGGCACTCAATAGTAATGTTCAGGAGTGTTAGCAGATGGTGATAGATAGTATGCAGATAGGTTAGCAATCATGTACAAATAACAGGTGGTAGGGGACAGCAGATGAAGTGTACAGGAATTGCTAACTCAGTGCAAGGATGTAGATGGTAGTAGACTCAAGAGCTAGCAATCTATGTAACAGTGCAGATGATAGAAATAGTAATGCATAGATAGCAACAGTCTTTAGTATGCAAGAGTAGATAGTGTAAGTTGATAGGAAGGAATCCCCTGTGGGGTACTTATCACTAGTTGGTTTAGAGAGATGAGGGGTCCGGTAATGAGATAAGGATCAGGTAGAGAGATACAGGATCAGTAGTGAGATACAGGAAATATCTGGAGGCTTCGGCAGCGTCAGATAAGGCTGTATAACAAACGGTTTGCACGAACACCTTGTGAGTGAAATCCGGCGATTGAAATAGCCGCTCAGAGCGGCGCCTAGTGATGACGTCATTCCGGCTTAAAGAGATAGGCAGGTATATGCGTTCCACCTAGCTGAAAAGGTGGGACGCAATGCAGAAGAAATGGGCTGGAAGGGTACCGAAGGTACCAGAATCTTACACCCCGGCTTGTTTGACCAGTCTCTCGGATCTCCCTTGTCTGTTTACCTGCCTTCGGACCTTGATCGGATCTCCCTTGGTGGGGCGACCCTGGGGACTGCGACCTAGTATCCACACGCAGCGAAGTCCATCGTCACCACCAGAGGCTCTGGCGAAAACCGGTGGATACTTAGACTCCGCACCTCAGGTTAGCCTGTGTCACTTACCTTGGGGGTTCCATCCAAGCTCCGCTCTCTAGCGGACATCGGGGCCTATCTCTGTTGTCAGGTTACCACCAGCACCCTAACAGTACAAGACAGCCATGTCGGAACCTGCAAGAGAAGCTTCACCGTTAGAGGGGATCAGCCAACACCTAGCAGCCCTGTCTCAAGCCGTGAGGACGCTTCAGGATGGTTATACACAGTTAGAGGGACGATTGCGCTCTGTAACCCTCCCGGCAGATTCCACTGCGCCATCTGTTCCCTCCTCCGCTGCCACAGCCGCAGGACCAGCCTCCAGCCCCACAGTAGTGGTGCTGCCACCGGAACCTCGGGTCCCTACCCCTGAAAAATATTCCGGAGATCGGGGTAAATTCCGAGTGTTTCGCAATGCCTGCCAGCTATACTTCTCCTTGCAAACTCGGACCTTCTCTGGTGAAAACCGGTGGATACTTAGACTCCGCACCTCAGGTTAGCCTGTGTCACTTACCTTGGGGGTTCCATCCAAGCTCCACCCTCTAGAAGACATCGGGGCCTATCTCTGTCGTCAGGTTACCACCAGCACCCTAACACATACTTTGTACATTACACACTTCTGACCCTTGCACTCTGTACACTACACATTCCTGCAGTTTGTACATTAGACCCTCTTGCCCCTTCCACACGGTTAATTACACACACCTGACCCCTGCGTGTTGTAAATTATGGATTCCTGACCCCTGCAGTATGTGCTTTACATATTCTTGACCCCTGCACTCTGTGTGTAATGTACTTCTAAACCATAGCACTCTGTACATTATGTACTCGAACCCCAGCACCCTGTGTGTTATAAATTACTGACTCTTGCGCTCTGTGCATTACATACTCCTGACCCCTGTGCACAGCACAGTATCTACTCCCAACCCTTTCACTCTTTGCATTAAACAATCACATGACACCTATGTGTGCCACATTGTTGCTTTCATTTGAGTGCCCAAATCTGTCTCAAGTCTTTTACATTCCTAGCAATGCTATTAGTAATATTGAGTGCATGGCCACGCCCCAAGATCTCCACATTGGAATATTACAGCCCATGACCCAGAATACGGGCTCATTTTTACACACATACATGCATGTGCTCATGCTACTACACGTTAGCATGAATAAGTGTGCAAGTTTGACATTGACTTTGCCGTCAACCACCCTAATTAAAGTATAGCACACTGAGAAAAAGTTGCTGAAAGGTCGTCAGCTCCTATTTTGCTCCTCTGTGTTTGACCCAGCCAGCCTCCTGACTTTGTCTTCTGTCTGATATTTACCCCAGCCTGGCTTCTGACCCTGCTTCCGCCTTTCAATTTGGTACCCTTGCTGCCCAGCTGTTGTTGACCTATCTTGCTTTCTAAACCTGTGGTTCCTGTGCTCCAGTCATGTGCCATCGTTCTGAGCAAGTTCCAGTTTGTGCATCCACATCCTCCCAGGAGTATCCACACTAGCTTCAGATCATCTGCTGTACATAGTTCTACTGCTGGCACCCACCCATGCCACTTCTTATCTTGCTACACCCTGTTACCAACACCAGGGGGTATAGGAAAGGAGGTGTAAGGGAAATATCATCAGCTCTGACTCTACCAGTTACATGAAAAATGCTCCGGGATCTCTATATAATGTAACAAGAAGTGGTAGTCATTTTCAGAAGCTCTGTTATTTAACATGGCTACACTGAATTTATAAAATATTAAATGAGATACATAACAGAATGTATTATGGCTTCTGGCATTGCAATAGTGGAATATGCCTTTAAGATGGAGCAACTTCAATCAATGTCTGCATAAAAAGAAGCTTATTACTGAAATAACATTTCATCGGCTGAAGCACCATCATCATACTGATAAAGCACCTGTAATTTAGACTTTTTCATAAAGATTAAATTGCTGTTCACACAGCACGCTATTGTTAATCAAAAGGATAAAAGACCCTAAAGGAGATGACGATCTAAGATTGTGAGTCTAGTAGAAAATGTATTGTTTTGCCTTGTAATGAGCTGCTATAGCGGTGTGCAGATTATCATTCAGAGAATCACACAGTAAATGGATGATTGATTAGAGGCAATGTAATTATTTTACTTTACACTTTTGAAGCCTTATTATTTTCCAAAAATAACGATGGACAAAAACTGGAGCAATAACAAAGCAACAGATGCACAGTCTTATAAAACAGAAAATGAAAATCAATGAATTTGGACATGCATATCTCATCAGGACACGTGACTGGTTTCATCCCCTTGCTTGTGTACATCTTTCCACTGCTGCAAAATGACAGTTGTAGGATTCTCTACAATGTGTAATAAAGAGGACTACAAAGCATAATCATAATGCAAAACCAGAAAAACAAACCTTTATTTAAAAAAAAAAAAAAAAAAAGTTTTGACTTAATTAAGTTTAGTAATTCACTCATGATAAATTCGATCTGCTGAAGTCAACACAGCACAAGGTTATTGTGGTTGCTATGGCTTCCAGGCAATGACACCCATACAGGAAGTGGAGGGCATGTTTGTCACTGAGACAAAGGCTCAGAAAGCAGTAAAAACATTGCAGTTTTGAACCTATTCCAAATGTGTTTTGTCCATGTCCCTGTTAGAGAGCGTTGCTCTTACTCTTTGTTCAGATGTAGGGAGAAATCACTTCAACGAGGACAGAGACAACAATAAAAAGCTTGGCAGGTGCTGTAACTTTTTTTTCAGTCACATCCAAGGCTAAATGAAAGGTGTTGGCTAAAGTTGGGCTTAAACAAAAAAATATAGACACCCCCAGTAATTTTCTGAGGCTCTTTGCAGACAGTCTTTCACCTCAGCACAAGGATTTTTTTCTCCAGCACTTCCGCTAAGAAGATTATGCTATATAAAAATACATTATCAATTTAGGATCTTCCAAGTTAAAGAACAACTCCAGGTTCATTTTTTAAAATGCCCCCCTCCAAAGGTTTACTAAAGCAAAAACAAAAAAGTAGCTCTGACTGCAATACTTAATTTAATCTAGAGCTGTTCCTCACGTACCTCTTCGCCACAACATGTCATCTTCAGTCCTTGACCCTGAGCACCTGTATAGCTCATGCAATTTCAAATTTGTATGGAGGTCCAATTTCAGTTTCAGTTCCTGCCGATACTAACCTTCCAGGTCCCCATCACTCCAGCCAGTTTGCATAGTCGCCACCCAATCTTGGCCAGGTGAGAAGACAGCACAGCTCCCCCACTAGATCACTGATAAGAACACATACAACTTTGTATGGAACTTTTACCAGCAGGTCCCGTTCCTGCACCCAGCAAGAGTATCTGCGAGGGCTTGGTTATGATGTTAAGGCACCACCAACAGCAAAGGCCCAATTTTTGGCACCTGTATAGCTCATGCAATTTCACATTTGTATTGAATTCTTACCAGCAAGTCCCGTTCCTGCACCCAAGAAGAGTAAATGCGAGGGGTTGGTTATGGTGTTCAGGCACCACCAACAGCAAAGGCCCAATTTTTGGCACCTGTATAGCACATGCAATTTCCAATTTGTATGGAATTCTTACCAGCAGGTCCCGTTCCTGTGCCCAGCAAGAGTAACTGGGAGGAGTTGCGGTGTTCAGACACCATCAACAACCAAGGCCAAATTTCAGTTTCAGTTCCTGCCGATACTAACCTTCCAGGTCCCCATCACTCCAGCCAGTTTGCATAGCCACCACCCAATCTTGGCCAGGTCAGATGACAGCACAGCTCCCCCACTAGATCACTGATAAGAACACATACAACTTTGTATGGAATTTTTACCAGCAGGTCCCGTTCCTGCACCCAACAAGAGTAACTGCGAGGGGTTGGTTATGGTGTTCAGGCACCACCAACAGCAAAGGCCCAATTTTTGGCACCTGTATAGCACATGCAATCTCCAATTTGTATGGAATTCTTACCAGCAGGTCCCATTCCTGCGCCCAGCAAGAGTAACTGGGAGGGGTTGCGGTGTTCAGGCCCCACCAACAACCAAGGCCCAATTTCAGTTTCAGTTCCTGCTGATACTAACCTTCCAGGTCCCCATCACTTCAGCCAGTTTGCATAGTCGCCACCCAATCTTGGCCAGGTCAGATGACAGCACAGCTCCCCCACTAGATCACTGATAAGAACACATACAACTTTGTATGGAATTTTTACCAGCAGGGCCTGTTCCTGTGCCCAGCAAGAGTAACTGGGAGGAGTTACGGTGTTCAGGCTCCACCAACACCCAAGGCGCAATTTTTCTGCACCTCTATGACAAGTGACAAGTACATGCGATTTCAAATTTGTATGGAATTCTTACCAGCAGGTCCCATTCCTGCGCCCAGTAAGAGTAACTGTGAGGGGTTAGTTATGGTGTTCAGGCACCACCAACAGCAAAGGCCCAATTTTTGGAACCTGTATGACAAGTACATGCCATTTCAATTTTGTATGGATTTTTTTTAGCAGCAGTGCCCGTTCCTGCGCCCAGCAAGAGTAACTGTGAGGGGTTACGGTGTTCAGGCACCACCAACAACCATGGCCCAATTTTTATGCACCTGTATGACAAGTACATGCGATTTGAAATTTGTATGTATATTTGTATATGACAATTTTTGCTTTAGAAATGTTAGTATTGCTGCAGCAAGCTACATACATAGTAGAGATGCACATTGAGGGGACCACCCAGGCACGATATTTGAAGGAATTTTTCATTTTTATAGTTTCACTTTAAGCCTCATTAAAATCAGTAAATCACTGCTCCTTTAAAAACTTTTTTTTTCATTGCTACATGTTCCCCAGGTCAGGACCCGGACCCCCATACCCTTTTTTGGGGCAATAACTTGCATTTAAGCCTTCAAAATGAGGACGTTTGATTTTCGAGGTTCGACTCCCATAGACTTCAATGGGGTTTGTTTATTCGAACGAACCTTTCCTCTGTTGTGGTGTTCTGGTGCAAACTGAACCAGAGGGTGTTCGGCTCATCACTAATGACCATAAATCTATGTGTATAAGGAATCAGTTCTTGTTCCGTACTTATTTTGTTTTTCTCAATTTCAGTTATATCTTGTTCTATGGAAGTGAAGAAAATATATACGGATAGGATTAAATGCCATTTCATCATTTATAACTCTCAATAAAGATTATATAAAAAGTAAAACGTAAGTAAGAAAAACAATGGTTACTGCTGGGGGCCTCAAACAAGGAGGGAATGAGGTCTTTGGAGGGGTAGGGGGGCACATGGCCCTGAGTTAAAGTTTTACTAAGTTTTACTTGGCGGTATCCCCATCCGGGGGGGTGTACATGTGGTCGCAGGACCTGGAGCATACCTGTCGTTTACTTCTACCAGGGTCTCAGGCATACGAGGTGTACCCACTTCGTCTTGCTTTGTCTGGATTGGAAGGCAGTGAGCCTTCCCCCCTCTGGCCCCTTCATTACTTTTAGGTGCTACTGGTGCCATTTACAAGGGGGCACTAACTCCATTAGGACGTATGTAATTGCTCCAACCACAGCGTACCGACCCCCTCGTTACTCTTTATAGCCTACCCGGCTCAGCTTACTACAAAGTTTCATAAGCTGATTTTTCTTTCAGATGTTTGCTTATATCATGTGCTCCAGAAGAAGCTTACTATGCTAAGCGAAACATGTAGAGCAACTGGGATTTATTTCAACATCTGATCACCTATACTGTACAGACGACCTCTGGAGACGGCCACTATCCCTCTCCCTGGCCGTCTTATGTAACACAGGTTATTCTGTGATGTATGCCATTGTTGTTATAACTTTGTCTACCTAGTAGGTTGAGCGATTTCATTTGCAGATGGTCTTGAGGCTTTACCGCCGATTCCCATTGTACGCTATATATATGTGAATTTTCTTTATATTTTTGTTCTATTTCCTTCCAAATACATTTCTCTGTGATTTTCAATAAAATATATACTTTTTTAATACCGGTGCCTATAAAGTCCCCATTTCTTTTTTCCTCTATTTTCCAAAGTTTTACTAAACCCAGATCCTGCATTCACTAGATCTGGTATCTTACAGTACACAGAACAGGGAAATACAATCAGTGTAGTAAATATAAACTTATAAATACCTTTTACATCAGATGTACAGTATATAGCAATTAGAGGAATCTTGTGATTGTATCAGTGAGTGCTGATAGATTGTAGGAGGAGTTTTCATTTCTCCCACAATTGTCCTGTCAGGCTTCAAGACCCTTGATTCTCTGTCTGAACATGTCTGGCGAGTGCTGATTGAGCCTGTGCTGATCACATGTACCCTCCCAAGAAAAGAAAAGCTCTCTAGCAACACAAACCAAACTGTGCAGCCTGACTCCATAGACTGAAAATATTAGGTGATTTTTTTTGGGGCCTGTGGAGGGAGGAGAGGATCAGAGAAGACAGGATTGAACAGCCTTTTTACACAATGCAGAGAATTAACCCCTTAGGATTCACACTAAGGGGTATAACAAGAATGCTTTACTGCATATACAGACTGATTTTACTGTTGTGGGTTTAGTAACACTTATTCATTCACCTGGGGTGGCATCTTTATTGTTAACATAATGTTCCATATTTCAATTTCCCCCGGCCACAGACCACATTACCCACCACCACACATTTGTAGGGAAGAGACCCTTGTACTCTCAACATTGGAATATGCAGGTGTTTGGAAGCTGGCAGTGGGTTATAGGGGGCTGAGGATGACAGGGGTAGTTTATTAGGAAGGTATCAGTGGGTTGCCAGGTGTGATGAGGATGAGGATGACAGGGGGTGGGGTGTTAGTAAGGTATCAGTGGGTTACCAGGTGTGATGAGGATGACAGGGGGTGGGGTGTTAGTAAGGTTGCAGTGGGGTGCGAGGTGTGATGAAGATGAGGATGACAGGGGTTGGGGTGTTAGCAAGGTTGCAGTGGGGTGCCAGGTGTGATGAGGATGAGGGTGACAGAGGGTGGGGTGTTAGCAAGGTTGCAGTGGGGTGCCGGTTGTGATGAGGATGGCAGGGGGTGGGATGTTAGCAAGGTTTCAGGGGCTTGCCTGGTGTGATGAGGATGAGCATGACAGGGAGTGTGGTGTTAGCAAGGTTGCAGTAGGGTGCCAGGTGTGATGAGGATGACATGGGGTGGGATGTTAGCAAGGCTGCAGTGGGGTACCAGATGTGATGAAGCTGAAGATGAGGGTGACATGGAGTGGGGTGTTAGTAAGGTATCAGTGCCAGGTGTGATGAATATGAGGATGGAAGGTGGGGTGTTAGCAAGGTTTCAGTGGGTTGCCAGGTGTGATGAGGATGAGGGTGACAGGGGGTGGGGTGTTAGTAAGGTTTCAGTGGGGTGCCAGTTGTGATGAGGAAGACAGGGGGTGGGGTGTTAGCAAGGTTGCAGGGGGTTGCCCGGTGTGATGAGGATGACAGGGGGTGGGGGGGTTAGCAAGGTTGCAGTGGGGTGCCAGGTGTGATGAGGGTGACAGGGGGTGGAGTGTTAGCAAGGTTGCAGTAGGATGCCAGTTGTGATGAAGTTAAGGATGAGGGTGACAGGGGGTGAGGTGTTAGTAAGGTATCAGTGGGTTGCCAGGTGTGGTGAAGATAAGGATGAAGATGGCAGGGGTGGGGTGTTAGCAAGGTTTCAGTGGGTTGCCAGGTGTGATGAAGATGAGGATAACATTGGGTGGGGTGTTAGTAAAGTATCAGTGGGTTGCCAGGTGTGATGCGGATGAGAGGGGGTGGGGATTTAGTAAGGGATCAGTGGGCTGCTTGGTGTGATGAGGATGAGGAGGGTAGAGGGTGGGGTGTTAGTAAGGTATCAGTGGGTTGCCAGGTGTGATAAACATGAGGATGAGGATGACAGGGGGTGGGGTGTTAGCAAGGTATCATTGGGTTGTCAGGTGTGATGAGGATGAGAGGGGGTGGGGTGTTAGTAAGGTATCATTGGGTTGCTAGGTGTAATGAGGATTCCCTTTCCTTTTCAATCTGCAGCTGTTGTCATTTTCTGAAAATGTAATGCAATATGACTACCTGGAGGTGTTCTGTACACAGAATGTATGCTGACCACACCCCAGAAACATAATTTCCTGCTTGTGTGATTGGCTCACCAATTTTCCCAGAAGTCTGCCTAAGATACAAGTCAGATTTCTGGCATCTCCTGCAACAAAAATGTCATTTTTGGTGCGATATTCCCAATAGGAACACGTCTAAAGGACGGCAGGCCCAGCAGCTTTCCTCATTAGAACACTGAAGCTGCCACAGCTGATAGATAATTATGAAACCACTCCCATTTGACCCACTCAGCACAGAGGCACAGAAGAACAAACAATGATTTCTTCAGAATAACAAAAGGTAGGAATCTGCAACAAAGGTTGTTATAATCCTTGCAATGTACAGAGATCACCCAGAGGGGAATGTTTTTTTCCTCAACAAAAGTGGAGTTATGCTTTAAAGAATAAAATCATCATTGATTTCTGTTACTTCAAGGCACAAGCTGTTAAAGTCAAATATTTGAGGCTTTATAAAATTCCTCTGTAAATGGTTTGTATTGGTTGTACAACATTGCAATCTAATGATAAGAGTTTGGCCTAAAACATATCAAGGTCATATATAAAAGCTTAGCTGGAATGTTTTATGCCTTTGTGTGCATTTCCTGTCACTTTTATTGTAATAACAGCAAAGAATGTTTCATTGCTGCACTGTATTGGCTTACATTTGATACATTCCACTAAATTCCCAATATTGTAGCTCCATTAGAAGCTCAAACAGGAGACCTTGAGTACTTAAAAGTTAGGAGTAACTACTACAAACTTATATGACCAATTGGAAATGTTTACAGAGTTTAGATATTAAAAGGAATACTTCAGTTTTTAGTAGATGCTAAAGTGAACCAAACATATCTTGGGGGGCTCTGTAGGGTAACTCAGCTGGTTGTTTGGCACATCTTTCCTTAAGCCTAGTACACACGCAACGATCATCGGTCGACCGATCGTCCGTCTTTTTTCCAGAGTTGTGTTTTGTTGGTTGGAATGTGCCTAGACTGCACACTAATTTTCTCGCCCGACAAAATTCTACTTCAGAAGTGATGCCATGTGTTGGTTTGCTTTCTTTGTGTTCTTTCTTCTCTGAGCATGCCCAGTCTTGCTCATTAGATTTTTCCCTGTCGAAATCTGTACTGACTGCACGAAAATCGGCCGTGTTTTGACGGCAGACAAAAATTTTATAGCCTGCACACCAGATTTTTTTCGGCCGAAAAGTCGGAGTCGATTTTCGGAAGCATCATACTGCCAAGCCGAAAATCGGCAGATCAGTCGTTGGACGAAAATTCCCTGCCAATTTTCACGTGTGTACGAGGCTTTAGGAACACATAGGGGCTGTCAATGACACTCCCAAACCAACCAACTGAATTCAGTAAGGTTTGAGATATAAAATACTACAAAATGATATGCCCTTATAACTCTCCCTCAAGAATGTGTCCTGAGATGTCAACATGAATTTCCATTCTCATGGAAAGCAGGCCATATACTTATCCAGGAATTCAATTGCCATTGGATCTTCAGGAATTATACTCCTTAAACTATTTGCCCCTGCATAGAAATTTGTAGTTAGATATTAAACGCTGGGATAACCCATTTCTCTGAAGGGTTGGCAGAGCAGCCAAGCTGGAAATGACTGTATCTAGATTTCTGTATGTTTTTCAGGTCATACCCAATAAACTTCCTCCACCATTTTTTGCCTCTCTGAGGACTTTTAGCACTTTTATCTTTTTTAAATCAGCTACACTGAGAAAAAGTTTATCACAATTATCTCTCCCAAAAGACACAGAAGACATTTGCCTTCCCAAAATGAAGCTTAACTATGTTAATGAACAAGAATTGCGGACTGGCGACGTAACTTATCTTCAATAGATTGGGTCAACTTAAAAATCCTACACTCAGGGTGCATTAAAAAGGATGCCGTAGATCAGACATGGAGAAACTTGGGGTAGCTTTAACAGTCAACCACTTATAGGGCCACTTTTACAGTGTTTTCGCCTGAATTGTAAGACTTCAACACTGAACTTGATTCCAGGCACGATGACCTCTTTGACAGAAAATCCTGATTTTCCAACTTAATTTTTCTACAACTCAGTTTTTCATGACAATGTAAACTAACTGTGCAGCCACAAGTGGCTTTTTTCTTAAATCAAATCTTGAAATGGCCTAGATCTCACTACACTTACTGAGGACACTCAATTCCCCAAGTGGTTCTACATGCAGCTTCAACATTTCCTAAACCAGCCTAATATCAGGGACAGAGACAGGTGCACCACTCAGAACAGTGGAGCCAAATCCATCTCCTTTCCTCTTCTCTTCTCCTTTTCTTATCTCATTTCTTATCACATCTATATTGACACCTGCCAGCCTTGGCATCAAGCCCTTTTAGCTTTCTTTCTCCTTATTTAAGTTATCAATGTTACATTTGGGGGCCCAGAGTCCCATATGTGAGACCGTTACAATGTTTGGAAATTAGTAGGACTTGTAAACCGTGTTCACCGGATGTGGGCTTTCCAACCAGGTGGACCTACAGCCGGTGCTTATGGTTTTGGATGGTCTCAATCTCAAAATCTTGGGTTTTACTGTTCCATATAATGATTCAAGGGATGATCATATGGATGACCATCTACCAGTGTTTATAATGTTCTTGTAGTTTTATATCCATGTTATTACACAAAACATGTTCATTCCGTTCACTTTCTTTTGGTGGCCTGGTGCTCACCTGTGATCTTAGAGAAGACCTTTTTTGATTGCCAAGATACTCTGTCTCCCTGCTTTCCCCCACTTAGGTACGACTTCTTATTGTCTAAACAGAGCATGCAAGGATTGTTCACTGCTCTACATTCTACAGTACGTCTGTTGCTTTTATTCTTTCAAAATATTCATAAAAATGATTGAAACAACACAGTGGAGCCACATGGTGTCAATGAGTAGTGGAAGCAATATACTGGGTGCTTAGGCTCAGGCGTCCTCTCATCTACCTGTAGACAATTAGCCAAACCAAAGGGAAAGCCAGCAACTCCGTTGATCCTTATAAATTCTTTATTGTTACATATCAATGAATAAAAGTAGTAGCCACTGCTTTTATTCACTGATATGTAACAATAAAGAATTTATAAGGATCAACAGAGTTGCCAGCTTTCCCTTTCCTTTGGCTAATACCAGGGATACCTATAGCAGACAATATACTACTTTTAAGAAACGGTGTATTGCACAAACACTACAACAACCTTTAAAGTCGGTTCACACTAAGGCGACACGACTCCTTACTACTTCGGGGGCGACTTGTGCATTACCATGCACCACGACTTCGGAGCGAATTGCAGGGACTTCACATAATGGAAGTCTATGCAAGTCGCTCCGAGGTCGCCCCGAAGTAGTACAGGGCCCTTTTGTCGCTCCTATTAGAACGGGTCCTGTAGCGGTCAATGGACCGCGAGGGAGCGCGACTTGTCAGGCTGACAAGTCGCCTGACAAGTCGCGCTAGTGTGGACTGGCTCTTATTCTCAACCATTTACTGTATACTCTTTGTAAACGCAATACCCAACAAATTCTTAATTGCAATGAAAACATGGGAACAGTAGTTAGCTATCACTTTGTCAGATAAAGACTGAGTTGAAATCCACACTACCATACATAAAGAATCTCTGAATGTGACAACACAAGAACACAACAACAAAGTATACTCCAGGTGATAAAGAATCCATGACCTACTTCACAAAATCTATCCTTCTGCAGCAAGTTGATACTGGGATACTGGAGATGTGAAAGAGGTTGTAAACCGAGAAAAAAATTTTTTCTCTTCTTTACATCCTGAAAGAGAAACCCATAATGAGCTAGTATGCATCGCATAGTAGCTCATTATGAAATACTTACCTTAGAACGAGCCCCCGCCGTGCCGTCCGCTTACCTGTATGACGGGCGACATGTATAGTCGCCCGTCTTCCGGGATCGCGGCATCCGGCCATCTGATTGGCCGGAGCCGCGGTGACGTCACTCCCGCACACGCGCGCGGGAGCCGACGGTCACGGCACGGGGCTCTGAAGGAACGGCACGATCTGCCGTTCCTTCAGAGCGCATGCGCCAGTGACGTCACTGGCTGCATTAAAGGTAAATATCTCCTAAACGGTGCATGTTTAGGAGATATTTACAGTACCTATAGGTAAGCCTTAATATAGGCTTACCTATAGGTACAACTTCCTGAGGAGGGTTTACTTCCTCTTGAAGGGGTTCTTATTACTACACATTTGGTGGCATTTTCCTTACCTATACTCTTTTTGGGAAATGGTAAACATTATTTCACAGGTTTTGATCTATCATCTTGACTTTTCTCCAGTCCATCATTTACTTCACCACCTACCGTTAAAGGGCAATGCATATCCCAAATGTTAAATATGGCAAATGAATAGTTACATATTGTTAATGAGGATAATGAAATGTTTAGCTCTGCCTGCAACTAGATCATTTGAGATCCAACTAAAGGAAACTAGAAGTAGAATTTCTGTTACATTTGGTGGGACTTGAGGTTCAGGAAAGTTTGAAAGAAGAAGAAGAAACAGACTACTTGAGTGTCTATTCCTATTGATATGTATTGGTATGTGTACAGTATGTTAAGGCAAGCTGCACAAAAGTGGGAGAAACAAATGATAGTTATGTGACCAAGGTAAAACGTCTAGCAAAGCCTTTTGATTATGACACAGCAACAGAGGAAATAATCTGATACCAGATTATTGAAAAATGTACATTTCACATGCTCAGAAGGAGATTACTTTGAGGAACTAATCTAATACATAGTAGTTTGCAGGAGATCACAAGGATTGTTGAATCATCTGAGTCCAAGCTTTATACAGTATAATGAGAATGAAGACTTTTCATGAGTTAATGCAATCGCCAAACCTGCATACAACAAGAGGAAAACCTAGTGTAAAAATAACAGTATCTAAGAAATCATATCTATATAGCTTGCACTAAACGTGGTGGAAGGGGTCACATGAGTCAGAGCTGCACTGTGGCACTGTATATAAACAGTATTCACATATATATATATATATATATTTATATATATATATATATATATATATATATATATATATATATATATATATATATAGTATCTCACAAAAGTTAGTACACCCCTCACATTTTTGTAAATATTTTATTATATCTTTTAATGTGACAACACTAAAGAAATTACACATTGCTACAATGTACAGTAGTGAGTTTACAGCTTGTATAACAGTGCAAATTTGTTGTCCCCTTAAAATACAGTCAGGTCCATAAATATTGGGACATTGACACAATTCTAAACCTTTTAGCTCTATACACCACCACAATGGATTTGAAATTAAACAAACAATTCAGCTTTAATTTGAGGGTATTTACATCCAAATCAGGTGAATGGTGTAGGAATTACAACAGTTTGTATATGTGCCTCACACTTTTTAAGGGACCAAAAGTAATGGGACAATTGGCTGCTCAGCTGTTCCATGGCCAGTTGTGTGTTATTCCCTCATTATCCCATTTACAAGGAGCAGATAAAGGTCCAGAGTTAATTTCAAGTGTGCTGTTTGCATTTGGAATCTGTTGCTGTCTCCCACTTTTTAAGGGACCAAAAGTAATGAGAGAGATTAACAATCACAAATCAAACTTTTACTTTTTAATACTTGGTTGCAAATCCTTTGCAGTCAATTACAGCCTGAAGTCTGGAACGCATAGGCATCACCAGACGCTGGGTTTCATCCCTGGTGATGCACTGCCAGGCCTCTACTGCAACTGTCTTCAGTTCCTGCTTGTTCTTGGGGCATTTTCCCTTCAGTTTTGTCTTCAGCAAGTGAAATGCATGCTCAATTGGATTCAGGTCAGGTGATTGACTTGGCCATTGCATAACATTCCACTTCTTTCCCTTAAAAAACTCTTTGGTTGCTTTCACAGTATGCTTCGGGTCATTGTCCTTCTGCACTGTGAAGCCCCGTCCAATGAGTTCTGAAGCATTAGAATATGAGCAGATAATATTGCCCGAAACACTTCAGAATTCATCCTGCTGCTTTTGTCAGCAGTCACATCATCAATGAATACAAGAAAACCAGCTCCACTGGCAGCCATACATGCCCACGCCATGACACTACCATCACTGATGAGGTGGTATGCTTTGGATCATGAGCAGTTCCTTTCCTTCTCCATACTCTTCTCTTCCCATCACTCTGGTACAAGTTAATCTTGGTCTCATCTGTCCATGGGATGTTGTTCCAGAACTGTGAAGGCTTTTTTAGATGTTGTTTGGCAAACTCTAATCTGGCCTTCCTGTTTGAGGCTCACCAATGGTTTACATCTTGTGGTGAACCCTCTGTTTTCACTCTGGTGAAGTCTTCTCTTGATTGTTGACTTTGACACACATACACCTACCTCCTGGAGAGTGTTCTTGATCTGGCCAACCGTGGTGAAGGGTGTTTTCTTTAACAGGGAAATAATTCTCCAGTCATCCACCACAGTTGTTTTCCGTGGTCTTTTGGTGTTGCTGAGCTCACCGGTGTGTTCTTTTTTTTTTTTTAAGGATGTTCCAAACAGTTGATTTGGCCACACCTAATGTTTTTGCTATCTCTGTGATGGGTTTGTTTTGTTTTTTCAGCCTAATGGTGGCTTGCTTCACTGATAGTGACAGCTCTTTGGATCTCATACTGGGAGTTGACAGCAACAGATTCCAAATGCAAATAGCACACTTGAAATTAACTCTGGACCTTTTATCTGCTCCTTGTAAATGGGATAATGAGGGAATAACACACAACTGGCCATGGAACAGCTGAGCAGCCAATTGTCCCATTACTTTTGGTCCCTTAAAAAGTGTGAGGCACATATACAAACTGTTGTAATTCCTACACCATTCACCTGATTTGGATGTAAATACCCTCAAATTAAAGCTGAAAGTCGTCAGTTAAAGCACATCTTGTTTGTTTCATTTCAAATCCATTGTGGTGGTGTATAGAGCCAAAAAGATTAGAATTGTGTCGATGTCCCAATATTTATGGACCTGACTGTACTATACCTATACCTACTAACAGTGAAGCACTCCTTAATATTAAATTACATTATAAAATGTAGACTCAAGTGTGCATTTAAACAACAAAGCTCATAAATTTACACAGTCATCATAAATCAAAAGCTGAAAAAAGGAAACAATTAGATAACAATGTCATACATCAACCAACTAGATTGTAAGTAAAAAAAAAAGTCCCATACTGTATACCATCCAATTAGGTTAGATCATCCAATTAGAATGCAAGTGTCCAGGAAAAAACACTACCATGGCAAAAGTAGATCTGTCACATACACATTTTTTTTAGAAAGCCTGGAGGGGCAATATGCGTGAGGCAGATGGGACCTGTGTGATGACATCAAGCTGGGAGGGGCCAGATGCCATCTTGTTGAGCTGGCACAGCTACATCGTGCATATGCATGCTGTGAATAGACAATTGTATGTGTCTCTGCGCATTGTTAGTGTTACTCCTTCATTCGTTTATAAAATAAATCACTGGCAATACTACACTATTGGATCTTCTATTCATATATTTGTTTGAACCTTTTTATAAAAGAGCTGTGGAATATGAAGACGTGACCTGGTTGCTGCTGATCTGGTTGCCTGTTGATTAAAGCGCTTTTTAACACCTTAATTATTTTTAGGGGTCCATCACATCTGATGAGGAGACACCTGATTGGGCACGTGGGTGATACTGTTTGGTGGCAATCAATGGCGGAAGATTTCTGATACTGCAGAAGGTTTTCCCGTGGTAGTGTTCTTTTATGGACACATACAATTTAATTGGATGATATATGGGACTGTTTTTATGGGGGTTTTTTTTACCTACAATCTAGTTGGATGATATACAGTATCTCACAAAAGTAAGTGCACCTTCACATTTTTGTAAATATTTTATTATATCTTTTCATGTTACAACACTGAAGAAATTACACTTTGCTACAATGTAAAGTAGTGAGTGTACAGCTTGTATAACAGTGTAAATTTGCTGTCCTCTCAAAATAACTCAACACACAGCTATTAATGTTTAAACCGCTGGCAACAAAAGTAAATACACCCCTAAGTAAAAATGTCCAATTGGGCCCAATTAGCCATTTTCCCTCCCCGGTGTCATGTGACTTGTTAGCGTTACAAGGTTTCAGGTGTGAATGGGGAGCAGGTGTGTAAAATTTGGTGTTATCACTCCAACTGTCTCATAGTAGTCACTGGAAGTTTAACATGGCACCTCATGGCAAAGAACTCTCTGGGGATCTGAAAAAAAAAATTGGTGCTCTACATAAAGATGGCCTAGGCTATAAGAAGATTGCCAAGACCCTGAAACTGAGCTGCAGCATGGTGGCCAAGATCATACAGCGGTTTAACAGGACACGTTCCACTCAGAACAAACCTCGCCATGGTTGACCAAAGAGGTTGAGTGCACGTGCTCAGCATCATATCCAGAGGTTGTCTTTGGGAAATAGACTAATGAGTACTGCCAGCATTGCTGTAGAGGTTGAAGGGCTGGGTGGTCAGCCTGTCAGTGCTCAGACCATACGCTGCACACTGCATAAAATTGGTCTGCATGGCTGTTGTCCCAGAAGGAAGCCTCTTCCAAAGCTGATGCACAAGTCTGCTGAAGACAAGCAGAATAAGGACATGGATTACTGGAACCATGTCCTGTGGTCTGATGATATTAAGATAAACTTAATTGGTTTGGATGGTGTCAAGCCTGTGTGGCAGCAACCAGGTGAGGAGTACAAAGACAAGTGTGTCTTGCCTACAATCACAAGCATGATGGTGGGAGTGTCATGGTCTGGGGCTGCATGAGTGCTACCATCACTAGGGAGCTACAGTTCATTGAGGGAACCATGAATGCCAACATGTACTGATAACATACTGAACAACATACTGAAGAAGAGTATGATCACCTCCTTTCAGAGACTGGGCTGCAGGGCAGTATTCCAACATGATAACGACCCCAAACACACCTCCAAGATGACCACTGCCTTGCTAAAGAAACTGAGGGTAAATTCGATGGACTGGCCAAATTGGTCCCAATTTGGACATTTTGACTTAGGGGTGTACTCACTTTTGTTGCCAGCGGTTTAGACATTAATGGCTGTGTGTTGAGTTATTTTGAGGGGGCAGCACATTTACACTGTTATACAAGCTGTACACTCACTACTTTACATTGTAGCAAAGTGTCATTTCTTCAGTGTTGTCACATGAAAAGATACAATAAAATATTTACAAAAATGTGAGGGGTGTACTCATTTTTGTAAGATACTGTATGTGATTGTTTTATCATTTTATTTACTTTTTTTCTGCACATGATTTATAATGATTGTGTAAATGTATGCGTTTTTTTGTTTATATGCACATTCAGTCCACATTTGATTTTTTTTTTTTTTTTTGGTGTTCAGTTAGTAAAAGGTGACCAGACTATAAACATTTGACCACTTCATTATTTTAAGCAAACTGTAAATAAGGATTTTTTACAAGCTGGCACTGACCTCTATAGCTGCAGACAATGTGGAGTATTAAACCCAAAAACAAAAATGTATTATATTGCAGCTTACTAATTGTTAGATGTGACGGCTGCATTTGTTTTCTTCTTTAGGCTTTTTTTTCCTTTATAATCATCTGGTGATCCTGCCAGTAAGTCTGTTATTTTTCAAGGTCCTTTAACAATCCAAAAGGTCCTGCAAAAGCAGCAATAAAAGATTGGAGACAAACCATTTAACATTAACAAGGGTGCTAACAATGGTTCGTTTTTTATTCATTTTATGTAAGACCTTTATCCCAAAATTAAAAAAAAAAAAAGAACTGTTGACAGAACTGCTTAAAATGTGTTAGCTGGAGTTTGGTTTTAATTTGTTAATCAAGTTTATCTAACTCTGTTAGTGCATCTAACACTAATGGTGCTGCCTAAAGCTGTCTCAATTGCTCCTCCTTCGAGTAGAGACACTCTAAAGGCCCGTACACACGTACCGATCGTCGGCAGACAAGCGTCGGCCGACGAACGATCTGCCGATTGTACGCTTGTTAGTATGATGCCTCCGACAGCCGTCAGCGCACATTCTGCCGACAAGAATCTGTCATGCAAGCATTAAAATTTTTGTATGCCGACACCAGAGCGGCCGATTGTTCGCCAGTCAGTACAGAATTCGGCCGACAGACCGCAGATTTGCAAGACTGGGCATGCTCAGAAAAGAAAAAACACAGGGAAAATTAACCATTACATGACATCACTTCTGCAGTCGGCTGTAGTCGGCGGACAAAATTCTTGTGCTGTCTTTGCACTTTTCAACAGACACCGACAGCCCTGGACAAAAGACGGCCGATCGCTCGCCGACGATCGGTACGTGTGTACGGGCCACAGGAAGTGTGTTTCTGGCTAGATCATCAGGGAAAATAAAAGAAAGCCTTAAAAAAGAAAACCAATGAACCACATTTAAGACTTGGTAAGCTGCAATATATCACATTTTTTGCTTTGGGTGTAATGCTGTTTTAAAGTTAGCAGCATAATAAATCAATGAGAAATGTGAGATCTGTAATGTTCTTTGGGACTGAGCAAAGGCTTGGTCCATTTTGCTAAAATCACATATACTGTATATTTAAAACTATGTGCATGAAGCATCTATTCATAGATTAAACTCTCAGTGCAGTAAATCTTTCCTAATAAACCCAGCCATCTAAAATAGGCATGACGATGCTGCCTAAGGAGGTTTAGTTTATTGGAAATTCTGCAGTACTGGGATCTTCAGCTCTATTTCCACCAAAAAAGATGTATCGTTTTTTTCAACAAGCTGTATTTAAAGTGCATGTATGTAACTACCTCTTACAGTAGGTCCATCTAAGCTTCAGAACTTGCAATGGCTATCCAGGAAGTTCCAGATATAGGAACAGTCAGAGACCCAAACCCAGTGGTGTATTTTGGTTTTGTGCTGCCCTAGGCAAGACTAAAATTGGGCACACCCACCCCCTTCCCCTCCTTTGTAAATTTGCCCCACTCCTTTTTTAATGGATGTGACTCCCTCAAAAATTGAAGGACTACAAGTCCCAGCATGAACCCCTGAGATCTCACGAGAGGTGGGGTGGGTGAGGGAGAGAGAGAGGGGGGCGGGTGAGAGGAGATGAGAGAGGGGGGTGAGAGAGAGAGAGGAGGGGTGAGGGAGAGAGAGGGGGGGTGAGAGAGAGAGGGGGGATGAGAGAGAGGGGGGGTAAGAGAGAGAGGGGGGTGAGAGAGGGGGGGATGAGAGAGAGAGGGGGAGGAGAGAGAGGGGGGTGAGGGAGAGAGAGGGGGGTGAGAGAGAGAGAGGGGGGATGAGAGAGAGGGGGGGTGAGAGAGAGAGGGGGTGAGAGAGGGGGGATGAGAGAGAGAGGGGGGATGAGAGAGAGGGGGGATGAGAGAGAGGGGGGATTAGAGAGATGAGAGAGAGGGGGATAAGAGAGGGGGATGAGAGAGGGGGATGAGAAAGGGGGATGAGAGAGAGAGGGGGGATTAGAGAGAAGGGGATGAGAGAGAGGGAGGGACTGTTGGGGGGGTGAGAGAGGCGGCTCTAGCAACCAGCAGCCAATAGAGTCTCAGGTGGAGGGGGCGGCTTTTTTGCTTCCCCCCTGCAAAGTGCCGTCCTAGGCCTGGGCCTTGTTGGCCTAGGCCAAAATACAGCACTGCCCAAACCCACATTTCAATGCTCATTTATCCAAATAACATTACTGTCAGAACGCCTTGCATTAAGAGTCTTCTCTATTCCCGGTAGCACAAGGCAGGATGCTGTAACCTTACGTAGTTGGCCTGCTGCAATCAAAGGTAGACCCAGCGCAGAACTTCAACACGGTGCCCTCCCTTCAACAAGCCAACCACACCTTCCCCACGGAACCCATTAGCAGATCTTTGTAACTCTTCAGATATGAGCAAGTTGCTCACTCAGAAAAAGAAGAGAAGACTCAGTTCCAAGTATTAGCTTATAAATACATTTTAGTGAATGTAAGACACAACTTTAGACATTGCTTTAATGTGGCAACAGTGGTACAGGCTTTTTGCAGTGCAGATTATCAACATTCGGCTAATCGGGTACAAGAGCTAAGTTTCCCATGACAGGCATGTGAAAGCTGCAGAGCCACTTCACGGCACCCTGTTATATCTGCAGTCCTACACTCTTAATTTAGTGTCCTCACACTGGAGGCACATGGCCGCTAATGGATGGATGGGGGAACAGGTGAGAGGGAGACAGCACAACCTCCCCCAACCCATCCCCATCCACAGCTGGCTGTCTCACATAAAGTCCCAAAAGGAAATTAGGGATTTCAAAGGCAGTGAGCTTTACAGGCCATGCCCCATACGTAAAATCCCTTACTATCTATATGCTGCATCCACCAAGGGGATGGAGGTGTAATGCTTTTCGGCTGGTCTTTTCCAGTTTGCACCATGGTTATAAACCTAATTATTTGAGTCTTTGAGACTACAGCCAGTTGTGGATGGGGATGGGTTGGGGGAGGTTGGGCTGTCTCCCTTTCACCTGTTCCCCCATCCACCCATTAGCGGCCATGTGCCTCCAGTGTGAGGACACTAAATTAAGAGTGTTAGGACTGCAGATTTAAACAGGGTGCCGTGAAGTGGCTCTGCAGCTTTCACATGCGTTTGCAAATGTGTGTCAACTAAACCCCTGTTCTTTATACCAAGAGACAGGTTTTATTTGGTTGGTGACAGACTGGAGGGTAAGTACATCAGACTGGGGGCTGGCTGACTTTCATGCACCTCTTACAATCCTTTAACCTCATTTTGTGTTTACATATGTGACTGGCGTTTACATATGTGACCTATGTATGTGTTCGCTTCTGCATGCGAGGGCACAAGGGGACGGGGGCGCTTTTTTTATAAATTTATTTTTTTAATTTATTTTTTTAACTTTCCCTTTTGATCACTTTTTTTTCCTATTACAAGGAATGTAAACATCCCTTGTAAAAGGAAATGACAGGTGCTCTTTATAGAGAGATCTGGAGTCTATAAGTCCCCAGATCTCTTCTCTAAGCTGGAAAGATTTCCGGGGAGGAGGTTGTAGGTGCAGTGGGAGCACCGAAATCCCGAACCTTTCACATGGCGGAAAACCAGCATGTTGGGGAATGGATTCTGGCACCTAAAATGTTAAATGACAGGGGGTATTGGGATACTGACACACAGATGTGGATGCAGGGTCATATTGCATGGCTGGATTGGGGCTGTTTGTTAATGTTTCTAGTTCGGGGAGCTGGAAGGAGCGTAATTACGGTATATATAACCCTGCAGGGATTGCGAGTTAAAGGCAAAAAAATAGAAAATTGTAAAAACCAGAAGCATATGAGACTGAAGGGTCAATACATTTTATTTATTTATTTCAGGTATTTATATAGCGCTGTCAATTTACGCAGTGCTTTACATATACATTGCACATTCACATCAGTCCCTGCCATCAAGGAGCTCACAATCTAAGGTCCCTAATTCACATACATATACAGTAGGGCCAATTTTATACAGGATCCATTTAACCTACCAGCATGTCTTTGGCATAGCAAATTATGGCAAAAATTATAGAGAGAAACAAACAAACGGCTGTGATTTCTCCTGCTTTGTGTCTCCTGTGCAGGAGAAGAGTGAGTGGCAGTAGAGCTGATGCGGGACAATGCTTAGCTGAGCGGGCCTGCGGGACATATGTCAAAATCCAGGGCTGTCCCGCAGAATCCGGGACTGTTGGGAGGTATGCATAATTGATAACAGACACAATGGCGTGTTCTCTCAACCAAACTTTCAAGCCATCAACTGTCTGGTGTCATAACTGATCACATGTGCAGCATCATGGCAACTGCAGATTAAAAAGAGGCTAAAATGGCAGCTTCCTTGACTGTAAAGAACAAGAGGGTTTAGTTCCGCTTTAAATTTTACTTTGGCAGTTATTGAAAAAACAGATTTCAGTAGCTTGAAAGGGAAATGTACAGTAATTCAGAATGGCTTGCTTGGTAAATGTATACTTTAAAAAAAACTTCACTTAATATACCCACAGACATCATATTATATTAAGGGACAATGATAACAAAGCAAGATTTTATTACATGCTGTATTGCATCTTGTCAAAATCTTTTTCTGCGTTTATAAGTCTGTGTTCATTAGTAGAATGCGGTTTAATCCATTGTAACTATATCTTCGGCAAAGTTCTATTTACTATATTATGTGTGCTTATTTGTTTTCCTAATGATGTTATTGCAGAAACTTTTACAAGGACATATTTCACAGGAACACATATTATCTGCTGATGGTTGTTGCTATGGAAACGTTCTATCTTATTTAATGCTTTGAATTCCCTTGTATGCCATTGTCAAATCAAACTTTTGCCGTATCTTAATTGATTAAGTATGCATCAGAGATATGCAGATAACATATATTCTCAGACTAAATCATTTTTTTGTGATGATGCTTTTTTTTTTTATAAATATCGAAAGCATTCAATCTCCTTGGTCATAAAATATGAAATATCTGCTACAGATTCAACAAAAACTTTTAAGGAACATTGTGAAATACAGTATTTGTTGACTTTTCTGCAGGGAGATTTTGTGGAGGTATGCCAGGGGCGGCCAATGTTGGGTTTTTTAAGCGACTCCATCACTTTGCCAAATCAAAGCAAAGTAACAACATTTGTGGATAGCCCCCCATCCCGGTATATATACATATCGTTATGTACATATATATACCAATTCACACTCCCTTCCAGCTGCAGCATCTGAGCATGTCTAAGCTCTGGTGTTGGCTGGTGTCAGAGCTTAAAGAGGGAGATAATGGCTGGATAATTGGCCACTAATTCCTGAGCACTGTAACATGGGGGAGGTCATGCTCTGCTGTGTTAGCTTTAAAGGATTGGGAGCCACTGGACTACAATTATGCAAATACGTAGTTTGTCTAGATTTGGTATAAAAATTGGACTACCATGTAGTTGACCACAGCAAACTTTAAAATATAAATTTGATTTATGTAAAATATAATTTTTCTTAAATAAATAATAATTTAATATATATACAGGTGCATCTCAAAAAAATAATTTATTTCAGTAATTCAATTCAAGTGAACCAGAGATGGTGTTGGTCCACTGTGTTTTATCAAGTCCAAATTCAGCACAGCCCTCTAACAGGAAATTCTAGAGCACTTCATGCTTCCCTTTGCTGACCAGCTTTATCTAGATGCTGATTTCATTTTCCAGCAGTACTTGGCACCTGTCCACACTGCCAAAATTACCATTCTATGCATTAGGAAAAAAAAGCCTTCTGTGTGCAGCAGTCCCCCTAATACTTACCTGAGCCCATCTCGATCCAGCAATGTTGCACAAGAGACTCAGCTGCCCGGAACTCTCCCTCCTGAGTGGCTGAGACAGCAGTGAAGCACCATTGGCTCCTGCTGCTGTCACTCAAAGTCAGTGATCCAATAAGGAGAGAGAAGGGGCGGAGTTAGGCCACAGCTTCATGTCTGAATGGATACAGGGAGCTGGCACTATAGCAAGCTGCTTGCTATGGGGGCAATCGGCAAGAGGGAGGGGCCAAGAGCACCGAAGAGGGACCCGAGAAATGGAGGATCGCGGGTTAATCTGTGCAAAACCACTACACATAGCAGGTAAGTATGATATGTTTGTTATTTTTAACAAGAAAAAAAAAAAATGAAACTTTGGAATCACTTTAAGTTGAACCGTAATAGGATTTACCATTGAGTTTATTTTAGAATGCTAAAAATTATTTTAGACTTTTAAAGTGTTGAACGTTTCCATAAGAGCTAAACAAAAGCCAATAAAAATTAATCATTCCAATAATCAATAATCAATGGAGGGAGCTAGATGCTTATATCTGTTTTTACAGATACAGATTTTTACAACAGGTGCTTAAAGTCTATAGCTACTATATAACAGCCAATAAATTATAAAAGTGATCTTCCTTGTACATTTTTTTTTAATTATTATATTTATGTATTTACAGTACAATATATGCAAAATCTTAAAAATATATTGAGTAAACAGAATAGGTAAAACTTTGGATAAATTAAGTAAGGCTTACAGTAAGAACACAAACTGCAATAAACAATATGTTACATTGTAAACTTACATACAACATGGTGGTGGTGAGGACATGATTGTAACAAAGCTGTGCAACTGGCTAGTAACATGGTAATATAACAAATTAAAGTGGAGTTCCGGCCTATTTTTTAACTTTACATCGTTAGTTACATTAGAATAACCTGAAAAAGAATTGGATAATTTTAATTTTTTTTTTTGTTTCACTTACACTATTTTTTTCTGAAAATTAACTTACCTTCCTTTTACTTCCTCCCTCTGTGGCCCCGACCCCACTTTCCTCCTTTGCATTGACTCCTGGGAGATGAGCATCATCAATCCCAGGAGTCAATGCGCCTGCATCGGTGTCACTCGTCACTTCCGGTGCAGGCATGTCATTCCCTACTGAACAGCTTCTGGGCATGCGCAAAACCAGCTGCGGGATGACGCGCCTGCCCCAGAAGTGATGAGCAGGGCATTCTGGGACTCCGACATCATGAAAGAGGACACGAAGAGGGACGCTCCTACTTCAGCTGCCCACAACGCAGATGGCAGCGCTGGACGAGACATTTTCAAGGTAAGTAAGTTCTTCTTCCAGGTAAGTTAAACAGGGGACAGTTCAGAGGCTATCGTTGCTTAAAGGCACTAGCCCTGACTGTCCTAGGGGTAATTTTTGTTAAAAACATTTTTTACGGTGGAACTCCGCTTTGAATTAAACAACTGTTATCACTGATGGGTGATCTGGATACGCAATGAATTTCATGTGTGTGTCAACCTGAGGCTGAGCCTCCAGTATGTGAGAAAATGGGACTTTTTTAAAAGTTTATTTGCTAGTGTCGCCACTCCATTGGGCCTAATGAAGTGCAAGTGGGGCCCCCAACTGAAATCACCTTGTCTCCAGGCTTTGCACTCACTAACCTGGGTTCTTAGCAGAAAAGCTAATTCGATCCATGGATGCCTTTTGAAGCTTTATTTGCAAACAGTGGAACAGGGATAGATGGAATACCCCCAAAAATTACATTTTACTTTCTTTATCAGATAATTCCCACACAGGCATAACTTTTATATAACTTTTTCTTCCCTTTTAGATTGTAAGCTCTCATCCTCTCTAGTACAGAAATGTATTGTAACTGGACTGTTTTACTTTATATTGTAAAGCGCCACTCAAACTTTCGATGCTGTATACATCCTGTATAATAATACCAAAATAGTCTACTCATTAATCTGATGGAACTCAGACTTCCCATGTACACAGCAAGCTAAAGTAGAACCCAACAGGCAGAGGCTCCAGTGTCTTCTCTGCACCAGGTACATGACTGCAGTAAAAGTTCAGTAGTGTCACACCATTTTCTGTAGCTCTCTCATTGCTCAGAAGGATCAGCATAGATTAAAGCGGAGTTCCGGGCACAAAATCGATCTTTTTTTGTTGTGCCCGTCCGCTTGTTCACCTTCACCTGAAACAGAATTTGATAGTTAGGTTTCTTTTTTTGTACTCACCTTGTAATTGTAGATCGAAGATACTCACCTATTCTTCACTTCCTCCCTCTGTGCCACGGCTCCGCCGTCACTTCCGGGCTTGCAATGATTCCTGGGAGCTGAACGTCATCGCTCCCAGGAATCAATGCGACGGCACCGGCCCCGCTCGTCACTTCCGGGGCGACGCCGCATTCCCTGCTAAACAGCTTCTGGGCATGCCCAGAAGCTGTGGAGGAATGCGGCCCCGCACCGGAAGTGACGAGAGGGGCCGGTGCAGGCGCATTCTGGGAGAAGAGGACGCGGAAGAAGATGCGGAAGAGGATTGCGCCGGCTTCAGCTGCCCACAAGAGAGATGGAAACGCTGTGGAAGAAATTTTATAAGTGAGTATTTCTTCTTGCAGGTAAGTGCGAACTGGGACAGATCAGAGGCTAGCCATTGTGGAATGTGCTAGCCCTGACTGTCCCGGGGGTATGTTTATTAAAAAATGGTTTCTGTGCCCGGAACTCAGCTTTAAGTCTTTTTTATGATCCACAAAATCAGGCAAACCGCTCCCTAAAAGGGCAATGGATTTCAGAAGCAGACAACATCCTTCAGTAAAGGCAAAACACATAAAAATCCATTCAGAAACTTGCCCAGCATATTTGTTAAAGCATGGTCACATTGCTCATTAAGAATTAGCCAGCCAACGAATATGCAAGGCCATCCTTTGCTGCCTCTCTGACTTATCTTGAACACAGACTACTGAAAGAATTAGTGCAAAACAGCAAAACATTTCAGCATTATAAAGCAAGCCATTAGAGACATAATCTTACACAAGTAAATAGTGTGGTTTCAGTAGTTATACCGGAATGATTCCTGCACCCACAGGCATCATTCTAGTATTGAATATTTCAGCCAGCGATTTCCTTCATAGCAGAAGGGATTTGAGTGGCTATTTATCACTTCTGCGGGTGGTGGAAGGGGTCCCACCCCCCTCCCGCTGTCACCTCTCTTGGAGTCTACCAACTCCACCGACTGATTGCGGAGGCCAAGAGCAATGCAACCGGTGGCATTGTCTGTATGGACTAGAGAGAGAGAGAGAAACTGACATTGTTCCTCTCTCTCTCTGTGACCCCAGAAACATTAAGCGATGGCTATGTGGTCACGTCCGGTTCTGCCTCTTTGTTTACAGGAAAGCAGCCGATCAGACCAATCAGTGCCTGACCAGCTCCATTGGAGGCCAGGGGAGATATTTGTGGTCTAAAAGACTCCAGATCTCTCCATAAGGAGGACCTGGCACAGGGATGTTGTTCATCCCTTGTTATAGCAATAAAGTTTATTTAAAAAAAGCATAAAAAAATAAAGTTTTGTATAAAATAAATAATAATAATACGAAAAAAAATGAAAGCACCCCATCTCCCAATGCTTACGTGCAAATGTGAACACATATGTTACTCCCACAACGGTGAGTGCACCATACATGTGAGGTATCGCCATGAACATTAGATTGAGAGCAATAATTCTAGCACCAGACCTCCTATTTAACTCTAAAGTGGTAACCTGTAAAGGTGTTTAAAGTGATACCAATGGAAAATTTTAAGCACTGTAGTTTGCCACCATTCCACGGGCAGACGCAATTTTAAAGTGTGACATGTTAGGTATCTATTTACTCAGTGTAACACCATCTTTTGCATTATACAAAAACATTGGGGTAACTATTGTGTTTTGTTTTTCTTTTTAATTCATTAACCGCTTGACGACCGCCGCAAGTAGATATACTGCGGCGGTCAGCCCCGGCTAGGCAGAGTGACGTATATATACGTCACTAGCCTGTGACCGGCTTGTGAGCCAATAGCGGGCGAGCGCGTGCCTGCCCCGGCTCGTTCACTGAGGAGTCCGCGCGTGTGACCGGCGGACCCGATGTCCGCCGGTCACACTACGATCGTGGGTAGAGCGGGAGAAAGGTGGGCGGCTTATGTAAACAAGCCGTCTGTCATTCTCCCCTGTGTAAAAATGGAGATCAGACGGTTCTACTATGTAGAACCGTTGATCTCTGTTTTTACAATAGTAGACATGTCCCATCACAGTTAGAAGCACGCCCCTAGGACACACTTAACCACTCCCTCTCCAATACAGTTAACCCCTTCCCTGCCAGTGTCATTTTTACAGTAACAGTGCATATGTATAGCACTGATTACTGCAGTAATGTCACTGGTAACACAAAAGTGTCAAAAATGTCAGTCAAGGGTCCGATCTGTCCGCCGCAATGTCGCAGTCCTGCAATAAAAATCGCAGATCCCTGCCATTACTTGTTAAAAAAAAAAAACACCAAAAATGACAAAAATCTTTCCCTTTGTTAGTAAACGCGATAACTTTTGCGCAAACAAATCAAAATACGCTTTTTGTGATTTTTTTTACCAAACATATGTAGCATAAAACAAATTGGCCAAAAATGTTAAAACATTTTGATTTTTCCTTTTTTTTTGGGGGGAATTTCATATAACAAAATGTGAAAAATATTGTTATTTTTGCAAAATTTACGCTCTTTTTTTGTTTATAGCGCACAGGTGATCAAATACCACCAAAAGAAAGCTCTGTTTGTGGGAAAAAAAGAACGTGAAATTCGTTTAGGTACAGCGTCGCACGACCGCGCAATTGTCCGTTAAATTCACGCAGTAAAAAATCACAAAAAAAACCCTGATCAGGAAGGGGGTAAAATCTTCCGGGGCTTAAATGGTTAAAGTGTATTTTTTCCAACCAAATTGTGTTTGAAAAAACGCTGCGCAAATACTGTGTGACATAAAAAAATGCAACAATCACCATTTTATTCTCTAGGGTACCTGCTAAATAAATATATATAATATTTGGGGGTTCTAATTAATTTTCTAGCAAAAAGAAAGTTGATTTTTACATGTAGGATGTAGGAACGAAGTGTCAGAATTGGCCTGGATACTAAATGGTTAATCCTTTCTTGTGCCCAAAAATGGAAATAAAGGACTAAGGTCTAGTCACCATTATTGCCTATACCCTTTCTACAGCTGATTATTTTCCCCATGACTTACTTACCATACCATACCTTGGCCATGCCTGCAGGTTGAACACAAAAACAGAAACCTCCATCCACACTTTACAGAGCAGATGTATAAATCTCTTGATGTGTCTAATGTATTCTGAAATCCCCAGTACCCCATGCATATAGGTTCTCTGTCCCAATGACTAAGCCCGGGGGGGGGAAGGGGAACAAAACACGTTGAGGGCGTGGCCTGGCAGGAGCCCAGCTG
The DNA here is from genome assembly GCF_965119305.1 of Pelophylax lessonae. Classification (NCBI taxonomy): domain Eukaryota; kingdom Metazoa; phylum Chordata; class Amphibia; order Anura; family Ranidae; genus Pelophylax; species Pelophylax lessonae. The sequence continues at coordinate 499,279,789 of NC_138772.1, read as the reverse complement.
AGGTTGTCTCTTCCACCATTACACTACATGCATAAATGTGCTGCTCCAGGGATTCCTTTCTTTCTCTCTCTAGTGGCTGTCAGAATACCCCCTTCTGTGGCTGCATCTGTGGATGCAGCTGTGTTTAATTTAACATTTTTTCCTTTGGCTCTTTTGAAGGATGTTGGATGGAATGGGGCTGACAGGACCACCGTCGGAGCAAATTTTGGCTGGTTCATCAAGAAGCAGAAGAAAATTGACTGGTGTATGACCCACATTGTGCTGCTCTGTGTCTCCGTGTGGAGATGACCATCTCGGTAGAGGCAGTGCTTTGCTTCCTCATGCCAGACCTGTCTCTTGATGACTGGTGATCTGATGACTGGTGGAGGGATGATTAAGAAGCAGCGAAGGTGAGAGAAGCATAGATCCACAGAAGGGATGAAGCAGAAGTAAGGAGATCTTTGCACTGCGGGTCCTCAGGTTCAACTTACTCTCCAGCAAGGAAAACTGTGAGGAGCACAGTAGTGTCATCACAAAATCTCACTCAAAATCTCCTGAGACTAGCATTCAGAGGCTTTTGTAGTGCCTTAAGGGCCATACACACTATAAGATTTTCTGAACACTTTTTCCTTAACATTTACCTTTTCTATGTAGTGCAAGGGCCTGCCAGATTACATACAAATTGAAAGTGTTTAGGTTTGACCTCATATTATATGGTTTTGGTCTAAAGGAAAAATTCTTCAGAAAATCCTATAGTGTGTATGGCCCATTAGATTATGTTTACTCTATAGATATACAATTTTGGGATTCAAGTGCAGTGCTATATTTCATGTGGAAGACAAGATAATAAGAAAAATGATGAGAAAATAACATAATAAGAGAAAGGGTAACAGTTTCAAAGTAGTGCTCAGACACAATTAACCTCTCTAGATCTTCCCTAGAAGATAGCAAATCTTCACTCCTTGAGTTCAGGTTCATTTTAATATAACAAGTCAATCTTGTTGTCAAGAAATATCAAGAAAAATCAGCTTAAACAGAAAACCCTTTTTGTCAAAATTTTGTCTCAGATCTAATGCACTTTCTATACACTGGTTGTCCCAAATCACTTATCACTTTGGGAAGATTTGAATATTCTGGTTGATGAGCTTTAAACAGCCCCATTATTTAACTAATTGTCCTGATGGGATAATGGATGACAGCTTTTCACAAATACAGCTGGAAAGTATTGCTCTTGTTGTAGAAAAGATTATGGTATTTCGTCTTGCTTCATTACAATTAGCTTTCTTTGTTATGCTAATATATTATGAAAATGAAGGGGAAATTATAAATCAATTATCCTAATGTTAATCATTTAGCAATTTTCCAATATCAATTTGTATTTAATATTAAATTGTGTTTTTTCCCAAGAGTTAGAAAATAAAATGGATACTGAGTGTAATTAAAACTTAATCTACATTTTTAATGACTGACTCAATTGTGCATGCTGTGTTCCTTGTGGCTGCCAATGAACATGTTAATCCAAATTGCCAATATATTGGAGTCCCGGGGGGTATGGCTTATTTGGCAGTGGAACATATGGGCCTGATTTAAATCATGGGTATTGAAGTGACCCTATCATGACAGGAATATGGTGGCCTCCTACTAAAAATGACTTGTTGCCTGGCTTTTTTTGCCATAAATAAATTTTGAGGGAAAAAAAACCTGAACAAGCTTTCTTTTGATTAGTGTCAAAATGTCCTATCTCTATATTTTGCCCTGGTTGGTGACTTAGGAACCATGAAAAAGTACTACATAACCATGCCAGACAGACACATAGAGGGGAATTTACTAAGACTGGAGCAGCCAGAATCTAGAGAAGTTGTGCATGACAACCAATCAACTTCTAACTTTCATTGTTAAAGCTTAACTGAACAAGCCCACGATAGCAGCTGATTGGTTACTAAGCACAGCTGCTCCAGATTCTGTGTTAATAAATCACCCCCATAGCATTTCAGAAGACATGGTCAGCAGTGACAATGATTTTGTCAAAAAAACAGTTTAGTGTTGGTTTTATTCACTTGCTATGTTTTTAAATGTATACTATTATAACGTTTGTATTACACATATAGGATCTTTACTCTGCAAATGGGCCTTTTTTTTATAGGGACATCTATGGCAATGGTGTCATTACACTTCCAAGCCCCCTATCTATAAATTAAAAGCCATACTCATATCTGAATGAGGGGGGGGAGGGGGGAGTTATTACTGTGCTGTTACACCAATATGTAAGATATAATATTATGCATAGTTATGTCTATATATTTGGTCATTATACTGCAATCTTGTGGTTATTTCAATTGTTGCACTTGCCATTCTGTTTTCCTTTCTGTGTTCCTTCCTGTCCCCTCCCATTGATGATGTATTTCCTGTTGCTGTTTCTTTATGCTTGTGGGGATAGAGATGGCCACATCTGTCTAGGCCTTTCACACAATCTTCTCACATCTGGGAACACATTACCATGTTTTGAACTGCAGATACCATCTTCAATCATCTGCCACATTTTGTTGTCTGTTATACCTACTGCTTGCAATAAAACCTACGTGGATGGAGAGAAACGGTGTCTGGTGAGTTCAGCTATCTAAAATTGATTGTCCACTGTGATTGCATCTGCTTATATAGGCCAGGAATAGGTCTCAGCAAGGGATAAGTCACTATTACAACAATTGGAGTCAGAATAACTACCCTAAAGCTGAACCAGGGTTCACCAGAGCCTCCTGCAGGTGATGATAGACTTCATTATCGATGGCTGCCAGCTTGTGCCATTGGTTACATTTGGAGCTGACAGCAGGCAGAAAAAAAGGCATGGTACAGAATTGGCAGGTAAGGATTTAGTTAATCTGGCAAAAAGCCAGGGGAAACAGCAGAAAGACTCAGGACAGGTTCAGGTTTTTTAAATAATAATGCACTTATATATTTCAAATATGCAACCTAGTAAAGGATACATATATATATATATATATATATATATATATATATATATATATATATATATACCCCAAAGTGCATGCCTAACCTATAAAATCAATTTAAAAATTGCCAATTATGGCGGTTACTTACCCGACCTCCTATGAAGGACCTACTCCTTGACGACATGCTAAAGAAACCTTTGTCGGAAGCCTACAGGGAACTATTTGGACAGAGGCTGCCCGCATTGGTACGGTGCAGGGAACGGTGGACCGCGGTGGCCATGACTTGTAGGGGGAAGACTGGGATGACATCTGGGAACTGCCCTTTAGTATACTTATCTTGGCTAAAGAAAGATATATCCAGTTCAAAATTGTACACACTGCCTATTACACACCGGCTAGGCTTTTCACAATCTATGGATCGGGCTCTGCGGAATGCTGGCAATGCACAGCATCCCCAGCTGACTTTGACCATGTGTTTTGGCTCTGCCCATTGATACAAGAATTCTGGAAGGGTGTTGTCGGATTTCTCGGTGACCTCACAACACTTGCGGTCCCCCTGTCCATCTCGGTATGCCTACTAGGACTGGTGGAGGGCAGGGCATTGCACCACGAAGGCATCAGAGGGCTTTGCTCTCGGTTGCCCTATTTTATGCGCGCAAAGCTATTCTTCTACATTGGAAAAAGAACGCTGCTCCTTTCCTGTCCTTTTGGAAGGAACTGGTCAACAAAGTGCTTCCATAGTATAAGGCTACCTACTTGAGTAGGGGATGTCCCCACAAATTTGAGAAGATTTGGCAATGCTGGCTAGCTACGTCAGAGACTCTTAATTAATGTGTTGATGAGTGATTATTGAACTTAAGGCAGGGGATCTCATCCTAGGTTCTGTCTTTCTGATTGATGTCCTGCCTGCCTTCACGTCACTCCTGCTTCCTGGCGGATGCCCCGGGGGGGGGGATTTTGATCTTCTATCTGTGACTTTACCCCTTATTGTGAACCACTGCACTACCAAGGGGGCGGGTGGGGAAGGAGGAGGGATTGTTCTGACTGTTTTTCTATGTTTGTACTGTCTGTATTGCAAAGAAATGTATTAATAAAAATTTTCAAAAAAAAATAAAAATCCCCAATTACCATACATGAAGAATACTCCTGTCGGGGTTATTGGGGGTTGATTAAAATAATAATAGGTAAAAAGAAAAATGATTTTAAAAGCCATGTATATTTCATATTATGCATATAAGAGATTCTGAACAGGATGGCGTCCATCTTGTTTTTAAGGTGAAACAAAGTTCATATATATACTTGTTAAACAAAATGTCTCTCACAGGCTTACAAAGGGTCTATGGTTTCAACAGAGATCTTTGTATTTCTATGTAATCGTAAATAAGATTTCTTTTGACATCTCGATCAGATAAAACTTAGTCAGTCTGACGCTATGTTAAGGGGGGATATCTCAGTCTGTCTATAAGTATATAACAATGGACAATACCCCAGTATATTCTAGCAGACATTTAAAGATGAACCATATAAGTTTTTATAGAAAACATCATCATATGTAAGATGTATATTAACGATAATACATTGTATTCTTATTAATATAGAAGTGTGAACTTGATACTTATATAATATTAGATATATAATATATATATATATATAAGTATACTTTTCTATGATGTGTAAGGACTTGTGCGTCTTAAAAACCAATTACTTCATTTTAAGGTATGTGGTAGGAGTGTTTATATAAGCGTTGTTTTAGAATAGACTAAGTAATAGATCTTCCAACCTAGACTAGATTTCTGACAGCCTTTGGCATGGTCAAATAAGTAATGGCTTCTTACTAGCCAGAGGTCAAGAGGTCATCAGATAAGAAGAGTGGTAATTGTTCTAATAATTATGTTGCATACAAAATCTAATGAACGGTACAATACTGCCCTCTGGAGGCGAAATACCAGGTGCAGTCTTGAGATAATTTGAGATATTCCAATATAAAAATATGATATTGTGTTAAATAATATAATTATTGGAATGGCATTACTTGCCCAGGTGAATTATGGAGATACAGGTGGACATTTATGTATGTGCTGGGAGTCTAGACAAAGTTTTATATGTGTTATATGATTAATCTTGCATATAGAGAAATCATCATTTAACTTTATTATCCAAGTATGGGGTTAATTATAAAAAGGGTGTGTCTCTGACCTCACTAGTTTAGGTATAGAATATCCTGACCAATTGGGATAATGTTTCATCCCTCTGGGTTTTACTTATGGTAATTTTTATAGCTCTTTGTTCTTACCATATAAAAGACCAACCCAGATGAGAGATAGGACACACATTACTTTACACTACTGACAACACACCTCACACTTACATCACACACGCTAATACATTACTCGATAGACTCATTCAGACATACTCTATATTTGTCCATCATTCATCTGAAACTTGAAGGGAATCCACCATCTTAAGAAAGGCATCCATCTTAGGACTCTGGTAACACCATCTTAAGTGTGGTAATTATGCCTTGCTATGTTATTCTTTCCTTATATATTTTATATTGCATACTTAAGGGTAATGAGATTACAATCCCAGCCGTATAAACCATGGTAGATTTTTCTCTAAAAAGCTGATTTTTGTTTTTATACATTTTTATTAATATCAGATTAAGTGCATTATTTGCAATTTTAAGTCTTCCGTTTTGCATGGCTTATTCTCATTCCTTCTGCAGTGGAATGACTTTGGGCCCTGTGATTCGCAGACCATTGTAGTCTGTTTATATAGAACATTAATTTATGGCTTATACTATACCTGGGAAGAAATGGTAATCTTGCTTTCATTTTGCTTTCACTTTCATTTTGTTTCAGTTTCACTTTTATTATTGAGCTAAACATCACATTGCATTGATTGTTTGAAGTTAGTATTTTATGTAGAGTTATTTTTATGTGTCATTTCATGTTTGATCATATATTGTGTTTACATGTCTGGCGAATAAATATTTTTATATATATTCCATACTGTAGACTGTACTCACTAAGATTGGTATATGCTTTTAAAAAGAAATTAATCAATTAAAAAGAATTCACGACATTGATTTATGGCAATAGGTGAAGACTCTCCTTTTTCACAGATCTTTGCTTATTAACCATAAATAAATACACTGCTATATTCAGAGCAGTATAAATATTCTGACATAAGTACGAGCGCGAGATATTTATTATTAAATATTCTTACATATAATGGAGGCCTCAGCGAGATAATTATTGATTTCTTACATATGCCAATCATAAATATTGATCATGTGACATAATCAATAACTTTGAAAAAAAAAAATTTTTTTTTGGAATTTTTTTTTTATTAATTATGAATGTTGATAGAAATGCATTAAAAATGTCTACAGCAGGTAATGTTCACGCTGCCAACTCTGGCAAGGTGTGAGTCCCTAGTGGTAATGCCACAACCCCAGTGGATTTGGCAAGGATCAAAAATGTGTGGAAACACCTCTCTGAGTCTGAAATGGTGGAATATGTAAATGCTGGTTAGAGTCATATATCAAAATCCTCAGAAGTCGGGCCAATAAAGGGCATCTGACATGGGTAGAGGACAACCTGTATGTATGAACTCACCAATAAGCTTATCTAACACCAAAAGACGTCAGGAAGTGTAATTACATATTTTTTGGTCTTGGCCAATCTTACTATGTCTTTATGAGGAACTGCACCACAAGGCTCAGCAAAAAGGAGTTTAGTAAAGTTTCAATCTCCACTCCAAATAAATGAGAGAATGAGATAAGGAACCTCCTTGAGCAGGTGAAAGTAACCTCTATTGGGACACATAAGTTAAGAGAATGTAGCGTGAAACTGCAAAATGAAGTAGAACTGTGGCAGAAATTTTATCAAGGAAGTTGTAATGAAAGTAACCATTTGAAAGTGAAATGTAAATGATTAATGCAATAATTAGGAAGTTTTAAGCAAGGAAAAATGTTTTTCTAGCAAAAAGTTGCCGAGTAATCAGCAGTGGAAAATTAAAAAAAAAAAAAATATAAATAAATAAAAATGTAACAGTTCAAGTCATGACAGGAACTCATAAGTAAATACCTAGCAGAGTTCCCTAAGGTCATGGTGTCCATGCATAAGGGTATGCTTATTTAGTGCTGTATTAAAATATGAAATAATTATTCATAGACCCAGATATGATTCCCAGTCTTTTGGTTATGACCCAGACAAGGGGGGGGAATCAGGCAAAGAGTCCATGTCCTACCCCAGCCATCTTCCAAATATAGGAGGGCAGAAATTGGGCAGCCATGCATAAATAGGTATGAGTCATATCAGGTCACTGCAAAAAGACTAGCACCCCTAAATAGACACCATATACCTTCAGAATTTAAAAAGTTTTAAAAAGAGTACTGTCCTGATTTTTGTTAAGGAAAAGGTCCTTAGACATTGTCTTAGACATTGATTATCCTGAGGCCTATGAAAACAACTGTCTGTGTTGTGCCTGCAGGATGTAATTTAGAATTCAGCCCACACAAAAACTTCACCGCTGCTAGAGCTGTTATCTACAATTTAAAATGTACACAGCACCAAAGCCCCATTGAATTTTTTTTTTATTACTGTACTCAAAAGTGCCTAACACCCTTCAATGAAGGTCTGAGTACAACCATCTGAAATTTAAATCCCTGTGCTTTGAGGCATTGCCCATGTACATAAAAATAATAATATGTTTGGCAAAGGAGCAAGATATGCCACCTAGGCCCCAAGGGGGACACCGGATACCTTAAGGAGGACACCGGACATCCCATCAACAAGGGGGGGACACCCACAAATAAATAGGGATTTGCCCCATCCTAGGGCTCCCCAAAATCCTCGGGAAGATCAAGAGCCATTAAGGCCCAGACCTCAAGCCAGAACCGAGTAACTGGTTCTGATAGGGATCTGTCCCATAGGTCTGAACCCGAGAGACATAGGCACCGCAGGAGGCGGAGCCAATAATCCAATTCTAAAAAGTTTTCAGCAGAGTAGAAGCCAAGTGGGATCAGCTGATCACTTGATTCACTTTGGGCACTACAGCCCAGAACTAAAATAATTCCTCTTTAGGAACAAATCCAATGGCCAGCCAAAGGCCACAAAATCTTTAAATGTCCAAGTGGTAAGGAATCAGAAGGATACACTGAATAGAGGTATAGGATACAGAGGTTCTAACACCATTTTATCCCCAGGTCACAGCATTGAGGATCCTGAAATCCCTGCCAGGGGGGGATCTTGGTTGTTAGATACTAACTACCCTCCTATTTTTCAGTGGTCACTTCATCCCTCTGACTCAAACAGGTCGCTTAAAGCGGGCACATTTTGAAAAATCGCCAATGACGGTGATACCAAGGAGGATTAAACCCTAATGACGTAATGCAGTCAAGAGGTTAAAGGTTGTATACGGTAACCAAGAAGGAATCCTCAATGCCAGGTAGTTTTATTGCCTACAATAAATTGCATTGATGCCCCATAGGGGGAGATATATATATATATATATATTTTTTTTTTCTCCCAAGTAGTAGGTAAAATTTTAACAAAATATTGTATCATTTTATTATTGTCCAATGCGTAGTATCCATGATGATAAATACATCCCATGTTATTAAGCCCCAGAAGTCAGTCGCCCTAGGAAAGGTCACATATATAGTCTCACCTTCCCTGGTGTCATATAAAAGGGCTGATCACATGGTGGTCTAAAGGAGAACTCTGAGAAAGCTTAGGGTACCAACATCGCATTGAAATGTCAATTGATAAGAATGTATATTCATACTGTATGTTTCATCCAATAGGAAGAGATTAACCTTCCATGCCAGGTCGTTGATTGGTACAGACAATGATGTTTGCCAAAGACACAGCGATTGGATGGGTCATCTCTCCTTAGAGTCCAGTTCTGGACGGAACCCCTCATTGCATCAGGTCCCTCTTCAGGAATCAAGCTGCGAGACGCCCCAGATTCTTGTTGACGGAAAGGAAGATTTGTTTCAACAGATCTTTGTGCATTTGATCCGAGGAAATCCATTGAGTGAAATCGCATTACCTCCTGTTTTCAGTTGAAGGAGATGTGAGAATGGTGCATTGCACATGTGAGCAAACATCAGTCTAAGTGTATGACACTCTAGACCATGCTGAAACCATTCATTATCCAACCAACATCCTAGGTTGAATGTCCAAACCGATTTCTCTGATTCCTGATTGCAAACATTGTTTTACTGCGCTTTGAATGGTAATTGCCAATGCCATTGCAGCAGTTAATTTCTGTCTCCATTAACACTTTGCAAGCTGGAGATGCAGATTTCAAGGAACATTTGAGTTTCTTTACTAGGAGATCAGAAGTCAAAGAGACTAACAAGGAACAGTTGGTGACATAGCTAACATTGCAAAGTCGCTACGAACTGACATTTTGAACTGATTGTTTTTTTTTCTCTTCTCATTTTTTTTTTTATTTTACCGATTTACTTAAAAGTTATGAACAATTCCCAATATGAACTATTCTCTTACAAAAAGAGAACAAGACATTTTTTTTTTCCTTTTACTACTCCTTAAAAAGCTTTCTTTCCAGATAGGCCTAAGTTGCTCACTTGTCTACTGGGAAGAAAGGGGGGGATATGTCGGGGTTATTGGGGGTTGATTAAAATAATAATAGGTAAAAAGAAAAATGATTTTAAAAGCCATGTATATTTCATATTATGCATATAAGAGATTCTGAACAGGATGGCGTCCATCTTGTTTTTAAGGTGAAACAAAGTTCATATATATACTTGTTAAACAAAATGTCTCTCACAGGCTTACAAAGGGTCTATGGTTTCAACAGAGATCTTTGTATTTCTATGTAATCGTAAATAAGATTTCTTTTGACATCTCGATCAGATAAAACTTAGTCAGTCTGACGCTATGTTAAGGGGGGATATCTCAGTCTGTCTATAAGTATATAACAATGGACAATACCCCAGTATATTCTAGCAGACATTTAAAGATGAACCATATAAGTTTTTATAGAAAACATCATCATATGTAAGATGTATATTAACGATAATACATTGTATTCTTATTAATATAGAAGTGTGAACTTGATACTTATATAATATTAGATATATAATATATATATATATAAGTATACTTTTCTATGATGTGTAAGGACTTGTGCGTCTTAAAAACCAATTACTTAATTTTAAGGTATGTGGTAGGAGTGTTTATATAAGCGTTGTTTTAGAATAGACTAAGTAATAGATCTTCCAACCTAGACTAGATTTCTGACAGCCTTTGGCATGGTCAAATAAGTAATGGCTTCTTACTAGCCAGAGGTCAAGAGGTCATCAGATAAGAAGAGTGGTAATTGTTCTAATAATTATGTTGCATACAAAATCTAATGAACGGTACAATACTGCCCTCTGGAGGCGAAATACCAGGTGCAGTCTTGAGATAATTTGAGATATTCCAATATAAAAATATGATATTGTGTTAAATAATATAATTATTGGAATGGCATTACTTGCCCAGGTGAATTATGGAGATACAGGTGGACATTTATGTATGTGCTGGGAGTCTAGACAAAGTTTTATATGTGTTATATGATTAATCTTGCATATAGAGAAATCATCATTTAACTTTATTATCCAAGTATGGGGTTAATTATAAAAAGGGTGTGTCTCTGACCTCACTAGTTTAGGTATAGAATATCCTGACCAATTGGGATAATGTTTCATCCCTCTGGGTTTTACTTATGGTAATTTTTATAGCTCTTTGTTCTTACCATATAAAAGACCAACCCAGATGAGAGATAGGACACACATTACTTTACACTACTGACAACACACCTCACACTTACATCACACACGCTAATACATTACTCGATAGACTCATTCAGACATACTCTATATTTGTCCATCATTCATCTGAAACTTGAAGGGAATCCACCATCTTAAGAAAGGCATCCATCTTAGGACTCTGGTAACACCATCTTAAGTGTGGTAATTATGCCTTGCTATGTTATTCTTTCCTTATATATTTTATATTGCATATTTAAGGGTAATGAGATTACAATCCCAGCCGTATAAACCATGGTAGATTTTTCTCTAAAAAGCTGATTTTTGTTTTTATACATTTTTATTAATATCAGATTAAGTGCATTATTTGCAATTTTAAGTCTTCCGTTTTGCATGGCTTATTCTCATTCCTTCTGCAGTGGAATGACTTTGGGCCCTGTGATTCGCAGACCATTGTAGTCTGTTTATATAGAACATTAATTTATGGCTTATACTATACCTGGGAAGAAATGGTAATCTTGCTTTCATTTTGCTTTCACTTTCATTTTGTTTCAGTTTCACTTTTATTATTGAGCTAAACATCACATTGCATTGATTGTTTGAAGTTAGTATTTTATGTAGAGTTATTTTTATGTGTCATTTCATGTTTGATCATATATTGTGTTTACATGTCTGGCGAATAAATATTTTTATATATATTCCATACTGTAGACTGTACTCACTAAGATTGGTATATGCTTTTAAAAAGAAATTAATCAATTAAAAAGAATTCACGACATTGATTTATGGCAATAGGTGAAGACTCTCCTTTTTCACAGATCTTTGCTTATTAACCATAAATAAATACACTGCTATATTCAGAGCAGTATAAATATTCTGACATAAGTACGAGCGCGAGATATTTATTATTAAATATTCTTACACTCCCATGCAATCCATATTGAATATATCTCTTTAAATCATATTAAATTTAATCATGATGACAATTAGATATAAAGCAGCAGTAAATGTATCCCAACAAACTAAAGTATGATTCTTAAACTGTAAAATAGTATATTATGGAAGAAATTATTAAAATATTACCATTAGCAAGCCAGGGATTCCATATTTTGTGAAACACATCAGTCTTATTTTTTTGGATTTAGCATAATTCTTCCAGTTCAATGTAATTAGACATATGCTGTTTCCATTCTTTGAGTGTGGGTAGCTTGTCCAATGTTTGGGTACCAATGGCTTAGCCACTATCAAAGCTAAATGAAAAAAAATATTTTCTTGTAAAAAGTTTTGATAATTAAGCACTTCTTTCAAAGAAGGTCAGGGATATAATAATAAACATTGTTTCACAAAGGTTTAAGGCAAGTGAACCATGTATGCTTGTAGGCCCCCTGTGTGAATATCTCCTTAAACAGAACGGGGAGGTCTCTGGATCTTATTTGGTTACATCCACAAAAACTAAATACCATCTATGTTTTATTTTATATTGAAGTGCATAACACAACAGATATCCTATATAGTAGTAATAAGCTATCTCTTGTTTCTTCTTCCACATTGTATTATTATCTCTTATCATCTGAACAGATGTTTAACAATGGGAATGTTGTGAAGTGATCTTGCCAGACACTATATTATGAAGTACCAGATAATAGTGTCTAATTTCACAAAGGATCAACACTCAGATAAATATTGTTGTCCCTAGTAGGAAAAACAAGACTTCAACATGCGCAAATCATGATGACACTCAAATTACTCCAAAATATAATTTGTATGTACATCCAATATATATATATATATATATAATATGTAGTTTTCCTTCACATCGGCTCTGTACTCTTTACACTAAATACACAGGAACATCACAATACTATATTTTTTTCCTATTTCCTGGACTCCAGCCGCACACAACGTTTGAATGGGTCACCTCCTATTTTACATAAGTTGAGGGTGGTCATTACCTCTGTCCAGGTTCCCTCTTTTCTTGTAAGGGACCTGTTTGATATCCCCATTGCTCTGGAAACAAGCAGATAAGCCTGGAGATCGCCCAGTTGGTTTTAACTTTTTGCAAGCAGAATTATCCCAACACAGTCAGAGACTATGTGAGTGTACATATATAAAAAATATATAAAAAATCTTTTTGAGACTATATAATATTGTCAAAGTTTATTTGATGATTCTAACATGTCTTTATGTTATTTCTATTGTAGAAATCTATGTGCAATATTTGTATTTGAATTACCCCTGAAGAAGAAGCGTATAGCTTCGAAACGCGTTGTGTACTTTGCTGCATTCTCTTTGCACGTTTCTGTATCTGTGCTGTATTTTACTAATCTGCTTGCTTGTATCCATTTGTATTTATTGTTTTTGCTATTTTTAGCTTTTATATTGATACTATTAAAGAATAATTATATCTTTGATAAATACTCTTTATCTACATACTTTCTTATACCTTGTTGAGTGCCTAAAAAGTCCCAAACCCTTAGGGGAATCCCCTCTCTTTGGTTTTCTGGTAGATCATAAGCTTAATAATGGCATACATTGCCAAGCTGCGGTTTCCAAAGCAAGCAAAGTCCTTTCTTGTATTAAGAGAGGCATGGACTCCAGAGAGAGAGATATCATTTTGCCCTGTACAGATCATTAGTAAGACCTCATCGGGAATATGCAGTTAAGTTTTGGGCACCAGTTCTTGAAAAAGATATCAGGGGACTGGAGAAAGTGCGTTGAAGTGCAACCAAACTGATAAGAGGCATGGAGAAGCTCCGCTATGAGGAAAGATTGGAGGAACTGAATTTATTCTCTCTTGAGAAGAAGAGATTTAGTGGGGGGGGGGGGGTACGATCAACATGTACAAATACATGAGGGGTCCATATAGTGAACCTTGTGTTGAGTTATTCACTTTAAGGTCAACACAGAAGACAAGGGGCACTCTTTACATCTGGAGAAAAGAGATTTCATCTTCAAATATGGAAAGGCTTCTTCACCGTAAGAGCTGTGGAAATGTGGAAAAGACTCCCTCAGAAGCAGATTCTGTCCAGCTTAGTAGATTGCTTTAAAAAAAGACCTGGGTTCTTTCCTGGGTGTACATAATCTAACTGGATACTAACATTTATAGGTAAAGTTGATCCAGGGAAAATCTGATTGCCTCTTGGGGGATCAGGAAGGATTTTTTTCCCTGCTGGAGAAAATTGGGTCATGCTTTGCTAGATTTTTTTTGCCTTCCTCTGTATCAACTGTGGGTTGGTATGGGATTGTGTAGTTAGAATTGTATAGTTTTTTCCTCTTTTAGGGCTCTTTTACACGGCCGCTCAGTGTGTCCGCAAATCATCCTATTTTTTTGCGGATGATTTGCGGACATAATGTAAGTCAATGGCATTGCGGATGTCAGCGGAATACCATCCGCTGACATCCAATTTTCTTCCTTTCAGTTCTGTTCCGTTTTTGGAACGGAACAGAACCCTATTTTTTCATCCGTTCAAAAAACGGAAAAGGAAAATCGGATGTCAGCGGTGTCACCCGCTGACATCCGCAATGCCCATAGACTTACATTATGTCCGCATATCATCCGCAAACGGATGGGATGATATGCGAACTTACGGAGCGGATGACACAAATGTGAAAAAAAAAAAGTCCCGCAGCGGAGCTTTCACACGGAGCGGCCGTGTGAAAGAGCCCTTATTGGTTGAAATAACTGGACTTGTGACTTTGTTTTTCAACAAGACTAGCTACTGTATGTAACCACATAGAGCTGCATTTTCTAATGCATTTCAATGGATGGCTGTACATGGCAGAGAAAGAGAAAAAGCTTGAAAAAGGAAAACGAATGTAGCCACCACATCTATGAACTGGAAATTGACAATATATTATATTTTTGTCTTTAAAAAAAAAAATCTGTTCTGCTTAATTATTTGTGATAAAGCTATTTCAAAAAAGTTTCTACTCAGTTTGATGTTTATTCATCAGTGTATATGGAATATTCTACATAAAGGTTTCTTTCATTTCCCAGACCCACCACTTCCATATAATGTATTATGAAGTTCCACTCTTATGAAAGGCTCATCAGATATGGTCTACCCAATACATTTTAACCTGGATTTACTGAAATGCTATTTTGCAGGATGTAATTGGAATCTGTGAAATTGGAACTTAGCTTTCAACACTCCTACAGTAACTGTGTTATAAAAAGTTATCATTTAATGATTTAGGTCATGAAAAGTAAGCAGTTTGCATGCAATGGTATTTTAGGCTGAACTGCAGGCAAATATGAAAACCTTTAATCTAGTTATGTATTAATTAAAAAAAAACAGCTGAGCTCAAGCCTTCCCTCCAAGTCTTGTACAGTTGTGTTTGCTTCTTTCCTGTACTGAAAATGCTTACTCTGATTTCACTGCACACTGTGTCCTTCCCATAGTGTGCAGCTGCAGCAAGCCTCTTTCATTCATTGAATTTCATTTTTTTTAAATATAGAAGCTAAGCACCACACGTAGGTACTACGTAAGGTGGTCTGCATGCCTAGGAATGCCTATTGCTGACAACTCACATCCACCCATCAAGGTATTTTGGTATTTGCATAACACCTCCCAAGAGCCAGTTCACTGCTTGTATCAGGACTCAAGGCTCTTGGGATTTGTACTGAGGGACTGTGCTGTTATGTTTTTAGGAAGTTATGTACAGCACCACACACACACGTCATCCATGTTCTGCCTTCATTGCATAGAAAAGCCCAGAAGCCCATTGATGATATCGCTGGGTCTAAAACAAGGTTAATAATGAAAAGGGAAAAACTTGATTTCAAATTGTCATTAGCATGTTGCTGACGGAGAGAAGAAAGAACCAGGGAAGGTAAAATACAAGCAGATTAACCACTTTACCACCGGAGGATTTTGCTGTCTTACGTCCAGGCCACTTTTTGCGATTCGGCACTGTGCGAATTTAACGGACAATTGCGCGGTCGTGCGACTCTGTACCCAAATGAAATTGACGTCCTTTTTTTCCCACAAACAGAGCTTTCTTTTGCTGGTATTTGATTACCTGTGCGATTTTTACTTTTTGTGCTATAAACAAAAAAAGAGCGTAAATTTTGAAAAAATAACAATATTTTTCACATTTTTTTATATGAAATTCCCTCAAAAAAAAAATGTAAAAATCAAAATTTTTTTAAATTTTTGGCCAATTTGTTTTCTGCTACCTATGTTTGGTAAAAATAATCACAATAAGCGTATTTTGATTGGTTTGCGCAAAAGTTATTGCGTTTACTAACTAAGGGAAAGATTTATGTCATTTTTGGTGGGTTTTTTTTAACGAGTAATGGCGGCGACCTGCGATTTTTTTTGCAGGACTGCAACATTGCGGCGGACAGATCGGACCCTTGACTGATATTTTTGACACTTTTGGGGGTACCAGTGACATTACTACAGTAATCAGTGCTATAAATATGCACTGTTACTGTAAAAATGACACTGGCAGGGAAGGGGTTAATTTTATTGGAGAGGGAGGGGTTATTGTATGCCTGGTGCTTACTAACATGTGTGGGGGGAGGTGACTGAGTGACACAGGGACAGATCCCATGTTCAGCTATGCTGAACCCTGCAATCTGTCACTGTCTGTCACTTAGGAGATCCGCCCGCTTTGTTTACACAAGCAGGCGGATCTCCAAACTCGATTCCCCGACGATCGGGGAAGAGCAGCGGCGATCATCGCCGCTCCTCCCCTGGTCCGACTCCTGCTGTGAATGAATACAGTGGGAGCGAGCCTCCGGAGGCGTGCGAGCGCCGCCCACAAGGGGAGGAGTCCAGCGACGTAGGTCTACGTCGCTGGACGATGACTAACCACTTTGCCGCAGTAGAGCTTGAGTGAGGGGTCGGCAAGTGGTTAAACATCAGCTTTAACAGGTTCCAGATCACCCGCCGCACATTTACTCCGGCAGGCTGGCCCTCCTGCATGAACAGACGTAGCCCTACGTCGGTCACATGCTTAGTGCTGGGGGGCGAGCGAGTGCCACAGGTAGTGCGCTCCCGCCCCCACTAGGCAGCAGGGATGCCGATGCATGGGGCCAGCGGCCGCGATTGCCGCCGCCCAACCGCGATCGCTCCCCGCTGAGAGAGAAGTGTTGTAAACACAGCTGACCGTTTTTCTCTCTGAAATGATCACAGAGCCCCTGTGATCCTTCTATATAGGATAACAAGTCTCTATGGTCAATTCACAAGCCCATCCCCCATACAGTTAGTAAACACTCCCCTAGGCTCTCATTTAAACTTTTGATCATCCCTAGGTTAATCCCTTCCCTGCCAGTGTCATTATTACAGTAACAGTGCATATTTTTAGCACTGATTACTATAGTAATGTCACTGGTCCCACCAAAAGAGTAAAAATTGTCAGTTAGGGGTCCGATCTGTCCATCGCACTCCCGCTACAAATTGCAGATTGCCACCATTACTAGTAAAAAATAAATAAATAAATAAAAATGACATCTATCTTTCCCCTAGTTCCCCTAGTTATTAGACGCAATAACTTTTGCGCAAACCATACAAAATACGCTTATTGCGATTTTTTTTACCAAAAATCTGTAGCAGAAAACATATTGGCCTAAAAGGATGAAAAATTTTGATTTTTTAATTTTTTTTTTGGGGGGGGGGGGTGTTTTGTAGCAAAATGTGAAAAATATATATTTTTTTTTTTTCAGATTTGTCGATCTTTTTTTGTTTATAGCCAGGGCTGGTGCTACCAGTAAGGAGACCTAGGCAGCCGCCTAGGGCGCAGCTTAGCAGGGGGCGTTCGTGGAGCCTGCCCCGAGGTAAACCATTAGGGATGCAGGGGCGCGGCTCCCCCATCCATGCGTCCAGCCCCCTAATCTACATGCAGGGCACCGGACGCATGGATTCCAATGAGAGTTTTTTTTTAAGCACCTGATAATAGGCTTCAAAAAAGGGTGGGCTTGGGGGAAGAGCACTGCACCCTGAGCCCACCCAGTTGTGTGACAACAGCGAATGAATATTTGCTATTGCCACACTGATTCTCCTCCTGGCCAATCAGGAAGCGGGTCCTGAGACCTGTTTCCCAATTGGCCAAAGGAGAAGGCATCCTATTGGCGTAGAAGGAGGGAGCAGACGGCCCCCGAGAGAGGACATGGAGGAGACTGAGGGGGAAGCCGTCGCTGTCCGGAGGAACAAGGTAAGTGAACTGGCGCCTGGGGGGGGAGGGGATATGGTGTGGACTAGTCTCTGGAGTGATTCCGTGGCCAGGTCCTTCTGCCCCCCCCTACCAATGGAGCACCAGCCACCACTAGTTTTAACCCCTTCAGCAACTTGGGATGGGAGAGCATATGGGGGGACGGCAATTTTTATTTTGCCTAGGGCGGCAAAAGTCCTTGCACCGGCCCTGTTTATAGCGCAAAAAATAACAAATTGTACAGAAGATCAAATACCACCAAAAGAAAGCTCTATTTGTGGGGAAAAAAGGACATCAATTTTATTTGGGTACAGCGTCGCACGACCGTGCAATTGTCCATCAAAGTAATGCAGTGCCGAAACACAAAAAGTTACCTGGTCATTAAGGGGGTAAATCCTTCCGGTCCAGAAGTGGTTAAAGGAAGTAATGCAAAGTAGGTGGTATAGGCACAAACTGTACTGCTTTATTTTAATCATCAGAAGACTTTTAAGTTAGAGTCAAAAACCCCTTTAGATAAAAAAAAAAAAAGCTTTCATGAACAGAAAACCCCCCCCCCCAAAAAAATAATGGCAGTCACCAATACCTTTGCTCCATATACAGTATAAAGTTCAATTACATTTTTCTTATGCTTCACTGGTAAAATGCTTTGATTTGACATGCTAGCTAATACTGGAAGCAAAATAATTATAATTGTTCAATTAATTGAATGTCAGATCTAATACTCTTACAATCAAGTATGAAGTGACCTTCTTGTTCCTTGTGCTTAAGAAATAATCTGACTATTCCTTCTGTGCATTTAAGCATGCCCACCATTTATATACCATATGCACAAAAGTATCCCTGTCACTTTTTCTATATTGGAGATGGAGCTTTCTATAAAGATCATATAGCTGTGAATGTGATTGTTTCTGTATTATCTTTTAGCTCAGGGGGATTGCTGCTTATAATTTTCTGTATAGTACTTCCCGAAAGCAAAATGACACACCCTACCATATTGACCTCTCTCAGCACACTAACTTTCTATGTAACCCTAAGGCCCCTTTCACACAGGGAGTCCGCTCAGATCTGCCTGTCCGTTTTTCAGGTGGATCTGAACAGATGCCCCATGCATCTCTATGGGGCATCAGATGTCAGCGGAGACATGTCCGCTGACATCTGATCCGATCCGATCCGTCAAAACCAGACGGATGGAAACCCTATTTTCCATCCGTCTGGCGGATCGGATCGGATGAGAACGGACTAACAGTCCGTTCTCATCCGATTCCCCCATAGAGATGCATGGGGACCTGACAGCTCTGTCTCCGCACACAGCACAGAGACAGATCTGCCATCCACCTGCTCAGCAGGGGATCAGTGAATCGATCCCCCGCTGAGATAAACGGAGTCCGCCTGACGGACTCCCTGTGTGAAAGGGGCCTAAGGCTCCATTCACACCTAAGCATACTGCAGCAGCACCTGCTGCACCGCATTTTATCTTTAGCTTTTTTTGTGTGTTTTGTTTATTATAAAAGATGCACAAACATGGACTCGCAGCAATGTCTCAGGGTAAAACGTGGCTGCATAACATACATAGCCTCTATGAGACTCTATAACAACTGAGGGGGGGATTTACTAAAACTTAGAGATGTGCATGACGGGAAAAATTGTCTCGTTTCGGATTTTTTAAGTTCATTTTGTTTTTGTTTCGGGAGCGTGCACGCATCAGTACTCCCATAGCTATCAGGGAGGAGCCAGGAGCGCCAAAAAAAAGAGGATCAGGGCTGCTCTGTGCAAAACCATTGCACAGAGCAGGTAAGTATAACATGTTTGTTGTTTAAAAAAAATAAACCTTTAATCACTTGCCTGAAAGACACTTTCACCCCCTTCCTGCCCCGGGCAATTTTCAGCTTTTAGTGCTGTTGCACTTTGAATGACAATTGTGTGGTTATGCAATGCTGTACCAAAACAACATGTTTATCATTTTTTTTAGACAGAGCTTTCTTTTGGTAATATTTAATCACCACTGTTTTTTTATTTTTTGCTAAACACACAAAAAAAATTTGGAAACTGATGGGCACTGATAGGCTGCACTGATGGGTACTGATGAGACGGCACTGATGGGCACTGATGAGGCGGCACTGATGGATGCTGATGAGGTGGCACTGATGCGAACTGACGGGGAGGCACTAATATGCAGCACTAATGAGCACCAATAGGCAGCACTGATAGGTGGCACTGATGGGCACTGCTAGGCAGCACTAATGGACACTGATAGGCAGCACAGAAAAGTGGCACTGGTGGGCACTGATAGGTGGCACTGATGGGCACTGATAGACGGCACTCATAGGCGGCACTGATGGGCACCAACAGGCATCACTTATATGCACTGAAAGGCAGCACTGATGGGCACGGACAGGCATCACTGATGGGCACTAAGTGGCAGCATTGATGGGGCTGCACTGATCATTGGGGCACTGATTATTAGTGCCCTGATTGTCAGTGCAGATGTCCCCACTTATGAATGCCACTTACTGGCTCTCCTCTCCTCACACGCTTGTCAGCGTGAGGAGAGGAATTCTGACAACCAACATTTCCTGTTTACTCTTTATTCAGCTGTGATTGGACACAGCTGATCACATGGAAAAGAGCCTAAGTCATAGGCTCTGTGACGTTATGTCAGGCTTGTATACAACAGGGGGGGCGTAAGGATAATGGGACTTTAAATGAGGTAGGTTGCTATTGCAAATATCCAAAATAAAGATAAAATATTTTCAAAATATTAGTTTATTACTTGCTGCACGATAAAAGAATAGATCATGCAGCAATAATCAATAAATAGAATAAATAGAATCTCGCATATTCACAGTACAGATACAGACAATTCAGGTATGGACATACAAAAGGTAGTAACGGAAATGTCTTGCTAGGCATATACACATAACAAATAGATATATAATAGCAGATACAAATATCATACAACGGCATATATATATCTCAAATACATAGTAAGAATACATCCAGTGGCTCATGGGCTCTTTCATACATATTGCTTAATCCATGTCCTGATAAATCTTCATATTTCATATTTTATGGCTTTACGCGTTTCGTGGAGTTATCATCCACTCTTCAGGAGCTTAGTACAAATTTTTCTGTAAATAAGAGCTAGTTTAGGCTAAAGAGATCATATATGGATAAAGGAAACACACCTATAAGTTCCCTCAAAAGTTTTAAAAAAATCTATAACTCTGATACTTACATATTAAAAACAACAAAAAAAAAAAACAACAAAAAAGGTCGCAGAGAAAAATTGCATAGTCTCCCGTCGCTGAGTACACTGTGGATATACACCTGATCCGGGGCTGAGGCGGGTAAACGCCACTTGGTCCATAAAGTGGGGGGGGGGAGAAGGAGAAAAAATCCCACAGAAGGAATAGAAGAACCAGTGATTTCATCACATCAGTGACCAAGTTATCTAATCAAGAAAATAAAATTTAAATATATAAAAAATGTGTCCAGATTACTTGTCTTTTTCAGATATTAGTGTTGTATGTGATAAAAAAAGGTGGAAGGACATTAGTAGAAAAAAACTTTTGTGCCAGGTGCAGCATAGCTAGGATTCAGCAAGCAGCCAGAGAAAAAAAAAAAAAGAGAAAAACAAAGTGCAGAGCATGGAAAAAGTGGAAGTGCAATAGATAACAGGATAGTAATCTCACCAATAACAAAGTAATTCAAGAAACAACCGTGCTGCAGGGATAGTCCTAGTGCATCCAAACCATGTCAGGCTTATTTGGGGAGGTTAAATTTAAAAAAAAAAAAAAAAAAAAAAAATGAAATGTTATATTTTTGTTCTATATAGAAATATGAAGCAATGACATCCATTTTTGTTAGGTTACTGAAAGGTTAAATCGCTTTAACAAAAAGTGCCTATTCAACAGGTTTACCCAAGACATGCTGTGTTGACCTAAGGTAATAAATGAATAGTCTGTTTAACTTTCTTTAAGATAAAGTCTAGCTGATGCTATACCAGGATAATCTTGTCTGTGTGGTAGTCATAAAACATTAGTCAGTATTTTCTGTGTTTTAGACCCATTTAAAAATACGATTTACAGATACGTTATAATCTTATATGTAACATAATATTAACAAAGAAATATATATATAACTAACATACATAGCTATGTAGAAAACTGTTATATATTATAATTGTTTCATCCTTGCTAAAGAAAGTTATACTGATATTGATGACTCATCTCTGTATGTCAAGAGAGGCTTCAGTAAACATTTGTAAATTGTAAGTTGTAGAAAGCATCATAAAATTTTGTTTAACCTTGCCAGGATCTAGAAGGTCTGAGATTGTAAGCTCTTTGTCAATATAAGGTGCAAAGTTTATTTGAAGATAAATAATGCTGTAATATTCTATGTACTGAAGCTAAGAGCAATGCAATACTGCCATTTCTGGTGACTGACTACTACTAGTTGAAGTCTTAGGTTAAAAAGTAAAATCCAATATATCTAAATAAGATATATTAAATATTAAAATGGTGTTACCAGATTTAATCTTTACCTAGATACATGGTGGATATTAAATGGACATGTAATAGATGAGAGCATGGATACATTTTATGTTATTTTATGATACTCTTAAATATGGAGATATCATCATTTAATTTTAATATACTGGTTGACCAAGAGGTGTCACCCAATGACATCACCAGTTAATGGATAAGTTATCCCAACCAATGGGGATAATGTCACTCCTTCTGGGTTTAACTTATGGTAATTTTAATAGTCCTTTGTTCTATACCATATAAATAGGAAAACTCTGATGAGAGAGGGACACATCACGACACATCATTACACCATATACATTACACATACAACACACAAGCTACTACAGCCATGCAGAGACTCATCTATACAGACTCCATCTTGCTCCATCATGTATCTGAAACTTTGAAGGACGCCAAACGAAACTCCTCCCTAACTGACCGCCATCTTGGAAAGGCAGCCATCTTAAGGACTCTGGTAACGACCATTCTAAGCTAGCAGCCATTTTAAATATGGTAAATATGCCTTGCTGTTTATTTGATTATAATTCAATATTGTTTATGTACTTCCTTAAATGTTTTACATTTCATGCTAAAGGGTAACGAGAGTACATTCCCAGCCGTATAAACCATATGTATATTTTTCTCTAAGAGATGATTTTTGCTTTTTATACATTTTTATTAATATCAGATTTAGCGCATATTGGCGTATTAGTCTGACGTTTTGCATAGCCTATTCTCGCTTCATCTGCAGTGGAGTGACTATCAGACTATGCATTGCGCAGACAATTGTGGTCTGATTATATAGAACATTAATTTATGGTTTATACTATACCTGGAGAAAACGTAATCTTGCTTTATTTTTACTTTCATTATTGAGCTACCAATCACATTGCATTTATTGTTTGAAGTTCATATTTTATGTAAAGTTATTTTTTTGTGTCATCTCAAGTTTGATCCTTTATCGTGATGTATGTCTCGTGAATAAATATTTTATATATTCCATACTGTAGACTGTTTTCACTAAGATTGGTATATGCTTTTAAAAAGAATTTAATCAATAAAAAGAATTCCCTACATATTGATTTGTGGAAATAAGTGGAGATTCTCCTTCCGCACAGATCTTTGCTTATTGACATAAATAGACACTGTTATATTCAGGGCAGTATAAACATTCTGACAGTGATCTATGATGCACTGTTTCTGAGAGGAACAACGCACCACTGATCGCTGCACCGCACACCCCCGTGGGCGTGCATGCACCACGAGAATGGGAGGATGTCATATGACGTCCTGCCAGAATGAGAGTGTTCCCACCCATCTTTCATTTCACTATACAGCGGGTGAGATACAGTTAATATCACATTATGTCCAGGGTAGCTCTGGTAACACAGATAAACAGCTGGAGGGATCCCAGGTCCTGCAGGGTCATACGCCCACCTCACTGGGACTGCAGTATTTTAGTAGCAATCGGAGAGAGACTCCACACAGTATCTGAGTCTCCTGGAAAAAACTGCATGGTATAAGGCTCCTGTCTGGCTGCCCACATGCCGGCTTTGACAGTGGAGGGCCTTAAACCTGACAGTAGATGACTTGCCTCACTACCCCTGCCTCATCGGGTGTGGCCTCCCTAAGCTGCTGAGGGAGGGTAGTAGAGAAACTACTGCCCATGTCTAAGAACCCAGGGAGTTGTGGGAAAAGGAGTCAAAGTGGTCTGCACCTGCATCTGAGAATGGTGGGTAAATGGGCACTCCGCTACATAATTATACAATGTTGTTCTCTCAAGCCATCCCTCCACTAGCTCTTCAGGACAGTGCAAGCTAGAGCCCCTCTTTGCACAACACTACCATTCATTAGTACATCCAATGTCCTCACACAATAGATCTTCATTTATACCTTCAGCATACAGTTGTTGATACTGTATACCAGGGATCCTCAAGCTACGGCCCTCTAGCTGTTGCGGAACTACCCATCCCATTAACATTGTAAAACTCTGACATTCATAGACATGACTAGGCATGATGGGAATTCTAGTTCCTGAACAACTGGAGGGCCATAGTTTGAAGACCCCTGTTGTATACTTTGCTTTGGTCTTAAAGTGGAGTTCCACCCACACATAAGACTTTGCACCATCTAGTTAATCCATGTATCTTAAAAACATTTTGGTTAACTTTTTTTTTTCTGTGTTTGTTTTACCTTCTTTTCTATTGTTATTCTTCTTCACTTCCTATGTACCCCACCGTGGGCAAGGTACAAAATTTCCCCAATTGCTTTGGGCCCTCCTCCTCCTCCCCCCCGTTGCCTTTTCTGGCTCCACTGCCAGATTACCAGCGCCTGCACCCGAAGCCGATGGATGAATCAGCTTGGGGTGCCGACATTGCGGGATCCCTGGACATGTAAGTGTCCTTATACTGTGTTTCCCCGAAAGTAAGACCTACCCTGAAAGTAAGGCCTAGTGTTATTTTTGGGGAGGGCTGCAATATAAGCCCTACCCTGAAAATAAGCCCTAGTTTAGTGTATGAAAAATCCTAGGATGCACTTTATTAGTGTTTTAAATAATGTCCAATGCGTGTTTTTGTAATATAATACTATGAAATACATTCCTTGCATCGCTGCACTGCTCTCAGCTGATTCTGTCTTTCTCCTCTCATACCGTAGCTGTCAGAGGGGGATCTCAGCCCCTCCCCTCTGCAGTTTACACAGAAGCGCTGGTATTCGATTCGAATTGTGGGAAATACCTTCGATACATCGGCTCTTCCGTGACCCCCAGCTGTCAGCGGGGGAGAAGAGGGCGACAGACCAGCTGAGCCCGGAGCGGCGATGTAGAAGGTATTTCACACTATTGTAATCTAATCTACCCTGCGCTTCTGTGTAAACTGCAGAGGGGAGGGGCTGGTATCCCCCTCTGACAGCCAAGGTATGAGAGGAGAGGATGAGAGACAGTATGAGAGACGGTATGAGAGACAGGAGAGAGTGGGAGACACAGCAGTGATGTAATGAAGGTATTTTACACTATTGTATTACAAAAACACACACTGGACATATATAAAACACTAATAATGTGCATCCTAGGATTTTATATACACTACGGTAAACTAGGTTCACACTGGATTCTTGGCATGCAGGGAGGGAAGAGAGGGACAGAACATTATAAGACCTACCCCGAAAATAAGCCCTACTGTGTCTTTTGGTGCCAAAATTAATATAAGACCCGGGCTTATTTTCGGGGAAACACGGTATTAAAATTTAGCAGCTACAGTATTTGAAGCTGCTGACTTTTATTTTTTTTTGTTTGTAGAGGCTGGAAATCCACTTTAATATAATCTACTCTCTTCTACCCCCTTCCTGTTTTATTCAAAGTGAACGAAAGAGAAGACTAAAGAAGAGCAGAAGAGATGAGAAGAGTACACCACCAGAAAAACAAATATTTCAGTGATAATTACACTGCGACTTCAAAGAAATATGTTTCTCGATAACCGTACAATACTGTATTAAGATTCCGCTCTTGTTCACGCTCACATATCACATCCTTGCTCAGCAGCAGAGAACAGACAGTTCTGGAATTGTGTACTGGAACACTACTAGACATCCCAGCGATACAACAGCTGCTTAGGTATGAACTTGAACACACTTGAAATCTCCCAAGACTTGTGGATATAAAAAGCCTGTTATTCACAGAGGCCACAATCATGCAATTTTTATAGGTCATGACAATGGCAACATTACAGCAGGATGAATGACTTCCTCTTTGTATTGGCTACATTATGTCAGCGTAAAGGACATTTTATTGCAGTCTGTGCCATATATCATGAGCCAGGTAACAGAAGCAGACTCTAGACATTCATTAACTATGATAAAGTGCTTTTTTTTTTTTTCTCATCACACTAACAAGCAACACGTCAATGTGTCAAATGAGAAGTTTCCGTTATATGATATACCAAACAGCAGATAAAGGAGCACCATGTTGCTTTCAGTGTATAACTGTAGAAGAATTGGTAACAAGCCAAATGATGAGGCAGGGAGTAATTGTAACTGGAAGTTTACTATCAAGGTGCAAAGTTAAAATCAAAAATGCAAAACATGTTCAGGATGGAAAAAAACATGCATACACGGCAGAGTAATACAAATCTGATTATAAAAGCTGCACAAACATGGACCACTGAAAAAGCAAGTTCTCAGGGCAGAGGCATTACTAGAACTTAACAGCCCCCCCCACAAAAAAAAAAGCATGATTTTGACACTTTTTTTTCCACTGTATAACAGAGTAAAACATTTCTGTTTCTGATTTCAACTTACCGTAGCTTTTTAAGAGAGGAAGTTTCAAGATAGGACATGGTCACATGACAGGTCACAATGATAAACATTGACCTGCAAAATATCATAAAGAACAACCATAAATCAATTTTAAGTACTTAAATAATTTCACACATTTTACTTTGTTTCTGTGAAGAAAGACCTGTAAAATAGAAATGTATATGTACAGTATTAGCATGGTTTATTGAAACTAGCATGCTCTCGACTCAACTGGTTAGTTTAACCACTTGCCGACCGCCGCACAACTATTTACGCGGCGGTCAGCCCCTCCTGGGCAAAGTGACGTATATATACATCACTCGCCCGCGAGCCAATAGGGGGCAAGCGCGCACCGCCGGAGGCGCGCTCCTGCCCCTGCTCGTTCACTGTGTTCCCCGCGCGAGTGACCGGAAGCTCGGATGTCCGCCTGCGATCGTCCACTGCAGAGGGAGAAAGGCAGGCGGCTGATGTAAACAAAGCCGCCTGTCATTCTCCCTGGTGTAACTGCAGAGATCATACGATCCTGCTATGTAGGATCATATGTCTCTGTGGTTACATGAAAAGCCACACCCCTTTACAGTTAGCAACACGCCCCTAGGGACACATTTAACCCCTGCCTCTCCAATAAAGTTAACCCCTTCCCTGCCAGTGACATTTTTACAGTAACAGTGCATATGTATAGCACTGATTACTGTAGTAATGTCACTGGTACCCCCAAAAGTGTCAAAAATGTCAGTCAAGGGTCCGATCTTTCCACCGCAATGTCGCAGTCCTGCAAAAAAAAATCGCAGATCGCCGCCATTACTCGTTAAAAAAAAAAACTATAAAAATGACAAAAATATTTCCCTTAGTTAGTAAACGCAATAACTTTTGCGCAAACCAATCAAAATACACTTATTGCGATTGACGTTGGATGGCGAAACGCGTACAGCGCCGGCGCATCACTTCTGGCTCCGGCATTCGGGTGGAACACATTGCGTTCCAGGCACCTGTACAACGTTTGTTTTGCACTTTGAAATTGAGTATAAACTCTGTAAGAGTGTGTACCCCCTGGAGACCCAGGATATTCCATAGGAACCATTCCGGAGCCCTACTGGGCACTCCTGGCACACCCCCATCCTAGGACCCCCCAGGAGAGGAACAGGAGTCAGCAGAGGGAATACTTCCTATACACATATACCCGCTCTATACCCCTGTGTGGGGTGGGTATTTCTGGTGAGTGGGCTACCTACCTTAGGGGTCACCTAGCACCTCACCTACCACCCACCACGGGGTTGTTTCCAGTTTTGTTAAGAGGATATCTGTCACTTTTATGGACTAAAAATTTTACCACTGTCACCCATTGGATCACTAATATTTTATATTTAATTTTATGTGCATAATTTAAAAATATTTTTGTTACACCAGATATTTTTAGCACAATTCTTATTTTTGCACTTATTCATGAATTTATATTTGCACAGGTCACTTTAAGTATTCAATTAACTTTTTGCCATATACCGTACACATTGCACTTTTATTGTATTTATTGATATTTATATGTTCCACATGCACTTGATCACTTTATTTATTGATTCATTTATTTATAGACACGCTTGTTAAAGGTTTTCACCTTTAGTCACTTCATATCTTATTTATTGTGATATTTATTTCTCTTTGTGCATATTTATTTATTTATTTATTTTGTTACATATTGCACACGACTCACCTGTCATTTATTACATACTCCTACAGTAGGCAGCGCCATTCCCATATTTCTATCTTAATTATATTACAGAGTCATAGTATGCAAGCTGTTCAGGAAAGGCACTCCATATATAATGCCTAGGATTACATGAGATATGAACAGATAGACATTTTACGTTCTAGCATTGTTCAATATTCACAGTGAACAGGGCCAACTAGGGTATTATTAACTGAAATGCTGTAAAATATTTTAAACTAATATTCATTTTTGTATATAGTCAAAGTTCAGCCTATATTTCTGGGGCAGCACACAAATTTTGAAAGATTCAATGTATGGGCCATTAAATCACACTTTCACAGAAGTGACCTGGGATTAGCCAGGGTCATTCAAAGTAAAAACTAGCTGATTTTGATGAAGCGTTATAGTAAATGGACTCCCTCCATGGTGCGGCCTAGAAAATGACTGCCGGGAAGAACCCAGCTAAGGTGACCCATAGAGAAGAATTAGAAGGAAAGGACGTATAGGTGGGGCATTGCCATAATCTTGGATTATGTTCCATATTCAGTCCTATGTCCAAGTAAAGTGCTCTATCAATGTATCTGCAAATTGCCTGAATTTCTGTGAAAGTGAATAAACTTTTTTAGTTAGGTTTTACTTTGCATAAAAGGAACTAGGCTGTGTTTACTAAAAACACACACAATTAACACCTAAGAAAACTAATGCTGCATTTCAATATTCTGTGAAACATTGTTTTTCCTACTATACAATGCTAGATAACCATAGTCACTCTATTTTGGGTTACTTTTTCCCATAAAGCATGGCTGGCTGAGCATCATGGGGAATACAGGCAGTCCACAACTGCCATAGTTTATCCACTAGAAATATACAGTTAAAGTATAAAGTATAAAAAAGATATACTGTATATATTTTTTTTACTATTTTTTTTTTTACTATTTTGGGCCAGTTTTCCTTTGATAATTGAAAAAAATTTAGGAGATATCTATCGTCCTTTACTACCTAAAGAAAGCCCAATTCATCCTGGAAAAAAAAAGGTTTAATCCACCTGGATACACTAAGTAGTTGTGATGATATGTACAGTTTTACTAACATATGTCAAAGGTGCAAAATTAGGCACTAACTTTTGTTTTACCTTCAGCCACTAAGGGGTTAAACATATTCGTCAACTCTTTGGGGTTCAATTATGAAAAATATTGCTGTGCAAATTTTCTATTTCCTATGTTGCCATAATGCACTATTTTCCTGAAATACCACATTATGACCACTAGTTGGAGCTGACGATCATAGGGAATAATCTGAGATCTTCTCTTAAAGCGGCTGTAAAGCCAGCTTGGTCATTTTTACCTACAGGTAAGCCTGTAATAAGGCTTACCTGTAGGTAAAACAAATTTCTCCTAAACCTGCGCCATTTAGGGGATATTCACCCTTCATGCAGCCGGATCCGAGGGCTACCGCACGCATGCGCGGGGGGGAGTGACGTCATTGCGGCTCCGGCCAATCACATTGCCAGAGCATGCGAACACGGAAGAAAGACCAGGGGAACATGTCAACCCTCTCATCGGTGACATTACAGCGTTGGAGGGCTTCATTCCAAGGTGAGTATTTTATATTGTGCTAGTATGCGATGCATACTAGCACATTATTCCATTGTCTTGCAGGGTTTTTTTTTTTTTTTACAACATCCAAAAAAAAAAAAAGACAGGTGGCCTTAGAAAACAGGAAAAAGCACAATACAGAAACCAAATACAAACTAGAACAGTTTACACAAGTAAAATACCAATATAGGGATATGCCTGGGGACTAAGTCTGAGAATTACCACCACCTGTCTGTTTACACCTGACTGCCCTCCAATCCAATCCACCCAGGCATCAGATCCCCTTCTGTTTGTGTTTGGTGGATCGTATTGGAGGTAGGTGGGTGTAAACAGTGCCAAGTCCGTTTACACCCACAACTTCAAAGAGGAGAATAGAGGGTCTGATGGAGTCCAAATGAAAACCTGACATGACACTCATGCACTTTATTTGTTAGATATTGAAGAGAATTTGGTATTTGATGATTATATATTTATTTATTTAGAAACACATTTGTATATATTGGTAGCTGACACATGGATGTGGTTGAGCACTATCACAGTAATTGAACACTTGTTTGGTTGGTGTTCTCTGATCAGGTATTAGACTAGGTGCGTTACTTCCCTGAAGCGCGGTACCCCTTCTCCCCTAGTATACACTTCATACTGTATGGTCTACAGTACCGGTACACGCAGCATCTAGGAAGTGTACACTAGATTCTCTCCAGACAGCGCAAGACTCATACCAATACATATATTGGAAGAAGGTAACTCCATACCTCCCAACAGTCCCGGATTTCGCGGGACTGTCCCGCATTTGTAACAGAGTCCCGCTGTCCCGCACATTGAGGCTGTGTCCCGCACCTGTCCTCCCTTAGCATTAGCATGGCGCGGCGCCGCTAGTATTAGAAGACTGTAATACAGTGTCCACGGCTATGCCAGTATCTCCACCCACTCCCTTGCTACTGAAAGCCTGCAATTACCATACAATGCCTACCCTGGGCTTTGCCACTTAGCCCCGCCCACTCCAGGAATCTCCTGTAAGGGGAGGCGTGTGCTCTCCAGGAAGGAAGACGAGACTGACCTGATCGATGTCATGCTGTGTGATCTCCCTCCAGCAACAAGTGTGTGTGAGTGATGCAGCCTTCGTTCTCCTGTGTACAGGGTGGGAGCGCCAGGCACCCAGGGCATATTTGGGGTACATTTGCTGCTGGGTGCCCTCGGTCCTGGCACCACAACTGACCGCATTGTTTTTTTTTTTTCTTTCCATAGGCTTCTTTCCCCGTGGTAAACTCTTCCTCAGCTCCCTGCTAGTCGGAGCTCAGCTGCACTGTCACTCTATTCTTCACTGATTGCCTGTGCAGTCTGATTGTCCTCTCTTCCTCTCTATACAATAACCTGAAGCCAGGCTGTGTCCCCTCACTTCTCTCCTGATTACCAGTCTGATTTTCCTCTCTATACACTAACCTGAAGCCAGGCTGTATCCCCTCTCTTCTATGTTCACTGATGATCAGTGAGAGGGGATACAGCCTGGCTTCAGGTTATTGTATAGAGAGGAAGAGAGGAAAATCAGACTGGTCATCAATGAATAGAGAAGTGAGGGGGTACAGCCTGGCTTCTGGTCAGTGTATAGGGAGAAGAAGAGATTCAGACTGTTGATTGGTGAAAATAGAAGAGAGGGGTGCTCTGCAGGCTTCTGACCAGTGAATGGAGGAGATTCAGACTGCTGACCAGTGAACATAGAAAAGAGGGGATCCAGGCTTTTGGTCAGTGTATGGAGTGAAGAAGAGGACTTCTCAGACTACAGATCAAGGATCTGTAGCATACCTCCCAACTGTCCCGCAAATTGAAGGGGGTCCCGCGGAGCTGGGCTGAAGTCCCGGAAAATCTGGCCGCCGGTGTCCTGTCAGATAATGTCTCCGATAATGCCGTCCATCTCTGCTGCCCGCCCCCTCCTCCTCCCAGCTCCGCCCTCGTCTTCTGCTCCCGATCAGAAGGGTGGACCCGGGGTGCAGAGCAGTGTGCCCCAAGTCCACCCATTGTGTGACAATAGCGAATGAAAATTCGCTATTGTCACACAGATCCTCCTCCTGGCCAATCAGGAAGCAGGTCTTCCTGATTGGCCGAAAGGCAAAACCATGCCATTGGCCGAGGAGGAGGCAGAAGGACTCGAGGAGACGCCGGGGGACAGAGGAGAAACCTCTGCAGGTAAGTGCACCGGTCTCGGGTGGGGGGGGGGGGGCCCGGCACACTGGTCATTCTGCATTAAGGGGTCACGTTGGTCATTCTGCATTGAAAGGGGGCACGCTGGTCTCTCTGCATTGAAAGGGGGCACGATGATCTCTCTGCATTGAAAGGGGGCATGCTGGTCATTCTGCATTGAAAGGGGGCACGCTGGTTATTCTGCATTAAAAGGGTCAGGTTGGTTATTCTGCATTGAAAGGGGGCATGCTGGTCACTCTGCATTGAATGGGGGCACGGCACGCTGGTCACTCTGCATTGAAAGGGGGCACGCTGGTCATTCTGCATTGAAAGGGGCAAGCTGGTCTGACTGCATTGAAGGGGGCACGCTGGTCTCTCTGCATTGAAAGGGGGCACGCTGGTCTCTCTGCATTGAAAGGGGGCACACTGGTCTCTCTGTATTGAAAGGGGGCACGCTGGTCTCTCTGTATTGAAAGGGGGCACGCTGGTCACTCTGCATTGAAGGGGGCACACTCTACCTTGATTAATGAAGGCCCCTTTCACACTTTTGTGACCTCAAAGTCACACAATTTTTTACAGCGTTTTTTGCCGCAAAGCAATGCCTATAACATTTTTCTGTTTGCGCCCCCCAAAAGGGGGCATTTGGGTTGGATGGAGCTGGGGGCATTTGGGCTGGATGGAGCTGGGGTGGGCATATGGGGTGAATGGAGCTGGATGGGGGGGTGGATGGAGCTGGGGTGGGCATTTCGAGTGTTTGGAGGTTGGATGGGTGTTTGGGCTAGATAGTGCTAGGGTGGGCATTTGGGGTGGATGGAGCTAGGGTGGGCATTTGAGGTGGATAGAGCTGCTGGGGGCATTTGGGGTGGATGGGGGGGTGTATGGAGCTGGGTGGGCATTTGAGGTGGATAGAGCTGCTGGGGGTATTTGGGGTGGATGGGGGGTGTATGGAGCTGGGGGTGTGGATGGTGCAGAGTTCCGACCCTGCATTCTGTACATTATATACTCCTGTCTCCTGCATTCTGTACATTACATACTCCTGTCTCCTGCATTCTGTACATTACACTCTCCTGCACTATATACACAATACTGTACATTATATACTTCTCACCAAAGTCTTCATTGTCTCAACAGTTGCTGGTTGCTATGCAGTCTCTGACTATTTTAATGAAGTTCTTTAAGGTAGGCTGAGCAATCAAAGCATATTTTATGAGTACTAGGAAGTCTGGGTTTTGTTTACCCTATCCCTTAAGCCCCTCCCACTGCTAAGCAATTGGCCACACCCACAATTTGCAGCGGTGCGCGTAGCGCGCCGCAGGTTTTGTTTCTTTTTCCGTGTCCCTCATTGCAAAGTTCAAAAGTTGGGAGGTATGTAACTCCCCCTTCGCTCTTGTTATGGAAAGGCCTAGTGAATGCAGTACTACCTCTCTATAAGGCGACCTACATCTCCAGGGGTTGCCCTAAAAAGTTTGAGAAGGTGTGGAGGGCATGGGTTGAATCCTCAGATACTGACGGTTAACGGCTTCTATTATGTTGAACTAAGCACTGGCCTGGTAGTTTGCCATTCACATTATCTGTGAAGTTTCTCTTCGGAATGTTTGCTTTTATTGTTTATCTGAATGACTAGGATGGTCTTGGATCGATAGTACTCGGGAGCTCTTACTTCCTAGGGTCGATTCCAGGCTGAGTGTTCTTTGGTAAGTTATTATTCTAATTTTGATGAGACTTTCATATTTTGATCTGCTTGTTTTTTAAAATTTGGATTAATGTATTCTTTAAACAGATTTGTAAATGCTCCCTCTAGTGGTGTATGTTTGGGAATAGAATTGCGTAATAGAGTGTTACGCTAGGAAGAAAGCAGAGCATTAAAAATGTAATAAGTAAATGTACCTGCCTTCCTGTTCATATATATTAACAAATCTAGGGCTCTTTCACACGAGCGTTCCATATGTCCGCAAATCATCCTATTTTTTAGCAGATGATTTGCGGACATAATGTAAGTCAATGGCATTGCGGATGTCAGCGGAATACCATCCACTGACATCCGATTTCCTTCCTTTCAGTTCTGTTCCGTTTTTTGGAACGGAACAGAACCCTATCTTTCTTCCGTTCAAAAAACGGAAAGGAAGGAAAATCGGATGTCAGAGGTGTCATCCGCTGACATCCGCAATCCCCATAGACTTACATTAGGTCCGCATATCATCCACAAACGGATGGGATGATATGCGGACACACGGAACGGATGACAGAAATGTCATCCGCTCCGTGAAAAAAAAAAAAAGGACCGCAGCGGAGCTCTCACACGGAGCGGCCGTGTGAAAGAGCCCATAGAGTGAAGGTTTTTTTTTAATTACAGTAAAACCTTGTATTGAGAATAACTTGGTTTGTGAGCGTTTTTTCCATCAATTTTGACTTGATAAATAAGTGATGTCTTGATATACAAGTAGTGTCATGTCACAACTGAGTATAAAAGAGAGGAAAGGTGACTCTAAGTGTAGCAATATGGTTACATTTAGTGAAGGTTCAACATTTAACAACTCACGTGGTTGATGATTAAAACAGGCACATCTAAGTATGCAGGTATCCGGGGTAAAGCTGTCCACATAGACCATCATCCTCACTGCCATTGATGTCATCCCTTCCACGCTGCGCTCCACCAGTGCTACAAGCCTCACTTTCAGATCACTCTACTGCAGGGTAGTCACCCCGAGCATGATTGCAGACTAACAGCGGTGAGAGCTGGCGGTGCGGAGAATGGTCTATGTGGACAGCTTTACCCCAGATGCCTGCACAATTAGATGTTCCTCTTTTAATCATCAACCATGTGAGTTCCTAAATGTTTAACCTTCATTAAATGCAACCATATTGCTACACTTAGAGGCGCCTCTCTTCTCTTTTATATGTAGCACCCTCCTAGGTAGGTGCTTGGAAAAGTATATTATGGCCCTGTCTGCTTATCAGGGGGGCCTGATCATTCAGCTAGGCTGTCATGTGAGGGCTCTTATTGGACAGAGGAGGAAACATAGCCAATAGCACGCCAGGGCTCGTATCTACCCCAGAGGGCAGAGTTTGCCGCAATGCACCCTGGGATGGGGTATAAGTCTGAGGGGAGCCCATGACAGAGCGTCTTTGGCAGGAAGCAGAGTCCCAGGAGTAGGCTGACGGCTTTCACTCCTCCTGTCAGAGGAAGCAAGTGTGTCCTGGGTGGTCAGCCTAGAGGACCGGAGGTTGAGCTGGGCTGCAGAGAGGGATCCAGAGTGCTGTGGACCGAGTGGAGCTGCTGGGCAGAAGTTTCCAGGAAAAACAGTGTCGTGAGTACTCAAAACTGCCCAGGGGTCTGCCTAGGATAGGGGACCACTCCAGAAGGTCAAAGGGATCCGGGAACCAGCTAACCAATAGAGAGGTTTAGAGAAAGGGGGTGCCTGTGTCTAAACCCTGAAGAGAAGTGAGAGAAAGGGGCGCCAGTGTGGGCCCTGAAGTGTTCAGCAGCGCAGCAGTATATACAGATAGCTACCTCGGCAAGGAGTGCCTAAGGGAGCTTAAAGAGGACTTCTTTATGCAGAAAAGCAGTCAGAAGTCAGTTCAGCATTAACAGGCATCAGGCCAGCATTAACCAACGTTAACCGGCATTGACCGGCATCCTGCCAGCATCAAGTCAGCTCCAATCAGCATTTTTCAAGTGTCTCCACCAAGTTGTACACAGTTGAGCCAAAGGAGTATCCAAATCATCCCTTCTCATATCCAAGTTACAAAATAAATACAAACACCCAAAGATACTGGACTGGTCATTGTCTCAGTGCTCACACTTGGAGAAATATGCACAAAGGTACCCAGGGGGACCCATATCCGGCAAAACGGCTGGGAATTGTGCTACATATACACTGTAGCTCTTGCTGGATTTTGCTTCTAATCTCCTTGTGGAGGCGCTATTTGTGGATGGACATTTTATGGTTACACAACTTATCACATTGCTATAATATATGGACTATAAACTGAAGGACTTAATAAATGGTTGTGGAACAAATTATCTGAGTTTCCATTATTTCTTATAGGGAGATTTGATTTGATATACGAGTGCTTTGGATTACAAGCATGTTTCCAGAATGAATTATGCTCGCAAATTCGCAATCCAAGGTTTTACTGTATTTAGGTTTATTCTTTAACCGCTTAAGGACAGGAAGGTTTTACCCCCTTAATGACCAGGCCATTTTTTGTGATACGACACTGCGTAACTTTAACTGAGAATTGCGCAGTCATGTGATGCTGTACCCAAATAAAATTGATGTAATTTTTTTCCCAAAAATAGAGCTTTATTTTGGTGGTATTTGATCACCAAAGAGTGACAATTCTGGAAAAAAAACAATATTTTTTACTTACTACTATAAAACATTCCCAATAAAAAAAAAAAAATCAAACTGAGTCAGTTGGTCAGGGCAAAAAGTTATCAGTCTTTTTGCAGCATGGAGAAGATTCTTCATGAATTTCAATCGATTGGATTATGAGGTTGCCCGATGGAAACAGAGACAACTTATGGTCATATCTTCTAACTATGGGTCGAGTTCCACTTTCCCACGTATAGCATGTCAATTGGTTGTGTTGTCAACTAGCAGTCAATTACTCCTATCAGGAGAGATTGATTGTAAAAGAAATTGATAATTTATCGTAGCGTGTATGGCCACCATTTCATGCCACCATTTGCAGGAAGGGCTGTCTAGCTTCCTCCTGGGTAGGACTCACCTAAAGGGAATAATCCACAAACAATTCTAAATATGGGGACATTTATTGGTGCCCATAAGAACTACTCCCAAACACTGAAAATACAATAGGGCCCTACATAAGTGAAACATAGACAAAACAAGGATATGTATTGACATCTAGGGGTTCCTAAACAAAAAACAAAGAAACAAAGGTCATCTCACAATATTAGCCCTGACACCCTGCTACAAACTGATGTAATGTTCTTGAATTGTCTTTAACCACTTGCCGACCATCCGCCGTAATAGTACTACGTGACTGGAGTGCATTTTTAGACACAGCGGGAGGCTGGCCGCGGGAGGAGTGGCGGCGATTGCCGCTGCCCTCCCGCGATCATCTGAGAAACCGAGAGAAGACTCGCCTGCTTATGTAAACAAAGCAGGCGGATCTTCTGTCAGACAGGCAGGGAAAGGTCAGCAGTTTCAGCTAAGCTGAAACTGCAATCTCTCTGTGCCTGTCACAGGGCCCTTCCCTCCCACAGTCAGTAAGCATATTAGGCATACATTTAACCCCTTTGATCACCCCCAGTATTAACCCCTTCCCTGCCAGTGTCATTTATGTAGTAACAGTGCATATCATTTAGCACTAATTACTGTATTAGTGTCACTGGACCCCAAAAAGTGTCAAAAATGTCAGTTAGGGGTCCGATCTGTCCGCCGCAATGTCGCAGTCCTGCTAAAAATCGCAGATTGCCGCCATTACTAATAAAAAAATAAATAAATAAAACCAATTAAAATACGCTTTTTGGGTTTTTTGTTACCAAAAATATGTACCAAAATACAAATTGGCCTTAAATGATAAAAAAATTAAATCTTAAAAAAATTTTATTGGGAATGTTTTATAGCAGAAAGTAAAAAATATGGCGTTTTTTCCAAAATTGTCGCTCTTTTTTAGTTTATAGCGCAAAATATAAAAACCGCAGAGGTGATCAAATACCACCAAAAGAAAAGTCTATTTGTGAGAAAAAAAGGACAGCAATTGTATTTGGGTACAGCATCACACGACCGCGCAATTTTCCGTTAAAGTAACGCAGTGCTGAATCGCAAAAAATGGCCTGGTCATTAAGGGGGTAAAACCTTCCGGGGCAGAAGTGCTTGAAATAAGTTACCACACCAGGCTCAAAGAGTGAATACAACTTATATTGTAAGTGTAAAGTCTAATGGCCTTAGGTGGGTAGAACAGGTGGGAGAGGGCACATTGCAGTCACCCTCCTCCAGGCTTTTCTGCT
Source organism: Pelophylax lessonae (assembly GCF_965119305.1). NCBI lineage: Eukaryota > Metazoa > Chordata > Amphibia > Anura > Ranidae > Pelophylax > Pelophylax lessonae. Next base: position 499,241,641 of record NC_138772.1, on the reverse strand, counting down.
CGTTTAGCCTAGGGGAGAAGGGGAAGCACTTTAACTTACTTGATCCCCCACTTTCCCGGCAGATGGTGCTCCCCTATGCTTTGGTGGTAAATTGTCCCTTGATGTCATCACATCTATTGCTGGTCTTGATGTTTGTAAGGTACAGTTTAGCATTTCAGAGGAGTGGAGGATCATGTAAGTAAATCTATTTTAGAAAGTGTCCCAGACCTAACCAAGCTATACCACAGCAAAGGATAATTTTTTAGGTTTCTCACAGTTGAGCTTTAAGATTTACAGGCATATAACTAAAAATATACGCACACATTCAATACAACAAAAACGTATTTAAAAAAAAAAAAAAACATCATTTTGAGAGTAAACTTTTCACCTATGGCTCGTTTCCACTGAGCGGTACGGTACGGTTCGGTACGGTACGCTATTTTTGCCGTTTCCATTGTGAATGGTACCCTAATTCCGAACCGTACCACTTTTTTGGGACCCTTTAGTTGGGGTACCAAGCACATTAGTACTGTACCAACAGGGTGGAGCTACACTCTGCAGAACTTTGATTGGTTGACAGAGAATCCTCTATCACAGCTTTCCTGCTACTCCATGCCTATCATGAAAGGGTACTATTGGCAGTGGAAACGCAAGGTGTACCGTTCCGAACCGTACCGTACTGAATCGAACCGTACCTTACCACTAAGTGGAAACGAGGCATTAGAAATTTTTTTGCTTGATCTGACAGTATTCAGACCAAGAAACTTTGATGTGGAACTTTGAAGAGCTGATGAAGTTTACTCATCTCTAATATTACAATAAAAAAACAAAATCAACTAGAGCGGAAAGGGCAAACATGTCTGCATGCAGGATCTTACTTTAACTGAATTTGGGAGATTAATGCGAATCGTGTTTGCACTGCCACCCTTCAGATTTGACACCGCAAACACAATCTATAATAATATTCTTTACCTGAACTTCAGAAAATCTTTAATCCAGAAATCATATTCTGCCTGAAGTCTTTTATTAAAGCTCCTGATCTCATATGTATGTCTCAGTCAATTTGCTCATCAGATTAGCGGAATGGTAAGTACGCAGCAGTGCTTAGCATACACTGCCTACAGCTAATAAATGTTAAATGTCTCTTTGTGACATTGAGAGTTTTCCTGGACTACCTGAAGGAGAAAGTACAGCAATGGTATCGTATAAAAGATACATGGATTTTGTTTAAATAATACAAGGCAGAATATATCAGAAACACTACAGGCTTCGCTCCAAATGAAATATGTAAAGGTACTTTTAAAACAGATTAGTTCTTTGGAGGTATCCGGGGACACCAAACAGCTTTGCAGATATTATATTAACCTCTCACCACCCCATTTCTTTCCCTGTCTTTTAGAAGCTGTCATCACATGCTCAGGATGGTGTCAATGTTGCTTGACTGCTGAGGCGCATAGGCCCAGAAACAAAGTTAACGTAAAGACCCAACATCCCCTTGCCCCCTCCCCATGTAAAAAACCACGCTTACCACAATTAAGTTGGAAAGGGCAAGGCCACAGCTTTTATTTATTTTCCAATAATAAACCAGAACACGTCTAGAGCAGTGCCAGTCACAGTTGTACTGTGAGCACTCTTAGTCATTAACATAACTTCCAAAAAGGGGTAAGGGGGAAGGGGCTGTCCTTACCATCAGTGCTTGACAGACAGCCTACCCCCCAATTTACAAACAATGGGGTAACTCATTACCGGAACTTTAGCGCTGGCAAGGTCAAAACCGCTGCGAAAGCTGTGACAGACCGACCGAACGACAGGGTGGGGGGGGGTGGGTAGCTTTTCACCGCAATTCTTCTCAAAAAGGACCCAGAATTCCTTGGGAAGGTCCTCTTAACTCCCTTAGCGGTAACCCCGAGAGTGACTCAGGGTGGTTTTTTCATGCTACTATCGGTATCCCCGAGTCACGCTCGGGGTAGATGTGCAGAGCGTGCAGCAGGATTCCTTACCTTCTCCTGGCGATCCAGCAATGATCTCCCATTGCTGTGATCGCCGCCGAGATCCCCGCCACGCCGTCCGTCAGTCTGATGACTTCCTGGTTCCGTTCCCTGCAGCAGCAATGGGAGCGGAACTAGGAGGGAAATTCAAATGTTGCACAAAACACACACACATAAAAAGGAGATGATACAGTGTAAACCTTAGTTTCAGAAAAATATCAAATATTATAAATTGTAAATTATATTATTAATATATATTATATATATATATATATATATATATATATATATATATATATATTCTATATATTATAATATTTATATTTTATAATATATTTTATAATATATTTATATTTTATAATATATATATATATATATATTATATATATTATAAATATCAAAAAATTGTACCGTTTTGGTACATAATTCCTGACATAATCATACCGCCAGGGAGGTTAACTGAGCTCAGGCCCATACCCAAGGCTTCGTCCAATCCATTTGACCCATATATCTTCCTGCTTGGTTCCAACTCCTGGCCATGCCCCTATCAGTCAAGGCTCTTATTCCCTACAGGGGTCAAGAGGCCTTCATTATTTACATTCATCTTGTCCGAAGTCTGCACTAACAATAGTGCAGAGAGCAGTGCCAGAAGCCACCAACGGTCAGTGCTGGGACAAGGTCACCCTGTGCCCATGGCTAAGATGCCAAACTGTGCCCCCCTCTTCCCCTCAGGGTTAGGGTCAGAGCGTCCTCATCCCTGCAATAAACCATTGCGCACAGGGCAGCCGCCCCTCCTGCCCACCCCTTGTCCCGGCCCTTCCAACAATGATTTTATTTCTGCATGACACTCGCATGATTATTGGAGGAACAGTCCACTGAAGTTCTGGAAGCAGGGAGCCCCTTGCACAGGTTTAGCAATGGCCTGCCGATTCTTCTATCTCGTGTGACTTGACAAACTTCACATCTTATTGGATCTCCCTAATACCTTCCTAGTGCTCTACTCTAATTTAGGGTACGTTGTTCTTCACACCAGAAGTCTCCAAATGATGGCCAAATCCAGCCTGCTGCAAGATTTTATCCGGCATTCAGCTAGGGTCAGTAGTTTCTCCTACAGGTCTCAGACAGATCTATGGTTTCCATTTCTTACTAACGTCTCCAACACCCTCCGGTATCCAGCGCAGGTTCCTCCGGTACTCAGGTACTGTCATTGGTTGTTTGTGCTTCCTTCACCAAGACCTACCTCCATTTTACCCGCTGCTACAGCCATGCTCACATTCTCTTCAGGCTCCCAGCCACGTTGTAAATGTGTGAGGAAGGTTGGACTCTGATGTAGGGGGGGACTTTGAGGGGGACCTTGATGTTAGGGGGGATTTTGATGGGGACCTTGATGCAAGGGGGATTTTGATGGGGACCCCGATTTAAGACTCTGATGGGAACGGTAATTAAAAGATGGACTCCGGTGTAAGGGTGGACTTTGATGGACACGTTGATGTAAGGGGGAATCTGATTGTGACTCTGATGTAAGGGAGGACTCTGATGGGCACTACAATTTAAGGGGGAACTAATGAGGACTCTTTTGTAAAGGGGGACTCAGAGGAAAAGTGGGGACTATGATGGGGAAATTGATGTAAGGGGAATTTTATTAGGGATATAAGAGCGGATTTTAATAGGAACTGTGATTAAGGTATATGCTCTGGTGTAGGTAGATCTCTGGTCAGGGTGGACTTTGATGAGCACACTAATGTAAGAGGGAATCTGATTGGGTCTCTGATGTAAGGGAGGACTCTGATGAGCTCTATGATGTAAGCGGGGACTCTGATGTAAGGGCGGACTCTGATAAGAACTCTGATTTAGTCTAAGTTCACATGTATGCGGCTGCGCTTGATACGTTTTTCCGGCGCATTTTGCGTTTTCAAACCTGCATTTTTGCATGCAGTTTTCATGCATTTTGTGTTTTTTCTCTCTCTTTAACACACTATGTATAGCTGGTTGCTAAGGAGTGGGCCGGGAAACTGGCCGCTGCGTCCTTAACAACCGCTGAGTCATCAGCTGTCAACTGGATTCCCCGGTGACAGCTTAATGTAAAAAAAAAAATTTGGTGGCAAAAAAAACAAATGGGAAAAAAAACAACGTGGGGTTCCCCCCTAAAATCCATACAAGGTCCTCATTCAAGCATGCAACCAGGCAGGTCAGGAAAGGGAGAGAATGAGTGAGCGCCCCCAGAATCATACCAGGCGACATGCTCTCAACATTGGGGGGACATTGGTTTGGGGGTTTCTCCCCCCATCCCAAAGCACCTTGTCCCCATGTTGATAGGGACAAGGGCCTCTTCCCCACAGCCCTGGGCTGTGGTTGTAGGGTTTGCGGGTGGAGGGCTTATCGGAAATCTGGAAGCCCCCAGATCCCAGCCCCCCCCCCATGTGAATGAATATAGGCTAGATAATACCCCTACACATTCACTAAAAAAGTGTAACAGTGAATAAAAAGACATTAAAGAGTTTTTGACAAGTCCTTTATTAAGAAATAAAAAAATATAAAAATGTCCCCTGATGTAGATCCATCGTCAATAATGACGCATGCCACCACCGCAGGATCCGAAAAAAGAAAAAAGCTCCACTCGCATCTAACGCTCCTGCAGTCTGCCTGCTCCGTCCTGTGACATTTCTTAAATAGCTTAGGGGCGGGACCACCCAGTGATGTCGAGGTCACCTGGCGGCTCCACCCTCTGTGACATCAGCGGCCAAGCATGCACTGGTCAATGACATCACAGGGGGGTAATGCCACTAGGTGAAGTCGCAACACTTGCGTTTTTGGTGCGGGGCCATTGAAGTCTATTACACGCAAAATGCAATCTGATGCGGGAAAAAGTCCCTGACCCTTTCCAAAAATGCAACAGCTGAAAAATGCATAGATGTGAACGTAATGTGTACCATAGGAAAACATGTTAAATGGACTGTAGTGCGTTTCTGCAAACTGCAAAACACACTAAAAATGCATAGGTGTGAACATAGGGTTATACAGTAGATAAACTCTGGTCTAAGGATGGGCTTTGATGGGCACTCGATTGTAAGGGGGATTATGATGGGGGCCCTATTGTAAGTGGGAACTCTGATGGGCACCAGGATGTAAAGGGGACTCTGATGGGGACCATGAGTCTTTTAAGTGTATGACTGCCTGTGTTAGTTACATAGTTACATAGTTTGTGAGGTTGAAAAAAGACATTAGTCCATCCAGTTCAACCTATGATGTGTGTGTGTGTGTGTGTTTGCTGTTAACCGTACATTGTATACCCCTGTATGTTGTGGTCTTTAAGGTGCCCATCTAATAGTTTTTTGAAACTATCGATGCTCCCTGCTGATACCACTGCTTGTGGAAGAGAATTCCACATCCTTACCGCTCTGACAGTGAAGAACACTGGTCTGGAAATCACCTGGCTGAGCTCTTTAAGAACCCTCGGGTGCAAGCCATCCAGTCCCGGGGATTTATTTATGTTAGGCTTTTCTAGTTTAGTTCTAAGTCTATCCTATGTTAACCATGGGGGTACTTCCTGAGGTGTATTATATAATTTATCATTACAAGCTGGGTTATTGTAGCCCCCCAATTTATTTGTGAAGATTGAAGAGAAGAAATTATTTAACACTTTTGCCTTCTCTCTGTCCTCTGTAGCCAGATTTCCTTCGTCGTCTTTTATGTGGCCAATGTGTTCTGGCCGAGCGTTCTTACTATTTATATACTTAAAGAATTTCTTGTTTTTTTTTTTACTCTCTTCCGCTATATGTCTCTCATGTTCTATTTTAGCCACCTTGATTTCGCCTTAACATTTCTTATTACACTCTTTGTAATTACAAAAATGGAAAAGAAGTAGCGCATAAAATCACTATTAGATGACTTAAAGTGTAAAAAGCATGCTTGTCAAAGATACTGCTTGATAAACACTCAAAAACATGTAGAGAAAAGCAATGTCCTTAAAAGTCCATAAATCCAGGAGTGCGTGAAGTATATAAATGGATCACCATCCACCACCAGGTGTCACACCGATAGATAGCAGAAATGGCAACTCACCAGAAAACGATGCTCAAGTGTTCTCACACCAGAGCAAACTGAGCAGGGATACCATACAGATGTAGGGAATACACGCATGGAAGACCAGAGTCACTTCACCACTGCCGCATAAAAGTATCCTTCACACACTTTCCTCAATGTAATGGTTTTATGGAAAAAGAGAAGGGCTCCAAATAGTGAAGTACCGTCAAAACACTTGCTTTATTAAAACATAAAAATTTTGCACTCACATGTAAAAGCATATGGGTAGGCATTGAATATCATGTCTCCGGTCAGAAAGGAAGCCTATCTCGTCCAGTGTACTGGGCTAACTCCACGCCAGCCCAGTCCCTTCCGGGTAGCTCCTCTGCCGTGTCCCGTGATGTCGGATGTGTCGTCAGGTCACGCCCCGACCGGTTTCGTCATGTCCGACTTCAACTGGAGGCGCGACCTGAACGACAACATCCGGCATCTAAATAGCCCTGCTGGAACGCTCTGCGTCCAATCGGCAATGAGGTAAGTAAACCGGAAGTGAACCAGCACCCCGCATTGCGGAACTTCCGACATCAATAACAACAATAGGGAAAACCTGCCATATCATAAAGATTCACTTTGGCACTGAAATATAAATAACAATACAGGTGCTATAATATGGTGAAAAGGATAACATTGTTATTTCTTGGAGTTCTACCCCGTGCCGATATGGATCTGCAGAGCATTGCCAGTAACATTCTGCATAAAAAACAGGTAATCATGGTAAACATTAAAAATGCTACAACCATCTACATTGCACTGATCAGTACCCCCATAGTGAAGGTTCCAATGTAATGTCTATTAGAAATGATAAAAAACATATAAAAAGCATAATAAAAAAGCACACCACTGGAATCCAGATATAGATTGAGACAAATCAATTGTACTCCAGTACCATTATAAGGGTAAATGGAAAAGGCAAGATCATGAATTGCTAATATAGCAATTCAAGTCTAACTCTATATTTAACCCCGTCGGTGCGAGGGCCTGGGTGAGGAAAATCCACTTAGTCTCACATTTGGATAATTCCCTCACCCAATTTGACCCCCGCCACGACGGGGTAACTCTCTCAATGCCCCAGAAGTGGAGGCTTCTAGGATCCCTCTGGTGGAATTGGCGGAAATGTGCGGGCACATTGTGGTCGCGATTTCCTTTCAAAATGTTGGTGATATGCTCACCTACTCTGACTTTTAGGGCCCGCTTAGTACGGCCAATATAAACTAAATTACAAGGACACATCAGTCCATAGACCACATGTGTGGTGTCGCACGTAATTAAGCTTTTGATTTTGAAGGATTTATTGATAGCTCGAACCATGAAAGAGTCCCTCCTCCTGAAATTGGTCGGAGTAAATGAACAGGCTCTACATCTTCCACAGGTGAAAGACCCCTTCATGTTCGGGAAGAAGGAGACGTTGGGAGGGTCTAGTACTTTCTTTACAATTTGGTCACCAAAATTTGGGGCTCGCCTATATATAAACGATGGTTTAGCTGGTAAAGCTGAACATAATGTTCTATCCATCTGCAATATAGGCCAATGGTGTCTAAAGATTTCCTCTACCTTTTTGTAGTCGTTAGAAAAATCTGACAAGAAGCTCCATTGTTTAGGGTCATCATCCAACCTAACAGGTTTAGCCGCAGGTCTTAATGGTCTGGGGGCATTGCCAATTCTGGTGATTTCTTTATTTAAGTTGGTCTCATCATAACCTTTGGCCATAAACCTATCCCTCAAAACTGCTGCTTGTTCCATGTAGTCATTTACAGAAGTACAGTTCGGCCTGACTCGGGTGAACTGGCCCCTAGGAATATTCCTAAGCCAGTTAGGGTGGTGTCCACTTTGGATGGCCAAATAACTGTTCCTGTCTGTCATTTTGAAGTACACTTTCGTGGTTAATCTATTGCCTTCTCTCTTAATAGTGACATCCAGGAAATTAATTTCGTCAGGACTATGATGGAAATCCAACTTGATGTTGTTGTGGTTGGTATTAAGGTGTTCCATAAAAGACACCAAATCGTATTTCCAAATATTATCCAGTATTTGTTTAAGTAGCAGCAGTGTTTCCATACTATAGCGGTCAAGTGACTGACTCCTCCTAAAGCGCAAAGATATTTGGACTTGACAGTTGGTGTCTAAGTTTTTATATATATGTTTGATTTTTACACTCTTTGTAATGCTTGAATGCTGCCAATGACCCCCTCAGCCTTGTATTTTTTTGAAGGCCTTTTCTTTAGTATTAATATGCATTTTTATGTTGGAGTTTAGCCACCCAGGGTTTAGTTTTGCTCTTTTAAATGTATTTTCATTTGGCATGCACTGGCCAATCCCTTTGTTTAGTATGCTCTTGAAGCACTCCCATTTTTCCTCCGTGTTCTTTGTTCCCAGGGTTCTATCCCATTTGATATTTTCTAGCAGAGAGCGCAGTTTTGAGAAATTGGCTCTTTTGAAATTCAGTGCCCTTATATTATCCTTGTGTTTCCTATTACTATGATTAATACTGAAACTAATTGACCTATGGTCACTGTTTCCTAAGTTGCCCCATTTTTCTATATCCGTGAGCAGGTCTGTATTGTTGGTAATCAGTAGGTCAAGTACCGCATTGTTCCTTGTAGGTGCGTTCACCATCTGACCCATAAAATTGTCCTTGGCTGAATGCGCGGTTCCTTCTGCCCAGTCTATATCTGGATAATTAAAGTCCCCCATTATAATGACATTTCCCATCCTTGCTGCCAATCCAATCTGTGAAAGGAGGTCTGCAGAGGAACGATAGCTCATATTTTATTATTGATTATTGAAGCAGCACATTTCGGCCGTTCTGTATTTACCTATTTCCCTACTTTCCCAACAACCCATGGTTAGTATATTTTTATCAACTCGGGGTGTTGTCAAAACCTTTTGAAATTCTGTCTTTCATCTTTACATAATGTATGATATTTTCCTATTTTTCTTTCCTATTATATTTTTGCCTCTTCTTAACAAGGAATTTTGTGTAAAATGATCTTGAGATTCAGCTGTGCAGTCATTCAGGTTAAGCCTCCAGGACTGTCATTCTAATGACACAGGTTCATGCCCCCCTTGAGTATAAAAACATTCTAACAATGCTCTGATGACATTTGTGCTAAGTAAAATCTTGGCAAAAAAACAAAATATGAAACTGAACTGAACTGTGAAACTGACGATATGCCATAAACATGAATAAACAAGATAAACATGGGAAATGTTTTCTTATAGATAGCATATTTTTCCTGCCCTGGCCAATCCTCATATCAGCACACTATGTATAGGTCTAAATTCTGAAACTTACTAGGACCACCTTCATAGAACATAAATTTGAACACAGATACCCTTGACATTGTTCCCTAACTAGATTATCTACAGGAAATCAGAAAGGGAATCCTATGCTGACATGAGGATTGTCCAAGGTAAATTGATATACTCACATTGTGTGTAATAAAAAAAATGTAATAATATATTTACAGAGCTGCAGTTAAAAAAAATAGCTCTTGTGTGGCCACGGTCAGTGTTCTGTTGCTATACATGCAGTGAGGGAAAAAAGTATTTGATCCACTGCTGATTTTGTACGTTTGCCAATGACAAAAGAAATGATCAGTCTATAATTTTAATGGTAGGTTTATTTTAACAGTGAGAGACAGAAAAACAACAAAAATAGAAGAACACATTGTAAAAAAGTTATAAGTTGATTTGAATTTTATTGAGTGAAATAAGTGTCTGAACCCCTATCAATTAGCAAGATTTCTGGCTCCCAGGTGTCTTCTATACAGATAACGAGCTGAGATTAGGAGCTCTATCTTAAAAGGAGTGCTCCTAATCTTGGCTTGTTACCTGTATAAAAGACACCTGTCCACAGAAGAAATCAATCAATCAGATTCCGATCTCTCCACCATGGCCAAGACCAAAGAGTTGTCCAAGGATGTCAGGGACAAGATTGTAGACCTACTCAAGGCTGGAATGGGCTACAAGACCATTGCCAAGCAGCTTAGTGAGAGGGTGATAACAGTTGGTGCGATTATTCACAAATAGAAGAAGCACAAAGTAACTGTCAATCTCCCTCGGTCTGGGGCTCCATGAAAGACCTCACCTTGTGAAGTTTCAATGATCATGAGAACGATGAGCAATCAGCCCAGAACTACACGGGAGAATCTTGTCAATGATCTCAAGGCAGCTGGAACCATAGTCACCAAGAAAACCATTGGTAACACACTACGCTGTGAAGGACTGAAATCCTGCAGTGCCTGCAAGGTCTCCCTGCTCAAGAAAGCACATGTACAGGCCTGTCTGAGGTTTGCTAATGAGCATCTGAAGGATTCAGAGGAGAACTGTGTAAAAGTGTTGATGTCAGATGAGACCAAGATCAAGCTCTTTGGCATCAACTCAACTCGTCGTGTTTGGAGGAGGAGGAATGCTGCAATGAACACAAGAACACCATCCCCACCGTCAAACATGGAGGTGGAAACATTATGCTTTGGGAGTGTTTTTCTGCTAAGGGGACAGGACAACTTCCCCACATCAAAAGGACGATGGACGGGGCCATGTACCATCAAATCTTGGGTGAGAACCTTCTTCCCTCAGCAAGGGCATTGAAAATGGGTCGTGGGTGGGTATTCCAGCATGATAATAACCCAAAACACTCGGCCAAGGCAACAAAGGAGTGGCTTGAGAAGAAGCACATTAAGGTCTTGGAGTGGCCTAGCCAGTCTCCAGACCCTAATCCCATGGACAATATGTGGAGGGAGCTGAAGGTTACCAAACGTCAGCCTCAAAACCTTAATGACTTGGAGAGGATCTGCAAAGAGGAGTGGGACAAAATTCCTCCTGAGATGTGTGCAAATCTGGTGGCCAACTACAAGAAATGTCTGTGATTGCCAACAAGGGTTTTGCCACCAAGTACTAAGTCATGTTTTGCAAAGGGGTAAAATACTTCTTTCACTCATTAAATTGCAAATCAATTAAGAACCTTTTTAAAATGTGTTTTTCTGGATATTTTTGTTTTTCTGTCTCTCATTGTTAAACTAAACCTACCATTAAAATTATAGACTGATCATTTCTTTGTCAGTGGGCAAACTTACAAGATCAGCAGGGGATCAAATACTTTTTTTCCTCACCGTACCTATAAAAAGTTAATGAACATGGTTAGTCCACAGACATAAGCCCCTTATTGGAGGAGGTGCCTCATCCCGAAATGCAATAGAAAGAAAGGGAGATCCCCTAAGGGTTTGGGACTTTTTAGGCACTCAAATTGATACACAAATTGATAAAAAGTATTAACATTTTATTGTACAAAAGATATATAAAACATACATCATAAATAACAAAGTAAATGGGCAAACAGTTGCATAAAAGAAAAACACAACACAGAGAAATGCAGAAAAACGACAGCAGAATACCCAACGTGTTTCAAAGATGTATGCTTCTTCTTCAGGGGTAATGTAGCTAGATACTGCAAAATAAGATTATATTCTGTGATTGTGTTGAGATTTTTCTGTTTGCTGGATTAAAACAAAGTATGCGATTTCCAGGCTTGCCTGTAGGCTTCCAAAACAGTGGAGATCAAACTGAGCCCCTTGATCAAACAAAAGGGGGAAAAAGGAAGAGGGGGGAGAAAAACTGGTCCCCTAAGTGGGTGGTGGGTTTAGCACCAAGATTTATTGAAGATAACCAGTGCATATGCTGTATGTGGCTGGAGTCCAAATAATTGTAGGAACTCAGATACAAGTTGGTATCAGGACACAGATTCCTTAGACATAGGCAGCTTAGAGGAGCATATACAGTGACCACCGTCACCTCAGGCCAGAACACCCATTCCTCAGGCCGGCACAGGTGCAAATAAGGGGAATTCCTTAGGGACCCCCAGGTCACCAGAACTAGTGTCTTCATTGGAACATTTCCCCCCTTTTACCTTTCTGGGGACAACCCCAAATTTGTGATTTTCTATTATTTTCAATGATAATGGTAAACAAGACAAATAGAGAGGGGAAATCTTCCTAATAGGGACACAGACAGCAATAAAAACTGGCTAGGGTTGTAATCTCTCTCCACTCTATGTAAAATGGAAAACAATGCCTTTAGTTATACTATAGGGCCTTTTTCTTAGGAACCGTCCTTTACATTCTGCAAAAGAAATTGTATAGCAATATTTATTAATCTATTGCAGGTATATTCTTTAAGTATGCAGACAAAACTTTGTCACCAGTTCTTCACTGCGAACCTCTCTACTCATCCTCATTTTAGATTACCCAAGAGAAGCCATTACTGTAACCACCAATGCAACTTCTAAACCATACCCTAATGTTTCTGATTTGTTCTGTTTATCTGTTGCTCTGCGATGACGTTATACAACCTCAAATTACTGATCTGATTGTCACCATTTAAATTTGTATTATTCTATGTCTGAACTCTTGTTCAATAAACTTTATGGATAGCCTAGTATAAGCTCAGCTGAAACTTCTGATCTCTCCCTGCCTGTGTGACAGAAGACTCGTCTACTTTGTCTACAGGTGGGTCTTCTGTCAGTTTCTCTGACGATAGCGGAAGGCTGCGGCTCCTCCCACGGCCTGCCTCCCGCTATGTCTAAACACAGCAGGAGCGCGGTTCCGTGTCTATGTGATTTTGCGCAGCCGAGCTGCCCTGCCGCAGTATATCTGCGTGGGGCGGTCGGCAACTGGTTAAGGTTTGAATAATGGTATTAATGTGTCCTTTGTTCTTTCTTTAAATCTTAAAAATCTTGGTTGTGGAAATCTGAAGCCCGGAAAAATTTATTTCCAGGATTCGGTGCAGCTGGCTGCTCAACATGCACCTCCTGATCTCACGCTTGAGCAGTAATGACACTGAGCAGCGCAGTTTCTGCATGAGAGATTGTCATGGCACTGGTAGCAGCGGTGGAAATTCCTACCCCATTGTTATGGAAACCTGTCAATCAATTCAGTATTAGGCGATTCCTATGGACTCTTGGGATAGATGACGCCAATGTTTCGGTACAAGGGAATCCCCCTTATGACGCCATCGGCTGGAAGTGCCCCATACACAACTCTAAATAAGGTATTTAGACATTTAAAAAAGTATATATACTGTATACTGTACACTGCAGATGGCAATGTAGATGAAAGTAAATAAAAAAAATGGGTGGAACTGCACTTTAACCACTTGCCGACTGCCACGCAGATTTACTCCGGCAGGGCAGCTCGGCTGCGCATAATCACGTAGATCTACATGATTATGTGCACACAGTCGGAGCCGCACTCCAGCTGTGGTTAGACACATTGGGAGGAGCGGACACAATCGCTGCCGGCCTCCCGCAATCTTAGGGGAAACTGACAGAAGAGCCACCTGCCTATGTAAACAAAGCAGGTGCCTCTCCTGTCAGACAGGCACAACGAGAATGTGTGTCTCAGCTAAGCTGAAACACCGATCTCTGTGTGCCTTTTTAAAAAGCCCTCCCCACCTACAGTTATTAAGCACATTTAGGAGCACACTTAGCCCCTTGATCACCCCCAGTGGTAACTCCTTCCCTGCCAGTGTCATTTATACAGTAACTGCATATTATTTAGCACTGATAACTGAAATAATGTCACTGGTCCCCAAAAAGTGTCAAAAAATGTCAGTTAGGGGTCCAACCTGTCCGCCGCAATGTCGCAGTCCCGCTAAAAACCACTGTTTGCCGCCATTACTAATAAAAAAAAAAGTCTAAAAATCTATCCTGTAGTTTGTAAAGGCTATAACTTTTGCGCAAACCAATTAAAATACGCTTTTTGGGATTTTTGTTTTACTAAAAATATGTAGCAAAATACAAATTAGCCTAAACTGATAAAAAAAATAGATTTTTTACTTTTTTTTTTATTGGGAATGTTTTATAGCAGAAAGTAAAAAATATTGTTTTTTTTCAAAATTGTCGCTCTTTTTTTGTTTATAGCGCAAAATCTAAAAACCGCAGAGGTGATCAATACAAAGCTCTATTTGTGGGAAAAAAAGGACATAAATTTTATTTGGGTACAGCGTCACACGACCGCACAATTGTTAGTTAAAATAGCGCAGTGCCGAATCGTAAAAAATGGCCTGGTCATTAAGGGGGTAAAACCTTCCGGAGCTGAAGTGGTTAAAATAAATGTAGGAGTCGGGAAGTTCCTAATATAGTACATGTATCAGAGATAGCATAAGATGGAAGAGGCATAGAGCACAATCACACTAACCCTGCATGGAGACAGGTTTTCTTCCCCCACGCACTAGAAATGCCGTGTTTTTCCTCCTTGCTGTGTGACCGCAGTCACAACAGTTGTAGGTCTATTTTGACCTTTTCTGCTTTTATTGTGGAAGCAATTTATCCTTGTTTCTGAATTTGTCTACTGCACTATAAGGGCTCTCCCACCTCACTCTTTTCTTTTACCAAAGACCCCTGGTCAGCTTCTCAGGATCCTACGCTCCACAATATACCCCCACGCCCCAGACCCTAAACCTAGATTCAGATTCTCATTAATCACAGCAGACATGGGAAAAAGTCACACATGTGCAAGTCACAAGCAAGTCTCAAGTCTTACCCTTCAAGTCTCAAGCAAGTCCCAAGTTACTGTGGCGAAAAGCAAGCAAGTCAAGTCGAGTCCCTGCTAGAAGTCAAGCAAGTCAAGTCAAGTCATTTATTTTGGTCAAGTCACAAATCAAGTCAAAATACTGATCTACCCCAATTTTCACCTTTAAATCAGTTGAAAGTCAGTGGTCAGGAAAGGTTTTGTTTTATTTTCAACATTAACAAAACTGCTTAGTGCTTTTTTCTTGGCATATTAAAGAAACACTTTGAATGCCCAAACAGCTCAAAATCCTTCGTCCGGTCATGTTTCAACACCACAGTCACTAAAAACATGTTAAAGTATTTCAATTGTTAAACAGCCAGTGTCCTAAAAATCAGAACACACTGAGGTGTTTTAAGTGACTGTGGTGTCAGAAACATAACAGGCGCATTCATTTTGCTTTACCACATCTAGAGAAAATGCAAATATTTAATAACTTAAAAAAGCAAAGTCATTACGAGTCATATGTCTCAAACCAAAGTCTAGTCTCAAGTCATGAATACCAAGTCAAAGTCAAGTCGAGTCTTTTATTCATTTTAGTCAAGCAAGTCTCAAGTCCTCAAACTGGTGACTTAACCGCTTGCCGACCGCCACACGACTATTTACGGCGGCGGTCAGCCCCGTACAGGCAAAGTGACGTAGGACTACGTCACTAGCCTGTGAGCCTCTAGGGGGCAAGCGCGCGCCACCGGAGGCGCGCTCCCGCCCCCACTCGTTCCCTAAGAAGTCCGCGCGTGTGACTGGCGGACCCAATGTCGCGATCTCCCCGTGGTGAGGGAAAAAGGCAGGCGGCTAATGTAAACAAAGCCGCCTGTCATTCTCCCCTGTGTAAGAACAGAGATCATAAGGTCCTGCTATATAGGATCGTATGTCTCTGTGCTTACATCACTAGCCACACCCCTTTACAGTTAGAAGCATGCCCCTAGGGACACACTTAACCCTTGCATCACCAATAAAGTTAACCCCTTCCCTGCCAGTGTCATTTTTACAGGAACAGTGCATATGTATAGCACTGATTACTGTAGTAATGTCACTAGTACCCCCAAAAGTGTAAAAAATGTCAGTCAAGGGTCCGATCTGTCCGCCGCAATGTCGCAATCCCGCAAAAAAAATCGCAGATTGCCGCTATTACTCGTTAAAAAAAAAAACACCAAAAATTACAGAAATCTTTCCCTTAGTTAGTAAACGCAATAACTTTTGCGCAAACCAATCAAAATGCGATTTTTTTTTACCAAACATATGTAGCAGAAAACAAATTGTCCAAAAATGTTAAAACATTTAGATTTTTTCATTTTTTTGGGGGGGGCGGGGGATTTTCATATAAAAAAATGTGAAAAATATTGTTATTTTTTCAAAATTTACGCTCTTTTTTGTTTATAGTGCAAAAATTAAAAATCGCACAGGTTCATTTGGGTACAGCGTCGCGCGACCGCGCAATTGTCCGTTAAAGTCAAGCAGTGCCGAATCGCAAAATAGGGCCTGGTCAGGAAGGGGGTAAACTCTTCCGGGGCTTAAGTGGTTAAGTCAAGTCATGTGACTCAAGCCCCCCACCTCTGAATCACAGAATATGCAAAGTGGGCAAAATGAAATGGGTATTTATTTATTTTTTATTTAAAAAGTTATTCTACCCAGAAATATATTTGTTTTTGGTATATAACAGAGAGTTAACCACCTCAGCTCCACAAGTCTTTACGCCCTGAATCACCGGGGCATTTTCTGCTGTTCTGCACTGTTCAAAAAGATATCAGACTTTTCCACCAATTCTCCAATGGCAGCAATCCATTCACAAAAAACCACCATCTGTCACAGGTTAATCATTCTGCATGATGCAAGAAGTTACTGCAACCATAGGGAGACACCAGCCAAACATTCAGTCCATGTCCAAATTGCTCTCACAATTGGTGCAAATACTTAGCCATCCATTGTGGTTCAGTTCATCCCAAAGAGAGGCCTTGGGGGGGGGGGGAGTGTTGTGAATGTGGAGAGAGACCCCATGCATCACAGCGCAAACATTTTTTCCTTAGTCTTAAATTGCCTTTATAAGGCCACATGTCTCAAAATGGTCTCCATTGGTGGCAAAAACGGCATGACATCATAACACACGCAGCCTCATGTCATCACACACGCCAGTGAAGCCCAATAATACAAAGCAAACAGGTAAAATTAATATTCTGCAATGTATTTTCCTGAAATCTTTGCTATATAATCCTTCACCTTCAGAGCAATGCTTTTTCCTTACATTATTTTAAAAATTAAATCATTTTTTGATTGTATGGGATATGCTTAAAACTACTAAAACGAGGCATTCCCCCAACACGGAGAGGGGGCGTGACCGGAAGCCGTCATGTGAGACGTGCTTAGTGATTCTTCCCGACGCCGAATGCACCTCCGACGCTGATAGCAGAGAAGACGCCGAGGAGAGACATAGGGGAGTCGGCTATTATAGAGCGAGACCCGGGAGCGGAGGATTGAACCGCCGCAGATACTGGTCCCTGCGTTAGGATCAGAAGGAGCCACAGACGGAGGATTGAACCGTCCCGCTAGGCGGAGGAGTGAGCCGCCACGGACATTAGGTCCCTACATTGGGAACAGGAAGGAGCCGAAGACGGAGGAGTGAGCCGTCATACATAACGGTCCCTGCACTGCCCCAGGTGGAAGAGCGAGCCGCCGCAGGCGTGGACATCGCATGTGGTGGACGGAGGACGGGAGAGGCAGAGCAGACATTGCTAATTATCGGCTGGGTAACTGTGGACTAAGGCTGGTAGAGAGGGGAGAGGTGGTTACCGCCAGCTATACCGCCAGGTACTGCCCCATTGCGCTAGTGTACCACTATACTAGTACATCACCTTAAGCAACAGAGACGCTAGAAAGCTGAACAACGCAAGGAGGAAGCTGTAAAGAAAGCTCTACCCTGCCCCTCTTAACAGCAGGGAAAGACGGGAGAAATCTGAAATCTAGCATGGTGGTCAAGAAAAAAGGAGAACTGTGAGTACTTTAAACACGTGAAAACTGCAGTGTGATGAAGTGATTTACATGGTGCATAGTCTTTAAACATAATAAATAAGGAGAGACTACCAAAAATCACAGCTCTGGGAAAGAGATTAAGTTACTGAGAAACAGTGTTAACCATTAGAAACCTGAGAGGGGACCTTATACCCTAATAACCTATAGAGGGGACTGGCCGGGACAATTCAAAATAAGCTGACCGAGCCCCAATTTAAGGAGGATAAGAAAACCTTACACTGTGAAGTATTTTTGGAGAGCAAAGGCTGTAGCCCCCTAGTGGATAAGAAAGTAAGATGACACTTGCTAAAAGGAGAAAAGGAAGAAAAAGCACAGGAAAAGAAGGAAAAGCCCAGACAAGCAAAACTGAAGGGGAAATCGACCGTTTTTTCAATAGCAAAAAATCCGCCAAAGGGGTGAAATTGACATTCACAAGCCCAGAAACCAGTGACATACCAAATTCATTAGAAACCACCCCCTCTGTAGAAGAAGAGGCCAACAGCGTAATGAATAGTCAAAAAGAGACCCCGATATCCTGTATACTCACACAAACTGCCTCACAGAACTCAGAGCTTAAAATAATGTTACAAGCACTACCGACAAGGGCAGACATAGAGCAAATGATTAGTAGAATAGAAGAAAAACATCAGAAAGAAATACAGGAGGTAAAGAAAGATATACAGGATATCACAGTTCGTCTAGTAGAAGAGGAGACATCCATTAACTCATTAAAGGAAAGATTACTAGCTTTGGAGTTAAAGGGTGTTAACCAAAAAGAAACAGAAGACGCAATACAGTTACAGTTGGAGGATATTGAAAATAGAAGCCGCCGTAGTAATCTGCGACTACGAGGCATAGCTGAAACTATTGGCCATGACAAACTAGCTGAGACTGCGAAGGAGATTTTTAAACAAGTTCTCAAAAACAAACTACCAGAAAATTTAGAAATCGAGAGGATCCATAGAACCGGCGGCCCTAGAAGGACAGAAGATAAATGGCCTAGGGATGTGATCTGCAGGATACACCACTATATACACAAAGAGATGATCTTGAGACAAGCTTGGGAGGCTAAGGATATAACATTAGAAGGAAGGCCAGTTAAGATATATTCGGATATATCTAGAGGAACATTGCGAAGAAGGGCGATTCTCAGACCATTGTTGGAGCTAGCCAGAAAGGCAGGATGTACTTATAGATGGGGATTCCCCTTCTATGCAGCGTTCCGTAGAGACGGCAGATCTTTTATCCTGAGATCACACCAAGATTGTGATGCACTTTTCCGGTTCATAGAGACGGAACCCATACAGGTCGCCAATTGGCTGAGTCGCATACCTAGGGAAGAAGCTTTTGAACACCCTCAGCGACAGAAGAAAGGGATAGAGAGTATGGAGGAAGAAGTACTAAGAGAAAAATAAATAACAATTGGGATAGGGAAAAGGGTCCTCCCCATGTAACAGACTTAATTTAACGGAGAGAGGGTTTTTTTTTTTTTTTTTTTTTTTTACACTAAAATGTTGAGGTTACACTTAGTATTCATGTTATATGTTGCTAAATTAAGGAGGGGATGTGCCCTCCCTTATGTTTAAATAATATACACGATTGGGGTTTTTTTTTTTTTTTTTTTTTTTTCTTGGAAGGTTGAGTTAGCACTAAGCATCAAAGTTAAATGTTGATAAATTAAGGAGGGGGTGCTCCCTCCCTTATGACCTTAAAAAATTTACACGATTGGGTGATTGAGGTTTTTTTTTTTTTTTTTTTTTTTTTTTAGAATGTTGAGTTAGCACTAAGTATCAAAGTTATATGTTGATAAATTATGGAGGGGATGTTCCCTCTCTTATGCTTTAAAAAATCTACACGATTGGGTTTTTTTTTTTTTTTTTTTTTTTTTTTTTTTTCTCTTTTCTCACTGAAAATGTTGAGTTTTCACTTAGTATTTATGTTATATGTTGCTAAATTAAGGAGGGGATGTGCCCTCCCTTATGCTTAAAATATACACGATTGGGCCTTTTTTTTTTTTTTTTTTTTTTTTTTTTTTTTTTATTGGTAACTATATTAAATGTTGTTAAATTAAGAAAAGGAAATTGCCTCAATGGCGGGTAAAGAGCCTACATGAAGGAGGGGTTTTTTCTTTATTTTATCAATAGGATATAAAGAAAGTTTAAGATGAGGGAAAAAAGGATAGGTGTCTAGCCTTGGGTCGAGGAAAAGTATATTTGTAAAAATCAGGGGGTAGACGGGAAGGGGGCTGAGAGGGGAGAAGACAATGGAAATGAGGAGGAGACCCTTTTTTTTTTTTTTTTTTTTTTTTTTTTTCCTTCTTTCTCTCGCCTCATTATTTCAGAACTCTCCCCAGCTCCCCCCCGGAACGGCTTCCCCTTAATAGCAAAATTGAAGGGGTCGGAGGTGGGAAGGGAAAGGAAGAATCACACCGGGGTAGTCCCCTAGTTAGGAAATCCACACAAGTTGCATATAGCAACGCCGTGTGAGATAAGGATAGGGTAACTATCCAAATTGACAGAGAGAGGAGAAGGACCTTGATAGGGACCGAACCCTCTCGACTGCCAATTAGTTAGGGAAGGGGTTTTTTTTTTTTTTTTTTTTTTTTTTTTCTTGATTTCCTGTGTAAATAGAGATGGAGGAGGTAAAAATTATCTCTTATAATGTTAGGGGATTAAATGTACCAGAAAAAAGGCACATGCTATTAGGGGAATTAAGACAACAGAAAGTTGATATCGCACTAATACAAGAGACACATTTTAAGACAGATAAGTTACCATATCTTAAAAATAGATTTTTTCCCTATTCATATCATTCCACAAACGAACAGACAAAATCAAGAGGGGTATCAATATTATTAGCAAAGGATGTCCCATGGACTTATCAGGATAGTAGGCAAGACCCGGAGGGAAGATTCCTATTTTTGAAAGGACGGATAGGCGAAACTCAGGTGACGCTAGCAACATTATACGCGCCTAATAAACGACAAGACAGGTTTATATCAAAGACCCTGACCAACTTAAGGATCTTCTCTGAAGGACAACTGATTGTTGGAGGGGACCTTAATATACCATTGATACCGACTGTAGATACCTCCCTAGGGACTTCGGTACTTTCCACTAGACTATGTAGACGAGTCTTGAAGATAATGCACGAATCCCAGTTGATCGATATTTGGAGACTACAACATCCCGATGAAAAAGACTACACGTTTTACTCGACAGTACACAAAAACTACTCGAGAATAGATTATTTTTTGATACCACATGCGCAGTTACAAGCAGTCCAAAAATCATCTATTAACAATATCGCCTGGTCAGATCATGCATCTATAGTAATAATATATAAACTAACAGAGAACTCTTCACAGAAAAGACAGTTTTGGAGGCTGAACGAAAGCCTGTTACAAAGGGAAGAGATATTAAAAGAAGTAATACAGGAATTAAATACGTACTTTGAGATCAATGACCAAAATGACTGCAATATGGGCACCCTTTGGGAAGCCCATAAGGCAGTAATTAGAGGTACCCTTATTAAGCATGGGGCACGTATAAAGAGGGAAAGAAATAAACAGATGTCTCAGTTACTGGAAAGGCTTAGAGTGTTAGAAACAAAACATAAACAATCCCCAACGAATAGCATATATACAGACCTGACTATGACCAGAAAGCAGATCACGGATTTGCTACAGTACAAAGCTAAAGCAAACATACAAAGGGGCCGTAAATTAAATTATGAAGCTGGAAATAAGTGCGGGAAACTGCTTGCCAAGACAATTCAGGAACAGAAGTTGAGATCGTATATACCCAATATTGTAACATCGGAGGGGATTAAAAAAACTCTACCAACACAAATAACTGAGACATTCGAAAAATTTTATGCCTCATTATATAATTTAAATAATGAGATACCATCACAAAGGGAAATAGAAAGATATCTAAATCAGTCCAAAATCTCAGAGGAGGACAGGGAATACCTAGAGGAAGAAATTAGTCTAGAGGAAGTACAACAGGCAATAAGGAAAATGAGACCAGGGAAGGCACCAGGACCAGATGGTCTGACAACACAATATTATCAGCTATTATCCCATATTCTAGGACCCTACCTAGTAAGACTGTATAATGCAACAGGTCTGGACGGAACATTGAGTAGAGACACACTTACAGCACATATCTCACTGATATTAAAAGAAGGCAAAGATCCAGCGGCCTGTGGAAGCTACAGGCCGATATCTTTGCTGAACGTAGATTTGAAGATATTCACTAAGGTGTTAGCGGATAGGTTAGCAAGAATATTACCAAAACTGATCCACCCAGACCAGGTAGGCTTTATGACATCAAGAGAAGCAAAAGACAATACCATCAGAATACTCAACCTGATACATATAGTAAATGAGAAAAAGATCCCTTGTGTGGTATTAAGCGCCGACGCTGAGAAGGCCTTCGATCGGGTTGGATGGCCTTATCTATTTGCAGTACTTAAATATATCGGGATGGGAAATTCGATGCTAGATAGGATAATCAGAGTATATACAAATCCAGTTGCTAGGGTGAAAGCCAATGGCCTAATATCAAATGCGTTCCCAGTAAAGAACGGCACCAGGCAAGGATGCCCATTATCACCCCTCCTATTTGCCCTGTCACTAGAGCCCTTTCTTTGTAAGATCCGATCGAACCTGGACATTGAGGGAGTGAGGGTAAAGGGAAAACAATTCAAAATAGCCGCTTACGCGGATGATATGTTATTTTCACTGTCTAACCCAAATATCTCACTGCCAAATTTGATACGAGAATTCAAAAGATATGGGGCAGTGTCAAATTTGAAAATTAATTTCGGGAAATCAGAAGCTATGGGAGTGGGGATGACATCAACTCAAATACAAGCACTGAAAAATAATTATGAGTTTAAGTGGAGTGAAACGGCAGTGAGATATTTGGGGACACATATACCAACAAAATTGTCACGAGTATACGATCTCAACTTCTTACCCCTGATAGCAATGACTAAGAAACTGTTAGAACAATGGCATGTGGGGATGCAGTCATGGTTCGGCAAGTGCAACCTATTGAAGATGATTGTACTCCCAAAATTTTTATATCTCCTCCGGGCCTTACCAGTTAGGATACCAAGTAGATTTTTCGCAGTGATAAACTCATTATTTTCAAAATATATTTGGTCTCGTAAGAAAACGCGAATAGCACGGAGAATATTGACCCTCCCAAAAAAAAAAGGGGGCCTTGCACTACCAGACATAAAAGCTTATTATCAGGCCACACATGTGGGCAGGATTTGGGACTGGTGGCATAATGCAGAGACGAAAATATGGGTAGAACTGGAACAAATGCAAACGGATGTAAATTTGAAAAGAGCTATATGGTGCTACCAGGATCTACCCAAAAATTTAAAACAACACTTAATAATAGGGAACACGTTGCGTATCTGTACGAGACCAAATATATACTCTAAATTAACAACAGAGAGATCTCCCCTATATCCAATATTAGGTAACCCCCTATTCCCGGTGGGACTAGATAGCAAAAGGTTTACATCATTAAGGGAAAAGGGGCAGATACAGGCTTCATCATTCTTAATACAAAAAAAGTGGCCCTTAGTGACTGAACTGATGGATGAGGAAGGCCCATTTAACCTGCCATTTTGGCAAGCTATGCAATTATACCATTACCTGGGATCCATACCTAAACCAGAAGAGTTTGATAGGAAGCTAACCAGATTTGAGCAGGCCTGCGTAAAACCAGGGAAACTAACACGCACTCTATCGGCTGCATATGGATTATTGACAAACCCAGAAGATCAACCAGATTTACCCTGGGTGAGAAAGTGGGAGGGAGACCTAGGTTGTAATTTGACAAAGGAACAGATTCAGAGGATATTGAGGTTTACCTTCAGTCCAATTAAATGCACTAAAATACAAGAGATGAACTACAAACTTATAACAAGATGGTACATTACGCCCAAGAAATTACAAAAATGGTCTTCAAACCAATCCAACTTATGTTGGAGATGTGAAAAAGAAGTGGGCACACTATATCATATCTTTTGGACCTGTTCTAAGATAAAAACTTATTGGGAAGGGGTGAGATCTATAGTGCAGAAGGTAGTAGAATATGAAATAGAAGAGAATCCAGCCTTTTTTTTGTTGAATATCTCGGATATACCAGCAAGTAAATATGAGAACTCATTGATACCACACCTAGTAAATGCGGCTAAGGTAGGCATCCCGGGTAGTTGGAAAAAAATACAACCCCCATCGATAAGAGAGTGGATAAATAGGGTCGAGGATAATAGGAGATTAGAAGAACTAATCGCCACAACACAAAATAAGCAGGGAAAATATGAGAAAATCTGGAAAGCATGGACTGACTTCCTAGACTCGGAAGAAGCGAAACAATATATGTAAAATAATTAGGGGGGGAAGGAAAAAGAAAGGAGAAAGAAAGAGGAAGAAAAGAGGAGGTAGAAAAGATAATAACTAAAGGAACACCATCTCTATACACGGGAATAGATCTTTTTTTTTTTTTTTTTTTTTTTTTTTTTTTTTTTTTTTCTTCTCTAGTTTTTATTGTTTGTTTAGGAGGGAAGGGAGGGGAGGGAGGGAGGGGGAAAGGGAAAAAAAAAGGGGTAAAAATAAGGGATCTTGAAGGTATAATAAAGGAAAAAGCTATATTGTATGTTGTGACAGAAAAAATATGTAACATGTAGAAGATTATGTGTAATAGCCTGTCTGTACCTTTAAGATTCCTGAATAAAAGAGGATATTTGAAAAAAAAAAAAACTACTAAAACGAAAACTTTTTTTTTTGCTCACAGTGTTCCATTGGAGGTAATTCCTATTTCTTTCCTGTCCTGCAAACACAACAAAAAAAGGAGGACATTTTCCTAAAATGGTGAAAATGCCTCCTTGGACAGTGGTCATCAAAATACTGAAAAGTTTCAACATGTTTCCTGTGCTGGTGACAATTCAAAATGTTTTAATTTGACAATGACAATGGTCACCAGAACAAATTCAGGGGACAAATCTACCTAGCAGGGACACAGACAGCAATAAAATCAATACAGGAGTTGTAACCCTTTTCTACCCTATCCAAACTTTTCAAAAATACTTAATGTGAGGTAAGACGTGTTACTGTGCATTGCATTAAGGCAGCATTCATTCGTTATGAATGGGCTGCCAACACACCACAATGGATAAAAGAAAAACACTTGATCATTTTTTACAAATGCAGCCCACTACAATACACAGTATGCACAAGTTTTTTGTTGCCTAATTCATTGGCTTGTTGGGGTGGCATTCATGATGAATGATGTTCAGCGGTATTCACAATAAATGGTATTGGGTGGCATTTCCAGTGAATGGCACTGGGTGGTATTCCCAATGAATGGTGTTGGGTGGCATTCCCAATGAATAGTGTTGGGTGGCATACACAATGAATGGTGTTGGGTGGCATTCCCAATGAATGGTGTTAAGTGGCATACACAATGAATGGTGTTAGGTGGCATTCCCAATGAATGGTGTTGGGTGGCATACACAATGAAAGGTGTTGGGTGGCATTCCCAATGAATGGTGTTGGGTGGCATACACAATGTATGGTGTTGGGTGGCATTCCCAATGAATGGTGTTGGGTGGTGTCAGGAACGTGCTGGCCATAGCAGAACTGAAGTTCCAAGGCACATGCAAATGCACATGCCTGCCAATGCTTATCTTACTGCATTTAGGCGAATGTATACATGCATGCACGCACATGCACAAATGCGCCCAGGTGTGCATGCATTAGCCATTGACACTGGCACCAATTGCCCTATATAAGCACAGCAGTTGCACTAGTCCATTGCTGTGTGATCTACAGCTGTACCATTGTTTTTGAACCTCATCCTGCTGACTTCTGTATTTGACCCGGCTTACCTTTGACTTTGCTTGAATATCTCCTGCCCTGACCCTGGCCTGGCCTGTATCTGGACTTTGCCTTGCCTTCTGCTTATCTGCGTGATCTTGTTTTGCCAACCCCTGCTTGTACCTGGACCGTTTCTTGTCTGCTGTCTATGCCTGTATCTGACCGTCTGTTACCGACCCAATTTGTCTGACCACACATCCTGTGGTTCTTCTGCTCTGCATGCTCCTGCCTGTTCCATGCTGGAGCATCTTCTACCGGGGCCATCAGTCTTCCTGCACCTAAATTTAGCGACTGCCTACTACTGCCTGCTGCCACCAGCCCAAGGTCTGCTGTTCCTGCTAACACTTGGTGTTCCAGCCATCCGGTCCTTCTGGTAGACTGCACAGGCACCCATACCTCACGGTGCTCTTGCAGCCACTGTCTCAACATCAGTGGTCTCCGAGCCGGGGCTGTACAGGAGGCTTTTCCTCAGCCTTAAGGTACATGACAGGTGGCATACAGAATGAATGGTGTTAGGTGGCACTCCCAATGAATGGTGTTGGGTGGCACTTCCAATGAATGGTGTTGGGTGGTACTCCCAATGAATGGTGTTGGGTGGCACTCCCAATGAATGGTGTTGGGTGGCATTCACAATAAATGGCATTGCATGAGGCAACAATAGGGTTGTGAATACTGTGCGCTGTATTAATAAAAAAGGGTCAAGTGTGTTTTTTTATCCATTGCAGTGTGTTGGCAGCCCATTCATAATGCATAAATACCACCTTAAAGCAGCAGTAAACCCACCCATTTAACAGTTTCAAAAAACAGTTACATTTCCGGCAGATGCCGAAAATGTAACATTCCCATTAGATGTGCTCTCACCACACTTTTAATTTTCAATAATTTTTATTGAGTTTTTAGAAAAGGTACAACAGTGTATAACGAGCCAAAATAGCCCAACCATAGACATTGAAAACAACATGGAGCACATGGTACATAAAACATTAAATGTGCACAAGTAAGTATTGTGGATAGCAGGAGTCAAAAAAAACCAAACAATAATAACAATGGTAGTCAAACCAGTGTGAAGCAGGCACTGATTGCTCTCCTCAGCGCCTAAAGGAGCGGGCCGTCCAGGCCCCCCCCCGGGCGCCCCTTACGGGAACACACTGCGCCCACAGGGGGAAGCGGACCCCGACCCCCACCCACAGTCTAATGGACCTGACTACGAAATACAACATCCCGCCATCAATACACTGCGAGAGAAAAGAAGGAGTAGAGAAAGAGAGAAGGGAAGAAAGGAAGGGAAGACAGGGAAAGCGACAGCGGCTGGGTAAGAGGGGAAGAAGTCGACATCCAGGTCCAGCACCCTCCCAGGGGATGAGTCCCCGGAGCGTGCGGTCTGGTAGTAGTAGGGAGCCGGAAAAACCCCCCTAAGAGGGGCCGGCCAAGTAGCGGATCCACGGGTCCCAGGTCTTGTCAAATAATTTCATCTTATCATTCAATAAGGCTACCATCCTTTCATTTATCATAATCTCTCACCACACTTTTAAACCATCCAATGGACATTTGCAATGCAACTCACATGAACTACTTTTAAAATGTTTGGGTAGAGGGGAAATTAGGCGTCATAATGCACCAAACATAGAGCAGTTGCATTGATATGCATTGTGGCATTGTGCACTAACATGAGCATTTTTCTGCACATTGCCCCATTGCACAAGTCCAAATGGGTCCCAAAGATTCTGGCTTTTATAATGCAATTTGATAAACCTGGAGTTAACAATAAAGATCAGGAAGGTACAGTCCTCTTCTGAATTTATAGATGGATTGCAATGATAGGTTTGGGACAAATGACATCTTTGAATGTCTGGGGGTTCTATCTGATGAGCTTCAATGGTTAAATATTTTGTTCGGCAGGATCCAAATGTTTCCGTCTGTGCATTTAGGACCAGCTTAGATTGGAAAATATCAACTAAATATCTACCTTCTCCCACTGAGGTGTATCTTCCCAGCATTAACATGCATAATTATGCTGAATGTGATAAATGGGGACCATTTCCCTGCGTTTTTTGAATAGCGCTTAAATGCTGCATGAACTCTAAAGGCATTTGAAGTTGGTGGATCTCCAAAATTTAATGCAGTTAACTACCAGCAGAGGGCAGTCATGGGCCATGTTCAGTGCTGATATAATCTAATAACATTTTACTGATGCACATGAAGATCCTGTGTATAATATGAGGGCTCATTCAGAATATTATGCTGTATTAACACATGATAAATCTGATATTTTTCCACACACCACAGCAATTCACTAGCGCAAAACAACTAGTAATGTATTGCATTGCTATTCAATTTGAATGTCATCCAATGCACGATGTATGGGTGTTTCGCTCACCCCAAGGTAAGACCCATATGTGTTTTGTGGTGTGTTATGTTGTTAAGCCAGTTCTGGACTGGAAGGATTTGCCCCCTTAATGACCAGGCCATTTTTTGCGATTCGGCACTGCGTGACTTTAATGGACAATTGCGCAGTTGTGCAACGCTGTACCCAAATAAAAGTGATGTCCTTTTTTTCCCACAAATAGAGCTTTCTTTTGGTGGTATTTGATCACCTGTGCAATTTTTATTTTTTGCACTATAAACAAAAAAAGAGCGACAATTCTGAAAAGAAAAACAATATTTTTCACATTTTGCTATGTAACATTCCCAAAAAAAAAAATGTAAAAACCAAATTTTTTTTTAACATTTTAGGCCAATTTGTTTTCTGCTACATATTTTTGGTAAAAAAAATCACAATAAGCGTATTTTGATTGGTTTGCGCAAAAGTTATCACGTCTACAAACTAGGGAAAAGATTTATGTCATTTTTATTGTTTTTTTTTTTTTACTAGTAATGACATCGATCTGCGATTTTTAGCGGGACTGCGACATTGCGGCAGACAGATCGGACCCCTAATTGACATTTTTGACACTTTTGGGGGGGACCAGTGACATTACTACAGTAATCAGTGCTAAAAATATGCACTGTTACTGTAATAATGACACTGGCAGGGAAGGGGTTAACACAGTGGGTGATGAAGGGGTTAAATGTGTACCTAGGGGAGTGATTCAAACTGTATGGGGGCGGGGCTTTAGAAATGAACACAGAGACCTGTGATCCTATATAGAAGGATCACAGGCGCTCTTCTGTGATAATTCCAGAGAGAAGAACGGTCAGCTGTGTTTACAACAGCTGACCGTCCTTCTCTCTCAGCAGGGAACGATCGCGGGTGCCTGGCAGCAATCGGAGACCCTTGCATTGGAGTCCCTTTTGCTGAGTAGGGGCGGGAGCACACGTCGTTTTTGCAGCTGCTGTTAGGAGCGTCAGACGTTTTTTTTTTTTTTTTTGCAGCTCCTTGTTATTCTATGGCCTCATGCACACACAGGCTTTTAGAAGCTCCAAGTGGCATAGGCGTTTTTAAGCTGCAAAAAAAACCCAGGGCCCATGCGTTCAGGAGCAGCAGCGTTAAGCTGTAAAAACGCCAGACGCTGCTAAACGCGCCTAAACGCGGCCTAACGCTGTATATTGGCTTTTAGCGGCGTCAGGCGTTTTTTAAAATGTGAAAACTGTTTAAAAAATTAAAAACACTGCTAAGCTCAGACGCGCCTAAACGCGCATTGACGCCAATGCGAAATGCTGCTAAAGGTGCGTTTTTGACGCCGCTTTTTCCTGGCGTCAGAAATAGTTTCGCAGCTAGTTTTTTCTGACGCCCTGTGTTCATGGGGCCTAGGCGTTGGCATCTTTGTTTAATTTTTATGCATTTTTTGCATTTTTAATGCCTTTTTAGGTTTTTGTTTTAGCCAATAGAAAGTTAGTTACTTGGAGAAGGAGATTTTTTTTTTTTTTTCAGGAAAGTGCAGGAAAAACATGTTACATGTGTTTCTTTGTTACAGGAGTTTTCATGCACATCCATTGAAGTCTCCTGGGGTTAAAAATGCAGAATTATGCCTGAAAGAAGCTCCTGTACTTTGCTGTGAGTGCTGAGTGACAGCGTTGCTCAGATGTGAACAGGAGCAATGGCATAACATGGAAATCTGAATGCTGAGTGTTTAAGCGCTTCTGGAAATGTGCTTCCAATCACTCAGATATGAATAGGGACTAATTGTGCTCAGGCTCTGTCTGTCTTTGTGTCTTTGTAGTCAGAGACAGAAGAAGAACAAAGTATTGCTCAGATAACCCTTTTTTATCTGAACTCTGGGTGTTTAACCACTTCAGTATTGGGCACTTTTACCCTCTCCCTGCCCAGGCCAATTTTCAGGTTTTATTTAATCACCATTTGTCACCAAACGGACAAAAAAAAAGAAAGTTAAAAAAAAAAACATTTTTTTTTGTTTCTGTTATAAAATTTTGCAAATAAATAATTGTTCTCCTGCACTGATGTATGCTGATGAGGTGGCACAGATGGGCACCGAAGAGGCTGCACTGATATGCCACACTGATATGCACTGATAGATGGCAAAAATAGGCACTGATGGGCTGCACTCATTGGCACTGATGAGGCAGCTCTGAAGGGCACTGGTGAGGCTGCACTGATATGTGGCACTGACAGGCACTGATAGGTGGCAATAATAGATACTGATAGCACTGATGGGCACTGATAGGCTAAACTGATGGGCACTGATGAGGCAGCACTGATGAAGAGGTACTGATGAGGCTGCACTGATATGTGGCACTGATGGGTACTGATAGGTGGCAATAATAGGCACTGATAGGCGGCACTGATGGGCACTGAAAGGCTGCACTTATTGGCACTGATGAGGTGGCACTGATGAGGCTGCACTGATATGCGGTACTGACAGGCACTGATAGGTGGCAATAATAGACACTGAGAGATAGCACTGATGGGCACTGATGAGGCTGCACTGATAGGCGGCACTAATGAGGCTGCACTGATAGGCGGCACTGATGGGTACTGATAGGTGGCAATCATGGGCACTGATGGGGCTGCATTGATAATCAGGTCACTGATGATCTGCGCCCTGATTATCTGTGTACATGTCCCCTGCCACACTTGCTGGTTAGCGACTCTATGAGTCAAAGGAGGAGAGGAAAGGAATGCCCATAATCAGCAATTGTGTTTACATGTGATCAGCTGTGATTGGACACAGCTGATCACATGAGGAGATATGTGATCAACCGTGTCAGAAGGACACAGGGATTACAGAGCGTGCCGGATGCATGCCCCAGGGGGCGCATGGGGGGCATGGTTCTTTGAGGTCATCCATGGACACCCTCCTCCTTAACAACAGAGCCGTGCTGTAGCTGTCTTATGGCTATAGCACAAGTCTGAAGTGTTTAAATAAGTCACAAAAGATAAAAATCCAGTTTGTATTAAGCAAATGCCTTTCCAACCCTAGGTATTACCTTGTTAACGTGGTAATGAGAGCCTGTGCAGAAAGCAGAGCTGTGGGAGGGACCCAGTAGGCTCCACCTACTACTGGCTGCCTGTAGAAAACTACAGGAGGGGCGGAGACCAGACCAGTCACTCTGCAAAAGCAGAGAGAGGAGCAGTGGCCGGTCTTTATTACAGTAAGCTCCTGCACAGAGCCTTCAAACTGAATCACTGCACAGATCTGGAAGAAATACATAAAGCTCATCAAGACTCAAGGAATAATGCACAGGCCTCCTGTAATTTGACCATTTTTGCTTAACCCAGAGGGATCACTTTAGGTGATCATCTTTAATTGATAGTGATGATGATTTGTTTTGTGCTAAGGGGTTAACAATACTAAGTATGAAACTCCTGCACCCAATGTTGATCATATTGTTCACAGAGTACACCGTTTTTTTTATCTGATTTTTATTTTATATCTTTTGAAATTGCATTGTCTGCTCCTTCTGCTGTAGAGCCGAGGCTTAACGACGGGCCTGACATAACAAGGTCACTGTGACCAAGAGATAGAAGCAAGCTGTCTGGCCATGTTATCATCACATAGCCTCTTGTGGCTCCGTGTCGCTGCTTAGTGCCCTGCTTCTAAAATATCTAGGAAAATAACATACCAAGTAACTTTTTATTCCCCCTTCAGAAACTCGAATCCCTATCGGCTGGCATATGACTGAATATTATAATAATGCCTGAAGTGAAGACTTGTATGTATAAAAATATTGAAATAGAATATTATGATTACATCCAGAGGTCAGATCATGATGGTGGGGCGATGTGCTAAGTCTGTATAGAATGTAATAGGGTATTTTTATTAATTACAGTATCTCACAAAAGTGAGTACACCCCTAACATTTTTGTAAATATTTTATTCTATCTTTTCATGTGACAACACTGAAGAAATTACACTTTGCTACAATGTAAAGTAGTGAGTGTACAGCTTGTATAACAGTGTAAATTTGCTGTCCTCTCAAAATAACTCAACACACAGCCATTAATGTCTAAACTGGGGGGGCGTGGCCGACTGGGCATGTGAGTAGACGCAACTCACAGAGCTCCCTCTATTCCCTGGATAATTTGCCCTTTTCCCCGGCCGGGATATACCCTATTGGACCCTAATCCTTATTGGGGGGTCTCCCTGAGTCTGCCGCTGCATACACTGCCCCCGGATTGGTGCCTGGTGTGGAGCTGCTCAGGATCGCAGGGAGAGGGCCGCGCCGCCGGAATACTATCCTGAGCCATCCTTCCTCATCCTTGAGGCCCTGGGACCTGGATCGCCTTCCTTGGAGCTGCACAACCTCCCGAGGTACAAGACTACCACTAGTTCTGGTGGCGGACCAAGTTTGGCTGAGATCGGAGTTGCGGCCTAGTCGAGGGCCGAAGCCGCAGACTTTCCTACGGCAAGCTCCCGATCGTATCGGCGCGGATCCGGCCGGCAGCGGACCCCCTACCAACCCACTGACCACCAGGGACTGTTCCACAGCTTGGGCCCTACCTCCCTATACCCTGCATGTCACGTACGGGTGCTGATATGACCCGTGGGAGTAAACTAAAGGATGGCTCTGTCCCAGGCTCGGCCGGCCAAGATGGCGTCGGCGGGGGGACACCGCAACCCACCTCAAGGGGCCCTGATAAGTTGAAGGACACTGGCACTAAACCCAAAACAGGGCGCCCGGGGGGAAAGGACAGTGCTGGAGATATTCTATTATACGCAAGGAAACTATGTGACATCCCGGGCCCTAGCGCAATGGAGGTTGCACCCCAGCAGGGGGCGCGCAAGCATTGGGGGACACACAGCAGGACCCGGGGGCCCTGGAACCACCTGCGCAGCTTGAATTTGAGACTGAGCTAGAGGGAGATGTGATGGAGGCGCCCAGCCCACCTTGGGGCATATCCTGATGGCTGTACAGAAGTGCACGGCTTCCGTGAATGTTGTCAAGGACAGATTGGGGGGCCTCATGGAGGAGGTGGCCCTCTTGCGGCAAGATCTACAAAAAATTCGGGAGCGCACCACTGCTGCTGAAAGTCGCATCTGCGACCTGGAGGATCAGATGCCCACACTACTCGCGGAGTCCAGGGAAACAACCAGGCTAACCCAGGCCAATAGGAATAAATTGGACGACATTGAGAACCGCCTGCGTAGGAATAATGTCCGTATAGTAGGACTTCCGGAGAAGGTGGAGGGACGGGACCCCACTGATTTTGTTGAGACTTGGCTGTGCGATACTTTTGACCGGGCCTCCTTCTCCCCCTTGTTTGCTGTGGAGCGGGCGCACCGGGTCCCCACTAGAGCCCTGCCTGGCAATGCCCCCAGGCCAATGCTTGCAAAAATTCTTCACTACGGCTGGCAAGAGAAAAGGCAGACATACGGTTCAATGGGGTCAGAGTGTCCTTCTACCCTGACTTTTCTGCCGAGGTGCAGAAACAAAGAGCTAAACTTATTGAAGTGAAGCAGCGACTTCGCCGCCTGGGTCTGGTGTACGCCATGCTGTATCCTGCTAGCCTCCGTGTCACGGCTGAGGGAAGGGCACACTTTTTTGATACGGCCGTGGACGCGGTGAATTGGCTGGATGTGCACGAGCCTGCCCTCCGCCGCAGACGCCCTCAAGATCCGGGAGACTGAGTTGGGGTGGGGACACGATGGGTTTCAGCTGAGTTTTGGGGTTTGCTCCCCTCTACAAGTGTCTACATGTTTGGATTACAAATCGACCCGGCCGGGGACGTTTACAGTTCACCGTTTGGATGATGAAGCTCTACGCAAGGTATGCATATCTGGATTTTGCTATATATACCCACACTGTTGGTGTGGCATGCTGTGATTTTTTCACACGGTTGTGCGTTTTCGGGGGGGTGGACACCATTGGACTGTCCGGATACCGTCGGGTTCACCGCTCATGGGCTGCCCGCCCGTTTTCAGTTTTGTGACGAGGCACCATTGTGCCTTGCTGGACTGAGACTTTTCATACTGTTTTCCTTTTTTGTTTTTGAGAGAACTGCACCCACACTTGACTTTGTATGTTTCCGCACGACTTGCCTCTTTTACTTTTGTTGCTGGATGGCGCTCCCTGCTCTGATGCACGAAGGAGGTGCAGGGGGGTCGAGGCCCCACAATGTCTTTTTCTTTTGCCATAGCTGGAGTACCTGTAATTTCATGGAATGTCTGTGGCCTTGGGTGCCCAGTAAAACGGGCTATGATTTCTGCACAGTTGAAGAAACACCACCCGGCCGTCATAGGCTGCAGGGGGACACTGTGGGCTGTTTGCGATATTCTTGGGTGGGCTGGGGGTATCACTCCACCCACTCCACATATTCCAGGGGAGTCAGTGTTCTGATCCACAGGGCACTGGCTTTCCGGGAACTGGGGGTGCAGGTGGACCCTGAGGGAAGGTTTGTTTTTTTGCATTGTGTACTGTTTCAGTTTACATGTGTGTTGGCGGTGGTTTACATTCTGCCCCGGTTCTCCTCCCTAGTTCTAAGGGAGTTGCTTAACTTCACGCTAGACAAAATGGGCACCCCGCTGATTGTTGTGGGGGATTTTAATGGCATCTTGGATCCCGTCCGGGATAGGCATCCGCCAGGCCCGGACTGGGACAAAAAATAGGCCCGGGCATTTTAGGCTGAGCAGCCCATTTTTTTTTTTTTTTAACAAAATGACCAATGATGAACAACTACCGGTTTCTCTATGTTAGTTATATTTAGCCTGCACACCCATGCGATCTGATTCTGCAAATCGCGCTGCGTTTTGGAAACTGATTGCGGGGTGTCGTTATCCTAACATACACTCCGCAATCTGTTTGCATGGACGGGTTGCTATTTAGATGAAGTCTGCATTTAGTGTGAACCCAGGCTAAGAGATAACAGGTAATTTTAGGGTACATTAAAAATATATTACCCAATTTTTGGGTAAAATATAAAAGATGAGTTTGTGTCAAGTAAATAAATACCCAACATGTCAAACCTTAAGACTATGCATGCCCGAAAATAGCAACACATTTCAGTACCCTATATTTTCTATAGGCAAAGCTATTGAAGATCATAGAGGTCATCAGTTCAGAGTTACCATGAATAAGGATCCTATAATTATTGCTCTCATTCCAGTGTGCAGGGTGATATATTACACGTGTAGTAAAATCAAGGTTTTTGTTCACAGGCGCCCCCAAAATTTTTTTTTTTTTTTCAAATTATTTCTTTATTTCTTTAAGTTCAGTTACATATACACTGTATTCAATACATTCCAACTTTCACAGTTACAAATTATACAATATTCAGTTCAACTCAAAAAGAGCCATAGCCTTCCTTAAACATTCTATAGCCGAACATTTCAACTTTCACGATTACAAATTTCAAAATATTCGGTTTGACTCAAAAGTGACCATAGTCTTCTTTAGGCATTCTATAACCAAACCCAAATCTCCCATTTCAATCCTTTTCCCTCTCTCCCCTCCTCCCCACCTCCAAAAAAAAAAAAAAAAAAAATTTTCTCTTCCTTCTCTCTTCCTCTTCCCTCTCCCCCTCCCTTAAATTTCCCCTCCCCTCTCTCCTCATCTCCCGAACCCTCTCCTTATACTTATTTATCCATTATATCTAGTTCTTTCTCTGTATTTTAAAGTTGTCCTTCTCCTGAGTTTACGTAATCTATCCATTGTTTCCATTTCTTCTCATATTTATCAGTTTGTTGGCGGGCGGAAAAGACCAAGCTTTCCAAGTTATTTATTTCCTCCACCTTCCTGAACCACGTAATTATGTTAGGTGGCTCAGTCTCTTTCTACCTGAGAGGAATACATGTCCTGGCTGCATTTATTAAATGTGGTATAATAGATTTATTATAATTTTGTATCGGTATGCTAGAGACGTGGAGCAGAAACAAAGCCGGTTCTTTGGGGATATAACTTTTCGTAATTTTCTGTATTATCTTCAAAATCTGTTCCCAGTACATTTCTAATTTAGGACATGCCCAGAATATATGAAGCATTGTGCCTCTCTCTGTCCCACATCTCCAGCATCGGTCTGTGTTTGCTATAGAAATTTTATTCATTTTAACCGGAGTATAATACCACCTGGAAAAAATTTTATAATTCATTTCTTGAATTCTAGCACACATTGAGGTAGCAAATACTGACTTAATTATTTGTTTTTCTTGTTCTGGTGAGAAAGTAATACCCATTTCCCTTTCCCACTCCCTCAAGAAAGGGAATTTATGCTGTACCACTGATGTCATTAACAAGGAGTACATTTTGGATATAGTATGTTCCAGTATTCCATTTTGGGTACATATTTTTTCATAGGGTGTTACCTCTTTATCTCCCTGAGGGGGGGCTTTCAATGTTCCCAGAAAGTGACGTAACTGAAAAGCCCTCCATGAGTCTAGGCCAAAATGGCCTGACCCATCTGTTAACTCATCTGTGGTCACCCATCCTGTGTCTGAGCGGAAATCAAGAATCTGAAAGATTCCCCTTTCTGCTAAAGCCTTAAACTTCCTGTCTTGACACCCTGGCTCAAAGAGGGGGTTCCCCAGGACCGGGTATAGTAAGGAATTCTCCCGTATAAGATTGTCTTGTTTAAATATTTTTGCGCATATTTTAATCGTGTTTCCTATAACAGGGTGATTCTTAATAGCTGTTGGCAAGTTCTTATGACACCAGGGGGCTCTTTTCAGTGATACCTCACATTGTGCCTGCTCTATGTTCGGCCATAACTTATATTCTCTATGGCGACACCAATCAATCATTCTGCCTAATTGAACGGCATGATAATATCTCTTCATATTCGGAATCGCCAGCCCCCAATCTGTTTTGAATTTAAATAAATATTTCTTCCCTACCCTGGGGCGTTTTGATTTCCAAATAAAATCCATTATCATGGTTTCAATCTGGGACAAGTATCGAGGTGGAATGTGGATGGGAAGTGCCTGGAAAATATACAGAAGTTTTGGTAAAACACTCATTTTAATTATATTGCACCTTCCCATCCATGAATGCATTCCTCCTTTCCACTTTTGTAATAATGCATTTATGGATTTTGATAGGGGAATGAAATTCATCTTAAACAATTGTGAGATTTTTGAAGTAATTAACGTCCCTAGATATTTTAAAGCTGTCTTTGTCCAATTCAACTTAAAATTTGCCCTTAATTGTTGTTGAAGTGTCCCTGCTAATTCTATTCCCATTGTTTCGGATTTGATAAAGTTTATCTTCATATTAGATTGAGTTCCGTACTTCCCTAGTTCGGTCAATAAATTAGGAAGTGATATAACTGGCTTTGTAATCGAAAATAGAACGTCGTCGGCGTACGCTGATAATTTATATTGGTCCTTCCCCACTTTGATACCCGAAATGTCTGGGTTCATTCGGATTCTACACAGGAACGGTTCTAATGATAATACGAACAGGAGCGGGGACAGGGGACATCCCTGTCTCGTTCCGTTTGTAATTAAAAACTCTGTAGAAAGAATTCCATTTACTTTTACTTTTGCTGAGGGGGTTGAGTAACTCTGTTTTATCCATCTTAACATTTTTTCCCCTATTCCTATGTAACGAAGGACTACGAACATGTACTCCCACCGTACCCTATCGAACGCTTTCTCTGCGTCGGTGTTAAGTAGAACGGTTGGTATTTTATTTTGGTGGATTATATGTAATAGACTCAGCAACTTGGTCGTATTGTCCCTCGCCTCATGGCTTGGGACAAATCCCACCTGATCCAGATGGATCAATTTCGTCAAATATTTCTGTAGTCTAACTGCTAAGATCTTTGTGAAAATTTTAAAATCCGTGTTCAACAGGGAAATTGGTCTGTAACTTTTACACGAGGTGGGGTCTTTACCCTCCTTGGGGATTACCGAAATATGCGCATGTATAGTTTCCTTGGGGATTATTTTCCCTGCCCCCCACGCGTTAAACATGTCTTTCATGAATTCTTTCAGGTATGGAATTAGTTTCTTATAATAATGAATCGTAAACCCGTCAGGTCCCGGCGCCTTCCCAACTTTCGTATTTTTTATAGTCTCCATTATCTCTGTTAATGTAATTGGTGACTCAAGTATCTTACTCTCCTCTTCAGACAGCTGGGGCATTTGTGAGATTTGTACGTACTTCTCCATTTGAGATTGTGGGGTTATGGGGGTTTTTAAATTATATAATGTTTCATAATATTTTTTGAATTCCTGAGTTATCTGTTTAGGGTATGTGAGTTTCTGTCCTGCATCCGTTACTAAATGTGGAATATAAGTTGTCAAGTTTTGATCTCTAAGTGATTTTGCTAATAACTTCCCACATTTATCCCCTGATTCATATGTGATCCTTTTGGTTTTTTGAATTGCTGCTTTAACTCTAAAGGCTAGAAGTTCGTTGATGTCCCTTCTTATCTTCAGAAGTTCTGCCTTTCCCTCCTCTGACGGTGCATGTTTGTGTTTCGCTTCTACTTTATTTAGCAGTTGGAGTAACTGTTCTAGTTGTTTAGTTCGTTGTTTTTTAATCCTAGCCCCGTGCTTAATGAAAATACCTCTTATAACTGCTTTATGCGCTTCCCATATTATCCCTGGGTCTGAATCTACAATAGTATTGGTTAAAAAAAAAAATTCCATTTCTGATTCAACTTCTGTCATTGTCACCTGGTCTTGTAGAAGGTTTTCATTCAATCTCCACGTTGTTTCTCTCCTTTCTCTTTTGTCTGGTAAATCGTAAGTTATTGTAATTGGGGCATGGTCTGACCAAGTTGCTGAGCCCATCACTATGTCTTTTATTGCATGTAATTGATTGTGTGGGATTAAGAAGTAATCTATGTGGGAATATTGTTGATGTAAAGAGGAATAGAATGAGTAATCTCTTTCTCTTGGGTGCATTATACGCCATGCGTCTATTAATTGTCCCTCTTGTAGTGTCTTAGCGAACTGCTTTCTTACTCTAGGCGGAATTGATGATATGCCCCTTGATGTGTCTTCTGAAGGGATCAAGGGTATATTCATATCCCCCCCTATTATTAAATGGCCCTCTCTGAAGTCATTAAGTGTATCCATGCTCCTCCTCAAGAAGCAATCCTGTTTTACATTTGGGACATACATGTTAGCTAGTGTAACTATGGTCTCTCTTATAGTCCCTTTCACAAACAGATAGCGTCCATTTGGGTCGCTCATAATTTGGGTACATTTCCAAGGTATGTTCCTTGATAGAAGGATGGATACGCCCTTTGACTTTGCCTCCCAGTTGGTAGAGTGGTATACTATGGGGAAGGAGTTATTACCAAGCTTTGGACATTTATCCTCTCTGAAGTGTGTCTCCTGCACCATTGCAATATCTACCCTAGATCTATTCAGCTCGTCCAGCAAGATTCTCCTTTTCTCTGGAGTGTTCAGGCCTTTTGCAATAATGGATAAAATTCTTATGTTTTCCATCGCTCAAAAGGCGAGGAGTGGAAGAGAGAGAGGGGAGAAGAAAAGAAAAAAAAAAAAAAAGGTTAAAAAAAAAAAATAAAAAAAAAAAAAAGGTTAAAAAAAAACCCCCAAAAAAAAAAAAAAAAAAAAAACCCCAGAAAAAAAGGATTAAATTTAAGGAGGGCAGGGGGGGAGAAGGGGAGGTACCCTCTTGGCCTCTCAACTTTAGAGAGGTCGCTAAATAGCTTTACGCTGGGTAGCTCATCCAAACTATGTTGGTTCTATGAGCTATTTCCTAAATGGGGTTATGGTTGGATTGGATTAGAGAATACCACTCTCCCTTCCCTCTCCCAAACACCGACACTGATCATTTCCATAATCTTCGGCATGTCTAAATTCGTTCCTTTTTTTTCTATCTACTTCTCCCGGCCTGTTTTTCTCCCGACCTCCCTCTGTATCCCAGCAAAAGGAGGAGGGGGGAAATTGGAAATAAGCGTTACGTTGCGCCTATGCCCCCGGGGACAAAAAAAAAAAAAAAAAAGAGGAAAACAAAGCCCTTGATAGTAAAAAGAGAGAGAAGTGGGGGCTACTAAGTTTAATATGAAAATGAAAGGGGTCTATGTATTACCCCCAATCTGCTCCGTTCCCCTCTTCCCTACTATAATGTCCCCTTCATTCCATATACTGTTTCCGATACCTACCACGCCCTCTATTGGCTTATCAACATACTGGTCTCGAGGAAAAATAAAAAAAAAAAAAAGAAAAGAAAAAACCAGGGGAAGGGGGTCCCATTTCTATCCCCTCTTAAAAATCATTCAGTCAATCAAATCTTGACTTAAGCAATTTAATGGCCGTTCGCCTACGATCCACACAAAAAAAAGGGGGGGGAAAAGGAGACAGAGCCCTCGATAGTCAAAAGAAAGAGAAAAAGGAGCCAAATAAATTTAATTTGTAAATGATAGAGGTCTGTATCTTACCCCCAGTCTATTCCGATCCCCTCTTCCCTAATACAATATCCCCTAACTCCAGGCACTGTTTCCAGTGCCTGTCACGCCCTTTACTGGTTTATTAACATGCTGGTCACAAAAACAAACAAAAAGAAAAAACAAAAAACAGAAAGGGGGAAGGAGAAGGGAAGGAGAGGGGGTGAACTCCTCTGTCCCCTCTCCCCCCCCTCCTCCCCACCCCACCTCCACTCTCACTATGCTACAACTGTCACCCCCTCTCCCCCCCTACAAGATCTTCAAACCTATCGGTAATTAATTGATTCTTTCAACACCCTTCACACTTTCTGAAAAATATCTGTAATATACTACTATCCCAGGGGCATAAAAAAAAAAAAAAAGAGAGGTGACCTTCCTTCTCTCTCCGTGATCTTCACCCTTCTTAGGGACCCAGAAAAAATGGTCCTTTAGGCATATGTGTTCCATATGTATTCCAAAAGAAAACCCGTGATGCTATTCGTGAATCAATTTTACAACAATTTGCAATATAATAAATGTGCAGGCAGCTCCCTGCTGTCTTACCCCACCTACTTCAGTTAGAAGATCATCTACTAATTGTGTGCTCAAAAAAAGAAATTAGTATGTAGCTTCACACAACCCAAACCAAAAAAAAAAAAAAAAATGTTATACAACAAACTAAAACACAGACCCTTCATATCCCATAAGGGCCCCCTACACTCTCCACACTCGTGATTCGTGACTCTTGTGCTCTATTAAAGTAAGTACAACAAAAAAAAGAAACAAACAACACACCAAAAAAAAAAAAAAAAACCCCTCTTTTTCAAATGTTTTTAAAAAAAAAAAAATATGTATCAAATTCACTGGGAATAAATTTTATACGAGGATGTGAAGGGGCGAATGTCTCTTGGTCCCTATCGTGGGAAGGGGTTTATATTGAAAAATATATATAAAGAATAAAAAAAAAAAAAAAAAAAAAAACAAAAGAAAAAGGGAAGAAAAAAAAAGAACCCAAAAAAAAAAAAAAAAAGAGTCCCTGTGGTGACATTCCTACATCATTTTTCATTTCCGCTCTTTCCTTCAGTTTGATCCTCCAGTCTCTCGAGCCTCTTGGGTCCGTGCTTTTCTATTTCTGTTTCCATTCATCCCCCCCTTGAGGGGGTTCCAGTTTAAATACCCCATTTTCCTAGGGTCAATTGCGCACCAGTCCTCCACCCGGACAGGTTCAATACCAAGAAATTCAAATAAACTGGGTAGATCTGTCGGGGTGCGCAGAACAAACATGTCTCTTTCTTTGAAAAAGGTTACCGCCAGCGGGTAACCCCATCTATATCTAAAGCCCAGCTGCTTGGCTCTATCCAGTACTGGCCGTAGTAGTGATCTACGATATAAAGTATTTTTAGACAGGTCCGGGAGTATTTTTATTTTAGTCCCTGCGATTTCGATTATGCCTATATCCCAGGCTTTGCGAAGGATCTCCTCTTTTTGTGTATAATGATGGATCTTGCATACAATATCACGAGGTCTGCTAGGGTCTATATGTCTGTACCCTGCTACTCTGTGGACCCTGTCTATTTCCAAGGGGGCCACAGGGTGGGAGGTAGGGGCAAGCACTTTTAAAAAAATGTCTCTCACCTTCTCCTGCAGGTTTTCCCCTTCCACTTCTGGTACACCTCTCAGCTTTAAATTCCCTCTGCGGCTCCGATCTTCTGAGTCCTCAATACGAAGCTGCATATTAATAGTGAGCTCTAGAAGTGTCTCTGTGGTTCTCTTTACATCAGCCACTTGATCTTTTACACGTATGGTTTCCGCTTCATTTGAGGTAACTTTGTCGGTCAGTTGGGTCATATCCTTGCGGAGCTCCTGTATGTCTCGCTGGTGTGTTTCCTCAATCCTCAAGATCAGAGCTTCAATCTCTGTTTTTGTCGGCAGAGCTTTCAGTAAGTCCTTAATTTCTGGGTTACTACTCTCCTGCTGGTTACCGAGGACTGCTTCGGCTTCTCTCCCCATCTCCACAAGGTTTGCTGGGCTCTCTTCCGGCAGCTTTTCTCCTTTCTCTGCTCGCTGCTGCACGCTCTGTTTGGACTGCGCACCCCCACGCGCCACCGCCATCTTTGTTACAGGTGCTCCGGGAAGGTAATTTTGAAAGTATCGCTGGATACCGCCGTCCGACTTCCTCTGTGGCTGGCGCCTGTCCGCCACTGGTCGTTCGCTGGTCGAGCGAGTTACTGGGCGATTCCTGGCCGTGTTAGTCGTTAGCATGCCGCTAAAGCTGTGCCGTGTCGGATAGGTCCGGGAGAGGGGTTAGCGGGAGCTCCTTCTCACACGTCCTCACATCTCGTCCTCTCCAGGCCACTCCCCCCCGCGCCCCCAAAATTTGTATGTAGTTTCATATGGTGGTGGTGGGGATAGGGGTGACATCAGTAGCAGTGGTAGTGGGGATAGGGGTGACATCAGTGGCAGTGGGGATAGGGGTGACATCAGTGGTGGTGGGGATAGGGGTGACATCAGTGGCAGTGGTGGTGGGCATAGGGGTTACATCAGTGGCAGTGGTGGTGGGGATAGGGGTTACATCAGTGACAGTGGGAATAGGAATGACACCAGTGGCAGTGGGAATAGGAATGACATCAGTGGCAGTGGGGATTGGGATGACATCAGTGGCAGTGGTGGGGATAGGGGTTACATCAGTGGCAGTGGTGGTGAGGATAGGGGTGACATTGGTGTTGGGGATAGGGGTGACATCAGTGGCAGTGGTGGTGGGGATAGGGGTTACATCAGTGGCAGTGGGAATAGGAATGACATCAGTGGCAGTGGAGATAGGGGTGACATCAGTGGCAGTGGTGGTGGGGATAGGGGTTACATCAGTGGCAGTGGGAATAGGAATGATCAGTGGCAGTGGGGATTGCGATGACATCAGTGGCAGTGGTGGGGATAGGGGTTACATCAGTGGCAGTGGGGATAGGGGTGACATCAGTGGCAGTGGTGGTGGGGATAGGGGTTACATCAGTGGCAGTGGTGGTGGGGATAGGGGTTACATCAGTGGCAGTGGGAATAGGAATGACATCAGTGGCAGTGGGGATTGCGATGACATCAGTGGCAGTGGTGGGGATAGGGATGACATCAGTGGTGGTGGTGGTGGGGATAGCGTTGACATCAGTGGTGGTTGGGATAGAGATAACATCAGTGTTGAGGATAGGGTTGACATCAGTGGGAGTAGTGGTAAGGATAGGGATAACATCAGTGGCAGTGGTGGTGGGGATAAGGATGGCATCAGTGGCAGTGGTGGTGGGGATAGGAATGACAATGTTCACTGCCACTGATGTCATCCCTATCCTCACCACCATTGCCACTGATGTCATCCCTAGGGATGGCCGTGGGAGGGATGCGATCAGGCAGAGGGATGGCGGTGGGAGAGATGGGATCAGGCAGAGGGATGGCGGTGGGAGCGATGGGATCAGGCAGAGGGATGGCGGTGGGAGGGATGGGATCAGGCAGAGGGATGGCGGTGGGATGGATGGGATGAGGCAGAGCAGAGGGATGGTGGTGGGATGGATGGGATGAGGCAGAGCAGAGGGTTGGAGGTGGCATGGATGGGATGAGGCAGAGCAGAGGGTTGGAGGTGGCATGGATGGGATGAGGCAGAGCAGAGGGTTGGAGGTGGAATGGATGGGATGAGGCAGAGCAGAGGGTTGGAGGTGGGATGGATGGGATGAGGCAGAGCAGAGGGTTGGAGGTGGGATGGATGGGATGAGGCAGAGCAGAGGGTTGGAGGTGGGATGGATGGGATGAGGCAGAGCAGAGGGTTGGAGGTGGGATGGATGGGATGAGGCAGAGCAGAGGGTTGGAGGTGGGATGGATGGGATGAGGCAGAGCAGAGGGTTGGAGGTGGGATGGATGGGACGAGGCAGAGCAGAGGGTTGGAGGTGGGATGGATGGGACGAGGCAGAGCAAAGGGTTGGA
Source organism: Pelophylax lessonae (assembly GCF_965119305.1). Classification (NCBI taxonomy): domain Eukaryota; kingdom Metazoa; phylum Chordata; class Amphibia; order Anura; family Ranidae; genus Pelophylax; species Pelophylax lessonae. Next base: position 499,197,424 of record NC_138772.1, on the reverse strand, counting down.
GGTGGGATGGATGGGATGAGGCAGAGCAGAGGGTTGGAGGTGGGATAGATGGGATGAGGCAGAGCAGAGGGTTGGAGGTGGGATGGATGGGATGAGGCAGAGCAGAGGGTTAGAGGTGGGATGGATGGGATGAGGCAGAGCAGAGGGTTGGAGGTGGGATGGATGGGATGAGGCAGAGCAGAGGGTTGGAGGTGGGATGGATGGGATGAGGCAGAGCAGAGGGTTGGAGGTGGGATGGATGGGATGAGGCAGAGCAGAGGGTTGGAGGTGGGATGGATGGGATGAGGCAGAGCAGAGGGTTGGAGGTGGGATGGATGGGATGAGGCAGAGCAGAGGGTTGGAGGTGGGATGGATGGGATGAGGCAGAGCAGAGGGTTGGAGGTGGGATGGATGGAACGAGGCAGAGCAAAGGGTTGGAGGTGGGATGGATGGGACGAGGCAGAGCAGAGGGTTGGAGGTGGGATGGATGGGATGAGGCAGAGCAGAGGGTTGGAGGTGGGATGGATGGGATGAGGCAGAGCAGAGGGTTGGAGGTGGGATGGATGGGATGAGGCAGAGCAGAGGGTTGGAGGTGGGATGGATGGGATGAGGCAGAGCAGAGGGTTGGAGGTGGGATGGATGGGATGAGGCAGAGCAGAGGGTTAGAGGTGGGATGGATGGGATGAGGCAGAGCAGAGGGTTGGAGGTGGGATGGATGGGATGAGGCAGAGCAGAGGGTTGGAGGTGGGATGGATGGGATGAGGCAGAGCAGAGGGTTGGAGGTGGGATGGATGGGATGAGGCAGAGCAGAGGGTTGGAGGTGGGATGGATGGGATGAGGCAGAGCAGAGTGTATTGTAAGTAGAGTAGTAGTAGAGTAGTAGTAGAGTGTTTGTGTTGTACCCTTTCTTCCTTACCTTGCAGAGTTGTAGCAGCCGGCCTTGGGTGCCGGTGTCTTCGGTGCGGCTGCACACTGTTCCCGCCAGGTCCGGATCAAGCAGAAGGGATCCCCTCGCCTCTAGCTCCTCCCCCTCCAGTCCTGGGCTTAACTACGCTGGGTGGCGATGGCTGCGCCTGCGGAGCCGGCCGCAGTGAGCGCAGCCCGGCGGCTGCCAGCCTGCCACTATGCCTAGGACTAGGGACAGTACACAGTGCAGCCAGTGACATACCCGGCCGGCCGTCCAGAAGAATATGCGTTAATGCGGCCGGCCGGCCGCGGAGAGGCCAGCTCGGGACAGGACTCGGAGGGAGGGACACTGGGACTGGCACACAAAATTACATGCGCCCGGAGGTCGGCCCACCGGGCAGGTGCCCGCTCTGCCCTATGGTCAGTCCGGCCCTGGCATCCGCCATCCCCCTCTTCGGTGGCTGACAGGGGCACTGTCAGCCACCGAAGCCCTTTTGCGCTTTTTGGAGGAGGTGGAATGGACGGAGGCCTGTCGTTTGAAGCATCCTGGAGTGGTTCAATTTTCTTGTTTTTCTAAAACGCACTCCTCCCTGTCTAGGATTGATCTTTGTGTATGTAATAGGGCCGCCCTCCCGGTTGTGGAGGAAGCGGAATATGCCCTTAGGGGAATCTCTGATCACTCTCCGCTGGTGGTTCGGCTGGCGGTGCGCCCCCGGGTGGCCTTGAATAGGGCCCCCTGGCGGTTCAACGCGTTTTGGTTGAAGCTGTTCCCACAGGACAACGGCATTGCTGCCGCCATCGGGGAGTTTTTTGAGATCCACAGTCAGCACGGGGATGGGATGGCGAGATGGGATGCCTTCAAATGCTTCCTCCGAGGGGTGCTGATTACCCATATCCGGAAGGTTCAGACAGGGTCTAAGCTCTTTGAGGAACAGTTAGTTGGTACCGCGCGGAGGTTAGAGGACGATTATATTGTTGACCCTACTGAGGAGAAGAGGGCAGCCTGGCTCTCAGCTCGGTATGGTTGGGGGAAGTCCGATCTAAAGTTGAAAAGAAACGATTTTTCACCAAGACCACGTTTTACGAAGAGGGGGAGCGGACGGGCCGCTTGCTGTCTCGATTGGTGGGGGCGCGCCCCTCGGTTCCCCCCATAGGGGCACTTCGGTTGCCCACAGGTCTGCTGGTGAATAGACAGGAAGAGATTATGGCGGAACTTACTAGATTCTACACTGACATTTATTCCATGAGGGCGACGTTCACTTCAGAGGAGTTGCAGGAGTATTTAGGTACCATACCATTCCCGAGACTCACGGCCGAACAACGGGAGGGGCTTGAAGCACCCATTACGGAGGAGGAGTTGGTGGAGGCATTGGCCCTCTTTCCGGGAGCCAAGGTACCCGGGGATGATGGCCTCCCCGTGGAGGTTTACCAAACCTTCTCGGGGCTGCTGATTCCGAAGTTGCTGGAGGTGTTCCGGGCGGCTAGAGAGGCTGGGGCACTTCCGGAATCCATGTCTAGGGCGAGCATCGTGCTTCTGCTTAAACCCGGGAAATCACCCACGGACCCTGGATCATACAGGCCCATTTCACTGCTCCAGGCGGACATCAAATTGTTAGCTAAGGTTTTGGCAAGGCGGGTGAATTCAGTGATCACTCATATTATTCATGAGGATCAGGCGGGCTTCATGCCCAATAGGTCCACGGCCCTTAATCTTAGACGACTGTTTGTTGCAATTCAAACGCCTGCGGATAATGTGGGAGAAAGAGCGTTGTTGTCCTTGGACACCAACAAGGCGTTTGATAGTGTGGAATGGGGATATCTGTGGGCAGTGATGGAGGCGTTTGGGTTCGGCCCGGTGCTCCTGTCATGGGTGTGACTGTTATACCATCAACCCTGGGCATGGATACGAGAGGGCGGTAGGACATCTGACGGCTTCAGCCTAGGTAGGGGAACGCGGCAGGGCTGCCCGCTTTCCCCTCTGTTATTCGCACTTGCAATTGAGCCCCTTGCGACGCGTATCAGACACAGGGACTCCATAGTGGGTTTTAAGTACGGCCCTCTCCAGGACAAAATACTCCTATATGCGGATGACATGCTCCTGACATTGGGGGACACGGGGGGCTCCCTATGGGCGGTTATGTCTGAGATCACAGAGTTTGGGAGGTTTTCGGGCCTCACCATAAACTGGTCCAAATCGGCGATGCTGCACCTGGATGCGGAGGCCACTCAACCAGTGGGCTCTCACTGCCCCGGTCCCGGTGGTTGATAAGTTTAAATATCTGGGGGTGGTGGTGTCGGCGGACCCGAATCAATATAGTGTGCTCAACATTAGCCCTCTTCTTACGCGGTTCCAGGATAAAATTAGGATCTGGACTAAGCTTTGGCTCTCTCTGGCGGGACGGGTAAACCTTATCAAAATGATTTTGATGCCCCAACTGTTGTACTTCCTGCACAACTCCCCGATCGTTATTACCCTGAAAACTTTTCGTATTGTAAATACTCTCTTCCAAACCTTGCTGTGGAAGGGAAAGGCGGCTAGGATCCTCTTGGAACAACTGCAGAAGCACAGAGATGGGGGGGGGGGCTTGCCCTGCCCAACCCCTGGCTGTACTATCTGGCATCCCAGCTGCAACACCTGGTAGGTGCACTGTCGGGGTCTCCGACTGGTGCAGCGTTGACGGTTATGCAGGAATATACGGGGACAATTGGGGTACCGGAGGGTCTGGAGGCACATCTGTTCTCCAAGCCCAATCGGCGGTACCCGACGTTTCGCCTTTTACAAAAGGTATGGGATAAGACGAAACAAATGCAACAAGTGACGGGGTATACCAAATTTAGTCCAATCTGGGGTAACCACGCATATCCGGAGCTGTGCAAATTAGATCAGGGGGACAGATGGCGGGCTTTGGGGGTGACTCATTTGCGACACATCCTCCGCGGAGGGGTCCTGCTACCATTTGCGCAATTACAGGAGCGATTCTCCTTACCCGACCACATGAAATTCTACTACCTACAGTTACAACACGCGTTGCGGGCTCAGGCTGCCACAGGACAGCTCCACCTGTCACCTACACCTATATTCTATCTTATGCAACAGTTTACTGACACTAAGGGGTTCATATCTAGCTGCTATACCGCCCTGCTGAGCACATACTTAGAAAAATACCCTAGCAAAGCCTGTGATCAATGGAGCTCTGATGTGGGAGGAGGCCCTGGAATCAGTCCGTACGTGCTTTCTGAATGTTTCGCATCAGGTGTCTCAATTATATATATTACTTAGAGTCCACCATACTCCTCTGAAACTGTACTCTATGGGGGTCCATGACGACGACGTGTGCGGTCGTTGCCGACGGGAGGTGGGTGACTTGATTCACCTGCTGTGGCGATGTCCAAAGCTACACAGGTACTGGACTGAGGTGCGCTCTGCTATTAATAGTACTCTGGGAATAGATATCCCTGGGGATCCTAAACACTGCCTTCTGAGCATTCTAGACCAACAAGTGGAAGACAGATATCTGCGGGAAGCGGCCTCCCGCGCCCTGTTCCAGGCCCTCTTACTTATATTGCGACTATGGACTGCACCTGAACCTCCGACTTTTCGGATGTGGCTAGAGCAGATGGGGGGCACTCTCAGAATGGAAAAGGTTATTTACCAACATAGGGGATCTCCACAAAAATTTTCTAAAATATGGGGCGCTTGGTTGAATTGCCCGGGAATGGCCCCTACTGACCTCATCCTGGACCGTTTATTATCTTAAATGTGTAAATATGGATTGGGGCTGCTGGGAGTAGATTGCTTGATGCTCGGGGGGTGGACTGGAGGGTTATAATAATGATACTGCCTCAGGCACTGTTGTTGGGGGTTGTCTGATTGAGGGGGGTTGTGGCATATTTGTTCTGCATCCTATTTTATGTCGTGCTGGTGTTTTCATGTTATTATGCTTGTACCGTGTATTGCTGTTTTATTGTGGAGTGTGAATTTCTCTCAATAAAGATGTTTTCTGATTTAAAAAAAAAAAATGTCTAAACTGCTGGTAACAAAAGTGAGTACACCCCTAAGTGAAAATGTCCAAATTGGGCCCAATTAGCCATTTTCCTTCCCCGATGTCATGTAACTTGTTAGAGTTACAAGGTCTCAGGTGTAAATGGGGAGCAGGTGTATTACATTTGGTGTTCTCGCTCTCACTCTCTCATACTGGTCACTGGAAGGTCAACATGGCACCTCATGGCAAAGAACTTTGAGGATCTGAAAAAAATAATTGTTGTTTTACATAAAGATGGCCTAGGCTATAAGAAGATTGCCAAGACCCTGAAACTGAGCTGCAGCACAGTGGTCAAGACCATACAGTGATTTAACAGGACAGGTTCCACTCAGATCAGGCCACGCCATGGTCGACCAAATAAGTTGAGTGCACATGCTGAGCGTCATATCCAGAGGTTGCCTTTGGGAAATAGACGTATGAGTATGATTACTGCCAGCATTGCTGCAGAGGTTGAAGGGGTGGGTGGGGGGGGGGGTCAGCCTATCTGTGCTCAGACCATACGCCATACACTGCATCAAATTGGTCTGCATGGCTGTTGTCCCAGAAGGGGATGCACAAGAAAGCCCACAAGCAGTTTGCTGAAGACAAGCAGATTAAGGACATGGATTACTGGAACCATGTCCTGTGGTCTGATGAGACCAAGATAAACTTATTTGGTTCAGATGGTGTCAAGCGTGTGTGGCGGCTTCCAGGTAAGGATTACAAAGACAAGTGTGCCTTGCCTACAGTCAAAGATAGTAGGGGGAGTGTCATGGTCTGGGGCTGCATGAGTGCTGCTGGCGCTGGGAAGCTACAGTTCATTAACCTCCCTGGCGGTGATCCCGAGCGTGACTCGGGGTTGATTTTTTCTATCAGGAGCGGTAACCCTGAGTCACGCTCGGGGTAGTGTTGCAGAGTGCCAGCGGAGCCCCATTAGCTCCCCGAGTCAATGCACTTACCTTGTCCCAGCGATCCAGCGATGTCCTTCGCTCCGATCGCCGGTTGACCGGCGTCTGACTTCCTGGTTCCGTTCCCTGCGAGCAGAGGCGGCGCACGGGAGCGGAACTGGGCAGGAAATTTGAAAAGTGAAACTAAATAAAAGAGGTGATACACTGTAATCTGAGAGGATTACACTGTATCACCACAGATTATCACACATCTGACAGTACAGTGCCCCTTCTTACATTATAGTTGTGATTTGTGCCCAAAAAATATATATATTATGGCATCAAAAAAGCGCCAGTCTAAAGCGCTTTTGGACCAGCTGAGTGACAGCGGCAGCGGCAGCGACCCGGAGGTGCTCGCGGAAGTGAGCGATAGCGAGTCATGTGGTGATTTGTCATCTGACACTGACACGGATCTGGCAAGTGACAACGGCGATGACCCTGCACCTGACCTGAGCGATGTGCGCACTTGGTGCGCTATTGATTGCGATGCGGACCAGGTAGCGACCCCAAGATTCCCGTTCACCGGATCACCTGGGATAAAGGTAGATGTCGAGCGTGACAATCTTCTGGCCTACCTGCAATTATTCCTCACTGAGGAGGTAATTGAAATAATTGTCACGGAGAAGAATCGCTACCAAGAGCAGCAATCCGCTACGCTGCATGCCAGGCTTTCCCGAAGCATAAAGTGGGAACCGGTGACGAAAGAGGACATGTGGCTGTTTATGGGACTCCTCTTTCTTCAGGGGTTGGTGGGGAAACCATTCCAGAAATGGTACTGGACCACCAACAGGTTACTGGCCACTCTGTTCTTTGGCACCGTGATGTCTGAGTATCGCTTCTCCCTGATTATGAAGTATTTCCACTTCACGAACAATGAGGAGTTTGATGAGGCCACGCATCCTGCGCCCAAACTGAAAAAAATCTGGGAGGTATGGCAAATTATTGTGGGCAATTTCCAGCAGACCTACGTGCCAGAAAGGGACGTCAGCGTGGATGAGAGTTTGATGGCCTACAAGCGTCGCCTAAGCTGGATTCAGTACATCACATCCAAAAGAGCGCGGTTTGGCATCAAATCATATATGCTCTGTGAGTCATCCACGGGGTACATATGGAATTCGGTAATTTACACCGGCAAAGGCACTAAATTCAACCCCAGGTACAGCGGCTATGGGATGGCCACATCATCCGTCCTTACACTTCTGGAGCCCTTGCTGAACCAGGGATATTGTGTGACCACGGACAACTTCTATACCTCCCCGGAACTATATGATGTTTTGCTACAAAATAGAACCAACGCATATGGTACCGTTAGGCCTAACCGTCGAGACATGCCATCTTTTTTTGCCAAAAAAAAAATAAAAACCGGAGAAATGGTTGCCTGGCAGAAGGGTAAGATGATGGCAATGAGATGGCGAGACAAGAAGGATGTGTGTCTCATGAGCACTGTGCACACTACCTCCACTGCCACGGTCCACACAAAATGTGGGAAAGATGTGCTGAAACCACAGGTCGTGATTGACTATAACAAAACAATGGGAGGTGTCGACAGAGCTGATCAGGCCATGACCTTCTATCCCACTATGCGAAAACAGCAAAAAAAATACTATAAAAAAATATTTAGACATCTTCTGGAACAATGTCTATGGAACGCTTACATCCTGCACAAAGCCAACAGTGACAAGCCTCTTGCTCATTTCGAGTTTGTCTGGAAGGTGGCTGAGCAGATTTTTGTAAAGTACCAGACACCATCAGGAGTTGAAAATAGACCTGGACGTCGCGCTGTTGACGTGGTCAACCCAGAGCGTCTGACCGGCCGTCACTTTGCAGACTATATTCCGCCAACTGCAAAAAAGGCAGCACCGACCAGGATGTGTGTTGTTTGCTGCTCGAAACGCGATAGAAATGGAAAGAAAGTCCGAAAGGAAACCAGGTTCCATTGTCCTGATTGTGACGTCGGACTTTGTGTAGTTCCTTGTTTCAAGATTTATCACACGCAGCATGTGTATTGAATTTTCTTTCTTTGACAAATTTCCTTATTTACTGCATTATTGAATAAAATTACATTATTTATGAGATTATAATTCATGATTTTGTGTTTCAAAATTTATCACATCTGGGATGTCTACTAGAGTCTTGTTTTGCTCAGGTTTAAGTCAGTAATTACTAAGAATTGTAGGCCTATAATACATAACACCAAATTTCCATGAAAATAATTGTACCGCTTTTGGTATAAACTTCCAGACATAATCATACCGCCAGGGAGATTAAAGGGAATCACGAATGCCAACATGTACTGTGACATACTGAAGCAGAGCATGATCCACTCCCTTCAGAGACTGGGCCACAGGGCAGTATTCCAACATGATAATGACCTCCAAGACAACCACTGCCTTGCTAAAGAAGCTGAGGGTAAAGGTGATGGACTGACCGAGCATGTCTCCAGACCTAAACCCTATTGAGCATCTGTGGGGCATCCTCAAACAGAAGGTGGAGGAGTGCAAGGTCTGTTACATCCACCAGCTCCACGATGTTGTCATGGAGGAGTGGAAGAGGACTCCAGTGGCAACCTGTGAAGCTCTGGTGAACTCCATGCCCAAGAGGGTTAAGGCAGTGCTGGAAAATAATGGTGGCCACACAAAATATTGACACTTTGGGCCCAATTTGGACATTTTCACCTAGGGGTGTACTCAGTTTTGTTGCCAGCGGTTTAGACATTAATGGCTGTGTGTTGAGTTATTTTGAGGGGGCAGCAAATGTACACTGTTATACAAGCTGTACACTCACTACTTTGTAGCAAAGTGTCATTTCTTCAGTGTTGTCACATGAAAAGATATAATAAAATGTTTACAAAAATGTGAGGGGTGTACTCACTTCTGTGAGATACTATATTATATTATGATTGTGTACAGAGGTCAGATAATTTTGGAGGGGGATATGTTTGATGTCTGTCTAGAATATGTCAAATAAGTTGCACAAAATGGGAATTCTAGATACCCCTATATGTAGTAAATGCTTGAAGGATCATGGAGATCTGATCCATCTAACCTGGCGGTGTCCCAAATTACACACATATTGGGCAGGAATATTGCACACATTAAATACTGTTTTTCAGATTTCAATATAGCTTGACCCTAAACCATGTCTTTTAGGTATTTTAGATGATATTCAACTACTTGTTCATGTCAGAGAAGCTGTGGCTAGAGCTCTCTTTCAAGCCAGAAGAGTGGTGCTTCGGTACTGAAAGTCCACCGACTCTCCGTCACATAAAGAATAGATACATTGTATGGGTGAAACTCTTAGATTAGAAAAATATATCTAAAGGCACAGGGGATGCCCCCAAAAATGTGAAAATCTTTGGGGACCTTGGCTTGATACCCCTGGGCTGAGTCTATTGGAATTGGTGATGGGTAGGTTGTTTATAGGGTGGCCATTTTCCCCAGGTGGGTCAATCTTTTTGTGTTCTTATAATTAGCAGTGTGAACTACGGATGCTCCTTATGTATTTGGTCTTAGTTAACAAAACCGTTTTGTTTGCAAGTGGAAAAGGCGAATTAAGGCTGCACTCATGTGCACATTACACACCATACTTGTTAAATTAATAGGCTGTTATTGCTATGTAAGAGACTGTCTTGGAAGACTTGTATACTTGTTAGAAATATCTTGTATGCATATTTTCTCCTTTCAATAAAAACTATTTGATACAAAAAAATAATATGTTAAAGATTTGTAATATGATCAAGTTCTGTGATATGGATTTGTTGTAGATGGCGTGTCCTTTACCTAAATCAAAAGTGATAGAAAGTGATAGAATTGTACATATTGTAATCCTATCAGTTGGCCAAAGTGTTATATTCTGATCATTGCATCTAGTTAACGTTACAGCTTTCTATATCTATATATCATACGTACTGAGAGATGGAAAGTCCTAGATCTGTAATATTATTGTACTATGCCCAAAGTTCAGGCCATGTTGGGAGGTGTAGTACACTATGTTAGCACTGTGTGACTATGTTAGGGGGTCAGGTCATTTTACAAGCTATAACTGCACAAACCCATCACAACCAATTAGATTAATATAGATAAATGCGAAAAATCAATGGCTCATCACTGACAAGACAGGGGATGATCTATGAACACTTGACCCTGTACTCTTCATCTGCTTTAGCACTTACCTGATCGTGTGATCTGCTGGAAGGAATATTAATATGGCTTCTTGTTAGTAAAAAATCCACAAAGGGATTAGTGGGGAATTTGGGACTATACCATACCCAGATATGAAGAGGAACCATAAAGAAAGAAAGAAAGAAAGAAAGATAAAGAGGTAGCACAAAAATAAAAAAAATATATACATTTTATTCATACAAATATAGCTGTTTTAAAAATAATACCTCAGAAGAGGAACATTAATGGATACACAATAAAAGCAATAAAGAAAATAGAAGAGTCATGAATACATAGGGTAAACCCCAATATGAACACAATACAGTTGAAGTCTGTGGACACAGAGATCCCTATGCGTTTCAACATACAGTCTTCTTCTGGGGGTAAGAATGTCCACCTATTGAGCATATATTGGCTAATCCAAACATATGAATGTATATGAACATAGGAGGAAAAGTAAAAACCCAGCTGTGTGTCAGAAGCTCAGAGATGGCACACCACAAGCACGGCCAAAGTCTCATGAAACCTCAGAAGGGATCGTATGGCAAAAAGAAGATGAGGTCCTTCAAGAATTTTTTTAAAAAAGAGGCTTTAAACACAGCATCCCCAATATAAACATTAGAAGGCCAGGAATCTCCCAAAATAAGACCACAACTTGCAATTGTACACCAAACCGGATGTGAATCTTCCCCTAGTCAGGAAAGGAATTTTGCTGGAAGGAATATAAATATGGCTTTTTGTTGCTTTACTTAGGATTAGGGGAGTGTGTATTCTTCCCTTTTTGGGTGCTTCCTCCAAAGGGTGAACCTCTAACTTGGCAGAGCCCCTCCTGTTCTGAAGGGTCACATCTCTGCACACCATATATCAAGCTGTACTTTGTACTTATTTTGAGCTCTAATAGCAGATACCTAATGCCAGTTTTTCCTGAAGAAGCGTGCTTTGTTCCGTGAAATGAGTTGGGTGAGTTTTCATTCCCTTCTACAGACAATTGGGGTTGCTATTATCTATAAATACTGGCAACATATATTTGTTAGTGCAATTATCTTTTTTTGTGTTATGATATTTGTTTTATGATTTTAACCAATAGCTTTTTTTAACATTTGTACAAATAAAATGTAAACCTTTTTATACTATTTTTTGGTGTGGTACCTTTTACATGGTTTTTCAATTTTCACACTCATATGTATTATTGTGACATGTCTTCATGATGGGTGATAAGATTTTATTATGATCATGTTTAGTAGTGTTCTCATGTAATCCAATGCAGGCAATAACAGTAATTGTATTAATGGCATTTCAGATAGTCACCCCATCTTAGACTAAGTTTAATGTTCAAAGTTTACAAAAGATGAATTAAACGATTGTTAATCTGCGTAAGTGTTCTTGGAAAAGATCATTATGTACAGAAACACGTATCCTGGTTAACATCTCATCATCATCATATGAGATGTCTGTATATAATTGGAGCAAGTGCTAGTAGTGGTTGACTTGGCGTATGTATGATAGAATTTATAGAGTTTCCATTACAGCTAGTGACTTTTACTATTCTGGCAGATACATTCCAGAACTGGAAGCTATAGGAATTCTCTGTAAGGGTGTACTGCATGAACAAAATGACTAGCTCCACATACTATACGTAGTAGAAAACACTTTTTTTTCCTCTCAACCAAACTAAAACAAGGAGCAAGGAAAAGTTAAAGTGTATGTAAACCCTAACAATTAACATTTTTTCATTTGCTCCCTTTGAGTATGTATAATGTGTGTTCTGTTATATCTGTTCAATATGTGCAACAAATGTCTTTTGATTTCTGCCAGAAATCTCGTGAGCTGATAACTTCCTGTGCTCTTTAATCGCGCAGAAGGTGGGGTTATAGAGATGAGGAGGGTGGAGGAGATAAGGGTTCAGGGTTATGGGGGTGAGGCATAGTAGGGGAAGAGTGGTAGAGGTTATGAAGATGAGAAGAGGGGAGGGGTTATGGATAAGAAAGTGAGAGGAGATAAGGGGAGGGGTTATAGATATGAGGAGGGGAGGAGATAAGGGGAGGGGTTATGGGGAGGAAATGAGGGGAGGGGTTATGAAGATGAGGAGGTGAGGAAATGAGAGGAAGGATCATAGAGATGAGGAGGGGGGAGGATATGATGGGGAAAGGTTATGGAGATGAGAAATTGAGGAGATGCGGAGTAGAGGTTATGGAGACAAGGAGGAAGGAGAAGATGAAGAGGGGTTACATGGATGAGGACGGGGGAAGAGATTGGGGTAGGAACTATGGAGATGAGGAGGGGAGAAGACATGAGAGGTAGGGGTTATGGAGATGAGGAGGGAGAGGAGATGATGTGAGGGATTATGGAGATGAAGAGGAAGTAGGAGATGAAGATAAGGGGTAATGGAGATGAGGAGGGGAGAAGATATGGGGGGCAAGGGTTATGCAGATGAGGAGGGGGAAGAGATGAGGGGAGGAGTTATACAGATGAGGCAGGGGAAGAAGCTAAGGTGAGGGGTTATGGATATGAGGAGGAATGAAGGGATGAGGGGTTATAAAGATGAGAAGGGGGGAGCTGAGGTGAGGGGGGTATGGAGTTAAAGAGGGGGATGAAGATGAAGGGTAAGGGTTATGGAGATGAAGAGGAAGGAGGAGAAGAGTGGGAGGGGTTATGGAGATGGTGAGTAGGGAGAGGGTGCGGGGAGGAGTTATGAAAAAGTGGCAGGGGAGGAGATAAGAATTCAGCGTTATCGAGGTGAGGAGGGAGAGGGAAGGAGGGGTAGGAGTTATTGAGAGACAAACTAGGGCAGCTCCAATTGGGAACTCAGTGTTAGCCTGGGACTTTTTTGTAGAATCCACTATTGGCAACAAAATAAGAAAGAATGTTTCTAATGGCAAAACAGGTCCAACGTGGTCTTCTTTCCTGCTGTAAATTTCAAGTCAGCTTCCTGCATATTCTATATACATATGAGCCTCGAGTGATTTATGTCATGAATATAAAGCTTTCTTAGTCTGGGGCAGGGGTCCACAACCTTTTCGTGATACAGTGTCCATTTACAAACATAAGACCATCTACAGTATGTGAACAATAGTGCACTGAGGGATTTTTTGCATGCATAGTTGTACTTCGAAGGGTAAGTTAAACTCATTTATTACACAAAATGTGTTCATAGTGGTAAGTTGGTTCCCCGATACACCCCCTCCACAAGCTATATTGGCTTTTTATTTTCTTTGTTTCCATTTGTTTGGCCACCCTGCCTCAACCCACCATTCTCACTTGACATTTGCAGTGCTCTGAAGCCTCATGTGATAAGTGCGTCACATATCCCAGGATGCTTCACACTTATGTAGCACCCTACAAGGTAGGTGCTAGGTACTGTAAAGTGTAGTAGGCCTTGTCTGCTTATCTGCAGGGCCATGATTTTCAGCTAGGTTGTCATGGTTCCCAGGTGTGGCTGTTGAGACTAGGGAGTCTCCTCACTGTGCTCAATGAGGGCTTTCATTGGACAGTGGAGGAAACCTGGCCAATGGCACACCCAGGCTTGTATCTACCCTAGAAAGGCAGATTCTGCCACACAGCATTCTGGGAGTGGGTATAAGTTCGAGGGGAGCACATGACGCAGCGTGTTTGGCAGGAAGCAGAGTCCAAGGAGGGAGAGCACAGCTGTCTCTCCTCCTGTCAAGAGGAATCGGGTGTCCCAGGCAGCTGGCCTGAGGGGACAGAGGGCTGAGCTGAGCTGCAGAGAGGATCCAGTGGACTGAGGACCAGCAGAGCTGATAGGGGTCGAGTTTCAGGAAAGCATTACAAGTCGTGAGTACTGCAAACTGCCCCTGGGGGTCTGCCTAGTGAGAGGGTACCACTCCGGAGAAGGTCAGAGGGATCCGGGAGCTAGCTAGCCGGTGCAGGAGCAAAAGGAAAGGGGTGCCACTGTTGACCCTGAAGAGTAGAGAGGGTGCCAGCGGTTGGGCCCTGAAGTGTTAAGTGTACAGCGTGCAGTGTGCAGTGTTGAGAGTTGCAGCAGAAGCAGTTTACAGAGGCTACCTCAGTCAGGAAGGACTGGAGGGAGCAGTGCTAGACTTTTGAGCTAACCAGAGTTTCAGAAGTCAGTCTTCAGTACAGTGCTTGACTTTTGAGCTAACCAGGAGTGTCAGAAGTCACACTCAAGTTCACAGACAGCAAGTCAGATTCACAAGCGCCAATGGGCATTGACTGGCATTCAGCCAACGTTAAGGCAGTATCAGTAGGCATTTTTCTTCAAGAGTCCCAATTTGTACCTAGTACCTTCTTCCCGACAAAGATGCCAGACTGTTCATTGTCTCAGATCTCACACTTGGGTATTCAGCTTAAATGGGGGGGCTGGCGCTTCCAGTAACCATGGCAGACCCACATCAGGCCCAATGCCTGGAAATTCTGCTACACTTAATTTACAGAAGCTGGAAGAGGATGGGCCTAGCATACATCATCAGGGGGTTGGGCTGCCTCATCCAGGAGCTGAAGATGGCTTTGCATGCATACAAAGCTCCCAACTGTCCCTGATTTAGAGGAAATGTCCCTGATTTGGAACAAAGTCTCTCTGTCCCTCTTTCCTCCTCATTTGTCCCTCATTTTGGTCTGATCTATATAGTTGTATATAAAATGCACTCTTTATCCTTCAAAAAGTGTTTCACAATGCTAAATCTTTTATCCAATTACTAAATTGCTGCATTTGTAAATTCCAAAAACCAGTATAAAGGAATAGTAGTGGTTAAAAATAAAACACTTGTGGATTTAACTAATCATTTTTTTTGTATAATTCTCCTTTAAGGGGGCGAGGCAGTGGGTGTGCCCTATGCCTACATACTTTTGCTAATAGGTGTCCCTCATTCATATTGCAAAAAGTTGAGAGGTATGTTGATACACATGCTTTAGGTTGCCCGTTCTAGGGGTCGCTAATGGAGAGGACTACTTATCACATTCCGCAATGTTTTAGCCTTACTCCCCTCAAGACAAACTGTGGGTTTGTTTTTTTAATTAGTAAATATGGTATATAGCATATACATGTAGTCTTCTAGCCAGCCAGCAGATGGAGTTGTATTCTTTTATTCACATTTTCTGCTACTACAGGTTTCGGGTATTCTGGAAGATGTAGGTTGTTTACAGAACTACAATGAGTAATCATAATAGTGACTCTGACCTTAGTAGATTGCTTAGTAGGAGGCTTCTATCAGGCAAAAGAAATCTGTAAAAAGATTCCCTGATGATCCGGAACAGAGGACAACCATGTGAAAGGGCCTAAAAGCACGACAGAGGTCGTAAACCTTCCTCGCTGTATTCCAAACAAGGAAAGGTTTGAAGTTCTAAAATAATACTTGGTGCTCCTACTACGAAGCTTCTTGTTCAAGAAGCATTCTGTCCTTGGGACAACATTCTGTCCCTATCTCTCACTTGTGCTTCTTTGTCACCATATCACACATGTACTGTAGGTGGTGTGCAGTGTGGTGCGGTGGCAATAATTCACACAGAAAATTGCAATAAAGAACTTGTAAGGAAGTATGTAGAACATAGAGGGAGGACCACCCAACTGGGTGCACTCAGTCTCACTGACAGCGCCTGTAAAGATGGCAGAATGCGGCCTGGCCATCTTGTGTCCAATCAGGAAGATGTGCAGAGGAGTGGCAGACCCTACATCTTCCTTTCTCATCAGAAGCCTTTCCCTACCTCTAACACTTTCCCTACACTGCCCACTCATGAAATGCGTGCCAAGCCCAGGAGCCAGGACCTTAAATAGGCTCTGCCTGACCCAAGATGCCAACCAGAATTACATAGGATGGCAGCATCCAATAGGATAACTTCCCCAGTAACCCAGGAAACCATAGAGAACCCCTGTTCCTATTGATTTCCTCTCCAAGAACAGTGCCACTGCGGAGAGCACCACCTGGAGTGGAGAAAATAGACCGCACCTGCCTACACACAGGCTTCTGATCTAAGTGAGTGTCCAAACTCCCATTACGCAGGCACAGTACACTGTTGTCACCATAGAGAAACCTGCCTTTGCTATGTAGTCATCGCTGGAGTGAATGTAGAGAGGAAGTGGCTTTAAAGAGACTCCAGGGGGTCAGCAGCACTGAGATGCAAAAGAAAAAAAGGTTAACGCAAGTATCTTATTTAAAATAAATATCAGTTGTTCATAATACACAGTGCTTTAGGCAACTAAATGTCATTCAGTTAGGGTTTGAGATATGTGAGCGAGCTATACCATCCATCCATCCAATTGCTGTTTGATTTCACTGTAGCCACATGCTCTGTACAACATAAATACGCGATGGAGCAGCTGTCCCAGGTTTCCACTCTGTCTCATCAATACTTTGACCTGAGGGCCTAAATGTGATGGAACGCATTGACCTTGTAATAACTGCTGACATACAGATCAATGATGTATGCTTTTCCCTTTGATGGACTGCGCCCTGAGGAAGTGTCACCAGCATCCTTTGACATGACATTCTGCAGGTAATCTTCCACGTATGGCTGCCCGGGAAATTGTTCTGTGTTTTCCCTGGAGGGGTGAACATGACACAAGCTGTATGTATCTGGCATGCAATCAGTCAATTGCTCTCCGCACAGCCTATGTGCTGGTAGGGGGTCAGCTGATTACTGTGCTGGATTCCAGCAGTGGACTTTGCTTAGTCCTGCAGTGTAAAAGAATACCATCAACTCATTTATGACCACACTCCACTGGCGTATCCCAAAATATTTTAATTGTATATAAATCGAAAATGTGCAATATATATATATACCGTATATATTTATATACAAACCCAAATCCAAAAAAGTTGGGATACTGTACAAATTGTGAGTAAAAAAGGAATGGACTAATTTACAAATCTCAAACTTATATTTTATTCACAATATAATATAGATAACATATCAAATGTTGAAAGTGAGACATTTTGAAATGTCATGCCAAATATTGGCTCATTTTGGGTTTCATGAGAGCTACACATTCCAAAAAAGTTGGGACAGGTAGCATTAAGAGGTCGGAAAAGTTAAATGTACATATAAGGAACAGCTGGAGGACCAATTTGCAACTTATTAGGTCAATTGGCACTGTGATTGGGTAAAAAAAGAGACTCTCAGAGTGGCAGTGTCTCTTTTAGAAGTCAAGATGGGCAGAGGGTCACCAATTCCCCCAATGCTGCAGCGAAAAATAGTGGAGCAATATCAGAAAGGAGTTTCTCAGAGAAAAATTTGAAAGAGTTTGGAGTTATCATCATCATGGTTTTCTCTGAAATACTGCCTGTACCTCGAGCCACACAGGAGAGGCAGAAGGAGATTAGGGAACTTAACAAGTGGCTGAGGAATTGGTGTAGGAAGGAGGGGTTTGGGTTCCTGGAGAACTGGGCTGACTTCTCAGTCGGCTACCGGCTCTTTAGTAAGGATGGGCTGCACCTTAATGGGGACGGTACAGCTCTTTTGGGGAGAAAGATGGCCACCAAGTTGGAGGGGCTTTTAAACTAGGAGACGGGGGGGAGGGCTCAGAAGTAGAGTCAGTCAGGAGGAAGCAGAGGACTGAAGGCAGCTGTAGTGTCAGCAGCGACAGTAGGTCCACAAGGTCAATTGGCAGGTCTGTGCGGGAGAACCTCAGACCAAACAGGAATAAACATAACCGCCAATCACGTTTAACTTCCGTAAAACTAAGAGGTGTATATGCTAATGCCAGGAGCCTAGCTAATAAAATGGATGAGTTGGAAATGTTAGTACATGAGGAGGACATAGACCTTGTGGGAATAACAGAGACTTGGTTCGACCCCTCACATGACTGGCTGGCCAATATCCAAGGGTATTCGGTGTACCGGAAGGACAGGGTAGGAAAAAGAGGGGGAGGGGTATGTCTCTATGTCAAGAACAATATAAAGGTGACAGAAAGGAGTGACATTACGGATGGGATGAGCATGGATTTAGAATCTGTGTGGGTTGAACTCCATAGGGAAGGAGAAAAGGGGAAAGTAATTGTGGGGGTTTGCTATAGGCCACCTAACCAAGGGGAGGAGGTAGAGCTGGAATTTTTAGCACTAATGGGTAAAGTGGCAAAATTGGGATCAGTCATCGTATTGGGGGACTTCAATTACCCCGACATTGACTGGGAAGAGGGGACTGCACACTCACAGAAGGCCCGCCTATTCACGGAAACCTTACTGGATAATTACATGTCACAGTTGGTGGATTCCCCCACCAGAGAAAACGCAGTCCTGGATCTATTGCTCACTAATGACCCAGACATAATCTCGGAGGTAGGAGTCCAGGACAACCTGGGCTCTAGCGATCACAGGATGATCACATTTAGTGTAAATAACAACATAACAAGACAAGTGGGGAACATAAGAACCCTAAACTTCAGAAGGGCAAACTTTCCAAAATTGTACTCAATGATGGAAAAGGTAAACTGGGACCAAACCCTGGGATCCCTGACCACAGAGGAAAAATGGGAATGCTTTAGGAACATATTAGGCAAAGGCATCTTGCAGTGCATTCCTATGGGAAATAAATTTAGAAGAGACAAAGCCAAACCTGGCTGGCTAAACTGTAGCGTCATAAAACTTATTAGGGGGAAAAAATTGGCCTTCAAGAAGTATAAATCAGAGGGCACAGTATCGGCTTTCGAGCAATACAAGGAGGCAAATAAGAAAAGTAAACAAGAAATCAAGATGGCTAAAATCAACTTTGAGAGACAAATAGCGGAGGATAGTAAAAAAAAACCCAAAGAAATTCTTTAAATATATCAACAGCAAAAAAACTAAGGCAGAGCATATTGCACACATAATTAACAATGATGGGAGGATGGTTACAGAGGACACTGAAAAAGCAACCGTGCTAAATGCTTTTTTCTCGTCAGTCTTTACACAGGAAAAGGAGGGGTACACTGACCATGACTGTATGGTTAGTAGTAATAAACAGGACTTGCCACCATGGCTAACAGAGGGGGAAATCAGGGAAAGGCTGGATAAACTTAACACAAACAAATCACCAGGACCGGATGGCATACATCCGAGAGTACTCAAGGAACTCAGTAAAGTTATATCGAGACCACTGTTCCTGATCTTTGCTGACAGTATTAGGACAGGAGATGTACCAGGGGATTGGAAGAAAGCTAACGTGATTCCAATATTCAAAAAGGGCCAGAGGCATATCCCGGGAAATTATAGGCCTGTCAGTTTGACATCAGTAGTATGTAAACTTCTGGAGGGGATGATAAGGGACTATATTGTAGAGTTTGCTAAGGACAACAACATCATCAGCAGTAATCAGCACGGGTTTACAAATGGGCGTTCTTGTCAAACCAATCTCCTTACATTCTACGAGGAGGTGAGCTGTGAGCTAGATAGGGGGAGACCAGTGGATGTGGTGTACTTGGATTTCGCTAAGGCGTTTGATACAGTTCCCCACAAGCGCTTAATTTATAAAATAAGGTCTGCAGGTATCGATAGCAGGGTTTGCTCTTGGATACGGAACTGGCTAAAAAGGCGGGTCCAAAGGGTAGTAATAAACAGCGCATACTCAGACTGGTCTGAGGTGGTAAGCGGGGTCCCCCAAGGCTCAGTCCTGGGACCAACCTTGTTCAATTTATTCATAAACAACATTGAGGTCGGGATCAGTAGTTCGATATCAGTTTTTGCAGATGACACAAAATTGGGCAGGGCAATAACTTCACAACATGAAGCAGATATCCTGCAGAATGACCTGGACAAAATAACAGAGTGGGCAACGACATGGCAAATGAGGTTTAACGTGGAGAAGTGTAAGGTTTTGCACTTGGGGACTAAAAACATAAAATCACAATACACGTTAGGAGGGGAGCCCTTGGGGGAATCAAAAATGGAGAAGGATCTGGGAGTATTGGTTGATGATAGATTAGGAAACAGCATGCAATGTCAAGCGGCAGCTTCCAAAGCCAACAGAATATTAGCATGCATAAAGAAAGGGATGCATTCCAGAGATAAGACTATAATCCTTCCACTTTATAAAACTCTGGTCCGACCGCATCTGGAGTATTCCGTCCAGTTCTGGTCGCCAGTCCTCAGGAGGGATGTGTTGGAGCTAGAGAGAGTCCAGAGAAGGGCAACTAAACTAATTAGGGGATTGGAGGACCTTGACTATGAAGAGCGTCTACAATCGCTCGATTTATTCTCCCTGGAGAAGAGACGTCTGAGGGGGGACATGATAGCAATTTATAAATATCTTAATGGGGATCCCAGCTTAGAAAAAAAGCTGTTCATTCGAAGGGATTGCATGAGGACTCGAGGGCATACAATGCGATTAGAGGAGAAGCGTTTTAACCTCAGGCAACGCGGGGGGTTCTTTACTGTTAGGGCAACAAGATTGTGGAATTCTCTACCACAAGAGGTGGTTTCTGCGGGTAGTATGGTGGCTTTCAAAAGACTCTTAGACTTACATCTCAAGGATCAGAACATTCAGGGGTATGGGAGATGATTACAGCCACACATGCCTACACAGGTTGAACTGGATGGACTATTGTCTTTATTCAACCTCACCTACTATGTAACTATATATCATCTACAGTGCATAATATCATCCAAAGATTCAGAAAATCTGGAGCAAAATCTGTGGTTAAGGGTCAAGGTCGGAAAACCATATTGGATGCCCGTGATCTTCAAGCCCTTAGACGGCACTGCATCACATACAGGAATGCTACTGTAATGGAGATCACAACATGGGCTCAGGAATACTTCCAGAAAACATTGTCGGTGAACACAATCCACTGTGCTATTCACCATTGCCATCCTGTAATGTTCTGGTACCTCTGGTACCCTTATTTCCACATTTCTCTCTTAATATTGCGTCCCATTTTGCTATCCAAATGGGACGCATACACCTTTAAGGGCAATGACATCATCGCCGAGCGCCGCTATGAGCGGCTATTTCAATCGCCGGCTTTCTCTCACTCATTGCTCGTTCAAACCGCATGTTCACCGCACCTTCTCTTGTGAAGCTGGAGCTGCTGGCTATTCCCTTTGCCTGAACTGAACCGGAACCTCGCTGCCGATCCGTATCTCGCTACTGGATCACCTCTCACTACTGAACTTTGTTACTACTACCTATCTAGTGATAAGTACCCCACAGGGGATTCCTTACTAACCTGCACTTCTACTGTCATCTACTGCATATACCAGGACTATCTCTATCTAAGCTATTTCCTATCATCTGCATAGACTGTCAGCTCTTGGGACTACCATCAACTATCCTTGCACTAGGTTACTCTGTCTTGTATACTCCATCTGCTGTCCCCTACCATCTGCACTATACTTGACATTAGAACCTATCTGCTTACTACCATCACCTAAACACTCTCCTAATACTACTACTAGGTGCTCACCATACTATAGCCTGTCTCTCACCTATATACTCTCACATATTCTATCCCTCCATTAACATCAGATTGAGTGTATGTATATTGCATAAACAGGCTGTGCACAGTGATGAAGTCCTGAGAGTTGGATATGTTTGTTCAACAGAATCTCTACACGACTACTGAGTGTGACAATTCTGTAGCTGCAAATCCATCCACTAACAAAAACGCATGAGCGTTACACATCCAAAACTCGATAGGCCTAAAAAGAAGCCATATCTAAACATGATCCAGAAGCGCAGGCGTTTTCTCTGGGCCAAGGCTCATTTACAATGGACTGTGGCAAAGTGGATAACTGTTCTGTGGTCAGACGAATCAAAATTTGAAGTTCTTTTTGGAAAACTGGGACGCCATGTCATCCGGAATAAGAGGACAAGGATAACCCAAGTTGTTATCAGCGCTCAGTTCAGAAGCCTGCATCTCTGATGGTATGGGGTTGCATGAGTGCGTGTGGCATGGGCAGCTTACACATCTGGAAAGGCGCCATCAATGCTGAAAGGTATATCCAAGTTCTAGAACAACATATGCTCCCATCCAGACGTCGTCTCTTTCAGGGAAGACCTTGCATCTTCCAACATGACAATGCCAGACCACATACTGCATCAATTACAACATCATGGCTGCGTAGAAGAAGGACCCGGGTACTGAAATGGCCAGCCTGCAGTCCAGATCTTTCACCCATAGAAAACATTTGGCACATCATAAAGAGGAAGATGCGACAAAGAAGACCTAAGACAGTTGAGCAACTAGAAGCCTGTATTAGACAAGAATGGGACAGCATTCCTATTCCTAAACTTGAGCAACTTGTCTCCTCAGTCCCCAGATGTTTGCAGACTGTTATAAAAAAAAGAGGGAATGCCACACAGTGGTAAACATGGCCTTGTCCCAACTTTTTTGAGATGTGTTGATGCCATGAAATTTAAAATCATCTTATTTTTCCCTTAAAATGATACATTTTCTCAGTTTAAACATTTTGGAACGACACATCTTTGCGAACGCAGTTCAGACTCGGCCTATCAGAGGCCGTTAAAGACGAGCTCGCCCGAGCGGATTTACCTGGCACTTTGAATGGCCTGATGCAGACCAGTATCAATGTTGACAGACGACTGCGAGAAAGAAAGGCTGAGAAGATGGGCTTACCATTTTCCAGTCCTTCTCGGATGTCGCCTGCTGACCCTACTCCTATGGAGGTAGGAATGATATGCCCACCTTTGACCCTTTCCGAATGTGCCAGGAGGAAAACCGAACATCTCTGCATGTACTGCGCATCCTCGGATCATTTGATAAGCGGCTGTCCCCTTGTCCGCAAAAAAGAGGGTGAGTGTTCAAATGTCTTGCTGGGGGGACTAACAACTTCCTTTTCTAATCCTTATCTTTTTGTTCAATTGACATTGCAGTGGGACCAAACTAGGATCACCACCAAGGCTATGATCGACACTGGATCTTGTGGAAACTACATTGATACTTGTTTTGTCTCCTTAAATAAAATACCTATTGTTCCAAAACCCAAACCTGTCTCTGTTAGTTTTATTAACGGTACCCCTTTATCCTCCGGTCCCATCACCAATCAGACACAGGCACTCCTTGTGACTGCTGACAAGTGTCATGTGGAGACCACCACCTTTGATGTATTAACCTCACCACATTTTCCCATTATTTTGGGACTTCCCTGGTTACACATACATCAACCAATCATCGATTGGAAAACAAGAACGCTAGCCTTCTCTTCTCACTATTGCGAAACTACGTGTAATCTCCCCCCATATGGTAGGATCCTGTCTGTGGTGTCGGATGACATTATACCAAAATGTTATCAGGATTTATCAGAGGTTTTCCTTGAGAAAAACGCTCAAGTGTTGCCTCCCCATAGGGACTATGATTGTTGTATCGATCTACTCCCTAATAGTAAGTTGCCTTTCGGTCACGTCTATCCTCTTTCACAAGATGAACTCTCTCATCTCAAGAAATATCTGGATGAAAACTTGGCAAAAGGATTCATCCGACCTTCTACTTCCTCCACTGCTGCTGGACTCTTCTTTGTCCGCAATAAGGATTCTAGTCTTAGGCCTATCATTGATTTCAGACAATTAAATACCATTACAATAAAGGATCGTTATCCTTTACCTCTTATTCCTGAACTTATCGAACAGGTGCGCGGAGCTTCCTACTTTTCAAAATTGGACTTAAAAGGGGCATACAATTTAATTCGAATCCGTGAGGGGGACGAATGGAAGACAGCATTCAGAACCAGATACGGACTGTTTGAGTACCTTGTGATGCCATTTGGGTTGTGTATTGCTCCCGCAGCCTTCCAACGTTTTATAAATGAGATATTCAGAGACTTGCTTGATGTTTGTGTTGTAGTATATTTGGACGATATACTTATTTATTCTCATTCCTTACCTGAGCACATAAAACATGTAAGACTTGTGTTGTCAAGACTACTTGCACATAACTTATATGTTAAATCAAAAAAATGTTTATTCCATAAAGAGGAAGTACTATTCTTAGGATACATTATATCTAAAAATGGAATCAAAATGGACATGAGCAAAATATCCTGCATTCTGGATTGGCCTGTGCCAACCACTCGCAAAGCATTACAAAGGTTCCTCGGATTCTCTAACTACTATAGGAAGTTCATTAAGAACTTCTCTGCGATTGTGAAACCTCTCACACAACTCACAAGCACAAAAAAATCATTCAAATGGTCAGAAGAAGCAAATGGAGCTTTCTGTCTGTTGAAATCAAGCTTTACTTCTGCTCCCATACTACGCCATCCAGACCCATCCCTTCAATACATCTTGGAGGTAGATGCGTCAAATATGGCAGTAGGAGCAGTTCTCTCACAACGACCAACAAACACCTCACCTCTTCACCCAGTTGCTTTCTTCTCAAAGTCATTAAGCAGCCCCGAGGTGAATTACCCAGTAGGTGAGAAAGAGTTGCTAGCCATAAAACTGGCACTAGAGAATTGGCGACATCTACTTGAGGGTACTCAATTGCCAATCCTTATATATACTGATCACAAAAACCTTCAATACCTTCAGACTAATAGAACTCTTTCCCACCGGCAGGTACGGTGGTCGTTATTCTTTTTGAGATTTAATTTTTTAGTAACCTACACACCTGCAGTCAAAAATAAAAAAGCGGATGCGCTTTCACGATTAGCCGAGAATGATTGCACCGAGGTTCCCTCAGTTCCTATAATACCACATGAACGTATTGTCGGCGTCGTTCGTTCCCTGAAGGAGGAGATTTTGCACAGCATAGGACTGGATTCACCTCCACCACAACTAAATGCTGACGCAGAAGGCTTCCTTTACTACAACGATAAATTATACATACCCCCTACTATGCGAACCAAGATCTTGGAATTGTCGCATGATGTACCTATGGCAGGACATATGAGTATGACTAAAACTTTCAATCTACTTACTAGGCAGTTTTGGTGGCCAGACATGAAGACAACCGTAAAAAAGTTAGTTTCATCTTGCGATATCTGTGCAAGGTCTAAAATTGACAATACGAAACCATCGGGTCTACTTTGTAGTTTACCAATACCCCAGGTTCCGTGGGAAGTGGTATCCTTAGACTTCATAGTGGAACTACCACCTTCCAAAGGATTCAACACCATCTTAGTGTCAGTGGACCATCTGACCAAGATGGCACATTTCACTCCTATCCGAAGACTACCTTCATCCAAACAAACAGCGGAATTACTTGTGAAACATGTCTTTAAGTTACATGGTATTCCAAAAACACTGCTGTCTGACCGTGGTTCACAATTCATCTCAAAGTTTTGGCTAGCTCTATGTCAGATACTACGAATAGAGCGTAAACTTACTTCTCCTTACCACCCTCAGACCAACGGACAGACAGAGAGAGTTAACCAGTGCATTGAGCAATATCTACGTTGCTATACTTCATATCTACAGGACGATTGGGTGGATCTCCTCCCGCTGGCGGAATTCGCCTATAACAACACGACCCACAGCACTACTAAACAAAGTCCATTCTACTTAAATTATGGGTTTCATCCCACACTCCTTCCATCACGTATTTTGCCATCAAGTAATCCAGTGGCATCTGATTATCTTGCCCAAATAAAGGATTCCCTGGGATTACTCAACAATACCATCTCACATGCTCATAGCCAACAAAAGAGGTACTACGACCTCCGTAGGAAACCCTCTCCCCAATATGCCATTGGGGATCTTGTCTGGCTTTCTACAAAAAATCTGAGATTAAAGATCCCTAGTAAAAAACTTGGACCTCTATTCTTGGGACCTTTCCCAATAAAGAAGCTTATTGGAAAAGCTGCAGTACAACTCACATTACCAACAGACCTCAAGATACATCCCATCTTCCATGTGTCGCTACTAAAGCCCCATGTTCCTAACCAAGGAATAAGGCCTACCATATCACCTCCACCTCCTGTACAAGTTGAAGGTGGAGAAGAATTTGAGATAAAGGAGATTCTGGATTCCCGTATCCATAGAAGAAAACTCCAATATCTAGTACGATGGAAGAACTATGGGCCCCAAGATGACACCTGGCTGGATACCTCCGATATACATGCCCCTAGACTGATTCGCAATTTCCACTCGAAATACCCGGAAAAAACAGTTCTAGAGGCCTTCCGGAGCCGGCCTTAAGGGGGGGTACTGTAATGTTCTGGTACCTCTGGTACCCTTATTTCCACATTTCTCTCTTAATATTGCGTCCCATCTTGCTATCCAAATGGGACGCATACACCTTTAAGGGCAATGACATCATCACCGAGCGCCGCTATGAGCGGCTATTTCAATCGCCGGCTTTCTCTCACTCATTGCTCGTTCAAACCGCATGTTCACCGCACCTTCTCTTGTGAAGCTGGAGCTGCTGGCTATTCCCTTTGCCTGAACTGAACCGGAACCTCGCTGCCGATCCGTATCTCGCTACTGGATCACCTCTCACTACTGAACTTTGTTACTACTACCTATCTAGTGATAAGTACCCCACAGGGGATTCCTTACTAACCTGCACTTCTACTGTCATCTACTGCATATACCAGGACTATCTCTATCTAAGCTATTTCCTATCATCTGCATAGACTGTCAGCTCTTGGGACTACCATCAACTATCCTTGCACTAGGTTACTCTGTCTTGTATACTCCATCTGCTGTCCCCTACCATCTGCACTATACTTGACATTAGAACCTATCTGCTTACTACCATCACCTAAACACTCTCCTAATACTACTACTAGGTGCTCACCATACTATAGCCTGTCTCTCACCTATATACTCTCACATATTCTATCCCTCCATTAACATCAGATTGAGTGTATGTATATTGCATAAACAGGCTGTGCACAGTGATGAAGTCCTGAGAGTTGGATATGTTTGTTCAACAGAATCTCTACACGACTACTGAGTGTGACAATTCTGCAGCTGCAAATCCATCCACTAACAAAAACGCATGAGCGTTACACATCCAAAACTCGATAGGCCTAAAAAGAAGCCATATCTAAACATGATCCAGAAGCGCAGGCGTTTTCTCTGGGCCAAGGCTCATTTACAATGGACTGTGGCAAAGTGGAAAACTGTTCTGTGGTCAGACGAATCAAAAATTGAAGTTCTTTTTGGAAAATTGGGACGCCATGTCATCCGGAATAAGAGGACAAGGATAACCCAAGTTGTTATCAGCGCTCAGTTCAGAAGCCTGCATCTCTGATGGTATGGGGTTGCATGAGTGCGTGTGGCATGGGCAGCTTACACATCTGGAAAGGCGCCATCAATGCTGAAAGGTATATCCAAGTTCTAGAACAACATATGTACCCATCCAGACGTCGTCTCTTTCAGGGAAGACCTTGCATCTTCCAACATGACAATGCCAGACCACATACTGCATCAATTACAACATCATGGCTGCGTAGAAGAAGGATCCGGGTACTGAAATGGCCAGCCTGCAGTCCAGATCTTTCACCCATAGAAAACATTTGGCACATCATAAAGAGGAAGATGCGACAAAGAAGACCTAAGACAGTTGAGCAACTAGAAGCCTGTATTAGACAAGAATGGGACAGCATTCCTATTCCTAAACTTGAGCAACTTGTCTCCTCAGTCCCCAGATGTTTGCAGACTGTTATAAAAAAAAGAGGGAATGCCACACAGTGGTAAACATGGCCTTGTCCCAACTTTTTTGAGATGTGTTGATGCCATGAAATTTAAAATCATCTTATTTTTCCCTTAAAATGATACATTTTCTCAGTTTAAACATTTGATATGTCATCTATGTTGTATTCTGAATAAAATATTGAAATTTGAAACTTCCACATCATTGCATTCTGTTTTTATTCACAATTTGTACAGTGTCCCAACTTTTTTTGGAATCGGGTTTGTATATATATATATATATATATATATATATATATATATTGTTTTTTTTTAATTAAAAAAAATACTAATAATAATCTTCAGCTCCAAAAAAAATTACAGTGGATGAAGTCTGTAGTTTCAAATTTTGACCACTGACAGGTAAAGTCAGTATTATCTCGTGACAATGGAATTTGAAAGTCGGCAGGATATATAAGGCAGCAATTGAACATGTTGTCCCTGAAGCAGCTCTCTTGGGATGTTCCTGGTCTGCAGTGGTCAGGAGGACCTGCCAAAAGTGGTCCAAGGAAAGAAAACCGGTGAACCAGCGACAGGATCATGGGCAGCCAAAGCTCATTGCTGCAGGAAAGAAAAAGGCTGGCCCGTGTTATCCAATCCAATAAATAAGCCACTGTAGCTGAAATTACTGAAGAAGTTAATGCTGATTCTGATAGAAAGGTATCAGAACACACAGTGTATGGCCACTTGTTGTGTGTGGGGCTGCATAGCTGCGGAGCAGTCAGGGCATCAATGCTGACCCGCGTCCACAGCCAAAAGCCCCTACAATGGGCACGTGAGCATTAGAACTGGAGCATGGAGCAATGGAAGAAGGTGGTCTGGTCTGATGAATTATATTTTCTTTTATGTCATGTGGATGGGCGGAGGGGTGTGTGTGTCACTTACCTGGGGAAGAGATATCACCAGGATGCAGTATGGGAAGAAGGCAAGCCGGCAGAGGCAGTGTGATGATTTGTCTGGTGGAGTCCATGCCTCGATGGGGCAGGACTGTTTTTGGCACCAAAGGGGGACCTACTTAACCACTTGCGGACTGCCGCACGACTATTTACTGCGGCAGTCAGCCTCTCCTGGGCAAAGTGACGTAGTACTATGTCGCTCGCCCACGAGCCTGTAGGGGGCCGGCGGCGCGCTCCTGCCCCCTCTCGTTCCCTTCCTACCCAGCGCGTGTTACCGGCGGCTCCAATGTCCACAGGAGAGGGAGAAAGACAGACGGCTGATATAAACACAGCCATCTGTCATTCTCCCTTAGATCATGACAGAGGCTATGCGATCCTGCTATGTAGGATCGTATGTCTCTGTGATTTCTTCACTAGCCACGCCCCCTAACAGTTAGAATCACGTCCCTAGGGACACACTTAACCCCTTGATCACTGATAAAGTTAACCCCTTCCCTGCCAGTGTCATTTTTACAGTAACAGTGCATATTTATAGCACTGATTACTGTAGTAATGTCACTGGTACCCCCAAAAGTGTAAAAAATGTCAGTCATGGGTCCGATCTGTCTGCCGCAATGTCGCAGTCCCGCAAAAAAAATCGCAGATCGCCGCCATTACTAGTTAAAAAAAAAAACAATAAAAATGACATAAATCTTTCCCGTAGTTAGTAAACGCAATAACTTTTGCGCAAACCAATCAAAATACGCTTATTGCGATTTTTAATTACCAAAAATATGTAGCAGAAAACAAATTGGCCTAAAATGTTAAAAAAAATTGATTTTTACATTTTTTTTTTGAGAATTTCATATAATAAAATGTAAAAAATATTATTATTTTTTCTTTATAGCGCAAAAAATAAAAATCGCACAAGTGATCAAATACCACCAAAAGAAAGCTCTGTTTTGGGAAAAAAAAGTGGTTAATATTAGGTGGGTAGTCATAATTCTATGTTGGGTGGTCATAATACTGTGGCTGATTGGTGTGTGTGAACACAAAGTCATTCAGGAGAATCATTGTTCTGCGCTCTGATCTTGTGTATGAACCACTTCCATACCGCCGATTGTGTATTCACGTCGCTACTTTGACATTAATTATCGTGGGGTTATGGTGGCACATAGCTGCCATAACCCTGGTATTTTTCTACATGGTGGGCTGTCTGCTTTGACATAAAAGTTGTCCCTGTGGCGGATTCCCCACGGGATCACTTGTATGGGTGGCGGGAGAGGTGCCCGCCCCACTCCTGCCGCTTCCCGGTCATTTTGCTGGGCAGGAAGTCGACTGAGGGCAAGATGGTTCCCACTCTTCTCTATGCCCCTGGAGGAATGGAAAGAGGTCAAACGTCACTTCCGCCCAATGGCCTTAAAGGTACGATTTTTTCTTTTTTTTTTTTTAAATGACATTTTTATTTTTTTTATTGCATTTAAATGTAAATGTGAGATCTATGGTCTTTTTGGCCCCAGATCACACATTAAAGAGGACCTGTCCTGCTTATTTCTATTACAAGGGCATTTACATTCCTTGTAATAGGAATAAAAGGGATCAAACATTTTTTTTTTTTTTTTAAAGGGACAGTGTAAAAATAAAAAGTAAATTAAAATAAGAAAAAAATGAAATTTTAAGTGCCCCATCCCTCCGAGCTTGCGCACAGAAGCGAACGCATATGCAAGTCGCGCCCACATATGTAAATAGTGTTCAAACTGCACATGTGAG
The DNA here is from genome assembly GCF_965119305.1 of Pelophylax lessonae. NCBI lineage: Eukaryota > Metazoa > Chordata > Amphibia > Anura > Ranidae > Pelophylax > Pelophylax lessonae. The sequence goes on along the minus strand of NC_138772.1, from coordinate 499,167,224 downwards.
GTATTTCCGCGATTGTTAGAGCAAGAGCAATAATTCTAGCCCTAGGCCTCCTCTGAAACTCTAAACCGGTAACCTGTAGAAATTTTTAAAGCATCGTCTATGGAGATTTTGAAGTACCAAAGTTTGTCATGATTCCATCAGCGTGTGCAATTTTAAAGCATGACAAGTGAGGTATCAATATACTCAACGTAACATTATCTTTCACATTATAAAATTGGGCTAACTTTACTGTTTTCTTATTTTTTAATTCAAAAAAGTGCATTTTTTCAAAAAAATTGTGTTTGTAAGACCGCTGCGCAAATACGGTGGGACATAAGGTATTGCAACATTATATATTATATATACATATACAGTATCTCACAAAAGTGAGTACACCCCTCACATATTTGTAAATATTTTATTATATCTTTTCATGTGACAACACTGTAGAAATGATACTTTGCTACAATGTAATTAATGTCTAAACCGCTGGCAACAAAAGTGAATACACCCCTAAGTTAAAATGTCCAAATTGGGCCCAAAGTGTCAATATTTTGTGTGGCCACCATTATTTTCCAGCACTGCCGTAACCCTCTTGGGCATGGAGATTACCAGACCTTCACAGGTTGCCACTGGAGTCCTCTTCCACTCCTTCATGACGACATCACAGAGCTGGTGGAATTTAGAGACCTTGCGCTGTTCCACCTTCCGTTTGAAGATGCCCCACAGATGCTCAATGGGGTTTAGGTCTGGAGACATGCTTGGCCAGTCCATGACCTTTACCCTCAGCTTCTTTAGCAAGGCAGTGGTTGTCTTGGAGGTGTGTTTGGGGTCATTATGTTGGAATACTGCCCTGCGGACCAGTCTCTGAAGGGAGGGGATCATGCTCTGCTTCAGTATGTCACAGTACATGTTGGCATTCATGGTTCCCTCAATGAACTGTAGTTCCCCAGTGCCGGCAGCACTCTTACAGCCCCAGACCATGACATTCCCACCACCATGCTTGAGAATAGGCAAGATACAATTCTCTTTGTACTCCTCACCTGGTTTCCACCACACACGCTTGAATCCATCTGAACCATATAAGTTTATCTTGGTCTCATCAGAGCACAGGACATGGTTCCAGTAATCCATGTCTTTAGTCTGCTTGTCTTCAGCAAACTGTTTGCGGGCTTTCTTGTGCATCATCTTTAGAAGAGGCTTCCTTCTGGGACGACTTTTTGATGCAGTGTGTAGCGTATGATCTGAGCACTGACAGGCTGACCCCCCACCCCTTCAACTTCTGCAGCAATGCTGGCAGCACTCATATGTCTATTTTCCAAAGACAACCTCTGGATATGATTCTGAGAACATGCACTCAACTTCTTTGATCAACCATAGCAAGGCCTGTTCTGAGTGGAATCTGTTAAACGGCTGTATGGTCTTTGCCATCAGGCTGCAGCTTAGTTTCAGGTTTTTGGAAATCTTCTTATAGCTTAGGCCAGTTTTTCTCAACTCCAGATCTCAGGGCACACTAACAGGCCAGGTTTGAAGGAAAACTGAAATACATCACAGGTGATATAATTTGCTGCTCAGTGATTGCAGTATTCTAGTCTGCAGCTCCCCAAGGTAATAACTTAAAATCTGGCCTGTTAGTGTGCCCTGAGGACCGGAGTTGAGAAACACTGGCCTAGGCCATCTTTATGTAGAGCAACAATTCTTTTTTTCAGATCCTCAGAGAGTTCTTTGCCATGAGATGCCATGTTGAACTTCCAGTGACCAGTATGAGAGAGTGAGAGCGATAACACCAAATTTAACACACCTGCTCCCCATTCACACCTGAGACCTTGTAACACTAATGAGTCACATGACACCGGGGAGGTAAAATGGCTAATTGGGCCCAATTTGGACATTTTCACTTAGGGGTGTACTCACTTTTGCTGCCAGTCGTTTAGACATTAATGGCTGTGTGTTGAGTTATTTTGAGGGGACAGCACATATACAGTGTTATACAAGCTGTACACTCACTACTTTACATTGTAGCAAAGTGTCATTTCTTCAGTGTTGTCACATGAAAAGATATAATAAAATATTTACAAAAATGTGAGGGGTGTAATCACTTTTGCCAGATACTGTATATATATATATATATATATATATATATATATATATATATATATATATCTTAAGGCTCCGTTCACATATAGGTGTTTCGGATCTGTATTGCTTAATGGAGACCCTTTATTGCAGATGCTTCCATCTTCATCCGCTTGAATGGCCGAGCTGCCATGGCGTCACTCCCACACATGGAAGTCTGGGCCATGGCATGCAGCTCTGAAGGAATGGCATGGCTCCTTCAGAGCGCATGTGCTGGTGACGCCAATGGCTTCTGCTCGCTAGAATATCTCCTTAACGGTGCATGTTTAGGAGCAATTAATTTTACCTACGGATAAGCTTTACTATAAACTGTAGGTTACCTGTAGGTAAAAATCAAAATGCAAAGTTTACTACCACTTTAAATCCTTTGGCAGAGAAGACAGATCACCTGTTTGTATTCTAATTATGTTTGCAGCTCTTTGCCTGGAATTCAGCAAAGCTGGTTACTGGATGTTTCAAATAAATACAGGATTACTTCAACATGCTTTAAATTCACATTAAAGTAAGGCTGGAACCAACATTAGTCTACCAGCAGATGGCAGCAGAGTACATGTAACAAACTTTACAATAAATTTGTTTCAAAATTTGTAAAGTCTACATATAAATATATATATAAAACAGAAATTCGAGTTTTCCTAATTTTGTAACAAATATTACTGCTACTGCGTCCATTTCCTTTCACTGCTGGTGGTTCCCTCATGCTTTACACATGTACTTCAACCCCTGAGAGCCTTGCTAGAGCTGATAGATCCACCCTAGACAACATGAAGAAATGCACATGAAATGATCTACCAATCAGATGACTTTTTTCATTTTTAGACCTGAACTGAAAAAGGCTCAATGCAATGTGACTGCTACCTATAGTCAGGGCCGCTGATAGGGGGGGGACCCAGTGGCGTATTAAGGTTTTGTGCTGCCCTAGGCCTGATTAAACTTGTGCACCCCCTAATTTAAATATGACCCACCCCTTCCTGTAAAAGCCACACCCCTTTCTGTTTATGACCCGCCCTGTCATGAACTACAGTCTATCAGTGCAGCCTCATCAGTTCCCATAAGTTCAGCCTCATCAGTGCCCATCAGTGCAGCCTCATTAGTGCCCATCAGTGCAGTTTATCAGTACCCACCATTGCCGCCTCATCAGTGGCCATCAAAGCAGCATATTAGTGCCCATCAGTACAGCCTATTAGAGCCCATCAGTGCAGCATATGAGTGCCCATCAGTGCCTGGGGGTAGAGGAGAGTAGGTGGAGCATTTGGCTGCAGTGTCACACTTATTAGCATTGGTGGCCATCGGGCCAGTTGTGGTCGGCGGCCTGCGGTCTGTCCGAATGTCCTGGCCGGTCGGTATTATCATACTGGTAGGTAGCAGTGTGACCGCTTTATGGGGGTACCAGACTGATTTGCCTCCTGGAACCTGCCCTCCAGCCCAATTCACCACATAAGACTGGCACTATACAAATGTGTAGCGCAAGCCGGCGGGGACCCTTTTAGTGCCAGGAGGAGGCGTTTTTTTTTTTTTTTTCATGCAGGGTGCAGCTTTTTGCTGCCCCCCTGCAAAGTGCCGCCCTAGGCCTGGGCCTTGTTGGCCTAGGCCAAGATACAGCACTGGGGGGACCACCAGTCCTCCTGTAGGGGGCCATCCTGAGACCCGTTTCCCAATTGGAGCGAAAGGAGAAGCCTTCCTATTGTTGAAGGAGGAGGAGGAGGGAGGAGACGTCCACCGTGATTTTGAGGAAACGCAGAGGCAGTCCGACTGAGGGAAGGGGGACATGGAAGAGACTGAGGGGGGGGGAGCCGCCGCTGCCTCCACATGTCAAACCAGGGGCAGCACAGGGTGAGTGAGCTAAAGACCGGGGGGGGGGGTGTGGGTATGGCGCGGGGCACTGTCCATCTGCTGCACCCCCCCCAATTGGATGGAGCAACAGTCGCCACTGCATCACACTACTAATTCCCCCTGCCTCTGCAGCAGGGCCGGACTGGGAATAAATTTCAGCCCTGGAAAAAATGTCATACCAGCCCCATAACATTATTATACCGACCCAACAGAATAGCGCCATTATTTTCTTGTTCATAAAAGGGAAAATCATGCATTTTAAAGCACATTTGAAGAGTATATTATATATAGATAAGACAGATATGAAAGCATATAGGACTTTATATATACAGTTGTGCTCAAAAGTTTGCACACCCTGGCAGAATTTATGATTTCTAGGCCATTTTCCAGAGAATATGAATGATAACACAAAAACTTTTCTTTCACTCATGGTTAGTGTTTGGCTGAAGCCATTTATTATCAATAAACTGTGTTTACTCTTTTTAAATCATAGTGACAACAGAAACTCCCCAAATGACCCTGATCAAATGTTTACATACCCCAGTTATTACAACCGTGTATTGCCCCCTTTAACACCAATGACAGCTTGAAGTCTTTAGTGGTATTTGTGGATGAGGCTCTTTATCTTCTCAGATGGTAAAGCTGCCCATTCTTCCTGGCAAAAAGCCTCCAGTTCCTGTAAATTCTTGGGCTGTCTTGCATGAACTTCACGTTTCAGATCTCCCCAGAGTGGCTCAATGATATTGAGGTCAGGAGACTGAGATGGCCACTCCAGAACCTTCACTTTATTCTGCTGTAACCAATGACAGGTCCACTTGGCCTTGTGTTTAGGATCATTGTTATGTTGGAATGTCCAAGTAAGTCCCATGTGCAGCTTCCAGGCTGATGAATGCAAATTTTCCTCCAGTATTTTGTGATAACATTCTGCATTCATCTTGCTATCAATTCTGTCCAAATCTCCTGAACTCACACATCCCCGAAACATCAGCGATCCACCTTCGTGTTTCACAGTAGGAATGGTGTACCTTTCATCATAGGCTTTGTTGACTCCTCTCCAAATGTAGCGTTGATGGTTGTGGCCAAAAAGCTCAATTTTGGTCTCATCACTCCAAATGACTTTGTGGCAGAAGGTTTGAGGCTTGTCTCTGTGCTGTTTGGCATATTGTAAGCGGGATACTTTGTGGCATTTGCGTAGTAATGACTTTCTTCTGGCGACTCGACCATGCAGCCCATCTTTCTTCAAGTGTCTCCTTATTGTGCATCTTGAAACAGCCACACCACATGTTTTCAGAGAGTCCTGTATTTCACCTGAAGTTATTTGTGGGTTTTTCTTTGCATCCCAAACTATTTTCCTGGTAGTTGTGGCTGAAATTTTAGTTGGTCTATCTGACCGTGGTTTGGTTGCAACACAACCCCTCATTATCCACTTCTTGATTAGAGTTTGAACACTGCTTGGCATTCTCAATTCCTTGGATATCTTTTTATATCCCTTTCCTGTTTTATACAGTTCAACTACCTTTTCCCGCAGATCCTTTGACAATTCTTTTGCTTTCCCCATGACTCAGAATCCAGAAACCTCAGTGCAGCACTGGATGAAAGATGGAAGGGTCTGACAGAAGTCCAGAAACTCATTCACCTTTTATACAAACACACTAATTACCAGAAAACAGATCACAGGTGAGGATGGTTACCTTTAATAGCCATTCAAACCCCTTTGTGTCAACTTGCGTGCATGTTATAAGGCTAAAATCACCAGGGTATGTAAACTTTTGATCAGGGTCATTTGGGTAGTTTCTGTTGTCATTATGATTTAAAAAGAGTAAACACAGTTGATTGATAATAAATGGCTTCAGCCAAACACTAACCATGAGTGAAAGAAAAGTTTTTGTGGTATCATTCATATTCTCGGAAAAATGGCCAAGAAATCATAAATTCTGCCAGGGTATGTAAACTTATGAGCAAAACTGTATATATATATAAGCAAATTCCGGTTAAAAGTGGTTTAAAAGTGTGGACGTGGTACAGAAGGACATGTCAGAGGCTGCGGACATGGTACAGGAGGACATGTCAGAGGTTGTGGGCATGGTGCAGGAGATGCAGGGGCTGCAGACATGGTACAGGAGATGCAGGGGCTGCGGACATTGGAACTGGAGATGCAGGAGCTGCAGACATGATATAGGAGATGCAGAGGCTGTGGACACGGTGCAGGAGATGCAGGGGCTGCGGACATGGTGCAGAAGATTCAGGGGCTGCAGACATGGCAGGAGATGCAGGGGTTGTGGGCATGGTGCAGGAGATGCAGGAGCTGCAGACATGGTGCAGGAGATGCAGGGGTTGCAGACGTGGTGCAGCAGATGTAGGGGCTGTGGACATGGTGCAGCAGATGCAGGGGCTAGGTATATGGCAGAAGATGCAGGGGTTGCAGGTATGGTGCAGGAGATGCAGGGACTGTGGGCATGGTGCAGGGGCTGCAGACCTTGTACAGGAGATGCAGAGGCTGCAGGCATGGTACAGGAGATGCAGGGGCTGCGGCATGGTGCAGGGGCTGCCGACATTGTACAGGAGATGTAGAGGCTGCAGGCATGGTGTAGGAGGTGCAGGGGCTGCAAACATGGTATAGGAGATTCAGGGGCTGCGGGCATGGTGCATGAGATGCAGGGGCTGTGGGAATGGTGCATGAGATTCAGGGGCTGCGAGCATGGTGCAGGAGATGCAGGGGCTGCAGGCATGGTGCAGGAGATGCAGGGCTGTGGACATGGTGCTGGAGATGCAGGGCTGTGAACATGGTACTGAAAATGCAGGGCTGTGGACATGGTACATGAGATCCAGGGCTGTGGACATGGTACTGGAGATGCAGGGCTGTGGACATGGTACAGGTGATGCAGGGCTGTGGACATGGTACATGAGATGCAGGGCTGTGGACATGGTACTGTAGATGCAGGGCTGTGGACATGGTACAGGAGATGCAGGGCTGTGGACATGGTACAGGAGATGCAGGGCTGTGGACATAGTGCAAGAGATGCAGTGCTGCGGCCCTGGTACAGGAGAATCTCCTGTACCATGCCCACAGCACTGCATCTCCCAAGAATATGCAGGGGCTGCGGAGGAGTCTCACTTACCTTTTAGTGAGGTGCCTTACTTTTAAAAATGGCGCCACCCGGCGCAAACATGTCACCGGGCATGCGCTGTCTGCCCAGGAATAGGCGAACGTCGGGCCAGCCGCGGCCAATTTTTTTACAGGTTTCAGCAGCCTCAGCGCAGGGGGACTTTCCGGCCTACCGGGAAATTTCCCGATATGCAGGGCTGGACTGGCCTACCGGGATACCGGGAAGTTAACCACCGCTATAGCAGAAGGTTGTGGTGGTAGGGGGGTTTTGGAGAATTAAAGATTTCAACTAAAGTATCAGTCATCAGTACAAGGGACATATTGCTTTGAAGTAGGTAATGTCCCTTGTGCTGATTTTTTATTTTTTTTGTTAAACCCAGGATTTAACCTGCAACAATGGATAAGGACACAAGACAGATGGAAGACAGTGATTACTGACAGTATGCTAATGTTATACAGTGTCCCCAACATGCCAAAATGAAAAAAATATATATAAAAGGCATATTCATCGCACCTCAACAATGCATGCAAAGTTGCTCGTGTTTTATTTCTTTATTAACACTGTGAATATAAAATACTTGATAATCTGACAGAAACCCAGTGAGCCCTCAACGTCCTGTTTGGATTTGTTTCAAACCATCAAACAAATACACAACCTCCTAGACTTGAGAGTGGACCCCAGAGGTAGTGGTTGCCTATATTTCCATCCTGGCTTTTGTGGACATGCCTCGCCTTGCTGTCCTCCCAAGACTGGGAAGTCTGGATACACCAAAACCATAAAACAAAACAGAGGGCAAACCAGCCTACTGCATTGTCCTCAAAACATATCTTTTATTATTAAAAAAGTGCTAAAAATATTCACAAACCAACAGGTGCATCAAAACTTGTCAAAATGTAACAACATCTTCAAGACCTCGATACGTCACATCTCATAATGGGATGATAAAATTCTAAAAGAGCCAAACCCTAAGGAAGAGGGAAGACCCTCGAAACACGTTAGCCTTTTGGACTTCTATTATCCCGTTATGAGATGTGATGTATCGAGGTCTTGAAGATGTTGTAGAATTTTGACAAACTTTAAAGTGTTACTAAATCCAGGAGCCTGCATTCACTATATCTGGTCTCCCACAGTACACAGAGCATGGAAATGCAATTATTTTAGTAAATATAAACTGCTAAACACTAGAGCTGCACGATTAATCATTAAAAAATCATGATCTCTAGTCACCCCCCTCATGATCTTAACCACTTCTGGACTAGAAGATTTCCCCCCTTAAAGCGGAGTTCCACCCAAATGTGGAACTTCCACTCATTTGCTCCCCCCCCCCCCTCCGGTGCCACATTTGGCACTTTTCAGGGGGGAGGAGGGAACAGGTACCTGTTTTTGACAGGTACCCTTCCCTACTTCCGGGAACGGCGCCACGGCGAAGTAAGGACCCCTCCTCCTATCCTCCACCACCGAGCCAATCCGAATGCGCAGCGCGCTTTGCGCATGCGCAGTAGGGGCCTGCCCGTGAAGGAGCAAGGCTTCACTGCCAGGTTCCCTGACCAGCAATGGTGGCCTGAGCACCCGACAGCCGATGGAAACATTGGCTGCAGTGCCGACATCGCTGGACTCCAGGACAGGTAAGTGTCCTAATATTAAAAGTCAGCAGCTACAGTATGTGTAGAGTATGTGTAGCTGCTGACTTTTAATTTTTGGAGGGGGGGGGGCGGAACTCCTCTTTAATGACCAGGCCATTTTTTGCGATTCAGCATAACTATAAACACAATGTTTACAATGTATCATTTCACTCTTTTAGATCAAAGGAATAAACTTCCATCTGTAAGTGAGAGCAGTTTAACCTCTTAAAGACTGGGCCTTTTTCTGACACTTGTTGCTAGTTAAAAATCTGTATTTTTTGCTAGAAAATGACTTAGAACTCCAAAACATTATATATATATTTATTTTTAGCAGAGACCCTAGAGAATAAAACATCGATCGTTGCAATCTTTTATGTCACGCTGTATTTGCGCAGAAGTCTTTCAAACGCTGTTTTTTGGGGAAAAAATACACTTTAATGAATAAAAAAAAAAAATAAACAGTAAAGTTAGCCCAATTTTGTTGTATAATGTAAAAGATGCTGTTACACCGAGATGTATGATCTTTATTCTAAGCAAAATAAATCATGATTCTCATTTTATTCAGAATTGTGCAACTAAATACCTTTTCTGATCAGCAGTTAAAGCAGTCTTGTGACTTCTATCAGTGTCCAGCCAAACACTGGTTAAAGCTTGTCGGAGGAGTTTTCTGACTGTCCTATGAGACCGCAAGACCCCTGACCCTCTGTCTGGACAGTGATGATCGGCCCTGTTCTGATCATATGAACCCTCCCAAGAAAAAAAACCTCACTAGCAATACACACCAAACTGACCATGTGCAGCCTGACTCCATAGACTCTGTGTTATCAGAAAATGATCAGGGGGCAGTGGAAGAAGGGGAGGATCAGAAAAGACAGGATCAAACACCCTTTTTACATGCGGGGGATTAACCCCTTAGGTTCCGCAGTGAGTATAACAAGCATGATCTACTGCATATACAGACTGATTTTACTGTTGTGGTTTTGCACCTGTTGGTATGTGGGTATATTTCCACCTTTTTAATAATAAGATATGTAGCACCCTACAGGTAGGTGCTAAGTAAATGTATAGTGGGCTTTGTCTGCCTAACAGCAGGACCATGATTTATTTTTGGTCAGGTAGGGTGTCATGGCTTTCAGGTGTGTCTGCTGAGAGGGGAGTCTCCCCACTGGCTCTTTGAGAGGTTTCTTATAGGGCAGTGGAGGAAACCCAATCAGGGACTCATTCAGGCTTGTAACTACCCCAGAAGGCAGATTCTGCCGCAAAGGATTATGGGAGTGGGTATACGTTTAAGGGTAGTGCATCAATCAGTATCTTTTGGGGGAAGCAGAGTCCCAGAAGGGAGAGGATGGCTGTCTCTCCTCCTGTCAGAGGAGGTGAATGTCTCGGGTGCTGTCTGAGAATCCAGAGGATGAGCTGAGGGGATCCGGTGTGCAGAGAGCCTGCGGAGAGCGAGAGGGGTCCAGTCCCAGGAAAGCCTACACAGGTCGTGAGTACTGAGGATTGCCCCTGGGGGTCTGCCTAGTGTCAGAGGGGACCACTCCAGAGAAGGTTCGGGGATCCAAGAGTCAGCTCAAAAAAACGAAGAGATCTCTTAGTTTTTTTTATCTGCATCCGCCCTTCCAGTGCTCCTTACCACTAAGACCAGTTATAGGTGGAGGCGGTGATCACTTTTTGCATTATCGTTGATATCTATATTGAGCCAGGCAACGCACTGCCCCCTTCCCGCCATTGTGCGATGTGCTCAGTGTGACCCTGTGACTTTAACCACTTAAGCCCCGGAAGATTTTACCCCCTTCCTGACCAGGGCCTATTTTGCGATTTGGCACTGCGCGACTTTAACGGACAATTGCGCGGTCGTGCGACGCTGTACCTAAACGAATTTGACGTCCTTTTTTTCCCACAAACAGAGCTTTCTTTTAGTGGTATTTGATCACCTGTGCGATTTTTTGATCATGCGCTATAAACAAAAAAAGAGCGACAATTTTGCAAAAATAACAATATTTTTCACATTTTTTTATATGAAATTCCCAAAATAAAAAATTAAAAAATCTAAATTTTTTAACATTTTAGGCCAATTTGTTTTATGCTACCTATTTTTGGTAAAAAAAAAATCACAAAAAGCGTATTTTGATTGGTTTGCACAAAAGTTATTGCCTTTACTAACAAAGGGAAAGATTTTTGTCATTTTTGTTGTTTTTTTTTTTAACGAGTAATGGCGGCGATCTGCGATTTTTTTTGCGGGACTGAGATATTGCGGCGGATGGATCGGACGCTTGACTGACATTTTTGACACTTTTGGGGTTACCAGTGACATTACTACAGTAATCATTGCTATAAATATGCACTGTTACTATAAAATTACACTGGCAGTGAAGGGGTTAACTTTTTTTGAGAGGGAGGGGTTAAGTGTGTCCCTAGGGGCGTGCTTCTAACTGTGATTGGCTGTGGCTTGAGGTGTAAGAACAGAGATCAATGGTCCTACATAGCAGAACCGTATGATCTCCATTCTTCTGCTTTGTTTACATTAGCCGCCTGCCTTTCTCCCGCTGTAACGGATTAACGTGAGTGCCTGGCGGACCTGCGGATGGGGGGGGTCCGTGAGCGAGCAGGAGCGCGCCTCCAGCGGCGCGCGCGCAATCCCCAGAGTCTCACAGGTTAGCGACGTAGACTTACGTCGCTTTGCCTGTGAGGGGCTGACTGCCGACGTAAATCGTCGTTAGGCAGTCGACAAGTGGTTAAGGAGGGGTGGGCTCCCTCTAGTCACCTGTCCTCCATCTATCCCATTAAATGCATGTGCTCTCATTGTAGAGACTCTTTAAATTGTAGAGTTAGGGACTGCAGATCACAGGGTGCCTTGCCGGGGCCTGCAGCTTACGCATGTATTTGCAAATGTGTGCAACCAAAACCCTGTTTTTAACGCATACTGTTAGAAAGTTCAATTCGGTTGGTCGCTGGCTGGTTGGTAAGTTGTGACTGGAAATCTCTTCATTTTTTTGATCTGTGTCCGCCCTTCTAGTGCTCCTTACCACTAAGACCAGTTATAGGTGGATCCAAGAGTCAGCTAGCTGTAAAGGGGGTACCTGGTCGGAGGACCCTGAAGTGTTCGAGGGGGCGCCTGCAGTTTGGGCCCTGAAGAGTCATTGTACAGTGTGGAGTGTACCGGTTGAGAGTTGCAGCAGCACAGGAATTTACAAAGAGCTACCTCAAGCCAGTGCAGGGCTGTAGGGAGCTATTCAGTGACTTTTGAGCGAAGCAGTGTCTGGAGTCAAGCATTCTACAGTCCTGGATCTTCTGAATTAAAGTCGAGGTTCCAGCGCAGTTTTCAGTGATACAGTATATTCAAGCGTCAGGAAGCGTCGGCTGGCGTCAAGACAGCGCTAACAGGCATTGTTCTAGAAGAGTCCCAAAATTGAACCTAGTTGAGCCAGAGGAGTATCCCACTCATTCCCTTCTCCTATCCCCTAAATATAATAAAACAAATCAACTAAAGATGCTGGACTGGTCCTTGTCTCAGTTCTCACCCTTGTGTTCACAGCTCAAATGGGCTGAGAGTGTTACCAGTAACAATGGCAGACCCACCTTAGGCTCAAGGCCTAGAAACCTGCTACGGATATGTTTTGAGGATAATGCACTAGGCTGGTTTGTCCTCTAATCTGTTTTGTTTATGGCCATGCTTGGGTCGGCAGGACAGCTGACCTACAGTCCCAATCAACGTTGTCAGCAGAATTCTGCTAATCCCCTCTCTGCCGCACTCCACATTTATACATTGATCTCCTTTCCGGGTAAAAAATGCCATGACTTCTAAAAATGAGTCCACACACTGTGGGATCTATCTATAACTGCATGTGTATTCCTTCTGTTAACCAGTTGTTGGGAGAATGGGGCAAATTTGAATTTTCTCAGGCTATTTTCTAATCTGATTGAATGTTTTTAAAGGAGAAGTATGGTCAAAGCTCTTTTGGTCATACTTCTCCTGAGGGTCACAGGAGTGTACTTAGTTCTGCAATCCTATTACCGATATTTAGCCCACAGAAGGTTGTTGGCTGATGTCACAGAGCCAGTCCAGGCTCTGCAGGGATCCTGACAATAATGTTGGGATCCGCCCAAATGCCTAACTGGCAGCTGGCTCAGCCTCTCAGTGTGCTGCTTAGAGCCTGAGCCAACTACTCCACAACCCAGAGCTCCAGTGAGCCCAGAGGGGCAGAGCAGAGAGCCGGTGACTGACAGTCAGAATGAAAACTGAGCAATCAACGGTCTTCGATTACTCAGTTCTTAGTATAGAGGCGGCAGGGGACAGATGCAGCATCAAATTTATGCTGCAGCCATCTACGTGAATATGAATTATTGTTCATTTAGATTACCCCACTTCTCTTTTAACCTCCTATATTGTACGCCTGTAATTCTTAGGTATAAAACAGTAAAAGTGAAAAAAAATATATATATATATATATATATTAACCACTTTACCACCGGAGCATTTTGCTGTCTTACGTCTGGGCCACTTTTTGTGATTCGGGCGCTGTGCGACTTTAACTGACAATTGCACGGTCATGCAACGCCATACCCAAACGAAATTTACGTCCTTTTTTTTCCACAAACAGAGCTTTCTTTTGGTGGTATTTGATCACCTGTGCGATTTTTACTTTTTGCGCTATAAACAAAAAAAGAGCGTTTATTTTGAAAAAATAACAATATTTTTAACATTTTTTTATATGAAATTCCCCCCAAAAAAGATGTAAAAACCAATTGTTTTTTTAATTTTTGGCCAATTTGTTTTCTGCTACCCATGTTTGGTAAAAAAAAATCACAATAAGCGTATTTTGATTGGTTTGCGCAAAAGTTATTGCGTTTACTATCTAAGGGAAAGATTTCTGTCATTTTTGGTGTTTTTTTTTATAACGAGTAATGGCGGCGATCTGCGATTTTTTTTGCGGGACTGCGACATTGCGGCGGACAGATCGGACCCTTGACTGACATTTTTGACACTTTTGTGGGTACCAGTACCAGTGAACACTCCGAACTGTCACTCCCTGTCACTTAGGAGATCCGCCTGCCCTGTTTACACAGGCGGGCGGATCTCCAAACTGGATTCCCCGACGATCGGGGCAGAGCAGCGGCGATCGCCGCCGCTCCTCCCCTGGCCCGACTCCCGCTGTGAATGAAAACAGTGGGAGCGCGCCTCTGGCGGCGCGCGAGCGCCGCCTACAGGGGGAGGAGTCCAGCGACGTAGGTCTATGTCGCTAGACGATAACGAGCCACTGTGCCGCAGTAGCAGCACAGTGGCTAGTGGTAAAGTGGTTAATAAATGATTAATAAATAAATATATATATATTGTAACAGGAAGTCAGCTAAATCTGGGAATGTAGTCACAGGAAGGAGATACATTTCCACCTGATTTAGAAAGTCCATTAATTAATTTAGGGTGTTGGCTACAGAGCTAGCCAGCAGGAAGTTGAAAGGCCTTCACCTGTTCAGAATGAGGGAGTTAAGGCTCTATAATTTGTTCAGAGAAAGTCCTATTGTTTGCTGCCTCCAGAAGCTGCATCCTGAAGCCATGTGGGCTGGGAGCAGGAGGACAGTCAGCGTGTGCCTCCCGACAGGATGTGTGGGCCTGGGAGAAGACCCCCCGGAGTGATGTGTGCCCGGGACGGTAACCAAGGGTGAAATCGTCTCAAAGGTGAGAAGACGAACTGTTGATGTGAAAGAAACAAAGGACTGTGTTGCCCTGTGAAGCTATTATAAAAGGACTATTGAGTGTCCGCTGTAGGACAAGGAAGTCTGCCCGACGGTAGGTTGGAGACAGACACTTAGGCAGGTTCCAGTTGTGAGAAGGTAGCCGCCCACAGAGGCAAGGATTTATTTTCTGTTTTATTTTATTTTGATGTTTTGCTGCATGCACTTGTTTGAAGAATAAACCAAAAACTATTGTTTTCAACCACTCCTCGGCTATCTCCCTGTGTGCCGACCCCCCCAAAGGGGTCACCCATACGCCTACCACCGAGCTAATCCCTCACATATGGTGGAGGTATGCAGTGGGCAGAAGCAGCAAGATCCCTGCAAGGAAGTGCAAATGTTTGATGAACTTTGTCTGGTGCATGAGATTGCACAATCTATGTGTGCAGGAGAGAAGATCCTGACAGAAAAAAAAAAAAAGTGTTTTAAAGAGACAGCGGTCTCAAAATTATTTGATGAACTTTGTTGTGTCTGGTGCAAGGGACTGCACAAACTGTGTGCGCAGGAAAAGAGATCTTGCAAGAGAGAGAACAACTACATGTGTTAAAGAGACAGTGGTCTGAAAATTTTTTTTGCTGGACTGTGAAAAATTTGTTTGTGGAGTTATTGAAGATGGGGCGATCCAAACGCCTGAAAAATGCAAAGATAGATGAAATGAGAGACCGAATTCTATGGATGGAGGGGATGCTACCATTTGAACCAGCCCCATCCATGCCTGAACGGAATCGGCTAAAGAGAAAAGTTGTTGTCCCTAGCAACACTGGGGCAAATGAAACTGCTTTGGAGACGCAGGGTTCTCAGATGAAAAGTAAACCCAAAATGGGGGAGATGCTGAAACAACGGAGCTTTGCAGCTCAACAAAAGGATCACCAAGAGAGCATGGCAGGCTGGAAACAGAGACGCCAGCAGCCAATGGAGGCCATCGGTTTGGAAGAAACCGAGTATGTGTGCAGGGCTGAGTTGGATGCCTTGCAACGGAAAATGGAAGAAAAGGAACAAGCCGTGGAATTGCTTAAGATGGAGCATAGAAACTTGCAGGAAACGAATGAACTACTCAAGTCTCATGTGTCACAGTGGGAAGAAACCACTGCTCTTCTTTTGGTCGAGTTGCAAAAATGTCAAGACACTATAAAGGAGAAAGATACCATCCTCATGGAAAAGGAAATTGAAATTCAGACTTTGCAGAAGCAAAGTATGGCTGATATGTTGGAGTTGCGTAATCAGCTGGAAAAAAGTCTTCAGTCTTTGGGAGCTACAAAAATAGACCTGCAGGAGTCGCAGGAACAGAATGTTGCTCTGGAAGCGACATTGTCTCTCAGCGACAAAGAGAAAAGTGAAAGAGAGGCTAAATTACTGAGTACTGTGTATGAGCTCACTACTTTAAGCAATGTGGTAGATGAATGGCGTGCGGACTGTGAAAGTTGGAAAGGGGAAGCCCAACGTGTCCAGCAGCAGTTAAAGGAGAAAGAAGCCTGTGTGGCAGAATTACATTCTTATTCCCAGATGCTAGCCAATGAGGTGAAGGCTCTTATGCAGGGAAAAGAAGATTGTGAACATAAGAGGGAAAAAGTAGAGGCACAGCTTCTGGAATCGCAAGTCAAGGTGTCAGAAGGTGACCGATTGTGTGCTAAGCTGTCAGAGAAGGCAAACCGACTGCAGGTTGAGTTGGACAATGTTACAAATCAGCTTTCTCAAGCAGACAGCAAATCTAGAGAAATTGCGGAAGATTTTTCTATCTTGGAATCGCAGCTGCAAGACACGCAGGAACTCTTACAGGAAGAGAGGTGTCAAAGGCTGAGTTTTAGCACAAAGCTCAAACAAATGGAAGATGAGAAAAATGGCTTCCTGGAACAATTAAAAGAGGAGGCGGAAGCAAAGAAAAACCTATCCGAGCAAGTCGCAACATTGCAAGCTCAGATAGCGGTTATGAAAAAACGCATGGAAGAAAGCGTTGGTTCATTACAGTGTGTTGAAGATGTGAAAAAGAAGTTTGATCAGATGCTTGGTGAAGAGAAGAATGTGTCTGCAAAATATGCAGAAGAACGCGCACGTGCAGAAACGGAGGTGCGTGATAACGAGAGCAAAGCCCTGTTCTTGGCTCGCTCTTTGGAGGAAGCTCTAGAGTGTAAGGCTGAACTAGAAAGTGTTAAACAGCTGCGTACAGAAATGGAAGAATTGGTCAGCTCCAAGGATGATGTTGTGAAAAGCGTTCAGGAGCTAGAAAAGTCTAAGCGAGCCTTAGAACAGCAACTAGAAGAGATGAAGATTCCGTTGCAGGAACTGGAAGAGGAATTCCAGGCAACAGAGGATCTGTCCCAAAGAGGGGATAGTGTGCCTGATGCAGTTTTTAAAAGGATCAGTGTTTTGGGGTCTGTCCTGAGTGAGCCTCAGAAATGTGACGACATGTGGCTTGAATCACCCCTTTGGAATAAACCGTTCCTTCAAAAACTTCAAGCATTGGAAAATGTATCATTAGAGCTTCAGCAAACAAAGGAGCTGAGTAAGAAATGTGGTGATTTCTCAGTTCAGGCTGAAAACCTAGTGGAGAAAACTAAGGCTGTTGGTGAAAACGTGAAGCAAATGAATAAGTGCCTTTCAGGGAGTGTTTCCAAAATGGAACTGGTGAAAGACGGGTGGCAGAAGTTTGATCGTGATCTTGAGATGCATTCCATGTGGAATTCAGATAGAGAAAAAGAACTAGGTGACCTTGAGCGGTCAAATAGTTCAGCAGAAAGTGCATTGAAGAAACCTGTAAAAGAATGTGTTGCAGTTCCATGCTTCTTCACTGATGCAGAGAGGAGGTCTATAATGGATACCACCCAGATCGCTGGGTTCAACTGTGTTGTTGCCTTTGACCCCTATGTTGGTGGAAGGAAAGTTGATGATGTTCTGGTTGGCTACTTCTGTGAAGAGTTTGGCAAGAAATATAAACTGAATATCAAATCAAATAGTAGGCCTTTACTGCGACTCGCTCAGGAGGGCGAAAAGTTTAAGAAGTTGATGAGTGCAAATGCTTCAGATCTGCCTATGAATATGAAATGTTTGAATGATATTGATATCTCTGGGAAAAGGAACAGGGGTCACTTTGAAGAAATGTGTGACAGCCTGTTGTCTCAATTGGAAAATCCTCTGCACAGCATCTTAGAGCAAGCAAAGCTCAAGAAGGAAGATCATTCCCTTTTACAACAAAAAGTCAATGATTGTGTACAGCTGTATGGAGAGGCAACTCAAGTCACAGAGGGATGTCAAGAGTCCCTACTTGGAACAAAGCTTAGTGAAGCAAAGGTTCTCAAAGTTTTGTGGAAAACATTTATGGATTGCAGAGAGAGGCGTCTTAAGAATGTTGAAGACATTAAGACTAGCCCAATTGAGTTGCCTATGGATCACGGTCCTCCGTGGTGGATTGGACAGACGGTTATGAGGGACAAGCTGTCTGACATTTATGAGAAAGCTGTCAATGAAGATGACAGAAACGAGAAGGAGCGAAATGATGCCAAAAATGCAGTTGAAGAATGTGTATATGAGATGAGAGACAAACTGTGTGGCATTTATGAGAAATCCGTCAATGAAGATGACAAAACAGTTTCATCCGGAAGCTTGAGGATAATAGGAGGCTTATCAGTGAGTCAGCAGTGCTTGACACATGCGTGCCTGGAAATCTGTGTCCCAACCCTAGGGTTGAAACAAGAGGGGGGGGTATGTAACAGGAAGTCAGCTAAATCTGGGAATGTAGTCACAGGAAGGAGATACATTTCCACCTGATTTAGAAAGTCCATTAATTAATTTAGGGTGTTGGCTACAGAGCTAGCCAGCAGGAAGTTGAAAGGCCTTCACCTGTTCAGAATGAGGGAGTTAAGGCTCTATAATTTGTTCAGAGAAATTCCTATTGTTTGCTGCCTCCAGAAGCTGTGTCCTGAAGCCATGTGGGCTGGGAGCAGGAGGACAGTCAGCGTGTGCCTCCCGACAGGATGTGTGGGCCTGGGAGAAGACCCCCCGGAGTGATGTGTGCCCGGGACGGTAACCAAGGGTGAATACGTCTCAAAGGTGAGAAGACGAACTGTTGATGTGAAAGAAACAAAGGACTGTGTTGCCCTGTGAAGCTATTATAAAAGGACTATTGAGTGTCCGCTGTAGGACAAGGAAGTCTGCCCGACGGTAGGTTGGAGACAGACACTTAGGCAGGTTCCAGTTGTGAGAAGGTAGCCGCCCACAGAGGCAAGGATTTATTTTCTGTTTTATTTTATTTTGATGTTTTGCTGCATGCACTTGTTTGAAGAATAAACCAAAAACTATTGTTTTCAACCACTCCTCGGCTATCTCCCTGTGTGCCGACCCCCCCAAAGGGGTCACCCATACGCCTACCACCGAGCTAATCCCTCACAATATATATATATATATATTAATTATTAAATTAATAAATAAATTATTAATAAAAAATTATTAATAAAAATAAAAGGAATAAAACAGTAAAAGTGCAGGCAGGGCCCTGGACAAAGCGCTAGGGACAACACTCACAGATTACAATGTGTATGTGTCATGTTTTGTTTATTGTTTTTTTTTTATTTCCCACCTGGTCGGATATCGGCTGGGGGACACAGCGGGAGGACATCAGTGGATTGTAGGGACAAGGTAAGCTTCACTACAGGGTAACCCCGAGTGCGACTCCGGGTTACTGCTTTTGGTAAAGAAAATCAGTGGCGGCTGGTGCTCCATGGGTCGGGGGGGCGGCAGATGGACCTGACCACGGACCACACCAGATCCAGACAGCACCCCAATTACCCCCCCCCCCCCCGGTCGCCGGCTCACTCACCCTGTGCTGCCCCTGAACTGAGATGTGGAGGCAGCAGCGGCTTCCCCCTCAGTCTCCTCTGTGTCCCCCTTTGTTCGTCGGGCTTCCCTGCCTCTCCTCCCTCCTCCTCTTTCGCCAATAGGATGGCTTCTCCTTTCGGCCAATTGGGAAACGGGTCTTAGGATCCCCATTAGAAGTCTTTGCAGACGAGCGCGTAGGGTAGGGCGTGCTGACGTCACCACGCTGCCCGGAGGAACGGGCTACACAAGAGCCGGCCGGCTTGATCTATGATTGATATGTGTTTCTATTCTTCTACAATGTGAGTATGCTTTTATGTTTATGGAATAATGAGCTTGTACGGTATCACACTATCCAGTCCCTTTTTTCTCGCATTATGCATTGAGCTCCACCCTGTGGCTGATACCGGTATCATCATCTCTTTGGCTATTTGGAGGCTTGTGCTGCTGAGATCCTGCTTAAGGGGCGCTGTGTGGATTACTACTGTATGCTTATTTACCTTTTTCCATCTGGTAAGGAGACATGTGTGTTACCTGTGTGCAGCACTGAGGTGTTAACCCATTGGATTCCTTCATTTCACCGTTCTGGGCATTCCTTTCTGGGACTATATGATTATACATGAACTTTAAGAACTCACACATTACCATTATTATTGCGGTATCTCTGTTTAGGTACAGACTTATTTGTTAAGCTTATGATACAACCTCTTTTTATTTGTGAGTGATTTCACCTTGGGTGCTTATTTGGCATCTGTTCCCCAAGAGAATATCATTTTGCAATATCCTTATTTGAGTCAGTGGCGCGGCTTTTTCCTATTTATTATCTTGTTTGGTGCTGTCTCACCTGAAGCTGCAGCTTTCCATTACAGTATTAGCACGGTTATCTCCTTTATACGGGTCTCAGGACCCGCTTCCTGATTGGCCAGGAGGAGAGTCCGTGAGACAATAGCGAATATTTATTCGCTATTGTCACACAACTGGGTGGGCTCAGGGCACAGAGCTCTGCACTCCGATGCCCACCCTTTTTTTGAAGCCTATTAGAGGCTCTGGCTGTAATCACGTGCTTCAAAAAAAAAAAAAAAAAATCCCCCATGGGAATCCATGCATCCGTCACCCTGCATGTAGATTAGGGGGCTGAATGCATGGATGGGGGGGGGGGGGCGGCGCCCCTGCGCCCCTAATGGATGGGCCGCTACTGCTGAAAATGAACCCCGAGCCACACT
This sequence comes from Pelophylax lessonae, assembly GCF_965119305.1. NCBI lineage: Eukaryota > Metazoa > Chordata > Amphibia > Anura > Ranidae > Pelophylax > Pelophylax lessonae. The sequence continues at coordinate 499,146,785 of NC_138772.1, read as the reverse complement.
CAGGATTGCCTCCAGGGAGGTTAAAGTAAAACTAAAGGCAAAACTTTTCTTTTTCATTTTGGTTAGAGTAAGGGAGGGTTATAGCCCCTGTCAGGCTTTGTTTTGCCATCTGTGTCCCATTGGGGAGATTTCCCTTCACTTCCTGTCCCAGAGCAACAACAGGAAAGGAAATCCAAAATGAGAAATCCCTGGTAGAACTAGTGTCCCCTTTGGAAGATGTCCCCTCTGTTCCTGTTCTGGGGAGAATCCACAACTTGAAATTTTCTTTCACTTTCGGTGATAACGGTAAACAGGACAAGTAGAGCAGGCGAATCTCCCTAACAGGGGGCACAGACAGCAATAAAAACTGCCAGGGGTTCTAATCCCTCCCTACTCTGTCCAAAACCCCCCCCCAAAAAAAAGTTTTGCCTTTAATTATGATTTAAGAATATGAAATTGTCTGTCACATGCAGATGAAACAAGCACTGTGTATTATGAATAGTCACATCAATTCTGATAACACCGGTTATGTGCTGCAAGAAGATACATTAGACAGAGGAGTGTTATGATGAATAAATAATCCCATAAATGGGGAATGATGAATTACATACCAAACGTGAAAAGAGTTCAATCAGAATGGAAAATAGCCTAAGAAAATAAAATTGTGCCCCATTTCCCAACAGCTGGTAACAGAACCAGGGCCATCTTATTGAATGGGCACGCAGGGTAGTTGCCCGGGGGGCCCCACTTGCCCAGCGACCCAGCCCCAGCCAAGCATTAGTCCTGATTCCCATGTACATCCCACTGCCAAACTTAGCAGGTGCCAAGCGTCTGTCGGCCCTGCCCTGCTGTCAGGCCACTTGGGCCACGGAGGGGGAGCCCACAACTGCAGGAATGCCCGTCTGCCTCCATGGGAACAGGCACACCCAGGACAGTCGAGTCTGACTCCCATCTGTGTGTGTAATCACCGGACCCAGCCGCCGAATTTGGAAGCTGTCATGAGCCTGGCACTGCCGTACCAATAAATATCACCTTATCGATAATGTGCATTTTTATTCTCGTGGGTGATTGTGTAGGTGGGGCCCCAGTGCACTGCATTGCCCGGGGCCCTTTAATGCTCTTAAAGCGGAGTTCCGGGCACAGATGTCATTTTTCAATAAGCATACCCCCGGGACAGTCAGGGCTAGCACATTCCACAATGGCTAGCCTCTGATCTGTCCTGGTTCACACTTACCTTTTAGAAGATATACTTACTTATAAAATTTCTTCCACAGCGTTTCCATCTCTCTTGTGGGCAGCTGAAGCCGGCGCGGTCCTCTTCTGCGTCTTCTTCCGCGTCTTCTTCTCCCAGAATGCGCCGCACCGGCCCCTCTCGTCACTTCCGGTGCGGCGCCGCATTCCTAAACAGCTTCTGGGCATGCCCAGAAGCTGTTTAGCAGGGGAATGCGGCGTCGCCCGGAAATGACGTGCGGGGCCGGTGCCGTCGCATTGATTCCTGGGAGCTATGACGTTCAGCTCCCAGGAATCATCGCGAGGCAGGAAGTGACGGGGTGAGCCGCGGCTCCGAGGTAGGAAGTACCCTGAGGTGAGTATTTACGATCTACGATTACAAGGTGAGTTTTAAAAAAAAAAAAACCTAACTATCCAATTCCTTTTCAGGTTATCCAGAACTAGCGGACGGGCACAAAAAAAAAACATCGATTTTGTGCCCGGAACTCCGCTTTAAGATGGCACTGAACAGAACGAATATACATACAGTTATGCTAGACAAATGGCTATGCAATTTTTTTTTTTCTAATAGATCCCACAGTGTGTGGACTCATTTTTAGAAGTCATGGCAGTTTTATCTGGGAAATAAATCAGTGTATATATGTGGAGTGTGGCAGAGAAAGGATTAGCAGAATCCTGCTGACAAGTGACAACACTGATTGGGACTGTAGGTCAGCTGTCCTGCCAACACAAACAGGACCATAAGGCCCTTTTCACACGGCCTTTGCAATCAGGTCCGTTTTTCAAGCGGACCAGATTGGATGCTCCATGCACCCCTCCGCTGACACCCGCTGCTATCTGATCCGATCCGTGAAATCCAAACGGATGGAAACCCTATTTTTCATCCATCTGGAGGATTAGATCGGATTGGATCGGATGAAAAACGACAGGCGGTCCGTTTTCATCCGATCTCCCCTTAGAGGAGAGTGGGGATCTGACAGGTCCATCTCAGCACAGTAAGCGGAGATGGATCTGTCATACGTCTGCTCAGTGGGGATCGGCGGATCGATCCCCCCGCTGAGCAAAATGGAGTCCGCCGGGCGGAAAGCACATGTGAAAGGACCCTAAACAAAACAGTGAGTGCACCAGCCTAGTGCAATATCCTCAAAACATATCTTTTATTATTAAAAATGTGATAAATATACTCACAAACCAACAGGTGCATCAAAGCTTGTCAAAATGCTACAAAATCCTCAAGCCCTCGATACGTCACATCTCATAACTGGAGAATAAAAGGATAACACGTTTCGAGGGTCTTCCCTCTACTTTAGAGTTTGGCTCTTTTGGACTTTTTTCATCCCGTCATGAGATGGGATGTATTGAGCTCTTGAAGATGTTGGAGCATTTTGACAAGCTTTGATGCACCTGTTGGTTTGTGAATATATTTACAAACTTTTTTAATAATTACATAGTGGTTGAGGTTGAATAAAGACAACAGTCCATCCAGTTCAACCTGTACAGGTGTGTGTGTCGGTGACGTGATCAGTTCCCATAACCCTGAATTTTGGGATCTGTGAGATGTACGTCCAAGAGTCTTTTAAAAGTATCCATACTCCCCACAGCTACCACCAATGGTGGAAGAGAGTTCCACATTCTCACCGCTCTTACAGTGAAGAACCCCTTGCGCAGCTTAAGGTTAAACTGCCTCTCCTCTAATCTTATTGTGTGGCCACATGTCCTCTTACACCCCTTGAGACTAAATCATTTTTTTCCTATGCTGGGATCACCATTGAGGTATTTGTAAATCACTATCATGTCCCCTCTCAGGCATCTCTTCTCCAAGGAGAATAAATTAAGCGCTTGTAATCGCTCCTCATAATTAAGGCCCTCCAATCCCAGTGGCAGCAGGTGCTCCGCGGACCTCACCAGTTCCAGCCCGCGCACCATACCCCCCCCCCCCGGCTCACTCACCCTGGGCTGACATGTGGTGGAGGGCAGGCAGTGGTGGCGGCGGCTTCCCCATCAGTCTCCTCCGTGGGTTGGGCTTCCCCTGCGTCTCCTCCCTCCTCCTCCTTGGCCAATAGCATGGGAACATCGATAGTTTCCAAAAACTATTAGATGGGCACCTTAAAGACCACAACATACAGGGGTATACAATGTATGGTTAACAGCAAGCACACACACACATCACAGGTTGAACTGGATGGACTGATGTCTTTTTCCAACCTCACTAACTATGTAACTATGTAGCATGGCTTCTCTTTTTGGCCAATCGGGACCCGCTTCCTGATTGGCTAGTAGGAGAATCCGTGTTACAATAGCGAATATTCATTCGCTATTGTCAGACAACTGGGTGGTGAAGCCTATTAGAGCCTCTGGCTCTAATCACGTGCTAAAAAAAAAAAAAAATGCATGTGGAATAGGGGGCCGGACGTATGGATGGGGGGGCGGCGCCCCTGCGCCCCCAATGGACGGGCCACCACTGTCCAATCCCCTAATTAGTTTATTTGCCCTTCTTTGGACTCTCTCCAGTTCCAGCACATCCCTTCTGAGGATTGGATCAGAACTGGACAGAATACTCCAGATGTGGGCAGTCCAGGGATAAAATAAAAGATATGTTTTGAGGATAATGCACTAGGCTGGTGCACTCTCTGTTTTGTTTTATGGTTTCAGTGTATCCAGACTTCCCAGTCTTGGGAGGACAGCAAGGCGAGGCATATTCACAAAAGCCAGGATGGAAAAATAGGCAACTTCTACCTCTGGGGGTCAACTAGCACCAAGGCTGCTGATGCATTGCACCTCGAACATTTACTAAAGTGCAGCGCTTTTCTCTGCGGGTCAGGAATGCGTGCGATCTTGCACTCATTCGCCACTCTAAGAGATGTGGACCTAAATCTGCACTGATTAGCAGAGCACTGAGTATATTTACTATTTCTGTTTTGCAACATTGTTTCTATGTGCCAAAGGCAATCATCAACCCCAAAAATATATAACAAGAGGCTTATACTTCTTTTTGAGCCCTGGTGGAATATGGATAATGACTCACAAATTTGTCAATTTTAAACACTGGGAGCAGTGCACCTTTTATTTATTTGTTTGAAGATATACTGTACATGGACACTTATTTTTACTCCATAGAATATATTTTATGGACAGTTGTTTATATTTGACACCATATTGGTACGCACTTTATTTGGATACATTTATATCAGAAGGATGATTCATTGTATCTATGTTTGATTCAATCTACTGTAAAAGTAGAACTATGGCTGTCTCCTTGGTTTCTTTTCAGACACTGCCATAGATACATTTTTCACGACTTTTCTCCATGAGACCCACTTTAGTGCCCGTAAACTTTTACCTAGGCTGTGGATGCAGTCGCAACCCCCTTCTATACAGGCATGGATAGCCGACGTGAACTCTACTATTCCCTATAAGAAATTGATCTATCGCCATAGGGGCCGTGCAACTAAACATGATAAAATCTGGGGTAGATGGTTGGAGAGTGCTGTCATTTGTACCGATTAACCACTTCTGGACCGGAAGGATTTGCCCCCTTAATGACCAGGCCATATTTTGCGATTCGGCACTGCGTTACTTTAACGGACAATTGCACGGTCGATGTCTTTTTTTTCCCCTACAAATAGAGCTTTCTTTTGGTGGTATTTGATCACCTCTGCGATTTTTATTTTTTGCGCTATAAACAAAAAAAGAGTGACAATTCTGAAAAAAAAAAAAAAAAAAACAATATTTATCACATTCTGCTATATAACATTCCCCAAAAAAAAATATTTAAAAATCAAAATTTTTTTACATTTTAGGCCAATTTGTTTTCTGCTACATATGTTTGGTAAAAAAAAAAAAAACCAGCAATAAGCGTATTTTGATTGGTTTGCGCAAAAGTTATCGCGTCTACTAACTACGGGAAAAATTTGTCATTTTTATTGTTTTTTTTTACTAGTAATGACGGCGATCTGTGATTATTTTGCGGGACTGCGATATTGCGGTGGACAGATCCGACCCCTGACTGACATTTTTGACACTTTTGGGGGGACCAGTGACATTACTACAGTAATCAGTGCTAAAAATATCCAATGTTACTGTAATAATGACACTGGCAGGGAAGGGGTTAACAGTGTGGGTGATCAAGGGGTTAAATGTGACCCTAGGGGAGTGGTTCTAGCTGTGGGGGGGAGGGGGCATGGCTTGTGAAATGATCATAGAGACATGTGATCCTATATACAAGGATCACAGGGGCTCTATGATCATTGCAGGAAGAAGAACCTTCTCTCTCAGCGGGGAACGATCGCGGGTGTCAGATGTCAATTGGAGCCGCCTGCCCTGTGCATCGGCTTCCCTGCTGACAAATGGGGGTGGGAGCGCACCCCCGGCAGCGCGCGCTCGCCCCATAGCTTCCTGTGCGCGACCGACGTATACCTATGGCGGTTTGCGCAGGAGCGGCTGCCTGCCGCAGTATAACTGTGGCAGGCGGTCGTAAAGTGGTTTGTGGGGTCTGCCGCGGCGGGTGAGCTATGCTAACCCTGAGCCTACTATGTTGATACATGTGAATGTTCCCTTATGATAACCTGCTGGATTGACTGCAGTGGTTGGTGAAATGCGCCCTTATCCCCACCGCATGGTTCTGCTCGAGACGGCTGTCTTAATCTTGGAATCTGGATACTAATGTACTGTCAAATGTATTATATGCAACTTTTCATTTTTTTTTTCTTTATTACCAGCTGTTCTGTAATTCGTGTTTGTTTCCTGTTGATTTTTTACAATAAACGTTATTTTCCACTAAAAAAAAAAAAAGTACAACTATGGGCAAACTTTTCTTTTTCATTAGAACAAGGGAGGGTTATAACCCCTGTCAGATTTTTTTTCGCCATCTGTGTCCCATTGGGAAGATTTCCCTTCACTTTTATCATCCCATTATGAGATGTGTTGTATCGAGGTCTTGAAGATGTTGAAGCATTTTGACAAGCTTTAACCACTTGCCGACCGCTCACATGGAGCGTACTGCGGCAAAGTGGCTCGTTCCCGTCCAGCGACGTAGACCTACGTCGCTGGACTCCTCCCCCTGTAGGCGGCGCTCGCCTGCCGCCGGAGGTGCGCTCCCGCTGTTTTCATTCACAGCGGGAGTCGGGCCAGGGGAGGAGCAGCGGCGATCGCCGCTGCTCTGCCCCGATCGTCGGGGAATCGAGTGAGGAGATCCGCCCGCCTGTGTAAACAGAGCGGGCGGATCTCCATAGTGACAGGGACTGACAGATCGGAGTGTTCAGCATAGCTGAACATCCGATCTGTCCTTCTGTTACTCAGTCACCTCCCCCCCCCCACACGTCAGTAAGCACCAGGCATACATTAACCCCTCCCTCTCCAATAAAATTAACCCCTTCACTGCCAGTGTCATTTTTTTTACAGTAACAGTGCATATTTATAGCACTGATTACTGCAGTAATGTCACTGGTACCCCCAAAAGTGTCAAAAATGTCAGTCAAGGGTCCGATCTGTCCGCCACAATGTCGCAGTCCCGCAAAAAAAATTGCAGATTGCTGCCATAACTCGTTAAAAAAAAAAAAACAATAAAAATGACAAAAATCTTTCCCTTTGTTAGTAAACGCAATAACTTTTGCGCAAACCAATCAAAATACGCTTATTGCGATTTTTTTTACCAAATATAAATAGCAGAAAACAAATTGGCCAAAAATTTTAAAAAAAATTGATTTTTACATTTTTTTGGGGGGGGGAATTTCATATAAAAAAATGTTAAAAATATTGTTGTTTTTTCAAAATAAACGCTTTTTTTTGTTTATAGAGCAAAAAGTAAAAATCGCACAGGTGATCAAACACCACCAAAAGAAAGCTCTGTTTGTGGGAAAAAAAGGATGTAAATTTCGTTTGGGTACGGCGTTGCACGACCGCGCATTTGTCAGTTAAAGTCGCACAGCGTCGATCATTGATTACCAGTGCAGACCCTTGGGGGGGTGCCACTAGAACCACCAGGGATGCCCACCCATGGCCACCAGGGATGGCAATCAGGACTCAGAGAGCCCGCCAGTGCCCTCCCCATCAGTACTGCCCACCAGTGCCCATCATTGCCATCAATCAGTGCCACCCACCAGTGCCCATTATTGCCCACCAGTGCCGCCTATCAGTGCCCATTAGTACCCATCAGTGCCGCCCATCAGTGCCGATCAGTGCTGCCTATCAGTGACACCTATCAGTGCCCATCAGTGCCCATCAGTGCCGCCTATCAGTGCACATCAGTGCCACCTATCAGTGCCCATTAATTCTGCCTATCAGTGCCCAGCAGTGCCGCCTATCAGTGCCCACCAATGCTGCATATCAGTGCTACCTATCAGTGCCACATATCAGTGCCCATTCATTGCTGCCTAATAGTGCCACATATTAGTGCCACCCTATCAGTGCCACCCCATCAGTGCCTCCTCATCAGTGCCTGTCAGTGCGGCCTCATCAGTGCAGGAAAAAACATATCTATTTACAAAATTGTATAACATAAACAAAAAAACTTTTTTTTTTCAAACTTTTCGTTTTTTTTTTTTATTTGTTTAGCAAAAAAGATAAAACCTTGCAGTGATCAAATACCACCTAAAGAAAGCTCTATTTGTGGGAAACAAATGACATAAATTTAGTTTAGGTACAGTGTTGCATGACCGCGCAATTGTCATTCAAAATGCAACAGCGCTAAAAGCTAAAAATTGGCCTGGGCAGGAAGAGGGTGAAAGTGCCCTGTATTGAAGTGGTTAATTATAAACTTTGGAATATAAATAAAATAAATTGTCTGGCTCTTGCTCTCGCTGGCGGATGAAATAAGCACATAACGAATGATCTGAAGTGATTCAGGCCCAGTTTGTTTTTATGTTGCATTAACATTCTTCAAAAATGCACTCCATATGAAATGGAAACATATCGCAATACAAGCAGTAAGGTATAGAAGTGAAATAAGATGATTCCTACTTATTGTGTTTTGGGTTGAATGGAAGTGAATCTCCAAATCCTAACCTAAGGACCGAAAATAATTTGGTTCCATTTATTATTTTCTTATTCAGAGATTCTGATGGATCCACCTCCAACCGACCCAAACAGAGCGAATGCATAATCTCCTAAAATAATGAATTAACACAATAAAACGAACATAGCCAATCTTCTGAAATAACTTCCGAAATATGAAATGATTCGGAACAACCAATGAAAATATGAAACTAATCCGAAGAAAACAAATCCCAAAAAGAATCATTCTAACATGATTACCTGTACGGTGGTTCACGGGAGCACTCTTGGGGGCGTGCGCCCACTCCCATTAGGAAGTGGGGAAGCTGATCCACGGGACCGGCGGCCGCAATTGCTACCGGGCACCTGCGATCGCTCCCCGCTGAGAGAGAACGACGGTCTGCTGGTGTAAACACAGCAGACCGTTGTTCTCTCTGGAATGAACACAGAGCTCCAGTGTTCTTCCTATTTAGGAACACAGGTCTCTGTATTCATTCCACAAGTCCCTCCCCCATACAGTTAGAAAACACTTCCTAGGCCCACACTTAACCCTTTGATCGCCCCTGGGTTAACCCCTTCCCTGCCAGTGCCATTGATACAATAACAGTGCATATTTTTAGCACTGATTACTGTAGTAATGTGACTGGTCTCCCCAAAAGTGTCAAAAATGTCAGTTGGGGGTCCGATCTGTCCGCCGAAATGTAGCAGTCTCACTAAAAATTGCAAATTGTCGCCATTACTAATAAAAAAAAATAAAATAAAAAAAAATGACATGAATCTTTCCCCTGGTTTGTAGACGCGATAACTTTTGCGCAAACCAATTAAAATATGCTTATTGGGATTTTGTTTTACAAAAAATATGTAGCAGAATACAAATTGTTCTAAATGGATGAAAAAAATTAGATTTTTACATTTTTGTTTTGGGAATGTTATATAGCAGAAAGTAAAAAATTTTTTTTTTTTTTTTGTTTTTTTCAGAATTGTCGCTCTTTTCTTGTTTATAGCAAAAAAAATAAAAATTGCATAGGTGATCAAATACCACCAAAAGAAAGCTCTATTTGTGGAAAAAATAGGACATCGATTTTATTTGGGTACAGCGACGCCCAATTGTCAGTTAAAGTAACTCAGTGCTGAATCGCAAAAAATGGCCTGGTCATTAAGGGGGCAAATCCTTCCGGTCCAGAAGTGGTTAATGGGTGAAGAATCGCTGGGATGTGTGACATAATGCACTGCAAATTTATAAATGAGCCCTGAGAATAGTCAGGTTTTATGATGTCCATATATGCTTTGATTTTATTATCAGACCAATATGGATTTGATGAAAACCACAGACTAGGCATAGTTTATCTTTAGATTGACACAAATTTATTTTGGATCAGATTAGATTAAACTAAAATGATAGGCCAGAGTGGAAAATTATCGATTGTGTTCCATCAAACCGCAGCACTGAGATGCTTTGGCCATCAATTTGAGATATGATCGATAATTTTTGATTGTATCTACCAACTATTGGTCAAAACTATTTTCCCTATGTGTGCCATACCAGTCGGATGAGATGTCAACTATGACCGATCATTCCTATAGGAAGAGGTCAATCAGAAAAGAAACTGATTAATTACTGAAGCCTCACATCAAAAAGGGAGGAAAGCAGAAAAGAATTGGTTCCCAAAGAGGGGACATTTCTCATGTGTGTGTGTGTGTGTGTGGGGGGGGGGGGGGTGAAGACAGAACTGCCAGGATGTATCAGATCACATTCACAAAGCATACCAGCTCTCAGTATGACAGTCAGGCAAATAGCATTTTCGGAAGAGGTCATCAATAGCAGCCTACTCATCACCCTTTTGGAATATACACTACTCTCAAAAATTAAAGGAACACTTTAAAAACACATCCGATCAATGGGGAGAAATACAGTATTATGCTGGATATCTATACTGATATGGACTGGGTAATGTGTTAGGAATGAAAGGATGCCACATCATTGGATGGAAATGGAAATTTTCAACCTACAGAGGGCTGAATTCAAAGACACCCTCGAAAATCAAAGTGAAAAAATGATGCAGCAGGCTGGTCCATTTTGCTTAAATTTCATTGCAGCAACTCAAAATGGTACTCAGTAGTTTGTATGGCCCCCATGTGCTTGTATGCATGCCTGACAACGTCGGGGCATTCTCCTAATGAGATGACGGATGGTGTCCTGGGGTGTTTCCTCCCAGATCTGGACCAGGGCATCACTGAGCTCCTGTCCTGAACAGACTGAGGTGCAACCTGGCGGCATCAATTGTACCAAAACATAACGTCCCAGAGGTGTTCTATTGGATTTAGGTCAGGTGAGCGTGGGGGCCATTCAATGGTATCAGTTCCTTCATCCTCCAGGAACTGGCTGCATACTCTCTCCACATGAGCATTTTAGTGCACCAGGAGGAACCCAGGACCCACTGCACCAGTGTGGGGTCTGACAATGGGTCCAAGGAGTTCATCCCAATTCCTTATGGCAGTCAGGGTGGCATTATCTAGCCTGTAGAGGTATGTAAGTCCCTCCATGGATGTGCCTCCCAGACCATCACTGACCCCCCACCCAACCGGTCATGCTGAACGATGTTACAGGCAGCATATCCTTCTCCACGGCTTCTCCAGACCTTTTCATGTCTGTCACATGTGACACTGATGTGAAAGAGGGGAGACTGAGGACTCTGATAAGAAAGAGAGGGGACTGAGGACTCTGATAAGAAAGAGGAGGGACTGAGGACTCTGATGTGAAAGAGGGGGAACTGAAGACTCTGATGTGAAAGAGGGGGAACTGAAGACTCTGATGTGAAAGAGGGGGAACTGAGGACTCTGATGTGAAAGAGGGGGGACTGAGGACTCTGATGTGAAAGAGGGTGTACTGAGAACTCTGATGTGAAAGAGGGGGGATTGAGGACACTGATATGAAAGAGGGGGAACTGAGGACTCTGATGTGAAAGAGGGGGGACTGATGACATTGATGTGAATAAGGGGGGACAGAGGAAACCTGAAGTGAAAGAGGGAAGACTGAGGACTCTGATGTGAAAGAGGGGGGACTGAGGACACTGATGTGAAAGAGGGGGGATTGAGGACACTGATATGAAAGAGGGGGGACTGATGACATTGATGTGAATAAGGGGGGACTGAGGAAACCCGAAGTGAAAGAGGGAAGACTGAGGACTCTGATGTGAAAGAGGGGGGGGGGGACTGAGGACACTGATGTGAAAGAGGGGGGAATAAGGACTCAGATGTGAAAGAGGGGGGGACTGAGGACTCTGATGTGAAAGAGGGGGGACTGAGGACTCTGATGTGAAACAGGGGGTACTGAGGACTCTGATGTGAAAGAGGGGAAACTGAGGACTCTGATGTGAAAGAGGGGGAACTGAGGACTCTGATGTGAAAGAGGGGGGACTGAGGACTCTGATGTGAAAGAATGAGGACTGAGGACTCTGATGTGAAAGAGGGGGGATTGAGGACACTGATGTGAAAGAGGGGGAACTGAGGACTCTGATGTGAAAGAGGGGGGACTGATGACATTGATGTGAATAAGGGGGGACAGAGGAAACCTGAAGTGAAAGAGGGAAGACTGAGGACTCTGATGTGAAAGAGGGGGGAGCGAGGACACTGATGTGAAAGAGGGGGGACTGAGGACACTGATGTGAAAGAGGGGGAACTGAGGACTCTATGTGAAAGAGGGGGAACTGAGGACTCTGATGTGAAAGAGGGGGGACTGAGGACTCTGATGTGAAAGAGGGTGTACTGAGAACTCTGATGTGAAAGAGGGGGGATTGAGGACACTGATGTGAAAGAGGGGGAACTGAGGACTCTGATGTGAAAGAGGGGGGACTGATGACATTGATGTGAATAAGGGGGGACATAGGAAACCTGAAGTGAAAGAGGGAAGACTGAGGACTCTGATGTGAAAGAGGGGGGACTGAGGACACTGATGTGAAAGAGGGGGAACTGAGGACTCTATGTGAAAGAGGGGGGACTGATGACATTGATGTGAATAAGGGGGGATTTAGGAAACCCGAAATGAAAGAGGGAAGACTGAGGACTCTGATGTGAAAGAGGGGGGACAGATGACCTTGATGTGAATAAGGGGGGACTGAGGAAACCCGAAGTGAAAGAGGGAAGACTAAGGACACTGATGTGAAAGAGGGGGTACTAAGGACTCTGATGTGAAAGAGGGTGTACTGAGAACTCTGATGTGAAAGAGGGGGGATTGAGGACACTGATATGAAAGAGGGGGAACTGAGGACTCTGATGTGAAAGAGGGGGGACTGATGACATTGATGTGAATAAGGGGGGACTGAGGAAACCCGAAGTGAAAGAGGGAAGACTGAGGACTCTGATTTGAAAGAGGGGGGGGACTGAGGACACTGATGTGAAAGAGGGGGGAATAAGGACTCAGATGTGAAAGAGGGGGGTACTTAGGAAACTGAAGTGAAAGAGGGGGGACTGAGGACTCTTAATTGAAAGAAGGGGGACTGGGGACTCTGATGTGAAACAGGGGGGGGGGGGCTGAGGACTCTGACATGAAAGGGGGGGGCTGAAGTCTGATGTAAAAGGGGGGGGGAGATTGAGGACTCTGATGTAATTGGGAGGGTAGGGGACTGAGCGACCGGAATTAAATTAAAAAAGAGGGGGCTGGAGACTTTTATGTGAAAGAATAGAGGAGGAAGGAAAAGAGGATAAAAAGGACTCTGATGTTAAGGGGTGGCTGAGGGCTCTGATGTGAAAGGGAATGGGGAGGAGGGACTGAGGACTCTGATGTGAATGGGCGGGGGAATAATGATTTGGATGTGAATGTGAAATAGTAGGGATGGGGACTGAGTAATCTGATGTGTAGTAGTGTTGGGGGGGGGGGGGAAAGACTGATGTGAATGTGAAGGGGGGGGTGAGGTTGGGGACTGAGGAATCTGATATGTGTGTAGGGGGTAAATGTATCTGAGGGAAGTGGGAAGGGAGACTAAGGGCTCTGATGTGAAGGGAGGAACTGGGGACTCTGACATAAAAAGACTGGGGGGGGGGGCTGAAGACTCTGATGTGAATGGGGGAAGGGGGGGCTGATGACTCTGATGTGAATAGGGGAAGGGGGAGGAGGGCATGGGAACCCTGATGTGAAATGGGGGACTAATGACTCTAATGTAAAGGAGGGGGGAGGGCAGGAGGCTCTAATGTGAAAGAGATAGGGTGAGGACTCTATATTAATGTGGAGGGTTCTGATGTGATGATGGGCACCATTGTACACTAGGTTGCCCCCAAATGTTGCAGTATTATAAAGCCTATGATGAATGAAGAGAGGCAGAGATCGCTGGAAATGATCGGTCAGTATTATCGATGAGTGGGAATGGCCGATCACTGTGATGAATGGTTGTGCTCAGCCAGCAGTACCTGTCTGTCCCAGAGTGCTTTGTGCTGCACTTTCCCCAGTGACAGGCATCATCATGTATATCATATGAGCAGCCGCAGCAACGTGAGCGGAGGGAGGAGGAGGAGAGCGGAGCATTGTGCCAGCTGCAGTGCAGAACGTCCGCAGAGCAGAGCACAGACAGAGGAGAGCAGAGCAGAGCAGAGACAGCAGCGCAGGTAAGATCTATGAGGACAGGAGGTAACTGATCACCTGAGGATATACACCATACACTGCACACAGCCATCTGTCATTGCCATCAATGGATATTGGGGATTGATCAGCTGATCAGAGATATAGGGAGTAGGTGAGGAGGGTCAGGAGTAGGTGGTAGTGTCAGTGTGAAATAGGTGAACGCCCAGATCACACAGGTAACAGGGAGGTGAGGATTGATCTCTAATGGTGGGGAAGGTTTTAGTACACAGATGATGACCTAATCCTTGCTTTTTCCTATTTTTTTTTTAGGGCATAAGGGAGCAGATTGGGAGCTCTGCTTCTCCGCTGTGAACATCATGGGACCTCTTCAGGACAGCAAGGTGAGACCTTTTTCTTCCCCCTTGTGTTCAGGTGATCCACACCTTTGCAGATGCTGAGGAACTACAAGTCCCAGCCTTGAAGTTTCCCACATATCACACATTGATTGGCTAAGCCTATGTAATGTGGACTGTTCTGTTGGTGTGGCTTTGCAGTTTATTGCATCACCCTTTTGCAATTACAGGCTATGCTGATTTTACCACTGCGTGTATGTATGTATGTATGTATGTATGTATGTATGTATGTATGTATATATGTGTGTGTGTGTGTGTGTGTGTGTGTGTGTGTGTGTATATGTATGTATGTGTGTATATATATATATATATATATATATATATATATATATATATATATATATATAATGTGTGTGTGAGATGTGTCTGTTGTAGCCTTTCTTCTTCTATGAATCATTCAAGAGATGATGGTAATAAAACATGGACAATGTGTCTGTCATGTATTGTCAATGGATGGACAATGTGTCTGTAATATATCGTCATCCATTGTCTTTGCAGTCAGGAGATCGAGTGTTCTGCAAGCTGCCCACCTGTGTGTGTGTTTTGGGTGTTGGCTTCAATTTCATTGTTCCAGCTCCGATGAAAGCTTTAGGGCTCACATATGCTTGAATTAGACCTCTGACGAGCAAAGAGCCACCCACAGTGGATTGCTTTTCAGAGGGTAGTTAATAGACACCTGGGAGACATTATGTTGCCCTTCACCGCCCACTTGAACCCCCTAAAAGTCTGCACCACCATGCTGTAACTGCATGCATTGCACTTGAATGGGTCACGTTCGGCAGGCCGTACTGCTTACTGAATGTGGCATGGTGCTATAGATCGAAGGGGGTGGTAAAAATGTGACTCCACCACCTTTTTGCTGTTTCCTGTGGGACAAGTTCACATCTGCTTTTTTTTTTTTTCAGCCGCTGCATTTTTGAAATTGTCAGGAATTTTTTTTAAATGCAAAACGCTGCTTTTTTGGTTCCATAGCAGAGATGAGCTCGGGCGTGTTCGAGTTCATATGTGTTTGATCCCGCCAGGAATCACAGGCAGTGAGACGTTTCCCAATACGCAGCTGCATAGACTGGGAAATGTCCCACTGCCTTTGATTAGCGGAGTGCAGTGTCGGCTTCCTGGCGGGATCGGGCACGTACCAACTCTTACACGCCCGAGCTCCTCTCTATTCCATAGACCTCAATGGAGAAGCTGCAGAAATGCATGTAGTGCGTTCTGCCTCAATTTTGCAGCGTTTTGCAGGTTTTAATCTGCCCAACAACAAACTGGGCAAAAAAAAAAAGGCAAATTGTGGTAAAATTGCATGTGCAAAAATTCACTGCATAACGCACCAATCGCAACATGCATTGATGTGAATGGAGCCTAAGGGCTTGTTCACACAAGGGGTGGGTAGGCTGTTGAGCCACAGTTTTATCACTCCTTTAAACAAGAAAAAGCAGCTGCTTAGTGCTGTACATGTGTCCTGGCTGCAATGCCAGCAAAAATTTAACGCCATTTCACCTTTGGCGTGCAGTACACTGATCGCGACCCATTGAAGTAAACGTCACGTTTGTGGTGCGGTGGGCTTTTCAAGGTAAAAGCAGAATTAAACCCAAAAGCTTACCAATTCTTAGTGTGCTTAGGCTGCATTAGTGTTTTTTTTTTGGCTTGCTTTCTTTTATTTTTATCTGGTGAGCCAACCAGTAAGTGTTTTTTTTTTTTTTTTTTTTATTAAAAGCACAAGCTCTACCAAGTTTATCAGTTCACGGGGATGAAACAAACCATTGTGCTTACAATGATCAGCATTTATTTATGTAAGATCTTTATCCCAAAAGGGGTAAAAAAAAATGGATTATGAAGTGTGAGCTGGAGCTTGGCTTCAAGTTGTTGGTGTATTTAAATCTGCCAATACATTTACACTTCCCACCCCTTCCCCTGCAGACTGACAAGTCTTCTGTCTGCTGCACCCCCTGTGCTCCCTAATCCAGGGTGGGGGCACTCTAATACAAGAGGTGTGTTACTGGCCAGACCACCAGGTGAAAACAGAGGGGGAAAGTCCTAAAAAAAAAAAAAAAAAAAAAAAAAAAAAAAAACAACCCAATACTGCCATCACATCGAATGATTGGTAAGCTGCAATAGATTACATTTTTTTGGTTTAATACTGCTTTAAAAGAGGTGGCGGCTTATCACCTTCTCATCTCCTGCCAAATGTCCGGGTGGAACGCTTTTCAGAGGGGTGTCAAGGGCTGCACATGTATGAATGAGCCCTAGGAGTGTTTGTCCATGAATAGTTTTTAACCCCATAAAAAAATAAGTCGGAGTGTTTCATCCTTTTGTTGATAGTCAGTCCAGTTGAAACTCCTACATTCATTTGAATGAAAAATTTTGACTGCTTCAAATATTTATTAATATTATTATTTTTTTTTTTTTGTCTAATTTTTGGGGATCAGTGTTGGCTTTATCGTTGCCATTGTCATGGGGTCAGGTCCATGTTGGCCTTATTGGTGCCATCTCTATGGGATCCTGGTAGATGTTTCTATCTAGCTCTGGATTCCCCCCATTCTTGAAGAAGTGTAAAGCTGCCCATACACAGCGGGTGGCCCTGTGCCTCAATGTAAGTCCAGACTTGTATAAAGTACTCGAAATTTCTACTTGAGTAAAAGTACAAGTGCTCGATCAAAAAATTACTTGAGTAGAAGTGGAAGTGCTCGCAGAAAAAGTTACTTAAGTAGAAGTACTAAAGTATTCAACATTTTTTTTACTTAAGTATTGCAAGTAGTTTTTTCAAAAAATTTGCTACTTAAGTACTAAAAGTAAAAAGTACCAGTAGTTTTGAAAAAAAATTTCTACTCAAGTACTGAAAGTAGAAGTACAAGTACTGTGTTATGTAGTTATTAAAGAAAGAAGTCAAAAGTTTGAACATCATATTGTTTTTATTATTTCAAATGATTTATTCAAATGATTAACCTGTGTTTGTTAGTAGTTTCTTGATGCACTTTAAGCGCTGTAGCACCATTTATTTGTTTGTTTCATATTTTCTTTTTATTGGAAAGATTTGGTATAGCAGCTTTTATTATACACAGCCTTTATTTTCGTATGCGCTGATTTACAAATGACATTATACACATTTTTTTGAGCTTTATGCAACCTGCCATCTACTGTTCTGGCAGTGGTAATTTTTTTAAAAGTAACGAGTAACTATGCAGCACAAAAAAAAATACTTAAGTAGAAGTATCGAAATCATCGAAAAAATGTAGTGAAGTAGGAGAAAAAAATTCTACTCTAGGAAAGTACAGATACCGCATTTCGGTACTTAAGTAGTTCTACTTTGTTACTATACATCTCTGTGTAAGTCAGGTATTCAATTGACTTTTGTCAAAGGTTGCAAGCCAAAAATGGATCAATAAACGGCACAGGCAACTAATAAGCTTCAGGTGCTGGTTGGGGGTTCTGATAGGCAGTGCTAGTGGCTGCCTGAATATATTAGCTCAGCATATGGGGATCCATCTATCCATGCTTCCATGTATATGGAGGAACCCGTTTGATTTCTGACTTTCAGCCTAAAATAAATCTTTTTTGGGCCTGTCCACACTAAAGCCTAGTACACACCACTACTTATTCTTCTGGGTTGAATGAAAAAGACTGCTCCAGTTGGAGCCGCTGTATTATCTATCCAGTATAGGTACATCATTCTGGTTTCTAGCATGCTCGTCCAACAGAATCCGGCCAAACAACCGGCATCTGTTGAACTGGCTGCCATACACACAGGCCGAATGGGGATGTGGAATTCTCTTCCACAAACAGTGGTATCAGTAGGGAGCATCGATAGTTTTAAAAAAACTATTAGATGGGCACCTTAAAGACCACAATATACAGGGGTATACAATGTACTCTTGACATGAACACATACACGTACACCCACACATCACAGGTTGAAATGGATGGACTGGTATCTTTTTTTTTAAACCTCAACTATATGTAATGGCCCGACATTCGGCCCATGTGTACTAGGCTTAAGTTAAGGGCTAGTGAAATTTTGCAGTTGAGCTGTGTTTTTACTGCCACCCCCCCCCCCCCCCCCAACTGCTATCCTCTCTGCAGAGACAGAGGGGTGTACACAGTGCTGGATTTATAAGGGGGCACCCTGGCAGAAGGGGTCCTCCTCTAAATAGGAATCCCCTCTATAGTGAAATAATGTAAAACTATATTTAAAAAATGTAATAAAATAATAAAATATGCAATACAAAATCACTTTTGCTAAATGTATCTTAGGAAGTAAAGTTTTGCCATCCATTATCTTTTAAAAAAAAAAAAAATACTCAGGACTGGTATATTGTATTGTATTGTTTTTTTCAAAACCAACATAGAGTGGTGTGTGAGTGTGTGAGTGTGTGTGTGTGTGTGTGTATATGTATATATATATATATATATATATATATATATATATATATATATATATATATATATATATATACGCATGACCTCAGGTGTTGTCACTGCCATTGGCAATCTAAACCAACTCTGTGTATGAAGGGCCCCCCAGAACCTAAAGTGCCCTGGACTAAAATTCTAAAATGTCTAAAATTGGGAGGGAAAAAAACTTGAACCCATCATCAAATATAATGGTGGTGATACACGTTCCGATAAATGGCCAATTTTCTTTTTCAATTAGTTTCTCACAATAGGATTAATTGATCTATAGTCAGCCACCCTTTTGATTTGATATGCCACACACAGGGAAGTGGATTTTGGTCAAAAGTTAGGATGCCATCGTAACTTGAAAAAATGATCGATCGTGTCCCTACCATTTAATCTCATAATCTGATCAACCAAAATACGATCATATCCATGAGCAAAGTAACTCGGTGTTGCAGATTTGAAGCCAAAGATGTATAGCTGGCAACTCGTCATCCAGAAAGCAAATGAGCGTTGCCAGTTGATGCAAACTGATCAATAATTTTCAGCCCTGGCAGACTGATTTTGATTTAAATCGAGCCAAAATCAATTGGAAGGGAAGTTATGGCTATTTGATTGTTTGCATACTAGATCAAGGCACATTGCTCAGATAATAAAATCAAATGGTGTATGGCCACAAAAAGCGTGATCAAACAACCCTCTCACCATTGTAAGACTCCACATGATACAATAAGATGAATCAGACTTGATGGCTGCAAAGGCAGAGCTGACGTCAGTTCTATAGTGATCTCAATAATACGGTAATCTCAATAGTCATCAAAACATATTGAGAAGCCTGTGCAGAATGACAGAGTCCACTTAAACCTCCAGCATCGTATCTGTCATCATAGTATCCCTATTGATTGTGCCAACCCTCTAAATCCCTGGTGCCCTTTGGTATAAGATGTGCGGCCCGCAGTCTGTAGTGGGAACATTGCTTAAGCCTCGTACACACGCAATGATTGTTGGCCGTGAATTTGCGGCCAACGTCCGATCGGCCGATTGTCGGCTTGTTAGTATGATGCTTCCGACAACCGACTCCGACTTTTCGGCCGAACAAAATCTGGTGTGCAGGCTATAAAATTTTTGTTGGCCGTCAACAGAACAGCAGATTTTCAGTCAGTACAGATTTCGGCAGACAAAAATCTGATGAGCAAGACTGGGCATGCTCAGAGAAGAAAAAACACACGGAAAGTAAACCATCACATGACATCACTTCTGAAGTTGGTTTTTTGTTGGCCGAGAAAATTCGTGTGCAGTCTAGGCACATTCCAACCAACACAACAACACTGGACAAAAGACGGTCGATCGGTCGACCGATAATAGTTGCGTGTGTACGAGGCATTAGGGTAATAAAATTGATCCCTACTACCCTCGTGTAACATGTTCCAGTTTCATGTTGTCTTCTGCAGCGTATCCCCAGCCAATAATGAAGCCTGTCCACTCTCTGACCATCATTTCCTCTATTAGGTCTGCAGTTTCTGGCAGTCCTCTCAAGCAGTGAGCCAGAAATCCTTGCTCAGCGTGCCTGTCTAAAATTGTTTTTTGGGGTCTGACATGACATCCCTGTGTAGGATTAAGGCTGGGCTCAGAGCTTCCAATAGTGAGCCCAGTATTAAACATTGTGTGACCCTTTGGTGATGTCGGGGGCATTTAGCTCATAAGTTGGCAACCACCAATCTAATGGGAACCTGCCATAGGAAAAACACTAGAGCTGATAGTGCTGACCTTACCTTCTGGAAATGTTAGCTTCCTGGCTGTCCTACAATCATATTAAAAAAGAATAGCGCACACATGCAAAAGAAATAACTATCAAATATGAAGACCATCCATAAATAAAAATGGGGATTTGGACATATTGTGCTCAAGCCCACCACTACGTCAAAGTACCCCATTGTCAGTGGGTCCTACACTATCCATAAAAAAAGGATCCAAATCCCCATTTTTATTTATGGATTGTCTTCATATTTGATAGTTTATTTCTTTTGCATGTGTGCGCTATTCTTTTTTAATATGCACGTCGCTTGGTCCATAGCTGCACCAGCTTTAGAAATACATGTTTGGGGTATGCTCCCCCAACTTTTTTCTTGTCCTACAATCATGTAGCTTCATTATCGTGAGTCTCTGAAGTAGAACAAGTATCCAGATAAGGAGCTCTAAATCTTTTTGACTTTTTGTTCCAGTTCAGGAATTCAAATTATCAAACACAGTGGTTGAGCATAAGAACCAGGCGATTGGCATTTGAAGATGTTGGTCAGCAGTGGCAGCTCATGTATTTCTTTCTTGGTTTGTTATTAGTTTACCTAATGGAGAACTTTTGTTACGTGCAAATTTAAATATTGTAATCGATATTGTCTCTGAATGGAATAAAAATGCCTTTTTTTTTTTTTTTTTTGTTTATGCTGAACCTGTAATGGCAGAAATATGGAACCATTACTGACCATCATTTCTGAAAATGCTTGTTCTGTGGCTGCTTTATTGGCTTCAATACTTGAGTCAGAACTAGTTTGAGCAAGATTTCTAACTTTGCTGTGGCTTCTATTGATGCACACTTGTTTCAGGTATGGTAGGAGTCACTCAAATGATTTATAAGCTGTTTGTGTAAATTTCAGTTGAGCTATTGAGCCCTGTTAACAAAATTTTTCAGCAATTGGATAAACAGAATCTTAGTGCTCCAACTGATGGCAGGAAATCTAATTATGAAATCTTTATTGGCAGTGTTTATTATATACACAACTAAATAACATTGGGGGAAAACATTTTTAGATGTTATTTAATAATACTGTAAGCCTGTTGGCCAATTTAAATTTGATAAATTCCTTTTAAGAAGGAAAATACAGCAACATACCCCAGTAATACAATTATTATTATTTAAAAAAAATGTATATACATTTTTTTTTTATTTTTTAAGCCAGAGATCCTTGCTCAGCGTGCCTGTCTAACATTTGGTATTGGGGTCTGACATGACATCCCTGTGCAGGGTTAAGGCTGTGCTCAGTGCTTCCAATACTAAGCCCAATGTGTTCATTGAAGCAATTTATAAATCATGGAAGGATGATCATACTGCACGGTGTTACTCAATAAGCAGCTGCAGTCCCACACAGAAGATCACTTGGAATCTTTCCTGTATACTGTCAGCATCTCCTAATCTCCTACACACAGACTTGGACCTCAGATGTTAGTCTGACAGCTTGGCCTTCATCCCTTATCTCCCAAAACTCCCTATTAGTCTTTAAAGCAGAACTGTAGGCCCCTTCTATTATCCATAATACATAAAGCCTTGCTCATTATGGCAAACTCGCCTCCCTCGGTCTTCCTCCAGCGTTGATAGAGCTGTCCCTCACCACTTCATCCACATCTGCGCCACCGCTCTTGTCAGGTGGTGTGTACCTCCTGTTTGGCCATTGGGTGGCCACTGATGGTATTGATGTAATACAGAAGATGGGGTGCAAAGTGCACTGTGCATGTTCAATAGTCAGTGTACAGTATTAAAAAATGTTTGGGGGGGGGGGAGAGAAAATGGTTTATTTAATTTAATGGGTGGCCTCATTGGCCAACATGCATTTGGGTAGGATCAAGCTCAATTTTTGCAGAAAAAGTAGATTTACTCATTATTCCAATATGTGATATATTTTTTTTTTTTTTTTTTCTGTATGTTAACTCTGCCAAAAAAAATGTAAAAAATCCTGGGAAAGAAGAAAGTTTATACTTGCCGGTCTTGCCACCCTTTCATGGAAATGTTCTAACCGACACACTTCAGGTGTATGGGATGCCTGCAGCATGTGCATAGCAGGGGATTTAAGCACCCGACAAGCTGGAAGTATGTCAGTTGTGAAAAATCTTTAGGTGGCTTTGCACTGTGGGAAAGTGAAGATTCCAGGAATGCGGGACTTTGTATAACCCCACTGCAGTCCCTGTACAGCAGAGTTCAGAAAGAACGGTGGCAGAAGGAGCCAGCCATTTGAGCTGCAATGCTATGAGCATGCTGATAGAAGGAGAGAACAGAAAGATGAGCTTATCAGTCTTTTCACTGTTTAGTCATTGGTTGGGGGAGGGGATATTTAAGTGTTCCTAAACTGTAGTAGAAAAATGAGGTCTCCTGGTCCTGCCAGACTGGGCTGTGCTTTTTCAGATCTTTGTAAATCTCTAACCTGGATGGAAAAAGTGTGTATCTTTTGACAAGTAAAATTTGTACTGTATTTCATCTGTAAATGTAACTGGTTGCTGGGAGTTCACCTTTAAAGTGGTTGTAAGCCCTTCTATACCCAGTATGGTGACTAGCATCAGACATAGTTGCCAACATTTGAAAAAAATTTCCAGGGACACTTTGCAGCATAGCTATTAATTACTTACCACACCCACTTCCATGAAGCTCCACCCACTCAGCAAAATTAATCTCCGCCTACTTTTCAGATTATAGGGTCTACTCAATAAAGAAAGAATTACAGGAAATTGAAAAGGGAATGTCAAACTTAAGTAGCAGAGCCAACGTAGCAGAGTTGGAATAATTCTCCCATTCAGCTGCATTACTTATGCCTAAAGTTTAAAATTCTCATCTCAATTCCCTGCAATTCTAAAGTGTCAGATGTGCTCAGGTGTGACCATACAAAAACTGTAATCTGTAAATATAAATAAATTGCAAGGGACAATGTAAATTTCCCGGGACAGGCTCCTATTTGCCGGGACTGTCCCTGCAAAAACAGGACAGTTGGCAAGTATGGCATCAGGTGATACACAAATGAAGCAAATTCTCCTACAGAAGGTGTACCTGTTTATCTGCAGCCCTCTCTCCTCTACAAAATTCAAAGTCCAGAATTTTAGACCATATTAATGAGCTTTAGAAGGCAGGGGACAGGGATCTGATATCCCTGCACAGCATAGTAGCTGAGTGTAATCTGAGGCCTGAATGGAGGGACACACACACACACCCTCATAGGGAAACATGCACAGCTGAGGCTGTCAGTAGCCTGCTGGGGAGAGTGGCTGTCTCTTATGCCTCGTACACACGCAACGATTGTTGGCCGTGAATTTTCGGCCAACGGCTGATTTTCGGCTTGTTAGTATGATGCTTCCGACAACCGACTCCGACTTTTCGGCCGAAAAAAATCTGGTGTGCAGGCTATAAAATTTTTGTTGGCCGTCAACACAACGGCCGATTTTCGTGCAGTCAGTACAGATTTCGGCAGACGAAAATCTGATGAGCAAGACTGGGCATGCTCAGAGAAGAAAAAACACACACGGAAAGTAAACCAACACATGACATCACTTCTGAAGTAGAATTTTGTCAGGTGAGAAAATTTGTGTGCAGTCTAGGCACATTCCAACCAACAAAACACAACTCTGGACAAAAGTCGGACGATCGGTCGGCCGATAATCGTTGCGTGTGTACGAGGCTTTAGGATTTTCTGTTGCCATAATCTGTCAGAAGTTACAGCAGAGGAACGAGCGTGCAGACAGAGAGATCACATTTAGGTGCTTTTGGATAGGGGCAAGTACACCCTATAGAAAGATATGCATTGTTCATTTTTAATTTCAGAGGGTTACAACCATTTTAAAGGAGATATGTGGGATGTCAAAATAATAAAACCTACATACTTTCCTATGAAACTGGGTCACCAGTACAGAAACAATTATAATAGCCTACCTGCTACCCAGAAGAGAAGTATGGCCATACTTCTGTTTTAAGTAAAGCATTATTTTCTTTACAATTTTTCTGTGAAGTGGACACTTGTAGCAGATACTTGTAACGTTTCTCATTGGAGTTTTATAAGAGGTTGCTGGTGACAGTGTGTATTTTGTAAAGTGTAATTGGTTTGGATCGCATTCCTTTTCATGTTCCCAGTACTTCCTCTCTCTCTCTGAAAGAACAGTTAGTAACAGTAAACTGAGCCAAGGCTGGAAAAAAAGTCTCCCCTGCTGATAGGAAAGCTTTACATTTTATAAGATATTGAAAAAATAAAGGTGCACTGATAAACGTGCGTAAAGCTGCTACCAAGATATATATGTGATATGAATGTAAAGAAAGATTGGTGCGCTAGGATTGGATTTCCATGAAAGCGGTTCAGCTTGGAGGTTATCGATGTTTCCAACATGCTTCTGTCAAAGGATAAACTTTGAGTGAGGGGACGGACTGCACATGCTCAGTTTGGTGTATATCGTTTTTTCTTGGGAGCACAGGGCTTGTGATCAGCACTGTCCAGACAGGGGATCAGGGGAGAATGAAAACCCCTCCTACAAGCTTTACTAGGAACTGAAACAAGCCACAAGGCTGATATATACTGCTGATGAGAAAAGTCACAAGGAGACACTATACTTTGTATTGGGATCGCCACACCAACAGACAGCCTCGATTCTGAAGAGATGAGATTGTATTCCCATGCTCAACCACATTGATATCTGGTAAGCGGCTTACACACACACCTTGGGTGAAGCTGCATGGGGAGTGAGTAGCTGTATTAATCAACTCACGTATATATCTGTCTATCTGGTAAGAAGAACAGCTTGTCGGTGGTGGGGATCGTTTCACGTGGTGGTCATACACAATTTATCGAGTTACAGGAATCACAATTCGTTTCAAGTCACTTCAAAGTTTATTCATTTGCACGTTGTCACAAGAGAATGGACTTTTGATTTTTTCACTATATTTATATTTGTATACATTGTTTATATATTTGTGGAATTTAAGTTTAGCGCACCAATCTTTCTTTACATTTTATAAGATATGACTTTAACCTTTTATGATTCCTGGAATTGTCTACTACACCTTGGTTATTGATGAGCTCTTCAATGAGTTCCTGAACAGGAGAAGAATCATGGAGCCACAACAATCTGCCTTAGTTACTAATGCTAAACTTGAAATCAAGAAATAGCTTCTGATCTAGCAGTCAGCTAAAATGGTGTATTTCTAAAGTTTTTCACACGTATTCTCAGGCAAACGTGAAGATTTTGAGATCCGAGATGACATTGGCTGTATGTTTTGGGGTGGTTGTCCTGCTGCAGAATAAATTTGTTGCAAATTGCACACCTGCCTAAGGCTCCATTCACACTAACGCGACTTGTCAGCCTGACAAGTCGCGGTCTCTCGCGGTCCATTGACTGCTACAGTACCCGTTCTAATAGGAGCGACACAAGTCGCTCCGACTTAGAAAAAGTGTCCTGTACTTCTTCAGGGCGACCTCGGAGCGACTTGCATAGACATTCATTATATGAAGTCCGTGCAAGTCGCGCCGAAGTCGCGGTGCACGGGACTTCACAAGTTGCCCCCCAAGTAGTACAGAGTCGTGCCGCTGCAGTGTGAATGCGGGCTAAAGGTATGGCATGATGGATAAGTATTTGCCTGTATTTCTCAGCATTGTGGACACCATTGTACCAGACCAAATCATCAACTCCATTTGCAGAAAAGCAGCCCCAAACTTGCAAGAAACCTCCACCATGCTTTTACTGTTGCCTGCCGACACTCATTATTGTACTGGTCTCCAGTCCAGCAAACCAACTGCCAAATATTTCAAATGTTGACTTATCAGTGCAGAGCACCTACAGCCATTTTTCTGCACCCCAGTGCCTATGTTTTTGTGCATAGTTGAGTTGCTTAGCCTTGTTTCCATGTCGGAGGTATGGCTTTTTGGCCACAACTCCTTCCTTAAAGATCACTTATGGACAGACTTTTCTGAGCAGTAGATGGGTGGACCTGGATCCCACTGGTTTCCACCAGTTCTGTGCTGATGGCACTGCTGGACATCTTGAGATATCAAAGAGAAGTAAACATGATGTGTCTTTCATCTGCTGCATTTAGTTTCCTTGGCTGATCACTGCATCTGCGGTCCTCAACTTTGCCCATTTTTGTGCTTCTTTAAAAGCGCTTGGAACAGCACCTCTTAAACCCCAGTCTGCTTTGAGATCTTGCTAATGCGGTAAAGCTACCATGTGTCATTTTGCTATGCTAAGTCTTACCATGGTGATTGACCTGTGACATAAAACTGTCTTCCACAACTTCACCTTATGGCGCTTTTCCACTGCATGGAACCGTACCGGTTCGGCACCCTTTTGTGCTTTTCCACTGCTGGTACCGCATGGTATAGGGTCGGAACGGTTCGGTACGGTACGGTATAGGTTTGCTTTTCCACTGCATGGAACCGAACAGTACGGTACGGCCCTGAAAAAACAGTACCTACTCGATTGTGGTTCCAACAGGTACCAAACTGGAACCATATCCCACAATCCTTTGCATGCAGTCACTACTAGCCACTGATTGGTCAGAGAATCCCACCCACCCCGTTGTTATCCCACCCACTTAACTTTAGTACTGCTTTAGTGGAAAAGCAAACCTATACCGTACCGTACCGAACCGTTCCAACCCTATACCATGCGGTACCAGCAGTGGAAAAGCAAACCAGGCCAAGCAGGGCCGAGTAGAGCCGAGCCGGTACTAGCCGGTACTTGCAGTGGAAAAGTGCCAATAGTAGCAGAGTTTGGATGTTCCTCACCCAGGTTTAAGCCTTCTACTCAGCTGTTTCTGTTTCATTTAATGACTGTTTCAACCTCCATATGAAATTTAATGATCATTCGCACCTACTTGTTATCATTGGTTAATCATACACCTGACTCTAATCCTACAAAATCTCTGACTTTTGTGCAAGTGTACAAAATATGCAATTGTAAGAACTGATGCTGGTTTGAAGCCAAAAGGTAGTTACACCAAATATTGATTTGATACAGGTTTTTCTTCTGTTCGGTCACTTTGTATTTTGTATATTGATAAAAATAAACAATGAAAATATATACACTGCTCAAAAAAATTAACAGAACACTTGATGTATAGCATCAACTCAATGAAACTCCTGGGATATTGATCTGGTTAGTTAAGTAGCAGAGTGGGTTATTCAGTTTTAGCTGCTTTGGTGTTAATGAAATTAGCATCAGGTGTACTAGATGGGTAGCAATGAGACGACCTCCAAAACAGGAATGTTTTTTCAGATGGAGGCCACTGACCTTTATTTTTCCCCTACTCCTCTTTTCTGACCGTTTTACACTAGTTTTACATTTCGCTAGGGTCAGTGTCACTACTGGTAGCATGAGGCGATACCTGGACCCTATAGAGGTTGCACAGGCAGTCCAACTCCTCCAGGATGGCACATCAATACGTGACATTGCCAGAATGTTTGCTGAGTCTCAAGAGCATGGAGGAGATTCCAAGAGACAGGCAGTTACTCTAGGTTAGCTGGGCCGGGCCGTAGACGGTCCTTAACCCATCATCAAGGCCTTTATCTGCTCCTTTTGTGCAAGGATCAACAGGATGAGCACTGCCAGAGCCCTACAAAATGACCTCCAGCAGGCCACTGGTGTGAATGTCTCTGACCAAACAATCAGAAACTGACTTCATGAGGGAGGCCTGAGGGCCCAACATCCTCTAGTGGGCCCTGTGCTCACTGCCCGGCACCATGGAGCTCTCTTGGCATTTGCCATTGAACACCAGAATTGGCAGGTCTGCCACTGGTGGCCTGTGCTTTTCACAGATGAGGGCAGGTTCACCCTGAGCACATATGACAGACATGAAAGGGTCTGGAGAAGCTGCAAGGAAGGCTATGCTGCCTGTAACATTGTTCAGCACGACCGGTTTGGTGGTGGGTCAGTGATTGTCTGAGGAGACATATCTATGAAGGGATGCACAGACCTCTACAGGCTAGACAATGGCACCGTGACTGCCATTAGGTATCGGGATGAAATCTTTGGACCCATTGTCAGACCCTACCCTGGTACAGTGGGTCCTGGGTTCCTCCTGATGCAGGAAAATGCCCAGCTTCATGTGGCAAGAGTATGCAGCCAGTTGCTGGAGGATGAAGGAATGAATACCATTGAAGGGGCCCCCACGCTCGCCTGACCTAAAGCAAATTAAAACACCTCTGGGACATTGTTTCAGTTAATCCGCCGCCACCGCCAGGTTGCATCTCAGTCTGTTCAGGGGCTCAGTGATGCCCTGGTCCAGATCTTGGAAGAAATACGCCAGGACACCATCTGTCGTCTTATTAGGAGCATGTTGTCAGGCATCCATACAAACTGAGTACCATTTTAAGTTGCTGCAATTAACCACTTTACGTCTGCTCACAGTAATATTACTGCGGCAGAGTGGCTCGTTATCGTCTGATGACGTAGTACTACGTCGTCAGACACTCCCCCTTCTGGGCGGCGCTTGCGCGCCGCCGGAGGCTCGCTCCCGCTGTTTTCATTCACAGCGGGAGTCGGGCCAGGGGAGGAGCAGCGGCGATCGCCGTTGCTCTTACCCGATCATCGGGGATCGAGTCTGGAGATCCGCCCGCTTGTATAAACACAGCAGGCGGATCTCCATAGTGACAGGGAGTGACAGATCGGACTGTTCAGCATAGCTGGACATCCGATCTGTCCATGACTCACTCAGTCACCCCCCCCCCCCCCACACGTCAGTAAGCACCAGGCATACATTAACCCCTCCCTCTCCAATAAAATTAACCCCTTCCCTGCCAGTGTCATTTTTACAGTAACAGTGCATATATATAGCACTGATTACTGCAGTAATGTCACTGGTACCCCCAAAAGTGTCAAAAATGTCAGTCAAGGGTCCGATCTGTCCGCCGCAATGTCGCAGTCCCGCAAAAAAAAATCGCAGATCGCCGCCATTACGCGTTAAAAAAAAAAAAAACACCAAAAATGACAGAAATCTTTCCCTTTGTTAGTAAACGCAATAACTTTTGCGCAAACCAATCAAAATACGCTTATTGCGATTATTTTTTTTTTTTTTTTTTTTTTTTTTTTTACCAAACATATGTAGCATAAAACAAATTGGCCAAAAAGTTTTAAAAAATATTAAAAATGTTAAAAATATTATTTTTTCAAAATAAACGCTCTTTTTTTGTTTATAGCGCAAAAAGTAAAAATCGCACAGGTGATCAAATACCACCAAAAGAAAGCTCTGTTTGTGTGGAAAAAAAGGACGTAAATTTCGTTTGGGTACGGCGTCGCACGACCGCGCAATTGTCAGTTGAAGTCGCACAGCGCCGAATCGCAAAAAGTGGCCTGGACGGAAGACAGCAAAATCCTCCGGTGGTAAAGTGGTTAAATTTTAGCAAAATGGACTAGCCTGCTGCATCATTTTTTCACTTTGATTTTTGGGGTGTCTTTGAATTCAGCCCTCTGTAGGTTCATAATTTTTAATTTCCATCAAACTATGTGACATCCTTTCGTTTCTCACACGTTAACCCCGTCCATATCAGTATAGATATCCAGCATGATATTTTTCCCAATTGAGATCTGCTGTGTTCCTTTTTTTAAATTTTTTTTTGACAGTGTATTTTGAAAGCATTCCTGTTTTTACAGCATTTCCTCACTCTGCCTAAAATGTTTGCACAATACAAAAAAAAAAAAAAAAAAAGAAAGCTAAAGGAAAGTATTTACATTGCGATTTTGTTATCAACTGTATGCAGGGCCATTAGGAGAAAAGAGAAAAGCTAAAATTGTCGGTTCATTACTTTGCCTTTCCTTCTACTTTAAGCAAGCACCACTTTGTTTTTCCATCTTCTCCTCCTGTCCAAGAATCCCCAGGAGATTATGAATATAGATTTTCTGAACAGGCAGAGACTGTCTCTTCACTTCCAAGTCAGCAAATTGTCACACCCCTCAACACTTCCCATAATGTGCTCTTTACAAACCTTCAGTATATAAAGACCTGCTTTTTGCTAAGGCGAGATGTACCAGAGCTGCTTCTGCTTTCGCAAGGTAACTATCCACCTATCGACTGTGTTAGAGTTTAGGGCACTTGGGGTGCTCTTGGCAAGATGTTGGGGGTCAAAAAAAAGAGTATTAGGCATGCCAAGAGTTGTAAACCCTGTCACTGTGCTCAGCTTCTTTAGTGGGTTTGGCGACAGGGCCAGATTTATAAGGGGGCAAATTGGACAATTGCCCCAGGCCCCTGACAGAAGGCCCCCCCCCCCTATACATTATATAACACAATATAAAAAAGATATATAAAATGTATAATCTTACTTTTCTTTTATTAAATGTATCTTGGGAAGTAAAATGTTGCCAGCCATCATCCTGTAAAACTCTTGTTTTGTTGTTTCAAAAAATAAATTTTTGTGGCTCAAGCAAACACGTGGGTGTGTGTGACATCAGAATGATGTCATGCACTTTAAAAATGTGTGACTATCAATGAGAATGTAAACCAACTCTATGTATAAGGGGCCCCCAAGGTCTAAATCTGGCTCTGGTTAGAGGTAGTAGTATTTTGTACAAGGGCGACAACACAGAAGCGCAATTGGAAGGCAGTGCAAGAGTGTTGTCGTCCAAATATAACCAGTGCCTAAAAAAAAAAAAAAAAAAAAAGACCTTCATGCCAGGATTATAAGCTATTCTTTCAACGAAAAGCTCTAGATTTAGAAATTAAACATGATTTTTACATAATTTTTTTTTTTTTTTAATATGTAGACTAATATAGAAATGCACTAATTACTCCCAACATTGTTACACTAAATCTTCATCATATGTGATTTTAAAACCTTTACATAGCCTTCGCAGAAGCAAAACACCAACCCATGAGCTGTACTGCCCCATCTGACTCCATAGATCCAACTGTCCCTTTTTTTTGAAGGGACTGTTCCTCCTTTGTAGCCACTAGCCACACACACATCCCCCCCCTTTCCTTCCCTTTTTTACAAGTATCCTTAACTGTTAAATTGCTTTACTGCCCTAATTATTTCACCCAGCTTATAAACTAGCTATCTCAACCAGGGTTCCAAGGATTCCTAGGATCCTTCCAGAAGTTGCTAGGGGTTCTTTGAACTGTGGCTGATTGACCCCCATCTTATGGTGCCTGCATAATTCTGGGTCCAACACCACTTGGCAGAGCCAGAAGCATGACACCAGTGTTCTTTTTAGCATTCTGTAAGGGTGACATTTTGATAAGCGGGGTGGATACTCTAGTGGAGCGTTTTTCTCACTGAACATCAACATAGCGGGCATTTTTTTTCCACAGGTCGTGGTTCATTTTTTTTTAGCTGGGATTCCCCCAGACCAAAAAAATTATTTCACGGGTTCCTCTGGGGTAGAGGGTGAAAAAAAGCAGATCTTAAATTATTTCATTTGTTATTTTGACAAGACAGTAGAAGTGAAAAGTAAAAGTAGTGTTTGGGAATAAAAGCACTTGTGGGTTTAATAAATATATTTTTACTTAAATAAAATATTTAATACTTTTTTATTTTATTTCCATTATCTCCATAGCTGGGGGTGGCAGAGGAGTGCCCTTTACCTACATACCTTGTGCCTAAAGATGCCTCTCTTTCTTCCCATGGGAGGTATAAAACTGCTAGGCCAGGACCTATGAGACTCATGGGGGGGTTAATTACTAGGTTCACACTTGTGTGGGCCATGTTTGCTCTGGCACGACAGCCCATTCATTCAAATGGGCAGCCACGCTTCTTGAAACACAGGAAAGAAGTCCCCGAACTACTTTTTTAAATTGCAGCCCATGCGAAAACAGCGAGTACAGCGCGGCATACCATTAGGATTAATGGCACCCACCCACGGGTCCCCTTGTTTGCATTGCGTGGGTGGTTACAGCTGTGGGAATGCTTGCGGGGTCCCACAGCAGCACCACCTGCACAGGTGTGAACCTAGCCTTAAACTGCATGGTCTAAAATCTGGTGAAGCTCTGCATAGATACCAATCAGCTTACAGGCTTTAATTTCAAGACTTAACTGAACAACAGTGGCGTCGGCAGGGTGGGCTGACCGGGGCTATAGCCCCGAGTGTGCCCGCAAAAAGCCCCGGGTCTTGTGTGGATGATTTACTGTTATTATCCCCGAGTGTCCACTGTCCAAAATGCTTCCCTTCTCCTGCCTGGCCTGCCACACTGGTTGCTAGTATCGCCTGGCATCTAGCAACCAGTGATGTCACTCGTCACGTGACAACAGCAGCCAGCAGGAGAGGCTCCTATTGCACAGATCGGCGGAGGATTTTAAATGCCTCCTCGGCATGTAGAATTGGCTCCGCCTCCACCCACCTCCCTCTTCTTCCGGCTGCAGATCAGAGGCGGCAGCGGCGATGGCAGCAGAGGGAAGAAGGTGAGTGCCAGAGCAAGGCTCCCTATGTGACTGTATAGGAGTGGGATGGGGCAGCTGCATATAGAGGATTTGATCTTTCCATATTCCCCCTGCAGCCGCTGGATGCCTGATTCTCCTCCTCTCTCTTCTGCAGGCATTCAGCGGCTGCAGGAGGAATATGGAAAGATCAAATCCTCTATATGCAGCTGCCCCATCCCCCTCATATACAACTTCTTTTGCTGGCCGGGCCCCCCAGTGCTGTCTAGCAACCCCCCACTTTCCAACACCCCCACCAAGTGCTCTTCAGCCCACCTCTCTTCCCCCCCCCCCCCTTGTGCTCTTCAGCTCCCCGCAGTGCTTTTCAGCTCTCCCCTCCACCTCAATGATCTACAGTTTCCCCCATTGCTCTCCAGTCCCCCTCCCTTCTCTGTCCCCCTAAGTTTCCCTGCCCCCCACCCTAGTGCTCTCCAACCCCCTTGCTTTCCAACCCCCCCTCTTAATTCTTACAGTCCCCCCCCTAATGCTTCCCTGTCGCCCCCTGCCCTTCAGCTTCTCCAGTGCGTTCTGCTTCCCCTGTGCTTTCTGGCCCCCCTAGTGCTTTTCTATCTTCTATCATAACTACAGTCTCTGACCATCTCTTGTTTATGTCCCCAGTCTCTGACCATCTCTTGAATCATGTCCGCAGACTCTGACCATCTCTTGTGTCACGTCTGCAGTCTCTGACCATCTCTTGTGTCACGTCTGCAGTCTCTGACCATCTCTTGTGTCACGTCTGCAGTCTCTGACCATCTCTTGTGTCACGTCTGCAGTCTCTGACCATCTCTTGTATCACGTATGCAGTCTGCAGCCTTTCAACCTAATTTACTGAAACTGTAGAAAGGCACCCTAAACCCTGTGACAACCAATTAGAATTCACCTTTTGCTAGTGTGATGTCAAATAAGTAATGCCCCGTACACACGTACCGATCGTCGGCCGTAAATATTCGGCCGACGACCGATCGGCCGATTGTAGGTAGTCAGTACAGATTTCGGCCGACAGACAGCAGATTAGCAAGACTGGGCATGCTCGGAAAAGAAAAAAGACAAGGAAAGTTAATAATCACATGACATCACTTCTGCGGTCGGCTGTTGTTGGCCGACAAAATTTGTGTGCAGTCTTTTGCAGTTTTCAACAGACACGACAGCCCTAGACAAAAGATGGCCGATCGTTCGGCCGACGATCGGTATGTGTGTACTAGGCTTTAGTTAACATTTTGCTTTGTGCACGGTTTCTTGAACAAGCTCTTGATGTTCAACTTTCCCAGGAGGTCATAAAGGAACTGACTCCCCATTTTCTGGTTACAGCTAATTTGGAAAGATTTGGTGTTGGTGCTTCATCTAGGCTACTGGGAAATTAATTTCTCTTGTGTGATGTGGATGTTCTGGGACCTCTGCTATTTCGAAAATGTCTGAAGCAGTTCCATAGGAGCCTCCAGAAAGGCTTCTACACGGGGCACCCTGGTTGCCATGATTGGTGCTCTCAATTGCTTTTATGGGAAGAGTTACAAGTAAAAGTGGAGATTAGAAAGTTGAGAGATTAAGATGCGTGTGGTCACATTTTATAAGATTTTATGATGGGGCATTGGGTGGAGCTTGGGCGGACTTACTTTAAAATGTGGGCGGGGTCATCAAATTTAGGTTCAGGCTGAAGCCCCTGGTCTTTTTCTCACCTAGCAACGCCCCTGCTAAACAAGCTGAAATTAGAAGCTGATTGGCTACCATGCACAGTGCACCTGTTTAGTACATCCCCCACCATTAGGCCATATTTGTTGCTCTAAATGGGTCAGAGTGGTGGCTTATGTTCGATTAAAGCATACCAGTTAAACAACGAAAAAAAATTTGCAATTGCTGACCAGTTTATGAAAATGCTAGTTGCCAGGCTTGAATACTTCAGAGTCAGACCTTGAACAAGCATTCCTCTTTTTTTATATTTTACTTGCCCACCACTTTATTCAGCATATGTGGGAAAATAAATACCTGGTACTTCCAAATACTGATGACCATGTGACAGAGCTGAGCCAATCATTAAGCACCAGTGCTGAAAAAAAGATTAATTGCCATAGTTTGTGCGGCTTATCCAGCTGAACAAAGCAAGGGGAAAGGCAATGCAAAGGTGAATGAGCTGCTGGGGGTGGGAGATTTAAAGTAAATCTGGTTCTTCTTTGCTGCATGGCATGACAACGTGGCAACTAGCCTTTTTAATAGGAGAGGTCAGCAGCGGCACCCTACTTTTGTCTCCCAGCACAGATTTAATTTTCACTTGGTATGATGTCTCTGTAATTTGCATGTGATTCATATGTAAATGTATTGATCGTGCTAAAAATGCATCCGGAAAGGCTCTAGGCATGACTAATCAATGGCTTGTTTTCTTTGGGCACCAAAATTAATTAAAGGGAAGTGAAACCAGTTTTATTTGTAATCCTCTTAATTAAATTTCCATGGATGTAGGTCGTTTGTCAAATCCTAATTGAAATAAATTGTGACATACTTTTCATATGGCTATCACAGTAGTTGTGGACTTGTAGCACTGAGGTTCTGTAATTAACATTGCTGATACCTAAAACTGGGTCTTATTTGAATCAATTTGTACAAACTATAAGGCCCCTTTCACACATGCTGTCCGTTTGCCTGTTTTTCATCCATCCGTTGACGGATGAAAAACGGACATCAATGCATCTCTATGTAAAAGCGGATGACAACTGATGATCATCAGTTAACATCCGTTTTCATCCACTTCCATCAATGTCCGTTTTTTTGAACGGATGAATGCCCTATTTTTCATCCGTCAAAAAAACGGATCGGATGAAAAACGGATGACAACGGATGAAAAACTGATGTCAACTGATGACAACGGATGACAACGGATGAAAAACTGATGTCAACTGATGTCAACTGATGATAACGGATGAAAAACGGATGAAAAACGGATAACAACTGATGAAAAACGGATGAAAAACGGATAACAACTGACGAAAAACAGATGAAAAACTGATGCAAAACGGATGAAAAACGGATGAAAAACTGATACATTTGACGTGACTGAACTGATGAACTGAACGGACTGTATGTGTGAAAGGGGCCTAAAAGGTTTCCATGTTTTGCCTATAGTTTAATATACGCTCTGTTGGGTATTCCTACTAACGTTCTGAGATGGGAACGAGAGATACATTTTTAGGACAAAGTGTGCAGGGAAAAGACACACCTACCCCAAAAACAAATTCCCAAACATGCCCCCAAAAACAAATCTTTATGGGAAATAAATATGCAAAAAATGTGTATGTTAACTTCTTTTTTTTTTTTTTTTTTTTAACTGATAAGTCTGCATTTAAATGCATTTCTAATCAGTTACAGGACCTTCTGAAGGCATTTAAAGTGATTGTAAAGTCTCGTTTTAAAACAAAAAATGTTCTACTTGCCTGCCCTGTGCAGTTGGTTTTGCACAGGGCAGTCTGGATCCTCCTCTTTTCGGATCCTTCGTTCCTGCTCCTGGCCCCTCCCTCCTATTGAGTGCCCCTACAGCAAGTAGCTTGCTATGGGGGCACCCGAGCTGCAGCGCTGTGTGCCCATTCAGCCCGCCTCCTCTCTCTCCTGATTGGCTAACGGACTTTGACAGCCACAGGAGCCAATGTTGCCGTGGCTGTGTCCCAGCCAATCAGGAGAGAGAGTCCCGGACGGCCGAGGGACTCGTGGACAGAGATGGCGCTCTGGTAAGTATTAGGGGGTGCTGGGAAGGCTGCTGCACATAGGTTTCTTATCTTAATGCAAAGAATGCTTTGTGATGGGGAAAAAAAAAAAAAACTTCTGATTTTACAACTCCCTTTTTTTTTTAATGATTTTTGTTGGTAAAATTCACATTTTGCTTTTTAGGTGTATTTTAACGGGTTGATTTCCTATAGGCAGAAATTCTTTGTACTGAAAGTGCAGTTGCTCCAGAGCTTCGTAAGTAAGGTAAAGCTTCACTTTGCAAAGAATACCCAATCACATGTGTAGCACCCTACAGGTAGGTGCTAGGTAAAAGTATAGTCGGCCTTGGCTGCCTAAGGCCCCTTTCACACATACAGTCCGTTCAGTTCATCAGTTCAGTCACGTCAAATGTATCAGTTTTTCATCCGTTTTTCATCCGTTTTGCATCAGTTTTGCATCAGTTTTTCATCTGTTTTTCGTCAGTTGTTATCCGTTTTTCATCCGTTTTTCATCAGTTGTTATCCGTTTTTCATCCGTTTTTCATCCGTTATCATCAGTTGACATCAGTTTTTCATCCGTTGTCATCCGTTGTCATCAGTTGACATCAGTTTTTCATCCGTTGTCATCCGTTTTTCATCCGATCCGTTTTTTTGACGGATGAAAAATAGGGCATTCATCCGTTCAAAAAAACGGACATTGATGGAAGTGGATGAAAACGGATGTTAACTGATGATCATCAGTTGTCATCCGCTTTTACATAGAGATGCATTGATGTCCGTTTTTCATCCGTCAACGGATGGATGAAAAACGGACAAACGGACAGCATGTGTGAAAGGGGCCTAACAGTAGGGCCATGATTTTAGCTGGCTGTCATGTCTCCCAGGTGTGTCTGCGGAGAGGAGTCTCCCCACTGGCTCCATGAGAGGATTCTCATTGGACAGTGGAGGAAACCCAATCAGAGACCCACTCAGGCATATATCTACCCCAGAAGGCAGATTCTGCCACAGAGGATTCTGGGAGTGGGTATAAGTTCTGAAGGAACGCATGATGCAGAGTCTTTGGCGGGAAGCAGAGTCCCAGGAGGGAGAGTATGACTGTCTCTCCTCCTGTCAGAGGAAGCGGGTGTCCCGGGTGGCGGCCTGGGAATCCAAAGAGAGTGGAGCTGCGCTACAGAGGGGATCCGGTGTGCCAAGAACCAGCAGAGAGAGAGAGAGAGAGAGAGAGAGAGAGAGAGAGAGAGAGAGAGAGAGGGGTCCAGTTCCAGGAAAGCCTACAAAGATCGTAAATACTGTGGATTGCCCCTGGGGGTCTGCCTAGAGTCAGAGGGGACCACTCTGGAGAAGGTTCTAGGGATCCAGGAGTTAGCTAACTGTTAAAGGGGGTGCCTAGTCAGAGGACCTTGAAGTGTTAGAAGGGGTACCTGCAGTTTGGGCCCTGAAGAGTCAGTGTACAGTGTGCAGTGTACTTAGTTGAGAGTTGCAGCAGCACCAGTAGTGACAAGGAGCTACCTCAGCCAGTGAAGGGTTAGAGGGAGCTGTTCAGTGACTTTTGCGCTAAATTGAGTAAATTGAGTATCAGGAGTCAAGAGTT
Source organism: Pelophylax lessonae (assembly GCF_965119305.1). Lineage (NCBI taxonomy): Eukaryota > Metazoa > Chordata > Amphibia > Anura > Ranidae > Pelophylax > Pelophylax lessonae. The sequence continues at coordinate 499,108,809 of NC_138772.1, read as the reverse complement.
CTACAGTCCTGGAGTTTCTGAGCTAACAAACAAGTTTAAAGTTGAGGTTCCAGCACTAATTCAGTCAAGCAGCATTTAAAGCGCTGGCCGGCATTCAGCTGGCACCAAGACAGCGTTAGTGAGCATTTTTTGTACAAAGTCCCAGTTAAGCCTAGAAGAGCCAGAGGAGTATCCCACCCATTCCCTTCTCCCATCCCCTAAATACAATAAAACAAACCAAAGATGCCGGAATGGTCATTGTCTCTGTTCTCACACCTGGGTTCACAACTTAAATGTGTTGGAAGTGTTACCGGTACTGATGGCAGACCCAGGCCTGGAAATATTGCTACACATGCAAAGAAAATTGAAGGAAAAAAAAAACATAATTGTTTTTCTTGCACATGTTTGGATGATAAGCAGCAGAACTTCCCCTCCTTTACTAAGATTTAGAGCAACTCCGCTTTCAGTGCACATTATATTTTCCCCATAGTGTCTTCAGCTTAGCTGTGTCTAGAAAAAAAATAATTCTCTGCATCTCGGGAATATCCAATAGCAGAAGGATGACTTATTTTATTTACTTTTTTTCTTCTACAACATGGGACTGGTGCAGTCAATGAGTATTGAATTGATTGTGGGCTGATCCAAACATAAAGCGAGGTCATATCAAAGGACTCGTTTGTGTGTGTGTGTGTGTGTGTGTGTGTGTATAATATATATATATATATATATATTATAAAAAAAGTGTAAGTAAGCAAAATAAATGAGTAGCTCTCACCTCCCCGTTCGTTACTATATCTTTTTGGTGTTGAGCAATACACTAAAATGCCCTGTGGCTTTTTGGATTTAATTTCAATTTAAAAGCAGGGTGTTGGTTTTTTAATTTTTTTGTTTGCCCAGTTTGTTTTAATATATGATCTTTTATTTGCTGTGCTGAACACGATCGATGAATACTGCTCTGGCTAATCCTTTGAACCCCTGGGAACGGTGTGCATCTATTTTCACCTTGGGGTTTGTGTTTTTAGCGATTTGGAACTGGCAGGGCCATCCACTCAACAGTTTCTTTAGCAGTTTGTCAATGCCCTGTCCTATAGCCCAAGAAATGGGTACAGATCTGCAGTGGAGTTTGCTAAACTCCTTGCAGTGTATATAAATAGGTCTAGAGAATATATATTTTTTTTTTTTTTTTTCTGTGTGGATGTTTTTGTCTTTTTTATTTTTAATTGTGCTGTCACCAGGGGACCTACCATTTGTGCAGACAGTACAACTGCTTAGGGGCTCTCTTTGGTTTAGGAGCCCATTTACATGAGATGTGAATTTGGTTGCTGCTGGACTTCTATGGCAGGTGAGAAGCAAGAGTCCTTTTTCATTAAGCCCTAACCGTTTTCTCTAGCTCAATAGTGCCCAAAATTTGCAATGGAGTCCGTGTTGACTATGGCTGTTGCGGCCGTGACAGAGGAGACTTGGGAATATCAGACCCCCACCTTTCCCTTTCAAGCTTGTCTTAAAGGATGTGTTGATATTCAGTCCTAAATTCTAGTTCTAGGGCTCATAGACTTTTTTCAGCAGGTCACCCAGACAGGTGTTCATCAAGGGGGAAGGTGGTTTAAGCTGGCCACCAGGCAGAAGGGTCACTGATGACCAGCCCAGCTTTTACAGACCCCGTATGTAGATGAACAGGTGAATATTGAATTTTCATGGGTTGGTTTGGTTTCCATCAGTTTACACATAGCTCGTTGCCTTAAATACCCAGATATGCTTTTATATTTTACCTTTTTTATATAATGTGTGTATGTATGTATGTATGTATGTATGTGTGTGTGTGTGTGTGTGTGTGTGTGTGTGTAAAGAAGGGGACATCGCTCAATATTGTCTATCTGTGAATCTAATACTCAACAATCAATCTTGATGTACTAAATAAATATACATAAATCACAATTGATAAATTAAAATTATTAAGTGGGTTTCCCCAAGTGTTATACATTTTCATCATTTATTTTTCATTTTTTACACCTATTTAAATACCTAGGCGCAATCACGTGAGTAATAATAATTACTCACACTTTTTTGATCCATATCTTATCTATCTATCCTGATAAACTGGGCCTGTGTACCGAGGGCACCTATCTTTGTGTTACTGGAACCCTACTATAGCCTCATGTTCTCATAGTCTATAAATGCACTCCCATACATCAGTGCCACATTACCATAGAAACAAGCACAGAACGTAGAAACAAGCCGAGAATCTAAAAATGTCCTCCGTTCAATTCACTCTACAGGTTCGATTCTGCCTGGCTCCCTGCAACCTGTGACTCTAAACTGTTTTTCTTTATTCTTTTCTGTAAACAGAAAATGCAAGAAAAGGAGATTGCCCGGAGTCGTATCCCACGCCTGGTTCTGCGTCCGTACTTGCCAAAGCAGAAAACGTCCCCATCTTCTGAATCCCCATTTTCAGAGGAGGACAGCAAAGACTTCAACCTTACCTCCAGCCGCTCTGCCAGGACCATAAGTAGCAACAGCTTCTGCTCAGGTAAGTTTGTTGAGTGGTGTGTTTTTTGTTTGGTACTCTTTTTTTTTTTTTTTTTTTTTTTTTCCCAAGTTTGGATCTGTGTACTGAGAACTACTTAGGCCTCATGCATGCAGGATGTTTATTACTCTCCTAGAAGCCAGCAAAGTTTTTGCATAAAAAATATCTTCTGCTTGTAAAAGTGTCTAAAGCTTTTATAGGCTTTCAGGGGCTATTACAGGCATCAAGCTCTTGGGCGTTAATTCATTTTAATTAATTTCAAATACTTTTTCTCTGTCGCTCATTGACAGACGTAGTCTTTGTTGATTAATAACAACTCGGGTTATACTGCCCTCTACAGGAGTAGGACTAGACAGGAAAGAAAACGTTCTGGCCACACCCTAGGGGCAGTCCCAGAGGGTATATCCTCTCACTTCCTGCTACAGCAAATCAGTTTTTTTCTGTCTAGTTAGGAGTAAGGACCTAGATGCCTTGCTAGGATCTTCGGTCCTGGCAGGATTTTTTTCTTAGATTTTTTTTTAGACAGCTTTTTTCTCCAGTGTTCCTGTGAGATCTTCAAGCAAGAAAGCTGGAACTGGGCGACGGGCTGGATGTTGAGATCCAGTGGTCACCCCAGTTCAGCCTACGAGCGCGTGCAGGCCATAGCTCCGCGCTGGGTCAGCCGCGACATAGTCCCACTGGACGGGGACTGACCCTGCGAGTTAAACGTCTCGCTTAAACGCCAATGACCATGAGTCACGGCGTCCGTATTGGTCGACAGCCCTCCCACCCCGGTGGAGAGGGGTACTGTCAGGAGTTGGCGCCCGCCTGGTTCTGGTATGGTGAGTAGTATGTTCCCCCTTTTCCCCCTGACGGGTTTGTGGTGAACGCGGGCCCCTCTCTGAAATGGTAAGGATGGGTCTCCCCTCTATCCTATAACATGTCACAGATCCCCCTATTTGAGTGTGATTTTTGTGAACAAGAAACCAGGAGACTTGGTTTGGGAGCTGACAATCTAATGTCATTTCAAAACTGTAAAGATGACTGAAGTCAGTGGCAGTACTAGAATATTACTGTGGTAGCATAAGGTATCCTACCTGTCAGAGGTGTTCACAGGGCGATGTCTATGCATGTATAACTGCAGTCCAGATCGCATTCCTCCAGCAAGGGCAGGCTGCCTTCCAACGGCCCACGGACCGCATGCGGCCCGCCAGGGTCCGGTACCGCCGGCCAGGCTGATCACCATCCAGGGTGAAGTTTGGGGGGCCGATGCACTCCCGCAGGCCACTAGGCCGAATACAGCAACCCGCAGGCCGCTGCTAAGCCGCCGCTATCCTAACAGGCCGCCGCCATTGTCTTGCAGAGCACACGAGGCCGCCATATTGGTGTAGCCTTGTGTCTCCAGCATGGGGGCGGCCATGTTTGAGGTGACCAAACACCTCGTGGAGCCAGGGGGAGGCGCCGGAAGGCGTGTTAAGGGGCGGAGCCGCCTCCTTTACCCAGGAAAAAGGGCCAAAGACTTCCTGTCTGTAACAGGACAGCACTGAGCAAGCTGATGAAAACTTCTGTGCATCAGGGATGAGCCTTGGGGTCTCTCTCTCTCTCTGTGGGGTCCAAAAAGGCAGGTAACACTGAGGGGCGCTGTTGCGACTGGGGGATACAAAAAAAAAAAAAAAGTTTTTTACTTTGTCATTTTTTTGTCGCTGGCAAATGTCTTGTATAATCATTGACCCTGCCGCATAGGTATCCCCACCTGATCCCCTCAAGGTGGCCGCAGGACCCTCCAGTACCCCACTTGTTTTTAATGCATTATCGGCAGTTATGGAGTCTTTGGTATCCCGGGTGGAGGTGGCCTGTCAGGGACGGGGATCAAGAAGCGACCCCCGCCTACCCCTATTTTTTATCTGATACTTCAGATACGGATTCGGAGCTGGTCAATGCAGCTGCAGGTCCCTCTTATGGGGCTGTTGTCTCAGGTAATGTCTCCTCAGCATTGAGGAGCACGTTTCTGCCTCCGCCATAGCACAAGAGTGGTGGATGCACTAGTTGTGTCCGTCCGGGAAACCTTTAGTCTTGAGGTTACACCGGCAGAGGTAGCTGAGACTGAAATTCTTTTTTGGTACTTGTTAGCCTACCAAAAAGGGCGAAGGATTTTCCTTTTACCCAAATGGGGTCGTTTTGAAACGAACCCTTGTTATTTCCTAACGCATGGCTAGGCGCTATCCGTTTGAGGAATCCCTCTTTAAAGGATAGATGGTACCACCTGCTTTCTTGCCACAGACTGTTAGGATAAAGAGGACCTCGTAACCAACGAGGACCTTCCCTTTCTGCTCATAAAGAGTTGTTCGTTCCGCGAGGGCGGGCGATAAGGCGAAACCCTCCAAAGCCCCTTCAGAGGGTTTTTCAAAGGGCGCTGGTCGGCTAAACAAAAAGTCCGGCTCAGCCAAGCCTGAAGAATACAGCCTGATGCGCCCCTACCCATCTCTGGGGTGGGGGGATGTCTTCACCGGTTTCCGGATCCATGGCTTGCCAGAACCCCGGACTAAGGGGTTCGCGAGGTCATACGGTCAGGATACAGGATCGAGTTTCGATCACTTCCACCGGTACGATTCTTCCCTTCTAACATTGAACGGTTTCAGGGGTTCTATTCGAACCTGTTCACAATGCCCAGGAAAGAGGGCAAGGTGCGTCCAATTCTGGACTTGGGGAAAGATGGAGTCCATCCGAACAGTGGTGGCCTCCCTGCATCAGGGGGAGTTCCTGGCGTCCATAGACATTTAGGATGCCTATCCTTATATCCCCATCATCGCAGTACATCAGCGTTTTCTTCGCTTTCCCAAAGATCATCCCTGGTTCCCACCAGGAGACTGAACTATCTCGGCCTAATGTTGGATACATCCTGGGCAAGAAAGTTTCTCCTTGCGGAGAAACTCCAGAAGGTTCAGTCAACGATTCGGATGTTGCTGTCCGTCAATTGGCTGGGACTGATGGTGGCCTTCTTGGAGGCAGTACCATATACCCAGTCTCATACCCGAATTCTCCTGAAGGAGATTTTTTTCTAATGGAATTAGAATTCCGATTTCCTGGACAATCGGATCCGGTTGAGCGAGCGGACCAGGAAGTCTCTGATGCTCAACCAGGGGAAGTCATTCCTTCCGATAGCATCCAGGTTACCAATAGGGTATCGGAACTGAGAGCGATCAGATTTTGTCTGATTTACTGGACCGAGCAGCCCGATTCGTAACCAATCGCACTATGCCACGGTCGTGACTTATGTCAAGAAAGGGGCACTTGGTGTCCTGGTGGCCATCGAAACGACTAGCATCTTTCATTGGACGGAACAGTTTGTTCCGGATCTCCCCGCAGTGTTCACTCCGGGGGTGGGAAATCGGCAGGCAGATTATTTCAGCCATCAGATTCTGGATCAAGGGGTATGGCCTCTTCATCCAGAGGTTTTTCACTAGCTGTCCCTTCATTGGGGCACCCCGGATGTGGATCTGTTGGCACCTTGGCTCAACAGGAAGGTGCGGAGTTTTGTAGCTCGCAACCGCGTTCCTCTAGCGGACGCAGCAGAAACGCTGATTGCCCAGTGGGGGCAGTATCAGCTACGGCATGCCTTCCATCCTCTCAAGTTACTGCGGGAACTTCTTCGCAGGATAGAGGTGGAGGGAATTCCAGTTATTCTGGAAATTCCGGACTGACCTCGTCGAGCCTGGTACGCCGACTTGGTGAGGCTAGTCGCGGACGCTTCTTGGAGACTTCCTCTCAGGGAGGATTTGCGGTCTCAGGGACCGATCTTCCATCTTGCTTTACAATCGCTGGCTTAATGGCCTGGCCATTGAGACCCAGGTACTGAAGGACAAGGGAGTGTCGGCTTCAGTTATTCCTATCTCTAGTTAAAGCAAGGAAAGCGACTTCCAGCACATGGAAGTCTTATATTGCGTGGTGTGAATCTTTTGGATTTCCCCCACATACCTATTCGGTGACCCGAATCTTGGTCTGTCTGCAACAAGGGGTTGAGCAGAAACTGTCCTTGAGCACTATCAAGGTTCAGGTTTCAGCGTTAGCAATCTGCTTTCAGAAACCTTTGGCTAATCATTCCTTGGTGCGGAATTTCATCCAGGGGGTGCGACATCTGGCTCTGCCAGTGCGCGCACCCTTACCGCCTGGGATCTTAATTTAGTGTGGTCGGTTCTTCAGAAACTTCTCTTTGAAGATATTAGGGAGATTCCCTTGCTTACATTATCCCAGAAGGTGGCCTTCTTGGTGGCCATTACTTCTGCACGCAGGGTGTCAGAACTGGCCGCATTATCTTGACGTTCCCCATATCTGGTGGTTCATAGGGATAAGGTGGTTCTTCTTCCGAATCCATCCTTCCTTCCTAAGTGGTTTTCAGAGTTTTCATCTGAATAAAAATATTGTTACCTTCCCCGTGTCCTAAGACTAGCCATCCTTGGGAGTTTGCATTACACTCCTTGGATGGGGTTCAGAAGGATACACTTGACTACTACGAACTTGTTTTCGTAAGACGGACTCACTTTTTGTGATCACGGATAGCCCTTGAAGGGGGTTGCCTGTGTCTGCCGCGACCATATCTAGATGGACCAGTCAGACGGTGGTACAGGCTTATTCTATTAAGGGTCGGAATCCTCCGTTCCCTGTTAAGGCGCACTCTACTGGGGCGCCTAGTGTCTCCTGGGTCTTCCGCCATCAGGCGTCAGCGATCCAGGTTTTCAAGGCGATGACTTGATCGTCGGTTCATACCTTTTACAACATTTTATAAAGTTGATGTGATGGCATCGTCAGATGCCTCTTTTGGCCACAAGGTTCTGCAGGCCGCAATCTGAGGAGACTGTTGGTCTACCTCAAGGGTTTGTTGGATGTTTCACTTAGGTCTCATCTTTTTGCTCGATGAGTCCTTGATGCTTCTGGTTGGCTCCGGTTGGGCCTTCTGAATTTTGATTTCTGTTATCCCACCCCTCATTTGTGGTACTGCTTTGGGACGTCCCGAGTTGTTATTAATCAACGAGGACTACGTCTGTCAATGAGCGACAGAGAAAAATGGATTTTTGTAAAATCTTACCGTAAAATCCTTTTCTCTTAAGCTCATTGACAGACGTAATACCCACCCCTCTGTTTTTGAGTTGGGTTGGGTTAAATTCTCTAAACACTGCTTTGTGACATAACTGATTTGCTGTAGCAGGAAGTGAGAGGATATACCCTCTGGGACTGCCCCTAGGGTGTGGCCAGAACATTTTCTTTCCTGTCTAGTCCTACTCCTGTAGAGGGCAGTATAACCCGAGTTGTTGTTAATCAACGAGGACTACGTCTGTCAATGAGCTTAAGAGAAAAGGATTTTACGGTAAGATTTTACAAAAATCCATTTATTCTGGCCATTTTAAATTAATGGTCAAGCATTTAGGCGTGTTTAGCAGCTTTTAGTAGCATCAAGTGGTTTTTCTGACCAAGCTGTGCTGCTCCTGCACTTGCTGGCATTGACACATAGGCTAACATGCAGGGGAGTTTAGAGGCTGGAAAGAAAACCACCAGATGCCCCTAGGAGCAGATGTAAAAATGTCCAGTGTTCATGAGGCCTAATGCTAACCAGCAACTTGTGCTAAAGCTTGTATACCTTAGTTATAAATAAACTATCACCAGAGATGTATAAAGTACTCGAAACCCATACTTGAGTAAAAGTACAAGTGTTCGATCAAAAAGTGACTTGAGTGGAAGTGCTCGATCAAAAAGTGACTTGAGTAGAAGTACTAAAGTATTCAACATTTTTTGTACTTAAGTATTGCAAGTAGTTTTTTTTTTTTTTTTTTTTTTTTTTAAATTTTGCTACTCAAGTACTGAAAGTAAAAGTACAAGTATTGTGTTATGTAGTTATTAAAGAAAGAAGTCAAAAGTTTGAACATCATATTGTTTCTTTATTATTTCAAATGCAGCTTTTATTTATACATACAGTAGCATTTATTTTCGTATGCGCTGATAATGCACATGTTTTGAGCTTCATGAAACCTGCCATCTACTGTTCTGGCAGTGGTAATTTTTATAATAGTAACGAGTAACGATGCAGCACAAAAAAATCGGAGTAGAAGTATTGAGATCATTGAAAAAATGTAGTGAAGTAAAAGTGGAAGTAGGAGAAAAAAATTCTATCCAGGAAAGTACAGATACCGCCTTTCGGTACTTAAGTACAGTAGTGAAGTAGTTCTACTTAGTTACTATACATCTCTGACTATCACAGCCAGATTCTCCTGGCTTTTTATGAATCTGGTGGGACCTTCAGCCTCTTGACCCATGGTTCCATACTATGCTACTTCTCTCATGGCCCATTGAATTTGGCTGAGAAGGCGTTGAGTTTGCACACAAAGAGGCTACTGAGGTTAAAAGAAAGAATGAGGGTCTTGGCAAGCTGAGCATCTAGCTGCTGAAGCTTGCCAGCATGTAAAGATAATTGTCAGCCCCCCCCCCCCCCCGCCCCCCTCTTTAAAGGAGTTGTAAAGGCAGACTTTTTTTTATCCTAATGCATTCTTTGCATTAGGATAAAAAGCCTTCTGTGTGAAGTTCCCCCTAATACCTCAACCCTATCTCTGTCCAGCGATGTCTACGAGTCTCTCGGCTGTCCGGGATTCTCCCTCCTGATTGGCTAAGACACAGCAGCAGCACCGTTTGCTCCCACGGCTGTCAAAGTCAGCCAATCAGGAGAGAGAGGGGGCGGGGCCGAGCCACAGCTCCGTGACTGACTGGACACACGGAGCTGCAGCTCGGCTCGGGTGCCCCCATCGCAAGCTGCTTGCTGTGGGGGCACTCAACAGGAGGGAGGGGCCAGGGGCAGCAATAAGGGACCCGAGAAGAGGAGAATCTGGGCAACTCTGTGCAAACCCAGCTGCACAGGGCAGGTAAGTATAACATGTTTGTTTTTTTTTTTTTTTGTTTTTTTTTTTTAAATCGAGACTTTACACTCACTTTAAGGTGTGTGCATTTGGTAATATGCTCATCCTCTTGCAATCTTCTCACAAAACACCCAACTTTAGTAGGCTGCTGTAATCAGAATTGTGAGAACAGGCAGTGACCTCTTTGGGAACTGACAGCAGAGGAATTGCATGACTTTCCCAGCTAAGTGTTGACTTAATGAACATTTTTTGGCATGTGTCCAGCAGTAAGTAAATAGGTTTCGTTACTGTGCTGAGTCCTATATTACAGCTCTGTATGGTTAGGCATGCTCTTCATACACACCGAAAATGTAAACGCAGAATTGACAAATCTCTTTAACCACTTGCCGACCAGCCACCGCAAATATACGGCGGTAGGTTCCCGCGAAGCGCCGTACCCGCCACGAGTGATCGTGGGGGCATGCGTGCCCCAATGGAGGAGCGTGCCCTTCACCAGCAGGGAAGCTGATCCGTGCGGGCCGGCAGCCGCAATCGCTCCCCGTGGTGACAGAACGGTGGTCTGCTTTTGTAAACACAGCAGACCATTGCTCTGTCAGCAATCAACACAGAGCCCCTGTGTTCTTCCTATTTAGGTACACAGGTCCCTGTGTTTATTCCATAAGCCCATCCCCCACACAGCTAGAAAACGCCCCCTAGGGACACATTTAACCCTTTGATCGCCCCTGGTGTTAACCCCTCCCCTGCCAGTGTCATTAGTACAGTAACAGTGCATATTTTTAGTTTGTAGTAATGTTACTGGTCCCCCCCCAAAAGTGTCAAAAATGTCAGTCAGGGGTCCGATCTGTCTGTCGCAGTCCCGCTAAAAATCACTGATCACCGCCATTACTAGTAAAAATAAATTAGAAATGGCCTAAATCTTTCTCCTAGTTTGTGGACACGATAACTTAAAATAAAAATCGCACAGGTGATCAAATACCACCAAAAGAAAGCTCTAATTGTGGAAAAAAAAGGACATCCATTTTATTTGAGTACATCGTCGCACAACCGCGCAATTGTCAGTTATAGTAATACAGTGCCAAATCGCAAAAAATGGCCTTGTCATTAAGGGGGATAATCTTCCGGTGGTTACGACCCCTTATTGTACATGCTACTATGGCATCCCTAGGATGCCAAGATGAGGGAGACCTTGAGGCAGAGCTGTAACACTGAACTGCTGTACCATAGGCAGAGCTCTGGGGAGTCCATCTGTTTTTCAATGACCCAGCGCAAGTATGGACACATGAAATGCCCTGATATTTCACCATGCAGAATTTTTGGTTTAATCAAAGACTTCATATTTAGTGAAGTTAGGATGAACATAACAGAACCTACACATTAAAGAATAGCAACCCCTGTATATCTGTTCTGTCAGGATCCCTTTATGGCCCTTTAAAGGAGATGTATAGTCAACGCTTTTTTAGGCTATACTTCTCCTATGGGTCAAAGGAGTGCAGTTAGTTCTGCTCTCCTGTGACCCATTTTCAGCTGACAGCCGGGTAAAGCCCACTGTCCTGACCATATGGACTGGGGCAGCTGGCTCAGCCTCCAAGCATGCTGCTGCTGCCCTCTTTATGGCCCAGCACTCCAGTGAGCTGGAGGGGCAGAGCAGAGGACCAGTGATAGTCATCAACTCTCTGCTGAGCTATCAGTGGTCTTTGGCACTCCGTTCTCTCTCTTAGAGGCGAATGGGAACCGCTCTAGCTGGGATGGGTGCTGCAGTCATCTAGGGGAGTATAAATGTGTTTTTTTTTTTTTTTTTCATTTTGAATGGACTGGCAGCACTTTTTAACATAAAAAAAAAAAAATACCCAATTTTATTTATTTTAAACCTTGCACCACAAAACATGGCATTTGTGTTGTGATGCACTGGTAACACTGGTGGTGTATGCATGCTACCAAAATAGTGCATTAGCATGCCATTCACAGTAAAACTAATCTCTTTTTCAATGCATTACTCACAGGTGTAAATTGGGCCAATGGGTTATGGCTTTAGGTGTGACCTGTACTGGTGCTTGTGTAAGCTTTATAAAACACCTCTCACGTTACTGTAGGAAAAAAAAGACATCCTACAGTGCGAATCAGGCTATTTCTTATTCAGTGTTCTAGCCCACAGTGCTCCACAGTAATAACCAAAGATCATACGCAAGATCTGACTTTCTGAAAAGTCCGTGTTTTGCATTTGGCCAGGTACGCCCTTTGCCTCCAGTGTGACAGCAAAGGCCTTCTGACTGAAGTGTAGCACCCGGTCACCTAGCATGGCTGTCACTCCTCCTGCTGAAGTGAGAAAGGTGGTTCCGGCAGTCGGCCTATGGTACTAGGAGTGGGGATCCACTGTGCTGACCAGTGGAGTTGTTGGGCAGCGGACTTTGGGAAAAACAGTATCATGACGTGACTACTAAAGGAGCTGCTCAAGGGTCTGCCTAGGAAAGGAGACCACTCCAGAGAAGTCCGGGGATCAAGGAGCCAGCTGACACAGATTGTTACAGGAAAGGGGGTGCCAAGTAGTTAACCCTGAAGATTAGGGACAAAGGAGGTGCCAGGAAGGGCCCTGAAGTTGTTCTGCAGTACAGTCTACCTCAGGATACAGTTTACCTCAGAAAGTTCATTCAGTCCTGCGTCGCAGCTTGTGACCGACTGAAGCATCGGCCTAGCCGTGACTAGCTATATTCAGCATTGCTCAGCGTTATTCAGCTCTATTCCCAGCCTATTGTGCATAGTTTAAGTTGGAATATCCCACTCATTCCCTTCTCCTATCCAAATTCCAAATAAAACCTAAAAACCAAAGAAACTGGACTGCTTCTCGTCTGAGGTAAAACACTTGGAAAAATGCCAGACTCTTCTGTTGTTGCTAATGGTAACCCAGGGGAACCCACACACAGCAGCTCCCATGGGAGTAGTGCTACAGAAGTAATAACTGTTTCAAAGGTATGAGCCTATTCAAGTATTTAACCCTGACAGGACATGACTACCTGACGCTGCGGATCTCTTATCATACCGGTTAAGCCCCGTACACACGTACTGATTGTAGGCTTGTTAGTATGATGCTTCCGACAGCCGACAGCGCATTTTCAGCCGAACAGAATCTGTCGTGCAAACTTTAAAATTTTTGTTGGCCGTCACCAGAACGGCCGATTGTTCGCCAGTCAGTACAGTTTTCGGCCGACAGACAGCAGATAAGCAAGATTGGGCATGCTCAGAAAAGAAAAAAAGACAAGGAAAGTTAACCATCACATGACATCACTTCTGCAGTCGGCTGTTGTTGGCCAACAAAATTCGTGTGCAGTCTTTTGCAGTTTTCAACAGACACGACAGCACCGGACAAAAGACGGCCGATCGTTCGGCCGACGATCGGTACGTGTGTACGAGGCTTTACAACAGAAGAAATCTTTTCCTTGAGGTTGGAATCTCCTATTCCTCCTGTCTTTTTCTCGGCACATCTGGTCTGCTGTTGACCGTAGCCCGGTCCAGTATCTGCCATAATTTGAGGACACTATATCCCTCGTCTAATATGACTTGGGTTGGTTTACCCTTGTTGGCTCCATATACACACCAGGACTCCTGTCGTTGTCAATGATTGTATGCTTAAAGTTTGAAAATTATTGAACCATTAAAGAGGTCACTACCCCGAAGAAGCCCACTATATTGGCGAAACATGTCGGACCCTGGTGACCCTATCACTGTATCTCTTGGTTCATAGTGTTACTTTTTGTAATTTTATATACATTGCTTATATGCTTTGATGCAATTTTGCATCCCTGATTTCATGATTGACAAGTTCGATTTTCAATAAAATTATACCTTTTTAACTGCCTTGTTTATTTTCTATTTTTTCCATATAGATCACTGCCTTCAAAGTCCCATTATGGCGGTCTTATGACTGTATGCTCCTTTGCGGGTAGACACAGACATTCGCCACTTTTCAATTTCTTTCTAGTACTTCATTAGGGATGTGGCAGTGACAATTGGCTGAAGGTGAACCAGTGCCGGTGTTCCGTGAGAATTACCTACCCGTGAGAAAAACCTACCCCTCGTCACTTCCGGTTCTCGGCACTGTATGTAATGCAGCGGGTACATTAAAACAGCTGTGCTGAAATACGAGTCCTCTCCGCTCCTGTCCCTGTCACTTCCCTGCTCTCGGCAAGTAAATATAAAAGCGGCTGAGGGTGTATGAAAACACAAATCATGGAGCCGAGAGCCGCTTTTATATTTACTTGCCGAGAGCAGGAAAGTGACCGGGACAGGAGCGGAGATGAGTCGTATTTCAGCACAGCTGTTTTATGTTACCGCCGCGTGGGTAGCTTTTTTTTCACGGTACACCGACATATTTCCATACTAGTGCGCATGCGCACTAGTAAGCTCTTCTGTTCTTCCTTTAGGTATCCGGGACTGAGCATGCGCACTGCTGCGCTGCTCAGCTGTTTCTGGCAGGAAGTGACGAGGGTAGGTTTTTCTCACGGGGTAGGTAATTCTCACGTTACACCGGCCTTTTAAACTAAAACTATCCTTTATTTAACCCTGATGTTGGCCTTGGCTCTTGGCTGCAAAGGCCCTGAGCTCTGCATTGTGGGATGGGAAAGGGATCATGCACATTAGACCTATTTTTATAAATGGGTAGTGGTGGATTTGGCTGGTGGGCTTCAATGTTCAATATGGCACCCTGAGGTGACTGCTCCTAATCTGCAGTGTCTATGCTTTTAAGGATCACCACAAAAAAAAGTATTATTCATGCTTACTCCTTGGAAGAAATAAGCACAAGCGGACAGAGCAAACTTGTCAAATGAATAAACTGCATTGGAATAGCTGATTCTTCATCTTCCCTGCTGTGCCAAGGGAAATGTTATGCAAGCTTCAAATGAGTCAACCCTTTTACCAGATTCTTGGAACAAGACAAATATTAGGACAGCGCTAAAACCCACTTCTAATGTAAATAATTACTCTTTGTAGCATTTCAACAAACTCCAGTCTGTAAGCACTGTCAGCATGTATCTTGTACAGCCACCTCCTGCTAGTAGCCTAGGAGGGTGTGCGTGTTTACCATCTGACACCGATCCTCCTCTTTGCCTTCATCCATGCGTCTGGATAGCGGTCACCAGGCTCACATGTCAGCCGTGGAAACATTCTGCCAACGCATCTGGCTTTACACTCCGCAGCTACAGGGACTAGATCACAGGAAACTCTCAAGATACATTATGTTCAAAACTACTAGTCTGGGCGGAAAAGAAAGGAAATGGGCTGAAGTTTTGTTACATTCCCTTAAATGTGTTGCTGCATTTTTAGCGTATTTTTATTTGAACAAAATTTGTATAGGAAAAAATAACCCCGTCCTAAAGGAAATCTCTGCTACAGTTTACAATAATAGAATAAGCTAGTCTTACAAAAAATATAATCGGATAACAATTTTGGCTTTTCAAATAAGTGGATTATCTGATCTAAACCGGACACCAAAAAATGTTTGTTTTATTTATTTTAATTTTACATAGAGGGGGAAAGTGCTAGAAACCCTATTGCATTTTTACTACAAGGGTTAGGGCCATTAGGTGTGTTAATAGCCCCCAGCTGTCCCTGATTTTTTTTTTTTTTTTTTTTTTTTTTTTTTTTTTTTTGGGGGGGGGGCTTTTCTTCTTTTTTTTTTTTTTTCCTCCCCCCCCCCCCCTCTTTCCTCTTTTTAAAAACTATTTTAAAAATCAGATATATGAATCTGCTGTCTACACTTAGTTACCTGGGTAGATGTTAATATGTGTATTAGAGAAAATTGGTGCATGTGGTGCTGCTTGTGCTGGATCTATTACAATACTTAGTGTATATATGCACCCTAACCTATTCCACATAAGTACTGTACACAAATCAATAGTTTGAAACCGATCACAAAACCCAATATATCAATTTTAGTAAATCAGTGATAAAGTGATGTACAATAGAATATTTCTAATACAACATTAATAGTGACTCAGTGCAAAAAAGTGACATTCTTGCACCCTGTATAAAGATAGTCCTCAAATATGATATGCACAAAAATCAAATCAAAAAATGCGCTTTCATTAAATATTCGTGCCGGGGTCTAAACTCGTGCCCCCCCATATGTGCAGCGCTCACTGGAAAGCTCTCCCCACCAAGGGGGTATTCAACATTCACAGCACCATATGTTGTATGTAATCTCCTTTTGCAATGGATAGCTGACACGCTGTATTCTTATACTCCAGTTACCGCCGCAGTCTCAGGCATATATGAGAAATAAAACATCCATAGCCATAATTCCGTGGCTGTGTTTTTATTGAACACATAACACTTAGTATTGTAAGGCCCCGTTCACATAGCAGCGACGCTACTTCCCGGGGCGACCTTTGGAGCGGCCAGCACGGACTTCATAACATTGAAGTCTATGACGGTCGCCTCCAGGTCGCCCCAAAGAAGCTCCGGACCCTTTTTCTAAGTCGGAGCGACTTGTGTTGCTCCTATTAGAACGGGTCCGCAGCTTCCCTATGGAAGGCGACCTACAACGACCTGTGAGGCGACCAGGTCGCCTCACAGGTCGCCCCAGTGTGAACGGGGACTGATAGATCCAGCACAAGCAGCGCCACATCCACCAATTACCTCTTTTTTTGCCCGTCCCCTTTTTTTTTTTGTTTGTGCAATGTATAGACCTCTATAAAGAAATACAATATTTAGTTGTTGTATTATACTGCAATAAAATGTATATCTAACCACCAAATGGAGTTTGTTTGCAATGCCGGTGAAAACAAAAAAAATAGATATTGGGTTTAAACTTTTTTTTTTTTTTTTTTTTTTATTTATTTATTTATTTATTTTTTACATAGTAAGGTTGAAAAAAGACACCAGTCCATCCAGTTCCACTGTGAGAGTGTCAAGAGTACATTGTATACCCCTGTTATGTTGTGGTCATTAAGGTGCCCATCTAATAATCTTTTGAAACTATCCAATGCTCCCTGCTGATACCACTGCTTGTGGAAGAGAATTCCACATCCTTACCGCTCTGACGGTAAAGAACCACTTTACGAAGTTTAATCTTAAACCAATTCTCTTCTAATTTTAGTGACTGGCCATGTGTCAGTTTTCGCTGAAAAGTTTTTTTTCCCTATGCTAGGGTCACCAGTATGGTATTTGTACAATAATATCATATCCCCTCTCAAGCTTCTCCTTTTTTGCATATCAATCCTTCATGGTCCATGTAACTTGGTGCATCGCAAGGGTGTGTCCTTTGCCTACATATCTATACCAAGGTTTCCATCCTTCTCGTATCAGTAGATCAGAAAGGTATTGGTGTGGTGTTGATGGGCCATAGGGTTGTGTCGCTGGCCTCCATTTAATATCCGCTTTGGGACTCTTCTAAAACCATTAAAAAATAATTAACAGGTGCACTTGACCATCTGATGACTTGTGATTTGACCTGCTTTTAAGTACTGTAGGTTTTGCTTTCCCTAAGACTTGTATGGAAATGCAAAATCCATCTGATGTAAAGCCCTTCAAAGCAGGCCCTTAGTGTTGCTCTTGGAGATTTTCATCCACTTTCCCACTTAAAGAAATCATTCTTATCAGACCGTATGTGAAGGGAATTCGCTCACACTCTCTCAACCAACTGCATAGCTCACAACTGTCCCTGATTTGGGGGAGACTCTTTTGGAACCAAAACCCCCCTGTATCTACCATCTGTTCTTTCTTTATTCTTTCTTCTTTCTTTATTCATTCTTCTTTCCCTACAAAATAGTGATAACGGACTTCACTGGCTCAGCAAAGAAGATGACAAATAGTTAGAAAAAGTAATACATTTATTTGTACATGGTAAAAATGCATACAAAATGTACAAAACCTAAAGTGACAACAAATTGCCCCCTAGTAACCTGAAATCTAATTAGGGCCTTATATTGGTAGACTAGCTCAATGAACCAGAAGTATACAATCCCATGTAATTTAAAGCATAACCAGAGTACTGCAGTTCATACACGTACAGTTGTAATGGCCAACACGTTTCACCAAAATATGGCTTCTTCAGTACTCAGTATATTGAGAGTGTATCACTAGATAAAGATAATTTTGTATTATTAGCACCAATCGCATAGTGTGTGTGTGTGTGTGTGTGTATGTATATGTGTGTGTGTGTGTGTGTGTGTGTGTGTGTATGTATGTGTGTGTGTGTGTGTGTGTGTGTGTATGTATATGTATGTATGTGTATGTGTGTGTATATATAATATATATTATATAAACCATAAATACTTACATCTATACAAAGAAAAAATTCTCACATCAATGTGGTGGATCATAGAGCCCAGACATTGGCCTCGGAGGCAGCAATAGGCATCAAAGGAAAACGGGAGGGCGCATAGCGGGAAGTATAGGCATCTAAAAACCTACAGTAACATGTTATAATTGCTCAATATATGAAGGAATCACCTAATATCTAAACTAACATAGGGATGTAGCCCTTACTAAAGTTGCAAAGCAGGTAACTGCGATCATTTATTTGAAGCCAAATAGGACTAAAATGGCCAACATGTGCCCAATAGAGGACTATATCTGTAAATAAAAGAGAAGCAGGCACCAAGGTCAAAGGGAACAATGTATAGAATTGGCATGTATCCACACAAAACTGGGAGTAAAAAGGCCACGCAGAGCCAAACTTTAATACCTTTTTAATGTTTCACACTCCACCTCTAAATTCTTGCATTTGTTATTTTGGGAAGCCAGTAAAAAAGAAAAGTTTTTATTTAAAAAAAAATAAATAAAAAAAAAAGGCACTTGTGAGTTTAACCAGTTGTGCGTTTTTTTTTTTTTTTTAAGTTTATTGGAAAAATAAACTGTATAGTCGTCCATCCAAAACATTGCATAACACACAGGATCAGATACATGTTACAAGAAGGCAATGAGAAAAAAATGGAAAGCATACTTTAAAGTCCCAGAGAGGTATGAAGTCTTCTTCATCCTTTTTTCCTCTGTGCATGTAATCCATTAGGGTTGGGCTTCTCTAAAGACCGAAACCAATCAATTTTTGCATAAAATATTTTTTTTTCATAAAATTCTTCGCTTTTCTCACTGGGGTTGTGCCATTTGCATACAGCACATAGTGTGTTAAAAGAAGCTCTTCTTTCTCCTCTGAGAGCATGAAGTGTGTAAAACTGTGGAATGATCCTCAGAACATTCTGCTCTTATGCCATATTCATGTGGTGGTGAGAACAAAGTTCTATACGAGATGCATGAGACCTCTTCACACCTTCCTTCTTCTTTTTCTTCTTCTTTTTCTTCTTCTTTTTTTTTTTTTTTTTTTTCTTTTTATTTTCTTTTTTTTTTTTCTTCATTACTAAGTAGCTCCTATTCTATTCTTTCAGATGACACAGGTTGCCCAAGTAGTCAATCGGTGTCCCCAGTGAAGACTCCATCCGATGCTGGTATGAGCCCCATGGGATTCTGTACTGGAAGTGAGGATGATTCCAGCCACAAGCGAGTCAGCACTGGCATGTATACTGATGGCAACGTTCAGCCTACGAGGTACAAGAAGGAGCCAAAGAGTGGCCTAACGAAGACCGGTAAGATTTTGTATTGTCTGTACTGTATTTCTACAGTACAGGTTAATAAATATATATATATATATATATATTATATATTATATATATATATATATATATATATATATATATATTATATTTATTTGCTCTTTTAAAGTGGACTTGAGCCCAAAAAGTAAAGATTTTGATGTTGGGAATATTGAGATATGGTAACTGTGTCTCAGCAATACCCTGAGAAATCCTTTTTGCCTGGAATTCCTCCTGAATAGCAGTGTACTTTTTGGTATGCAAGGATTACCTAATCACTCTTGTAGTCACTACCTCATAGTGTCGCTTGTATGTTAGTCTTACCAGATTTGGGGTGATATTTGGGGATGTCCCTACTGTACTGCTCTCTGTTCTCCTTTGCTGGAGCATTCAACATGGAAAAAAAAATGTCCAGCTTCTACCAAGATGGCTGCCTCCACACATACCCAGTGCAGAACAAAGCATGGTTGGTTAGTAATCATGGACGATTGGCTGCAGGGATTAGTCCTTTGTCCTCTGCCTACCTCTTTTTTTTTGGGCTCCGCTTCCAAAGTTCACTTCTTTGTTAGCCTCTCAAGCTGAGCAAGGTTTTTTAGGCAGATGCTATAGGCTGGGCAAGAGCTATCGTATGGGAAGGAATGCATTTTTCTTGTTGTTGTACTGCAGTGCTCGAAAGGCATCCTCCAATGTGGACCTAATTATAATCTAAGGTGGTCTAAGAATATATTTTCAACATACACGCTTCAGAGGGCTCTTGTCGCCATAGTGTTAACTATTCAGCTTTTATACTTTTTTTGTTCAAAGCTTTTGAACTTCAAGTTGGTTCCATGTGCATATTTTTCATTTTTTGTCCTCCTATGTCTGTGACCTTCCTGATTCTACTTTAAACAAGTCATTAGTGGTTTAAATTGGAATTCATATAGATCCACCCATAGATTAGTGTGGGTAGTCGGAAACCACAGCTAGCATGCTCTCCTCTGAAGCTGGCTGCTTCCAACCAGTGGAAAATCCTCTGAACAGCCAAGCCTGGAAAATTCAAATTTGGCGCCTACAAGAAACATTGGAAACATCTGATGTAACCATTATGCTTAACTGAGAGAGAGGATCTAATGGCCAATAAAGTTTATGATTTTTTTTTTTTTTTTTTTTTTCTTTTTCAGTGCTATCAATCCAACCACAAAAATAATTAGAAAAATGCCCACAAAAAACCCTACCCTCCTTCTTCCTTTTTTTTTTTTTTCCCTAATTATTCGATACAATTTGAATTAAATATGTGGACCCCAAATTAGTAATTAAAGCTAATCCTTTCCAAGCAATATGTGCTAAATTATTAAAAAAAAAAAAATATTAGATAGATCTCTCGATAGATAGATCTTTTGATAGATCTCTCGATAGATGGATAGATCGCTCGATAGATCTCTCGATAGATGGATAGATCTCTTG
The DNA here is from genome assembly GCF_965119305.1 of Pelophylax lessonae. Lineage (NCBI taxonomy): Eukaryota > Metazoa > Chordata > Amphibia > Anura > Ranidae > Pelophylax > Pelophylax lessonae. Next base: position 499,088,404 of record NC_138772.1, on the reverse strand, counting down.
ATAGATCTCTCAATAGATGGATAGATCTCTTGATAGATCTCTCGATAGATGGATCTCTCGATAGATCTCTCGATAGGTAGATCTCACTCGAAAGATAGATAGATCTCTCGATGGATAGATCTCTCGATAGATAGATAGATCTCTCGATGGATAATATTTAGCAGGGTTTTCACTGTGGCTTTTACATACATAATTGTATATAGTGAAACTTCCCTCTCATGCTCCTTGTGTATGAAGGGAATGTTTCAGAGGGTTAAAAAGATGGTGCTAGAACCAAAAAACCTAAATTGTTATACAGGATTTATATAGCACTGACAGTTTGTGCAGCGCTTTACAACATTTAATATTCACAATCTTGCATCTGGGCTATTCAGAAGTTGATAATGGCAACTATAGAGCTGCTTTTAAAGTAAATCTGGCCAATTCAAGCTGATCATATGATGAAAAGGTACCTTTTAACATAGGTTATATTCAGTGAAAGCCGCATGTCAAAAGGATCAGTACTTCCACACATATAGACCGCTGTATGCATCGTCTCCTGTAAAAGTCAAGCTTTGTTATGCTCCTCTTACCTCCTGGACATATTAATATACAGACTTAGAAGGAGCATGACCCAGCTCAATTTTTATAGGAAAATTCAAGACTTGCCTAGAACTTTGGCTACCCCTATCTCTACTGTTTTAAAAAAGAGGTTTTTCTTAAAGGTCACCTCCACGTATGTCCTATTTTTATCATTTAACCACTTCAGCCCCGGAAGGTTTTACCCCCTTATGACCAGGCCATCTTTTTGCGGCACTGCGTTGCTTTAACTGACAATTGCGCGGTCGTGCGATGCTGTACCCTAATAAAATTGATGCCTTTTTTTCCCACAAATAGAGCTTTCTTCTGGTAGTTTTTGATCAGCTGTGCGGTTTTATTTTTTGTAAACAACAATTTTGAGGGGAAAAAACAATGTTTTTTTTTTTTTTCTGCTATAAAACATACCCAATAAAAAAAAAAAATGTATTAAAAAAATTTTATCGTTTTTACTAGTAATGGCGGTAATCAGCGATTTTTAGCGGGCCTACAACATTGCGGCGGACAAATCTGACACTGTGACACATTTGGGGACCAGTGACCCCCCATTGAAGTGATCAGCACTAAAAAAAAAAAAAAGCACTGTTACTGTATAAATGACACTGGCAGGGAAGGGGTTAACACCAGGGGCAATCAAGGGGTTAAATGTGCTCCTAGGGAGTGCTTTCTAACTGGGGGGGGGGGGGAGTGGATGCACTAGAGGAAAATAAATCGTTTTCAGCTTAGCTGAAACACAAGATCTCTTTTCCTCCCTGACAGAACAGCTTGTTTACATAGGCAGACCGCCGTTGTCATTCCACCGAGTGATCGGCGGGTCCTGGCGGCCATCACAGCTGCCGGATTGGCTCCTGTTGTGTCCAATCTCATGCACAAAATCATGTACATGTATGCGATTTTCATGCAGCCAGGCCACCCTGCTGCAGTATATATGCAGGCAGGCGGTTTGGACTTGGTTAAGTTGCCCAGGCTTGTGGCAGGATCATTTCTAACTCCAAGTAATTTTCTTCAAAGACGAGTGAACTATTTTATTTTGTGATAACAGGTCTACTTTTGTAGAAAATTTTGATAGAAGGCTCAAAGAGGAGGTTCGATTCGACATAAGGACTGCTCCTTCCCACAAGCTGGTAGTACGCACTTGCCTCCTCCTTGCCCTGTTTCCCCAGGCTCCATGTTTTGTCCCCCAGGTTGGAAACCCATGCTGCTATTTAAAAAAAAAAAAAAAAAAAAGGCACCCTTTCCAAAATCTAAAAATCTTGTGTGATGTCATATGGGGCATGCACACGTTGAGGAAAGAATGTCAGGCACCTGATCTTGTGCCTGCACCATACGATATTACATTCATCTGTTGTGGTGGAAAAAGCCATTCCCCCCCGAGATCTTGCAAGGTCTTGCAGTTTAGAAATAATCAAATTAATGTAAGTAAAGGAGGTTTTTTTGTTTTTTAATATATCTGAAGGATGTTTATAAATCAGCATGGATAGTTGAACGCCCCTGGGATTTTTAGCTTTGGGAAGGGGCCCATCTTCAAGAAACCTGCAGGGGTTTGATGCATTTTGGGTTCTCCTGCAAAAGAAACTGGTTTGGTTGTGACCCACCAGTAATGCCCCGTACACACGCGTCGATAGTTGGCCGTGAATTTTCGGCCGTTTTTCGGCTTGTTAGTATGATGCTTCCGACAACCGACTCCGACTTTTCTGCCGAAAAAAAATCTGGTGTGCAGGCTATAAAATTTTTGTTGGCCGTCAATACAACGGCCGATTTTTTTTTTTTTTCCGTCAGTCAGTACAGATTTCGGCAGACAAAAATCTGATGAGCAAGACTGGGCATGCTCAGAGAAGAAAAAACACACGGAAAGTAAACCATCACATGACATCACTTCTGAAGTAGATTTTTGTTGGCCGAGAAAATTTGTGTGCAGTCTAGAGCACATTTCAACCAACACAACAACACTGGACAAAGGTCGGCCGATCGGTCGGCCGATAATCGTTGCGTGTGTACGAGGCATTAGGCAGTATATTCTCTATATTTATTGTTATTGTAAGAGATCTTAAAATTCAATGTTTAATGCCAATGTTCCATCCTGGAAATATTGAACATAATGAGTCACGCCTTCATGACCAGTCAAGTATTCGTCCACCACATAAATGGGTATTTGATTCTATGTGCAGGGTTGCTGTAATAACCATTTGTAAATTGTAAGTACACATGATAATGCTGTTCTGTTCTGCTGAGTTCCCGTCAGTTTCTATAGCAACTGCAGCTCTGCTTTGCCCAACAGAATGCTAACAGGATTGAATTTGAATAAGGAACATTGTTACACCTGTGCAAATTCCAACACTTCAGTCAGCAATGATAAGCCTGCGTGTCATGTCTGTCAATATGATTTGTTTTACTTCTTAAAGCAATCGGGTCAGGAAAATAAGCATGCATAATTGTAACTGTGATTTAGTTACTTCACAGTTAAACTCCTTTTTCATGGTCATGGACAAAATAAATGAAACCCTTTTAAGGGCACCAATCATGGAAGAAATATGGGGTATGCTAATACTTGCCTCCTGAAAAGTGGATGTCTGGTTGGGTCCCCTTCCAATATTTCTGTGTCACAAATCCAAAACCAGAATAATTTAGTTACATAGCTGGTAAGGTTGAATAAAGACACTGGTCCATCCAGTTCAACGTGTGTGTGTGTGTTTATGCCACTGCCATTTTCAATCTCCCTATACGCGTAGAACGTGAATGTCAATCTCCTTTATTCTTGTTCCACGTTAGTAACTCAAATAATAAAGCAAAGCCCCAACACGATGGCCAAACAACTATTTGCAGAAAGAGGTCTGTAAATGACAGCTTACATATTTCTCTCATGACAGATTTTCTTTAAATCCAAAATTCCAAGTGGGGATAAAAAGTGTGTAGTTGATGCATAAGACTAGCATAAATAGCATAAATACCCATATCTATCTAAATGCTGGCCTCCTATGATGGTCTACGCCAGGGCCGGAGTGGGACTCATTTTCAGCCCTGGAGTTTCATGCCTTAGACCGGCCCACTTTAGTTTACGACTGACTATATTAAAATAATGTAATTAAAACCTCAGAATATAAGTTTGCAATGGCGCACTGTTCTCTACAGCCTTGTAATTCATTGTATTTTTCAAAAAATATCATTTCCAATTCAGTGCAAATACAGTAGTAGCCTTCTCCGCCATGGATTCCCCCAGATCCTTCCCCCCTAGTATGTATGATGCATGCATATTCTTAGCCCTCAAGTGCATAACTTTACATTTATCAACATTAATCCTCATTTTGACACATAGTTTTTTTTAAATGTACAAAAATATCGGCCAATATCGGGCAAAGCCGATATTCAATGGCCAAAATATCGGCAATAAAAAAACGATATTGGTCGATCACTAATTCATAGTGCTGCCAAAGCAGCCCATTCCATGTTTTAGCTTAGTATTAAAAATGAGATTAAACATTGCAGTGATATAAAGTGGGGAACTTTTGTAATCTGTTCTCCGGCTATAGCTCAAATAAAACCTCTACCCTGTACAAATTTCTAGAGAAATACACAGACATGCAACGATGTAGAATCCACAGATCACATTCAGTTTGGTGAAAGGTGACGGTTACATTCGGTCATGTATGGTCTATGTGCATTTGTTCAAGGACCTCAATAGCACCTAAGCTGCGTCCATTGGAGGCTTTTTTCCAATTTTGCTTCAGTAAACTACCAAACCCTGCAACTGTGCTGCAGTCAGAAATTAATTTACTTCACCTTAATCTGAATTTTATGTATTTCTAAGAATTATGCAAAAATCTAAGATTCATGCAAGCTCCCAGATGGAACGCCTGCTTCTTGTTACTTGTTCCTGTACTGTGCAGTTGTCTCAGGGACACCAAAATGAATGATGGCAACAAGAGGACCTTGCAACTCAGGGGCAATATCTCCTTATTCAAGGCCATCCTTCACCTCACCCTCCATAAAATGCTAGTTAAAACTGCAAAAAAAAAAAATATCCCCTAAATACCTGTAGGGAAAAAAAAAAAAATACCCAATTTACTTACCTTTCCCCCAGCTTCCTCCAGAGGTAGCTAATCAAGGAGGACATCATCTCCTTCTATTGAGGAATTTAAACCCTCTTCCGCTATGAATGCTGGGCCCCTGCCTGTGTGTGCCTGATGTCACTGGTTGCTAGACAGCAGGCGGATAGCAACCAGTTCAGGAATCACACAGTGTGCGTTAAATTCTGGGACACTGCTTTGTCCTGGAATAAAACTGCCTTCACTGTCATGCTACATGACAGCCCCCCAGATGTTGCGCCCGGTGCGGCCGGACCCCCTTCACCCAGTGCCGAGACAAGGTCATTCAGTGCCTAGGGCAAACATGGCAAGCTGTGCCCCCCACCCCATCTATAGATAAGGCTAATAATGGTAGAAGGTTTGTTTCAGGCAGTAGGGAGGCGATACAACGGCTCCTTACCTCCTGTCAAATGCTCTCTGAAGAGCAATAGAAACATAGAATGTGTCGGCAGATAAGAACCATTTGGCCCATCTAGTCTGCCCAATATATCTGAATCCTATGAATAGTCCCTGGCCCTATCTTATATGAAGGATAGCCTTATGCCTATCCCATACATGCTTAAACTCCTTCACTATATTTGCAGCTACCACTTCTGCAGGAAGGTTATTCCATGCATCCAATACTCTCTCAGTAAAGTAATACTTCCTCATATTACTTTTAAACCTTTGCCCCTCTAATTTAAAACTGTGTCCTCTTGTGGTAGTTTTTCTTCTTTTAAATATGCTCTTCTCCTTTACCGAGTTGATTCCCTTTATGTATTTTAAAGTTTATATCATATCCCCTCTGTCTCTTCTTTCTTCCAAGCTATACATGTTAAGGTCCTTTAACCTTTCCTGGTAAGTTTTTTTTTCCTGCAATCCATGTACTAGTTTAGTAGCTCTTCTCTGAACTCTCTCTAGAGTATCTATATCCTTCTGGAGGTATGGCCTCCAGTACTGCGCACAATACTCCAAGTGAGGTCTCACCAGTGTTCTGTACAGCGGCATAAGCACTTCTCTCTTTCTACTGCTTATACCTCTCCCTATACATCCAAGCATTCTGCTGGCATTTCATGCTGCTCTATTACATTGTCTTCCCACCTTTAAGTCTTCTGAAATAATTACTCCTAAATCCCTTTCCTCAGATACTGAGGTCAGGACTGTGTCAAATATTCTATATTCTGCCCTTGGGTTTTTACGCCCCAGGTGCATTATCTTGCATTTATCCACATTAAATTTCAGTTGCCAGAGTTCTGACCATTCTTCTAGTTTTCCTTTTCCATTTGGCGTTTCCCTCCAGGAACATCAACCCTGTTACACATCTTTGTGTCATCAGCAAAAAGACAAACCTTACCATTGAGGCCTTTTGCAATATCACTTATGAAGATATTAAACAAAATTGGTCCCAGTACAGATCCCTGAGGTACCCCACTGGTAACATGACCTTGTTCTGAATGTTTTCCATTGACTACAACCCTCTGTTGTCTGTCACTCAGCCACTGCCTAATCCACTCAACAATATGGGAGTCCATGCTCAATGACTGCAGTTTATTGATAAGTCTTCTATGTGGGACTGTGTCAAAAGCCTTACTAAAATCTAGATATGCAATGTCTACTGCACCTCCACTGTCTATTATTTTAGTCACCCAGTCAAAAAAATCTATAAGATTTGTTTGACATGATCTCCCTGAAGTAAACCCATGTTGTTTTTCATCTTGCAATCCATGGGATTTAAGATGTTCCACAATCCTATCCTTTAATAGGGTTTCCATTAATTTGCCTACTATTGATGTCAGACTCACTGGTCTATAGTTGCTCGATTCCTCCCTACTACTTTTCTTGTGAATGGGCACGACATTTGCCAATTTCCAATCTTCCGGGACGACTCCTGTTACTAAAGATTGGTTAAATAAATCTGTTAATGGCAATCTGCATGATGGTTGCTTTTCAGAGACCAAAACACGTGTGAACAAGCCCTTAATTGTTTATTTTTTACAAATGTTTTACATTATTTATTTATATTGTTTTGAGAATTTTATATGTACAGTGTGTATATGTGTGTATATATATATATATATATATATATATATATATATATATATATATATATATATATATATATATAAATATATACTTTTTACATTTTTAACTGCCCTGTTGGGGGGCTTTTATGAAATATCAGGGCTCTAAACAGACCCCAGATGTTTCACTTTTGAGACACCATGTGGTTTGGTGCATGTGTTAGCAGATGTGTGGGGTGCCATTACCAATAAATGGCACTGTCGCACGTCTACTAATGGACGATTTGTTTCTGTGTGTGTCAGGAAAGCCACAATCTTGTGACTGACATTCAAAGGTGAGAACTTTGCCTTATAGTGGGGTCACACCGGTGCGCTGCGGTTTGGTCACAGTGTGATTGTATGTGCGTTTTACCTGGATTTTAGGTGCACTTCTATTGAATTCCATTACACAGTGCGTTTTCTGAAACCGCATCAAAGATGCAACATGCAGGACTTTGATGTACTTTCATGAAAACGCACTTTGTAATAGAAATTCAATAGAAGTCCACCTAAATCCAAGTAAAACGCACACACAATCACACTGTGACCAAACCGCAATGCACAGGTTATTAGGGATAGGTATAGGGGGGGGGATAGGTATAGGGGGGGTAGGTATGGGGGGGATAGGGGGGAATAGGTATAGGGGGATAGGTAAAGGGGGGGTAGGAATAGGGGGGATAGGGATAGGGGGGAGGAGGGCAGGTCTGGGTAATAAGAATATGTGTTAATGAAGAGCAGAGTGAAGGACTGTAGAGAAAGTGCTAATGCTGCATTTTAGGACAGGACTGGGTCAGCTAAATGGCTGCTTAGATAGCCCAGAGTTGGGACCAGAGGCTGCAGGACATGCAGTGCAGATTTATGGCGTGGACAGCTGAAAGAAGAAGGTGAAGGGTTATTGTGAACAGGACAGGAGAGAGGAGCAGAAGACTCAGAGTTGACTTACTATTGTGCAGGGAAGGTAAAGAGACCACATGCTGCCGACAAAGTGAAAGTAAACAACGAGGAAGATTCAAGTGACCTGGCTGGGAAGAACAAGCTGACAGGGGGAGGGGAGCTTGTAAAGAGTAGAGTGATAAACAGCAGAAGAAGAGATAAGGCAGAGGTGAAGTGGATGGAAAGAACAAGTCCGGGGATCATACATTGTACAGTGACAGGAGGAGGGAGAATGACATTCACCCCTGTCAGGCAGGAGAAGGCAGAAGCTCCCAGTGCGTCCCCCCTTCATCACACATATGGACACGTCCAGGGTAGATGATAATTGTAACTTTCGGCAGTACACCTGCCCTGCCTGCACCCCAAATGGACCAGCCCACCTGGAATTCTCCAGATGCTCCCGATTAGCCAATCTGGGCCTGGTCTACGCCAAAAAGACGAGGCAACACTCGACACCAGCCTATCTCGGCCTTTTTACCATGAGAGAACTCTTGAAATAACTTTCAAGGAAACCCTGCTATTGAATATCTATATCTGCAGCACATTAGTCTGATGGTTACTAGGAAGAAGGATCCTTACATTTGGGGTGATTGGGAAGAATCCCCCCTTGCTGTTGTCTAAAAAAAATTTTTCATGGTCAGTGGTAGCTCACCTGAGAGGCAGAAGTTGCTCATTGCTCAAGAAACCCGTAGAAATCTCTGGAGGAACCCTAGGGTACCACAGAACCCTGGTTGAGGAAAGCTGGTCTACACCAATCCAATTTCTTCTGCTTTTCTCCTTCTTCAATCTGTTAGAACAATCATTTTTCCTTTCTAAAATAATGACCCCTTTAGCAGCTACTCACATATATGCTTAAAATCAGTAGTAAACTGCTGTTTTTGTTTTTTTAATCTGGACAGTGCCGTAATGTGCTAGTAGGCATCACACATTATGTGAAACTTACCCTAAAACAAAGCCCTCCAGCGACGAGCTGTCGTAGCTGAAGGCACTTCCATCTTCACCCGGTCTTCCTTTCGGGTTCGCAGACTCTGGCTGTGTGCATGGCAGGAGCTGCCATAAAGGAACAGTATGCCGTTCCTTCAGAGCGCATGCACCCCTGATGTCACCAGCTGCATAAAAAGTAAATCTCTCCTAAATGGTGCATGTACCTATAGGTAAGCCTTACTAGCTAAAAGTCATGCATGGGAGTTTACTCCCACTTTAAGACCAGTAATCCTTGCACGAACCCCCTTTTGTCCTTATGTTCTATCTCAGTTCATCGCTGCCCCCCTTAACCAATTGTTAGTAGTTAGTCACATTCAACTAGACTTTCTTTCCACTATTGAAGATGTTTTTGTAGGTTCTCCAAGCCAGTGTTTAATTAGTCGACAAAAACAATTTCATAAACCTTTTTACAGTGACGAAAACTAAACTAAAAGTCCTTATTTCCACTGATGAAAACTATAACGAAAATCAATTCCGTTTTCGTTAATGAACGAAAACTAAACAAAGATGTGAAGGAGGGACATTTACCCTCATGAAATTCCAGTTTCCACAAAGCTCCGCCTGTGCAGAGCCAGTGAGTGCTTTCACTCCCAGCAAGCAAGGGAGACCGTAGCATGCTTACTACTTAGCAGTTAGCACTGTGTAGCATTACAGGCCTCCTCAGGCCACCGTTCAGGGCAGCACTGTGCATTACAGGCCTCCCGACGAGAGTCCCAGTCCCGCCCTACGACTGTCCAGAGCAAGAGCACTGTGAGTGTGTACATTAAAGGCCTCCCCTCAGACCACTGTTGAGAGAACTGTGTGTGCATTACAGGCCTCCTGTGACCACCAGCATCCAGAGGACTGTGCATTACAGGCCTCCCCTCAGAGCTGAGAGCACCATTCAGCATTACAGGCCTCTCAGGCCACCACCCAGAGCACCGTGCATTACAGCTCTCCCTTCAGACCACCATCAAGCACTGTGCAACATTACAGGCCTCTCATGCCACCACCAAGAGCACTGTGCATTACAGTCCTCCCTTCAGACCACCATTTGAGCACTGTGCAGCATTACAGGCCTCAGTCCACTGTCCCAGAGCACTGTGCAGCATTACAGGCCTCCCCTCAGACCACCATCCAGAGCACTGTCCAGCATTACAGGCCTCCCCTCAGACCACCATCCAGAGCACTGTCCAGCATTACAGGCCTCCCCTCAGACCACTATCCAGAGAACTGTGCAGCATTACAGGCCTCCCCTCAGACCACTATCCAGAGCACTGTGCAGCGTTACAGGCCTCCCCTCAGACTACTATTTAGAGCACTGTGCAGCGTTACATGCTTCTCAGCCCACCGTACCACAGCACTGTGCGTTACAAGCCGCCTCAGACTGCTCAGAACACTGTGTGCAATGCATTACAGGCCGCCTTCTCCTCGGACCACTGTCCAGAGCACTGTGCAGCATTACAGGCCTCACAGAGCACTGTGCAGCATTGCAGGCCTCACAGACCACTGTCCAGGGCACTGTGCAGCATTACAGGCCTCTCAGACCACTGTCCAGGGCACTGTGCAGCATTACAGGCCTCTCAGACCACTGTCCAGGGCACTGTGCAGCATTACAGGCCTCTCAGACCACTGTCCAGGGCACTGTGCAGCATTACAGGCCTCTCAGACCACTGTCCAGGGCACTGTGCAGCATTACAGGCCTCTCAGACCACTGTCCAGGGCACTGTGCAGCATTACAGGCCTCTCAGACCACTGTCCAGGGCACTGTGCAGCATTACAGGCCTCTCAGACCACTGTCCAGAGCACTGTGCAGCATTACAGGCCTCTCAGACCACTGTCCAGAGCACTGTGCAGCATTACAGGCCTCTCCGACCACTGTCCCAGAGCACTGTGCAGCATTACAAGCCTCTCAGACCACCCTCCCAGAGCACTGTGCAGCATTACAGGCCTCAGACCACCATCCCAGAGCACTGTGCAGCATTACAGGCCTCTCAGACCACCGTCCCAGAGCACTGTGCAGCATTACAGGCCTCTCAGACCACCGTCCCAGAGCACTGTGCAGCATTACAGGCCTCCCAGACCACCGTCCCAGAGCACTGTGCAGCATTACAGGCCTCCCAGACCACCGTCCCAGAGCACTGTGCAGCATTACAGGCCTCTCAGACCACCGTCCCAGAGCACTGTGCAGCATTACAGGCCTCTCAGACCACCGTCCCAGAGCACTGTGCAGCATTACAGGCCTCTCAGACCACCGTCCCAGAGCACTGTGCAGCATTACAGGCCTCTCCGACCACCGTCCCAGAGCACCGTGTGCAATGCATTACAGGCCTCCTCCTTAGACTGCCCATGTCCAGAGCACTGTGCGGCATTACAGGCCTCCCCTCAGACCACTATCCAGAGCACTGTGCAGCTTTACAGGCCTCCCCTCAGACCACTATCCAGAGCACTGTGCAGCGTTACATGCTTCTCAGACCCCCGTACCACAGCACTGTGCGTTACAAGCCGCCTCAGACTGTTCAGAACACTGTGTGCAATGCATTACAGGCCTCCTCCTCCTCCTCAGACCACTGTCCAGAGCACTGTGCAGCATTACAGGCCTCACAGAGCACTGTGCAGCATTGCAGGCCTCAGACCACTGTCCAGGGCACTTTGCAGCATTACAGGCCTCTCAGACCACTGTCCAGGGCACTGTGCAGCATTACAGGCCTCTCAGACCACTGTCCAGAGCACTGTGCAGCATTACAGGCCTCTCAGACCACTGTCCAGGGCACTGTGCAGCATTACAGGCCTCTCAGACCACTGTCCAGAGCACTGTGCAGCATTACAGGCCTCTCCGACCACTGTCCCAGAGCACTGTGCAGCATTACAGGCCTCTCCGACCACTGTCCCAGAGCACTGTGCAGCATTACAGGCCTCTCCGACCACTGTCCCAGAGCACTGTGCAGCATTACAGGCCTCTCAGACCACCGTCCCAGAGCACTGTGCAGCATTACAGGCCTCTCAGACCACCGTCCCAGAGCACTGTGCAGCATTACAGGCCTCTCAGACCACCGTCCCAGAGCACTGTGCAGCATTACAGGCCTCTGACCACTGTCTCAGAGCACTGTGCAGCATTACAGGCCTCTGACCACTGTCCCAGAGCGCTGTGCATTACAGGCCTCCTCAGATCACCATCCAGAGCACTGTGCAGCATTACAGGCCTCTCAGACCACCGTCCCAGAGCACTGTGCAGCATTACAGGCCTCTCAGACCACCGTCCCAGAGCACTGTGCAGCATTACAGGCCTCTCAGACCACCGTCCCAGAGCACTGTGCAGCATTACAGGCCTCTCAGACCACTGTCCCAGAGCACTGTGCAGCATTACAGGCCTCTGACCACTGTCCCAGAGCACTGTGCAGCATTACAGGCCTCTGACCACTGTCTCAGAGCACTGTGCAGCATTACAGGCCTCTGACCACTGTCCCAGAGCGCTGTGCATTACAGGCTTCCTCAGATCACCATCCAGAGCACTGTGCATTGCAAGCTTCCTCAGACCATCCAGAGCACTGTGTGCAATGCATTACAGGCCTCCTCCTTAGACTGCCAATGTCCAGAGCACTGTGCGGCATTACAGGCCTCCTCAGACCATACAGAGTGGTTAAATCTGTGGCTGAGAGTTTGTTCAAACCTTATTACCATAAATAACAACCCATTCGATTTTTTTTTTTTTTTTTTTTTTTTTTTTTTTTTACTCCAGGAGTATAATAAAGAGTTTGGAAATTGTAGAGAAATGCTTAAATAATGCATTACAATTTAACTAAACCCATTAGATTTTAGATGGCTAAAATGAGTTTTAGTTGACTAGAATGTAGGATATTTTAGTTTACTAAATATGACTAAAAACAATTGCAGAGGAATTAAAATGGCATTTTAGTCAAAAGACTATGACTAAATTGAAATTTGCTGCCAAAATTGACACTGCCCAAAGCCACCTTTTCCAGTTCCAGTGGGTCTCCGAATCATACCCCAGGATTCACATCCACACCGGTAGCAGGAACACCTTAACCAAGTCATAATTCAATGTGTAGATGTTGGTTTGTCCAACAACAGGATGGGAGAACATGATTCCACAACGTTCACACCTCCCATCCTGTTCTTGGACAATCAACATCTACATATTCCATGGTGATTGGAATAAGGTGTCTATGCTACCTGTGTGACTAGAATTGCCAGGGGGTATCTTTCGAGCCTTCAGTGGAATAGAAAAAGTGATGAAACCTCAGCATTTCATAACAGGTGCAGTTGAATGTGATTGACTACCTACTGTATACCATGTCCTGGTCGCCAAGATATTATTCATTTTCAATTACATGGATTTTCAGCATGTATTGGAGCCTTCTGGGAAATGTAGTTTATCAGCTGAAAGATTTGTCACCAAGCTGAGACCTGGTGCCACCTCTATTGCACTTCCCCAGGCTAGAGTTATTGAAGTATGAGGTTTGCTGCAAAGAAGCATTGGCAGCCAAAATCAAATCCTTTTAATTGGTATGTGTAAAAACATAGTCTAAAGGATATAACCTGGAGGATATTGTCTTGACTTGTCTGGAGTTCGGCTTTAACAACTGGTTAACGGTTTTCTCTGAATGGCAGGTGGGAAAAGGAAACCTATAACTGGCTAGTTGCTATGGGAAACACCAGTGTTTATCCTTTTTGCTTCTCTGTAATATAGAGCGCAGTACATTTTTATGGAAGGCTGATTCCGAGTTGTGTTGTGCTGCGTAACTAATGAAAACACTGGCTTGCATGGAAAATCACTCTCTGCAGCAGTTTTAGTTATTTGTCATAGCGTTGGAAATATTTTGTTTTAGAAACGTCTCTTGTTCAAACAAGTCACATAGAGATGGATGTTGCCATTCTGTAACAATGTTCTCCATTCACCCTCTTCTAACACAACATTGTGATGGCCTCGGCAAATTCCTGCTCCTTTCAATGTCGGCTTTTCCTGTCTGCACAGAAGATGCCAGATTAGTATTGGGGAAGCCGTGTCGGGCACACTTGTGACTCTTTCAGGATTGTTCGTGTACACGCACATTGCCATAACCAAAAGAAGCAAGACTTTATTCTACTGGGGGGATGTTTAACAGCACAGCCAGCCAGGTGATCTGACTTTCTTTTTTCTACTGTAGTTAGTGTTTCTAAACCCACAGCAGTAAAATCAGTCTGTATATGCAGTATAGCATGCTTGTTATACTCACGGTGGAACCAAAGGGGTAATTCTCTGCATTGTGTATAAAGGCTGTTTGTTTTGCTTTGGGCTCTCTGATGGCATCTGACTTGTTTTTTACCTTCGGAATCATAACCTCCTTGCTTGCTTTACGCTTGTTGGTGTTAACTTTAGTTTTGATTTCGTGGGCGTACTTCCTTGGTCATACCTTCACCCCCCCCCCCTTCTTTTTTTTTTTTTTCTCTCTTCATCTTCTCTTCTCTCTCTCCTTCTAGTCCCCCCCCCCCCTGCTCCCGCCTTTCCTTCCCTGCCACCCGCCCCTACCCCTTCCCCTACCCTCTCTATCCTTCTAGTTCCCCCCCCCCCCTTCTCCAGCCTTTCCTTCCCTACCCCTTCCCCTACCCTCTCTCTCCTTCTAGTTTCCCCCTCTGCTCCCGCATTTCCTTCCCTGCCACCCGCCCCTACACCTTCCCCCTACCCTCTCTCTCCTTCTTCTAGTTTCCTTCCCTGCCACCCGCCCCTATCCCTTCCCCTACCCTCTCTCTCCTTCTAGTTTCTCCCCCCCCCCCCTGCTCCCGCCTTTCCTTCCCTGCCACCCGCCCCTACCCCTTCCCCTACGCCCTACCCTCTCTCTCCTTCTAGTTTCCCCCCCTGCTCCCACCTTTCCTTCCCTGCCACCTACCCCTTCCCCTACCCTCTCTCTCCTTCTAGTTCCCCCCCTGCTCCCGCCTTTCCTTCCCTGCCACCCACCCCTACCCCTTCCCCCTACCCTCTCTCTCCTTCTAGTTCCCCCCCTGCTCCCGCCTTTCCTTCCCTGCCACCTGCCCTACCCCTTCCCCTACGCCCTACCCTCTCTCTCCTTCTAGTTTCCCCCCCCCTGCTCCCGCCTTTCCTTCCCTGCCTCCCGCCCCTACCCCTTCCCCCTACGCCCTACCCTCTTTCTCCTTCTAGTTCCCCCCCCTGCTCCCGCCTTTCCTTCCCTGCCACCCGCCCCTACCCCTTCCCCCCCTACGCCCTACCCTCTTTCTCCTTCTAGTTCCCCCTCCCTGCTCCCGCCTTTCCTTCCCTGCCACCCGCCCCTACCCCTTCCCCTACCCTCTCTCTCCTTCTAGTTTCCCCCCCCCTGCTCCCGCATTTCCTTCCCTGCCACCTGCCCCTACCCCTTCCCCTACCTTCCTAAGTGCTACCTCGCTGTTTGGCTGGCCCAAACAGTGCGCACCTTTATGCTACCTAAATCATCTAACTCAGGATCCACCCTTCTCTTGACACCTCTCCCTCCCCGTGCCTGGGCCCATAGAGCCCAGAGCATGGACATGTGCTATGTCATGCCCCTCTCATGTAGCTTGTCCCTTTTTTAGGGCTCATTTGACTTTTATGGTATCCATATCCCTAGTTCAGATTCCTTACCAATCTAGACCCTCGGAATATAGGCCTGATCCTCCTCATTTTTGGGTACCTTCCAAGTTCGCAGTTGCTCTACATGAGAAACATGTTACACCCTGACCACTCTGTGTAATTCCTGGTTTACATTGTCCCTGGTTTGTCCTTTCTACTTTAGTCCTTTTTTCACTTATATTTGATGGCGGGGTTGTCGCCTGTTCTAATGTTCAATTGTTGTTGTTTACTGTTCCATGCCTGTATTCTTGCATATGGTCTTTTTTTCCTGTAATGCTCCTTTATTTCTCAATAAAATGTTTTGGGGGAAAAAAAAAGGCTGTTTGATCAGGTCTCCTCTGATCCTCCCCTTCTTTTACTGCCCCTAATACATCTCCTGCTAGAAGAGAGCATTGGGGACAAGCTGCACATGCTCAGTTTGGTGTGTATTGCTAAAGACTAATTTTTTCTTTTTTTTTTTCTTCCTGGGAGGGTGCATGTGATCGGCACAGGATCACAGGGCCAATCGGCCCTGTCCAGACAGAAGGTTTAGGGGTCCTGCAGCCTCATAGGACAGCCGGAGTAGTATGAAAACTCCTCCTACAAGCTTTAACCAGACACTGATAGAAATCACAGGATTGCTCTAACTGCTGATGAGAAAAGGTATTTAGCAGTTTATATTTACTAAAATAATTGCATTTCCATGTTCTGCGTACTGTGGGAGACCAGATTTAGTGAATGCAGGGTCAACACAGCCTGGTCACCTCCCTGTCTCTGTTTTGTGATTGGAAAGTGAGGGAGCAGCAGAACAATGAGCTTTTCTGTCCTCCCATTAGCGTATTCCTTGTAGCGTGTGCATGCAGCACACCAGCCTGTGCTCTGCTGTACTAGAAATTACAAAGGGCTGATCTTCAGTCAAACTCAGATAGTTATAATATTTGATTTACTTTACATTTAGGACTCCATTGACATGAGTCTGCTTGGGGGGGATCTGCTCGCCTTGCACATGTGGGGGTACTTCTACTCTCCTCTTGTGTACATTTTCATCAATGCCTGGGGCCAGGTGAGGCCGCAGTCATATGAAAGTCAATGTTAAGGTAAAACCCTGGCTTAGAGATGAGCCTTACACTGTGTGCAATAATGCAATATACAGAGTTCCTCTGTGAATATACCGTCCCATGCCACTACATAATTTACTTGTATGTTGCATTTAGGAGGGACATTGCTGTGCCTATGTCCTCTCCTCCAGACCATCGTATCTCTGCCACTTCACTCCAAGTAATAAAATGGGGTTCCACTGTACACAAGCACAGACCTCATGTGTGCAATTCCTTCATTGTCCTATACCTTTCAGTCAGGTACAAGAGGTTTCCATATCGCGGATTTGGGCCTTTTCGGGAACCAACCACTAGGGAGGGAGCCAAAACACTGACCCCCACCCCCCCCCCCCCCTCGCTACCAGAAGACCTTTTTTACTTCTGCCTGGCACCATGCTAGGTTGAACAGCTGCCATAAATTCCCACCACTCTGGTAACCCGTGACAACTACTCTCCTGCTCCAACTCTTCTGGCGAATTAACCCTTGATAGTGGCTTTTATCCTGTACCCAGGGAGTGTCTTATAGGCCCTGTTTTTCTAAAATGCCACATTTTATGTTCCAGCATGCCTCTTATTGACTTTAGACCAGGCATTTGAACAGTTCAATCAAGAACAATAAAAATCACCAGTTCATGTGCTGATCAGTATTTCACATTACAATAGGCTGATAGTCCTTTGAGAAAGGCTTCCACTGCCAGGTCATTGCAGCTCTTCTAAACCTCCACTGGGCAGTGAACAAGAAGATCTGCACAGGGTAGAAAAGGAGAAGAGCACACGGCTGCCCTAGCATAAAACAGTTTTTATTAGGAAGAAGCAGGAAGCTTGTACAAATTAGGTGTTTGAAGAGTGTGGCATGTAGATCTATATCCCTCTCCTGGATCGCCGCTGTAAGAAGCCGACAGCCTCCACCTCCACCTCCAAACCCAAGCAGTGGCTTCCGGGTCCTCCTGTGTAGAACTCTGGGCCTGTGGACTGGAGTGCGCTTGCACCCAGACCAGCCAGCGCTACGCTCGAACGTGGGAGTGGGGAACTCCCGGGAGAGAGAAAGATAAGTCGGTTGATGCACGACTAAGTTGGTTGCTATGACAATGTGCTTTGGAGGCGTGGCCTCCTTCCTCAGGTCATCTCCTATGTTCGAGTGCATCGCCGGCTGGACCGGGTGCAGGTGCACTCCAGTCCACAAGCCCAGAGTTCTACAGAGGAGGACCCAGAAGCCGCAGCTTGGGGCTGGAGGTAGAGGCTGTCGGCTTCTTACATTGGTGATCCAGGAGAGGGGTATAGATCTAAAAGCGCCTAATTTGTACTCCTAAATGTAAGTTGTATTTTAACAAGCTTTCTGCTTCTTCCTAATAAAAACTGTATTATGCTAGGGTGGCAGTGTGCTCTTCTCCTTTTCTACCTTGCACATTTGAACAGTTCAAGAATCTTTACTGAAACACTACAGGTCATAATGCAGACTCAGCCCTTCTCACTAACTAAGCTTTGGCTGCCCAGGCATACCTGTACAGGTATAAGTCCATAACTGCGGTGGCAGAGTGGGTGATCGAGAACACCCAGTGACCACATACAGTATATGCATTGCTGTCTTGTTCTGGGCCATGCTTCAGTTACGCCACCAGAACTGTGACCCGAACAGATACCAACAGCTCATTGTCAACTAGTGACCATTGGGAGCCAGTTGGACAGCCTCCCAATAATGTCAGCACTGTACAGCCAATTGCAGTGCTGCAGGATCAAAATCCCCTCCTAATAAAGTCTGGCTTTAGTTTAAAGCTTTTACTTTCATTTTGGTTAGTGAAACAAGTTCTAGTCTTTCTGTGTGTGTGTGTTGTTTTTTTTTTTTTTTTTTTTTTTTTTTTTTTTTTTTTGTGGTCTGGGTGCTGGTGTAAAGCTATTGCTACTAATCCTAATTAAATATTGGTACCCAGGTGACCAACAGCTACCTTAGGACATTTAATGGCAAAAGGATTGCAGGCACAGTCAGCCTCAGGCGTGGTTCTTTTCTCTGGGTGTAAACCGGATGGGCACCAGTCAGCGAGCAGTTAGGAAATGAGACCCCAACGATGTCACCGGTGGTAATCAAAATCTGACAGAGCTCTAACCTGCCACCATTCTTTCCAAAACTAATATCTTTTAAATGCAGTGGGGTTTTAAATATTGTGCATCACAGTCCATGTTTTCTTTGCTGATTCTCTAGTCTGATAATCCATTTGTTTTTTGATTGAATCTATAAAAAAGAATGCATGTATTTTTTTAGAGAAGGTAGAACTTTGGCCTCCCAATAAACAGGCTGCAGCACTAAATACAAATCCATCCACCTAGTTTTCTCTGTTGCCCTGGAAAGTTCTACAAATACCTGTTGATCCTGCCAGCAAAGTCCACCTAAGGCAGCTTTCTGTGATGCTGTGGTATCAATGCTGGGCTATTCCTGAATTCGGAGAATGGTTGCCACCCTCCTGCATGCTGTGTCTGTTTTCACTACAGTGGGTCAGCATTTTCACTGCTGATTCACAAGCCTGTATCATGTCAATCGTCACCTAACCATACTTTGTCCTGCCCATTGCTTTCTGGATTGGACTGCCACTATTGCTGAAACCCTCCCACTGTGAGCTGCAGTGTCTGGGAGTGGAAGCATGTGAGACACAAATGAAGGAGGATTTAGCTCAGACAGGGAAGGTAAGAGCCCATTCACACTAGCGCGACTTGTGAGGCGACTTGTGTGCCCTCAAGTCGCCCCAAGTCGCTTGATATAACAAAAGCAATGTTAATCAATCAGTGCCGTCTTAATTGGCACTACTGAAGTCGCTCCGACTTCAGAAAAGGGTCCTGTACTACTTTGAGGCGACTTGTGATCCGACTTGTCCCATATACTTTAATGGGAG
The DNA here is from genome assembly GCF_965119305.1 of Pelophylax lessonae. Lineage (NCBI taxonomy): Eukaryota > Metazoa > Chordata > Amphibia > Anura > Ranidae > Pelophylax > Pelophylax lessonae. The sequence continues at coordinate 499,069,252 of NC_138772.1, read as the reverse complement.
TCGCCTCCTTATCTTAATTGAAGCGACTTGTGATCCGACTTTCCATAAAAATGGTCCTGAACAAGAAAAAAAGAGCATTTTTCTTATAATTTTTAGTAGCACATGAATATGGCTTCTCTACACCTGGCTGTTTTGCTGGCAGGCATTTATCGGAGGCAGGCATGACTTTTTTTGGATGCATTTTTTGTAGCATGTCCAGAACCCCAAAAAATATCATTTTTTTCTTATTATTAATACAGCAGTGTGGTGTCTTCTCTACACCTTGCATTTTTTCTTGCAGGCATTTATCGGGCATTTTTGGAGGCAGGCATGACTTTTTTTGGATTTAGTGTCTGGGGGGTCTAAAAAGTGTACCTGTGAAGTTTCATCTCTGTAGCATGTCCAGAACCAGAAAAAAAGAGCATTTTTCTTATAATTTTTATTAGAACAGGAATGTGGCTTCTCTCCACCTGGCCGTTTTTTCTTGCAGGTATTTATCGGGGATTTTTGGAGGCAGGCATGACTTTTTTTGGATTTAGTGTCTGGGGGGTCTAAAAAGTGTACCTGTGAAGTTTCATCTCTGTAGCATGTCCAGAACCCCCCAAAAAAGTCATGCCTGCCTCCAAAAATGCCAGATAAATGCCTGCAAGAAAAATGCCCAGGTGGAGAGAAGCCATATTCATGTGCTCATAAAAATTATAAGAAAAATGTATCTTTTTTTTTCTGGTTCTGGACATGCTACAGAGATGAAACTTCACAGGTACACTTTTTAGACCCCCCAGACACTAAAGACATGCCTGCCTCCAAAGACGCCCAAAAAATGCCCGATAAATGCCAGCAAAAGGAAAGGGAAATTAGGTCACAACACATCATAGTCTGATTGGCCAAATACAAAGTCCACAAAGTCGTCTCGCGTAAAATAATTCACAAGTCGCGCAGAAGCCGCGCTAAAAGTCGCCCCTTATGAGGCGACTTTACTGGTTGCGGCAGTGTGAACCGGCTCTTAAGGTAATGTTTTTGTTTCTTTCTATGAGGCTTGTGCAAAACCTAGTAACTGAATTTAGTATTTGTTTAGATTTTCACATAGTAGCCTTTTTAGATGTTTTTATTTTTAAATTCCATTGACCATCAGATGAAAAATAAAGACGCAATCAGACAAGTTTAGAGTATGCCTGCCATGTAATCAGTAGGTACCTACCATTGCTGGGTTCCTACTGAAAACACATTCTTGTCCCGTGTCCGTGACTCCTAGTACTGAAGTTTCTGGATAAGCACAACAGCCAGGTAACTCGTATTTTTAGAAAGAGGCAAACAATAGCAGGTTCCAGAATTACTCACCACAAGTTTCCTTTCCTTTAAGATGATTCTGTGTCTGCCTCTAAATAAAGAGGAAAGGGAGGCTGCAGTCAAATTTAAGTGAAGAACAAAAGCCAAGGAAGGGTGTGCCCACCAAAATAGATTTTACTTTTCATGTCCAACAATTAAAGACCTTTTACTGGAAAGCTTCTGGTTTAAATAAAAAAAGAGAACAGATATAAAAAGTTTAACTAGATTAAGGCTTTTCACGATCAAGAACTTAAAAGGTCAACTCTACCCAAAATTAATATTTCTGCTTTTTGTGTGGGTACTGGAAGGTTAAGTCACATGGTGGCTTCTCTCACCACTCAGGGACTCCAGAAGAAAGGTCTCCCCACCACTTTTTTTTTTCCCTATGGCACAAATAACGGTGACAAACTCTATGAGGGATTGAATCGAAGGAGCCTGAAAATAAAATGTCTGTGGGAATGTATCCTTGTTGGAATCTCTCAAAAATCTAAGAAAAAGCATGAGAGAGAGCAGTATACCCACCCAAATCTGAAATATCTGTTTTGGATGGTGTTACACCTCAGACACTACATCTCAAATGATCCCATTATAAGCCATTCCTGTAAAATGTCTCTAAATGATGTACCGGTCTCTAAACGATGTATCTAAATATTTATACCATGATACCCACACTAGTTTTACAATGTGTTGGGCCCCTGAAACCAAACACAAACTTATCAACCTGCTATATATGGGTTATTCGGAAAATGAAATAAGAGAAAATAAAGGTCCACTTGTATTTCCCCAGCCAAGCTCCTACATTAGTATGAAATGAACACTTTTTATGAAATTAACACTTTTTAAAAGTTTAAGTGGCCTAATGGAACAGTAGGACTAGTTATATTGCTGGATGAAATATACCATGATGACCAGTTAGGAGTTTGGCAGTTTAAACCTTTACTGAGAGGACTCTATACAACTGCATAAAAACGACACCTCCACATATAAATGGTAATTCCAGCCATATCTATGAAGACTAGAGTTTTTGGACATTTTTTATTTACTTTTCATTCGGTTTACTTTGAAAATAACTTGCAAGGTTGGAAAATTCTAAACCTTTTTATAATTGGGTAGCAAGTGTGCAACACTAATATTTTCTTTTTTTTTTTTTTTCCCATCATTTTTACTGAATGCAACTGAAGAATATTTTCTTAGTAGACATCATTCAATTTTGTAATTTAGGCTTAATAAAGAAAAAAAAAAACAGCAAAAATAACCCAGGTGGTTGAGAGGAGCAGTGGATGACCCAAAATGAATGTTTTGCAAGGAAGGATTGGAGTCAACAAGCAGTAGAAGCTCTGACAATGTCTTAAGTGTTTGACCTTTTTTGGGAGTGGCAAATGTGTGGGCGTCGCCCCCCAAACCCCAGTCCCGGTGCTGTGGTTCTTTCCGCAAGCACCTATATCACTACAGAACTCATTTGTGATCTAAGGAGTGGTAAGCAAAAACATTGAGTGCAGTGAGTGGCCCAGACATTTGACATTCCAAGAAGAGCTAAATGCTGAAGCCTGTACTGCTTGAAAACAGCAGAATACGGACTCATCGCTCCACCAGGGGGGTGATTGTTTGGTGCTGAATTGATGATCAGGTGAGGAGTTTAATACTTTAAACTTTTACCAAGAGGACTTTATACAGTTGCTAATAAAGTACACATCCACATGTGAGTGGTAGTAGCTTTTCAATGTCCAATCAAGAATTGGAATGTATCTGTTCGATCTATGAAGACTTTAGAGTGGGCATTTTTGATCACTTTCATTTCTGTTTAGAAAAGTTAGAAAATATTTGGCAAGGTTGGAAAATGTTGAACCATTTTTGAATTGGGTTGTAGCAGGTGCCAAGCTTTGAATTGCAAAGGAGTAGAACCTCTGTTAACTTTTGCTGTATGTGTCCCCCCCTGGATATATTCCCCATAGACCAGAAATATGAAACCTCCCCCACCCTATCCAAAATTGTAAAAAAAATATAAATATTGACCAGTTTCTTAATCCTTTTTTTTATTTTATTACAGTAGGTGCCCCTCTTTACACATTTGTCAAGTATTTGGCTCCCAATGTTGTCACTCCTACTCTCAACGTAATATCTGGTAGTATTCTGGGAAGCCAATAAAGCATTAATGGATACATTCTGATAGTTTTACTAATACTATTTAAAATATCAGTGAAAGAGTTACATAGGTGACCAAAGGGGTCACTGTTAAGCCTCGTACACACGCAACGAATTTCCGCCGACCGGTCATCCGTCTTTTGTCCAGAGTGGTGTCTGTTGGTTGGAATGTGCTCTAGACTGCACACAAATTTTCCCATACGACAGAATTCTATTTTAGAAGTGATGTCATGTGTTGGATTGCTTTCTATGTGTTCTTTCATCTCTGAGCATGCCTAGTCTTGCTCATAAGATTTTTCCTCGTCGGAATCTGTACTAATTAGATGAAAATCGGACGCGTGTTGACGGAGGACAAAAATTTTAATGCCTGTACACCAGGATTTTTTCGGCCAAAAAGTCGGAGTCTGCTGTCGAAAGCACCATACTAACAAGCCGAAAATCGGCAGATTGGTCGTCGGACGAAATTTCCCGGCCGAATTTCTTATTGTGCGTACGGGGCTTTAGCAGTTTTTTGTTGATTTACCTGCCCTGTTGCCTAATGTTTCCATTGTCCATGGAAATGTTAGTTGTGCTTTGTGGATACACCTAGGCATTTGTGCCATGTTGTCTGTACTAATTCCATCTCTGTATTGTGGATCCGTGTATAGTCATGGCCATGGTCCTTGTGTCATCATTCCACATCACACCTTTATGTTCTACTAACCTTCTCTTCTGTTCTTTTGTACTTGTGTCTTTGTTTCTTATAGGCCCACAATCATTCAAGATGCGAGGTGAGTTCCTGTTTCGGTCAAAAACAGGCCAGCTTGTACAGATCTTGTCATACTGCCATTTTAATCCTTTCCTGAGTATCTTTCCTTTAGGAGTTTACCCAGCCTTTAAAGCTAAGAGAGATCTAGTTAAATATTAAACGTCCATCCTAGGAGATGCTGTCAACTGAGGGCTGTATCCGTTTGCACTTGTAATGTGCTGCTGACCTTACTTTGGCTGGTTATTTCGGTCTGCTGTTTCGTGTACACGGCCACAGCATGCATGGCGCGTGAATAGTCAGCTCCAGGGTGCTACAGGTTCTTGTTGCAATAAATGACTAGCACTATGATGCTATTCAATATTTTACACCAATCCTTGCATAAACTGAACACACACATTCTACATTTCAAGGTTGTGGGCATGTGTGATTTTACTCAAGCATCCATGCAAACCCTCCTATAGCAGCGTACCACCATTCATTGCAGTGAGAAGCTGTACGCCCAACTTTTGGCTCTCTTACACCATCAATTGACGCTCCAAGCATGCTAAATGCGCTCTTGTGGCCATGTGCATGAAGCCTTTGTCATGACTATGTAGAACAGTAGTTCTCAATTCCGGTCCTCGGGACCCACTAACAGGCCAGATTTTAAGTATTACCTTGGGGGATGCAGACTAGAATACTGCAATCACTGAGCAGCAAATTAGATCACCTGTGATGTAATTTAGTTATCTTGCAAACCTGGCCTGTTGGTGGGTCCCGAGGACCGGAGTTGAGAACCACTGATGTAGAAGTCCTTTATGGCCTGGTCTGTTCTAGTATGGGCAGCTGTAAAAGGAAGCGGAGCCTGCATGTGTAATAAGCAAATATGGCTGCATTCATGGTTATGTACAATTGCAAATTAGACAGAGTACTGATTAGCTGTTTTGCAATACTCATGCTTTAGAATAGTATATGAGGCGTTTCCGACAATTTTTCTGACTAAACACGTAGGGAGGAGCATAGGACATTGACCCTATCACGTCCTAGGACTTCATGGAAGAATTTTTTTTGTGCGTCTTTTATTATACAAATAATTTTACTATTTTGTTTAAATTTTAATGTCTTGGATTATCTGCATCATTTGGAACCTTCTTTCATTTTATACATTTTATATCAAAGGGGATCTGGAATATTAAACGTTATGAATAGGATTGTAGCAGACATGTTTAGTTATCCTGTATTGGGATAAAGTATTTTAACCTCCTTAAATCCTGAGTTGCTAAATGCTTTTTTGGTGGTGGAGAGTCAGAGGAGTCTCACTTCCTATGCTGAAGCACAGCACAAGGAATTGGGAGGACTTTGGAGCGTATTTGTTGGACATAATACACCGGGTGCATGGTGGGAATTTATTTTATGAAAGCGCCACATAAAATATTCTAATTTTGATTTTATTTCCATCAGGTTTTGTATATGCAGTTTCTATTTATTTAATTTTTTTTTTTTTTTAATTTATAATTATTCATTTTGATCTGGTTATACTAAGCACAGATTTTAACTTCACAATTTGCATGGTAATCCTTTGGCTTCAGTCCTTTCTGACTCTCTTTAACACAGCAAGTAAAGTGATCTGTAAACCTAAAGTAGTTATAAACCCTTAAATTATAGCAAGTGAAGTGACTAGCCTCGGGTCATAAGTGAAGATCAAACCAATCCTCCTACACAAGGCTCCTTTAACACTTGCTCGACTTGGCCTGTGATTTGGGACTGCAAATTCGCATGACAAGACATACCCCATGCGTACCGTTCATATCTGTACAACTTCAAAGTAGTCCCTGCACTACTTTGGTCCAACTTTGATGCGACTTGACCTTAAGATTATACAGGCATTGCTTCAAGTCGTGTCAAAGTCGTGTGACTTTCAGGTTGTACAAGTGTTAAAGGGGCCTTGTACCCATTTTATCTGCGGCTCTCTCTCTTCTACATCAGTTCAAAGTCCAGAATCTACACCGCATTTCTCAGCACCAGAAGGCAGAGATGTGGTATCACACACTACTCAGCAGAAAGCTGAGTGTAATATGAGACCTGAGTGTAGGGAATGGTCACACACCCCCTCTACACAGTCTCATAGGGAAACATGCACAGCTGAGGCTGCCCATCACCTGCTGTGTATGGTGATGGGGGTGGGGAGAGGGGGGGGGGTGCGTCCTAGTGGTACTGCCTAATGTTGGCATAGACTTACAGAAGTGACTCGTGCAGATAGCATAGAGGCAAATATACACTATAGAACATGGATCTCCTAATTACAGACCTCCAGCTGTTGCAGAACTACACATCCCATGAGGCATTGTAAAAACTGACATTCACAGACATGACTAGGCATGATGGGAATTGTAGTTCCTGAACAACTAGAGGGCCATGGTTTGTAGACCTCTGCTATAGAAGGACATGTTTTTGTACATTTTTCATTTTAGAGGTTTACAACTACTTGTAAGTATAGATCGGTGGCTCATAATACTGAAGCCAGAGGATCAAAGTGACAGCCAGGCAGATAACATTTTCAGAAAGATATCAGCAATAATCGCTTACTTTTAAAAAGTGCCTACAGATTTCTTGTAATGGTGGAGTGGGATGGTTTTTCACCAGATCCAAATTTAATTGTATTTTCAGAGGACGCAGCTTGGAAGGATCGGCCAAAGCTGATTGCTTCATTGTTTCTTTATGAAATGGCTTCTTTTCATTACGGCAGCCATTATCTTTTAACCTCTGCTCAGTAGACAGCCCATAATATAAATTGTTACCTTTCAGCTGAACAGCTGCGGCACACTGCCTGTCCTCTGATAGGCTCCGGCTTTCCTTTTTTGCTCTCTGTTGTCATGGAGCTGACTTCATTTGCTTACTTGACCTGCGAGGAAAAAGGATGCATTAACGTCTGTCTCCATGACAACACCAGCCTAGGATGTGCGCTCTGCCGACAGCGAGAGAATTGATATGCGGCACATCCCTGCAAACAGGCGGATTCCGCCTCCAATGTACTTCCATATCACAAACCCTGAAGGGGGACAATTAAAGGTGGGGGGGGGATCAGATGCAAGTCTGCTGCTTAAAGCAGAAAGGCTGCTGTTGGTGACGAATGAAAAAAGCCAATTACCTGAATGTCAGGCAGATCCTTGCACTAATACGTTGTTTCTCTACATTGTGTGAAGTTTAACAAGTTCTGAACACCTGATGATGTATATGATTTTATTTTTCCAGGCAAAACTACTGATGTAAAAAAAGAGTAAAAAAAAAAAGGGAAAGTTATATTCGTATTATGATAAAATTGAAAAATTTTAATATTGTATGGACTGTTTGTTATGTAAGAGAAAAACTTTGTTTAAGAAAAAAATTAAAAAGGGGAGAAGGGAGTTAGTTTGGGGCTTTAACAAATTGGGTTACCGAGGAACTAAAGTGGAAAAAAAAAATGTGAGAAGCGGCCTCTATATTGCAGAAAAAAACATGCAATGTCTCTTCTGCTATAAAACAAGCTTACCTGCCTGTTCGCAGTCTTCTTTAGAACAGGGGTCCCCAAACTTTGTAAACAAAGGGCCAGATTCCTGTCCTTCAGACTTCAGGGAGGGTAGACTCTGGCCAATGGGAGGAATAGTGCCCCATCATTGGTAATATTTGAATGAATAGTGCCCCATTGTTGGTATCAGTGGGATGAATAGTGCCTCGTCATTAGGTTTTTTTTTTTTTTTTTTTTTTTGGGATAGGGCCCCATATTTTGTGTCAGTAGGGGGAAATGGGGCCCAGTAGTTGGTGTCAGTAGGGGGAAGAGCGCCCCCATCGTTGGTGTCAGTAGGGGGAAGAGCCCATTCCCCCCCCCCTTCCCCACACACACACACACACACACTTGTTGGCGCTCCTCTTGCAGGTGGTCAAGGAAAAACCTCAAAGGCTGAGCCTTTGCTGCTTTTGTTGGTGGGGTGTGTACTGCTCCGATCACAGGGGATGAACAAGAGGACAGCAGAGATCAGAGCAATATACATCCTATCCACACATACAGCAGCTGTGGGGTAGGATTGTGGCTAGATCTAGGGGGGCTACCCCCCCCCCCAAAAGCCCTACACAGCTCCTAATGCTGCACTGCCAGTCTCCCATTCCTGCATGGCACACAGCTTGAGCACAGGCACGAAGAGCTCCTTCCCATCTGATTCCATTACACACAGCTACCATATGCATAGTGTACAGCTGGCTGCTGCAACTGAGCTGCCATTCTGACCATGGATTTTCACAGGTCAGAACTAAACATAGTAGCCAGCTATACACTGTGCACAGCCTGGCTACAAAATGTGTAAGGGAATCAGATTTCAGCTCCAGTGTGTGCTGTGTGGGGAGCAGGAGATCTTAGTGACTGTGTACAGTGCTTGGATGGGGGAGCTCTGCCTAGTGCACTGCCTGCAGTGACCCCAATACTGTGCCACCTTGCCTGCCCTGTGCCCTCTTGCCAACCCCCGTACTGTGTGTACAGACATACATGTATACAAGCCACTGATAGGGGGCAGTGTGCACAGCATGGTGGATAGAGTAAAAAAATGTGTACTTGGGGAAAAGAGAGTAAGTATATACAGGGGTGCAGTGTGTAGAGAGGGTGAATTAAATAATAATTTACGAGGGAATGTTCAGGGATGGGTGGGGTAACTGGTGGCAAGTAACCCTTTAGATCTGGTTAGTAGCTCAGGACTTGACATTTTGAGCCCTTAGTATGCATATCTCATACCTGGGGGACGCAGGTTGACAATCGCTGTAGTAGTTGCCGCTTCTACAGTGATCTCCAGTGCTGAGTGGCAGCCCTGCTGTATATTGACCACTGGGGGTTGCTCACTAAGCACCTCCACCATTCACAAAACACCTTTTTTCTTTCAATGAATACAATGCATTTTCTGATTGGATGAGATGGAGAGGAGGTGATGTCATGATCTTTCACAAACTACACAATTTCTACAAAGTAGTAATTGTTGAATGAGTGTAGTAGGATGCAAACAAATATAACCTTTATATATAAAACATGGCAGTAAGTATAATAAAAATATAAAAGAGGCAATATGGCTGACTAAAAAAACCTATCATAACTGGAATCTATATTGCCCCCTTGTTGTTGGAAGAAAATTAAATATGTGAATCATAAAGTACAGGACACAGGCAAAATATTCATAGATCTTGGGTTATAGGCTTGTACCATCAGGTGATTGGACACTGGCAAACTTTTGAAGGCATGCCCATTTGACACCTCCCCTATAATCCTACCCCACTCCATGAGTCCTTCAGTTTTAACAGATGGATATCCAATTTTCTATGGATGCAACTTTCAGCCGCAAGGTTCTTGCAGCAACACTGAAGATGGGTCTGTTGCCCCTTGTTGTTGGGCCTGTTGGCACAGTTCTTTTTACCTAGGTGTTGCCCACCCTTCTCATTCATTGCTTTGGTTCATCCAAAGGTCTAAATACTTTGCCTGTGTCTGTACTGTACGATTGGAGGAAGAATTTTGATTTGCCTACAAATTTCATATCATGGAATATAGGCAACATGTCACCCTCCCTTGTATCTTTGGTTAGTCTTTATTACGTGCTACGAAATGTAGGACTTGAGTAGCTTAGAGTTAGAGAGGCACCCTCTCAAAAGCTTTACCAGTGTTCAATCACCTGATGGTACAATCCTTTAATCCATGGTGCATGAATAACTTGCATGTGTTCTGTACTGTACTATAGAATACAGATTTTACAGGTAAGTCAAAATTCCTCTTTTCCAATTAGCACAGGCACCATTCAATAAGTGCTCTGCATTTTATCAATGAATGCAAAGTGTTATCGGAGTAGACAAGGTGAAGAGGTGGGGCCGTGACTTCAAATTGGGCAAGGCGTCGCCTGTGCTGACCAGTGTAACACTATACCATACCTGCAATTGATCTTTGGGTGACAATGGGAGGGGGTCCCAGTTTTGATCTAAGCCACAGTATAAAACTGGCCTCTAAGTTCACACACAGGAAATGCATGTTTTAGCCAGCAGTTGCATCGGGGGGGTTGGGGGACAAAATTTGGTCTTGCACATGGGCCCATATGTCGCTGTGTGTAACATTGACTTGGGGGAGGGGGGTTCCTTGGTTAGTATCTCTATTAAACAGATTTTAGGTTTTATGATTTATGCACTAAAGTTGTTTATAAGCTGTATAGTTTATATTTGGCAGCAGTTTCTGGGAACACGGACAGGTGTGTTGATTCAACGATTTGGGTAGGTCTCTTTTTGTCTTGTTTTCTCTCAGTGAAATGTCTTTCTTTCTATGTGGAGCACAGTGGCAATGGCTGCAAGATGACAGAATACACACACAAAGGTGGTTATTTACAGATGGAATATTAAATCTAATACACTATTTAAATTATTAATCCACATGTACTTTCTCCACTCATTTCCCAGCAAATTCATTTCAACAACGATTCTTATTTTGTATATTAAATGTGACATACAAAAAAGCATTCATACTAGGTTTCTTTTTGGGAGAAATGAATAATTTATGCTTTTTTGCACAGGTTTTTGGCAGTTAAAATGTTTATCTCTGTATTTTTGGATGTAGGAAGTGAAGCAGATTTCAGCTCGTCGAGTAGTACTGGCAGTATATCCGCACCAGAGGTCCATATGAGCGCTGCGTCTGGCGGAAAGAAAAACTCCTTTTCACGCAAGTAAGAATTAATTCATATGTCTGCAGTTTTACAGAACTTAATATTAAAAAGTGACCCGTAGTTACACAGCAGCCAAAAAACTTACACTCTTCAATTTTTAACCGTCAGAAAATTAATTTTAACTGGCTGCTATGGTTTACTAAACCTTGCAATCATTTATTTTTGTTTTAAGAAATCAAATTTTGATTGACTTAAAGGTCAATCTACACTCCATTTTAAGATAAAGTGGAACACAAATGAAATGCATCTAAGAGCTCATTCAGACAGATGACCCGTCCCTCTATAGAGACCTGCTGGTAGATGCATGTGCATCCACCCTGAAGCTGCATGCAGGCAGCCCATAGAAGTGGATGGATATGCAGCCCTTGCACAGACACAATGGCACGTCACAGTTTGACGTGGGTGGGAGCCGGCTCAGAGCCTCTTCGTTCCACCTTAGAAGCCCAGTGAATACTTTGTTGATTCCAAATCATTTAAGTTTTTTACCTTTTTATAATGATGGTGATCTTCAATAGCTGGACCTGAACTTCCAAAGGGTTAGCAAGTTCCATCCAGTTGACTAATGCCTTGTACACACGCAACGTTTATCGGCCGACGGATCGGCCGTCTTTTGTCTAGTGTTGTTGTGTTGGTTGAAATGTGCTCTAGACTGCACACGAATTTTCTTGGCCAACAAAAACCAACTTCAGAAGTGATGTCATGTGCTGGTTTACTTTCCGTGTGTTTTTTCTTCTCTGAGCATGCCCAGTCTTGCTCATCAGATTTTTGTCTGCCGAAATCTGTACTGACTGACGGAAAATCGGCCGTTCTGTTGATGGCCAACAAAAATTTTATAGCCTGCACACCAGATTTTGTTCGGCCGAAAAGTCGGAGTCGGTTGTCGGAAGCATCATACTAACAAGCCGAAAATTCACGGCCAACAATCGTTGCGTGTGTACGAGGCTTTAGGCTAAGAAAACTGGCAGCCCTGCAATAAATGTAGGAGGTCAAAGTTCTCCAATTTGACTGTATGCAAACCTTGGGCACAATACATAGAGCATAATAAAAACTTTTGCTCTTACCATTAAAATTTGATTTTTAAATCTGTCAAACAACCAATGCTCTCCAGAAAACCTTGCGACAGTCTGAGATCTACATAGTATGTTACAGTCAGGTTTAATAAAATGTTCACAAAACTTCTAGATGGGCCTTCGGCCTCTTATCCCTCCTCCCATTTATGTTCCTAATTTTGAGGAAAGGGGGACAGAATGCATGGTGACAGGTCAGTACTCTGAATCTGGGAACACTTGACTTTTACTTTTAGAGGTTTGTGTTTTATGATCTTTTATAAACTAAGAATATGGGCAAATAAATGGATTTGGCAACCAGCTACAAAAGATGACCACCAGAGCAAAGCAACAGGTACTTTGTATTACTAAGTCAGTTTAGAAACTAGGGGTACAGTTGTATACTTTCTGCCTGGACTAGTCGTATTGTCGGTGTTTGGTTTCACCTATGGCTCAGGGTTGGGGACCGTTGTTAGGAGATTTCCAAAGCTGCAGAGTGAATCACTTTGTATGTATGAAATGATCTCTGAAATGGCCTTTTCCTCTCTCCTGTTTTGGAAGACCACCCTACCGCACAGAAACTCAGAAACGGGGCTCGAGGACCACAGCTGAGAGGTGACTGCATGTGTACCTCCACCATATCCTTGTACATCATTGTGTGTAGACATTGTGCTGTTCTGGTACACCTTCACACATATGTGACCCTCTTCACTCAACTCCTTTTTTTCTTTTTCTTTTTTTATAATTTTAGCAGCTTGATATGTGCTCTGATTGCAGGTCTAAAGATACTGGATGAACCCTCTGCACAACGCTATACTGGTTTATCCAGTATCTTAAGTGTTAACATGTGGTCACACCCCTTTAGCACCTCGTAGATTATATGCATGCACAAGCTATTGGGATCTGAGCACAGGTTTATCTTTCTGATTGCAGGTCTGGGATGTAACTACATTTCATGGGGGCCCCATAGCCAATTTTAATTGGGGCCCCCCTAGTGACAGCTGGCAATGTCAGTTGCGACAATAGTGTAATTGGTTCTAGCATAAAATATGAATGAATCAAGGACAGACAGCAGGAGAACTGTTAGCATAGTTGGCACACTGCTAGGTACCAGAGCTGTGGATATATTTTTGCAAGAGAAGAGCAGCAGTGCAGGGAATTGCCTTTTAACCTTATTTCTCCAGCTAGCACATACTGTAGCTCATCAACATTTCAACATCAACTAATATTTGTCAGAGTATACAATTTTAGAGTGTTGTTGTAAATTCTAGGTCCTCCTATTCCCAATTGTTGAAAGGTGCAGTAGTAAGATCAATCATGAGCCTCAGAAATTACTCTGTATGCCCAAACATCACATTCCCAAGTCCTGACCAGGATGACAAGTAGCTCTGAAAGCCATGAATCTGCGCAAAAGGGAGGGGGTGCAAAAGGGATCGTGATTAGCAAAAGCTTGACCCTTTGCATCTGAAGTTAGCTCTTCTGGAATGGAGACATCAGGCAACTCCCTAGTGAGGTCCCCTTCCCACCACCAGCCCTATAGCAGCAGTGTGATACACGCTATGGCTATAGTTAGGCCACTGGTGCAGCTATATTACTGAAAAGGAGAAAACATTTTAAAAAGTTTGAAAGGAAAGTTTAGTTGGCTCCCAGTCATGTGACAATCACAGTAGTCACATGATACAGAAGCTGTCCCACCTTTGTAACATTAAAGCCCGCTTAAAGGGCTGCCAGGAGGCAACCTTAAGGTGCTAAGAACATTCTGTAAAAGAACCTGCTTTTTACTTTTACATTGGCCAGTGTGTTGAAACACTGCTACTTTTATTTCTCCTTGGTCACAGCAGATATTTGACCATTCAAGTGGGTTTAATACCTGTTAAGCCCAATGCACAAAGGCCGAATACTGGACGACATCGGCGGGTGTAAAAAAAAAAAAAAATGGCCGACATTCGACCCATGTGTATGGCAGCCGGTCCGACCAGAAGCTTCTTTTGGACGGAAATGCTGGGAAACCAGCACCGACTGGCTCCCTATTAACGCTGATCAGAATGTTCTGGTGGGAGGGCTGTCCCCATGTCGGAACACAACTGCTTAGCAGGGAAGATCGCTGTACTAACGTCATTGCTAGTACAGTTTTATTCCGCATTCTATAAAATGTAAAGCTAGAAAAACGATATATCACTCACTATCTGCTAATTGCTTTATTTATGCTGACTAGTTCTCCTGCTGTGATACAGTACTTGAGCCTTGTAGATTACTATAAAGACACTTCAATTAGAAAATACTCCTTGTTCGTTTATTTTATTTTGGCCAGATAGCATTAATACAGTTTGTAGTTGGAAAACGATGAATGAATGTGATCATTTTTATTTTTGTTATTCATCATAAAAATCTATTTTATTTTCCACCTTCTGTGGTTGCTGTCCCATAACTCACTGTAGATGTTTACCATATATACGTCCTTCCCAGTGTATCAAAAATACAATTTGGCAGGGTTCTAAAACTATAACCTAGCCCAATCGCCATAATCTATGGACTTTTTTATTTTCCACCTTCTGTGGTTGTTCCATTTTTTTTTTTTCTGCCACAAAATACCTTATACAGCCAGCTTCCTCTTTCTTGTCTGGTCATAAGCCTAGGCTAATGACATCATGCACAGCTTTCTTTCTCACTCTTGTGAGAGTTTCCCAGCAGAGGGGGGGGGGGGCAGTAGAGTGGAGGGGAGATAAATCACAGGAGAACCAAGGAGAGCTGTAGAGCTGGAGGGGGTTGGATGAGGATGGAGATAACAGGAGACTGCAGAGATCCACGTGTATTCATCCAGAATGGAGAAATGTGCAGGCAAGTAGTGTGTGTGTGTGTGTATATATATATACACACATATATATAGTGTGTGTGTGTATGTATGTATAGATATTTTAATGTGTGTGTAAATCCAGGAAGTGAACAGGCAGCAGCTTCAGCTGCCCACAGTTAAAATGGCAACAGTGGAGGGACATTTCTGCAGCATATTTGGCAAATACAGAATCACAGTATATATAAAATAATATGCAAAGTGGTTTGGGGGAACATCCAGAATGTTTTTATTACAAATTTATATGAGCAGACTGTATTTCCTCTTTTAAAAAAAGTCCTTGTAAAAGACCAGGCTCCACACTCCCCTTTTCAATGGCTCATGTGTTGTAACACTGATGTTTTGTTTCTCCCTGGCCACAGCAGGCATTCACCTGAAGGTTTAAAGTGAGCTCAGGTTATTTTTAACAAGACTGCCATCAATAGAGTTACTGTATGTAGGATATTTCCTCCTTACTTAATCAGAACTGAAGCTCGTGATAAACACCTAAAATATTTACATACATAGCTAAATATTAACTGTTCCTGCTTGTCCTTTATAATGTGCCCGTATTTCATGGACAATGTCCAATAAACTGTTAAAATAATTATCACAGAGCAATTTTTATCTTGCCTCTGCAGCCCTATCAGTACTTTGTAAATAACGAATACAAACATGAGGAAGACCCATGTTCTTTTGAAATGATTTTTGTGTTTGAATTTGAATGGCAAATTATGTAGGCTTCTCTTGATCAACAATGTTCACACCACGCTCTCTTGCATTCCTTTTTGAGACGGCTTCACTATGGCTTTGTGGTTTGGAGAGGCAGAAAGTATCAAGGGAAAATCTTGCAACTGAAGTATTTGAGGGATATAATGAGCAGATATGCGATCATATTCTCTGGTTCCATTAGTTTGGTGTGCTAGACCTTTTAAAGTATACGATGTTAGAATAAGTAGGATAATCTCTGAATAAAAGCCGGTCATACGTTATGCAATTTTCTTTTTCAATTTCCTTTTTAGATTTACCTTTAACTGTGTAGTGCAAGGGCCTTTAGGCTTGACCTCCTATTATATGGTTTTGGTAAATCTAAAGTGAAACTGTATAAGAAAATTGTATAATGTATGGCCAGCCATAGTCTCTTTAGGTGCCCGCATGTTTCTTCAGCCTAGTTCATATTCCTATCACACACCTTCCTGGTTTGTAGGCTCGTGTGTACTGGGTGCTGAAGCGATCCCCAGTTGGCAACTGGATCGGTTACAAGTAGATACATATTCGCCAGCACACCAAGGATCTTGCAAAAGCAGTCCAAAAACTTTATTCCAAATAAGATCACATCAGAAAAACATAGTGCAACGTTTCGGAGCCACACAGGACCCCTTCGTCACATGCCTGACGAAGGGGTCCTGTGCGGCTCCGAAACGTTGCACTATGTTTTTCTGATGTGATCTTATTTGGAATAAAGTTTTTGGACTGCTTTTGCAAGATCCTTGGTTTGCTGGTGAATATGTATCTACATGTTTCTTCAGCGTGTCTATTGATTGCTCAGTATTTCCTATACATAGGGTGTCCCATTATGTCCATTGTGACTAATTCTCTTGGATGTAAGCCTAGCCCTGCCCCATGTGTTTAAACCTTATCTCTAGGCAGATATAAAAGTAACCCATTAATGCAGCTCTGCAATCAATAATACACTTTTATTTTTTTTTTATAAATGCACGCAGTGGAAGTACATGAATTGTACCTGATTTTAGCCTCTTGCAGTCCCTGTGAAGAGCAGAAGGGCTGCAGTGTGTAAGGAAGAACCAGAACAAGGAGCCAGTCAGTTACAGTGCTGATAGAAAGGGAAAGTAGAGCAACAAAGAAATAAACTCATCAATGTGCTTATCCTTTCACTGTCCATTCATAGGTTGGGTTGGATCCAGGATGACCTGGGCTCAGATAAATTGGGGTTGAATGATGGCGGACATCAGACTGAAGACCTTTAGCTGCAGGAAAAAATATTTAGGCGGTATGCTCTGGATTGGAGGCAAATATTTCAGCAAATATTTTTTTTTTTTTATTCCCTTTTTATAAAGGTCTATTCATTATATTTATTTTTGGCTGGAGTTTTGCTTTCTCTATTTGCCTATCACTATAAAGTAGGTGGCTTAAGATAATAGGGAAGTGGTGCAGAAGGTAGGCTAAGCTCTCAACCATTAAAAACAACTCTTCTATCATGTCTATGGGTGTCCAGCATCCTATAGTAAGTGGATTTTGTATGGTCTTTAAAATCTGCAGTTTTTCTTTATACATTGATCAGTGTGTGTGCCATCAGTCTCGAATTATGTGAAAATTATGCAAGAGAAGACTCTTTACTCTCCAGATGTCTCAAAAGTCAGTTTAAAGTGGAGTTCCGGCCTATTTTGCAACTTTAGTGATTCCTGGAGTGCTCGCTATGCTGATCAACAATTGGGCATTTTCAATTTTTTTTCTGGGGTTCCTTACCTTATTTTTAGGGCATTTTTGATTGTACCTCCTCCTTCTCCCCCCTCTGTGGCCACGGCCACCGACATCACTTCCGCCTTTGCATTGCATCCTGGGAGCTGTTTGTCATCACTCCCAGGAGGCTGGAATCAGGTAGAACTCCCTGGAATCAGGAAGAAGGACACAGCAGATTACACTGCAGCTTCAGATGCCCACATCCAAGATGGCCGCGCCCAGACAGCATTTTTAAGATTTGACTAAAATCCAATACTGTACACCTTGTAAGTATGAGAATAGCGGTTCTGTAAAGGGCAATGGATTAGTATTATAGGGGTATTTTTAGTTAGAAAAGGTATTTGAGGCCGGAACTCCGCTTTAAAATGTTTTAGTGCAAGCTGGAATCAGAAGCCCCGGTGTTCTTATTCATTTTCAAATATATTTGTGTATTTCAGCCGAGTGTCCCATGGGCGAGGTCACAACAGTTCATCTGGAAAGCCTGCACAGAGTCCGCCTGCCACGCGAGAGAAGGATCTGTTTGCAGTGCTCTGTAGGAATCAGTTGAGTCCAATTAATGTTCATGATGCATATGGGATCTCCTCTCCTAGTAGCAGTAACTCTGGGTCCTACAAGGGCAGCGACACCAGCCCTACACTCAGGTGTTGTACTCTGTTCTGTACCTTCACCAGCTCATCTTTATATCTCCATTAAGGCCATATAGCTCATTTCTTTATGCATTCATTTAATCTAAAGGGAATGGATTGGGACAACAGGCTAAGCATGTAGTCTGGGCTTTCTTTTGATTAGCTTAAGCTAGCCATACATGTTAAGACATTTCTCTAAGCTAGAGAAATCTATACATTCCCCCATTCCTGCTAAAAAATGTAGGTGTATGATTCACAATGTGGATGTACAATTCTCCCGGTGCTGGCTGCTGTATTCTGGTAGCTGGCACCTACTGCTGTCTGAATTCCTGAACAGGTGATTGACTTCTCCACCAGACTCCTTCAATTTTGCATTTGGGTGGTGTTGGCAGGGCAACCAATGGCTCATGTTTTGAAAGATTCACAGGAATTGCCTAAACTTCAAACTGTGCATGTCCATCTTCAATTTCAGGGTTCCTCAAGGGGAGTTCTGGCCATCTGATAATTTTATACTTTCAGTGTTTTAGGATATCTAGGTTGGCAGCACAAACACATCAACTTTCAGTGTTTTAGGATATCCAGGTTGGAAACACAAACACATCAACCTTTTCGGTTGAACCAAGTCCCCAACTTGCGGAATCCTTTTCAGATAAGCTCTTCGATGTAGTATGCACTATCTGAGAGTGTTTGCTTTCAGTGGGACAGAAACCCGAGCACACAAACAATAGAGAATGGATATGGGCTCTACCTTCCCCCCGGTCTACAAAGTTAATATAAGGTTGTTTAAAAAATATTTGGAAACGCATCAAACATACATTGTACAAGTTTGTCTGATAAGAAACTAAAATGGCAGGTTGTCCAAATTTTTTCTTTTATAACTTCAGCCCAGAACACAGTCAGTGTGGAGGTGGAGGGCTTCATTCTGAAGGACTGTAAAGGGTTTGTCATAAACTTGGGAAAAGATGAAAAGAATTTAGTGCTACACTTTGACCCTTGATTTGACTACGGAGGAAACAAGCCCACGGTAGTCTTGAACTCTATGGTGGACCGTGTCTATGGAGTGGAGCAAAGGGAAAGCTTCTTCCCCTTTCAGGAGGGGTCAGACACCATGGTTTGCTTCCAAATGAGCAAGACAAGATCATTATACAATTATTTTTCAGAACCCCGTTCTCATTTCCAGTCCGCTCTCCCATAGAGGAGATCTACTTGTCTTTTGGAAAACCTCCAGCCCAAGTACATAAGACTAAAATGAAGAATCCTACAATAGAGGAGCTGCCTGTCCCACATGTCCATTTCCAGGCTCTGCGAAACTTCCATAGTAGATGAAGGCAGGGGAGGGGCAGTCCTTAATCCAGTTTTGTAACCCCTCCCTCCAATCTGCATCCTTGCTGCTCTTGTACCATATTTTGTGATTTGTTCCTTTTTACTAGAAATGGCATTTCATCCACGTTTCAAATAAAATCTAATGAGCTCTAAAAAAAAAAAAACTACATTGTGACACACTCAATTAATTAAAACCACATACGGTATCTTTATTACGCTGGGTTAAAATGTATAAATCAACATACATTAGACAAATGACAAACATGAAATCAAAAACCTACCAGCCACCCAGATCAACACCCATTGAAATAAATCCAGTATTCGCTTATTTTTCTATGGTATTATCGGTGGCCACCCAAAGTTACCAGCAATAAATAAATAAACTGAACTGGTTACTGTTTTTTTTTGCAGCCACTTTCTCAAGTATTAATGTTCAATTTTTGCCATGGCAGTTTCACATGCTCAAAGTGGCTGCCTCAGAGGCAGGGAGTGGGAGAGAAACAATCAGGACTGTGGCACCACAAAGGCAAATATACAGTGGGTAGGGTGGTGACTACAGTCAAAGTGAAACTGAGATCACAGAAATATATATGCATTCATATAGGCCTTATTCTGACAACTTTCATTTTCCTAGTCTTACCTCCCTTTTACAGTTACAGCAGTTTTGCAGGGTGTATAAATAAGACTGTGCAGTCCAATAGGCACCAAAATTAGACCACCTGCTCTCTGGCATCTGCACTCAGTAACATAGCTGGTTTTGAAGAACCCCCTCTCTTCACATTCTATACAAGTCTGTGGGAGGATGCCTGGGCTAAAGGGTGTGTCTGCTACTCAGCTCTGCCAGCACAGAGCACTGAAATGGAATTGCAGGAAGCAGGATTTTCACTAAGACAAAATGGTATTGGAATGCCGGCCATACACTGTTCAAATCACGGTTGGGTCATCAGGAACTGGCCAAGATTTGAACCGCCAAGGGTAGGCTGAATGTAACCAGTTGATCGATCAACTTTGGTACAAACAGCCGGCCTCATTTTATTGGGATTATCACTAGTGGCAGCAATAGCTGCAAGCGATAATCACTGTCTTCTCCCGGCAGGGAGTGCTTCCCCCACCAGGAGAGGACAATGGCCCGGCAGGAGGGATTCACGAATCAACACGGTCTAGTGGAATTAATCCGCGGTTGCAGGAAAGAAATTTACTCCGTGTATGGCCAGCCTAAGGTATTTCCAAGCAAAAATCTGTCAAAAATGACAACCTGTTGAGGGTTTCAGGACTATAACCAGGTGAAAAAATGTTTGCATTCAATGTGTCACTTGGCTTGTTGCAGCCACAACATGGGTTTCTGGTTTCTTTATGGCCTAGTCACCATTGCAACTCCTTGACTACTATTCAAATCAAAGTGGCCTATGGGGTATGGTCCCTTTATAGTTAGACATTTACAATTCGCCCCTACCATGGCAGGTTACAAAGGGGGCAGCTGGAAATGACCCATGAGATGTTGTTGCCCAAACTAGTTGTCTTCTCATGTTTTTATTAACCATCTGTTCACATTACAGGACAAATCCATCATTTTCCTAATTTAAATCAATTTTTGCTCTGGTACTTGGTGCTGAAGAAGCTAGTAGGCTTAAAAAGCATTTCCAAAATATTCTATATATTTAAAACCTGACAGCTTAAGAAAGGTCAGGGGTAATAGTGTAAGATCTAAGGGGCCCTGTGGCATTTAGTTACATCTCTGGGTTAACCAACAATATTGCGTATGTAACACCCAGCAAAAACCGACACAACAGAAGTGTGTTCCATGATGCTAGTCTTCATTATATATAGATGAGCTTTTAAGAGGTTTCTGAGATAATCTCCTTAAAGGAGCTTTGTTTTTAGTGTGTGGATAACAAGA
Source organism: Pelophylax lessonae (assembly GCF_965119305.1). Lineage (NCBI taxonomy): Eukaryota > Metazoa > Chordata > Amphibia > Anura > Ranidae > Pelophylax > Pelophylax lessonae. Next base: position 499,048,162 of record NC_138772.1, on the reverse strand, counting down.
TTCAGACGGGAAAGCTGCTTTAGATGAAGGAGCTGATTTAGCCAATCAATCCAGGAGTAAACTTTGTGAATTGTCATAATACAGAGAGGAGAGCAGTGATTCAAAGGCCTTGTTTTCTTGTCTATAGGCGCACCATGAGATATACATCTTGTGGAGATAATCATGGTATCAAGCCACCCTCTCCTGAACAGTATTTGACTCCGCTGCAGCAGAAAGAAGTGTCAATACGTCACCTGAAGGCAAAATTGAAGGAGTCCCAGAACACACTGCAAGAAAGGTATTATGTCTTTTCTGTGTATTATATATATATATATATATATATATATATATAATGTGTGTGTGTGTGTGTGTGCATGTATATAATATGCGCACACACGCTATGACAAAAATATTGGCACGCCCATCTTTGCGCACACATGAACTTTTAATTGGCATCCCAGTCTTAGTCTGTAGGGTTCAATATTGAGTTGGCCCACTCTTTGCAGCTATAACATCTTCAACTCTTCTGGGAAGGCTGTCCACAAGGTTTAGGAGTGTGTCTGAGGATGTTTTTACCATTCTTCCAGAAGCGCGTTTGTGAGGTCAGGCACTGATGTTGGACAAGATGGCCTGGCTTGCAGTTTTCATTCAAATTCATCCCAAAGGTGTTCCATCGGGTCGAGGTCAGGACTCTGTGGAGGCAGTCAAGTTCTTCCACCCCAAACTTGCTCATCCAGGTCTTTATGGACCTTGCTTTGTACACTGGTCCAAATCATTTGTTGGAGGGGGGGATTATGGTGTGGGGTTGTTTTTCAGGGGTTGAGCTTGGACTCTTAGTTCCAGTGAAGGGAACTCTTAAGGCTTCCGCATACCAAGACATTTTGGACAATTTCATGCTCCCAACTTTGTGGGAACAGTTTGGAGATGGCTCCTTCCTGTTCCAATATGACTGTGCACCTGCACAAAGCAAGGTCCATAAAGACATGGATGAGCGAGTTTGGGGTGGACATGCTTGACTGGTCTGCACAGAGTTCTGACGTCAACCTGATAAAACACCTTTGGGATGAATTAGCATGCAGACTGCGAGTCAGGCCTTCTCATCCACATTAGTGCCTGACCTCACAAATGCTCTTCTGGAAGAATGGTCAAACATTCCCATAGACACACTCCTAAACCTTGTGGACAGTCTTTCCAGAATAGTTGAAGCTGTTATAGCTGCAAAGAGTGGACCAGCTCAATATTGAACCCTACAGACTGAAGCCCCGTACACACGTACCGATGGTCGGCATACAAATGTTCCTCTTTTCTCCCCGGGATGTCGGTGTCTGCTGAAAAGTGCAAAGACAGCACAAGGACAGCACAAGAATTTTGTCCGCCGACTGCAGAAGTGATGTCATGTAATGGTTAACTTTCCCTGTGTTTTCTATTTTCTGAGCATGCCCAGTCTTGCAAATCTGCGGTCTGTCGGCCGAATTGTGTACTGACAGGCGAACAATCGTCCGTTCTGGTGTCGGCATACAAATATTTTCATGTTTGCACGAAAGACTTTTGTCCGCGGATTGTGCGCAGACATCTGTCGGAGGCACCATACTAACACGCGTACAATCGGCAGATCCTTCGTCCACCGACGTTTGTATGCCGACGATCGGTACGTGTGTACGGGCCTTAAGACTGAGTTGCCATTAAAGTTCATGTGTGTGTAAAGGAAGGCGCCCCAATACTTTTGTGTATATAATATATATTACTGCTTAATCAGGGCTGCTGTTAGAAATCATGGGGCCTTGTACAGCCTTCCTGATGGGGCCCCAACCCCAAATCCACCCCACCCCCCCTCAGTTGCAGTGGAACAGCAGCACTGACTTTATCCGCCTACGCCTCGAAAATGGTTAAAAAAAAAAAAAAGCCTCATCTGCTCCCACCTCCTAGGCCCCTCTGACATGATGGGGTCCTAGGAAATGTAATTGAATCCCTGATAAGCAAGTAGGAGCGGGGTTGTGGTCTAATAAAATCAATTTATTCATTTAGACAAAAATGAACACTAAAGCTGTCCCGGGCCCCCTGTTTAGCTGATAAGGCCTGGGCCCAGTACAACAGGACCGGTAGTACTACCTTTTCAGCAGCCCTGCTGGTCATACCGAAGCCGGATTCCAGCTTTAGTCATGCACAGTTGTACAAGCGCCTCTTTTGAACTTAAAGCGGAGTTCCGGCTGAATTTTTATTTTATTTTTAAAAAACACCCCTAGTATAGTTAGGGCTAATGCATTTACACCAAGTTATCCTGTAAACTATCCCATTTTTGTTTTTGTGCAGCATGTCTCACTTTATTCTTCTTCCGTGCATGCTGGCTACCCAGCATGCACCTCCCATTCTCGCGCATGCGCACTGCATCGCAGTGAGTCCCACAGCTTGCTACGAGCCGGCGATGCCCACTGACTCCTGGGATTGATGACACTCATCTCCCAGGAGCAAATTCAAAGTAGGAAATTATGCAGGTGGCCACGGCGCAAAAAGAAGGAAATTTAAGAGATTTTTCAGCAAAAATAAGGTAAAGAAACCAAAAAAATAAAATGGCCAAATCGTTTTTAGCACGTAAAAAAGTTATGCATGATGGGAAGTGTAAAATGTGGCCGGAACTTCGCTTTAATTTGCTCACTCTGATTTTGCGCACTCCAGTTTTAGTAAATCATCCACATAGTGTTTTTTATTGGTTGAGCTCTTTGACCTTGTCACAAACTACGACACAGAGACTACAAAATACTTTCAAAGTCCAATGAAATGAATAGTGTAGTTTTTCATGGTGATCATTGAGGTGACTCCTGCTCATTGATCCAGGACCTAAAGCAAGCAAACCTGAGCTTTAGCCATTCAACCAAATCCTTCATCTGAATATTCTACTTTGTTTCCTTCTCCCAGTTTTGCAACAGTCTCTGCCTTATTGTGTGTGAGCCGCCTTCTTAGATGTCTGTGTGGAATCTTCTGATTCCAGAGCACCAAAGGCAACAGTTAAAAGACCTGGAGCCATGTTAAACTGTTTGTTTTTTTTTTCTTCTACTATTTAGATGTAGGGCCTCAACTGGAGGAGTTACATGTCCCTATTGGGCTATCAGATTGGCAACATTATTCTATATTTAATGACTAACCATATACATATCTGTGAATTTAATGTATATGTATTTTTGCTTTTGTTTGCTGTGTCTTTTTATTTGTGTACTCAAAATGGCTCTCGCTCCTTTTCAGTTTTACTGGAATTGCATTTTGAGGTTCCATCTGCTGGTGTAGTCTGGTATTGCTACTGCTCCGGTCTTACGAGGGTCTCTTAATGTATTGAATCGGGAGAGAAGTGGACATTGGCCAGTCCAAGGGTCTGTGTTCTTTGTAGCATAATAAACTTTTTGTCATTACAGGGAAACCGAAATAGAAGACCTGAAATCTCAGCTGGCTCGTATGAGGGAAGACTGGATTGAAGAGGAATGCCACCGCGTTGAGGCCCAGCTCGCCCTGAAAGAGGCTCGCAAGGAGATCAAGCAGCTAAAGCAGTTCATTGAAACTATGAAAAACAGTTTGGCTGAGAAAGACAAAGGAATTCAGAAATACTTCATAGACATTAACATTCAAAACAGGAAATTGGAGACCCTTCTGCGTAGTATGGAATTGGCTCAAGATGCAGAATTTAGAGATGATCCGTGTTTGGATTATTTTTGTAACTCTCCAGGAGCTTCTCTGACTGAAAGTGCAATTTATGATAAGATGTCAGAAGGACTTCTAATGGAGGACCAAGCAACTGAGGAGATGGCAGACTGTGATCTCCTTTTGAATGATGATCTGGCAAACAGAGATGACCTCTATGATGAGGTCTTGATGGAAACGAGAAGTGATCTTGGCAGCTTGGCAAATCTGAATTCTACCAAATTGCAATCCACAGCTGGTTTTGATAAGGAAATTGAGAAAATGCATTGCAAGTGGGCCCAGGGTTCACAATGGATGGAACAGGCAATCCAAACTGATGTTGTTCCTTACAGCCTTGACCTTGAAAAGCTCATCCTCAAGATGCATAAGGCCCATAATGACCATCCTATTGATACATCATCTTCCATTATGCATGGTCTCCATGCCAAGTGTTCTGGTTCCACAAATCTCATTGACTTGACCCCTGATGATCCAAACGTTGCTATCCTTTTATCCCCTGACTCTCTGGGCAATAATACCCTTTCAGTCTCAAACCGTGCCATGAAAGAACTTGACTTTGGAGGACCTTTGCCAGAGTTGCCAAGCAGAGACACGCAACACATGTGCGTAGTTAAGAGACACTGGAGTGACCGTTTTTTGACCGACCTATTCGTGGTGGCTGTGCCCATTATTCCTACAGTTCTATGGGCATTAAGTGCACAAAGAGGATATCCAGACCCTGTGTATAACATTGGCACTATGATGCGTGGCTGTTGTTTATTGGCTTTACATACCCTTAGGAAAACCTCCTACAGCCCTTATATTTAAATCCTACCTTTATTTTTTTTCTCTAGAATTTCAATCCTCTAGAAGGTTAATAGGACACTGTCCTTTCCTATACGCTTAAAGGGGAATCTGTATATAACCTTCTAATTAGTTTTAATCTTCTCTTGTAATCTAATAGAACCATGCGGCTCCTGGGATATGGATATAATTCCAGCACTTTGTCTGTTGAGTGTTGCTCTTAATCACTTTGTTGATTGTTGCTTCCTGGGCATCATGCAAAGTCTATATTAAAATGGAGCAAATACAACTCGCATTGACTTAATGCTGGAATTAAATTACTACAAAAGGATGCCCGCTTTAAATATGGTAGCAGTAAGGATGAGCAATTTGATGCTTTACAACAAACAATAATAATTGTTTAAAATGATTGTTCAGAATGAATTCCCCGGTCATGGATTGATGCTGTTCCCTTTACTCCATGGCTTTTTTGTTTTTGTAGCTTGGTGGATTGCTGCTAGATTATGAAGTTTATGGAAATTTGTTATTTCCCCTTTAATGCCTTTTGCTTACATAGAGCACTTATCAAATTGAATAAATTCAATTTGTCATTTGCACCTATTCTATTTTTTTTATTTGCACTTTATCACCTCTCACTTTCAGCTTCTTTTACAGAAGCAAAATTAATTGAAAATAATAAATTTGATAGCTTTTCTTCTCCCCTAACAAATATTGCACTAAATGTACTAAAGAACAAAACTTTTTGAAAGTTATAAATGCACTTCTAAATTCTAAAATTCTTTATTTTGCAGCCTTGCTGCTCATATTGAGTTTATTAGCTATGCTTAATGTGTGGTTTTCCCTTACCGTCCTGCACTGGGAACATTCACTGACCTCAAAGTACTCTTCTTTAAAGGGTTTGTTCACCCAGCTGTTAGATTTAAGTGGCCGTTATATTGATGACTTGCATTTCAGTTATGGATGTATGGTGGCATGTGGAGTCCCCCACTGGTTTCTTATATCTCTTTGGTGCTCCAGTGCCAAGATATCTGCAACCAAATACCTGTTTTGCCAACCTGCCACTGCCATAAGGGCCTCTGATTCTTGCTACTGTATTTGTTGTAATTTTTTTTTTTTACCATCCAGAATTCAGCTGGATAACCGAAATGCCTTTTTTATGTCACAATGGCTGCAGCAGGGGCAAAGCTGGGAACTATGCCAAGGACTACTTGCTCCTCAAGTCTCTTAGAGATATATATATATAAAAAAAAAAAAATGGGGGCATTTAACATCAGTGTCTACCCCATTACTGAAAAAGATGGATTGTGTGTGTGGAATTTTTCATTTTTTTTCCCTTCTATGCGGCTTCTGGAAACAGGTGATGGTTGTCCCTTAACCAATTTTCTTTACTGTTTTGTCACTGATTTTTCATCAGCCTGCCAGCTGAGAAAAACCAGTGACAAAACTTGTAAGTGGTGTCAGAGTGCTGCCAATAGCACCAAATAACGGTTGTCGAGGGACAACGTGAAACTGTTTCAAGAGACAACTCGGATCTGTAGCTGGATGGAGACTCTCTTGAATGTAATCTACTTGTTGTTGTATTTGTATACAATGTTGAAGTGTCCATAACGTTCTGAATATTCCTAGCACAGTTGCCTCATTTCATAGAGCCCCACATTCTGCTGTAGGTATGCTTGGCTATCTGTGAAGTAAATATTGTTACCTATGGTAATGTAATGTTCTATTAGTACCTGCATTGTGTCAGAGCATGTTCGTACCCAGAGATGTGCCTGTATATCCAAGAGGTTATTGCAAAGTGTTTACAGTGTAACGTAGCATGGTGAGATGTATTTATAAACCTGAATGTGTACAGTAAATATAAAAAAAAGTTTCCTTATTTATTATGTACTTTTGTGTTGCTGTATGCAAACACATTTTGCTTGTCCAATGTCTGTATGTACAGATTCAATAAACTGACCTTATCTACTTATGGTGTTTTTACATGCCTTTTTCACTTTTGCACATGCCTTGAATCTGTTGTATAGCAAGGATGGAGTTGTCAAGACGTTTGTAACTGCCATTCTGTTATGTAAAGTAGCTGCTCTCAGCAAACAAACAGTCTAGTGAAAAATAGCAATAGTTGTACATTTATTTGATAGCAAAACTAGGAGCAAGAAATATTTGGTAGGACCAGGAAAAGTTGCAACCTGGTGTTTTTTTTTTTTTTTTGTAGAGTCCTGGTGACCACCTCCTTCCTTGGGAAAGAACATCTCTGGACCACACCTCTTCACAATGCACAAGTGTGCCGTAGGCTTTTTCATTCCTGTGAAATGCTCATAATCATGACAACCGCCAGCAGTCCTGCTGAGTATGGCCATCCTATAAAATGAGTAGGGAAGCATCGCAAATGAACAGTCTGGCAAAGTGCTAGTCAGAGGTTTTCATTCCAAAGACTGTGCAAGGCTGCACAGTAAACCTTGTCGGATCAAGGCAGGATGGGTTGCATTCAGGTGTGTGCAGGGGGAAATAAATTAAGGCAAACTTCAGCGGGGGGGGAAGTTTGCTGCAGTAAAATGTATAGCCACATCACATATATTGCTTCAGGGTATATTTCTTAACCACTTAAGCCCCGGAAGATTTTACCCCCTTCCTGACCAGGGCCTATTTTGCGATTCGGCACTGCGTGACTTTAAAAGACAATTGCGCGGTCGTGCGACGCTGTACCTAAACAAATTTGACGTCCTTTTTTTCCCACAAACAGAGCTTTCTTTTGGTGGTATTTGATCACCTGTATAATTTTTTAGATCATGCGCTATAAACAAAAAGAGCATAAATTTTGCAAAAATAACAATATTTTTCACTTTTTTTTTTATATGAAATTCCCAAAAATTAAAATGTAAAAATCAAAATTTTTTAACATTTTAGGCCAATTTGTTTTCTGCTACATATGTTTGGTAAAAAAAAAAAAAAAAAAAAAAATCGCAAAAAGCGTATTTTGATTGGTTTGCGCAAAATTTATTGCGTTTACTAAGGGAAAGATTTGTCATTTTTGTTTTTTTTTAACGCGTAATGGCTGCGATCGGCGTTTTTTTTTTTTTTGCGGGATTGCGGCGGGCAGATCGGACCCTTGAGTGACATTTTTGGGGTTACCAGTGACATTACTACAGTAATCAGTGCTATACATATGCACTGTTACTGTAAAATGACACTGGCAGTGAAGGGGTTAACTTTTTTGAGAAGGAGGGATTAAGTGTGTCCCTAGGGGCGTGCTTCTAACTGTGATTGGCTGTGGCTTGAGGTGCAAGAACAATAATCAACGGTCCTACATAGCAGAACCGTATGATTGCTATTCTTACACAGGGGAGAATGACAGGCGGCTTTGTTTTACATTAGCCGCCTGCCTTTCTCCCGCTCTAACGGACGATCTCGAGTGCCCGGCGGACATCGGCGCGCTCGTTCCCCAGAGCCTCACAGGCTAGTGACGTACCAATACGTCACTTTGCTTGTGAGGGGCTGACCGCCGCAGTATATGTACTTGTGGCGGTCAGCAAGTGGTTAAATAGCTGCAGAAAAATGTAGCCACATCACATATATTGCTTCAGGGTATAGGTCTTAAAAGCAGAGCTTGTATAATCTGTTTTTTTACATGAAGCTGCAATGCCCAAGAGGCGTTCTGCTACCCTCCATTCACACTTGTATGACTCCAAAGCTTTGCCAACTTTGGGGTGTAACTTGGATACGACTTTGGCTTTAACAAGTGATAATGGACAACTGTTGCACACAAGATGTATAACATTCAGATACAACGTTCATGCAACTTCTGAAGGTTAAGATTGAAGTCTGTGGCCCTAAAGTTGCATGGAAGTCAGAGCAAAGTAGTGCATGAACTACTTACTTTAAGCTGTGCATATATGAATGGGTATCATTGGAAAACACGGGGAACCACTTGTCCTGCAACTTTAATGTCCAAAGTTGCATGACAAGTCTCTCACAAGTGTGAATGGAGTCTTAACATTTTGCCATGCAGTGAAACCCATGTGGGTGGGTTGCAAGATTATGTATGTACCTATGCAATCTTTTCTACACCTATATAGACAAAAGTAGCCAAAGTTTTTGAACATCTGACTATAAAACTATACAGGCTTGTTTTACTTCACACCAAAGTTATACAGGGCCTAAACAGGCCATATGCTTTTCTCTATGGAGGATTTGTACACAGGGGCACAGCCATGCTTGAACAGAAAAGGGCCTTCTCTGCTGCCACACGTTTAGAAATCCAGTTATCTAAAATGGGGCTAGGCACACATTGTTCCTCCAGAAGTTGTGGGATTAAAAGTCCCATGAGGCATTGCAAGACTGGACAGCCACAAACCTGACTTGGACCTGATGGGACCTCTTCAACAGCCAAAGCTTACCTTTCCCTGGTCTAAAATGTCTTATGCTGTAGCATTTGCAGTATTCTTTAATGGAAATATAGGAACAAAATATATGGAGAAGGGTCCAAATCGTTTTGGCTATATAGTAAGTGTGGCCTGTACCATTGGCAAGTATCCCAAAAGATACAGTGGTTTGCTGGTATTTTTTAAGGATGTTGCTGAGGGATGGCTGAAATTTTTAGATTAAACTCTGTATGGACTTCTGAGAAAAACAAGCAAGCCAGTCCCACTAGCAGAAAATGTCTTTCCTTTTGTATACAGAGTACTCCCTAGTTTTGCTAATGTATTTTTGCCTGTTGTAGATGGATGCAAATGGGAAGGTATAACACCTCCCACTCCCAGAATGCCTGATTGGCGGTAAATCTTAGACATACAGGTTGGACCCCAAATGAACTCAAAGAAATGTTTTTTACAATCATTTTAAAAGTTCTATTTCCTTTCTTGTTCACTGAAGGGCACAGAAATTCAGAGACTGTTGTGAAATTCCAAATTAGTCTAAATGAGGGTGTGTGCAACAGCAACAAAACACTAAGGCAGGCCATAGACGATTCGAATTTCGTTTGAAAATCGTAAATGGCAGTGTTATCGAACGATTTTCGTATCGTTAGTGTGGTATGTAAAACGTTTGATTTTCGTACGACAGCAAAAATTCACATATCCAACATGTTGGGTTTTTTTGCGAAAATCGGCCGAATTTCGTATCATTAGTGGGGGAGTTGTATGATTTCGCCTAACAAAACACAGAACAGTAGGGAGTGTGTCCGGTAGAGATGTGGTTAAAAGGCACAAAAAATAGTGTTTTGTCGTACGATTTTCGGCTCACATTGATGGTACACTCGATGATGTGCACGAGTGCCGCTTTCGTTTATCGAACGATAAATCGTACGAAATTTGAATTGTCTATGGCCTGCCTTACAGGCCCAAAAAACAGAACCAGGTGCAAAAAGCTGCATAATGATGGCGTCAGATGAGGCCTGAACAACTGCCTGTTAAAAATTGGAAAACATGTGGAAAAAAAACAAACTAGGTAGAAGCCTGAATGAAACCATAAAACCGTGGCCAGATGCTAAAAAGCACTTGCAGACCTAGTAGAGTGCCCTTGATCCTTAAAACCATAAGCTTGAATGACAGCCAGTCTTTCTAAGGGCTCTTTCACACTGGCGTTCCGTATGTCCGTTTTTTCATCCCATCCGTTTGTGGATGAAAAACGGACATAATGTATCTCTATGTAAATACGGATGTCATCGGATGATCATCCTCTGACATCCGTTTTTTGTCAGTTCAGTTTTTTTGAACGGAGGAGAACCCTGTTTTTTTCTTCCTTTCAAAAAACGGAACTGAAGGAAAAACGGATGTCAGTGGTGTCATCCGCAGACATCCGTATTTACATAGACATGCATTATGTCAGTTTTTCATCCGCAAACGGATGGGATGAAAAACGGACATACGGACCTAATGACACAAGTGTCATCCGTGTCTGTTACAAAAAAAAAAAAAGGACCTGATCGGGCAAAAAAAAAGGAACGCCCGTGTGAAAGAGCCCAAATAGAAACAGTGGCTACAAAGCAGACAAGTGCAGCATAAACTACTCCCAGTTGAGAGAGATAATCACTGACATACCTTCTAAATTATCTCAATCCTATGGAGCAAACGAGGAAGAAGTTTCAGGGGTAGAAAGGCATAGAACAGGCTGTACTGATTGCATGGAGCCACGAGGTCATCGGTTGCATACACCAAAGTGCTCTCTGTCCAGTTTGTTGAACCTGGAGGTCATGAAGTTCACATCCAGCGTCCCTCACCGGTGACAAAAGTCCTGTAACACCTCCTGGGTGGAAGGACCATTTCTCCAGGCACTCCCATCTGAGGAAGTCAGCCTGCCAACTGTCCATGTCAGGAAAGGCCCCATGGTGTGTCTTTCAGAAGTTTGAATAGGTTGGAGTACCATGAGAAGCATCCATAACCCCCCTTCATCTCGATCCTACTGAGTAATTGGAGAGGTTTAAGAGGAGGCATAGCATAGATCAGTTTGTACAGATCCAATGGAGCTACCAGAGATTCCACCAGAGGAACTCTGCATTTGAAAACAAACCCATCCAATGTGTTTAATTTGAAGGCCAAAAGTTCCACATCTGCCATTTTCCTGTGATGCTTCTGGATTTAGGGACTATTCCCCTGGATTCCAGTTGCTGCGGGCTGAGGTATTTTGTCTGCATATTTTTTTTTGGCATGTGATTGGCAGACCAGGCTAAAACGTGGAGTTCTGACTAGAATCCTTTCTACCATCTCTTACCGCAGTCTGACGTCTTTCTTCCTTGGTGGTGGATGAACAAGTTTGAGAGCAGAATTCAGAAGTTGAGGAAGAATAACTTTGGCCTGGAAGATATTCAATGTCTTCAGATCCAAGATGGGAGAAATAAACCCTTTCAATTTATGAACATTTCAAAGATGGGACTAAAAACCCTGAAACCTTTCTGCTGTTTGCACAATGGCAATAGCTCCCTTAGTTCAAAAAGGTCCACATATGCAGCATTGAGTTGGGTTGCTAGAGCAGAGAAACCGGCAGCTTGGACAACATAAAGAGGTAGAGAGCAAAATGCTCTAGCTTGTAGCCCCTGCAAACTCTTCTATTCAGAAAGCAGATATTGCTTAACCCTCTTGTGTTGGGGTCAGAACCGACCCGTTTTCAGGTTTTGAATGTCTATAAGTATCACATAATTTTTTTTATTGCATCAAGATTTTTTTACTTTGTCAGGAACCTCTATTTAAACAATGTAATAGAAAAAGAATCCTTTTCACTAAATTATAAAATACTGTGGTGAAAATTAAGACGTTCATGGTGTTAGGGTCAATTCTGACCCAGTTATAATATAGGATTTTAGGACACTAATAAGTGCCAAAACTGAAATCATAAACACTCTCTCTGCTTAGTAACACTGACAGCCAATCAGCTCTCAACCCTGTGAGCTGTAGTTAGGGAGGGGCCTATCTCTTTGCCTGCTTCTCTAAATAAAGTGAAGAAACATAGGACCAATACATTTCAGAGTTGCTGACTTTATTTTACCATTTTTTAAATTTGAAAATGAGAGGTATGCTATCAAAAAGAAAGGTCTAAGGGGTCACACTAAAAATATTAAAACCAATCTTTTCAAGGATAAAGAAGCCTAACAAGGTAACCAACAAATTGGATGATAAATAATTGTTCAGAGGGCATTTTATGGCTGATTTAAGACACGGGTCAAAACCAACCCGTTAACATCATGGATAGTAACAGAAAGCTAACATAAGAGGAGGGTTAAGGTGAACGAATCATGCATTAGCCTCTTCCTGGTGCAATCTGGGTGCTGGTCCAATATGTGATCAATGCAGTCCACCTGTGTAGGAAATAGGGGTTGACCACACTCCAATGAACTGGAAAATGTAAGCTTTATTGAAGGAAGAAGGAAAAAAAAAAAAATCAAAACAGGTGCAGTGGTTAATCTCTATTTCCTACACACCTAATCTGTCTTTTACCCAGTCATCTGGGATGCATTCTGACCATGGGATCACAAAGTGGGCTTTAGAGCGTGATTACAGGAGGAAAACAAACTTTTTGGCTTCAGAGGCAGATGACTATTTGTCAGTTTGATGCTTATGTTGAGGTAAATTAGTGCTTGTTTCACTATTAACTTCCTTTACAATGTTCCTTAGTAAAGCACTGAAGACACCCTTACCATAAAGCTGGATACACACTATACAACTTTTGCTGTTAGATTTCTTTGAGATTTACCTTCAACTATGTAGTACAAGGGTCTGCCTGATTGCATACAAATTGAAAGTGTTTGACCTCATATTATAAGGTTTTGGTAAATCTAAAGGGAAAAAATCTAAATAAAATTGTATAGTGTGTATCCAGCTTAACAAGGCATTCTGCACAGCAAGCATCTTTCACATTGGCTGAAATATTCGTCAGTGGAACAGCAAAGACCTTGTGTGTTCACAGACGCAGTAATATAGAGCTGAGACCAAAAGCTTAAAGCACTCTACAACCACAGGGTCACCAAAAGCCGTAGCTTGGCTCCAAAAATTGTGATGGGAATAGGGGTTTATTTAACCTCCCCGACAGTGGCTTGGTTAATTTTCAGTACCAAAAGCGGTAACCCCGAGCCCACAATGTAGTGAAACTTACCTTGTCCCTATGATCCCCCAAAGTCCTCTGGCCGATGCCAGTGTTCTATCAAAATACCGCTACCTATCAGATTCTGCAACCAGAAGTGACGCTCGAACGAGTAAACTTACTGCGCATGCGCTCCAACATGGGCACTATACGTTTCAATAGCTTTCCTAATCTGACAGCAGCAGACATGTTCTTATACCTACGCAACTCTTGAATTTCAGACTGATTTTAGCAGTAAACTCACCTTATATACTAAAATAGAATTTCACTGCGACTGAGTGAAATAGTCTATTTCACTATATAATCAGTTTGTTGCTGAGCAGTGCGGGATGTACCAAATGGACCTAGCCACCTTCCTACGTGCAGGTTTCTCTCTAGATTTACTATATTATAATAATAGAAATGTAATACTATTATTCAGTCTAGAAGGTCAGTTTACTGGTAAAATAAATCTAAAATTCAAGACTTGTGTGGGTGTAAGAAGATGGCCGCAGCTGCTTTGTGTTGTCACATTAGGAAAGCTATTGGAACGCATAGCGGCTATGTTAGAGCGCATGCACAGTAAGTTTTTCTTTCTGAACTTCATCTCCGGTTGCAGAATCTGATAGGTAACGCTATTCTGATAGAACACCAGCATCTGTGTTCCCTCTTCTGCAAGCGCCGTAGGGGGGGGGGGGGACCAGGCGGGAAATTAAAAAAAAAAAAAAAGTACAGATATGATGCATTGTAATCTGTTAGGATTACATTACTGTAGCAAACCATTTCACCTCAGGTTTTGTCCTGAATGCCTTTTCCAGTGCCCTGCCTGCACCTTTCACTGTTTTATTCCTTTTTAATCATTTTATTAATTTATAAATACATTCTTTCACTATTTTATTCCTTAGGCTCCTTTCACACTATCCGTCCCTCGGACGGATTCCGTTTTTCTCAGCGGGGGATCGAGCCGCCGATCCTCCGCTGAACAGGAGGACGACAGCTGTGTCTCCGCACTGTGCGGAGACACAGCTGTCAGGTCCCCATGCATCTCTATGGGGGAAATCGGATGGGAACGGACTGTCGGTCAGTTCTCATCCGATCCCATCCGCTGGATGGATGGAAAATAGGGTTTCCATCCGTCCAGATTTGACAGATCGGATGTCAGCGGACATGTCTCCGCTGACATCCGATCCCCCATAGAGATGCATGGGGGGGACCGTTCAGATCCGCCAAAAAAACGGACAGGCGGATCTGAACGGTCTGCCTGTGTGAAAGGGGCCTAAGAATTACAGGCCTACAATATAAAATGGATTTCCATGCAAAACAATATAACGCTTTGACATTATCAGACTGCCAGGGAGGTTTATGTTCACTACCACTTTCAGTAAGGCTTTCATAGGCCACAAGCGGTCTAAGTGGTGGAAACAGGTGGGTGATCGGCGGTTTTAAACGTATTTCTCCCTGACTGCCCACCTAAACTGTTTTGTATGATTGTTGAGGGTCTGTTTCCATTGGTGTGATGCTTTGCCAGTTTTTACTTGGCATGTCAATGGTACCTCATACCGACCATGAGCCAAATTGCTTGGCATGTGGTTGCAGCATGGTATTTGAATGTAAAATCCTGGGCTCCCAAATGCCTTTAAACCAACTGAAAAACCACCTCTAAATAAATCAATCTACCATAGATTGCTTTTTGGAGGGGCAGTAGAGCCTGTCGCTTGTGTGAATGGGCCTAAGTTTTATTTTTTTAAATTCAACAGACTAAGCTGTCCAGCAAAGGGGGGGGGGGGAGAGAGAGATAGTTTATTTTAATTTCATCTTTATTTTCAGAGATTATAATACAAAAACAGAGCCTATTGGGCATACCCGGACTCACCCCATATACATTGAAACATAAGCAACCAAACTATTCTACTTGGTCAACCAATTTTAATCGTTTTTTACCTACAGTGCCTTGCAAAGTATTCACCCCCTTGGCATTTGTTGCCTTAACCTGGAATTAACATGGATTGTTTTAGGATTTGCATCATTTAATTTACAGAACATGCCTGCAACTTTGAATAAAAAAACAAATAGAACAAAATAGAAAAAGTCAATGTGCATAACTATTCACCCCCCCTCCTAAAGTCAATACTTTGTAGAGCCACCTTTTGCGGCAATCACAGCTCCAAGACGCTTTGGATAAGTCTCTGAGCTTGCCACTGGGATTTTTGCCCATTCCTACGTGCAAAACTGCTCCAGCTACTTCAAGTTGGATGGTTTGCGCTTGTGAACAGCAATCTAAGTCGGACCACAGATTTTCTATTGGATTGAGCTCTGGGTTTTGACTAAGCCATTCCAACACGTTTCCACTTAAACCACTCAAGTGTTGCTTTAGCAGTGTGTTAGGGGTCATTGTCCTGCTGGAAGGTGAACCTTCGTCCTAGCCTCAAATCACGCAGAGTAGTGCAGGTTTTGCTCAAGAATATCCCTGTATTTAGCACATCAATCTTTCCCTCAACTCTGACAAGTTTCCCAGTCCCAGCTCCTGAAAAATATCCCCACAGCATGATGCTGCCACCACTATGTTTCACTGTGGGGATGGTGTTCTTTGGGTGATGTGTTGGATTTGCACCAGACATAGCATTTTCTTTGTTGGGTTTGCAGCAGACATAGCTTTTTCTTTGATGGCCAAAAAGTTAAATTTTAGTCTCTTCAGACCAGAGCACCTTCCTCCATACATTTTGGGAGTCTCCCACATGCCTTTTTGCAAACGCAAAATGTGCCATTTTGTTTTTTGCTGAAAGTAATGGCTTTCTTCTGGCCACTCTGCCATAAAGCCCAACCCTATGGAGCGTACGGCTTATTGTCATCCTAGGTACAGATACTCAAGTCTCTGCAGCTCCTCCAGGGTTGCCTCTCTGATTAATGCCCTGCTTGCCCGGTCCGTGAGTTTTGGTGGGCAGCCGTCTCTTGGCAGGTTTGCTGTTGTGCGCCATGTTCTTTCCATTTGGTTATGATAGATTTGATGGTGCTCCTGGGGATCATCAAAGATTTGGATATTTTTTTTTTTATAACCTAACCCTGACTTGTACTTAACATTGTCCCTTACTTGTTTGGAGAGTTCCTTGGTCTTCATGGCAATGTTTGGTTAGTGGTGCCTCCTGCTTAGGTGTTGCAGCCTCCGGGGCCTTTTAAAAAAAGATGTGTATATGTAAAGACAGATCATGTGACACTTAGATTGCACACAGGTGGATATCATTTCACAAATGTTGTGACTTCTAAAGGCAATTCGTTGTACCAGAGCTTTTTATGGGCTTCATAACAAAGGGGGTGAAAACATATGCACATGCCAATTTTCTGTTTCCGATTTCTAAAAAAATAGTTTTATGTATAGGTTTTTCTCATTTCGCTTCACCAACTTAGACTATTATGTTCTGGTCCATCACATACATTTCAGATTAACAAAATATTGAACGTAAGGCTGTAATGTAACAAAATAGGTAAAAAGTCCAGGGGGTGAATACTTTTGCAAGGCACTGTATATTCTGTCTTTACATGGAGACTGTGTGTATACAGGGGTGGTCTGATCTAGGAGGTCACACTAGCGCCGCCTCATGTCCACACACTCATTGACCCTTGGGGCCTGGTGTTGGGCTTTTTTCTTTGTCTAGTTTTTTCATTCCTCTGCTCTATAGGACAGAGCCAAGAATTACTTCATCTCTTTACAATACCCACCAGGGAAATTGTATATCTACTATACATAATATATTTCTTTATGATCATTTCTTACCTATAGGGGAAAGAGTCACCCATGTAGGTTATAGGTCTGCTCGATTCAAGACTACCAAAACAAGATAAAAGCCATGTCTCTGTAAATTTATACCAATTATGGGAGTGCACTGCAGAGCCCCTTTGATTTAACAAATTTCCTTCCCTTATACCCCCCCCCCAAAAAAAATTAAACAATTGTTACAATAATTTTCCTCCCCTCCCACCATTTGACAATGACAGGGGTTGTTCCAATGGCCAGCTTTTATTCAGTAATGTAAAACCTGTATCCAAAAAACAAAACAAAAAAGAAACGAAAAAACAGTGACTGCTTGAAAAAAATATTAGCTGGAGTTTGGCTTTAATTTACTAGTTAAAGTGGAGTGCCACCCTAAATTTATACTTACCTCCATCTTCTCGCTCCGGGTCACCTGAAAAACAAATGGATAATCGCAATTTTTTTTTTTTTTTTTTTTACTTACCTCGTAGAGAAAATATACTCACCTTACTTCCTTCTTCCTCCCCTCGGCGGCCACGGCGAGTCGTCACTTCCTGGCTTTTGCAACGATTCCTGGGAGCTGAACGTCATCGCTCCCAGGAATCAATGCGCCTGTACCGACCCTGACGTCAGTTCCGGTGCGCGCGCGTCATTCCCTTCTAAACAGCTTCTGGGCATGCCCAGAAGCTGTGCAGGGATGACGCTGCGGCACCGGAAGTGACGGCGGGGCCGGTGCAGTGCATCGTGGGACCAAAGAAGAAGGAAGAGGACACAGAAGAGGATCGCGCTGGCTTCAAGCTGCCCACACCTGAGATGGCAGCGCTGGACAATACTTTTTCAAGGTAAGTATTTCTCCTAAAAAGGTAAGTGCAACCCGGGACAGATCAGAGGCTAGCCCTTGTGGAATGTACTAGCCCTGACTGTCCCGGGGGTATTTTTATTAAAAAAAGTATTCCCAGGGTGGAACTCCGCTTTAAGTCGATCTAAATTTGATAGATACACTTCACTCACCACAGGTGGACAATGCTACTACCCCAGGGGTAGCTCATTTGCTCCTAAATAGAGTGGAGCCAGCCCAAAATGGGAGGTGTGCTACTATCAACAGGTGAAGGGAAAAAAAAAAAAAAAAAAAAAAAAAAAAAACTAAAAAAACAGCCTGAAAAATAAAAAATAATTTATGCAGCCACCACATTTAGGCTATGTTCACATGTGGGTGCAGTGGATCACGGGCAGAATCACCGCGATTCTGCCCGCGATCCGGAAATCATTGCAAATCGTGGGACGCCTGTGCGATGCCCGCGATTTGCAATGGCACCCCAAACACTGTGCGATGTTGCCGCGATTTCCGCCTGCCGAATCTCAGAACGCATGACGCACAAAAGAAGCTCTTGTACCTTTTGGAGTCATGCGCCCCGCGATTCGGCAGGCGGAAATTGCGGCAACATCGCACAGCATTTGGGGTGCCATTGCAAATCACGGGCATCGCACAGGCGTCCCACGATTTGCAATGATTTCCTGATCATGAGCAGAATCGCTGTGATTCTGCCCGTGATCCGCTGCGCCCACATGTGAACGTAGCCTTAGAGATTGGTAAGCTGTAATATTTACATTTGTTTTTGGTTTAGATAAGTTTCATAAGAAATAGGAATTCCAACTGGCAGATCCTCTTTCTTAAAGGCTAGGTTCACCTTTTGTAACATGTTACTACACCCATTATTCAGGCTGTAACATATTACAGATGCAGCACCCCCTAGTTCCAATTGTGACAGCAAGTTGGGATCTTCGGTCAATAGAAAAAAAAAAAAAAAAAAAAAAAAAAAAAAAAAAAGAAGAAGGTGAGAACCACAAGTACCGGTAGCCTTTGCGGCTGTCAGCTCGTACTTCTCAAAGAACTACCAGGGTGCTGTTGAGCACTCTATGTAGTTCATTGCCAGTTTTCAACTGCCTGCCTGTATGAAGTACAAATAGCTTACAAAGAGTTTGCAAGAGCCAGATCTGCTAGTGCAATGCTGTGGAAGCTCATGCACTTTTTTTTACCTGCGTTTATTTATTTTACAAAGGTGAACTTATCCTTTAATGCAAAGATCATGTGACCAAATGCCTCTACACTGGGTCCCTGGCTTTACTCACCTACCAGTGTTGCTACATTGTGGCCTGGTCATCTTTTTGAGAATTCTATGGTACGTGACAGATCCAAGACAGTGGAAAGTCCTTGTGTATCATAAGCCAGTGGATGATTCATAACAAAATTCCCTTTTGCAACTTAAAATATCTATTTTGGGTGGACCATGCCTGACAAGAAGAAACAGTTAAAGGTTAAAGAAGCTCAATTAATGACTTGTATTTAAAATTTTTTATTTAGTAATTACATATTTGCACATAGCATTAGGCAGCAGTAGATTTTACACCAAGGAATTATTTACACCACTGTGTTCTTTTCATTTTAAAATCTCATGCAGAGTCTAAGGAGGCAATTGTGATCTGCTGCAGAGTCAAAAGTCTTAAAAAGGTAGACGGGGTTCCTGTCCCCACATATCCCAGTCACCGGATCGTCAGAATGTTTTCATCATCCAGACTCGAGGTGAAGCGTGAAAACATTGGAAAACGTGTAGAAATGTCTGTATAGGTATCACTCCCTACCATTCAAACCTCTGGCCGGGTGTTACGATAATTTCACACCGATTTTGCTTTGATCTTTCTTCAGGTGCCGTTGAGCCTCCTTCTCCATTTTCTTTCGTTGCTGCTCTGCGCTCCTCTTTTCCCGCTCTGCAAGTTTCTGCTGCCTACACAAAACATTAACAAAACTTCAGATCACATTGATTGGTAAATATACAGATGAAATACATGTGCCACATATGCCTGACGCACCAGAAGATTTGTAATTCTGTGTATCCACCCTAGCGATTTATACAGCTCATTGCAAAACTAGGTAGACGACACCACTTTTTCTGTTAGAGCTGAGAAAATACCATGGTGTCACTTCTCTGACCAAAGCCTGTTGATTGAACAACAAAGGAGCGAGAACGTACAAAAAGGCATCTTTGCTTTTTGTCAGCACATGTATTTGCAGCAGAACACGATTGGTTCTTCATGTTGCCCCTCCCTTTTACATTCCCAGTGGAAAGGGATCATAAGAGGGTAATAAAGACATTCAGGCACTGGTATGCTAAGTGTGTGTTCTTTTAAAAATAATTATAGTGCAGCATCTCCACTTCTATTTTACTGTCCCTGCTCCCTTGGTCAGTCTTCTACTCAACTTTCCTCGACTGATCCACAAACAATCTAAGAAACTGTTGCGCTGCTTTTTCAAATCCTATGAACCAGACTCATGTCAGCACAATACACCCTACAATTTATTCTGTTCACTAGCTGAAAATGAAGATGTTGAAAGAAAATTTATACAAAAACAGGAATGTTGTGGAGCACTACATTGGCTATCCCAGCCAAGCATCCAGGCGAGCATGTTATGACTGCATCCCCATACTTGTGAAAATGAAAGCGTATGATCTTAAAAGCACCCCACACGCTCTATTTTTACGTTGCTAGGACTAACGATGAGGTTGTTGGCTGTGGTGGCCCTGGAGAATTAATCAGTGAACTGAAAAGTTCTTTGTTCACTGTGATAGAGATCACTATACTATAGCATCTGGGCAACATGCTGAATCAACAGTTTCCATACTTTATGGGTCACTGACCAAGAACAAGAAGGCAAAAGAGAAGACTCTACATCACTTTCCTCACCTGCATCATTGATGTTCCAGGTCAGTGCCCTAGGAAACTTTAGATCAGCATGACAGGAGAACTAGTATTTCCAGAAGACATCAACAGTAGTCTGCATTTCTCGCAGTACAGGCTTTTACGTCTGTGTAATACTTCCAGCTCTACCTGAAGCTGTATGTAACCTATTGGCAATTTTTGTATGCTCACTATTATCCCTGTATACCAGCCCTCAAATTTTCCACTCGCCTGCTCGCATTTTGCAAGTGGAAAATGATTGCGGGCGAGGACGAGAGGAAGAGGAAAGGCGGCCGGATAATCAGAGTGGGAGAGCGCTGCACTGTAACATCTTTCATTTGAATTGCCGGGCGCTCAGCTTCACACGTAGTCCCGCCTCCTGGCTCGGCTCCTTTGATAGACAGGACACCGCCAGTACGTGTAACGTCTATCATAGGAGCCGAGCCAGGAGGCGGGACTACGTGTGAAGCTGAGCGCCCGGCAATTCAAATTAAAGATGTTACAGTGCAGCGATCCCCGTTCTGATTATCCGGTCGCCTTTCCTCTTCCTCTCTTCTCCTGCACAGGTGAGGCTGCAATCCATATTTATGGTCACATGGTTGGGGGGGGGGGTCTAAAATAGGACTACAAGGCTCAGCATTCCATATTTCTATTCACATGCCTAAGGGGGGGGGGGGGTGTCTCCTATAGGATTACAAGGCACAGCATGTCTTATGGTGACATGATGGGGGGGTCTCATATAGGACTACAAGGCTCAGCATTCCATATTTCTAATCACATGGCTAAGGGGGGGGGTTTCATATAGGACTACAAGGCCCAGCATGTCTTATGGTCACATGATGGGGGGGGGGGGTCTCATATAGGTGGGGCAACTGGTGGCGAGTACCCCTTAAGGCCTGGCTAGTAGCTCAGGACTTGAAATTTTGAGCCCTGCTGTATACCATTCCCAGCCAAGCGCACTAGCAAGGCTCAGCATTCCATATATTTCTAGTCACATGGCTAAGGGGGGGGTTTCATATAGGACTACAAGGCACAGCATGTCTTTTTTATGGTCACATGGGGAGTGGAGGGGGGACGGTCTCATATAGGACTACAAGGCACAGCACGTATTATTTATGGTCCCATGATGGGGGGGCATTGCCTATAAGTGGGGCAACTGGTGGCGAGTAACCCTTAAGGCCTGGCTAGTAGCTCAGGACTTGAAATTTTGAGCCTGCTGTATACCATTCCCAGCCAAGCGCATTCATTGCCAACAATGGCAATTTCAATTCTCTTGGACCCTGCTTTAACCTTTTCCTGCCCAAAGATCATTAAAGACAAGACACCGAGACCAAATTTATCATCAGTCAACAAGACACTATCAAGCGATCACTAATTTTGCAGTTTGACGGCAAGGTCTGAGAACTAGGAACAGGGAACAGCTATACATCGTTAAAGGTTAATTTACTAAAACTGGAGAGTGCAATATTTGTTGCAGCCCTGCATAGAAACCAATCAGCTTCCAGGTTTGTTTTGTCAAAGCCTAATTGAACAAGCTGAAGTTAGAAGCTCATTAGCTACCATGCACAGCTGTGCCAGATTTGCACTCTCCAGTTGTAGTAAATCAACCCCTTGGCTCTCTGCAGCAATATTAGCAAGGCATGGGAAAATGTATACAAGAAGTGGTAACAAAGTGGCTGTTACCTTAAAACCTCTTCAGTCTGCCAAGCGGCATCTTCTTCCTCCCAAGCATTGGTGTTTTCTTGCCACGTCTCCAAGTCTCCCAATTCCGCCTGGAAATGCACAGAAACCATACTGACTTACATGAAACCGCAAACAAGGCTACAATCCATATATGATCATAGGTTAATATACTCAGTGTAATATGTATATATTAGTGATCGACCAATATCTTTTTTTTTATTGCCGATATTTTGGTCATCGCATATCGGTATTGGCCGATATTTTCGTACATTAAAAACATTTATTTTTTTACAGGTACTCTTGTGGAGGAATCTGGGGGTCTAAACGACCCCAAACCCCTCCTCTGCACTTAAAAGCATGTTTTGAATTCTGTAATCTTTTTGAATTTGGCGCAGAGTACCGGAAGTGATGTCATGACATAATTTCCGGGTTTTTACACGGAGACCAGATCAGAGCCGAATGCAGCTTTGCAGATTGCAGCTTCGGCGGGCATGCAGAATGGTTTCCCGGGTCTCCCGGTGGGACGGGAGACCCGGGCGAGCCGCGGAAGGCGGAGGACGTCCCCTCCCCCTACTTGTAATGACAGCCGGCTGTCCGCTATGGACGCCAGTACTGGGGTAATGCCTCTAGCTGCAGGCATCTACCGGGTGCAAGCACTTTCCCGAAATATCAGCAAATTCAGTAACCTCCGGGGCCGATTCTGATATAAATCGGGGAAAGTGCAGATCGTGTGTGTGTGTGTGTATAATATATATATATATATATATTTATTTATTATTACACACACACACCTCAAAAAATTAAAAAGGGATACTTTTTAAATAAGAGTATAGCATCAAGTCACTTAAACTCCTGGAATATTGATCTGGTCAATTAAGTAGCAGAGGGGGAGGGATGCTAATCAGTTTCAGCTGCTTTAGTTTTAATGACATTAACAGGTGCACTAGATAGGCAACACTCCAAGGAGACCAAAGGAATGGTTTTACAGGTGGAGGCCACTGATTTTTTTTTTTTCCCCTACTCATCTTCTCTGACTGATATTCACTAGTTTTGCATTTGGCTAGGGTCAGTGTCACTACTGGTAGCATGAGGCAATACCTGGACCCTATGGAGGTTGCACAGGCAGTCAACTCCTCCAGGATGGCACATCAATACGTGCCATTGCCAGGTGTCTCCCAGGACAGTCTCAGGAGCATGGAAGAGATTTCAGGAACCCTAGTTCCAAAAGGCCCACAGCAGTAGCATGCAGGTCTGCTATTTGTGCAAAGACAGAGGTAGGTCTTAAATCCAAGAATGGGACAGAGTGGGATTCCAGCATTTAAGCACAGGAAACGGCCATCCGCAAGCAATCCCCAAAAATGGTGGCTGCACAAAAATCCACAAGGCCAACAGATATCCCACACTTAGGTGGTACAAGCATACCCCAGTTGGAGACATCCTCAGCAGCCTCCCTCATTACATACTACCCAGGACTGCATGAGTCAGCAAGGACATCCAGGTAATCAGTGCCCCCCCTCTAGTGAAAACCAGGAGGCTGCCTGCTTGTCTAGGAACTAAGATTTCCACACTTCGGTCCTTATTCCTGGAAACTAGCTAAAAAACTGGGTTGCCTCTAGTGGTTGGGAGGAGTATGGTCACTGTCAGGGGCCACCTCTAGGCTTCATTTCTGTTTTTGTGCCTAGTATCCAACTCCTAAAGGTGGTGCCATAACCCAGTGGGTGAGATCAAGATCTCTGCTGCGTCCTTTAGGCTACGTTCCCATGTGGGCATAGCGGATCGCGGGCAGAATCACAGTGATTCTGCCCGCGATTCGGAAAACCTCGTAAATCGCGGGCATCCCGCGATTTGCAATGATTTCTGGATCGCGGGCAGAATCGCGGCGATTCTGCCCGTGATCTGCTATGCCCACATGTGAACGTAGCCTTAGTAAATGGAATACTGTGTTTAACAAAGTAGTAATACCATCTAATCCCTAGCCAATTCCCGTTTCTGGGCTACAAAATGTAGCCAGGTATCCAGGCTGGATTACATAAACACTAATATAAACAAATTGCAACCAACTGAAGGGGAAAAAACACACCAAGCTATTTATAAACGTTAATAAAAACAATAAGAATGCATTAAAAACAATGAATGATAAACTAAGTTATGAGACTTTGCTGAAAATTAACAAATGGATACGATTTCTGAATTGTAGTCAGACCACCATCTAGTGGCCAAAACCATAAATGAACCTTGAATAAATATTTATTGATGTATATATAGATCATATGGACATATAGTGTATATTAGAGGATATTCTCGTTAGAAAAATAATTTTGCACTATAAGAAATACTTAAAGCAGACCTTCAGTCATTTTATGAAGTTTTAGTATGAATGCACTCCCCCTCCTTTAAAAAAAAAAACTACATTTTGCTGCAAGTAAAATGGGATTTTTGACTTACCGTAAAATCCTTTTCTCTGAAGTTCATTGACAGACGCAGCTCCATATCTTCTTGACCATTGGGTTATGCTGGAATAAGACACTAGGCAGGAAAAAGCTTTACCACGCCTATGGGGCAGTCCCTGCAAGCATACACCCACTCACTCTGCTATAGCCCTCAGTTTTGTTGCAAGCAGTGTTTAGAAGAAAAAAAAAACCCCATCTCACTCATAATTAGAGGGGTGGGTGCTGTGTCTGTCAATGAATTTCAGAGAAAAGGATTTTAAGACAAAAATCCAGTTCCATCGTTCATTGGCAGACACAGCTCCATATCTTTACCATTGGGACGTCCCAAAGCAGTATTTGCATGAGGGGTGGGAAAAACGCAAAAAAGAAAGTAATTCCCCAAGGCTAAACTTATGCAACCAGGTAACATGGAGCTCAACCAGGAACAACTGGAGCTCACCCAGAAAAAACATACACCCTCAAAACTCATATGTTCTCTTTTAGACAGCAGCCTGCAAAACCTTACAGCCAAAAGAGGCATCTGAAGATGCCAACACATCTACTTTGTAGAATTTTATGAAGGTGTGCACAGACATCCAAGTAGCCGCCTTGCAAAGTTGCAGCAATGATGCCTGATGGCAAGAAGCCCAGGAAGCACTCAGCGCCCTAGTAGAGTGCGCCCTCACAGGGAAATGTGGAACCTGACCCTTCAGCAAATAAGCCTGAACCACCGTCTGTCTGATCCATCTGGATATGGTCGCAACAGATGCAGCCAATCCTTTACGAGATCCTTTGGCAAAAGGACAAATAGAGCATCTGATTTTCTGAACAACTCAGTAGCCGCCAGGTAAACTCCAATTGTCCGCACCACATCCATAGAATGCAATGCCATTTCCTCTGAATGCTTGGGCTTAGGACAAAGTGAAGGCAGCACAATGTCTTCATTCAAATGAAAATCAGAAACCACCTTAGAAAGAAACGACTGATTAGGTCGGAGTACCACTTTATCTATATGAGGACCACCAGATAAGGTGAGAGGCAGAACAACGCTGCCAATTCAGATACTCTGCGGGCAGAAGTAATAGCCACCAAAAAGGCAACCTTCTGAGACAAGGCAAGCAGAGGAATCTTCCTAATGTTCTCAAATATTTTGAAGAACTGAGGACACCAAATTCAGATCCCACGGGGGTAGCAGTGATTGCCTCAGGGGAGTCATATGGTGAACCCCCTGAATAAAAAACTGCGAATCAGGGCATGTGCAGCTAAAGGTCGTTGGAAAAACAAAGCCAGAGCCGACACTTGGCCTTTGATAGTGCCCAAAGCCAACCGCTGTTCAACACCTTTTTGAAGAAAAGTCAAAACCCTAGCCACCGAGAACAAGCGAGGGTGCAGCTTCAATGATCCACACCATGAAATGTATGTTTTCCACGTACAATGATAGATCTTCCTGGAAGTAGACTTCCTGACCTTCAGTAGTGTAGGAATCACTGAATCAGAAAGACCTCTATCCTTCAATAACTGCTTTTCAACAGCCATGCCATTAAAGCCAGCGACTGAAAAGCAGGATGAAAGATCGGTCCTTGAGACAGCAGATCATCCCCGAGAGGAAATCTCCGGGGAGCACTGGCGACCAACCTGATCAGGTCTGTGTACCAAGACCGGCGTAGCCAGTCTGGGGCAACCAGAATGACCGGAACCTCTTCCACTTCTATCCTGTGAAGAAGCCTTGGCAGAAGTTTTAGCAGAGGGAATGCATAAATCAGCCAATACTGACTCCAAGGAGCCACCAGTGCGCCTGTGGCGTCGGCCAGAGGATCCCGAGACCTGGCTACGAACCGCTAAACCTTCTTGTTGAGTCAAGAAGCAAACAGATCGAAAAAACTGTAAAGTTAGCCCAGTTATTTTCTATAATGTGAAAGATAAAATTCTACGTCGAGTAAATTATACCCAACATGTCATGCTTCAAAATTGCACACGCTCGTGGAATGGTGACAACCATTGGTACTTAAAAATCTCCATAGGCGGCCCTTTAAAGTTTTACATGTTACAAGTTTAGAGTTACAGATAAGGTCTAGGGCTAGAATTATTGCTCCCACTCCAAGGATTGCAGCGATAGCTCACGTATGGTTTGACGTATTGGTGTCCATATGTGGGAGCGAATTGCGTATGCATTCACTTCTGCATGCAAACTCAGAGGAACGGGGCGCTTTAAATTTTTTTCTTATTTAAACATTTATTTTTTTACACTGTCTCTTAAAAAAATTTGTTTTGATCACTTTTATTCCTATTTTAAGGAATGTAAACATCCCTTGTAATAGAAACAAGCATGACAGGTCCTCTTTAATGTGAGATCTGGGGTCAAAGAGACCTCAGATCTCACATCTACACTTAAAAGCAAAAAAAAAAAAAAAAAAAAACCCACATACTTCGCTTAAGCGTTCACAATAAATTGTTGAAATTAATTTATTGGCGGGTTAGTAACCAATAGGGGATTGCTAGGGACATCAGTTACTTTTCAGATGGCTTGCGGCTGTGGGGGGTACAACGGTGAGGAGTCGGCGCAGCTGTGGGGGGGGGTACAACGGTGAGGAGTCGGCGCAGCTGTGGGGGGGTACAACGGTGAGGAGTCGGAACCACTCAAATTCCAGAGAGATGCATAAACCCAAAACTGGAACAGTTAACAGAGTTGGTCTGTATCTAAAACGTCACCAAAGTTGTTCAATGAAGAGATTATAAAAAGGAGATCAGCTTTAACAATGGTTGTAAAGAAACATCAAGTGAAGATAAAATACTTACAGACTGATGAATGAAGGACATATCCTGGGTGGCTGCCAGTCTGCTGGAGAAGCCATCTGGGATGCTGTAATTGGCTGGCTCCCTCTTCTTTATCACAATCTGTATATAAAAAAAAAAAAAAAAAAAAAAAAAAAAAAAAAAAAATCATGGATGTCAAAGCATTGCTGATCCATGTCTACATACAATTTGAAGCAACTCTCAAAAAAAGTGTAAGGGCCGCTATTTCTGGCCTTTTTCCTCTGCTAAAACGCAAATTGCCTGGCTGTCTCTGGCATATGTTGAATCTCAGGACGTGGGACAGACATAATGAGCTCAATTCACTAAAGAAGATCTCATGAATCATGCAACATTATTTTCCAATTATCTCATGAGATCATGAAAATGTCAATTCACTATCACCTTGGGGTCAATTCACTAACATTTACCGCATGCGATAACACGGTCACCGCATTCGATAACACGGTCACAAGACTCATTTGTATAATTTATTGCATGCGGTAAAAGACCAATTCACAAAAATTAAATAAAAAAAAAGAAGACCATTACGCTTCCCCCCCCCCCCCCCCCCCATAATTTTTAATTCCCGGCATGTTTTTTTTTTTTTTACATTAAGCAGATGAGTCATCTGTTAAGGATGCTGAGGCTGGCTTCCCGGCCCGCTCCTTAGCAAACAGTCCAATGCGATAAATTACCTCTCAATCAAAACACCAAATTAGTTACTTAACACAAAATCGTTAGTGAATTGCACTTTCAGCACTGATTTAAACACAAGCCTTATTTTACCGCATTTTATTTGCCGTTTATTAACGCTTAGTGAATTAACACCCTTATAAGGTATTTACCTCAAAAAGCAAAAACACTCGGTAAATACCTCATAAAATGGCGTTCAAATGAATTTATTAAAATAAATGCATGAGTTAAGTAGTGGGTCCAGGCATGAGGTATTTAAGGAACGTAAAAATATAAATAAACAATTAGTAGTCTATCTTTTTGGATATGTTTTTAAACCATAATGCAAAGAAATCCAAATATGGGGAAAAAAACTGAATCATTGGGGCTGATTTACATAAAAATACGCTCATTGAGAATTTTTATGTCAAAGACATGTAGCTAAATACATTTTGGCCTAAATATATGACAAAACTTGAATATATTGGATATTGTGTAACAGTCAAAATAGAAAAATATAAATTTTTTGCTAAATTTTCACTTTTTCTTTATGATCGCAAAAAAATTTAAAGCGCAGAGGTGATCAAATACCACCAAAAGAAAGCTCAGTTTGTGGGAAAAAAAGGACGTAAATTTTGTTTGGGTACAGCATTGCATGACCGCGCAATTGTCAGTTAAAGTCACGCAGTGCCAAGTTGAAAAAAAGTGGCCTGGTCATTGAGCAGCAAAATCTTCCGGTCTTAAAGCGGTTAAAAGCATAACTAAAAAGACAAAACATTTTAACATAGATTTGGATAGAGGGGAGAGGGATTAGAACATCCTTCAGGTTTTATTGCTGCCCGTGCCCCCATTACGGAGATTCACTCTATTTGATCAGTTTAACCACTTGCCGCCTGAGTACCGTAGTACTACTGCGGCAAAGTGGCTCGTTATCGTCTGACGACGTAGTACTAAGTCGTCAGACACTCCCCTTTCTCGGCGGCGCGCGCCGCCGGAGGCTCGCTCCGGCTGTATTCAGTCACAGCGGGAGTCGGGCCAGGGGAGGAGCTGTGGCGATCGCCGCCGCTCTTCCCCGATTGTCGGGGATCTAGTGTGGAGATCCGCCCGCTTGTGTAAACACAAGCGGGCGGATCTCCTAAGTGACAGGCAGGGTCAGATTGCAGGGTTCAGCATAGCTGAACATGGGATCTGTCCTTGCCTTGTGTCACTCAGTCACCTCCCCCCACACACGTTAGTAAGCACCAGGCATACATTAACCCCTCCCTCTCCAATAAAGTTAACCCCTTCCCTGTCAGTGTCATTTTTACAGTAACAGTGCATATATATAGCACTGATGTAGTAATGTCACTGGTACCCCCAAAAGTGTCAAAAATGTCATTCAAGGGTCCGATCTGTCTGCCGTAATGTCGCAGTTTTTTTGGGTTGTCCCCAGAAAAGTAATAAAAAGGGGACACTGGTTCTTGTGACCTTGGGGTCCCCAAGAGATTATTTTAATTTGTAGGGATTTCCTCTCTTCCTGTTTTGGCTATGGGACAGGACAAGAAGGGAAAGCTACCCAATAATGTCGTCTTTTTTTATTGAAGAAGGGCATTTATATAACTCTCAGAATTCTTGATCAATATGCTTGTTAGACAGTCAAAAGCATTGGAGCCAAATTATCAGCATGAGAGCCAGCGAACCAACATCCTCTAAGAAGAAGTCGTCAGCAATGGCAGCCCCAAATCATCCTCACAGAGTCACTTTAAACAAAAACGCAATTTTTATTAACTACTTGCCGACTGTATAACTTACACACATACAGCGGCAAAGTGGCATTGCTTCGCCAGATCACGTACCTAATCGGACACTTCGGGGTAGGGGGCGCACCTAATTATACACAGCGGGAGCTGATTGGTAGGTACCACGGACTCAATGTGCGCCGACACCTGCCGAACATTCAGTACAGAGGGAGAGCAGCGGTCTGCCTATGTAAACAAGGCAGATTGCCTTTTGTCAGTAGGCAAGGCATGGATTCTGTGTTCCTGCAAAGCAGGGACACCGATCTATACCTTCCCCAGGTAAAAACACCTCCCATAGTACAAAAAAAAATCACTAGCTAGGCACACAGTTAACCCTTTGATTGCCCCTAATGTTAACCCCTTCCCAGACAGTGTCATTAGTACAGTGACTGTGCATATTTTTTTTAGCACTGATAAATGTATTAATGTCACTGGTCCCCAAAAAGTGTCAGTTAGGTGTCCAAATAGCTGTCACAATATAGCATTTCCACTATAAAACACTGATCATCGTCATTACTAGTAAAAAAAAAAAACCAAAAATATCCCATAGTTTGTAGATGCTATAACATTTGCGCAAAATATAGGCTTATTGGGATTTTTTTTAACCGGTTGCCGACTGCGCACAGTATATTTACTGCGGCAGTCAGCCCCGGCCAGGCAGAGTGACGTAGATCTACGTCACTCGCCTGTCACCGGGTTTTGAGCCAATAGCGGGCGAGCGCGTGCCCGCTGAGGCGCGTGTCCGCCTCGGCTCGTTCACGGAGGAGTGCGGGCATGTGACCGGCGGACCCGATGTCCGCCGGTCACACTGTGATCGTCGGTAGAGCGGGAGAAAGGCGGAGCGGCTTATGTAAACAAGCCGCCTGTCATTCTCCCCTGTGTAAAAATGGAGATCAGACGGTTCTACTATGTAGAACCGTTGATCTCTGTTTTTACAATAGGAGACATGTCCCACTACAGTTAGAATCACGCCCCTAGGACACACTTAACCCCTCCCTGTCCAATAAAATTAACCCCTTCCCTGCCAGTGTCATTTTTACAGTAACAGTGCATATGTATAGCACTGATTACTGCAGTAATGTCACTGGTACCCCCAAAAGTGTCAAAAATGTCAGTCAAGGGTCCGATCTGTCCGCCGCGCCGCAATGTCGCAGTAGCGCAAAAAAAAAAAAAAGAAAAAATAATCGCAGATTGCCGCCATTACTCGTTAAAAAAAAAAACACACCAAAAATGACAAAAATCTTTCCCTTTGTTAGTAAACGCGATAACTTTTGCGCAAACCAATCAAAATACGCTTTTTGCGATTTTTTTACCAAACATATGTAGCATAAAACAAATTGGCTGAAAATGTAAAAAAAATTTGATTTTTACATTTTTTTGGGGGGGAATTTCATATAAAAAAAGTGAAAAATATTGTTATTTTTGCAAAATTTACACTTTTTTGACACGGAAGAGGACGCAGAAGAGGACACGCTGGCTTCAGCTGCCCACAGCCGAGATGGCAGCGCTGGAGAAGAAATTTTCAAAAGGTAAGTATTTCTTCTAAAAAGGTAAGTGCGACCCAGTACAGAGGCTATCCATTGTGGAATGTACTAGCCCTGACTGTCCCGGGGGTATTTTTATTGAAAAAAAAATTGTGGCCGGAACTCCGCTTTAACCATAAGCTGCTTTTACTTTCCCTACCCATGGCTCTGTCCATGCACTAAGTGTAAAGGGGGGCAACCCCCGTGTCCTAAAGGGGGGCAACCCCCGTGTCCTAAAGGGGGGCAACCCGTGTCCGTCTCTCTCTCAGAGTGGCCAATTACGAAGGAAGGATTTGTCATGTGGGAGAGAGAAAAAAAAAAAAAAAGGACCAAGTCCGCTCTGTATACCAAAAACTAACAAATATTTGACTTTGCTTCCAAATTGAGAAGGATAGCAAAATTAAAAATCCAATGACATGGAACAGAGATAAATGTAGTCTTACTTTCTGGGTTTTCCGGATGGTTGGAGTCATATCCTTGAAGTAGTCAGGCTCATCTCCCTCCACTGAATTTTGTGAAGCTAAAGTTCCATTTCCTCCTTCAATCTTCACACTTGTGGGGGCCTCATCATCCCAGGAGCTCCATTCCTCCACCTTTAGGAGAAAAACAAATGAATTCTACATTATGCCTTACCATCACAGGTAGTAATATGGAGGCCGTTACAGCGGATTCTCTGAAAATACTTGTTACCTGACTGACCCACTGCCTACAATACATTCCCTATAACAAAAGCACGAAGATCAATAGTTCGGACTTTACACTGACATGGTCAAGCAGCGGAAATTTTCGGGCAGTCAGTATAGGCAGTCTGCACACGCTCTCATTACTTTTTTACTTTAAGGAAAACTTACTGCTGACTAGACTACCTTTTACACAACTCATTGTTGGGACCACCCTTACCTAAAAGCCAATCGCCCGCTGTTTTTAAAAATACCAGGGTTATGGCAGCTGTCAAAGTGATGACGTACATCTGTGGTGGGTGGTCGGTAAGTGGCTAAATCCCAACTCCAGGCAAAAAATAAAAAATCCTATACAGTGGCGCTGTGCCCGCACTGCACGAGTTGGCTGTTTATTTTTGTCTAGGACAGTCGTCCCCAAACTGTGGCCCCTTGCTTGCTGTTATTCAGCCCTTGGTGCAGTATTCCTACCATTGATACGAAGCACTATTCTGCCCACTGACGCCAACGACAGGGCAGTATTCTTCCACACAGACACCAACAATGGGGCAGTATTCTTCCACACAGACACCAACAATGGGGCAGTATTCTTCCACACAGACACCAACAATGGGGCAGTATTCTTCCCACCGACACCAACAATGGGGCAGTATTCTTCCCACCGACACCAACAATGGGGCAGCATTCTTCCCACCGACACCAACAATGGGGCAGCATTCTTCCCACCGACACCAACAATGGGGCAGCATTCTTCCCACCGACACCAACAATGGGGCAGCATTCTTCCCACCGACACCAACAATGGGGCAGCATTCTTCCCACCGACACCAACAATGGGGCAGCATTCTTCCCACCGACACCAACAATGGGGCAGTATTCTTCCCACCGACACCAACAATGGGGCAGTATTCTTCCCACCGACACCAACAATGGGGCAGTATTCTTCCCACCGACACCAACAATGGGGCAGTATTCTTCCCACCGACACCAACAATGGGGCAGTATTCTTCCCACTGACACCATTGATGGGGCACTATTCCTCATACTGACACCAATGGTGGAGCACTATTATTCCCACGGACACCAGTGATAAGGAACTGTTATTCCCAAGGAACTGTTATTCCCAAGGAAATGTTATTCCCAAGGAACTGTTATTCCCAAGGAACTATTATTCCCACTGATACTAATGGGACATTGTTTACTCCCAGTGTTGCAGTGACATTTTCTACTCCCAGTGGACACAGTCCATCCCCCCTAAAAGCTGAAGCACAGTAAACTGGTGCATCTGGTGTAACTGGCAGTATTCTTCCCACTGACAGCAAAAATGGGGCAGTATTCTTCCCACTGACACCAGTGATAAGGAACCATTATTCCCACTGACAATAATAATAATACCAAAGACGGGACACTGTTTCCTCCCAGTGATGCCTTTGACATTTCTACTCCCAGTGGCCACAGTACAGCCCCCTAAAATCTGAAGCACAGTAAACTGGTCCTTTGTTTAGAAAGTTTGGAGACCCCTGGTCAAGGAGATTGGAGAAAGCTTCCACTCACCCAATCCTTCACTCCACCTGCATCTCCCAATCAAAATAAAGCAATCAATGAAAAGCTTCAGGAAATAAATATTTTTTACGGTTATTTTTCCATGGATACACCATCTTCATCCAGGAAGTTGATTCTCTGGACCGCCCTCTTTGCCTCTCATTAGATAATGCAAGGTGCAGTGGTTGTGTAGAATTCAGTAACCCAGAGCATCCAACCCAATTTCAAATACTGTAGTCACCTAATCAATGTCCGATAAGTTGCCATGGGTTTCCTACATTGCACAGTCACAACAGTGCAAAAAGCTATTACACAGGCACACAATACTTCTGTATACAAGCATTTAAAGGTTTACATAGGAAAACTGACAAACCTGTTTGGGAACAGATGAGTAGTCTACTGCTGTTGGCAACGTTATCTGATCACCGCTAAGTTTTCTACCGCGCCCGGACCTTAAAAGGAAAAAAAAAAAAAAAAAAAAAAGTATGATAAACTGAAAACAAAATGGATATCTAGAAGAAACTTCTACACAACCAGGAAAGTATGCTCAAAATACAGCAGCAAAATATAACACTTTTAAGTACATGGGACATAATACTTTAGAAGTTAAAGAAAGCCTTTAAAAGATAGAATATGGAGCTTGCAATTAAACTTTAAATTTGAAAGATGCAGGTTCCAGGATTCTCTTCTTGGACCAGACTTCTCTACCTAGAGTCATGGATCTGAAAGTAGTGAGGCCAGTGTTCTGCATGCTTAAAGTGTTACTAAAACCACAACAGTAAAATCAGTCTGTATATGCAGTAAAGCATGATGGTTATACTCACTGTGGATTCTAAGGGGTTAATTCTCTGCATTGTGTAAAAAGGCTGTTTGACCCTGTCTTCGCTGATCCTCACCTTCTACTGTCCCCAATCCATCTCCTGATAGCACACAGCCTTGGGAGCACTCTGCACATGCTCAGTTTGGTGTGTATCGATAAGAGTTTTTTTTTTTTTTTTGGAAGGGTGCATTTGATGAGCACAGGGCCAATCAACACTGTCCAGACAGAAAGTTAGGTGTCATACAGCTTCATAGGGCAGAGCAGAATGAAAACTCCTCCTACAAGCTTTAACCAGACACTGATAGAAGAAGTTACAAGACTGCTATATGATGCTGATGAAAAAAGATAATTTAACAGTTTCTATTTACTAAAATGATTGTATTTCCATGTTCTGTTTACTGTGGGAGACCAGATCTAGTGAATGCAGGGTCCTGGGTTTAGTAACACCTTAATTTAAACCCTCAAATTACTAGTTGGTGATGGCTGGATCGGAAATACAGCACTGGAGACCCAATCAATTAAAAGGCGTAAAAAGCAGCCCTTGCAGGTGTATTCAGGTTCCCTTCAATCACCTCTCCTCTAGCAATGTTTCCATTCTTTCAAACAAGCTAGAAAACAGCATTTTATTATTTTTTTTTTTTGTGTGAAAAAAGGGGAGGAAAGATAGAAAGATAGATCGGATATGTGACAGACCCAACCAGGAGGCTTTTGGAGAGGACTAGAGGCAAGCCTAACTACTGACTATGGGCCCTGGTATCTGAAGGAGCTATAAGTATTTAGGAAGATGTCCCATTATACACTGCTCAAAAAACTTAAAGGAACACTAACTATGAAAACACATCAGATCTCAGTAGAGAAAAATACACGGGATATCTAATATCTATACTGATATGGACTGGGTAATGTGTTAGGAACGAAAGGATGCCACATTGTTTGATGGAAACAAAGGGCTGAATTCAAAGATACCCCGAAAATCAAAGTGAAAAAATGATGCCGGAGGCTAGTCCATTTTGCTGAAATTTCATGGCGGCAACTCAAAAATGGTACTCAGTAGTTTGTATGGCCCCCACATGCTTGTATGCATGCCTGACACGTTGGGGCATCTTCCTAATGAGACAACGGATGGTGTCCTGTGGTATTTCCTTCCAGATCTGGACCAGGGCATCACTGAGCTCCTGAACAGACTGAGGTGCAACCTGGCAGCGTCGGATGGACTGAAACAATGTCCCAGAGGTGTTCTATTGGATTTAGGTCAGGCGAGCGTGGCAGGAACTGGTTGCATATTCTGGCCACATGAGGTAGGGCATTGTTGTGCCCTAGGAGGAACGCAGGACCCACTGCCTAGCGTAGGGTGGGTCCGACAATGGGTCCAAGTATTTCATCCCAATTCCTAATGGCAGTCAGGGTGCCATTGTCTAGCCTGTAGAGGTCTGTGCGTCCCTCCATGGATATGCCTCCCCAGACCATCACTGACCCACCACCAAACCGTTCATGCTGAAGGATGTTACTGGTAGCATAACATTCTCCATGGCTTCTCCAGACCTTTTCACGTCTGTCACATGCGCTTAGGGTGAACCGGTTCTCATCTGTGAAAAGCACAGGGTGCCAGTGGCGGGCCTGCCAACAATGGCGTTTTCTTATTGGTGGTCTGTGTATGATGATTGGGGTAAAAAGGGCGGGCATTAGCACTCCGTCTGCTTAGAATAGTTTGGAGGACAGGAGACACTGTTTGGCAGAAGGAAGCACCTAAGTGGCATGCCAAGTGGTCCTGTCACATTTGGTGGCAGCAGTGGGATAGTGCTTCCTTGGTGTGAACACATACAAACAGATGGTAAAGACATACTTAAACAGTGATCTCACCCCACCTCAGACTATTCAGCAACAGTATTCAAGACGACCCAGGGCTGACCAAATCTCAATAACCAGCTTTCTATTCACATATTTGTTCACTGAAGTTGGCAGAGACCATCATGGCTACCTTAACTGTTAAATGCAAGAATACCATTTTGCATTATATAAACAGGACATCTTCCTAAATGCCTATAGCTCCCTCAAATGCCAGGGCCCATAGTTCGTGGGTAGGAGGCTTGCACCTAGTCCCCTCCAAAAGCCTCTGTCCTGGTTCGGCCTGTCACAGGATAGATTTTTTTTTTACATAGAGGCCCTGTAGAATAAAACACCGGCACATGCGTTCTCTCTTCATGTGGGCCCCCTCACTCCGAGAGGTCCACATGCTGAAGAAAAATAAAAAAAATAAAAACTCTAAAATGAATTTTTGAACAAACATAATTTAATCCCCACTTTGTACAAAAAAAGAGGTGGGGAGTAGATTTTTAAATGTATCAAGCCTCAAAACTGCATGTGCCCAAAATATAGTGCACTCACGATCATCAATAGTGGACGATTAAATGCCTGAAGTTCAGCAGATTAAAGTAAACTGTAAATGAAGGATAAAGAATTATTACTCTGATTTTGGCTTGCACAGAAATACAGAAGAGGTGTGTCAATCTTTTACATACATATGCATTCTACATGTGCATTTGGAGTCTTGCAAGTGTGTGTGGGGCAACAGGATGATTTTTTTTTGTTTAATTTTAATTTCTTTTGAACAATTTTTTTTTTTTTTTTTTTTTTTACACTCTTCTGACAGTTTTATATAAAAGCGATTTGGATGGCTGGAGTCCACTGCATGAAACCGAAACAAGCTCTCAGCTTCCTCTGCGATCATCAGCTTGTTTTAATCTTTTCAAACTTTGGATGTACCAGACACATCTGAAATCCTGAAGGAGGGTAAAATGCCCACAGACATGACAGAACATTCCTGATATGATCATCTGTGATACTAAAGGAGGAGAAGTACAGCCAAATCTTGTTTGGATGAACTTCCCCCTATGGCTCACAAGAGTGCAGTCTGTTCTGCACTCATGTCACCTGTTTTCAGCAGACAGCGGGCTGAAGTCATAGAGCCGGTCCAGCGAGTCACTGAGAGCCTGACGCTCCCACCCCATCAACAGCCCAACGCTCCAGTGAGAGATGAGGGGGCAGAGCAGAGAGTTGCTAAATGACAGTCCCCAGCTCTCTGCTAACAGAGATTTCGCAACCAAGTGATCTGCGGTGTTAGTTCGCTCTGTTCTCAGTCTTAGAGGCACCCAGTGACGAAGTCGGAAGTGACGAAATGCTTCGGGACGTGGCCAGGCGGCATACCCAGCTATTGTTTTTCGCGGTGACGGAGGGTTCCAGTTTCCCTTGCCTTGGCGTGGAGCCAAGTCCTGTGTGTTCCGGGAGCTACCCGCACCAGCTGCATGTTTGTTGTGCCCATATTTTAGGATTGACAAGTGAGTGCAATGTTTTACTGTCTTTTATAATTAAACCGTTTAAGCAATGTTGCACTAGTGGAGGCTGTCATTTTTTTCACATGCATTGGAACTTCAGTCTACACGACTCTGAGCATCGTTGTTGTGGGGATTGACCAATTGGATGTGGACACTGCATTTCCATACACCCATAGAAAACATTTGGTGCATCATAAAGAGGAAGATGCGACAAAGAAGACCTAAGACAGTTGAGCAACTAGAAGCCTGTATTAGACAAGAATGGGACAACATTCCTATTCCTAAACTTAATCAACTTGTCTCCTCAGTCCCCAGATGTCTGCAGACTGTTATAAAAAGAAGAGGGGATGCCACACAGTGGTAAACATGGCCTTGCCCCAACTTTTTTTGAGATGTGTTGATGCCATGAAATTTAAAATCAACTTATTTTTCCCTTAAAATGATACATTTTCTCAGTTTGAACATTAGATATGTCATCTATGTTGTATTCTGAATAAAATATCGACATTTGAAACTTCCACATCATTGCATTCTGTTTTTATTCACAATTTATACAGTGTCCCAACTTTTTTGGAATCGGGTTTTTACATATTGGCCTACATTGATAAAATATTTAGATATTTTAAAACATTTTTATTGGGTATTTTTTTTGCAGAACATAAAAAATATTGTTTTTTTTTTTTTTTTTCAAATAAGTGGTTTATTTTTTGTTTATATTGCAAAATAAAAACTGCAAAGATGATCAAAGACCACCAAAAGAAAGCTCTATTTGTGGGGAAAAAAAAACATTTTTATTTGGGTACAGCATCACACGACCGCCCAATTGTCAGTTAACCACTTGCCTACTGTGCACTTAAACACCCTTCCCATCCAGGCCAATTTTCAGCTTTCAGTGCTGTCACACTTTGACTGACAATTTCGCGGTCATGCTACACTGTACCCATTTGAAATTTTTTTCACACAAATAGAGCTTTCTTTTGGTGGTATTTAATAATCTCTGGGTTTTTTATTTTTTACAAAAAAAAAAAAAGAAGAATAAAGACAGAAAATTTTGAAAAAAAAAAAAAAGTTTTTCTTATTTTCTGTGAGTAAATTTTGAAAATACATTTTTCTCCTTCACTGAAGGGCGCTGATGAGGCGGCACTTATGGGCACTGATGAGGTGGCACTTATGGGCACTGATGAGGTGGCACTTATGGGCACTGATGAGGTGGCACTTATGGGCACTGATGAGGTGGCACTTATGGGCACTGATGAGGAGGTACTAATATGCCCCAATGATGAGCACTGATAGGCGGCATTGATAGGTGGCACCGATAGGCGGCACCGATAGGCGGCACCGATAGGCGGCACCGATAGGCGGCACCGATAGGCGGCACCGATAGGCGGCACCGATAGGCGGCACCGATAGGCGGCACCGATAGGCGGCACCGATAGGCGGCACCGATAGGCGGCACCGATAGGCGGCACCGATAGGCGGCACCGATAGGCGGCACCGATGGACACTGACGGGCGGCACCGATGGACACTGACGGGCGGCACCGATGGACACTGACGGGCGGCACTGATGGACACTGACGGGCGGCACTGATGGACACTGACGGGCGGCACTGATGGACACTGACGGGCGGCACTGATGGACACTGAC
Organism: Pelophylax lessonae; assembly: GCF_965119305.1. Taxonomy (NCBI): domain Eukaryota; kingdom Metazoa; phylum Chordata; class Amphibia; order Anura; family Ranidae; genus Pelophylax; species Pelophylax lessonae. Next base: position 499,008,790 of record NC_138772.1, on the reverse strand, counting down.
GGGCGGCACTGATGGACACTGACGGGCGGCACTGATGGACACTGACGGGCGGCACTGATGGACACTGACGGGTGGCACTGATGGACACTGACGGGTGGCACTGATGGACACTGACGGGCGGCACTGATGGACACTGACGGGCGGCACTGATGGGCAGCACCATCAGTGCCCACACTCAGTGCCCATAGTGCTGCCAGTCAGTGCTTATCAGTGCCTAGATGAGCAGGCACTGATGGGCACTGACTGGCAGCACTATGGGCACTGATTGTGGGCATTGATGGGGGACACTGATGGCGGGCACTGTGGGCACTGATGGGGGGGCACTGTGTATGTTTTTTACCTTTTAGTAATCAGGGCACTGGTGATCAGTGCCCTGATTACATGTCTCTTTGTCCCTGGCGCTGTGCAGCTCTCCCTCCTTCCTCACACTGCAGGCTCCGTGTGAGGAAGGAGCGCCGGCGATGAGAGATGATCTCATATGTTTACATATGAGATCATCTCTCATTGGATGATCCGATCACGTGGTGAATGGCTGCTGTGATTGGCCATTCACCACGATCTGTCCCTTGGACACGGCCGACACAGATTCTCCCCGCTGCGCGCTCGCGGGGGGCGTGTCACTGGACGGCCTCCCGAAAATTCGAATCCGCGCTGCAGCCGTATATAGGCTGTAGCGCGGATGGGAACTAGTTAAAGCAACGCAGTGCCGTATAGTAAAAAATGGCCTGGTTATTAATCAGGTAAAACCTTCCAGAGCTGAAATGGTTAAAGTCTACGTTTTTTTTTTTTTTTGGTTTAAAAATAACAAAATGTTATAATTAACCAGTGTGTGCAGTGGTTTTGCACAGAGCAGCCCAGAACCTCCTCCTCTCAGGTACTAAGCCGGCGCTCCTGGCCCCTCCCTTCTTGCGTGTGCCCCCACAACAAGCAGCTTGCTAGGGGGGCACCCAAGGCAGGCTTGCTGCTCTGTGTGTCTACTCAGACACCAAGTCATGGTCCAAGTACAAGCCCTGCCCTCTCTTTCTCCTCTTTGTCTCACTGACTTGGCATCATTGTCTCAGCCAATCAGGAGAGAGAGTCCTGGAGAGCTGAGGCTCTTGTGCAACATAGCTGGATTGAGATGAGGCTCAGGTAAGTATTAGGGGGGCTGAGGGTGGGCTGCTGCACACTGAAGGTTTTTTTTTAGATCTTAATGCATTAAGATAAAAAAAATAAATCCTTCTGCCTTTAGAACCACATTGATCTGGGCAACGGCCATGTCTCTTTAGGAGGCCCACCAGCCCACTGGCTTGCTCCAGCTGTCATGAATGACCATGAATACAGGCAGAAAAAAAAAAAGAAAATCTAACTTTTACCTTTTTATTTGGATGACCCAAAGTTAACTAAATCGTGTATGCAAGAACAGCTTGTGTACGCAAGGACTGCCCTCTCAAATCTTTGGGCAGCTTTAGATTCAAGCCTCACTCTACCTTCAGGACTTAGAATCCAAACATTAAGGCTCCGTTCACATCTAGGCGTTTTGGGGCGTTTTTGGGGCGTTTTTCTGCTCTAGGATCAGCTCTCAAAACGCCCAACAAGACAAATCCTATTCATTTCAATGGCCCCTGTTCACATCTGAGCGTTTTGACGCTGTTTACAAAACGCCCAACGCTCAAAAAAGTACATGAGCTTCTTTTTGGGCAGATTACAGGCGTTTTCCATTAATCTCTATTCAATCTAAAAACGCCTGCACAAAAATCGCGGTAAAATCGCGGTAAAAAACGCCGCAAAAATCGCGGTAAAAAACGCGCGAAAAACGCTACGCTCAGGTGTGAATGTAGCCTAATACATTTACACCAAAGCATTTAAATGGTACCAGCACCAGGAATGTTGCACACCAAGATGCAAAATAATCTACATAACAAATGTAAATTTGTTCAGTTTCCCAGCATGCCAACAGCTAAAACATAGCCTGCTTTAGTATTAAACAAAAAACTCTTCCTCCTACTTGTCAAAATGAATACAAATACATTTGTTACATGCATTGCCTTTTTGTTGCCACATTTTATTTTTTTGCATTTGATTTTTGTTGGTGATGTAGCACAATATACATTCCAATGCAAATGCTGTGATAATTATTTGCAGTGGAAAAAGGTTTTAAATATTTTGATATATTTATTTTGGTATTGCACAATGTAATAGTGCTTAAATAATGAAGAGGTTAATGATCACTTGGAAATAATGAATGTTTCTATAGAATTGCTGATGGGCAGTGGCTTTGTCATTCTTTGAGAAAGCGATGTACATAGTGTGAAAAATGTGAGAATAGGAGATGTTTCTGCCAGCTGTTTTAATAAAGGAAGAACATTTTGTATCTTGGTGTGCGACATTTCTGTTACTGGTACAACTGATTGCTTCAGGGGAGATGAGCCAAGCCGAGCCAGCACACCACAGACAGAACTAAATGTGGCCAGTTCAGCAGGAACCGGTGGAATTTGGATCCATCCAGGGGCAGGCTGGATGTACTGAAGTCATTACAATGGACCTCCGTACAACCAGCCTGTCAGGTTTTTTTTTGTTCAATCACTGCTAGCAGCTATAACTGGCGACAGTGATCATTGTATTCTGACAGCTGGGAAACCTCCTGCTGTCAGAATACAATAGTGCAGAGGGAGGGATTACCCCATTAACACCAACTGTGTTCATGGGGGAAGTTGAGCAATTCTCTTTCCTATAACACGTGGAAGTAAACCCATCCATTTATCGGTTTCAAAAAACAGTTACATTTCCAGCAGGTCCCGGAAATGTAACCCTACCATTGGTTGTGCCCTCAACCCAACTGTCAAACCATCTAATGGCTGGTGTCATAATTGATCACATGTGCAGCATCATGGCAGTTGCAGATTAAACAGAGGCCAAGATGGCAGCTTCCTTGGTTGAAAATGATAGAAGGGCTTATTTCTACTTTAAAGGATTGAAAATTGCATGTCTGGCCTACCTTAAAACGGAGTTCCGCCCAAAATTGGAACGTCCACTCATTTGCTTTCTCCCCCCTCCGGTGCCACATTTGGCACCTTTCGGGGGGGAGGGGGGTGTAACGGGCACCTGTTTGACATGTACCCGTTCCCCACTTCCGGGAGACGGCGCTACGGCGCAGTTCCTCGGAAGTTTGGCCCCCTCCTCCTTCCCCTGCCACCGAGCCAATCTGAATGCGCAGCGCGCTTCGTGCATTCGCATTAGGGACCCGCCCGTGAAGCCGCAAGGCTTCACTGCCAGGTTCCCTGACCGGCAATGGCGGCGGGAGCACCCAACGGAAACATCGGCTGCGGTGCCAACATCGCTGGACTCCAGGACAGGTAAGTGTGCTAATATTAAAAGTCAGCAGCTAAAGTATGTGTAGCTGCTGACTTTAATTTTTGGAGGGGGGAGGCTGGAACACCGCTTTAATGGAAATCCTGGAGTGTGGAGCATGATCTTGCCTGGAGCAGCATGTGAAATGATAACAGCTTCTGTTCTGCAAATGTACAATAAGAGTGAAGTTATACTTTAATGATTGCACAGTACGATATGCCCCGAGTATAGTTACCTGCATATTAACCTCTTGAAGAAGGAAAGAATGGAAGCCAAGCAAGTGCAAATCTTAAATAGCCGAAACTGCGTGACAGCCATCCTGAGCAGTTTATACCTAGAATGACAAGCAGAAATTTTATTTACCATTTTTAATTTTTACCCTCTGGATATTCAAAATCTCATATTTACAGGACAGAATAGAAAGGCCCAACACTGTTCTAGATGATGTGCATCCAGATGATCATCAGCTTCTCTGTTCACTCTGCTGGGAACCAAAGGGCTGTGCAATGCTGCAACTGTTCTTCCAGCCGCACACTAAAATTGCCAACTCATCTCATTGAAGCCTGCAGGAAGAGGAGTCTATGGCAGAGAAGCAGAGCAGTTGAAATAATACACAGCCCACTGGCTCTCAAATTAATAGAAAGCCAACAGGCAATGGCAATCTGATTTTGGGGAGGGGGGTTGGGGGTTTTATGTTCGGGAGCACACTTGTGACGATTAGGAAAGTGGGAGCAGGGGGAAATTGGCATGAAAAGCCTTTCACACACTTACACCATGTTCCAAATTATTATGCAAATTATATTTTTCTCATTTACCTAAACAATTGATGTAAATAACAGTCAGCATAATTCACATGTATCAATTATTAAGAGTACAATTCAAATTTTATTGAACAAACCTCCTACTGATAACAGTATTTTTTTAACCACTTTACCACCGGAGGATTTTGCTGTCTTCCGTCCAGGCCACTTTTTACGATTCGGCGCTGTGCGACTTCAACTGACAATTGCGCGGTCGTGCGACGCCGTACCCAAACGAAATTTACGTCCTTTTTTTCCCACAAACAGAGCTTTCTTTTGGTGGTATTTGATCACCTGTGTGATTTTTACTTTTTGCGCTATAAACAAAAAAAGAGCGTTTATTTTGAAAAAATAACAATATTTTTATATGAAATTCCCCCCAAAAAAGATGTAAAAACCAATTTTTTTAAAAATTTTTGGCCAATTTGTTTTCTGCTACCTATGTTTGGTAAAAAAAAAAAAAAAAAAAAAAAAAAAAAAAATCGCAATAAGCGTATTTTGATTGGTTTGCGCAAAAGTTATTGCGTTTACTAACAAAGGGAAAGATTTCTGTCATTTTTGGTGTTTTTTTTTTAACGCGTAATGGCGGCGATCTGCGATTTTTTTTGCGGGACTGCAACATTGCGGCGGACAGATCGGACCCTTGACTGACATTTTTGACACTTTTGGGGGTACCAGTGACATTACTGCAGTAATCAGTGCTATATATATGCACTGTTACTGTAATAATGACACTGGCAGTGAAGGGGTTAATTTTATTGGAGAGGGAGGGGTTAATGTATGCCTGGTGCTTACTGACGTGTAGGGGGGGGAGGTGACTGAGTGAGTCATGGACAGATCGGATGTCCAGCTATGCTGAACAGTCCGATCTGTCACTCCCTGTCACTATGGAGATCCGCCCGCTGTGTTTACACACAGCGGGCGGATCTCCAGACTCGATCCCCGACGATCGGGTAAGAGCAGCGGCGATCGCCGCTGCTCCTCCTCTGGCCCGACTCCCGCTGTGAATGAAAACAGCGGGAGCGAGCCTCCGGCGGCGCGCAAGCGCCGCCCAGAAGGGGGAGTGTCTGACGACGTAGTACTACGTCGTCAGACGATAACGAGCCACTCTGCTGCAGTAATATTACTGTGGGCAGACGTAAAGTGGTTAAACAAACTTAAAATGCACTGTTTCAAATTATTGCGCACAGTAAGTTTCATAACACTTTACAGGTTGTAAAGAACTGAAAATTGTCATTTGTTATGTTTGCAGCATATTTACTGAAATCAAAAGCTATTTCAATCAAACTTATAACATTTTAACTTTTTAAGGAGGAAGTAAACCCTCCTCTGCAAGTTGTACCTATAGGTAAGCCTTATCATAGGCTTACCTATAGGTACTGTAAATATCTCCTAAACATGCACTGTTTAGGAGATATTTACCTTACATGCAGCCAGTGACGTCACTGGCACATGCACTCTGAAGGAACGGCCGCTGGTGCCGTTCCTTCAGAGCCCCGTGCCGTGACCGTCGGCTCCCGCGCGCATGCACGGGAGTGACGTAATCGCGGGTCCGGCCAATCAGATGGCTGGATGCCGCGATCCCGGAAGACGGGCAACTGAACATGCCGCCCGTCATACAGAGGTAAGCGGGCGGCGCGGGCTCATTAGCTCACATAATGAGCTAGTATGTGATGCATACTAGCTCATTATGTGTTTCTCTTTCAGGTTGTAAAAAAAAAAAAAATATGTTAAATGAGTTTACAACCTCTTTAAACATTTTAACAGGTCACGTTACATTTTAACATAGGACCCCTTATTTGATAGCAGCTTCACAAGTCTTGCATCCATTGAACTTGTGAGTTTTAGGACAGTTTCTGCTTGAATTTGTTTGCAAGATGTCACAATAGCCGCTGCTGTTTGGATGTAAACTGCCTCCCGCCCTCAGATCTTTTGCTTGAGGATGCTCCAAAGGTTCTCAATAGGATTGAGATCAGGGGAGGATGGAGGCCACACTATGAAACTCTCTCCTTTTATCCCCATAGCAGCCATTGATGCAGAGGTATTCTTTGCAGCAGGAGATGGTGCATTGTCATGCATGAAGATGATCTTATTACGGAAAGCATAGTTCTTCCTTCTGTACCAGGGAAGAAAGTTGTCAGTCAGAAACTCCACATACTTTGCAGAGGTCATCTTTACACCTTTGGGTACCCTAAAGGGGCCGACCAGCTCTCTTCCCATGATTCCAGCCCAAAACATGACTCCACCGCCTTGCTGACGTTGCAGCCTTGTTGGAACAGGGTGGCCGTCCGCCAAACATCCCCTACTCCATCCATCTGGACCATCCAGGGTTGCACGACACTCATCAGTGAACAGGACTGTTTGAAAATTAATCTTCATGTATTTTTCCGCCCAATGCCGCCATTTCTGCTTGTGAGCATTGGTTAGTGGTGGCCGTATAGAAGGTTTATGCACAGTCAAGACTCTGGAGGACTCTACACATTGATGACCGTGGAACTCCAGAGGCACCAGCAGCTTCAAATATCTGTTTGCTGCTATGTAATGGTGTTTTAGGAGCTGCTCTCTTGATCCGATGCATGGATCTGGCAGAAATCTTCCTCAATGTGCCTTTATCTGTACAAACCTGTCTGTACTCTGAATCAGCCACAAATCTCTTAATAGTGCGATGATCACACTTACGTTTTCATACCTCGTCCAAGGCATTGAACTATTTCACTCTTTTCAGTAGGAGAGAGATCCTTCTTCTTCCCCATATTGCATGAAAATGGTGCTCTGCTTAATAATGTGGAACACCCTCCTTTAGTTTTTCCTTAAAGCGGAGTTCCAGGCACAGAAGTCATTTTTTAATAAACATACCCCCGGGACAGTCAGGGCTAGCACATTCCACAATGGATAGCCTCTGATCTGTCCCGGTTCGCACTTACCTTTTAGAAGAAATACTTACTTAGAAAATTTCTTCCACAGCGTTTCCATCTCTCTTGTGGGCAGCTGAAGCCGGCGCGGTCCTCTTCTGTGTCTTCTTCAGCGTCTTCTTGTCCCAGAATGCGCCTGCACCGGCCCCTCTCGTCACTTCCGGTGCGGCGCCGCCCGGAAGTGACGAGCGGGCCGGTGCCGTCGCATTGATTCCTGGGAGCGATGACGTTCAGCTCCCAGGAATCATAGCGAGACAGGAAGTGACGGGGTGAGCCGCGGCACCGAGGGAGGAAGTACTCTGAGGTGAGTATTTACGATCTTCAATTACAAGGTGAGTAAACAAAAAAAAAAAAAAAAAATAACTATCCAATTCCTTTTCCTTTTCAGGTAATGTCGAACTAGAGGAGGGGCACAAAAAAAAATTGTTTTTGTGCCCAGAACTCCGCTTTAAATTGGGCTCACCTGGCAATCTAATTATCACAGGTGTCCGAGATTGTTTTCAGTGATCAAAAGAGCCCCGAGACGATGCCATCCATGAGTTAAACTGAAAAACAAAATATTTAATCTTTGCGACACTTAAATAGAATTTGCATAACAATTTGGAACAGGGTGCGTACGTAAAAACTGTATGTAATCTTTCAGAGTGGATACCCATTTCAAGCGCTACACAAATGCTTGTTAATCTTAAAGGGTCGGTCTACACTAAAGTGATATTTTAGTTAGGAGAGTGCCAAGTCAGCCCCTAGATTTTGTCCTGGATATTCTAACAGTGAGAGCTCTTTCTCTCATAATTCCCAACTCTGCTCCTGTTCACCTAGGAGATTCTGTGGTTTCTGCCCTTCCTTGTGTATTTCAGCACCTTCTGCTGCATTCTCTAGAACAGTGATCTCCAAACTACAGCCCTTTTCTTACCTTTATCTGGCCCGTTGGGCATAGTTCCTCCCACTCTTGCCGACACCAGCCGTCGCGGGCCAGAGATGCTCCCGCCGACACCAGCCGTCGCGGGCCAGAGATGCTCCCGCCGACACCAACCGTCGCGGGCCAGAGATGCTCCCGCCGACACCAACCGTCGCGGGCCAGAGATGCTCCCGCCGACACCAACCGTCGCGGGCCAGAGATGCTCCCGCCGACACCAACCGTCGCGGGCCAGAGATGCTCCTGCCAAAGCCAACAGTGGGCATTATCCCTCGCACCGACACCAAACATGAGCACTATCCCTTGCACCAACAACAAGCATGGACACTACCCCTCTAGTTAACAACAATCTAGCAGAGATGCTCCCGCCGACACCAACAGTTGTGGGGCAGCAATCCTCCCATCTACACCAACCATCGTGGGACAGAGATCCTCCTGCCAACGCCAACCGTGGGCACTATCCCTCGCACTGACACCAAACATGAGCACTATCCCTCGCACCGACACCAACCATGGACACTATCCCTCCCACTAACAATCTAGAATAATTCCTCCCATTGACACCAATGATGGGGCACTATTCCTCTCACTGACATCAATGATGGGACTCTAATACCCTCTGCACTGACCTCAGGTGCTAAGGGTTTTTTTACTCTTATTGACCACCAAGTGTACATTGTTTATGCCCACTGACACCGAGACATTTCCTACTCCCACAGGCCATTGTGAAAAATGGCCCTTAGTTTAGAAAGTTTGGAGACCCCTGTTCTAGAATATAAAATAAATTAACTGTGCGCGCCCCTTATAACAGCCACAGAAGATGTGCAGATGAAGGAAATCAGAGCAGAAATCTCATGAATAGAATTTCTGATAGTTTCTTAAATCTAACAGGTGGTTTAACCCCCACATTATCCACAACAGCTGGAATTCTGAGCGGACTGACTAACAATTGTTTCTTGATGTGTGATGGCTTTTCTTTTTGGGTTCAGTGGTCCCGTACAATAGCAGTATTCTCTAGCATCAGAACCTCCAACTACAACGAACCAACCATTGTTCAAAAAGCAATTAAAGGGAACTGCCCTGAGGCCTAAAGTGATGTGAAATGGGAAAATGTAATCACTGCTCTTCTGTGTTATAGCGGTTTGTATTCTCTCAACCATGCACTCTGATCGGCTGATAAGTACCTCGGCTATGCAGCTCCTGTATGCTTCATTCAAAGCTCCTTGCTGATCATTGACATCAATTTGTGGGTTTTTCACTGGAAACAGAAGAACACAAATTAGATAACAGAAGAGTGGAGTGAAAAGACCGTTAAACCTACATTTCAGTGAAGGAGTCTCAGAATAGGCTGGTCACATGCAAAGCAGCTTTCTCAGGCCCCATTCACACTTCAGCTGAGCGTCTTTGGTGGTTTTTCGTCAGCGTTTGCACAGGTGTTTTTGTGCAAATAGGTGGCTTCAGCTTTTTCTATTTTTTTTTTTTTTTGTAGCCAATGGAAAGCTAGCTAATAGGCAAGAAAAGGCACAAAAACCGTCTGCCTTGCGTATTTTCAGATGCTCCCGTTGAAGTCTACTTAGGCCAAAAAGCTTGTGTCTTTTTTTTAAGCAACAAGTTTTAAGTGACACCGGGCTCAGGTGTGAATGGGCACCTTTGAACAGAATGGAAATCCTAGTGTTGAACATTGAAGTGCTTCTAGTGAAGCTTCAAATTTTGCATCAAATTCTTCAGGTGTGAACAGAACCTCCAGCAGTGTAACAAGTTCAAGCAATGCTTACAACATCTGCTCAGCATGACCACGTCGAGGAGGAGACCGCCTAAGGCATTTTCAAGAATGTCAAAAGGAGCAATCTTTAAACATTTCCTTACCATGAAAAAACTGAAAGTACCTTCGTATAAGAAAACAAATTCCTTTGATAGCACATCTGACACAAACACTGTAGTATTTGATCACCGCTGGGTTTATCTTTTATTATAAAAAAAAAAAAAGTTCACCTCTTTAGGGTGGAACATGCAACATGTCCCCAATGCTGCCACCAATGCCTAATCCCTCCCCCCTCCCCCTCCCTGTGACAGCAGTACGGGGAGAAGTTCCTCGTACTAGCTGGCCGTTTTTTATATCAATGTGGCCGTGCAGGGCTCCGCCCACACAGCCACATCATTCATACACACAGCTCTGTGTGTAAAAGAACTACAGGTCCCAGGATACTTTGCAGCTGTCAGCTTGTAGTTCTCCATGAACCACCACAGCGTTGTGGAGCACCAGGCTAGTTCATTTATTCTTCCAGTCAGTGCATTTGCTTGTCCATATGGGATGTACAGGCACACAGATACACTGACAGGTCTGCAGATCACTGGTGCAATGCATTACAGGCTCAAAATAAAATAAATGCACTTTTTTTTACCTGCAAAAAAAAAAAAAAATAAATAAATGTGAATTTTTTTTTTTTATAGTGAACTTATCCTTTAAAAAAGGAGAAGGCCAAATCTCTTATGGTAATACTTCTCCTGTGGGTCACATGAGTGCACTGCATTCTGTACCCTGTGAACCAGATTGAGCCAATAGCAGGCTAAAGTCCACTGTCAGGTGATGTCACTCAGCCAATCCAGGCTCTGGAAAGATCCTGACAATGTCAGGATCCCCCCAGATGTCTAACTGGCAGCTGGCTCAGCCTCTCAGTGCACCGCTCAGAGCCCGAGCTAGCTGCTCCTGCACAGAAGTCACTGACAGTCACTGGCTCTCTGCTCACTGAAGACCAGAAACAAAGCGACCCCAAAAACAAAATTTTTCAATAATCAAATAAATAATCTTTCTTCATAAAAGTAGGCCAAAAGTCTGCTACATTTCTTCGGTTAAAAAAATTTAAAGTGTATGGGAAAGTTATACAAAGTATGTGTGTGTATATATATATATATATATATATATATATATATATATATATATATATATATATATATATATATATATATATATATATATATATATATATATATATATATATATATATATATATATATATATATAATTGTTTTTTTTAATTAAATCAATTCTAATTGGCCACAAGTTTTAAAAAAAAAAAAAAATGAAAGAAAAAAAAAAAAGTATTTTTTTTGTTTACACAAAGTTGTAATTTCATTAAGATTTTTCACCCACAGCATGGGCATACAGATTTTTTGTCAACTTTTTTTTTTTAAAAAAAACATATTCTACTAGATATAAAAAGTCTACACACCCCTGTTAATGTCAGCTTTCTGTGATGTAAAAAATGAGACAAAGGTAAATCATTTCAGAACGTTTTCCACCTTTAGGGTCCAGTCACACTAGCGTGACTTGGGTCGCCTGACAAGTCGCGGTCGGTCGCCTGCCATTGATTAGCACAGGACCCGTTCTAATAGGAGCGACACAAGTCGCTCCGACTTAGAAAAAGGGTCCTGTACTACTTTGGGGCGACCTGGAGGCGACTTGCATTGACTTCAATTATATGAAGTCCATGCAAGTCGCGCCGAGGTCGCGACTTCACAGGTTGCCCCAGCAAGTCGGGTCGCCCCTGTCTGAATAGGGTCTTAATGTGAGCTATAAAGTATACAACTCAATTGAAAAACAACCTGCAATCTTTTAGGGGGGGGGGGAAGTAAAAATAAAACACAAATGTGGTTGCAAAAGTGTGCACACCCTCTTATAACTGGGGATGTAGCTGTGTTCAGAATTAAGCAATCACATGCAAACTCATGTTAAATGGAAGTACAGACCTGCCATCCTTTAAAGCGGAGTTCCTCCCCCCCTTAAAAAAAAAAAAAAAAATGAACGTCAGCCGCTACAAATACTGTAACGGCTGACTTTTAAATAGTAGAACTTACCTGTCCAGGGAGCCCGCAATGTCAGCACCCAAAGCCGTTTTACGTATCGGCTCTCGGGTGCCGCCGCCATCCAGAGTAAGGGAACCCGACAGTGAAGCCTTCCGGCTTCACTGCTGGTTCCCTACTGTGCGCTGCGCTTTGTAATTGGCCCAGCGGCGGAGGAAAAAGGAGGGGGTGCTGTCTTCCAGGAAGTGGGGAAGGGTACCTGTCAAAAACAGGTAACCGTCCCCCCCCCCCTCCCCCCCAGAAAGGTGCCAAATGGGGCACCGGTGGAAGAAGATCAGCGGAGTTCTACTTTTGAGTGGAACTCCGCTTTAAAGTGACTGATTAACCCCAAATAAAGTTCGGCTGTTCTAGTAGGTCTTTCCTGACATTTTTTTAGTCGCATCCTACAGCAAAGTCCATGGTCTGCAGAGAGCTTCCAAAGCATCAGATGGATCTCATTGTTATACGGTATCAGTCAGGAAAAGGGTAAAAAAGAATTCCCAAGGCATTAGATATACCATGGAACACAGTAAAGACAGTCATCAGCAAGTGGAGGAAATATGGCACAACAGTGACATTACCAAGAACTGGAAGTCCCTCCAAAATTGATAAAAAAGACAAGAAGAAAACTGTTCAGGGAGGCTGCCAAGAGGCCTACAGTAACAACAAAGAAGCTGCAGGAATATCTGGCAAGTACTGGCTGTGTGGTACATGTGACAACAATCTCCCGTATTCTTCATATGTCTGGGCTATGGGGTAGAGGACGAGACGGAAGCCTTGCTAAATTTTGCAAAAACTCATCTGAAGTCTCCCAGAACCATGTGGGAAAATGTGTGCTGGTCTGATGAAACCAAGGTTGAACTTTTTGGCCATAACTCCAAAAGATATGTTTGGTGCAAAAAAACACCGCACATCACCAAAGAACACCATACCCACAGTGAAGCATGGTGGTGGCAGCATCATGCTTTGGGGCTGTTTATCTTCAGCTGGTACAGGGGCCTTAGTCAAGGTAGAGGGAACTATAAACAGTTACAAATACCAGCCAATATTAGCACAAAATCTTCAGGCTTCTGCTAGAAAGCTGAACATGAAGAGGAACTTCATCTTTCAGCATGACAACAACCCAAAGCCTACATCCAAATCAACAAAAGAATGGCTTCACGAGAAGAGGATTCAAGTTTTGGAATGGCCCAATCAGAGCCAAGACCTGAATCTGATTGAAAATCTGTGGGGTGATCTGAAGAGGGCTGTGTACAGGATATGCCCTCACATTCTGACAGATTTGGAGTGTTTTTGCAGAGAAGAGTGGGCAAATATTGGCAAGTAAAGATGTGCCATGCTGATAGACTCAGACCCAAAAAGAGTGCTGTAAAAAAAAAAAATCAAAAAGATGCTTCAACAAAGTATTAGTTTAAGGGTGTGCACACTTATGCAACCATATTTTATTACATTTTTACTTCCTTCCACCTAAGAGATTTCATTTTGTTGTTCAACTGAGTTGTACAGTTTAGAGGTCACATAAAAAAGGTGGAAAAAGTTCTGAAAATTTTTATATTTGTCTCATTTTTTTTACATCACAGAAACCTGACATTTTAACTTAACATGGGTGTGTAGACTTTTATATCCACTGTACCACCTCTGAGCAGTTGGTTTTGCACAGGGCAGCCTGGACCCTCATCTGCTCGGGTCCCTCTCCCCTGCTCCTAGCCCCTCCCTTCTGCCGAGTGCCCCCAAAGCAATCAGCTTGCTACGGGGTCACCCGAGCTGCAGCTCCGTGTGTCCATTCAGACACAGAGCTGCGGTTCGGCCCCTCCTCCCCTCTCCTGTTTGGCTGACTTGACTTTTGTTGACAGCCGCAGAAGCCAATGGCGCCGCGGGTGCATCTCAGCCAATAGGGAGGGAGAGTCCCAGACAGCAGAGTGACTCTTGGACATCGCTGAATAAAGATGGGACTCAGGTAAGTATCAGGGGGTGCTGGGGAGGCGGCTACACACATAAGGCTTTTTATCTTCATGCATAGAACCTATTAAGATTAAAAAAAAACCTTCTTTAAGGCTTTCAAAAAGGCATAAATTAAGCAACTAATATTCTAACTACCTATCACATTTTTGGAGGCCCAGTGTCAGGACAGTAGAAATACCAAAAAATAGACACTTCAATGCTTGGTGACACAGTTAGGCCTCTTTCACACGGAGCGGACCGTATTGCGATCCGCTCCGGCATTTTTTTTTTTTTACGGACACGGATGACACTTGTGACATCCACTCCGTATGTCCACATATCATCCCATCCGTTTGCGGATGATATACGGACATAATGTTAGTCTATGGGGATTGCGGATGTCAGCGGATGACACCGCTGACATCCGATTTTGCATCAGTTCAGTTCAGTTTTTTTTTTTAACGGAAGAAAAATTGGGTTCTGTTCCGTTCCAAAAAACGGAACAGAACTGAAAGGACGAAAATCAGATGTCAGCGGATGGTCATCCGCAATGCCATTGACATGCATTATGTCCGTATATCATCCGCAAACGGATGGGGTGATATACGGAACGCCCGTGTGAAAGAGCCCTTAGGCTTTCCAATCAGGTGGTTTATCCCCCCCCCCCCCCCTCCAACCACCCGCCTGAACACTAACACACTGCCACTCATGGTTGTACAAATGCTGCGTCCGAGATGCTGTGCTTCATTATCTCACCAAAACTTAAAGTGTTACTAAATACTAAACCCAGAACCTGCATTCACTATATCAGGTCTCCCACAGAACATGGAAATGCAATTATTTTAGTAAATATGAACTGCTAAATACCTTATCTTATCAGCAATAAATAGCAGTCTTGTTACTTCTATCAGTGTCTTGTTAAAGCTTGTAGGAGGAGTTTTCCTTCTCCTCTGACTGTCCCATGAGGCTAAACAGCATGTCGCTTTTAGTCGGCAGTGTCACTGCCAAACACAAGGAAAGCATTTCTTTGGAGCCTCATTGCAATGCCACTAACTAGCACAAACACTGGCACCTACAATGACATGAAGGCCCCTTTCACACAGGCATCATCTGTTTAGTTCCATTTTTGCTGAGAAAAAACTGATTTAGTTTTCATCAGTTAAAGTGGAACTAAACCCTCCTGGCCTTCTCAGTCAAGGGAGCTGCCATCTTAGCCTCCGATCTGCAACTGCTGTGGTGCTGCGAACAGTTATGACTCTACCAATTGATGGTTTGACAGTTTGATAACACAAGCAAATGTGACAGTTAGTATTCCTGGCATGCCAGGAATGTAACCGTTTTTTGGAAATGGTTAAAGCGGAGTTCCACCCAAAAGTGGAACTTCCGCTTTAGGTGGTCCTAACCCCCTGACATGCCACATTTGGCATGTTATTTTTTTTGGGGGGGAGCGGGTACCTAGTTTTGACAGGTACCCGCCCCCACTTCCGCTTGGAGCACCGCGGCGCCCTGAACGGAAGTTCTCCTCTCCCCCTCCCTCCCTGCAATCTTCTGGGACAGGTCAGAGGTCCCAGAAGATTGCCGGCCAATCACGGCACGCAGCGCGACTCGCGCATGCGCAGTGGGTACCCGGCTGTGAAGCTGCAAACTGTCACAGCCGGGTGCCCACACCAGTGATGCCGGCGCCGAGGGAGAGGATCGAGGCTTCGGGCGGCCGCATCGCTGGACCGTTGGACAGGTGAGTGAAATGGCTGGAACTCCGCTTTAAGTTAATGGATTTAGTTTGGTCTTAAAGCGGAACTCCACCCAAAAGGGGGAAGCACTGCTTGTCTGCTTCCTCCCCCCTTCGCTGCCACATTTGACAAACTTTTTGTCAAAACCAGGTACCCCCTCCCACTTCCAGGTAAAGATATTTGCCATCATTGTGCAATCTACCTAATTTCCGGCCCCTCCTCCTCCCCCCCACCCCAGCTGCCTCCAGGGAGACACACAGTTCCCAAAAGGTAGCAGGACCATTCAGAAAGCGCAGAGCAACTGGCGCATTCGCAGTAGGAAAACGAGTTGTGAAGCCGCGAGGCTTCAATTCCTGGTCCCCTTAGTGAAGGTGCCGGTGTCCTGTTAGAATACCGCTACCCATCAGAAAATGTAACGGGAGTGAAGTTATGATCAAAAAAATTCTTACTGCGCATGCACTCCAACATGGCCGCTATCCATGCCAATAGGTTTGCTAACTTGACAGAACACGAAGGCAGAAGCGAGCATCTTCTTACACCCAAGCAAGTCTTCAATTTCACACTTATTTTAGCACCTTATATACTGAACTACACTATTACATTTTTATTATTCTAGTACGATTAGTATTCCAGTAAATACAGCGACAACGCTGCAGGAAGAAGGTGGCGGCGGCCATCTTGGTGCACCCACACTGCTCAGCGCCAAACTGATTAAATGAAATTGACTATTTCACTGTGACCAAGTGAAATAGGCTATTTCACTATATAAAGCGAGTTAACTGCTAAAATAGGTGTGAAATTGAAGACTTTCTTGTGTAAGATGTCCACTGCCGCCTTCGTGTTCTGTCAGATTAGGAAACCTATTGAAATGCATAGCGGCCATGTTTGAACGCATAGCTCATGCACAATAAGCAATTTTGTTTGCAACATCACTTCCCTGGCATTTTCTGATAGGTAGCGGTATTCTGATAGAACACCGATTCCTACACCCAGAGCCGATAGATGGATTGGCTTGGGGTGCCGACATTACGGGCTGCCCGGACAGGTAAGTGTCCTTATATTAAAAGTCTGCAGCTACAGTATTTGTAGATGCTGACTTCAATTTTATTCATTTTTTTCCCCCCATCCTTCTTCTGTTTTTCTTTTCAAACACTCCTGTTTTTTAAAACAGAACAAAAAGAGACTTGATCTGTTTAAAAAAAAAAAAAAAAAAAAAAAAAAAACGGACCTAAACAGGTTTAAATTGATGTAAACAGAGGATTACCCGTTTACATTCATTTGCCCATAGGAATGCACTGCTTTGTTTTTCATCCATTAATGGATAGATGAAAAATGGACAGGGGGAACACAGTGATGTAAAAAGGGGGGGTTGTGATGTGAAGGGAGCTGAGATTAAACTTCAGGAAAATCCAAACCCCTGACCCGTTCACCACAACCACCATCATCCTCCCCCAGCCAGCTGCCCATCCCAACCCCTTGGAAAATTGGCTGCCATGAAACTGGTTGGGACTGCCAAGAAGGAGAACACAGTATAGCTTTTAGGCTGCATTCACATTTGGCGTTTTGGGATCTCAGCAATTCTGCCAGCAATTTATAAACGCATGTTTGAGTGCCATTCATTTTCAATGGCAGCAAACCGCAAAGCTTGTTGCCCAAAAGAAGATCCTGCTTGCTTTGCTTTTGCTTGCGTTTTGCGGCAAAACCACGCAGTGCAGTTTAGGAGAACTCAAAACGCCAAATGCAAATGGAGCCTAAAGCCTAGTATACAAGAGCTGAATGTCAGGCTGCAGACTGGTTCAATAAAAGCTGGATGACAATTGGTCCGTGTGTACCCCAGCTGGTCCAACAGAAGCTGGTCATTCAGCCGGCTGTCGACGGGGAATGAACGAAAAAGGACTGATGATTGGCTCCAGATTAGTGCCCTCAGCCAATGACTGAGCACTGACCGCAGTGTTCTGATGGCGGGGTCCCCCTGTCAGAACACAATAGCACAGCAGGGGAGATCACTGTACTAACATTGGATTATTAGTACAGCGCCTCCTCCAGAGTGGTCAGCTTTTTTTTTTCCCCCATTTAGCCCTGCTGTGTTGAAAAAAAAAAAAAAAACACTACTTGTGTCCACTAAGCTTTAGACTGCGGTTTCTTCTCTTCACCGAAGAAAACCAAAACAGGGGTGGGCATCAGAGTGACTGATCACTGTGCTAGCCAATCAGAGGCTATCACAGCTATCATGTGATTGGGGATCTGGTTCCTCTGGGCCCTGATCTTTAGTAGAGAGCTAGGGCTGTCACCAAGAGCCCGGTCTCCATACTGGGAGTGCGCATGCTTCCAGCACAAACATAGAACACACTTTCTGGGTGCCACATGTATGTGTTAGGCTGCTGTTAAGGGCGTAAAGGGCCAGGAGACATTAAGGGGTTTAAAAAAATAAAAATGTGATGATGAATGCAGTGCACAGTTCCCAGCATGCAGTGATCAGCCTTAATAATAGTAATAATAACTAAGCATGTATTGCTCAGTACTGATTATTAAAGCTGATAACCCAGCAGAGAACAACAACCCAGCATACAATTCACAGCAGTATAACGAATATTGTTAATAATAATAGTAGATCCAGCATACAGTGCATGGTATTGACAATGATGATAATAACCCAGCATGCAAAGTACTGATAATAATATCATTATTTTTAGACCCAGCGTACAATACAGACTAATGATAATCAATAACAACAACAACCACCACCCAGCATGCATTGCTCTGTACTATTAAAATGAAAAACCCAGCAGATACCAATAATACAAACCTAGCATGCCATGCAAAGTAATGACATAATAATAATAATAATAATAGATCCAGGAAGCAGAGTAGTAATAGTAACACAAAATTCATGCAGTGCGCTCTGTACTGATATTGGGGGATGATAAAGCCCAGCATGCAGTGCGCTCTGTACTGATATTGGGGATAATAAATCCCAGCATGCAGTGCGCTCTGTACTGATATTGGGTATAATAAATCCCAGCATGCAGTGCGCTCTGTACTGATATTGGGGGTAATAAATCCCAGCATGCAGTGCGCTCTGTACTGATATTGGGGATAATAAATCCCAGCATGCAGTGCGCTCTATACTGATATTGGGGATAATAAATCCCAGCATGCAGTGCGCTCTATACTGATATTGGGGATAATAAATCCCAGCATGCAGTGCGCTCTGTACTGATATTGGGGGATAATAAATCCCAGCATGCAGTGCGCTCTGTACTGATATTGGGGATAATAAATCCCAGCATGCAGTGCGCTCTGTACTGATATTGGGGATAATAAATCCCAGCATGCAGTGCGCTCTGTACTGATATTGGGGGATAATAAATCCCAGCATGCAGTGCGCTCTGTACTGATATTGGGGGTAATAAAGCCCAGCATGCAGTGCGCTCTGTACTGATATTGGGGATAATAAATCCCAGCATGCAGTGCGCTCTGTACTGATATTGGGGTAATAAATCCCAGCATGCAGTGCGCTCTGTACTGATATCGGGGATAATAAAGCCCAGCATGCAGTGCGCTCTGTACTGATATTGGGGATGATAAAGCCCAGCATGCAGTGCGCTCTGTACTGATATTGGGGATAATAAATCCCAGCATGCAGTGCGCTCTGTACTGATATTGGGGATAATAAATCCCAGCATGCAGTGCGCTCTGTACTGATATTGGGTATAATAAATCCCAGCATGCAGTGCGCTCTGTACTGATATTGGGGGATAATAAAGCCCAGCATGCAGTGCGCTCTATACTGATATTGGGGGTAATAAATCCCAGCATGCAGTGCGCTCTGTACTGATATTGGGGATAATAAATTCCAGCATGCAGTGCGCTCTATACTGATATTGGGGATAATAAATCCCAGCATGCAGTGCGCTCTATACTGATATTGGGGATAATAAATCCCAGCATGCAGTGCGCTCTGTACTGATATTGGGGGATAATAAATCCCAGCATGCAGTGCGCTCTGTACTGATATTGGGGATAATAAATCCCAGCATGCAGTGCGCTCTGTACTGATATTGGGGATGATAAAGCCCAGCATGCAGTGCGCTCTGTACTGATATTGGGGGTAATAAAGCCCAGCATGCAGTGCGCTCTGTACTGATATTGGGGATAATAAATCCCAGCATGCAGTGCGCTCTGTACTGATATTGGGGATAATAAATCCCAGCATGCAGTGCGCTCTGTACTGATATTGGGGGATAATAAATCCCAGCATGCAGTGCGCTCTGTACTGATATTGGGGGTAATAAAGCCCAGCATGCAGTGCGCTCTGTACTGATATTGGGGATAATAAATCCCAGCATGCAGTGCGCTCTGTACTGATATTGGGGTAATAAATCCCAGCATGCAGTGCGCTCTGTACTGATATCGGGGGTGATAAAGCCCAGCATGCAGTGCACTCTGTACTGATATTGGAGATAATAAAGCCCAGCATGCAGTGCGCTCTGTACTGATATTGGGGATGATAAATCCCAGCATGCAGTGCGCTCTGTACTGATATTGGAGATAATAAAGCCCAGCATGCAGTGCGCTCTGTACTGATATTGGAGATAATAAAGCCCAGCATGCAGTGCGCTCTGTACTGATATTGGGGGATAATAAATCCCAGCATGCAGTGCGCTCTGTACTGATATTGGGGATAATAAATCCCAGCATGCAGTGCGCTCTGTACTGATATTGGGGATAATAAATCCCAGCATGCAGTGCGCTCTGTACTGATATTGGGGGATAATAAATCCCAGCATGCAGTGCGCTCTGTACTGATATTGGGGGTAATAAAGCCCAGCATGCAGTGCGCTCTGTACTGATATTGGGGGTAATAAAGCCCAGCATGCAGTGCGCTCTGTACTGATATTGGGGATAATAAATCCCAGCATGCAGTGCGCTCTGTACTGATATTGGGGTAATAAATCCCAGCATGCAGTGCGCTCTGTACTGATATCGGGGATAATAAAGCCCAGCATGCAGTGCGCTCTGTACTGATATCGGGGATAATAAAGCCCAGCATGCAGTGCGCTCTGTACTGATATCGGGGATAATAAAGCCCAGCATGCAGTGCGCTCTGTACTGATATTGGGGATAATAAATCCCAGCATGCAGTGCGCTCTGTACTGATATTGGGGGTGATAAAGCCCAGCATGCAGTGCACTCTGTACTGATATCGGGGATAATAAAGCCCAGCATGCAGTGCGCTCTGTACTGATATTGGGGGTGATAAAGCCCAGCATGCAGTGCACTCTGTACTGATATTGGGGATAATAAATCCCAGCATGCAGTGCGCTCTGTACTGATATTGGAGATAATAAAGCCCAGCATGCAGTGCGCTCTGTACTGATATTGGGGATGATAAATCCCAGCATGCAGTGCGCTCTGTACTGATATTGGAGATAATAAAGCCCAGCATGCAGTGCGCTCTGTACTGATATTGGGGATGATAAATCCCAGCATGCAGTGCGCTCTGTACTGATATTGGAGATAATAAAGCCCAGCATGCAGTGCGCTCTGTACTGATATTGGAGATAATAAAGCCCAGCATGCAGTGCGCTCTGTACTGATATTGGGGGATAATAAAGCCCAGCATGCAGTGCGCTCTGTACTGATATTGGGGATAATAAATCCCAGCATGCAGTGCGCTCTGTACTGATATCGGGGATAATAAAGCCCAGCATGCAGTGCGCTCTGTACTGATATTGGGGATAATAAATCCCAGCATGCAGTGCGCTCTGTACTGATATTGGGGGTGATAAAGCCCAGCATGCAGTGCGCTCTGTACTGATATTGGGGGATAATAAATCCCAGCATGCAGTGGGCTCTGTACTGATATTGGGGGATAATAAATCCCAGCATGCAGTGCGCTCTGTACTGATATTGGGGATGATAAAGCCCAGCATGCAGTGCGCTCTGTACTGATATTGGAGATAATAAAGCCCAGCATGCAGTGCGCTCTGTACTGATATTGGAGATAATAAATCCCAGCATGCAGTGCGCTCTGTACTGATATTGGAGATAATAAAGCCCAGCATGCAGTGCGCTCTGTACTGATATTGGGGGATAATAAATCCCAGCATGCAGTGGGCTCTGTACTGATATTGGGGGATAATAAATCCCAGCATGCAGTGCGCTCTGTACTGATATTGGAGATAATAAAGCCCAGCATGCAGTGCGCTCTGTACTGATATTGGGAGATAATAAATCCCAGCATGCAGTGCGCTCTGTACTGATATTGGGGATAATAAATCCCAGCATGCAGTGCGCTCTGTACTGATATTGGGGATGCAGAGATAAGGACACGATAATAACAATGGAATATATGAGGTAATCACCGCTGTCTCAGCAGGCTGTCCCCGGGGTGGCGGCGATGGAGGAGGAGGCCGGAGGAGCTCCCATCAGGTATCAGTACACGAAGTTCCCCGTCCAGGAAGAGGCTCACAATGTCCCTCCGGACAGCAGCACAGTAGCTGACGTTGCCGGGGCACGCATGTGACACAAGCACGCTGCCAACGTCATGACGTCGCCAGCCTGTCAGTGCGTACCCGGGACAGTGTGGGAGGGGAGGGGCTAGGTACATCTCTTCCCGTCAGCTGATAACGTTATCGGCGTGTGATGGGGCAACCCTGAGTAGTGAAAACATTATTAACCAATCAGCGTGTTTGGTGGTCTGCCCTAGTCTAATCACAGACGGCCCCCGGATCTCTCCTCCCACTTTCTCCCTCTATGTCTTACCCCGCCCTCCTCCTTGTACAGCTCTCCCCCTTGTCTGGCTGTAGTACAGTTCCCCTATATAAGATGTGTTTTATACTTGTGTATGTGATAGGAGATCACATGACATGAGCAGTGATCATAGTGTGACACTTGTATATGTGATAGGAGATCACATGACATGATAAGTGATCATAGTGTGACACTTGTGTATGTGATAGGAGATCACATGACATGATAAGTGATCATAGTGTAACACGTGTATATGTGATAGGAGACATGACATGAGCAGTGATCATAGTGTGACACTTGTATATGTGATAGGAGATCACATGACATGAGCAGTGATCATAGTGTAACACGTGTATATGTGATAGGAGACATGACATGAGCAGTGATCATAGTGTGACACTTGTATATGTGATAGGAGATCACATGACATGAGCAGACATCCCAACCTGCAAAAACTCATTTCAGGGAGGTGAACAAAAAAAGACTGAACATTTTGAAAAAAGTGTTTTTCTTCGCTTCTGTTAAAAATGTTTGCAAATGAGTAGTTTTTCTTCTTCACTGATGTGCTCTGCAGTGTTGGTCATCTTACTTAAAAAAAGTAATTAGTTACAGTTACAAATTACTTCTCCCAAAAAGTAATTGAGTTACTGACTCAGCTACCACATTGAAAAAGTAATTAGTTACTCAGCAAAGTAACTGCGACTTTTTTTACTATTCTATAATGCAATTACGTTCTATAAGATCTTTAATAGTGGTGGCGGTGTGGCACACTGTGGGGGTCTGAGTCCTGAGTCCTCCTAACTGTGAGTAACTGTATTTTGTTTTGTTTTTTGGTACCTGCTGCCTGGACTGGCTGGCTGCTGCTGGTGGTGGGCGGCTGCCTGGCTGGTGGTGGCGTGGCACACTGGTGGTGGGGGTCTGAGTCCTTTTTTGTTTTTTGGTACCTGCTGCTGCCTGGACTGGCTGGCCGCTGCTGGTGGTGGGGCGGCTGCCTGGCTGGTGGTGGCGTGGCACACTGGTGGTGGCGTGGCACGCTGGTGGTGGTGTGGGCGCTTGGCACACTGGTGGTGGCGTGGCACACTGGTGGTGGTGTGGGCGCTTGGCACACTGGTGGTGGCGTGGCACACTGGTGGTGACGTGGCACAATGGTGGTGGTGTGGCACACTGGTGGTGGTGTGGGCGCTTGGCACACTGGTGGTAATGTGGCACACTGGTGGTGACGTGGCACAATGGTGGTGATGTGGCACAATGGTGGTGGCGTGGCACAATGGTGGTGACGTGGCACACTGGTGGTGATGTGGCA
This sequence comes from Pelophylax lessonae, assembly GCF_965119305.1. Lineage (NCBI taxonomy): Eukaryota > Metazoa > Chordata > Amphibia > Anura > Ranidae > Pelophylax > Pelophylax lessonae. The sequence goes on along the minus strand of NC_138772.1, from coordinate 498,985,262 downwards.
CACTGGTAGTGGGTGGTGGCTGGTGGGGGTCCTGACTGTCTGTGACTGTGACTGACTGAGTCTGTGAGGTGTTTTTTTTTTTTGGTACCTGCTGTGCTTGCTGGTGGTGGTGTGGCCTGGCAGGCACACTGTTGTCCGGGTCCCTCTGTCTGTGCCTCTCTCCTCTTCTGGGCTGTGTGCGTTGGTGGAGTCGGTGGTGGTGGACTTCTTGCTGCCCTCAGCCCTGTGGGTGGGTGGAGTCCTGGTCTGGACTATGTTGTTTAACTTTTTACATATTCAGCCCAGGCTGGCAAAAGTCTCATTAATTATTATTTAAATCATTTGGCAATGCAATAATAGGATCGCCGATCCGCCGCCCGCCGGACTCTATGCCCTGCCCTGTGCCCTATGCTATGGCGCGCTGTGCTGTCCGAGACGTGAGTGTGTGTGACTCACTCGACAGTCTCCTCCTCTTCTCTCTCCAGTACCGCGGACAGCGGTCATAGAGGAGAGGGGGAATACAATTACATCTACTGCCATCTAGTGGCGGTAGATGTAATTGCAGTAACGCTGCGAAAGTACCGGCAGCGGCGTTACAGGGAAAGGACGAGTAATCCGATAGATTACTCGTTACCCTGAAAAGTAACTGCGTTATGTAACGCCGTTTACTTAAACGCAGTTACTACCAACACTGGTGCTCTGATTGCAATAATGGGTACTGATAGGCTGCATTGATGGGCATTAATTAGGCTGCACTAACAGGCATTGATGGGCACTGATGAGGCTTCATTGATGAAAAGGCCCTGATGAGGTTGCTCTGATATCCTGCACTGATAGACACTAAAGAGGCTGCACTGATGGGCACTGATCAGGCTGCTCTAATGGGCACTGATAGGCTGCATTGATGGTCACTGATGAGGCTGCATGAATAGGCATTGATAGGCTGAATTGATGTGCGTTAATGAGGCTGCACTGATGAGGCTGCACTAATGGGCACTGATAGGCTGCATTGATGTGCGTTAATGAGGCTGCACTGATAGGCATGGATGGGCACTGATGAGGCTTAAGTGATGAAAAGGTCCTGATGAGGTTGCACTGATATCCTGCACTGATAGACACTGATGTAGCACCCTTCTAGTCTGGTGTTAGGTAGAGAGTATAGTTTTGGCTCTCTCTGCTTACCAGAAGAGCAGCAGGCAAAATCTTTATATGTGTGATTCATCTGGTCTCAGGGAGTTTCCCCAGCTGATCCAATGGGGAGGCACATTGGATGCTGGAGGAAACCTGACCAATGACACACAGGCTTCTGGTACTGTCCCAGGGGTTGGCACAGAGAGTGGTGCATTATGGGACAGGATATAAAAAGCCACGGGCACATGAGGTAGAGGTCTTTGGGCAGGAAGCCAGGTCTCAGGAGGGTGGCAGCTGCCTCCTTTTATGCAGCAGTTGGTGGTGGTCACAGGCAGTCAGCCTGGTATACCGGTGGTATGAGGCTGAACCCAGAGGTCCAGGAGAGCTGACTACAGGAGTTGGGGCATTGGAGAATCTGGAAAAACAGTGTCGTGAGTACAGAGGAGCTTGCCCAGGGATCTGCCCAGGAAGGGGACCACTCCGGAGTGTAGAGTCAGTGGACGGGTGTCAGCTAGCCCTGAGAGAAAGGGGGGAAAAGGGGAGTGCTCTGAAGAGAAACACCATAGGAACACTTACCTCTTCTTCATTCATGTGGCAGGATGAAGTAGCAGCCTTGCCGCATTCTCAAGTTAGAAGTCCTCAGCAGTGTGAATAGTTAACAGTTGTAGTATCCCACTCATCCCTTCTCCTATACCAATTTAAATAAAATCACAAAAACAACAACCCCCTGGACTGATCTTTGACTAAGCCAAGATCTTAAAGTGTTACATTTCTGCAAACAGTTGTTATGGGTATCCCTAATGTGTAGGATCCAGCAACCCTCTTGGGGGCAGTTCTACACTGATGAGGCTGCACTGATGGGCACTGATGAGGCTGCACTGATGGGCACTGATAAGGCTGCATTAATGGGCACTGATGAGGCTGCACTAGTGGGCACTGACAGGCTGCATTGATGGGCACTGAGGAGGCTGCACTGATGGGGCTGCACAAATAGGCATTCATAGGCTGCATTGATGGGCACTGATGAGGTTTCAGTGATGAAGAAGCACTGATGAGGCTGCACTGATATCTTGCACTGAAAGACAATGATGAGGCTACACTGATGTGTACTCATGAAGAGGCACTGATCGGCACTGATATGCTGCATTGATGGACACTGAGGTGGCTGCACTGATAATCAGTATAAATGTGCCCTATCACAGGAAAGCCAGTTGTCGGCTTTCTCTTCCTCAGACAGTGACAGCGCATGGTTGTGGGCCAACATCGTAATTGTTCCGACACCTGCTGTGCTCAGGAAAGCTCATACAAGCTCAGCCGGGCGGGTGCATGCACGTAATGGCGCCGCCCTGGCGCCATTCTTAATTTAAAGGCTCTCCGACTCATTCTCGGCAGAGCCTTACGGGCGCCGGCCCCCACAGGAGAGCAGAGAAGGACCCCTGGAGAGTGAAGACACATTCACAGACATGAAGGTAGGTAGGATGAAAGCAACAATCTTATGTGCAAAAATATCCGGTAACCTGACATGTGAATAAAGTGTCAAATGTGCTCAGGTGTGACCGTACAAAACTGTAATATGTAATACCAGATAGTATAATTAGGTTTTATCGTACTTATTTACACCTTGCATTATATTTACATATTACATTTTTTGTATGGTCACACCTGAGCACATTTCACACTTTAGAATTGCAGGGAATATTGATGAGAATTTTAAACTTTAGGCAGAAGTATTGCAGCTGAATGGGAGAATTATTCCAACTCTGCTACTTTGGCCTTAAAGTGGAGTCCCACCCAAAAGTGGAACTTCCGCTTTAGGTAGTTCTAATCCCCTGACATGCCACATTTGGCATGTCATTTTTTTTTGGGGGGGGGGAGCGGGTACCTAGTTTTGACAGGTACCCGTTCCCACTTCCGTTCGGAGCGCAGAGAGAAGTTCTCCTCTCCCCCTCCCTCCCTGCAATCTTCTGGGAGATGTCAGAGGTCCCAGAAGATTGCCGGCCAATCACGACGCGTAGCGCAACTCGCGCATGCGCAGTATGTACCCGGCTGTGAAGCCGCAAACTGTCACAGCCGGGTGCCTGCCCACACCAGTGATGCGAGCCATGTTTGTGTAGTCCAGCGGCCATGTTTTTGGTTTCCCATTGAGAATAGCGGCGGCCATTTTCTTGTAGTCCCAGTTTGGTGATGTGCTGCAGGGGCCTCTAGTGTCAGTGTTGGCGCTTCCTCTTCCTCTTTTATCGCAGTGTGGCAGGCTGTTTGGCGCTCTCCAGCTCTGGGGTGGCGAGTCTCTTTCAGTATACGATCCTTCCTATGCTATACAGTGCCACTGGTGCGCTGATTCTTGTAGCGCTCCAGAGGTGCGCTGGGGTGGGGGGGGGGGGGGTTCTTTTATGAAAAAATAAAGAAAACTTTTTCTTTTTTGTGCACGGCTCTGCAGCGTGGATTACCACTTGACCCACTCCTGGAAGCTGCGGGCCCCTCTGGGTCTCAGTCTGCCCTGGCGGCCATGACGGCAGCCCTGCATCCACTTGTATCCAAGGTAGATATGGCCCTGCAAAGGAGGCTTAACAAGAAGCCCCCCCCCCCCCGTCTTCACCTGTATCCTCTGCCTCCACAGAATTTGAGGTGGATTTTGCCGCTGCGGACGAGAGTCAGCCCACTAAGTCTGCGTCCACGCACGCTTAATGCTCTAATAGTGAGGACGAATTCCTCACTAATAGTGAGGACGAGCTCCTCCGCAGCCACGCATGAAAAAGAGCTAGTGGAGGCATTAATTGTGTCAGTGGTGGAAACCTTAAAGTTGGAGGACTCAGCTAATGCTGAGTCGACGACGCCAGTGCAGTTTGGCACCCACAAATCTTCCAAGGTGACAAAGGTATTTATTTTTTCTGCCTATTTTGGCAAGATTGTCACTATTCAGTGGGGTTCCCCGAAACACATGGTTGAAATACCTAAGCGTTTTGCTAGGAGATATCCTTTTGAGGAGTCTCTCCTGAAGAAACTTACGGTTCCATCGTCGGTGGACTCTCAGGTTTCCAGGTTGAATAAGGCCACACTCTTGCCGGAGGAGGATTCTCCATCCTTTAAGGATCCTGTGGACAAGAGAGCTGAGGCTCTGGTCTGGCACCTTTTCACCTTGGCAGGTTCAATGTTGTGGCCGATGTTTGCTCTCACCTTGGTATCCCAGACTTTAACGGAATGAGCAAAAATTTTACGTCAGGATCTGGAAGGGAGTCAACACCCTCCTGAGCTGACCGGTCAGTTGATCCAGGGGTTACAGTACATTTGTGATGCTTCTTTGGATTAAGCCCCCTTGGCCGCCAGGGTATCTGATGGCGGTGATTCTTCGCCGCATTATTTGGTTGAAGTACTGATCGGCCGACCAGGCTTTTAAAAAGGTACTGACTGATCTATATTTTGTAGGTGACTGTTTGTTTGGTGCCTCTATGGAAGAGGGCCTTACGGGAGGTAAGAATACATTACTTCTGCAGGTTGCTAGGGGTAAGGAACCTCATTGTAAACGTGGTCCTTTTTTCTCGGCTCACAGGCGGCTTTTTCGTCTGTCTGGATCGCAGGAAAAGGGTTCGAGATCCACCCATAACTTTGCAGGAGGCTCCAAGAGCCCCTGGAATGGTAAGTCAAAGGCAGGGACCACCGGTTCCGCAGACAAGCCTTCCCCAGCTTGAAGGGACGCCCTCACCCACATCTCTAGTGGGGGGACAGCTTCGCCTTTTTCCAGAACCGTGGACATTGCTCATTCAGGACAAATGTCTCCACGAGTTGATTCGGTGCGGTTACAAGATCGATTTTTGGACCTTGCCTCCGGCAAGGTTCTTTCCTTCCAACTTGCACCTGTATCACGATCAGCTACAGGGCCTATACAGGGCAGTGCAGGATCTGTTAGCACACGGAGTCATTGTGCCCGTTCCAGAGTCGTCATGTTTTCAAGGTTTTTATTCAAATTTACAGTTCTCAGGAAGGAAAGCAGGGTTTGTCCGATCTTGGACCTCAAGGCTCTGAACCACTTTGCGCAGGTTCAGAAATTTCAGATGTAGTCCATTTGCATGGTAGTAGCTTTCCTCCATCAAGGTGATTTTCTGGCTTCTATCGATCTCAAGGATGCTTGATTTCATATTCAGCGTTTTCTTCGTTTTGCCGTGGGCGAGGAGCACTATCAATTCAGGGCTTTACCCTTTGGTCTCGCCTCAGCTCCTCGGGTGTTCACAAAGGTTTTGGCCCCAGTGCTGGTCTTGCTACGGCAGAAGAGGATAGTGGTTCTGGGTTATCTGGATGATCTGCTTCTGCGTGCAGAGTCTTCTTAGGCTCTAGAAGCCGACCTGGACATCACTGTGCGAACTCTTCAGGAGTTCGAATGGACACTGAATTTTCAGAAATCGGCTTTGACTCCGTCCACCAAGTTGGACTACTTGGGTCTGACGCTGGACTCCACGTCGGCCCGGGTGTTTCTTCCACAGGTGAAACTTCTGAAGCTACAGGATGTGATTCGGCTCCTGTTGTCCAACCATCTGTCTTCGCTCAGGACTTGCATGCAAGAGCTGGGCCTGATGGTTTCCACCTTCGAGGCAGTTCAGTTTGCTCAGTTCCATACCAGACCTCTGCAAAAATAGATTCTGGCCAAATGGAACAAGGATCCGCTGTCATTGGATGATCTGATCCTGGTGAGTCGGGGTCTCTACTATGGTGGCTCCGCTCCCCGGCGCTTCTCCTGGGAAAATCCTTTCTTCCCCTGTATTGGACTGTGGTCACCACGGTTTCTAGTCTGTCCGGGTGGTGAAGTGTCTTGGGAGTGTGCTCGGTTCAAGGTGTTTGGACTCGAGAGGAGTCCAGTCTGCCGATCGACATCCTGGAGATTCGGGCGATCATACTTTGTCTGTCTCGGTGGATGAATCATCTGCAGGGACACCCTGTGAAGATACAATCGGACAATGCCACGGCTGTGGCATATGTCAATCATCAAGGGGGCACAAGGAGTGCCCTGGCGGCCCGGAAAGTAGCTGGTATCTTGAGGTGGGCAGAACTATATGTTCCAGCCCTCTCTGCTGTGCACATTCCGGGGGTAGAGAATTGGCAAGCGGACTATCTCAGTCGGCAGACGTTGGATCCGGGATAATGGTCTCTTCACCCGGAGGTATTTCATCAGTTGTGCCTTTGGTGAGGGACCCCAGATGGGGACTTGTTGACCTCCACCCTCAACAGGAAGGTGCAGGGGTTTGTGTCAAGGTCTCGGGATCCTCTGGCCAACGCTGCAGATCCACTGGTGGCCCCTTGCGGTCAGTATCGTCTGCTTTACAGTCGCTGGCTTTAACGGCCTGGCTATTGAAAGCCAGGTGCTGAAGGACAGAGGGCTGTCGGAGTCGGTGATTCCTACTTTGTTAAAAGCTAAGGAATCTACTTCGAGGAAAGTTATCATAGAGTTTGGAATGCGTACATTACTTGGTGTTTTGCCTTTCTACAACTAGGTATAGATAAGCGTTTGGCTCTGGGCACCATCAAGGGCCAGATCTCCGCTTTGACCATATTTTTAGAAAAGCCGTTGGCTGCGAAGTGCCTGGTTCACACCTTTGCGCGGGGAGTTCGCCATCTGGCTCCTCCAGTGCGATCCCTGGTACCTCCGTGTGATCTCAATTTGGTACTGGCGGTAATTCAAAAGTCTTCCTCTGCTCACTTTGTTGCAGAAGGAGGCTTTTTTAGACGCTATTACTTCCGCACGTAGGGTGTCAGAGTTTGATGCGTTGTCTTGTTGGTCACCTTACCTAGTGATTCATAGGAACAAAGTGGTGTTGCGACCTGTCAGGCATTCCTTCCTAAGGCTGTCTCGAGGGTTTCATTTGAATGAAGATATTGTGTTATGGTCCTTATGTCCTAAGCCAAAACATCCTAAAGAAATTGCTTTACATTCCTTGGATGTGGTCAGGGCGATTCAGGTGTACCTGACAGTGATTGAGCCGATTCGGAAATCTGATTCTTTGTTCTTACAGATGGACCTCGTAAGGGGTAAGACGCATCTGCTGTGACATTTCCAGGTGGATCAGGTAGACGGTGGTGCAGGCCTATTCTATTAAGGGTCAGGTTCCTCCTTTCTCTGTCACGGCGCATTTTACAAGGGCGCTTAGTGCCTCCTGGGCCTTCCGTCTTCAGGCGTCAGTGGTTCGGGTGTGCAAGGCGGCTACGTGGTACACACATTCACAAAGTTTTATAGGGGTGATGTACTTGCATCTTCGGATGTGGCATTAAAGTTTTGCAGGCTGCGGTTGCAGAGGCTCCTGCCTCTTGAGGGTGTAATTTTTTCCTGGTGGTGAGGCCCAGTTGTTCCTGGTTGAGCTCCTGTTTTACCTGGTTGGCTAGGTTTAGCCTTGTTGGGAATTATATCTCTTGCTGTGATTTTCCCACCCCTCATTTCTTTGGGACATTCCAATGGTCTACAAGACATGGAGCTGTGTCCGTTAGTGAACAAAAGAGAAAACTGGATTTTTGTCTCACCGTAAATCCTTTTCTCTGAGGTTCACTGATGGACACCGCACCCGCCCCTCTGTTGGGTTGAGTTATGTTTTCTTCTGACACTGCTTGTTACAAACTGAAGTTCTATAGAAGGAAGTGATGGTATACCCTCTGGGACTGCCTCAGGGGCCTACCCAAAATTGTTTCTGCCTAGCCCTACTCCTGAAGAGAGAGCAGCAAAAGCCCAATGATCTAGAAGATATGGAGCTGTGTCTGTCAGTGAACCTCAGAGAAAAGGATTTTATGGTAAGAAAGAAATCCATTTTTGTTTACTTTATGCTATAAAACACATCCAATAAAAATGTAAACAAAATGTAATTTATTCATTAATTTAGGCCAATATGTATTCTGCTACATGTTTTTAGTAACAATAGGCGTATATTGATTGGTTTTCGCAAAAGTTATAGCGTCTACAAACTATGGGATATTTTTATGGAATTTATTTATTTATTTTTTTATCAGTAATGGCGGCAATCAGCGACTTATAGCAGGACTGCCACATTGGACAAATTGGACACTAAGTGACACTTTGTTGGGGACCAGTGACACCAGTACAGTGATCAGTGCTAAAAATATGCACTTTTATTGTAGTAATGACACTGGCAGGGAAGAGGTTAACATCAGGCGCGATCAAAGGGTTAAAAGTGTTCCCTGGGAGTGCTTACTAACTGTGGTCGGAGGTGCTTTAACTGTGGGAAGACAGAGATCTGTGTTGCTACTTAGCAGAAACACAGGATCTCAGTCTTCCCTACTAACAGAACGGTGATCTGCCTTGTTTATATAGGCAGAAGGCTGTTCTGCATCTGTCGGGAACGATCAGTGGGTCCCCGCAGACGCTGGGTCTGCTAGACCCGCTGATTGGCTCCCATTGTGAGTGCGTCGCAGACACGGAAGTGCAAATTCACGTACCTGTACGTGATTTTGCACAGAAGAGCCACTGCCCCACAGTAAATGTGGGGCGGTTGGCAAGATGTTAATAGAATAAAAGTATGTACTCACACTTTAAACCTTTTTTAAAATCTGTTTGATCCAGGATAAAAAAAAAAAATCGCCTTCGAACCAGCTTCTGTGTACCGGAGACACTGGAAGTGACGTCACTGGCCCCGCCCGACTCGTTGCATCACTTGTCATGTGACTTCCTGGAGGTAGGGAGCTTAGTGACAAATGCTGGGATTTTGGCTTTAGCTTGTTGATGGTTAACCATAGTGACCAGTGATTCATCGCGCCATCTTTCTCAAAGTGTGATGCAATGTGATAGCAGCACTGTATGTCAGCTGGTCCATATTCATTTTACATAGCTAAAACACACATTTATTTCCACACATTTAGAGCAATCATCAAAAAAAGATGCACCGATATGCATAAAAAATTTTGACAGATATAAATGTAATTGTTTAATATTCCTATTTGTGTCTTTAAATGTATCTTTAATTACCTCCCCACATCAGTGAAAGAATATCAAATTGAATATAGCTCCTACATTTAAAGTGGTAGTATACTCCACTTTTTAACTTTTACCTACAGGTAAGCCTATAATAAGGCTTACCTGTAGGTAAAATTAATATCTCCTAAATCTGCACGGTTTAGGAGATATTTACCCTGCATGCAGCCGCTGACACCAGCGAACTCCCGCGCGCATGCGCCGCCGAACCTGGAAGAGACGCAGAGGGAACATGACAGCTCCCTTAGCGGTGTCTGGGTGACTTTGTGGGGGCTTCGTTCTAAGCTAAGTATTTTATAATGTGATATTATGCGATGAATACTAGCACATTATGCCAGCCAGACTTGCCATCTTGTGGATAAATGGGAGAAGACATACCAAAAATAGTTCAATCATTTGAAATAAAGCACTTCAAATTGAAATCAATAGTCATCCTTTGGGGGTGCAAAGTATTTAATTAAAAAATCCATCTGGAATTGCTTTTACTTGATTTTTCAATGATTTTGTTGCTCCCTCTCTAATGTGGAAAAGAATACATGAACACATTCAAAATATATGTAAAGGTTTTGGCAAATACAGCGTCTCAAAACATTTTGCGCAATATCATGCCAAGGATCTCTCAGCCTTGAAGATTTGGGCGATTGAAAAATACAATCAACTGACCATCTCCTGTAGTATGTCTGCAGTCTCTGACCGTCTCCTGTAGTATGTCTGCAGTCTCTGACTCTCACCTGTAGTATGTCTGCAGTCTCTAACTGTCTCCTGTAGTATGTCTGCAGTCTATGATTGTCTTCTGTAGTATGTGCACAGTCTATGGTCATCTCCTGTAATATGTCTTAAAGTTTCTGACCGCCCCCCGCAGTATGTCTGCAGTATCTGACTGTCTCCTATAGTATGTCTGCACTGCAGTCTCTGGCCGTCTCCTGTAGCATGTCTGCAGTCTCTGATTGTCCCCTGCAGTATGTCTGCAGTCTCTGACTGTCTCTTGTAGTATGTCTGCAGTCTCTGACTGTCTCTTGTAGTATGTCTGCAGTCTCTGACTGTCTCCTGTTGTATGTCTGCAGTCTCTGACTGTCTCTTGTTGTATGTCTGCAGTCTCTGGTCATTTTCTGTAGTATGTGTATCAATGTGCCACTTTACTTGCTCAATTATTTGGGATTGCTTCACTGCTCAGTGAGTGGTAATAAAGTGCAGTAGCCTGTAGCAACCAATCAGTGAACAGTAGTAATCTGCTGTAATATCTAGCAACCAATCAGTTAGCAGTAATGATGTGCTTTAACCTCTAGCAACCAACCAGTGAGTGATAATGATACTCTGTAACCTCTAGCAACCAAACAGTGAGCAGTAATGATGTGCAGTAACCTCTAGCAACCAATTTGCAAGCAGAAATTATGGGTTGTAACCTCTAGCAACCAGTCAGTGAGCGGTAATGATAGGCTGTAACCTCTGGCAATCAATTGCTGTGTGATCTGCTGCAGTAAACTGATTTTGGTCTACCTGCTATTTTTTTGTATGTCTCACAAGGGTGGGGGGGGGGGGTGCTTGCCCAGTCAAATACACACGTGTTATATCTACCCTCCACCTGTTTCCCAGTGGGGTGCTTAGGGTCCTGCACCTTCAGCTCCCGGACCAGACTATTTTGCCGCCACCGGATGGTTGTGCTGTCTTTTCCAGCATGGTTCAGCCGATGTGTAAGTATGGTTTCTCCCCACTAGGGCCTGAGTCTCCATACCTCATTGGCTATTACTATGTATACTCTTAAATTGGCATTATGTATATATATTTTCTAGACATGTTCATGCGCATCTACTCCTGAAGAGTGAGCAATGACTTACGAAACACGTCGAGTTAGAAAGATGCTTCTAACCCACTATGTTATATTACAACTGTAATTTCCAAGCATGTGTATTATCATGTACTGCAACAATGTATGTATTGGCATGTGCATATGCAATTTTATATGATGATCTTTTACATTTTTCAATAACTTTGTAACTATATCTACTTTACTATAAATGGCCAATTGTGTTCACCTCACTCAAAGTCTCAGGCCAATATTCTCCTTTATTTTTATTTATACAGTAACAGTGCATATTATTTAGCACGGATTACTGTATTAATGTCACTGGTCCCCAAAAAGTGTAACTGTCAGATTTTGTCCAGCGCAATGTCGCAGTCCCGCTAAAAATCGCCGATCGCCGCCATTACTAAAAAAAAACAAAAAAATAAATAAATAAAAGTCCAAAAATCTATCCCATAGTTTGTAAACGCGATAACTTTTGCGCAAACCAATTAAAATATGCTTTTTGGTATTTTTTTACCAAAAATATTTTATTGTAAGCATATTTATGAACCCAGGGCAGTAATATAAAAGGGAGAGAGAAGTATATTTTTTTAAGAAATAACAATTAGAGTATGATATTTCAAATACAGCAACTACAGATATTGTATATATTCGCTGCATATTATATATATTCGATGTTATGCAAGCATTTGACCTTGGCTGTTATGTTAGAGGAAGAGATGAGGAATATGTTATTGTTGCAGTCAAGAGCTGAATATTCCCCTCGCGCACTGCACACTATGTAAGTGTTTTTCCTAGCCGCAATGGAAGACAGAGAGACTTAATATGTGTTATATGTAACTAAATTTTCTGAGCCTTACTATGTTGGGCAGTATGTTGTGCTCATAGGTTTACATACCCTGGCAGAATTTATGATTTATTGACCATTTTTCTGAGAATATGAATGATAACACAAAAACTTTTCTTTCACTCATGGTTAGTGTTTGGCTGAAGCCATTTATATCAATCAACTGTGTTTTACTCTTTTTAAATCATAGTGACAACAGAAACTACCCAAATGATCCCGGTCAAAAGTTTACATACCCCGGTTCTTAATACCGTATATTGCCCCCTTTTACATCAATGACAGCTTGAAGTCTTTTTTGGTATTTGTGGATGAGGCTCTTTATCTTCTCAGATGGTAAAGCTGCCCATTCTTCCTGGCAAAAAGCCTCCAGTTCCTGTAAATTCTTGGGCTGTCTTGCATGAACTGCATGTTGGAGATCTCCCCAGAGTGGCTCAATGATATTGAGGTCAGGAGACTGAGATGGCCACTCCAGAACCTTCACTTTATTCTGCTGTAGCCAATGGCCGGTCGACTTGGCCTTGTGTTTATGATCATTGTTATGTTGGAATTAGTGCTGTATTTTGGCCTAGGCCGACAAGGCCCAGGCCTAGGGCGGCACTTTGCAGGGGGGCAGCAAAAAAGCCACCCCCCCTCCTCCACCTTAGACTCTATTGGCCACTGGTTGCTAGAGCCATCGCTCTCACCCTCCCTCTCTCTCTCGCCCCCTCTCTCTCTTTCACTCACCCTCCCTCTCTCTCACCCCCCTCTCTCTCTAACCCCCCCCCTCTCTCTCTCTCACCCCCTCTCTCTTTCACCCCCCCTCTCTCTCACCCCCTCCTCTCTCTCTCATTAACCCCCTCTTTATCTCTCGCTCTCACCCCTCTCTCTCTCACACCCTCTCTCTCTTTCATCCCCCCTCTATCTCAATCCCTCCTCTCTCATCCCCCACTCTCTCTCTCACCCCCCACTCTCTCTCTCTCATCCCCCTCTCTCTCACGCCCCTCTATCTCTCACCCTCCCTCTCTCTCTTACCCCCTCTCTCTCTCACCCCCCTCTCTCTCACCCCCTCCTCTCTCTCTCATTCACTCACCCCCTCTTTATCTCTCTCTCTCTCTCACCCCTCTCTCTCTCACACCCTCTCTCTCTTTCATCCCCCCTCTTTCTCAATCCCTCCTCTCTCATCCCCCACTCTCTCTCTCACCCCCACTCTCTCTCTCTTTCTCTCATCCCCCTCTCTCTCATCTCCCCTCTCTCTATCACCCCCTCTCTCTTTCCCCTCCCCTCTCTCTCTCATCCCCCCTCTCTCTCTTCCTCTCTCTCTCATCCCACTCTCTCTCTCTCTCTCTCTCACCCCCCTCTCTCTCTCCCTCCCCCTCTCATCCTCCCTCTCGTGGGATCTCAGGGGTTCATGCTGGAACTTGAAGCCCTTCAATTGTGGAGGGAGTCACATCCATTAAAAAGGAAGGAGTGAGACAAATTTACATACGAGGGGGAGGGGGGTGTCCAATTTTAGTCTTGCCTAGGGCAGCACAAAACCAAAATACACCACTGGTTGGAATGGCCATGTAGGTCCCATGTGCAGCTTCCAGGCTAATGAATGGACATTTTTCTCCAGTATTTTTTGATAACATACTGCATTCTTCTTGCTATCCATTTTGACCAAATTTCCTGTGCCTTTGTAGCTCACATATCCCCAAAACATCAGCGATCCACCTCCGTGTTTCACAGTAGGAATGGTGTACCTTTCATCATTGGCCTTGTTGACTCCTTTCCAAATGTTGCGTTTATGATTGTGGCCAAAAAGCTCAATTTTGGTCTCATCACTCCAATTGACTTTGTGCCAGAAGATTTGAGGCTTGTCTCTGTGCTGTTTGGTGTATTGTAAGCGGGATACTTTGTGGCATTTGCGTAGTAATGGTTTTCTTCTGGCGACTCGACCATGCAGCCCATCTTTCTTCAAGTGCCTCCTTATTGTGCATCTTCAAACAGCCACACCACATGTTTTCAGAGAGTCCTGTATTTCACCTGAAGGTATTTGTGGGTTTTACTTTGCATCCCAAACAATTTTCCTGGCAGTTGTGGCTGAAATTTTAGTTGGTCTACCTGACCGTGGTTTGGTTACATAGTTACATAGTTCATCCGGTTCAACCAAAAAAAAAAAAAAACAGTATTGAAAAACCCTACCATACAATCCCATATACACAATCCTATACCCGCTGTTGATCCAGAAAAAGGCGAAAATAAACCCCAGCAAAGCATGATCCAATTTGCTACAGTAGGGAAAAAAAATTCCCTCCTGATCCCCCGAGAGGCAATCGGATATTCCCTGGATCAACTTTACCTAAAAAAAAAATTTAGTACCCATTTATATTATGTACACCTAGGAAAGAATCCAGGCCTTTTTTAAAGCAATCTAGTGAGCTAGCCAGAACCACCTCTAAGAGTCTATTCCACATTTTCACAGCTTATGGTGAAGAAACCTTTCCATATTTGGACGAATCTGTTTTCCTCTAGACATAAAGAGTGCCCCCTTGTCCTCTGTGTTGACCTTAAAGTGAATAACTCAAACCCAAGTTCACTATATGGACCCCTTATGTATTTATACATGTTGATCATATCCCCCCTTAATCTCCTCTTCTCAAGACAGAATAAATTCAGTTCCTCTAATCTTTTCCCATAGCTGAGGTCCTCCATGCCTCTTATCAGTTTGGTTGCCCTTCTCTGCACTTTCTCCAGTTCCCCAATATCCTTTTTAAAAACTGGTGCCCAAAACTGAACTGCATATTCCAGATGAGGTCTTACTAATGATTTGTACAGGGACAAAATTATATCTCTCTCTCTCTGGAGTCCATGCCTCTGTTTATACAAGAAAGGACTTTGCTTGCTTTGGAAAAAGCAGCTTGGCATTGCATGCTATTATTAAGCTTATGATCTACCAGAACATCCAGATCCTTCTCCACTATGGATTCCCCCAGTTCTACTCCACCTAGTATGTATGATGCATGCATATTCTTAGCCCCCAAGTGCATAAGTTTACATTTATCAACATTAAACCTAATTTGCCACATAGTTGCCCAATGAAACAGTGCATTGAGGTCAGATTGTAAGTTGGAGACCTCCTGTAAAGAAGTTATTCCACTGCAAAGCTTGATGTCATCTGAAAAGACTGAAATGGTACTTTTAATCCCAGACCCTATATTATTTATAAAGATATTAAAACGTAAGGGTCCCAACACTGAAACTTGGGGTACACCACTGTTAACCTTAGACCATTAAAGTAAGAATCATTAACCACTACTCACTGAATTCTATCTTTTAGCCAAATTTCTATCCAATTACAAACCGATCTTTCCAAGCCTGTAGACTTTACCTTACACATTAGCCATGTGTGGGGAACTGTGTCAAAAGCTTTTGCAAAATCCAAGTTTACTACGTCTACAGCCACCCCTCTGTCCAAGGTTTTACTTACCTCCTCATAAAAAGAAATCAGGTTTGTTTGACAACTTCTGTCTCTCATGAATCCATGCTGTCTGTTGCTTAAAATATTTTTTTCCAGCAAGAACTCATCTATGTGGTCTTTTATTAAACTCTCCAATATCTTCCCGACTATAGAAGTTATACTAACAGGTCTATATTTACTTGGCAAAGACTTTGATCCCTTTTTTAATATAGGCATCACATTGCCCTATGCCAATCCAGTGGTACTATTTCAGTCCTTAACGAGTCCCTAAAAATTAGAAACAAAGGCTTAGAAATGACAGCGCTCAATTCTTTTAGGATGCGTGGGTGGATGACATCTGGTCCAGGCACTTTATTCACCCTTATTCTGTCTAAATATTTCTGGACCATATCACTTTTGAGCTATTGTGGATCATTTGGGGCTGTGTCAATACCGTCCTCATTATGGTCATGAGCTCCCCCATGCTCCTTTGTATATACAGAGCTGAAGAAAGTATTTAATACATTTGCCTTCTCTTTGTCCCCAGTCACCCACTCCTGGTTATTTTGTAAAGGGCCTACATGCTCAGACCTAACCTTTTTACTGTTAATATATGTGAAGAATTTTTTGGGGTTTGTCCTACTATCTTTTGAAATTTGTCGTTCATTTTGAATTTTTGCATCCCTGATTTCCTTTTTACATATTCTGTTATATTCTTTGTAACAATTAAACAATGATAGTGTTCCCTAATTTTTATATTTTTTAAAAGCTCTTTTCTTTTTATCTATAGCTTTTTTAACTTTTGCTGTGAGCCACATAGGTTTTATTTTTAGCCTTTTAAACTTATTACCCATGGTAATATACTTTGCAGTGAGTTTGCATAAAGTATTTTTGAAAAATTCCCATTTCTGTTCTGTGCTCATAGATGCCAATATTCCCTCCCAGTCTAAATCCTGGAGAGCAGCCCTCATCCTTGGAAAATTTGCTCTCTTAAAGTTAAGTGTTTTTGTATTTCCTGTATGGGTTTTTTGCTTACAGCTAACATTAAATGAAATCATATTATGGTCACTGCTACCCAGATGTTTCACCAGAATCCCTCATTTTCCACTTCTTGATTAGAGTTTGAACATTGCTGATTGGCATTCTCAATTCCTTGGATATCTTTTTATATCCCTTTCCTGTTTTATACAGTTCAACTACCTTTTCCCGCAGATCCTTTGACAATTCTTTTGCTTTCCCCATTACTCAGAATCCAGAAACATCCATGCAGCACAGGATTAAAGATACAAGGGTCTGTCAGGAGTCCAGAAACTCATTGACCTTCTATACACACACACTAATTACAAGCAAACAGATCACAGATGAGAATGGTTACCTTTAATAGCCATTTAAACCCCCTTGCGTCAACTTGTGTGCATGTTATCAGGCCAAAATCACCAGGGTATGTAAACTTTTGATCAGGGTCATTTGGGTAGATTCTGTTGTCATTACGATTTAAAAAGAGGAAAGCCTTGTTTGCCAAATCAATGGGAAAAAGGCAAAAGGGGGGGATTTTGGGGGGGGGGGAAAGAGGGATAGGGAGGAAAGTGGGGGGCCACAGGGATTTTAATGGTACCGTACCAAAAGAAAATATATTCTAATATAAAAAGGTTAAACTTTTATTAATTTACAATCCACAATTAAAAACCATACACTCAAATAGTAATCATAATGACATTGGCATAAATGCAAAAGAGGTTAATTCCATTGAAAACATAGAGTAGATGGTTATAGCATGGTCCAGCCCAACACAGTTGATTGATAATAAATGGCTTCAGCCTAACACTAACCACAAGTGAAAGAAAAGTTTTTGTGTTATCATTCGTATTCTCGGAAAAATGGCCAAGAAATCATAAATTCTGCCAGGGTATGTAAACTTATGAGCACAACTGTATATGAGGATCTTTCCTTTGTTTGCAATTTGAATTTTGTTTTTTTCAATTGTCTAATTATAATCATTAGCGCTGCACTTATATTCACTACATACTTGGAAATAAAGGCTGTGGAATGGACACTGCAAGTTAAAATTCATATTGGTAATTCTCAGGGTGAACTTAGTATTTTTTTGTAACACAGAGACTGACAGACTAGAAGGAAACATATTTATTCAATAAGTAATCGGCTGCAAGTCCATATACTGTAGGTTCCATTTAATCACAACAATCAATCCTCTATGGTAGAAGATAATGCGTTAGCTCATTGCCACTGATTACATTTATTTATGTTATTGATCTGAGAACAGTTGCCTGACGTCTGATGAGTTGCTATAAGTTGATCCTTTTTGGTCTGTATAACATTCATGCATATAAAATCATGCTGAAAACTAATTGCATTTATGAGTGTTCTATAGGGTCAGTTTATTGTGTTCTATACAGTGCATGCATTTTTTGTTAATTCATTATGGAAAGTAAGCCAGAAACAGGATATTTCAATGGTGCAGGTTCCTTTTACTAACGTGTTTTTGTAGATGGAAGCGCAATGGGAGTGTTTAACCACTTGCCGACCGCCGCACGACTATTTACTGCAGCAGTCAGCCGCTCCTGGGCAAACGGACGTAGACCTACGTCGCTCGCCCAGGAGCCTGTAGGGGGCGAGCACGTGCCACCGGAGGCGGAAAGAAAACATCTCTGCACAGGTTGCATCTGCAGCCTTTTTTTTTGGGGGGGGCTGCAAGTAGCTGGTTCTGCCTGGGGCGCAAAATGGTCAGGCACCGGCCCTGCCACCACCCCTCTCTGTCAATCCCTCCACTGGCTTACAATTGTCCAACAAATAAAATTCTAAATGCTAACAACAACATACAAAGCCATCAACAAGTCTGCCCTTAGCTGCAATACCAATCTTATCTCCTAAGTACACCCAAAACCTCCTCTCCGCTCCTCCCAAGACCTCCTGCTCTTAAGCTCTCTTGTTTCCTCCTCCCATGCTCATCTAAAGGACTTCTCCAGAGCCTCTCCCATCTTCTGACTTACCCTTGGGCAATCCCTGAAAACTCATCTCTTTATGGAAGCCTATCATGCCTCTAGCTAAACTTTTATCACTTTCATCAGCTCTTCCCCCACAGTTATAACCTTTTGTACCAATTGCCATACTCTATTAGATTGTAAGCTCCTATGAGCAGGGCCCTCTTAAACCTCTTGTATTTTATTGTATTGTAACTGTACTGTCTCTCTTTAGATTGTAAAGCTCTGGAAAATATGTTGGTGCTAAATAAATGCTGTATAATAAAAATAATAATAATAATAGTAATAATACAATTAATAATAGCAGTTGTAACCTTGCTTATTGTTATACTTAGGCCCCATGCACACTGGGCAAATTTGCCCAGCTCTCCTAAACGCCTTTCTCCTAGTAGAGGAAAATCAGTGTAAAAAATGCGCCTAAGGGCTCTTTCACATGGGCAATCCGATCAGATCCGCCTGTCAGTTTTTTAGGCAGATCTGATCGGATCCCCCATGCAGCTCTATGGGGCAGCAGATGTCAGCGGAGACACCTCCACTGACACCCGCTGCCATCCGTATCCGATCCTGTCCATGAAATCTGGACGGATGGAAACCCTATTTTTCCATCCGTTCAGGGATCGGATTGGATCGGATGAGAGCGGACAGACGGTCCACTCTCATCCGATCCCCCATAGAGAGCAGCGGGAGCTGTGACACCTTCCTCTCCGCACTGCAAGCGGAGACGGAGCTGTCATCCGCCGGCTCAGCGGGGATCGGCGGATCGGTCCCCGCTGAGCAACACGGATCCGCCTACGGAGGCGAGACCGTGTGAAAGAGCCCTAAAGGTTCATTTTGAAAACGTGTTTAGGTGTGACAAGCGCTTGGGCATTCATTCAATTATTGATCAGAATATTAATGTATTCTGAAGATTGAAATGTTGAAACTGAAGGGCTTGATGCTTCTAGCTCTTAGGCACGTGAGGTGTTTTTTAAGGGAAAATGCTCCTCTCCTGAATGCACTGGCTCTGGGTTTTTTTTTTTTCTGCTTCTAAACGCCCATGTCTCTAAACACTTATGTGTACATGAACACATAAGCTAACATGGAGGGGGGTTTAGAGGCAGAAAAAAAAAGTCAAACACCCTTAAAAGATCTGTTTTTGATGCCGTGTGCATGAGGCCTTACTTTCATGGTGTAGCTTGCTATAAATATGCTATATGATTGATAAAGCTATTTTCTTTATAAAGCTGATTTATGAAGCAATTTTATTTATAATTTTTAAATATACAAATTGTTTATAATAAATGTCTTCACAGCACACAGTAAATATTGATATTGTTGATTTATAACATGAAAAAATATCTTCTGTAAATTTCATCCGCTTTTCATTGTCCTTGATGATCCAACTGATCTATAAAATAGAGAAAAAACACATTTCAACCAACTCTAAGCTATTGAAAAAGTAACTAAAACCCGTAAGATTCATTGAGGAAGATCTGGATGAAAAAAATTGTTAAAGCGGAGTTCCACCCTGGGAATACTTTTTTTAATAAAAATACCCCCGGGACAGTCAGGGCTAGTACATTCCACAATGGCTAGCCTCTGTACTGTCCCGGGTTGCACTTACCTTTTAGGAGAAATACTTACCTTGAAAAAGTATTGTCCAGCGCTGCCATCTCAAGTGTGGGCAGCTTGAAGCCAGCGCGATCCTCTTCTGCGTCCTCTTCCGTCTTCTTTGGTCCCACGATGCACTGCACCGGCCCCGCCGTCAATTCCGGTGCACGCGCGTCATCCCTCCACAGCTTCTGGGCATGCCCAGAAGCTGTTTAGAAGGGAATGACGCGTGCGCCCCGGAACTGACGTCGGGGCCGGTGCAGGCGCATTGATTCCTGGGAGAGATGACGTTCAGCTCCCAGGAATTATTTCCAAACCAGGAAGTGACGAATCGCCGTGGCCGCCGAGGGGAGGAAGGGGAAATAAGGTAAGTATATTTTCTTCTATACGAGGTAAGTAAAAAAAAAAAAAAATTGCGATTATCCATTTGTTTTTCAGGTGACCCGGAGCAAGAAGATGGAGGTAAGTATAAATTTAGGGTGGAACTCCACTTTAAGGTATTTAAAAAGAAATACAGGTAATGAGTAAACAGACAGAAAGCTAGGCCTGAGGAACCAATGTTCAGAGGAGGTGTTTGCTCCATAAGGTTTAGAAAAGCGGATTTGCTACATTTGGTTTAACCATCATGTGGTCTCTCCTACCTTGCTACAAAGAGGGAAAACCCCCAATGGGACTTTTTAGGTCTTAAATAGTAGTTCAAATTCTAATAGAAGCAATGAGGTGATAATCTTTATGTAAAAACTTGAATTTTATTTTACAAAGGTATAAAAGAGGAAAATGGGGAATACAAAAGATTACATAAATATACAAGACAACATGTGGGTGGCTAGCCCTAAAATGACCTCATCATATAAGTATATAGGTACAAAAGCAAGGAAACATATGATAATAATGAATACATCCGACGCGTTAACCATATCCTACTTCCACTCTTGTTGGCCAACAAGAAGGTGGGAGCCTGTAGACTGCCACTACCTGGAAGTACCAAGACTTGCAGTGAAATGTGCCCCACGTTTTGGAGGCCTCACCATCTCTTGAAGGTACATACAATCACCTCTAGCTGCCTGCATTTGATACCTATTTTCACTTTGCATTCACATATTCATGATACAACAGGTCTCAGCTGTGTTAGTTTTTGTTCTACTGCATATTAATGCAATAGTACAAATGTTATTATCTATATTTTTATTATATATAAACTATATTTAATCCATTACATTTTTGCATTTTAGGCTCTCACAGTAATGATAGAAATGTAACTCACCAGTGATACAACATATCTTAAAGACTGCGCATAAACTGATTGGTAATAATCAGCGTGACGAGTCCGACCAGTATCAGCAGCTTCTGGAAGGGGCTGTAGATGGCTGAATCTCCATTACTGGGTACTAGAATTGGTGGAGCAGTTGTTGTTGTTGTTGTTGTTGTTGTTGTCGATGTTAAGGTATTGGCATCAAATGACCTGGTCTGAGCGAAGACATTGTTCAGTTCAAATTCCAGCCTGTATCCCTTACCTGTAATGGAAAGAGGAAAGAAGAAAAAATTATAACAAGTACGTTATTTTCTACATAAAAAAGGTTTGTATTAATAATATTATTAAAAAAAAACATAGATAAAGACAATTAAAAAGAGGCGCAGTGTCCATTTTTGTGGCGACTAATTGGTTAATGTCTCATATCTGCTTTCAAACCTTTTTGTTAACCCCCCTACCTGAAGCTGTCCACCAGTATTAAAAAAAAAAAAAAAACAACATTATACATACCTTTATTTGCCTACAGTCTTCAGGCTGGTCTGGTGAGGTCACAGGTCCTATCTCTTCTTCCTCAACAGTGGGTGGTCCTCTCGTAGTCCAGGAGTACTGTGAGCCCAGCCTGCATTATAACACCCCCCCCTCCCGCCCCGGAGGCAGGTCCATGACAGCTTGGGCTTACAGGAAATGAATTGTATGACACTGGCTGTCATTCAACCTGGGAGGCTGGCAGCATCTAGTGGCAGAAAATAAGTACAGTAAAACCTTGGTTTGAGAGCGCTTTGCAAGACAAGCAAATTTTTTAAATAAATTTTGACTTGATATACAAGCAATGTCTTGATATACAAGTAGCGTCATGTATAAAAAAGAAGAGAGGAGCCTCTAAAATGTAGAAATATGGTTACATTTAATGAAGGTTCAATATTTAGCAACTCACATGGTTGATGATTAAAACAGGCACACCTAAGTATGCAGGCATCTGGGGTAAAGCTGTCCACATAGACCGTCCTCTGCACAGCCATCTTCATCATCCCTTCCCCGCTGCGCTCCACGAGTGATTCAAAGCCTCACTTTCAGATCACTCTACTGCAGGCTATTCTTCCTGATCATGATTGCAGACTGACAGTGGTGAGAGCCGTGGTTCAGAAGATGGTCTATGTGGACAGCTTTACCCCAGATGCCTGCATACTTAGGTGTGCCTATTTTAATCATCAACCATGTGAGTTGCTAAATGTTGAACCTTAATTAAATGTAACCATATTGCTACACTTAGAGGCTCCTCTCATCTCTCTTATATTCTGTAGCTCTGCTAGATTTTGCTTCTAATCCCCTTGGGAAGGCTGCATATTGTGGATGGACATTTTATGGTTACACAACCTATCACATTGCTATAATCTTTGCATATAGACTATAAACTGAAGGACTTGTGGAACGAATCATCTGAGTTTCCATTATTTCTTATGGGGAAATTCGCTTTGATATAAGAGTGCTTTGGATTACAAGCATGTTTCCAGAACGAATTATGCTCGCAATCCAAGGTTTTACTGTACTGTGGAGGACAGCTCCTCAGTATTGTAGCAAAACCTTTTTTTTCAATACTGATTAACATTTTTTAAAAATTGGAGTTTCAATTTAAGTTTTTGATGGAGTTGGGAAAGGTTAGAACCTTTTTATTTCTGTCTCCACTGGGGACATTTCCCTTTACTTGCTGTCTCAGAGGCACAAGAGTGTCAGATGAAACCGATGTCTCCCTATGGAATAAACTACACAGTGAATATACAGGAAACTTCAGTGTTTAGAGAATTGTTCAATCATATGAGATTAGTAGCCTCTGCTGTGTTCTGGGGGGGTGGTTAGTAGGAGGAACCACAGTGCACATTGGGGCACACAGGAGCTAGACGCTCCCGAAAGTGTTGATTTGTGCAAAAACTGTGATGTATTTCTTTAACAGAGCAGTGTTAAGTTGGCCATACACTGTTAGGACATTGGCCGATTCAGAGGATTCAGCCCAAATCCTAACAATGAATGTCCCTGCTAACTCAACAAAAGTTGATTTTTCAAAATAGGCTTAGAAATGGCAGCTGAACAGCACCTGCAGCCAATCAGCTGCAGGCACTGTTTGAGCACTAGTGGATGTCAGAAACAGAATACGGTAGCTCAGTGGGGAGATTTCTTCACCAATGCCATATGTGTGACTTGAGAAATCTGTTAACTTTCATTGGTTTAGCCTGAAAGCTGAACCGAAGAAATCTATTAGTGTATGACCAGCTTTAGGTACATTTTTTGTTTCCCCTTTGTAAATCTGTTTTCTGTGAACTTTTTTTTTTTTTACAGCAGGGTCACTTTACAACTACTTATATGTAACGTAGCCCTTTGGATGCACACAGAAGCAGAGATATGAAATGTTGCTCTTACCTGGTAGTTTGAGAACAAGGTCGGTGTAGTTGGCCCAGCAGCTGTCAAATAATATGGTAGTGTTCCCAGTCAGTCCATTGCTGGCGTAGGTGTTATTGGCATATTTCAGTCTTGCTGTTAGTGACAGTGAACTGCTGCTCACAGAAACACAATTTCCCTACAAACAAAACAGTGCTGAGAGTTAAAGCCCAGCTCAAGGTAGTAATCAAAACATATTTACTCTATATATGTACTTGTATATGAAAAGAGAAGTTCTGATTTCATTAAAAAAAAATTATATATATATATTTATATACAGTATCTCACAAAAGTGAGTACACCCCTCACATTTTTGTAAATATTTTATTATATGATTAAAAACCTCAAACACACCTCCAAGACGACTACTTCCTTGTTAAAGAAGCTGAGGGTAAAGGTGATGGACTGGTCAAGCATGTCTCCAGACCCAAACCCTATTGAGCATCTGTTGGGCACCCTACAATGGAATGTGGAGAAGCGCAAGGTATCTAACATCCACCAGCTCTGTGATGTCGTCATGGAGGAGTGGAAGAGGACTCCAGTCGCAACTTGTGAAGCTCTAGTGAACTCCATGCCCAAGAGAGAAAATAATGGTGGCCACACAAAATATTGATTGGTGGCCAATTTTGACATTTTAACTTAGGAGTGTACTCACTTTTGTTGCCAGTGTTTTAGATATTAATGGCAATGTGTTGAATTATTTTGAGGGGACAGCAAATTAACACTGTTATACAAGCTGTACACTCACTACTTTACATTGTAGAATAGTGTAATTTCTTCAGTGTTGTCACATGAAAAGATATAATAAAATATTTACAAATATGTGAGGGGTCTACTTACTTTTGTGAGATACTGGCTGCAAGAACTGAACTGAACTGAACTTAACAGTCAAACACCACTGATTGCTCAGCTCTCCCTCTTCAGGCTACAGAGAGTCAGTGACTCTCAATCATCAGCTCTCTGCTCTGCCCCTCCAGTGCTCCTTGGAGTGCCTGGCTATGGAGGTGGTGGGAGCAGCTGGCTCAGGCTCTCAGTGGCTCACTAGGTGAGGATGATGTTGTGTTGTCCTTTTTATCTGCCTCCCCCGCACACATCCTCCTGGGGTAATGTCACATGTCCCAGAAGGCTGCAAAGTGTCACATGATTTCATGCATACACAGTGGGGAGCTGACTGTGAGTCATCAGGTAGTCACAGCTGGCTCCCAAATCTATGATGGTGACTGAGGAGAAGACAGTGTTGTACTACATGGACTGGTAAGTACCTGTTTTTAAAAGTCTACAGTATTTATAGATGCTTACTTTTAATTTTTACAATGCTGGGTGACTTTTCTGACACTTTTTAGTAGTTTTAAATCAGTATTTTTTGCTAAAAAGTTACTCATAACCCCCAAACATTATATATATATTTCCTGACAGACTCTATTGCAGCATACGTACGGGTTAGCCCCGCCTCCTCTCCTACCCTATAGGACCCCACTCCCATAAATTTTGCTCAGTGCTAGGGGTCGTGTTTTTTTGTCTTCCTCCTACAAGTTTGGAGTCTTATCCTGTATGAAGATTCTTTGCAACTTAGGCCTGGTGGCTTGTTTGCGAGGTGATGAATCCAGATGGTGTTCTCTTGGAAGTCCAGCAATCCCATCTATTAGCAGGGTGGATTTGGGCGATGTATACGGTGCCATGTAGAGCTGTAAATCCTAGCTACTGGCAGATTAGCAGCAATTTGGCCTAATGTCCCAGCTACTAGCAGGAGGCCCTTACGCCCTGATCACACACGCTGGTAACGTTCGGTGGCAGCCTCTGGAGTTCCAGGCCGGTTCACGCGTTGCCGTGGTGGTAATGTATACATTTTCCTGTAATGGCAGCAGTCAGTTTTGTATGTGCTTTTCTTCTGTTTCCCCTTTGTTGTGTTTGGCCATGGCAGCTGGAATGCATCTGCACTCCAAGCCGCCGCTCTGGGTCCCATCCTCGCTCGTCTTTGCAGACAAAAACGAGGCTTGAATCGTGCATGCACGGTTCCGGCAAGATAGCGGTGGCTGCGCATGTGTGCAGGCGCCGCTGAGTGTTGATCGCGGTGCAGGCTCGCTGGAGGGGCGGTGACGTCAGCCCAGGCGAAAAAATTTAAACAGCTGGAAAAGCTGTGTTGCTTGGGATTACCTGCGGGCTTGTGCGGCTGCTTCCTCAGGCTCTGTTGTTCTCAGCCCTGGTGAGTCCTCTGCCAGCTGCCTTGCTGTGCAGGTTTTCTTTTCTCTGCCCCACCCTCTGGTTCTTGCAGTTTTCAGGTCTCATCAGTGCCGTCATAGATGTCTCACTGCCCCCTTGTGGCCAGCCCTTGCGCAGCAGGTAGGACTGGTCCTGTTAACCTCTTCCTGCCTGCCTATCTTAGGACTTTTTTTAAGATCCTTTTTCTTTTGTTTGTTTGTATGTTCTCTTTTCAGCCCTTCTAGGTCTGTTCGACCTCATTCTACACGTGAAGACAAGCAGCGTTCCAGATCAAAACACCACCACTCCTCCAGATCTAGACATCATACAGTGGGTACGGAAAGTATTCAGACCCCCTTAAATTTTTCACTCTTTGTTATATTGCAGCCATTTGCTAAAATCATTTAAGTTCATTCTTCTTCCTCATGAATGTACACATAGCACCCCATACTGACAGAAAAACACAGAATTGTTGACATTGTTGCAGATTTATTAAAAAAGAAAAACTGAAATATCACATGGTCCTAAGTATTCAGACCCTTTGCTGTGACACTCATATATTTAACTCAGGTGGTTTCCATTTCTTCTGATCATCCTTGAGATGGTTCTACACCTTCATTTGAGTCCAGCTGTGTTTGATTATACTGATTGGACTTGATTAGGAAAGCCACACACCTGTCTATATAAGACCTTCCAGATCACAATGCATGTCAGAGCAAATGAGAATCATGAGGTCAAAGGAACTGCCTGAAGAGCTCAGAGACAGAATTGTGGCAAGGCACAGATCTGGCCAAGGTTACAAAAAGATTTCTGCTGCACTTAAGGTTCCTAAGAGCACAGTGGCCTCCATAATCCTCAAATGGAAGACGTTTGGGACGACCAGAACCCTTCCTAGAGCTGGCCGTCCGGCTAAACTGAGCTATCGGGGAGAAGAGCCTTGGTGAGAGAGGTAAAGAAGAACCCAAAGATCACTGTGGCTGAACTCCAGAGATGCAGTCAGGAGATGGGAGAAAGTTGTAGAAAGTCAACCATCACTGCAGCCCTCCACCATTCGGGGCTTTATGGCAGAGTGGCCAGACGAAAGCCTCTCCTCAGTGTAAGACACATGAAAGCCCGCATGGAGTTTGCTAAAAAACACCTGAAGGACTCCAAGATGGTGAGAAATAAGATTCTCTGGTCTGATGAGACCAAAATAGAACTTTTTGGCCTTAATTCTAAGCGGTATGTGTGGAGAAAATCAGGCACTGCTCATCACCTGTCCAATACAGTCCCAACAGTGAAGCATGGTGGTGGCAGCATCATGCTGTGGGGGTGTTTTTCAGCTGCAGGGACAGGACGACCGGTTGCAATCGAGGGAAAGATGAATGCGGCCAAGTACAGGGATATCCTGGACAAAATCCTTCTCCAGAGTGCTCTGGACCTCAGACTGGGCCGAAGGTTTACCTTCCAACAAGACAATGACCCTAAGCACACAGCTAAAATAACGAAGGAGTGGCTTCACAACAACTCCGTGACTGTTCTTGAATGGCCCAGCCAGAGCCCTGACTTAAACCCAATTGAGCATCTCTGGAGAGACCTAAAAATGGCTGTCCACCAACGTTTACCATCCAACCTGACAGAACTGGAGAGGATCTGCAAGGAGGAATGGCAGAGGATCCCCAAATCCAGGTGTGAAAGACTTGTTGCATCTTTCCCAAAAAGACTCCTGGCTGTATTAGATCAAAAGGGGGCTTCTACTAAATACTGAGCAAAGGGTCTGAATACTTAGGACCATGTGATATTTCAGTTTTTCTTTTTTAATAAATCTGCAACAATGTCAACAATTCTGTGTTTTTCTGTCAGCATGGGGTGCTATGTGTACATTCACGAGGAAGAAGAATGAACTTAAATGATTTTAGCAAATGGCTGCAATATAACAAAGAGTGAAAAATGTAAGGGGGTCTGAATACTTTCCGTACCCACTGTACGTCGCCATCCAGATCTAGGCGTCATAGAGGAGATTCTGAGTCTGCATTCAGAAACCACCCACCATTCCATCCGCTCTGAGAGGAAAGCCTGGTGGGGTTGTGGGTCCCAGGTCCCTGGAGGCAAGTCACTATGTGAGCCTTGTTATATTTGGGTTGTGAGAGAAAGTGAAGTCGGAGAGCAGCAGGTAGAGTCCCCGGTCAGGTGATTTAAGAATCGCTTAAAGATTCGGATTTCGACTGATGTCCCCCTTCAAGAGACGAGTTTATTGAGCCGGGTTCCTCACAACTGAGCCACTACTCAGAGGAATCCTCAGACAGTAAGAATGGGATAAATGACCCAGGCATGGGCTTTGATTTTGCCCTAGTACCAACACTGGTTAAACCGGTTAAGAAGCCTTGAAGTGGGAGGAACCAGTGGAATTGCCCTCGAAACAAAGAAAATACTTCAAAGATCTTAAAGGAAGAGCGCTCAAATTTTCCTTTTTTGGGTGAGCTTGGTGGGATCATCACTAACAAATGGGGCGGAGTGGAAAGGAAGAACTCCTTGCTGTCCAAAATATCAAGGATGTATCCCTTTAAAAGTGAGAAGGTGAAACATCTAGAGTCTGCCCCTATAGTCAATGCAGCCTTGATGAGATTGGTGAAGCATGTCACCTTTCCACTAGAGGATTCAACATCCTTCAAAGACGCATGACAGGCAAATAGATACAGATCTCGAGAAGGTCTATATCACAGCAGGCATGGCCTATAAACCAGCTATGGCCATTACGGCTATGTCCAAAGCAATGGAGGCTTGGACAGATAATGTGGATGTAACCCTGAGAAGTGTACCTGAAGAAGTTGCCAGAAGTTCAGCCATTCATGAACTAAGACTGGCGGCGGCTTTCCTGGGGGAGGCCTCTATTGATATTTTCTGCCTGGTGGCTCGGGTCATGCTGTCTTCCCTTACAGCCAAGAGTGCCTTATGGCTGCGTCCTTGGTTAGGCGATCCTGCCTCTAACCAGGCATGGTGTAGGATACCCTTTGAGGGTTCCTCTCTTTTCAGCAATAAATTGGATAGTGCCATCACCTGTGCCATGGGTGGCAGGTCGGGTTCCTTTCACAGGAAGCCTGCTGGACTGGAAGAAGGCTCAGCGCAGGCAGAGCTCGAATCATGCAAGGGAAGTCCGCCTCTATAGGCCTGGTCGTGAATTCAGGAAGACTTGGAGTAGAAACCAGTCAACTGGCCAGAAGTTTCCGAAAGGAGCATCTTCAGGCAGACGGGAAGCCACTAAGTCCTTTTAATATTGGGACTGCCCAACTACTGCTCCAGTAGGCGTTCACCTGCTCCTCTTTTCGCACATCTGGGAAATCTTGATCAGGGACCACTGGGCTGTCTCCCACGGTTATGCCTTTGCATACAGCAACCCTCCTATGCTCCAGTTCTTACCTAGGACCCTCCCACATTCAGAAGAGAAGAGACAGATTCTTCTATTATATGTGGATTCACTGGTGGCTCAGGGTGTCGCCGTGCCCGTCCCAGCCGGCGAAAGGTTTCATGGTCTTTACACGCCTCTCTTCATGGTCTTGAAGAAAAATGGCTCCTGGAGACCAGTCATAGATCTAATGCACTTGAATTCCTTCATCAAGAAAGAGAAATGCAAGATGGAGACACTTTTTACAATCCGCCAAGTGGTACAGCCAGGTGACTGGATGGTGTCCATAGATCTGAAGGATGCTTTTTCCCACGTCCCAATAGCGAAAGTTTTCCAGAGGTTTCTTCGCTTTGCCAGGTCCACCTTCAGTTTACATGTCTCCCATTCTGTCTTACTACATCGCCTCGTGTGTTTTTGAAACTCTTACTGGCTGTCGTGGGCCTGATCAGGATCGGAGGCATTCAGCTCCACCAATATTTGTACGACCTGATGCTGCTGTCTTGGGACCGGGAGCAGATCTTACTGCACAGAACCAAGTTATCTCCAGTCTTCTCAAGTTCGGCTGGTTGTTGAACACAGAGAAAGGTCACCTGGTCTTCAATTAACACTTTTATGACCCATTACTGTGTTGAGCTGGCCTCTTTGTCTTCTGTTAACTTTGAATTGCGAATACTCTCTGTTGACAGTGCAAATTAAACCTTTTTTTTTTGACCAGCAGTTGCCCACCTGAATGTTTATAGCTAGTTATTTTCCATATGTATGCTGCCATGGAGTCTGTCATGAAAACAGAAAATTCCCTATCAAAAACTTACTGTAATTTTCATTTCCTGATGGACTCCGTGGCAGCAGGAGTCTCCCACCCCCCCCCAATCTGTTGGAGTAGGCTAGTCATGGAATGCACCCCCTAACACTGAGCAAAATTTATCGGAGTGGGGTCCTATAGGGTAGGAGAGGAGGAAGGGCTAACCCATATGTATGCTGTCATGGAGTCTGTCAGGAAAGCGATTGGTAAATTTTTTTATGTCACACGATATTTGCACTCTGTGGTTATTCAAACACTATTTTTTGGGAAAAAATACACTTTAATGAATGAAAAAAAAACAACATATACTCCAATTTATTTTGTAAAATATGAAAGATGATGTTACTGTCATGCTTTAAAATTGTGCACGCCTGTGGAATGGCGACAAACAGGTACTTAAAAATCTCCATATGCGATGCTTTAAACGTTTTTACAGGTTACCGGTTTAGAGTTACAGAGGAGGTTTAGGGCTAGAATTATTGCTCTCACTCTAAAATTTGCAGCAGTACCTCACATGTGTGGTGCAAACACCGTTTACATATGTGTGCGCGACCTACGTATGCGTTCGAGCACACGGAGGGAGGAGGAATAGGGGCTCTTTAAATTTATTTTTTTTCTTATTTTTACACTGTTCCTTTTTTTTTTTTTATTTATTATCACTTTTATTCCTATTACAAGTAATGTAAAATTCCCTTGTAATAGATATATGGATGTCAGATCCTCTTGATCACCTCTGTGACCAGCCAGCTATACCGTTTCTCGGGTGTGCTGGTGGAAACAGTAAGCCAGAGAAACACCGGTGCTCGGAGCGCTTTCATTATAAAGCCAGCTGGTGGCTGAAAAAAAATGACCAGAGTTATTGCTGGTAGCTTCAGCCATAACCCCCGGAAAACCACTTGCAAACCGCAACCTATATATACGTATTGTGTTCGGCAAGTGGTATTTTTGTCATATATGTACTCATATATGTACTTTATATTAAGTAGGAATGGAATTTTAAAGACCATGTTGTATTTATGTGCACCAATATGCATTACACTTATTAGGTATCATGACACACAATAGAGGTTCATGAATAACCTATAATAAAATATGTATCTTTTTTTTTCAGGAAACGCTGTTTTGATATACAATTGTCCAATGGCAAAAAAATCTACAGTGTCATGAGTTTTCAGGACTTTGTTTGGGGGATCTTTTGAAAACTTTATTTTGGATATTTTTTAAATGCACCCTGGGATCTAGCTGCAATATTCACCTTCAGCCTGGAACTGTCCCCTGCACGGCCTTGTCTTGCTGCAGTTGCTACAGAGCTTAGTAAATGAGGTAAACCTTCATTTTGCAAAGAATACCAAATCACATGCAAGGAAAATTTAAAAAACAGCATTTTGCTTGCTCATAATTGGATAATGGAAGTCAGCAGAGCTTCTGCTCATTTATTAAGCCCTGGAGCAACTGCACTTGTAGAGTGCATTTGCACTTTGCAAAGTGCACAGTCTATTTGCCTTTAGTAAATAAACCCCTGAGCCTCACTCAACCTAGAAGATTAAGGAACGACTGTGAGTGAAGGGCATCATGGCCCCACCTCCTGAGCACAGTGCCTTGCACTTACAGTGAATTGATGCAGAAAGTGGTGCAGATGTAACCACGTTCGCACTGCCCTCTGCATTATCCAGGATTGCCCACCACCAAAGCAGACTGAAGAGGAAGAGAACCCAGCCCATCTCATAACCAGTCTGAATCTGAATAAGGTAACAAAGGCAGCACAGTGGCTAAGTGGTAGCTCTTCTTCCTAGCAGCACTAGGGTCGTTGGTTTAAGGCACAACCTGCCTGGAGTTTGCATGTTCTCCCTGTGCCTGCATGGGTTTTCTCCCACACTCTAAAGACATGTTGGAAGCTTAATTGGCTCCTGTCTTAATTGTCTAATTGTCTAAATTAATGTGAATTTAGATTGTAAGCTCCTTGAGTGCAGGGACTGATGTGTATGTACAATATATGTAAAGTGCTGTGAAAATTGACGGTGCTACTATATATAAGCACCTGTAATAAGTGAAAAAAAGCATAAAATACTGCTAAGGGGGTGGGGGAGGGGGATTTAATGTCATTGAGCTTAGATTTTAAGTGAAATTAATTTCTGAAAACAGTCACAGTTTGTTACAAAACAGCTTAAAGGGAACGTACTTTGGAATCTACGGCCATTATAGATGGTTGTTGTGTCAGCACCTGTCCATGCAATCCAGCCACGGGTTCACGGATGACTTTCAGCGAGGATACTGTTGCCAGATAGTTTCCAGTGGATGATGACTGGTTCCTGCTCTCAACAGGCTGCTCCGCCACCTAAAAAAGCACAACATTTCTTTGTCATTGTGTATGCCGATACATCACTGGCCCTGTATAAATTAATCTCAGCCTTCCCTTTATAGACATATAATGTACATGATATATTTTATTGTAAATTCGAATTTCCCACTGCTCTACACTTTCTAATGAAGTTCTAGTTTTTCCTCACTATGGAAAAGTTTATCTCTACTCTATTTTAAATGAAACATAAAAGTTTTGCCTTTAAGTTTTGTTTATTCTTGATTGTTGCATATTTTTTGAGGTGTCAGATTATAGTTGCCTGGGTATAAAATGTACATGAATTGTTGAGGTGTAACGGACCATAAGGGTTCAGGCAGTGGTGTATGTAGGATTTGTGCTGCCCTAGGCCTGACTAAACTTGTGCACCCCCTAATTTACATATGACCCACCCCTTCCTGTAAAGGCCGCGTCCTTTACTGTTTACGACCCGCCCTGTCATCTGTGAACCACAGACCACAAGTCTATCAGTGCCCATCAGCGTAGCCTCATCAGTTCCCACACGTTCAGCCTCATCAGTGCCCTTCTGTGCAGCCTTATCAGTGCCGCCTCATTACTGCCCATCAGTGCAGCCTCTTCACTGACCACTTTATGGGGGTGCCAGACCGATTTGCCAGAGACTCTGCCCTCTGGCCCAATTCACCCCAGAAGACTATATTAAAAGTGTAGCGCAAGCCGGCAGAGACCCTTTTCGTGCGGGAACCGGGAGGAGGCTGTTTTTTTTTTGTGAAGGGTGCAGCTTTTTTGCTGCCCCCCTGCAAA
This sequence comes from Pelophylax lessonae, assembly GCF_965119305.1. Taxonomy (NCBI): domain Eukaryota; kingdom Metazoa; phylum Chordata; class Amphibia; order Anura; family Ranidae; genus Pelophylax; species Pelophylax lessonae. Next base: position 498,952,351 of record NC_138772.1, on the reverse strand, counting down.
GTGCCGCCCTAGGCCTGGGCCTTGTTGGCCTAGGCCAAGATACAGCACTGGGTTCAGGTTTCTTTCCTGGTACCTCGATGTGACAAAATTCTAAAGGAAACCAATTTAGATTTAGAGTGACGAGGGGTTAGAATAACCATCAGATTTCACTCGGAATGAGGGAAAATCCAAACCTTTGAGCTATGACCAGAATAGGAAGACAGGAGAAAGCTTCCAAAGGGGACATTTGTTCAGTGATAATTGTCCTGAAGTGGCTAAATAATATAAAGTGAAGGGAAATCTCCTCAAAGGGGCACAGTTGGAAAATAAACAGATAGAGGTTAATCAATCTCTACTCTATTCAAAATATATAACATAAATGTTTTGGCTTTAGATATACTTTAAATATTTTTTCTTGGTTGTTTCCATATCTTTTCGAGATTTTACATTATGGTTACCCAAGTACAAAACATACAAAAATTGTTGAAGTTCAACAGACCATGAGGCTTCAGGTTTTTTTACTCTGGTGCCTCAACGTGCGGTTATTGTAAAGGCAAAATCTTTCAAGTTTTAGAGTGATGCGAGGTTAGAACCATTGTCAGGTTTCACTAAGAAAATCCAGCATTTAGAGTCGTGACCAGAACGGGAATAGAGGGGAAATCTTCTGATCGGAACTCTTGTTTTAATGATAAATGTTCTGTTGTGTATATATAATAGAAAGTGAAAGGAAATCTCGACAAAGTGGCACATGGAAAATAAACTGATAGAGGTTAATCAATATCTACTCTTGTCACGATTACTGGATCAGAGTCCAGTCGCAGAAAGCAGCAGCACAACCGTGGTCGACAAGCAGGGTCTGGTACACAAGAGATCAGTCGGAGTGAGGAAGCAAGCAGAAGAGTAGTCGTAGTCGTAGCCGAAGATCGGTACAGTGAAGAGCAAAATGGTAGCAAGCAGAGGCGTAATCCTGGAACATAGCTGGGGGTCGGTACACAACGGTAGAAGATTCGGGAGGATGGAGCACACAAAACTAGATCTTGGCAAAAGCACAATAATCTGGCATCAAGTTCCAAGATCAGGCTTAAATAGAGTTCAGAGGAGTGGCCAAAGGTTCAAAGTTCATATGAGGCTGGGCAAGGAACTAGACAGGAAACTGGGCAAGGTCTAGGTCACCACATAGATCTAGAATGCATAGATATATCAGCTGCTGGATATCTCAGGAAGAAGAAGCAATTGAGGACCTGGGTTCGAATCTGGGCCTTAAAAAACTCTATTCAAACTAAAACATAAAAATGTTGGCTTTAGATATACTTTAAATATTCTTTTCTAGGTTGTTTGCATATTTTGTAAAATTATCACATAGGTATTGTTAACTAGGTACGAAACGCACATGGATTGTTGAGGTGTAACAGACCATAGAGGTTTAGGTTTCTTTACAGTGGTGCCTTAATGAAACCACAATGATGTTTCCCTGCAGTATACACAGACTAACTGACAATCTATAGACCACCAATAATTGATTCATACATATGGAATCCTGACCTTCAGAATGCATAATACTGTCACTGACATCCAGGTAACTGAAGCACCAAGTCAGTTGATGTCAGATTGTTACTCATTGACTTGTACAGGGAGAGTTGACCAATCTCCTAATCCATCAGTTCATCTACTGGTATTACCTGGCTCCAGGCTGCGTCAGTCGGAGGTGGCACAGGAGTGGACACTGACAGTGACGAGACAGTGACATTCAGGTAACTGCTGAGACTTCCATTGATTGCTGCTGATGCCAGGCTTTGACTCATTGACTGGAAATTTGAGTATGACAGATCACCTACATAACAAGAAAAATATATACTTATTATCAGGTTATTGGCCTGTTAGGGTCCATTCACACTAGCGCGACTTGTCAGGCGACTTGGTCATCTGACAAGTCGCGGTCGGGCGCCTGCCATTGATTAGCACAGGACCCGTTCTAATAGGACCGACACAAGTCGCCCCAACTTAGAAAAAGGGTCCTGTACTACTTTGGGGCGACCTGGAGGCGACTTGCATTGACTTCAATTATATGAAGTCCATGCATGTCACACCGAGGTCATGGTGCACTCTGTGCACCGCGACTTCACAGGTCGCCCCAGCAAGTCGTGTCACCCCTGTCTGAATGGGCACTTATACATGCATGCAACTGTAGATGAGAGAACAATATACAGCTCATAAATATCACAATATTACCATGGATGGGACTGAACTGTATATTGCATGTTCACCCACTCAGTGGCATTGAAAGGATCCTGCTAGAAGATCTCTCCTAAGTAAAGGAATCCCTCTCCTATACAGTCGTCACCAGAATAAGTTTCCCCATTGGAAGATGTATCCTTTATTTATGCTCAATTGTCCGTTTGGGCACATAGACCGCAGTAAAAATATGACATCGTTTTCAACCCAACCTATTTCATCCAAAATAAAAAATGTCCAAAATACACTTTAGAGCGTTAATAAACCCAAAACCAAGCATTAATTCTATGGCAGCTTACCAATAGATTTGACGGCTGCATTTGTTGTCTTTTTTAGGCTTTACTTCCTTTATTTTCATCTGGTGATCTTGCCAGTAAGTCTTTTCTTTTTTAAAAGAACAAGCTTTCCAGCAGATGTAGAAGTTATAGGTATGAGTCAAACCATTCAATGCTGGCAGAGGTGCTTATAATTGATCAGCTTTTATTATTTATGTAAAACCTTTATCCAGAAAGGAAAAAAAAACTGTTGCTGTAACTGATTAAAAAGTGTTAGCTGGAGTTTGGCTTTAGTTTATTAGTGTATCCAATTCTGCTGGTGCATCTAAAACTCCCTTCCCCCTAGATTGACAATGCTGCTGTCCAAATGTGCGAGCCTGTGCTCCTTCATCCAGAATGGTGTCTATATACTGTAATTAAGGAGGTGTGTTACTGGTCGGATCACCAGGTGAAAACAGAAGGAAAAAGCCTAAAAAAAAAAAAACGGATGCAGCCACCACATCTAACGATTGGTAAGCTGCAGTATAATACATTTTTGGTTTTGGGTTTAATACCGCTTCAAAGCCCAGTTTGACTCTTAGCTTGAATCAGATAAAAATATTCCAGGTGCATCAAGACAATAATGTATTTAACCACTAGACGGCCACCCGCAGCAGATATACTGTGGCAGGCAGCCGCTCTTGGGCGAAACCCCGTACATGTACGGCGCTCGCTCTGCAGAGTCTAGGGGGCGAGCACGCTCCTGCCCCCGCTCGTCAGCGGGGAAGCCAGCGAGTGTGTCAGGCGGCTCCGATTGTCGCCTGACACCCTCGATCTCTCCCTGCTGAGAGAGAAGGACTGTCGGCTGATGTAAACACAGCTGACCGTCCTTCTCCCTGGGATGATCACAGAGACCATGTGATCCTTCTATATAGGATCACATGTCTCTATATTCATCTCAGAAGCCACACCCCCCCCCCACAGCTAGAATCACTCCCCTAGGCTGACATTTAACCCCTTGATCACCAACAGGGTTAACCCCTTCCTTGCCAGTGTCATTATTACAGTAACAGTGAATATTTTTAGCACTGATTACTGTAGTAATGTCACTGGTCCCCCAAAAGTGTCAAAAATGTCAGTTAGGGGTCCGATCTGTCCGCCGCAATGTCGCAGTCCCGCAAAAAATCGCAGATCGCCATCATTTCTAGCAAAAAAATAAAAATAAAAAACAATAAAAATGACATAAATCTTTCCTGTAGTTAGTAGACGCGATAACTTTTGTGCAAACCAATCAAAATACATGTAGCACCCTCCTAGGTAGGTGCTAGGCAAAATATATTTGTGATCCTGTTCTGCTTATCAGAAGGGTCTGATCTATCAGTTAGCCTGTCACATGTTTCCAGGTGTGTTCTGTTGAGTATGGGGAGTCTACCCATTATACCCAATGAGGGACCTTGTTGGGCAGTGGAGGAAACCAAGCCAATAGCATACCAGGGTTTATGAGTGGGTGGGCATTGCTGCAATGCATCCTGGGATTGTAAATAAATCCCAGGGGAGCATGTGACAGGGTATCTTTGGGAGGGAAGCCAGGTCCCAGGAGGAGAGTGACGGCTGTCTCTCCTCCTGTTGCTGAGGAAGGTGGTCCAGGCAGTTGGTCTATGGACCAGTGGTTGAGCTGTTCTGCAGAGGATCCACTGTGTGCTGACCAAGTGGAACTGCTGGGCAGGATTCTTCTGGAAAAACAGTATCGTGAGTACTTAAGCACCAGCCCAGGGGTCTGCCTAAGAGAGGGGACCACTCCAGAGAGGTCAAGGGGATTAAGGAGCCAGCTAACTCAGTGTGTTGTAGTAAAGGGGGTGCCAAGTTGTGAAGCCCTGAAGATTAGGGGTTTAAAGGGGGTGCCAGGAAGGGCCCTGAAGTTGCTCAGCAGTGCAGTCTACTATAAAGTCAGCTACCTCAGGAAAGGAATACCATAGGAAGCTATTAGGACTCCTTCACAGTCAAAGGTGAAGTACAGTAAGCAGCCTAGCCGTGACTAGCTCCAACAGTGTTTAACCAGCGTTAATCAGAATTTAACCAGCATTAATTAGCATTCAACCAGCATTAATCAGCATTTATCAGATCCTCCTGCTCATTGTGCATAGTTTAGTTCTATTTGAGTATCCCACTCATCCCTTCTCCTATCCAAGTTCCTAATAAAACCTAAAAACTAAAGAAACTGGACTGGTCCTTGTCTGAGGTAAAATCACTTGGAAACATGTCTGAATGTTCTGTTGTTGCTAACGGTAACCCAGGGGAACCCGTCTTCAGCAGCTCCCTTGGAAGTAGTGCTACATACGCCTATTGTGATTTTTTTTGGAGGGAAGGTTATATAGCAGAATGTAAAAAATATTATTTTTTTTTTTTTCATTTTTTGTTTATAGCGCAAAAAAAAAAAAAAAGATCACACAGGTGATAAAATACCACCAAAAGAAAGCTCTATTTGTGGGGACATTTTTTTTTTATTTTGGTACAGCGTCGCACGACTGCGCAATTGTCTGTTAAAATATTGCAGAGCCGAATCGCAAAAAATGGCCTGGTCATTAAGGGGTAAATACTTCCAGTCCAGAACTGGTTAATCTGCCAAAGGTGTGCATCTAAGCTAGTTATTTATAATACTGTACAAAGGGAACGGGATCCTCTACACTACCGTCATGGCACATTTATTACGGATAAGGTGATTGTAGCTGTGTACAAGCACTTATATGAACAAATGCGAGTACTTTATGTAATACTTTAATTTGCACTAAGTTTTTTTTCTAGGACAAACTTCTTGGAGTAGTATTTTTATTTTTTATTTTTTTAGAAATTTAAATGTTTTTTAAAACCAAAATTCCTAAATTAAATATTAAATAAAATTGCAATCCTAGGGACATAGTCACATCAGTGTATTTAAAGCGGAGTTCCGGCTTCAAAATCGAAAAAAAAATTAATTTTGGGCCATCCGCTTGCTCAGTGCAACCTGAAAAAGAAATGGATACTGATGATTTTTTTTTTTTTGGTCACTTACCTTATTATAGAAGAAAATATACTCCCCTTCCTTCCACTTCCCGCGCCGTCTCTTCCGGTTTGCGATGACTCCTGGGAGCTGAACGTTATCGCTCCCAGGAATCAATGCGCCTGCACCGGCCCCGCTCATCACTTCCGGTGCAGGCGTGGCATTCCCTGCTAAACAGCTTATGGGCATGCCCAGCACCGGAAGTGAAGAGCGGGGCCGGTGCAGTGCATTGTGGGACTCCGACGTCATGGAAGAGGATACGAAGAGGGACGTTGCGGCTTCAGCTGCCCACACCTGAGATGGCAGCGCTGGAGAAGAACTTTTCAAGCTAAGTATTTCTTCTTACAGGTAAGTGCGACCCGGGACAGTTCAGAAGCTATCCATTGTGGAATGCACTAGCCCTGACTGTCCTGGTTTTTTTTTTTAGCTAAATTTAACCCCCGAGGGCGGAACTCCGCTTTAAGGAACCCCCTTTGACCATTCTTTACCTGTGGAGTTGTCGGAAGTTGAGTTTATCTGCTCTGCAGGTGGATCTGAAATTTCCACAGAGACACTGAGTCCCCCTGTTGCTCTCTTCCTTCGCCTGGATCCCTCTCTAATGATCTTTGTAATACGAATTTTGTTGGCAGGAATCTTCAGGAAGGCTGCCAGATTCTTCACGAGATTTGCTCCATAAAACTGATCTACTGTCATTGCGGGCAGATTAAAGGAAATAACAATGAGGGGAGATGTGCGTATTTCCACTGGGGACGATCCTCGGAGCAGGACATACAGCATGTTATAGTCTCTGTCGAAGAAGTTTTCTCCAAGCACAGAAGAGCTCAGCTGCGGCATATATTGACCTTTCAAACAGATAACAAAAAAAAATAGATATCATTAAAATGTTGTCTATGATTTTCTAGTTGCACAGATTTTTTTTCTTAGCAGAGAGAAGTGAACCGCTTTGTGTAAATTGGAATTAGCAGAAGATCAGGCTGGTCCACTCACACAGAACGGTTTGTTCATTTCCAATACTCATCTATGTGACTACAAAACAATAGCTTCTGGTGAACTGGACAATCCGTGGTTCATGAACCGCAGTATGCCCTTGCCCTGTGAGCCGATAAGGTAGAGTGGCAGCAGGAACCCCTTGCAGTGGGAAACCTGTGACCAAGAGACACAACCTTCATTAACCTGGTGGGAAGGAGAGGGAGCGTTTAGTGCAGCAGAATAGGGAGGGATCTAGTATCTTAGTAGATCCTTATTAGGGCAGTGATGTTCCTCCGGGGGAATCCATTTGTGTGACATTACTTTCTCAATATAGAAACACTTTTTCCTTATACGTATAGATTTATTACTCACTCTGTTACGCCTGTTAAAGCGGTACTCAACTCCTCCCACCCCCTACATGTTTTATTCCACTTACCTGTAGTGCTCTTTAAAGTACATACTCACCCGCATGGCAAAGCCAGCATTGTTCCGCTGTGATGACACACAGCAGGTTCTGTGCCACCATCTTGGTCCTCTCCAGCTGGTCACACCTTCTCAGTGTATGCAGTCAGATCTGATAATGTGCTCGACCCATCCCCCAACCCATCCCCTGGCTGCTCCTTATGCTGATCCTGCAGCCTCCTGGGAAATGTGATGCAGCTATTCCAGGGGGCTGCAGGACCTGGTACACCTAATTCTGGCCTAGGATGAAATGGTGTTAGGAGCAAGGCTAGAAATATTTTTTTAAAGATAGATAAAAACAAAAAAACTTTTAAAATAACAAATTAACAATTCTGTCTCAGTTCCTAATACTGGAAAAATTACTAATTTTCTAATTAGCTGATCTTGTATCCCCAACAATGATTGGTTGTCTACATCTGCCCTGCTTTTTGATAACTAAGGGTCAGCAGTAGCTATGCTGTATCCCGGCTCCTCTTTAATTGTTGTGTCATCAGGACTGCACAGCAGCAATGCATTTTGGATCACTGACAATTAAACAAGTACACTGATCAAAGTTGTGGAATCACATTGCCTTCACTTGTATACCTGTTCCAGGACAATGACTAAAAGCTTTAAAACAAGAGGATCAGTTGGACAGGTGGGCTGCTAGCATTTTCACAAGGAGGTCAGCAATGGAATCTTCCATATTTGTTTCATTACAAATGTACTCCAATGCCACTATAATGCTACATGCATTGTAAAAGCATTAGTTATCAACCATATACTGATTTACCTGGGTAGGTTGGAGCTTTGAGAGTGAAATCAGAAGATCCCTTCCATTCTATATTAGTTGGGTTTATATAGATATTGTTCACATAAACATCCAGACGTTGGGGATTTGAGAAGTAGATTCCAGCAAGAACAGACTAAAAGAAAACAGACATTAGTTTGAAAATCTGACCTAGCCAAAAGGACAGTGATAAGGTGTAAACATAGGATAAGGATCCTTTAAAGAATTCCCTTGTCATAAAGGTTGCCAAAGTTGCAAAAAACCCTAAGTTTTTCTGTTGTAAAAATTTGGAAACAAATAATCTTTCTTCATAAATGTAGGACAATATATAGTCTGCTACATTTCTTTGGTATAAACAACACAAATTACATAAGGGGACCATATAGTGAACTTGGTGTTGAGTTGTTCACTTTAAGGTCAACACAGAGGACAAGGGGGCACTCTTTACATCTATAGGAAAACAAATTTCATCTCCAAATACGGAAAGGTTTCCTCACCGTAAGAGCTGTGAAAATGTGGAATAGACTCCCTTCAGAGGTGGTTCTGGTTAGCTCACTAGATTGCTTTAAAAAAGGTCTGGATTCTTTCCTGGGTGAACTTAATATTCAGTAAGTAGGTACTAAATTTTTTTTTTTTAGGTAAAGTTGATCCAGGGAATATCCGATTGCCTCTCAGGGGATCAGGAAGGAATTTTTTTTCCCTTGCTGTAGCAAATTGGATCATGCTTTGCTGATTTTTTCCCCCTTCCTCTGCAACTGCAGGTATAGGATTGTGTATATGGGATTGTATGGTTGGGTTTTCAATACTGGTGTTCTTTTTTTTTGGTGGTTGAGCCAGATGGACTTTTTTTTAACCTGATTAACTATGTAACAAATTGGTGTATATTATTTAGTCTGTGTGAAAGTTATAGTCTGCAAACTATGGTATATACTGTATATTTGAAAATGGATCAATCCTGATGTACTGACAGCCTATCTCATTTCTTGAGGCCCTAAAATGCCGGGAGAATACAGATAGCCCCCAATTGAACCCTTTCTGGAAAGTAGTGCTGCAACTAACGATCGTTTTCATAATCGAGTGGTTGGCTGATTATTGAAGTATTGAGCCTAAGTACTGAGCTAGCAAAATATTTTTTGACAAGAGTAAATGTGTTAACACTGAAATGTATTTATGTCATATTAAGCAGAATATGATACCTAACCTATGGATCTTGAAGAAGCTACGCAATTAGCGAAACGTGGTGACCCTTGGAGGATTGAACAACCTGTACACCTCAAGCTTATTTCTACGTAAACTAAGTATCTCAAATGTATCATATCCAAGCACATTGTTTGAGGTTTTAATCCTGTTCATGTATTCATGTATTCTAACCCTGAAATTTATTTATGTCATATTTAGCAGAATATGATACCTAACCTATGGATCTTGAAGAAGCTACGCAATTAGCGAAACGCGGTGACCCTTGGAGGATTGAACAACCTGTACACCTCAAGCTTATTTCTATGTAAAATAAGTATCTCAAATGTATCATATCCAAGCACATTGTTTGAGGTTTTAATCCTTTTCATGTATTCTATAATATTTTTAATTTTAAATGTTGTAAATAAAAGTTATCATTTTATGAAAGTGGTCCTTGTCTCGTGTGATGTCATTAAAGTTCAGTGCAAGCAGGGTGTGTCCCTGCAACCCCCCTTTCTTTCTATTAGAAATTTGGAGGTGGCATGGGTAGAGGTTTTCCTTTGCAATTATATATATATGGTCTGATTATTGTTTTGATTAATAGGATAAAAACCTAAAAAAATGTGTGGTGTATAATTATTTAATTTGTAAAGCTTAAAAAAAAGACAATTTATTCTGAAATATGTATATGCAGTGGTAAATATAAATAACCAGCTATATGGTTAGGAAACAAAATATCGAATCCACTCTGAGAATAACATACAGAGATATACACGAGAGATATACATTGAGATATACAGTATATACTATTGGATCATCAGTCATCAGACTACTCTATTAACATCAAACTCGGAAATTAAAATTTTTATTCAAATACAATTTCTTTTTAAAAAAGACCTAAAACGCTGTTTTGCAGATTTTCAGACAGGACTGTAATATATTTTGCATCATAGGCAGGTAGCTTGATACAAACTACCTGTACCTGCTGTCACTTAGGCTGGCTATACAGGAACACTGGGCTCATCTGACACTTCAAGATTCTGTGTAAGCACAGGGGTAAAAAAAAAAAAAAAATGTGTGTATCCTTTTTACCAAGGTCAGCCTTGACAGTTAATAAGGGAGACATCATCCCCAAATGGTACATAACCGGAAAACTTACTTTGGTGTCATCTGTGTTGAGTAGCTTAAGGCGCATGCTCTGGGGACTGGTGCTTGTGAAAAAGATATCAAATGATTTGTTTGTTGCCACTATGGAGTGAAACAGAGAAACTCTTTTTTGACAGGTATATCCACTGCACCAGCCATGGTCTTGGGGCCCTGTAAGAAGAACAAAACATTGAACTGCATGGGTAACCAACACAATACAAAATGATGGGATAGGAAATGCCATAAGCACAGCAAGTTTTATATTATAATTTGATTCCAACTTTCACATTTAAGCTGACATTTTCCAGTTTTTATTCACATTGGTGGCTATAGGGAACCAATTACAGCTCTCTATACAGAAACTTGAAAGGTGAAGTACAGCCAAAAGCTCATTTGGCTGTACTTCTCCTGTGGATCGCAGGAGTGCAGTTCTTTCTGCACTCCTGTGGTCTGTTTTCAGCAGACAGCGGGACAGAGCCGATCCAGGCTCGGGAAAGATCGCAAACATATGATCGAATCCACCCACATTCCTAGATCGGCACCCTGTTCAGTCTCGCAGTGAGCCACTGAGAGCCTGAGCCAGGCATTTCCGCCCCTCCACAGCCAAGCTCTCCAGTGAGTGCTGGAGGGGCAGTCACCAGTTCTCTGCTCAGGAATCTGTGAGAACTGAATCATTGGTAAAATTTGATCGCTCGGTTCTCAGTGTTAGAGCCAGCATGGGACAGATGCAGGTAAAAATGATTGAAAAAAAAAAAAGAAAACATTCCCATACTTTTAATGTATGATGAGATCTGCAGAGAACAGATTACACATTGCATTTTATCATCAGAGTGTAAAACTGAGTGAGACATTAAAGCCGTTCTTCACCCTATAAACAAAAAAATGACTGCAACTGTAACTCCTGACTTTTAATAAAAGGACAATTACCCGTCCAGGGATCCAGCACTGTCCTCACCCGAGCCGCCCTTTGACTGTCTTTGGGTCCAGGTGCCGACAGGTTTACATTGAGAAGCTGGTTGTGACTGCTTGCAGCTTCACCGCCGGCTTCCCACTGAGCATGCTCGTGCCGTGCTGTGCTTTGTGAATGACCCTGCAGTTTTCTAGGACCTGTGATGTGGAAGGGGAGGTACCGAACTTTCGCTTGGATCACTGCGGCGACCAGAAGAGGGAGCAGGTACCTATCAAAACCAGGTTCCAAAAAATACAGAGGGTGACAGACAAGCGGAACTTCCCCTTTTGGGCGAAGTTCCGCTGTAATGGGCCTTATCATGGGATTCCAAAACCCATGAGAATACGCTCCAATGCAATACAGAAGTGTATTCTTGCAGAAATTGTGATTTTTAGCATTCCGAGGATCCCATGAGAAGGCCCAATGTCACCATCCACACCAGAAGCTAGAGAGCAATGTATTTTTTCTTTTTTGGGGTCGCTACCTAACAAGCAGCTCATTTTCTTTCTAAGGTCATTTTAATCTACAAAATTCAATTGAAGTAGGGCAGTACTGATTCACTGCTAGTGTGTGAGAGATAGAACCATGATCACTGAGGCGATAACTTTATGATAGCTTTATCTTTTAGCTATCAAGAGGCAATTAGATAAATCTACAAAAACCCTCTTGCAATGGGGCTGCCCCACACTGCATAGGTTAAATTTACATCTAGGGGACTAAGAAAAACAGTTTTTCTTATCTGACTCTCAACTCCTGCAGACTCCTCCATGGACTGCACTGGACATGGAGACGCCAAGGAACAGTCCACTGCCGGAGAACAGGGGAGCAAAGGATCAGGCTATAAAAAAGTTTTTCCCCTACACCTAAACGAGCACTTGCAGTGTGGAGGAAGCTTCACTGAAAGGTAACATTTTTACTTTTCCCGGAGTTATGCTTTAAGTAATAAAGCCCTTTATGCCTTTGCTGCAAGGTCATTTCGTCGTACAGACCTGACAGCAGGGGGGTTTTACAGACACCAGGATTGTGTGTAAATCTGACAAGCAGACTCTTGCCTGTCAGATGGAAGCATTGGGACGGCTGCGCTGCTGCCCGATTGCTCCCACACACCCCCGGTAATTGCGCCACCCCCATCTGCGAGCCTGGAACTGACATTGCGGGAGTTGCCAGACAGAGTGGAGGGAGCAGAGCGGACACACGTCTACTTTCCTCCCCTCCTTGTTGCTGACCCGGAAAGTGATGTGTTTGACATCACTTCCGGGTCCGCCTCTCGGTGTCCCCGGCCAGCATACCCGGGAAAGAATGTAATGCAATGTGATCTGCATTGCATTACATTGAGTGGAGCATTAGAGAGAACATGTCACCAAACAACCCAAAACATTTACACCCAAGCGCATAAAATCTGCCCGCAGAATTTCTTTTGAAGCACCCCAACCCCACATATATGCACCTCCGGAGGTATTATGCATGAAAACACTGATTGCAATATACGTGTTACATATTGCCGTGCACACCGGAGTGAGAGCAATATTTCTAGCATTAGACCGCATTCGTAACACTAAACTGATGACCTATAGGGGCCTTGAAAGTATGGAAAATATAGGGTACTTAAGGTTGTTGCCATTTCACAGGCGCACACAAAGTTAAAGCAGAACTACACTGAATCTGAGCACCACAAACCAAAAGTGCTATTTAATTTATTTTTAATATTCAAAGCAAACTCCCCCATCCATCTATGTCTCCATGCTGTATTTTGCTAAGAAATCTCTTAGAAAAACACCCCTCTATCTGTCCGGCTTTGGCACTCTTGAATAGGGATGATCGAACTTTTGAAAAGTTCGGTTCGACCAGAACACCCGAACTTCCTTGAAAGTTCGACCCGGATTTCAGAACCCCATTGAAATCAATGGGACCAATTTATTTGGATTTAGTGTCGGGGGGGGGGGGGGTCTAAAAAGTGTACCTGTGAAGTTTCAGCTCTGTAGCATGTCCAGAACCAGAAAAAAAAGATTGTTTGTATTAGAATTGCAGTAGAGCAGGTATAGGGCTCCGCTATTTTCACACCAGGCCGTTTTTGTTGCAGGCGTTTATTGGGCTTTTTTGTGGACGTCTTTGGAGGCAGGCATGACATCTGAACTTCTGTGTAGGGGTATATACACACACACATATATGTATATATACACATACACACATATAGGTGTGAAAGTAGCAGAACCCTATGCCTGCGCTAATGAAATTATTTGCAGGCATAGGGCTCCGCTCCTATCACACCTATATGTGTGTATATGTATAAATACATATATGTGTGTGTGTGTATATATACCCCTATACAGAAGTTCAGATGTTATGCCTGCCTCCAAAGACGCCCAAAAAATGCCCAAAAAAACGCCTGCAACAAAAACGCCCAGGTGTGTTGTTGCAGGCGTTTTTTTTGAGCATTTTTTGGGCGTCTTTGGAGGCAGGCATAACATCTGAACTTCTGTATAAGGGTATATATACACACACACTTATATGTATATATACACATACACACATATAGGTGTGATAGGAGCGGAGCCCTATGCCTGCAAATAATTTCATTAGCGCAGGCATAGGGTTCTGCTACTTTCACACCTATATGTGTGTAGGTGTATATATACATATATGTGTGTGTGTATATATATATACCCCTACATAGAAGTTCAGATGTCATGCCTGCCTCCAAAGACGTCCACAAAAAAGCCTAATAAACGCCTGCAACAAAAACAGCCAGGTATGAAAGGAGCGGAGCCACTACCCTGTTCTACTGCAATTCTAATACAAACAATCTTTTTTCTATGGCGGTCACCCTGACATGGAAGTGTTTGGTCACCCTGCCATAGCAGTCAGAGTCAGTTCACCCTACACTACACTACGGTCACCCTGACACTTAACACTTTCCCTACAGAAACTAGATTTTTGAATCTAACTATAGTGGAAAATAGTATACTAACTACACTAGATATCCCTTTCCTCACACTAATAATTGCTAAATGACACTTTTGAAGCAGGAGTAACAGAACTTCTTCCACTCTCTTCCACATCCCTGTATTACAATGCTAGAGATTTGGCGGGGCTATCTTATAAACTGGGGGGCGTATTCACTACTGATTGGCCTCTGGACCCCCTAGTCACTCCAATCACATTCCTAGCATCCTCTTGCCCCCTCAATTGGCTTTTACTGATGGTTCTGGTCCAATCACAGGCTTTTAAAGCCCAGTTCCTGTCCCATTGCATTTTGGTCTGTTCTGGTTACCGAATTCCGAACTTTTTCAGCAAAAGTTCGGAATTCGGCCGAATTTCGAACAGTCAATGTTCGGGTCGAACCGATGGTCGACCCGAACTGTTCGATCATCACTACTCTTGAACTTGGGAATAGATCCGATCCCTCCGAAGTACCAGACTATAGTACTCCACATCTTGTTTGCTGCTAGATTGACCATCACTCACCATTGGAAAACACCCGAGTCACCAAAAATTCAGGAACTTACTTCACGGGTAAACACACAATGTCATTTTGAGAAATTACTAGCTGTTAATGATCATAGAATGCCTATCTTTAGCAAACGATGGATTCACTGGTTAAAGCATCCTAATACCACTCCTGGTCTCAAGCCCAATTAGCCTGCTTTGATTTACCAACAAAGAGTATTCCCTTTACTTTACCTTTCATATATTCTCTGTTAGTGTCACAAATAACATCTTGTAGAACTATGTACATGGCAGTCTAATATATGGTGGTCCGTGGATGTTTAGCTGCCGCAGGGTCTACACCCTCAACTGGACACGGTGTGTACCCATTTGGGGTGTTCAGGGGGGTTGGGGGAGGCACGATTAGAGAACGGCCATCAGCGGCGTCCGGGGAGGTGACTGCGATGTGGAGATGAGCATTCCAGCATTCCCTGGTGACGTGGCCGCATTCTTCGCTCCTTCATCTCCACATCGCAGTTGCTTCCCCGGACGCCGCTAAGAGACAGCCAGCACTCTTCCTCCTATGTGACGGACGGTGTTCCAGCGTATACTGCCTGTAGTGTGGATAGATGGCACCACCTAGAGGAGCTTCATATATTAATTGATGAAAAAAAGCCTGAATACCGTGGCATCTTGTGAGTTGCTACATCTATTGTTCTTATTTTACAATAAATTTGTCTGCACTTAGAGTGCTTTTCTTTTTGTTTTTTCTGCTTCAGAGTCTTCCTCACTTCTGAGAAGAGCTGCTCAGTGCCATCGGATATCCAGATTTGGGACTTATATTCATTATTTACTGGTATTTATTTTATATAGAAGTCCCTTTTCTTTGAGATTTCCCATCCCCTTCCCCTTCCCCTGTCTGGTAGTGTTGCATTCACCCTTCATATGCCAGTGGCTTTTTAGCGCTCTACATTTGTGTGTTTCCCTCTAGCATTTCTGGCTGTGGGCCATCTTGAGTAAGGACAGATGATTCATGTAGCATTTACTTCCTGGACTCCATCTGTCCTTAGCTCAGGAATGCAGGTAGTGGGGTGTACTTAGATAAGAAACAAACTCTCCTCCCCTGCTGAAGACTCCTGGGATGTATTAAATCATTTGCCTAGGCAACGGAAAGTAGGAAGTATCTAAAGAAATGTAAAAAACATTTTAAAACAAGTAAATACTTGATACTTTCCTATCTTTTTACTAATGCTAGGAGCAAAAAGGTTCAAAACAGTCAATGTTGATTTAGAGAGTAAAGTTCTGCTTTAAGTTTTGACATGTTGAGTATCTATTTACTTTAAACTGGGTAATTTATTGCGTCTGTGCCCTAAAATTAACCTAAAATTGGAACTACCACCACTTTATTCTCTATGGTGTCTGCTTTCAGAAAATATATGTTTGGAAAGGTTTATATAACCTTCAGGCCTAAAATTATTTTTTAAACATGTGTGCAAAAAAAAAAATAAAAAACAGGTCCGGCAGTGAAAGGGTTAAAGTAAAGTCCAAAGATTGCACTGTATATTGCAATTCAATGCTTAACCACATGAACCATTTTACTGTTTGTTTCTTTATGTTCTTGAAACTAAAAACCCGTACACACGTACTGATCGTCGGCCGAACGATCGGCCGTCTTTTGTCCCCGGGCTGTCCTGTCCGCTGAAAAGTGCAAAAGACTGCACACGAATTTTGTCCACCAACAACAGCCGACTGCAGAAGTGATGTCATGTGATGGTTAACTTTCCCTGTGTTTTTTCTTTTCTGAGCATGCCCAGTCTTGCAAATCTGCTGTCTGTCAGCCGAAATCTGTACTGACTGGCGAACAATCGGCCGTTCTGGTGTCGGCATACAAATATTTTAATGCCTGCACGACAGATTCTGTTCGGCCGAAAGTGCGCTGTCGGCTGTCGGAAGCATCATACTAACAAGCCGAAAATCGGCCGATCGGTCGTCGGCCGAATCTTTTCGGCCGACAATCTGCACGTGTGTACGGGCCTTTACAGTTGATGGTAGGATGTTGTATATGGGTATGCGAAACACGCTTGCATGATAAACAGCACAACAGCTGCATGATAAAAGGTAACTGAGTTACATGCAACAACCAATCACAATTATATAAAAAAATATTTCTAATCTGTATAACAGCTGGAGTATGATGTCCATACCATTAATTAGATCTAAATAGCCATCTCCCAGCACAGCTACTGGGGAAAGTCGCCTTTTCTCTGTATCTGCGTCCAGACTCTCGATGACAAGCATCTCATAATTCAGTCCGAAACATTTATAGGCCTCCCAGGAAGATATGTACAAACAGGTGCTGTCTCTGATGATTCCTTAATAAAAGACAAACAGATGAAAACATTTTTATATACGATACATTGAAATAAAATTAAAAGACATTTCATTTTATTATGAACTAACAATGCGTATCTATAAGAATTATTATGAATCATGCGACAGAGGAATTGAGGTGAAATCAACAAAAAGGGTCCACTGGCACCTTCTCCATTTTGCTACAAGAAGCCGTTATTCCTGATTCTACCTACAGCACTGCCTGCAGGTGATTCTGTTATTCTGGTCTATTCAAGCAATAACAACGGGGCATTATTCAGACTAATGGATTGGTTTAAGTATAGAAATGTTTACCTTTATTAGGAGCCACCTGTGATACTGGTATCCGGCTTCCATTGAGACTGGTCAGCATCACTTTCGGAATTCGGTAATCTCCAAGTCCCTGTTTCTTGTCTCCATTCCACTGCCATTCTGACTGTGGTACCACAGCACCTACGTTCCCCAAGAAGGAACCATCAAGATCTTTCAAGAGGGTCTTCCTCTTTGCATCACAGGTCATGTCCACACAGTCTGATGGGTTAGCTTTTCTGTATTTAAATGAATAAATAGTTCAGAGGAACCCAGGAAAAAAACCATAGATGAATACTGGATGTCTCAGTTGTTTTGTGTTGCACTGTGTTATGTGTGTTACCCAAAGGAATTATGATAGAAATGCAACCTATCTTTTCCTCTTCCTAATGGTGATATTGTCACATTGACCTTTAAGAAGGCAAGGCAAAGACCAGTGCCCCCCCCCCCCCCCTTCATTAGGTTGCATCAGTGTGTAAATTAAAAAATGATTGATCAGATACAGTGAATTAGTGCATTTTTACTATGATACATTGTAAAGAAAAAAAAAAGAGGGAATTAAGTCAACTATATACGTAAGTGCTCACCCAAAAGTAATATTTTGGTTATCTATAGAGCAGCCCCTGCTTACTCTAACACTGAGACCTACCTGCCATAATTTGTTGAAAGTTACATTAAGAATAATAATGAATACTTTAAACAAAAAAAAATATTAATTTTTTTTGCACTTTTCAGTTTATAATAAACAACAAAGCTGCACACAAATCTTATCAAAACAAACAAACAAACAAACATTTTATATTTAATATAAATGTATAATATAATATAAAATAATATAATATAATATCATATAATATCATATAATATAATTATAGAGGGGTTAGTCAAAAATATGGAACCACTATATGATGTGAAAGATGTGAAAGTGATGCCATATTTTGTGTTGAAAGCGGAAGTGATGCAACATGGGACGGTAGGTGGTATAAACTCCAAAAGTACAAAGAACACTAGACACACTAAACTGGATTAATAATAGCCGCAGCGTTGTTTTTTTGTTTGTTTTTTTTTTTCACAAATATTAACAATTAAGTTTCGGTTCACGCTATGGCGATCCGACTTAGGGGGCGACCTGTGAAGTCGCGTGCACCGCGACTTCGGCGCGTGCACCGTGACTTCGGCACGACTTGCACGGACTTCATAGAATGAATGTCTATGCAAGTCGCTCCAGGTCGCCCCGAAGTAGTATAGGACCCTTTTTCTAAGTCGGAGCAACTTGTGTCGCTCCTATTAGAACCGTTCCTGTACTACACTATGGACCACGACGGTGCACGACTTGTCAGGCTGACCAAGTCGCCTAACAAGTCGTACTAGTGTGAATGGAGACTAACAGTTCACCATAACTCTTTAAATAAATAAATACTTTAAAACTGCAAACAAAATCAGCCAAAATCAGTGGGGCGCTCTTCAAATATCCCTCTAGCAACTGACAAAGACCCCCCTCGGCCTCCTACTTAAATAAGGGTCCAGGGAAATTCTGCAATGCTCAAATGAAATATCCTAGAGGACCCCCAAGAAACATCCAGAACATTTCCAATCAGCTGACCTTTTCTGAACTATCACAAACCCCTCCATTGAAATCAATCATCGGGGGGCTTGAAACTCCGACTGCCACTATCCCATGAGGGTAAAGGGGGGGGCTTAAAACAAGCCAATACCCCTTTTCCCACATTCTTTTGCTTCCAATGTGTGATGAGACACCTAGCTAACAGTTGGGAAGCCTCTCTGTGTGCACTGCTGGTAATACAGAGTGATGTCAGAGTTTCCTGAGTTTCAAAGTGGGCAGATTGTTGGTGGCGCTTAGCTGGTGCCTCTGTGACTGAAGTTGCCAATTTATTTGCAGTGTCACGATGTACGGTATCAAAGGTTATGACAGCATATACAGTTTCTGGGAAAACATTGTCTCATAAGCATAAGCGTGTTTGACATGGTCAACTATCAATTATCCACCATCTAAGAATTCAGGCTGTCGTGGATACCAAAGGCGGTCTAACACCATATTAGGTAACAATTTCATTCTTTTAACTGGTGTTTCCATATTTTTGTCCAACTCCTGTTTATTGTATTTACTATTTAGGTAGACAAATAAGTCAAAGAGGTATTTTGAAGTTACTGACACACGCTCACACTGCTAAATTTGGCTCTGGCACCTAGGTACTGATGACCTCTGGTCACAAAAGAGTTAAAGGTTAAACAAACCAGGTGTTTTGAAATAGAAGGAATCCGCGCTTAGGATAAAAAATGTAAAAAGTATATGTAAAAGATATAAGCAACACAATTATGGCTGCTGCCCACTTCAAAAAATGCAACCCTAGAAGGAAAGCATCAGATATATGAATGGAACGAGGAAGTGATTGGCGCTGCCAAATGGGGTATTGGGAAATCCGATTGCTTGAATGTCAATAAGTCACTCCTCAAAAAATGTATATATACCTGGTGTTCGGTTAAAAAAGGCACAATAAAGGAAATAGGGAGTGTATATATATATATATAGTATAAATATGCGTGATAAAAGGCTAGAAAATTAAAATATGTGTGCATCCATATTGAGTGACAAACATAAAAGATAAATAATACGAAATATTTTCTATGTATAAAAAACTCAAGCAATAAAAATGCGTATTAAGAATGCAAATAACGATGTGCGTGTTGATATAAAAAGATATATAAATATGTGCAGACCCAAGGTGGACGTGTACAAATCTAGTGTTATAAATAATTCAATGTACTACACAATGCGTATGAAATAAATATGTGCAAAATCAGTGATAAACCTATGTGGCTTGTGACCAGATAAATAAATAAATAGATATATTCACTGACCGTGGTATATGTGAAAAACCGGCAATGGATTCATGCAGGTCTGGTAAATTAAATGAATATCAGGGTGTGTGCAAATTTGCTAACTGTGTGCTAATAATAATAAAGTGATAAATGTGCCTATAAATACCCAAGTGAGAAAATTATTATGCAGTGGTGAATGCAGGTAACATTAAAATCTGCCTTATCGATAGACAGGCTAAGAGTGTATAATCGTATGAGAATATGCCTTATTTGTGAACCAGATGAGAGTATATACTCGTGCCTGTAGGTATGTATAGTTACAGTGGTGGGTATAAGCTGGGAGTTCAACACAAGCAATAAATATAGCTGCCAATAGACAAGTGCAGCGGTGCAATTTTAAAAGATGAAAACTGTGCAAACTCAGCAAAATAAATAAATGTCACTGTAAAACGACACAACAGATAAATCCAGGTGTCATGCAATCAGAGCTGGTAAGTGAATCCAAAAAGTCCTATAATTATATAGTCCATATACAAATGGTTAAGGTGCTCTTTTCTCTATGCCCGGAGTGCAGTGAGTGGGCGGAAGGTAAGGTGCTCCCCTATTCCTGGGGTCTTGCGCTTACCAGATTCCAGTACCCCTACAGGGGTGAGTAGCGGGTCGATATTGGGGATCGCTCCCATACACAGGCAACCTGGTCCCTTCTATTATCCTTCCTCACTGAGCTCGATCTCACTCCGCAATAAGGTAGATGGCTTACGGCATCAATACAATAGGGAAATATCCAGTACGGTCCCCGGGTATGAAAAAAGGGGAAGAAGCCTCCGATAGTGAAGAATTGCTTTAAAAACTGTTTATTTCAATAAAAGATAGACATGTACTCACATAATAAATTGACATGTAGCGCGTCCGTCTGGCATAGGATCCGCAACTTCCTCTTTTGCGGTGCCCGCCTGGGAATAGCATGCGTGCCAACCGCCGGATGTGCGTTCCGAGCCTCGGGATCGTTAGACGGAAGTGATGTGGTCACGCTCTCAACGCGTTTTCGTCACACTGACGTCATCTGGAGAGGCTACTCAATTTATTATGTGAGTACATGTCTATCTTTTATTGAAATAAACAGTTTTTAAAGCAATTCTTCACTATCGGAGGCTTCTTCCCCTTTTTTCATACCCGGGGACCGTACTGGATATTTCCCTATTGTATTGATGCCGTAAGCCATCTACCTTATTGCGGAGTGAGATCGAGCTCAGTGAGGAAGGATAATAGAAGGGACCAGGTTGCCTGTGTATGGGAGCGATCCCCAATATCGACCCGCTACTCACCCCTGTAGAGGTACTGGAATCTGGTAAGCGCAAGACCCCAGGAATAGGGGAGCACCTTACCTTCCGCCCACTCACTGCACTCCGGGCATAGAGAAAAGAGCACCTTAACCATTTGTATATGGACTATATAATTATAGGACTTTTTGGATTCACTTACCAGCTCTGATTGCATGACACCTGGATTTATCTGTTGTGTCGTTTTACAGTGACATTTATTTATTTTGCTGAGTTTGCACAGTTTTCATCTTTTAAAATTGCACCGCTGCACTTGTCTATTGGCAGCTATATTTATTGCTTGTGTTGAACTCCCAGCTTATACCCACCACTGTAACTATACATACCTACAGGCACGAGTATATACTCTCATCTGGTTCACAAATAAGGCATATTCTCATACGATTATACACTCT
Organism: Pelophylax lessonae; assembly: GCF_965119305.1. Classification (NCBI taxonomy): domain Eukaryota; kingdom Metazoa; phylum Chordata; class Amphibia; order Anura; family Ranidae; genus Pelophylax; species Pelophylax lessonae. The sequence continues at coordinate 498,930,694 of NC_138772.1, read as the reverse complement.
TAGCCTGTCTATCGATAAGGCAGATTTTAATGTTACCTGCATTCACCACTGCATAATAATTTTTCTCACTTGGGTATTTATAGGCACATTTATCACTTTATTATTATTAGCACACAGTTAGCAAATTTGCACACACCCTGATATTCATTTAATTTACCAGACCTGCATGAATCCATTGCCGGTTTTTCACATATACCACGGTCAGTGAATATATCTATTTATTTATTTATCTGGTCACAAGCCACATAGGTTTATCGCTGATTTTGCACATATTTATTTCATACGCATTGTGTAGTACATTGAATTATTTATAACACTAGATTTGCACACGTCCACCTTGGGTCTGCACATATTTATATATCTTTTTATATCAACACGCACATCGTTATTTGCATTCTTAATACGCATTTTTATTGCTTGAGTTTTTTATACATAGAAAATATTTCGTATTATTTATCTTTTATGTTTGTCACTCAATATGGATGCACACATATTTTAATTTTCTAGCCTTTTATCACGCATATTTACACTATATATATATACACTCCCTATTTCCTTTATTGTGCCTTTTTTAACCGAACACCAGGTATATATACATTTTTTGAGGAGTGACTTATTGACATTCAAGCAATCGGATTTCCCAATACCCCATTTGGCAGCGCCAATCACTTCCTCGTTCCATTCAAACCAGGTGTTTTATCTCCCCAACATTTATCAAACACTGCAATATCCATTTAGGGTGAGCTGGCCCTTCAAGAGTATAGTGAAGCTGAATCATTATTATCAATGGATGAAATTGCTAAGTAGAACTTACTTCACATCTGGTCGGTGGATGAAGACTTTCTGGTCCTCCGTACTGTCCACTAGCATCAGCCTGGAGACCTCTATAGGGTGCTGCAAGTCTTCATTTTCAGGGTTGGTCATGAACATCACATTGGCCTCTCCAGAGCACACATTTGTGTAATTCACAAATATTGTATCTGAAAATAAAACGCTCTTAATAAATGTTTGGCAGTAAAAGACATAAAATACAAAAGACATACTGTATAAAGTACATGACAGAAAATAGTCAAAAGAACACTAAAAAGGGCTCCAGGCAAGAAACAACATAAAAAAGTTACTTCAATTATTCATTAATCATAATTATTAATAATTATTAAATATTATTCATTAAAGAGACCCTGTGATGGTGAAAAAACTCTGCAGGTATAGTGATGGCCATCCTTTCATGGCTGAATGCCACTAAACCCCTCTTCCCCACATTCATAGTGGTCAATCGCTATGATGGACAGCCTCATTGGCCAATTGGAATGTACAGGAGTAAGGGGTGGAAGTCCCACCCACGGACGATACGCGTGCGCAAGGGGGAGGAGATCGTGACGTCACTCGTAGCCCCTGTTAGCAGAGCGTTCCGCTCTGTCTGGAGATCAGCTGGATTGCTGTACTGCTCGTTTTTGCATTACCTTGAAGTAAGAGGCTGTCCATTTGTTTTATTAATAAATTGTGGTGTTTGAAACATATTGCACTATGGTCTGCCCCCTTTCTATTACATGGGGATCGTTGTGAACACCTTTACAAAAAGGAGAGATACCCTCTGTGATTGCTGTCCTGGTCAGGATTTTCACATTGCTGGTAGTGATGTCGCGAACCTAAAATTCGCGGTTCGCGAACGGCGAACGCGAACATCGGCAAATGTTCGCGAACCGGCGAACCGGGCGAACCGCCATAGACTTCAATAGGCAGGCGAATTTTAAAACACACAGGGACTCTTTCTGGCCACAATAGTGATGGAAAAGTTGTTTCAAGGGGACTAACACCTGGACTGTGGCATGCCGGAGAGGGATCACGCAAAAAAAAGTTCTTAAAAATTATAATTTTTTGATAGAGAGCCAATTATTGGAAAAATTAAAAAAAAATAAAAATAAAAAATTTCTTTGGATTTAGCATCTGGGGGGTCTAAAAAGTGTACCTGTGAAGTTTCAGCTCTGTAGCATGTCCAGAACCCCTAAAAAACAGCATTTTTCTTATATTTTCAGGAATATGGCTTCTCTGCGGCTGGCTTTTACTCTTGCAGGCATTTAGCGGGCATTTTTTTAGGCAGGCATGTCATTTTTTGTATTTAGTGTCTGGGGGGTCTAAAAAGTGTACCTGTCAATTTTCAGCTCTGTAGCATGTCCAGAACCCCTAAAAAACAGCATTTTTCTTATATTTTCAGGAATATGGCTTCTCTGCGGCTGGCTTTTTCTCTTGCAGGCATTTAGCGGGCATTTTTTTAGGCAGGCATGTCATTTTTTGTATTTAGTGTCTGGGGGGTCTAAAAAGTGTACCTGTCAAGTTTCAGCTCTGTAGCATGTCCAGAACCCCTAAAAAAAAGCATTTTTCTTATATTTTCAGGAATACGGCTTCTCTGCGGCTGGCTTTTTCTCTTGCAGGCATATATATCAGTGGTGGGTGGGCAGTGGCACAGTACACTCTCTGTGGACCTGGCAGCAGTCACTGGCACCCAGGCAACTGCAATTTAAAAAATATATATATATTTTTTTTACTTTGCAAGCTGCTGTGCCACTTTATATATCAGTGGTGGGTGGGCAGTGGCACAGTACACTCTCTGTGGACCTGACAGCAGTCACTGGCACCCAGGCAACTGCAATTTAAAAAAATATATATATTTTTTTTTACTTTGCAAGCTGCTGTGCCACCTTATATATCAGTGGTGGGTGGGCAGTGGCACAGTACACTCTCTGTGGACCTGACAGCAGTCACTGGCACCCAGGCAACTGCAATTTAAAAAAATATATATATTTTTTTTACTTTGCAAGCTGCTGTGCCACCTTATATATCAGTGGTGGGTGGGCACACAGTTGCACTGCAGTGGGCACAGTACACTCTGTGGACCTGACAGTCACTGGCAGCCCAGGCAACTGCAATAATAAAAAATATTTTTTTTTTCAATTTATTGCAACAAGATGCTGTGCCAACGTATATATATCAGTGGTGGGCAGTGCACTGCAGTGGGTACAGTGCACTCTGTGGACCTGACACAGCACTCACTGCAATTATGACAGAGGAAAAAAAAATATTTTTTAAAATGCCAGGTACTGTGCCTGTGCCACCCGAAATGAGTGTGGTGTGCACACAGTACAGTCTGTGGTAGGTCTGTGGCCTCTCACACACAGCGGGCAGGCAACTGCAGTGTACAATAGATATATATATATATATATATATATATATAAAGAAAAAAATCTATTACCTTACCAGCCCTTAAAAGGGCTTTTGGGGACACTATATATATATATATGTATATATATAAATAAAAAAATCCTCAATTACCAGCCCTTAAAAGGGCTTTTGGGGACACTAGATAGATATAGATATATATATATATGAAGAAACAACTCAATTACCAGCCCTTAAAAGGGCTTTTGGGGACGCTAGGTATATATATATATATATATATATATAAAAAAAAAAAAAAAACACAAATACCAGCCCTTAGAAGGGCTTTTTGGGGTGCTGATATTACAGCAGTAGTGGACCAAGAACACTGCAAGACCAGGAACACTGACTAACTGTCCCTAGCTTAACAGCAGCAGCAGCAGCAGCAGCTCTCCCTACTCTCACTACACACACTGCTTCAGAATGATCTAAGATGGATGCTGCCCTTGCTTATTTATAGGAGGTGGGAGGGTGTGGGAGGGAGGTACGCTGATTGGCTGGAAATGTGTCTGCTGACTGTAAAGTTCAGGGTCAAAGTTTGCCTCAATGATGTCTTATGGGGGGCGGACCGAACATCGCATATGTTCGCCGGCAGTGGCGAACGCGAACATGCTAAGTTCGCCGGGAACTGTTCGCCGGCGAACAGTTCTATACATCTCTAATTGCTGGGAGTGTACTTTTAAGGCTGTCTTTTCACAGCCTACAGGTGAGAGGCTAGCACCTCTGGTGAAGGATTGCACTGAACAAGCACTTGTGTCCTGTTTACTGATCAGCACTGAGCACTTTCATTGGGATTTCTTATTGGACTGTTTTCTCCTCTTTTTTACAAGACTACTGCGTGCCATTCATAGACTTTTCATTTATCCATTGATGTTTTTATTGTCTTATTGTTTTAGCGCTGCACTTTTCACTATCAGTTTTACATTGGGTTTTACATATTTTTTACCTTGGTGTCAGCTGCTTTTATTTATTTCCATCCATTTATTTATTCATGCTTGCGCCGATATTCCTGTTTTTTCATTGACTTGTGGGAAAGTATTACCACTGTCAGTAAGCATGGAAACTAGTTAGAATAGACCAACATTCAGCTGTTACAGGAGGGTCTGGGTGGGGGGGGGGGGGGGGATGTCTGTTGTAGGTATACCTGCAGTAGCTTTGAGTTTTAGCATAAGGCCTGGTTCACACTGATGCAATTTTTATTGTCAGTGGCAGCCTTCTTGCCTCTCCTTTCAGCCTGACAAAAGCACATGGTGCAGAGTGGAGGAGGAGAATAGAGGTAAAAATGCACCAGAGTTGTATGAAAAATGCGTATCCATTTTGATGCATTTCCATTGAAATCTCTGAGGCAAAAAATGTTCTGCATCGCATCAAAGTAGCACAGGTAACTTCCTCAAAGTCAGTTTGCAATTGCATTGCATTGATGTGAACAGGCACCACTGAAATCAATGTTTTTTCCGCCGTCGTGTGATTCTGTGCGACCCAAGTTACATCTGAAATTGAATTTGTGTGAACCAGCCCTTAGAGCGTTTCTTTAACAGTTATTTAGCAAATAAGCTATCAGCTAGCAGAAATACCTGAATCTGTGCTTATACAAGCTTCCCTGAGCACTTTTATTGGGAGAGAAAGCGTCAGCACTCTTCTGGATTTCATAGGAATGGCCTCATCAATGAGCTGCTACTCTTTTAGTACTTCTTTAGTATACAGTAAGAAGGATGGGGAGAGGGTGGAAATTTTGACTAAAGAAGCTGGGGGGGGGGGGGGGCATATCTGACTTCCGGTATGTAAGCAGCTTTTCCTCTGAGCTCCGCACCGCACTGAGATCCTACTTTGTCCTGAACAGCCTGAGGTTCGCTTATCCTGACCGAAACCATAACGAACAGTGACTACAGACACCGGGAGACCAACCATGGTGAAAATAGGTCCCAGTCTTCACGAAACGCCCGCTGAGAAACTCTCTCACTTCGCCCATGAGGTAGGCAAAAATGGCGCCTGGGACACACAAGAACCGCCATGCTCTCCTAGTGCTGATGCTCACCCATGGGCTGAGGGAGTGCCGGACTGGCTCGAGGCTACAGACCTGCTGGCTGTTCCGACAGCATCCTCCTCCCCTACAGACATCCTCCTCCCCTACAGAATTGCTGACGGTCAACCTCTGGGGTGCAGGTGGGAGAACCGACCCTGTCACAAATCATGGTGGCCATTAGGACTTGCCAGGCCTCACTCACCACACAAATACACTAAGGGTGGAATTTGCTATCCTGAAGGATGATTCTCACAAAGTTTGTCACCACATAACTAATGCTGAACAGCTCATTAGTGCAGTGGAGGATGATTTAAACCCACCGGTGACTATTAGAAATTTAACGGCAGACCACAAGTCCCAGGAAGCTGAACTGGGAGATATTGAGGATCGACTCTGCAGGAACAATCTCAGGTTCTTGGGCTTTTCAGAGGGGTCTGAGGGCAAAATTCCAGAATAATTTCTAATAGGATGGTTGAAACAAATCTTTGGGGAAGATTCCTTTTCCCATTTATTTGCAATTGAAAGAGCTCATCGAGTGACGCTCAGGGCCCCTCCACCAGAAAGATATCCCAGACCATTGCTGGCTCTCTTCCTGTTCTTCAGGGATAAAGAAATAATCCTTCATCGTGCTAGGAATATACCTGAATTGCTCTATAACAACAACTGTATTACCATCTTTCCTGATTTTTCAGCAGCAATGCAGAAACAGCTTGCAGCATTTCAAAGTGTGAAACAATGTCTGTGAGAACTATACAGTATGATGTATCCTGCAAGGCTCCAAGTAGTATATAAGGGCAAAGCACAGTTCTTCACCTCACCTAAGGAAGCTAACAGGTGGCTGGAATCTCTGGGAAGCACTTGATCATTGATCCACCCTCCCAATTTCACAGTTCTAAGGGCAGTGGGTCGAGGCCCCCCCTTTTTTTTAAAATTATTTGCGGTTACCATTGTTTGTTCTATCACAACTGATAAAGATGATAAAACCTCTTTAGGTAAGCTCACATTGCCCGGCTGGTACTAATGGACATGAACTCTGTGTGGTCTATGGCTTGTTACCTACACCATTCTCTTCCTCTCTCCCTGGGTGGACGAAGAAGAATCCCCCAACAAGGGTGACATTGTTACATTGATGTTTGGGGTGGAAGCCTGTAGTTTGTTTTTGACTGTGGGCAGGGTAGGTGGTTTGGGGACATGTTTCTATGTTTTGGAACATTTTGTATTTGGTTACCTAATTTTGTTGCTTTAGTTTTGTACTTATTTTCTAGTCCACACCGAAGATTTTCCCATGCTTTGCAGAATGTCCATACTTTCCACCAATACTATTGTATGCTATAGACCGGAACATTGTTCTCTGTGCTTTCTATGAGCCCTTTGCCACTCACTATGCTATCAAGGTCGGTATTATGATTTAATTACTGAGTTTTAAGGCACCACACATCCAAACCCTTAACATACTCTCATGGAATGTGAGAGGTCTTAATTCTAAGATTAAACGTGCTCTAGTCTTTAATTATTTTCAAAAATGCAAACCCCATATCATTCTCCTACAAGAAACCCAGGTAGGTTCTAAAACTCTAGCCCTTAAATGGGCTTTCATAGGTCATGCCTTTCACTCCATGTACTCTAACTATGCTAGAGGGGTCTCTGTTCTAGTGACCAAGTCTATATTGTGTACCCCTAAGACTGTTACGGACCGGTTTGGTAGGTTCGTGGTGGTGGTTTTATTAATTTATAACTTACCCCATACTGTAGTAGCAATTTATATCTCACCTTTCACAGTGGCTATGTGGGAGGTGTTGATAGCAAAGGTGCTCCAAGTGGCAGAGGGACTAATAATATTGGCAGGGGACTTGAACACAGTGCTTTTTCCTGATGTAGACAGACTGAATGATGCATCTAAGTGTCATACCCCCTTAGAGACACGTTTGACACAGTATAATATAGTTGAGGCCTGGAGATGGAAACACCCAGACGCCCGAGCATATTCCTGTTTCTCCTCCACCTACAATACTCTCTCTCGTTTAGATACGTGTTGTCTGTCTAGAGATGTTTTGCCCTGAGTGGTAGAGGTCCAGTATCTCCCGAGGGCTATATCGGACTGAATCTTATAGACCAATATTGTTAATTAATGTAGATGCTAAAATACTAGCTAAGCTTCTTGCTAGACGATTGAATAAGGGGATAGTCTCAATTAACAATCCAGATCAAACTGGTTTCATACCAATGCGATCAATGGCTATAAAGTTGCGCTGATTGTTCATGATCCTGCAGTCTGTAGGGCCTAACCCAGATGCTAGAATCGTAGTGTCATTGGATACTCATAAGGCCTGTGAGTCTATTTTTTTTTTTGTAAATATTCTTTATTCAGGTTTTAAACATAACAGATAAAGAAAAATACGATGTAAGTAATAATAGTACAGATATGCATACAGGTGTACATTCCTCAACAGTGTGATTAATGCTTGGTGATTCCATCTAAACAGTTTCAAACAATAACTTCATTTCACCGTGGTGGCCCAAAAATCCCAATGGGAGTTGAAGGATTGTAACTTCATCCTGTTGACTGCCAGTGCTTTCTCAAACTGGTAGTTAATTTTAAGTAATTGGACCATGTCAGACAGGTTAAGAGCCTCTGCTGATCCCCACTTTCTCAGGATTATTGTACGAGCTGCCAGTAGGACGTGAGTTACCCAGGGCCTGTACGGTGTCGGTAGTTTGTCAATTCCCAGATGGAGCACAGCTAACTCTGGGGAGGGTTTAATGAGGCACCTGGTATGAGTGGATAAAAACTGGAATACTCGAGTCCAGCAACTTTTGAGAGATGGGCATGACCAGAGGATGTGTGGCAGGGTTCCTACCTGTGAACAGTCCCGCCAACACAATTGGGAATAGGATTGTGAGAATGTGTGTAGTACCACCTATTTATGATCTTCAGCGTCATCTCCCAGTGGTTTGCACAATGCGAGAACTTATAGATCGCGGCCAAGGCTGCGCGCCATTGCGAGATGGGGAATGTGGTACCCAGATCCCCTTCCCACTTAAACATGTGAGCGGATTTGTAAAATGTGGTGTTGTCCAACAGTAAATCGTAGTAATGGGAAAGTTTGGGTGGGCTTGAGGATTCAGCTGTGAACAAGTCCCACAACCTACTATCTACTAAGATAGGTCTTTGAGGATGGAACCGTAGGAAATGGGATATGCGCATGACATGCAAATGTAGGTGATATGGTATGTTATTCTTGGTGATCATGTCAGCTATAGATATGGGAGTGTCGGTGTGATAAAAGGAGTTAATGTGCGTTGTTTGCCACTTCGCCAATTGACTAACTGGCAAATCTGGTAGGTAGGGCCGGAGCACAGATAAGGGCAGTGGGCAGATCTTAGAAACATCTTTAATAAAATTCAAAGTGCTAACAATAGTTTACAAAGCCATCCACAACTCTGCCCCCAGCTACATCACTAACCTGATCTCAAAATATCAACCTAGCCGCTCTCTTCGGTCCTCCCAAGACCTCCTGCTCTCTAGCTCTCTTGTCACATCTTCCCATACTCGCCTCCAGGATTTCTCCAGAGCTTCTCCCATTCTTTGGAACTCTCTACCCCAATCTGTCCGACTGTCCCCTAATCTATCCATCTTTAGACGATCCCTGAAAACCCTTCTCTTTAAAGAAGCCTACCCGGCTACTAACTAATAACGCTGTTTCTCTTGCTCCATCAGCTCATCCCCCACAGCTATTGCCTTTTGTATCAATTGACCCTCCCTTTTAGATTGTAAGCTCTAACGAGCAGGGCCCTCTGATTCCTTTTGTTCCAAATTGTAGTGTAACTGTAATGTCTGCCCTCATTTTGTTAAGCGCTGCGCAAACTGTTGGCGCTATATAAATCCTGTATAATAATAATAATAATAATAATAATGTATAGGGAGTGCAGAGCAATGCACCACACTCTCAGTGTTGCTTGCATAGTAGGAGAGAGAACCGCGAGGTTCCATTCCTTCCATTTGTCACTCCAGAGTAAGGTGCTCAAGTCTTTCGTCGGAGCTACATCCCTTTCCAGAGTCACCCACATAGGTTCTTCTTTGGTTTGAAACCATTGTCTCGTTTGAGCGAGGATGGAGGCTTTGTAGTAGGAGTGGAGGTCAGGAACCGCCACCCCCCCAAATTGTTTTTTCTTGGTCAGGATCGAAAAAGCGCAACGCGGCCTTTTCCCTGCCCATATGTAGGAAGACAATTGTTTGGAAAATTTGGTAATGTGGGTTATCGGGAAAGGGATGGGTAGTGCCCTAAAAAGATACAAAATTTGGGGTAAAATACACATCTTATAGGCCGCAACCCTGCCGCTCCATGAGAAGAATGAGTTGCGCATCGTGGAGATTGTTGCAGTAATTTTGGCCATTAGTCTGCTAATATTGATGAGGAGCAACTTGAGGGGATCAGCTGATAGATCTATGCCTAGGTAGTGAATGGACGTAGAAGACCATGGTATCGGGATCATTTGTTGGAGGTTGGTCTGGATTTTAAGGGGGACTCCTAGATTGAGAATCGTAGCTTTAGACGTATTAAGTTTGTAAAAAGAAACCTTACTGTACTCTTGTAGTATGGCATATGCTGCCGGAAGGGATCGTTCTGGGTGTGTAAGCATCATAATTACGTCATCCGCAAATAAATTAATTTTGTGGTGAAAGGATGGTAATTTAAACCCGGTGATGAGGGAATGAGATCTAATTGTTTCCGCTAGCGGCTCAATGACCAAGTTAAATATCGTGGGGGATAGAGGGCAGCCCTGACGTGTACCATTTGTGATTGCGAACGGTTTCGACAATATACCTGACATGTAGACTTGTGATGTGGGATGTGAATATAGAGCCATAATGGCGGACAAAATGGGACCTGAGAACCCTAACTTTTGCAGGGTGGCTTCCATGTAGCCCCAATGGACCCTGTCAAATGCTTTCTCAGCATCCAGAGTGAGCAGTACGGATGGGGTTTTAGAAGATTGTGCTTGATGCATTATTCCTAGCAATCTCCTGGTGGCGTCGGAAGTCTGCCTGCCTGGAGTAAATCCCATTTGGTCTCTATGTATGAGTTCAGGGAGAAATGTTTGGATACGTTTAGATAATATACATGCGTAAATCTTCGCGTCCGAATTTAGGAGGCGTATGGGGCGGAAGTTGGCTGGCGTGTTGGGGTCTTTACCAGGTTTGGGTAATGTAACGATGTGTGCACAGAGAATATCTTGGGGCAAAGCAGCTACTTCCATAGCTTTGTTGTACACTGCTGTCATGGTGGGGGTCAAGTGAGGGGCAAAGAGTTGATAGAACTCGTTTGAAAAACCATCTGGTCCGGGTGATTTGCCTTTCGGCAAGGATGTTATGCTAGACAGGACTTCAGGGGTGGTGATTGGAGAGTTAAGGGTTTGCAGCTGGGAGGCTGACAGTGAGGGCAGGGATACTTTACGGAGAAAACAGTCAATGTTTTCCGCCGATGGATGTAATTCAGAGGGGTTATCTTTCAGATTGTAAAGGGAGCTGTAAAAGTCAGCAAATTCATCAGCTATGGCTTGTGGGTGTGTCACTTTTGAGGCAGATCTGGCGTTAATTAGATAGGGAATTCTAGCTTTGGCTTGCTTGCGTTTAACCTGGGAGGCTAGGAATTTGCCAGCTTTGTTGGCTTGATGATAATGCTTTTGCTTTAGATACTGGAGGTGTCTGTTGGAAGTTTCCAAGAACAAGAGACGTAGTTCTTGCCGCAGCTGTGCAATGGAGTGGGATCTAGATGGATCAGGGTCTAATTTGTTTGCACTATCTAAGGTGTGGATCTGATGCATCAGTTGTGACATTTTATCCTTCCTCCGTCTCCGAAGCCGTGCCTGCTGCTGGATGCACACCCCCCTCAGGAAGGCTTTTTGTGCGCCCCACAGCACCCACGGGTCAGAGACAGAGGAGTCATTTACACTTCGGAACTCCTGCAATTGTTTAGCAATATGTACTTTACATTCCTCGTCCTGTAGCATATGTATATCGCATCTCCAGATATAGGAGTTGGTACACTTCTAAGCCTCCTCTATGGTTAGTTCCACCGGGGCATGATCCGACCATAATATGTCGCCAACCACAGAGGAGGATGCTTTTCCTAGCAAAAACAGGTCTGCAAAAAACATGTCTAGGCGAGAGTATGAATTATGTCTAGCAGAAAAGAAAGAATAATCTCTCTCCATAGAATGCTGGCACCTCCACACATCATACAATTTTTCCTCATGCAGAACATTTCCCAGTGACTGTTGTCGACTCCGGGGGGACGCCGAAGAGTCCAACCCGGGGTCAACAACAGCATTAAAGTCCCCACACATGAGTAAATGACCATACAGCATGTTAGATACTTGCTTGAGGACCCTGTGAAGGAATCGGATCTGGTGGGTATTTGGTGCATATACATTCACTAGGGTCATCGGCAGTTCGTTGATGTCGCAGGTTAGAATGATGTACCTGCCATTAGGGTCCAAGACTGAGTTATGTATCCTCAATGACAGAGAGTCCTTGAAGGTGAACATGACCACCTCTTCTTTTCGGTGTTGGACGCCAAAATAACTTGGGAGTATGCCTTATGTCCGCATCGAGGTGTTGCGTTGATATCAAAATGGGTTTCTTGCACTGCTAGCACATCTGCTTGGCGAGAGGTGGCTTCTTTCCACAGCGAACGTCTCTTGACAGGGTGATTTAGGCCATTGGCATTAATTGACACTAACTTGATGGTCATTGCAATGCTGACAGTTCCAAGGTAGAGAGGAGATCACCCATTGTTGGTACTGGTGCATGGCTTGGTGTGTTGAGGTAAGTACACGTAGAGAAAATAACCAGGTCAAAAATAAACACAAAAGTAAAAAGGACAAAGCCTAAAAAAGGAGCCATGTCCCTCATTGTGGCTTCTGATATAGGGTTGCCCCCAGAGGAATGCCCAGATAGGGGGTCTCTCATGGAGGGCTGGTGTGCAGATGGCGTGGGAGAGTGCTGGGAAAGGTCCATACCTGAGGCCCCATGGAAGTCAGGCGGTGGGGAGTTCATTCTCTGCCTGGTTTTTGCCGGGCTCCTCGAGGATGGTGACGGCGGCGATGGAGATCCGGATGATTGCCCACTGTCAGGGTTCCCGACCTTCTGTCTCTGCGGTAGAGGCGGCCGCATCGGAGACAGCTTGGGGAGTAGGCCTTCTCCCTGCTTACTGTTCTGCGCTCGTCCCGCGCTTCCGGCGCCATTTTGTCGGAGACCGGGTGCCTGGGAGATGAAGTATCCGGCCACATTAGAGGATTGCGCCGAGTCTTTCTTGCGGCGGGCCATCTCTGGTGCTTCAGCGGAGGTTCACCTTCTCCTATGTGTGTTCGTAGGGGCTAGGAAAGCCCTCGGCGCGGCGTGTGTCTCGGGTGGCTTGTGGAGCTAGCACACTAAGCGGCCATCTTCCGCAACGGCAGCCACGCCCCCCGCCTGTGATTCTATTGAATGGCCCTATTTACTAGCGGCTCTTGTGCGGATTGGTTTTGGACCCAATTTTGTTCCATGGGTGAGGTTGCTCTATTGTTGCCCTGTGGCTCATTTACGAATAAATAATATTACTGATGCTTTTCAAATAGGGCGGGGCACACAGGAGGGATGTCTATTATTGCCCCTGTTGATCTTGCTATAGAACCTTTAGCAGCTGTCTTAAGGTCAAATATGTATTTTAGATGCTGTTGGATAAACACTGAAGAAAATACTTTTTGTATGCTGATGATATGTTATTATACCTAGCCGACACAGATAGCTCCTTAACTACAGCACTGAATATAATCTCAAGATTCGGGGCTTTTTCGGGTTTCAAAGTCAATTGGAATAAGTCAACTGTTTTCCCTTTTGATCCAGTGTTTAGTCCTAAAATGCCTCCAGATGTCCCCTTACAAGTGGTTACTAAATTCATACCTATCTGGGGATTGAGATCCAGTTACCACTAAATACATATATTTCCAAAAATCTCTCCCCCTAATAACACGCTTACGAAACAGCCTCCAGACCTGGTCCAAACTGCCCCTTAACCGATTGCCGACCGCCGCACGACTATTTACTGCGGCGGTCAGCCCCTCACAGGCAAAGCGACGCAGGGATACGTCGCTAGCCTGTGAGGGTCTAGGGAGCAAGCGCGCGCCACCGGAGGTGCGCTCCCGCGTGGTCACGGACCCCCCCGCGCGTGTGCCCGGCGGATCTGATGTCCGCCGGTCACTCGCGATCGTCTGTTAGAGCGGGAGAAAGGCAGGCGGCTAATGTAAACAAGCCGCCTGTCATTCTCCCCTGTGTATGAATAGTGATCATACGGTTCTACTATGTAGGACCATTGATCACTGTTCCTACACCTCAAGCCACAGCCAATCACAGTTAGAATGACGCCCCTAGGGACACACATAACCCCTCCCTCTCCAAAAAAGTTAACCCCTTCACTGCCAGTGTCATTTTACAGTAACAGTGCATATGTATAGCACTGATTACTGTAGTAATGTCACTGGTAACCCCAAACGTGTCGAAAATGTCAGTCAAGGGTCCGATCTGTCCGCCGCAATGTTGCAGTACCGCAAACAAAATCGCAGATCGCCGCCATTACGTGTTAAAAAAAAAACAACAAAAATGACAAAAATCTTTCCCTTTGTTAGTAAACGCAATAACTTTTGCGCAAACCAATCAAAATACGCTTTTTGCGATTTTTTTTTACCAAACATATGTAGCATAAAACAAATTGGCCTAAAATGTTAAAAAATTTTGATTTTTACATTTTTTTGGGAATTTCATATAAAAAATGTGAAAAATATTGTTATTTTTGCAAAATTGACGATCTTTTTTTGTTTTTAGCGCAAAAAGTAAAAATTGCACAGGTGATCAAATGCCACCAAAAGAAAGCTCTGTTTGTTGGAAAAAAAGGACGTAAAATTCGTTTAGGTACAGCGTCGCACGACCGTGCAACTGTCCATTAAAATCACGCAGTGCCGAATCGCAAAATAGGCCCTGGTCAGGAAGGGGGTAAAATCTTCCGGGGCTTAGGTGGTTAATCTCCTAGGTCGAATGAATATATTTAAAATGATATACCTTCACAGGTTTCTATATGTATTTTGGCATGCCCCAAGTTATATACCCAGAAAACTGTTCAGGGAGATAAATAATATACTTTCCACATTTCTATGGGGTCCTAAACCACCTTGAGTCTCCCTTGACACTTTTCATTTGCCCAATACGGGAGGTTTGGCTTTGCCGAATCTGCAATGCTATTACTTGGCATCTCGATTAACACATATACATTGGTGGTTCTTTCTGAATCTAGAGATTGCTTCTGTAGCTACTCAAGCCATCGTGGTTCACTCTTTTGAGGCATGGATTAATGTTTTGCCTCAGTCAGGGCAGATATTCTTAAACTCTCACACAAAATATTTCATGTATGTAATAGCAGAATAGGGAGTACTCCTCTGAGCAACTCACCTACCACTCCTGTATGGCATAATCCCCAACTAACTGAAATATACAAGATACCAGATGGGGAGTGTTGGGCTACTTTTGGAATCAAATATACGCACCAATTGTTTGAGGATCATACTTTTAAATTATTTAGGGCCCTCCAGATCAAGTAAAGGATCCCTAATCAATATTTTTTCTGATACTTGCAACTACGTTATGCGGTAGCTGCACAATTTGGGCTAACAGAGATATCACTCTCTCCTGCTACATTAGAGAAGCTCTTATTTGAGGGCGAACATTCAAAACTTATTTCTAGATACTATCTACTCTTTCTGACCTCCTCTTCTCCTAGGATGGATAGGATAGCTGATCAATGGAAATCTGAAATTCCCTCACTAACGGAGGAATCATGGGCGAAGGTGGTGGAGTCTATGCTGTCCTCTGTAACATCAGCAAGAGACAAGCTTATACAATTTCATTACCTACACAGAGTCTATTATTCTCCAGGACGTTTATATTAAATGGGTAGAGCGACCACACCAAAGTACCATTGATGTCATGCTGAGGCGGGTGACTACTTCCACATGATTTGGAAGTGTCCTTGTACTGAGAGATATTGGAAGGCAATCCTTGGGTTCCTAGAAAACAAGTTAGCTCTTCCAAATATCTGTTACCCAGCTAGATGTCTCTTGGGGAACTTTGGGGAGGAGGATCTTCCCAGCTCTAAAAAGGCTCTATTGAGGATAGTATTTTTTATGCTTAAAAAGCCCTGGCACTTAAGTGGAGTCTACACCCCTACACTTAAATTCTGAATAGACCTGGTTAACAAAGTGTTACCTATGTATAAATAGCGAACATTTCTAGGGCATGCCCCAAAAAGTTTGAGAAAATTTGGGCAGGTTGGCTCACTTCGATCTCTGGGGATGTTATTGTCTAAGATATGTGTAGATGTGGTATATATTAAAGTGGAGGTATATGGGAAATGGACCAATTTACGGAACATTTATACAACCCATAACTATTCACTCGGTGTGGAAACAATTACTATAACTTAGTTTTACTGTTTTTTGTATTTCTATGTTAGGTTCTATATGCTCCTACAGTAATCAAAGGGCTATGTCTTAAGAAAGCACAGTCTTTCTTTTACCCATTTCTGTAACATTGAAGATGTACTACTGTTGTAAATTTTGATACTGCAAGACTATGTGATCGAATGTACTCATACCTGTATTCTACACTATGCTTTTTGCATTGTGGATACTGTTATAATTTTCTTTCTATTAAATATCAATACATTTACGCCTTAGAAAAATAAATAAAAAGGAAGCTAAATTTTAGAATATAGAGTATGTTCCAGGTCTCTCTGGGGAAAGGGGAGATGAAAGGGAGGGGGAAAAATAGGGTTGGGGAGAGAAAAGGGGAAGTGGGGGAGTAACCAGAAAGACACTGGGAATTGGGGATTTAAGTGTGCCAAAAATAACAGAAAAATGGCTATAAAAATATATAAATTTTATTCAATGACACAGGAAGATTAGGGATGACAATCATGTATAACGGGCATCACTAAATGGCGGCCCACGGTCCGCGTCCGTCCCGAGCTGCTGGCTCTTTCAGGACCGCCGCGATCACGCCATTTGGCTGCTGCTTTTCTTCCCTGCTTCTGCTGCTGTCATTAGCAGAGTAGGGTGGATGGCCGGATGCGGGACAGGTCTGGACTGGGGGCAGGACCGGCATTGAATGGAGAGAGGTAGCTGCCTGAATTAACTTTTCACGTTGGAGGTGATTGGCTGCTGGGAGGCGGGAGGTGATTGGCTGGGAGTCACACAGACTCTCTCCATGTGGTGCTGCTCTGCTTTCGGTTCAAGATTGTCCAGCCTCCTGCTCTCCGCTCTGTGTAAGGTAGGAGAGTGAAGGGAGGACAGGGCTGTGAAGTTGTGAAGGATGGGGTGTAGGGGTCATGTACAGGGGGTTAGTGTGGTGTGTGGGGATTCATGTAAAGGGGGGCAGTGCTGTGGGGGGGGGGGTGAAGGGGGCAGTGCTGTGGGGGTGATATGTTAAGAGGGTAGTGGTGTGTGTGTGTGTGTGGGTGGGGGGTGATGTAAAGGGGGACAGCGCTGGGGGTGTGTGAAAGAAGCAGTGCTATGGAGGGGAGGTTAAGGGGACAGTGCTGTTAGGGGAAGTGGGAGGGACAGTGCTGTTGGGGGATGTGGGAGGGACAGTGATGTTGGGGGGATGTGAGAGGGACAGTGTTGTTGGGGGGATGTGAGAGGGACAGTGCTGTTGGAGGGATGTGAGAGGGACAGCGCTGTTGGAGGGATGTGAGAGGGACAGTGCGGTTGGGGGGATATGAGAGGGACAGTGCTGTTGGGGGGAAATGTGAGAGGGACAGTGCTGTTGGGGGGATATGTAAGAGGGGCAGTGCTGTTGGGGGGGTGTGAGAGGGACAGTGTTGTTGGGGGGATGTGTGAGTGGGACAGTGCTGTTGGGGGATGTGTGAGAGGGACAGTGCTGTTGGGGGGATATGTGAAAGGGACAGTGCTGTTGGGGGGATGTGAGAGGGACAGTGCTGTTGGGGGGATGTGAGAGGGACAGTGCTGTTGGGGGATGTGAGAGGGACAGTGCTGTTGGGGGATGTGAGAGGGACAGTGCTGTTGGGGAATGTGGGAGGGACAGTGCTGTTGGGGGGGATGTGAGAGGGACAGTGCTATTGGGGGGGATGTGAAAGGGACAGTGCTGTTGGGGGGATGTGAGAGGGGGCAGTGCTGTTGGGGGGATGTAAGAGGGGGAAGTGCTGTGGGGGGATATGTGAAGGGGGCAGTGCTGTGGGGGGATATGGGAAGGGGGCAGTGCTATGGGGGGATATGTGAAGGGGGCAGTGCTGTTGGGGGGATGTGAGAGGGACAGTGCTGCGGGAGTGATATGTGAAGGGAGGCAGTGCTGTGTGTGTGTATGTGTGTGTGGGGGTGGGGGGTGGTGATGTGAAAGGGGCAGTGCTGTAGGGGGTGATATGTGAAGGGGACAGTGCTGTGTGAGAGGGGGTGGTGATGTGAAGGGGGGCAGTGCTATGTGTGGTGGGGGTGATGTGAAGGGGGACAGTGCTGTGTGTGAAGGGGGGTGATGTGAAGGGGGACATTGCTGTGTGTGAGGAGGTGGTGATGTGAAGGGGGACAGTGCTGTGTGTGGTGGGTGGTGATGTGTAGGGGGAATAAGCAGCTGCACAGAAAACATGCAGGGGTACCATTGACTCTTGAATACAAGGTGTGGTTTCCCGCACATGGAAATTGCATAGTGCAAATGCCCCATGCAGTTTCCATGTGACTGCATTTTTAAAAAGGTGCCACGGCTTTTTCCCCAGCAGAAAACGCAGACACAGCAGCCCATGCAAATGAATGGGCTGTCGTGCCTGCACACCTGGGCTGTGATGTAAAGAATCCGAGTCATCACACACAAATGCAATCTGGACCTCTGCTGGAAGAAAATTTTACTAATCGGACCTCCATGAATTTTAATTCAATACCCCTGATGTATAACATGTACAAATATTGCACATTCTGCATGTCATCATACACTTGGTGGGCTATGTCCTAAGAATGCACAAACTTTCTTATACCCATTTCTGTAACATGGAAGATGTACTACTGTTGTAAATTTTGATACTGCAAGACTATGTGATCGAATGTACTCATACCTGTATTCTACACTATGCTTTCTGCATATTGGATACTGTTATAATTGCCTTTTTTTGAATGACAATAAATTTACCCTCTAAAAAAAAAAAAAAAAAAAAAGGAAGCTAAATTCCATCAGCCATTTTTTAAAAGTTATCGCTCAGATAGATGAGCACCAGTACTATTGAACTGTGGACAAGGAGCATGCCTCCTGCTGTAGGAGTGATGCAGAAAATATACATGGAGCATATACGGAGACTGGGGAGCGATCTAGACAAATAGACTATTCATTTTGCAAGGGAAGTTGCACTTTGAAAAGGAATTTAGTTTAGTGAATGTGGTGAAATTTCACTTTGCAAAGAACACCTAATTGTGTGCAAAGACGATAAATAAAATGCATTTTTGCATGCACCTGATTGGATGAAGGAAGTCAGCAGAGCTTCATCTCAGTCAATATGTTCTGGAGCCAATTCTCTTGCAAAGTTCAACTTCACTTGCAAATTTGCCTTTAGTAAATCAACCCCTGTGTGATTGAGCTTATGATTTATGCCTGGAGTATTGATTAAATCATAAACAACATGCATATAAATTTAGGAGCAGTTATGAACATATAAGGTCCTATGAAAGATTACCTTCCACGGTCATTAGTCCACTGATTGCATTGTAGTTCAATACTCCTGCCATCGGCTTTCCTGGGGCTGAGTTATGACCAGAGGCAAAGGTTGGCCAGCAGATGCCACTTCTGCCTTCTGTTGGAGAAAATGCAATACATATCACACCTCGTATCTATACACTTACTCAATAAAGTAAGATTTCTGACAAGAATGCAAATTACTACAATAGATTGTACTGTGCCATGTAGCAGGGGTGTAACTACAGGGGTTTTAGGGGTTGCAATTGCAACCGGGCCCCATGCTCCAGGGGGCCTGTGCAGCTCCCCTGTACACCTGGATAGAAGGGGCGATGGGGACAGCATGTAGAGAAATCACTGTCCTCCTTTTTCCTCCTATAGCTGAAGGAGGAAAATGGAGGAGATTGATTCTTCTGTATTCTGCCCCTGCCACTCCTCCTATCCAGTTCACTTGTGTGCTGCTGTCTCTGGGCCCCTGTGTGCTTCCCCTGGTCCGCCCCCCCCCCACTGTGCTGCCCCCCACTGTGCTCCCTCCCCTCTCCTGCCGGCTGCTGCAGGGAATGTGTCACAATAGAGAACCAGGAAGGGGTCGATAAATACCGTATTTATCGGCGTATAACACGCACTGGCGTATAACACGCATCTCACATTTAGGAGGGAAATTTTAGGAAAAAAGCTTAAAATTTTAAATAAACTGCATTGAACTCAGAACTATTTTTTTTAATCAAATGCAGTCTTACCTGTGCCCATGAATGCAGCCTCATCAGCGCAGTGTCCATCAATGCAGCCTAGCCAGTGCAGTGTCTTCTGCAGCCTAGCCAGCGCAAGTGTCCCCAATGCAGCTTAGCCAGCGCAAGTGTCCCCAATGCAGCCTAGCCAGCTCAAGTGTCCCCAATGCAGCCTCACCAGCGTAAATGTCCCCAATGCAGCCTCGCCAGCGCAAGTGTCCCCAATGCAGCCTCGCCAGTGCAAGTGTCCCCAATGAAGCCTCGCCAGTGCAAGTGTCCCCAATGAAGCCTCGCCAGAGCCATAACATTGCATTACTTTTTTAAAAAAGCCGGGCAGCTCTGAGGCAGAGGAGGGCGGGCCGTGCAAAGAGAAGCGAGTACGAGCCGCCGCTGTCATCTGACGTCCCAGCGCCTATGATAGATGTCACACATCCTGTGTCCCGACATTGGGCCACTGTGCTGTCTTTCATAGGAGGCGGGACTTCCTATGACAGCAGCCACTCGTCCTTCCTTCTGCTCTGCCCGTCCTGCTCCCCTCCTCTTCCTCTCAGCGCAGCCCGGCTTTTTTTTTTTTTAACTATATCGGCGTTTAACACGCACTGGTGCTTTGCCCTCCATTTTTAGGAGGAAAAAGCGCGTGTTATACGCCGATAAATATGGTATATAATTTACCAGCTCCTTCCTTTTCTGAATGGACAAAGTCATAGTCAGTGACATTGTAAAAAAATAAAATAAAATGATAAAAATAATACAATTAAAATACCAACAAAAATAAAAAAGACTGACACCAGTGGGTGAACTTCCAATATAGCAAAGGTCACACTTGCGACCGGGCCCTGGCATTCCACCACCGTTGGGAGGCCCCAAGATGGCAGGAAGGGGACCCACTGCAGAACTTGTAAAAGGGTCCATAATAAAGGGCCCTGCAACGAGAGTAAAGGGCCCCAGGATCAGTGGGAAGAGCCCCGGCCAGGGGTGCCCTTCATGGTTTCTTGCACCAGGACCCTGAAGGTTCTAGTTACGCCTCTGCCATGTAGCAACTTGTTTTTATTGACATGAGCAGCTGTAACTATAGACATAACCCGTAGCATCAACTGCTGGTAAAATAATATGTTTACACAATTTTTCCCTTGCAATAGCTCTGGATGTAATCCATGATGGCTGATTGGTCATACTTTCCTTTCTGTCAATATTTTGTCCACATAATGAACATAGAAGAAAACATGTTTCACTCCCTAAGTACAAGCAAATGTGAAAAATCTTTACAACATTTTACTTACTCCTGAGCCCAGAAAATCTAAGTTATACTAACAGTGGTTCTAGAAGGCTAAACATTTTTTACCTTAATGCATTCTTTGAATTAAGGTAAAAAATGGCCCAGTAATTGTATCACCCCCTCATTCCTTTATACTTACCTGAGTCCTCACTTAATCCAGCGCCACTCCAGACCCACTTATTTAAAGTATAACTAAAGGAAACCTTTTTTTTTTTTTTGGACACTGTGAAGAGGGATTAGAACACCTGTCAGGCTACTATTGCTATCTGTGCTCTTTTGTGCTATCTTACTCTCAAAAGTGAGAGTAAAAGAAAAAAAACAAATTTTTGGGTTGTCCCCAGAAATGTACTAGAGGGGATATCTTCAAATATCTTCAAATAGGGACACTAGGTTCTGACCTTGTGACACCTGTGAATTCCCTCAGTTTGGTGGGATTTCCTTTCACTTCCTGTTTTGGCTGTGGGACAGGAAGTGAAGGGAAATATCCCTAATAGGACACAAATGGCAAAAAAGAAACAGTTATTACCCTACTTACACTATCCAAAAGGAAGGAACGATTGCCTTAAGTTCTACTTTAACATACACAAGAAGGTTTTGTTCATCTGAATAAAATGTTGGGAAGACCCAACATTTTTCATTATTTTTATGTCATTCTTAATGTAGAGTTTACCTGTCGGAGGTCTGTGACTGCGATGCTGGCTAGAAAGTTTGATGTTGGGGTCACTGTCTGTGAGAATATCAGTGCAATCAAAGTTGGGACTGCTTCCAACAAGCACCGAATTCTAGAAAAAAAGATAGAAGAGCTTATTGTAAAATGAAATTAAAGAGCAACTAAACACTACTAGGTGGTTTAAAACAATATTTTTTTTTTAATTGGGAACATTTTCTGCCAGGCTTCCAACAGGGGCTCAAATGGCTTAAAGGAAGGACAATTAAACTAATGAACATTCTACAGAGCGGCACAGTTTTTTAATACCTTCAGGAGCTCCTTGATTGCATAGGCTACTTTCTGCAAAAGGTGAACCTAGCATTTAAATTAGCTTATCCATTACCTAATAACAGGTTGACCTGGTTGATAGGTTTTGGCAATAAATCCCAATAATGATTAATATACACAAACACGTTTAAGGTGCTAAAAAAAACAGACAGTATAGGACAAAAATTTAATTATTTTATTAAAGCGGGGTTCCGGCAGGGAGGAATTAGATAAATGTAAGTTCCACTTTTGGGTGGAACTCCACTTTGACACACAGCTCATCATTGACTTTGAAAACTTAATACTGGACCTCATGTAACTTGGATTCTGTGCCTCTCCACTCTCCCTCCAGACTCTGGGACCTGGATTTCCAAATGAAATGCAAAGTCAGCTCAGCCCTCTACCAGGAAATTTTAGAGCACTTCTTGCTTCTCTCTGCTGACTAGGGATGATCAAACTTTTCAAAAGTTCGGTTCGGGCAGAACATCCTGAACTTCCCGAAAGTTCAGCCCGGATTTCAGAACCCCATTGAAATCAATGGGACCCGAACTTCGGTAATCAAAAAACACAATTTTGAAGCCCTAAAACCCAATAAATGCCCCTAAAAAGTGCCTAAGGTTCTGGGTCATACCCCAGGGACTATTAATCACACAAAAAAAGTTCTTAAAAATTGTAATTTTTGATAGAGAGCCAATTATTGACAAAATTAAAAAAAAAAAAAAAAAAATTCTTTTGGATTTAGTATCTGGGGGGTCTAAAAAGTGTACCTGTGAAGTTTCAGCTCTGTAGCATGTCCAGAACCATAAAAAAAAGATTGTTTGTATTAGGTCACTTATAGAACAGGTTAGTGGCTTCTCGCTTTTCACACCTTGCCGGTTTAGTAGCAAGCGTTTTTTTGGGCTTTTTTGGGGTTCTTTGGAGGCAGGAAAAACATCTGAACTTGTGTATAGTGGTATATACACACACATACTTATATGTATTTTACAATTAGACATATATATGTGTTATAGGAGCGTAACCATATTAGTGTAAATGATTTCATTAGCGCAAGCATATATTTCTGCTACTATCACACCTATATATGTCTAGGTGTGTATATACACCACTATACACAAGTTCAGACGTTTTGCCTGCCTCCAAAACCCCCCAAAGAATGCCTGCAACAACACACCTGGGCGTTTTTTTTTTTTGGCGCTAGTGTTTTTTTGGGCATTTTTTTGGGTTCTTTGGAGGCAGGCAAAACATCTGAACTTGTGTATACGGGTATATATACACACATACTTATATGTATATATACACCTAGACATATATAGGTGTGATAGTAGCAGAAATATATACTTGCGCTAATGAAATCATTCACACTAATATGGTTACGCTCCTATAACACCTATATATGTCTAAGTGTAAAATACATATAAGTATGTATGTGTATATACCACTATACACAAGTTCAGATGTTTTGCCTGCCTCCAAAAACCCCAAAAAAATGCCTGCAACAACACACCTGGGCATTTTTTTTTTTTTTTTGACGCTAGCGTTTTTTTGGGCATTTTTTTGGGTTCTTTGGAGGCAGGCAAAACATCTGAACTTGTGTATAGTGGTATATATACACACATACTTATATGTATTTTACACTTAGACATATATAGGTGTGATAGGAGCGTAACTATATTGGTGTTAATTATTTCATTAGCGCAAGTAGTTTTTTCTGCTCCTTTAACACCTATATATGTGCAGGTGTATATATACATACATGGGTGTGTATATATACCCCCTATACACATGTTCAGATGTCATGCCTGACTCCAAACATGTGCTCAAAAGATCCCTATAGCCGCCTGCAGCCAAAAAGAATGCTGATGGGGGCGAAGCCATATTACTGCAGCGAAAGTGACTTCAGAGAAACTAGCTTTTCTCTATAGCGGTCACCCTGATATGGAAGGGTTTGGTCACCCTGCCATAGCAGTCACTGTCAGTTAACCCTACACTACACTACGGTCCACTTACACTTAACACTTTCCCTACAGAAACTGAATAAATTAAAGCTAACTAAAGTGTAAAAGAGCACCCTAACTACACTAGATATCCCTTTCCTCACACTAATAAATGCTAAATGACACTTTGTAGCAGAAGTCCACGAACTGCTTCCACTCTCTTCCATGTCCCTGTATAACAATGCTAGGAATTTGGCGGGGGCTATCTTATATACTGGGGGGCGTATTCACTAATGATTGGTCTATGGACCCCCTAGTCACTCCAATCACATTCCTAGCATTCTCCTGCCCCCTCAATTGGCTTTTGCTAATGGTTCTGGTCCAATCATGGGCTTTTAAAGCCCATTTCCTGTCCCATTGCATTTTGGTCGGTTCTGGTTGCCGAATTCCGAACTTTCTGGGCAAAAAGTTCTAAATTCGGCCGAACCTCGAACAGCCAATGTTCGGGTCGAACCGATGGTCGACCCGAACCCGAAAAAATTACCAATAACTGGTTTAATGATTATGGTTTTACTGTGCTTGATTGGCCAGCAAACTCGCCTGACCTAAACCCCATTGAGAATCTGTAGAGTATTGTCAAGAGGAAGATGAGAGACACCAGACCCAAAACTGCAGATGAGCTGAAGGCCACTATCAAAGCAACCTGAGCTTCCATAACACCTTAACATTGCCACAGGCTGATCACCTCCATGCCACGCCGCATTGATGCAGTAATTCATGCAAAAGGAGCCCCAACCAAGTACATAGTGCATACTATACTGTACATGGACATACTTTTCAGTAAGCCAACATTTCTGTATTAAAAATCCTTTTTTCGGTATTGGTCTTATGTAATATTCTGATTTTCTGAGATACTGAATTTTGGGTTTTCACTAGCTGTAAGCCATAATCATCAAAATTAAAAGAAAGAAATGCTTGGAATATATCACTCTCTGTGTAACACATATATATATAAAATATATGAGTTTCACTTTTTGATTTGAATTACTGAAATAAATACATTTTTGATGATATTCTAATTTTATGAGATGCACCTGTATATGCATTTAAAGCCCATTTTTTAAGTATAGGATAAACAAGGGAGAGGTTAAAAATGATCAGGTTTTTTATTGCTGTCTGTGCCATGGGGAATTACAACCTAGGGGAAAGAGGTGAACAAAGAAACCAAACTTCAGTTTTTATTTTCCTATAGTCATCTATCAGCTGGGCGATTACTGTGTTTTCAAGAAATTAAGGGCATTAACCACTTGCCGACTGCCTAACGCCGATCTACGTCGGCAGTCAGCCCCTCACAGGCAAAGTGACGTAGGGCTACGTCACTAGCTTGTGAGGGTCTAGGGAGCGAGCGCG
Organism: Pelophylax lessonae; assembly: GCF_965119305.1. NCBI lineage: Eukaryota > Metazoa > Chordata > Amphibia > Anura > Ranidae > Pelophylax > Pelophylax lessonae. The sequence goes on along the minus strand of NC_138772.1, from coordinate 498,905,372 downwards.
CGCCCCCGGAGGCGCGCTCCCGCTCCCGCGTGGTCACGGACCCCCCCGCGCGTGTGACCGGCGGACCCGATGTCCGCCGGCCACTCGGCGATCGGTGGGGGAGAGGGAGAAAGTCAGGCGGCTTGTGTAAACAAGCCACCTGTCATTCTCCTCGGTGTAAAAACACTGATCACACGGATCTACTATATAGATCCGTTGATCAGTGTCCTTACAGCTCAAGCCACAGCCAATCACAGTAGAAAGCACGCCCCTAGGGACACACACAGCCCCTCCCTCCCAAATAAAGTTAACCCCTTCACTACCAGTGTATTTTTACAGTAACAGTGCATATGTATAGCACTGATTACTGTAGAAATGTCACTGGTAACCCCAAAAGTGGCAAAAATGTCAGTCAAGGGTCCGATCTGTCCGCCGCAATGTCGCAGTACCGCAAAAAAATCGCAGATCGCCGCCATTACGCGTTAAAAAAAAAAACAACAAAAATTACAAAAATCTTTCCATTTGTTAGTAAACGCGATAACTTTTGCGCAAACCAATCAAAATACGCTTTTTGCGATTTTTTTTACCAAACATAGGTAGCATAAAACAAATTGGCCGAAAATGTTAAAAAATTTTGATTTCTACGTTTTTTTTGGGGGAATTTCATATAAAAAAATGTGAAAAATATTGCTATTTTTGCAAAATTGAGGCTCTTTTTTTGTTTATAGCGCGTGATCAAAAAATCGCACAGGTGATCAAATACCACCAAAAGAAAGCTCTGTTTGTGGGAAAAAAAGGACGCCAAATTTTTTTAGGTACAGCGTCGCACGACCGCGCAATTGTCCGTTAAAGTCACGCAGTGCCGAATCGCAAAATACCCCCTGGTCAGGAAGGGGGTAAAATCTTCCGGGGCTTAAGTGGTTAAGCTGTGGGCATAGTGTATACTTGAAGCCATAAGTATAAGGTAGGAAACATATTGGGCATATAACAAAATACTTAGGTTATGATTTTTGTCTACAGTTCAAATATTTTAGTGGAAAGCAATATAATAACAACAAAAATGGAGTCTGTCTTAGTAAGCATACTGAAGACTGTTCCTTTTAAAAGAAGAATTAATTTGTCAATGTGTTCACCCTAGATTTACACAATTTTCACATAAGATTTACTCTTCTTTCTAATTTAATTTTATAGGGTAAGTCTTGCATAAAAAATTTGTGAATATTGGACAAAAACTTTGAAACATGGACCATCATTATCTGACACCATGATGCAAGAGAGAAGATAACCACAAACAAAATATTTTTTAGGGTGTCAGATTGTCACTTGCATATATACAGTATATATATATATATGTTATATATATATGTTATATATATATATATATATATATATATATATAACATTTTATTTCATTATCTACAAATAAATGGGACTATTAATTCCCACAGAGACTAGGCAATATTATAGATTTTTTTCAAAATTGAGATATGATGCTAGTGAAACTGACGTTGTTGTAAAATTACTGTTTTGGTATTTGGTAAAAAGTAGTTAAAGTGGAACCTCTTGATTTTGTTTATTAAACTGCTTAAATTTGCTTAGAAAAATACACTTTTAATGTTATATAAAGGGTGAGCTTTTTTTTGGGTTTATTTAGGGTGAACTTGTTTATTTTATTTAGTGTACTTTGTAATTGAAGTTTTCCTTTTTCGTGTGTGTTTGATCCTTATTCATGCATTGTCATTTTATTTTAGGTCATTCATTTTATTTTTGCTGCCTGTTTTTTACCTTTCTTTAAAAAAAAAAGTAAACAATATTGAGAGTAAAAAGGGGCTGTTTTTTGGCACAAATGAAGGACAGTTGGAGGGAGCTTCTGTAACCCCCAGGAGCCATTTAAAGCAAATTCTTCCCCTATAAACCACAAAAAAACAACCTTTATTTCACCTTACCAAATGACTCTTGCATTTGTCAAAACTGAATCTTCCCAAAATCTCCCAATTTTGACATTGTGAGGATGTAAAAATGTTGCATTTCTTTCAACCCTATTAGACATGCATTTACTTTAGTAACACATAAATCAATGGAAATTCCAGTATCTGATGACTGACTTTCATACCGTTATCTGAACAGTCTTATTGGAGATTATGTGGGAAACTGCAGAAGGAGTGTAGACTATAGAAAGTATGCCCATTCCATTGTCTGCCAGGATCACATCGGAGATCTGCAATGAGGAGACGGTCTACAAAACACAATACAGACATCAACGTTTAGACTGTGTTTTACAAAAACAAAACATACAACACACCTACATGTCTGTTTTTCTATAAAATTACCTGAGTGTAGATTCCATAATCCCAGCATTTCCATATTAAAAACCCTCTCACACGCGAACACACTGGAAGGCCATCTGCATTCATGTAGACGCCATATAACCCACCATAAGCTTCATTATTGTACCATGCTAAATTAGGATTAGAGAAACCTGTAACAGCAAAACAGTCAACTGTTCAACTTCTAAAATATAAGAAAAAATGTTATGAGAGGGCATCAGCCCAAATAAAATTTAATTGACTGCAGCTGCCCCTTTAAGTGTAAACACTAAAAAATAAACCAAAAAAAACAAAAAAAAAAGGTTGTCGCAAGTGTGGTCTCAGTGTGCTCAGTGTGTGATTCATCTGGTCTAGATAGTGTTTCACACTGGTCCAATAGGGAGGCATGCTGGACAGTGGAAGGAAACCTGGACAATAGCTACACAGGCTTTGATACAGTCCCGGTGATTGGCAGAGACTGGCTGTCTCGGTGCATTATGGGATACTGTATAAAAGCCAGGAGCACATGTGCTGCATGGTCTTTGGCTGGAGAGCAGAGTCCCGCAGGGAGAGTGGCATTTGCCTCCTCCTCTGTAGTTGTGGCACATGGTCACAGGCGGTGAGGCCTGGGGATGAAAGGAATGGAACTGAACCTAGAGGTCCAGGAGAACTGACTAAAGGGGGAGAGACACTGGAGATCCTTGAAAAATAGTATCGTGAGTACAGGGGATCGTGTCAAGGGGCCTGATCTGAGGGGGCCCAACCCGGAGTAGGATAGTCAGAGGATGGGTGTCAGTGTGTCAAGTGAAAGGGGATACTAGGAGAGTATCCTGAAGAGAATGTAGTTCATCAAGTCATCTGGATAGAGACTTAATCTAAATTCACCTAGTGGCAAGGTGGATCAACAGCCTGGCTGCATCATCAGATAGGAGTCCTCACATCTTGTGAATAGTAAATTTGGAGTATCCCACTATTCCCTTCTCCCATCCCTATTTAAACTAAAACACCAAAAACAACTACATACTCCTGGACTGATCATTAACGGAGCCAAGAAGTAAAGTGTTAAATTGTGAATACCATTGTTGCTAACGGTACCCAGGGGGACCCGAACGTGTAATATCCAGCAGTCCTCAAAGGGGCAGTGCTACAAATAAGTTTACTAATATTCTACATTATGAAAGTATTATTTTGTCCTTGATTAACCACCTCCCACCCGGGCCATAGTACATATACGGCCGGGTGGGAGTCTCGTCCTTCTAAATGGACGTTCCGGAACGTCCTTCAGAAGGAGCCTGTGTCCCTGGGACACAGAGCAACAAGACTCGGCAGGAGGGCCCTGTGATTGGCCCTCCTGATCACATGATGGCTGTGACCAATCACAGCCGTCATGTAATGTCAATACAGCCGTTGTAACGGCTTCGATCTCTTCTCCTCCTGACAGATCCTATCAGTGTGAGGAGAAGGAGAGGATCGATTCTGAAGCCGGGTGATCAGTGAGTATTTCTAATTACTCACTGATCACAGGGGGGGTCTGTGCTGGTAATCAGATGATTGATTACCAGTGCAGCCCTGGGGGGAGGGGATGCCACTAGAGCCACCAGGGATGCCCACCCATGACCACCAGGGATGCCCACCATGGCCACCAGGGATGGCAAACAGGGCTCAGAGAGCCTGCCAGTGGTGCCCCCCTATCAGTGCTGCCCACCAATGCCATCTATCAGTGCTGCCCACCAGTGCCCGTTATTGCCATCTATCAGTGCCGCCCACCAGTGCCCATTATTGCCCACCAGTGCTGCCCATCAGTGCCCATCAGTGCCCCCCATCAGTGCCGATCAGTCCCGCCCATCAGTGCCACCCATCAGTGCCGCCTATCAGTGCCCATCAGTGCTGCCTATCAGTGTCCATCAGTGCTGCCTATCAGTGCCCATCAGTGCTGCATATCAGTGCCACCCCATCAGTGCCAACCCATCAGTGCCACCCCATCAGTGTCTCCTCATCAGTGCCTGTCAGTGCGGCGTCATCAGTGCTCATCAGTGCAGGAAAAAACGTATCTATTTACAAAATTTTATAACCTAAACAAAAAAACTTTTTTTTTTTTCAAACTTTTCGGTCTTTTTTTTGTGCACCAAAAAAGAAAAAACCTGGCAGTGATCAAATACCACCAAAAGAAAGCTCTATTTGTGGGGAAAAAATGACATAAATTTGGTTTAGGTACAGTGTTGCATGACCGCGCAATTGTCATTCAAAATGTAACAGCGCTAAAAGCTGAAAATTGGTCTGGGAAGGAAGGGGGTTTAAGTGCCCAGTATTGAGGTGGTTAAAGAGAACCTGTATTGAATGCTCATGGCGATACTGGATCCCCCACATTTCCACTTCTGGTTCTATTTTTAAGGCTGGGCAAGCTTTTAATGGCTGCAAATATCTGGTGAGTGAGTAATTTTACCACACATTCCAAAGACCTTTGTTAGGGTTAAGGAAGAAGTAATTTTACATTGTCACTTAAAGGCACGATGATTGGGAACACATCTATACTTTTTATGGACATTACTTGATTATTGCATATTTATCTAATTTATGATTCATGTGGACATTTGTTTTTTTAACTGTATTCATATTTGTTTGGTGTTAACGTCATTGAACTTAAAGGAGTAGCACTTACCTTTTTTGTTTAACTGTTTAGCTCTGATGATGTTTTAAAGAGCAACTCCACCGAACAAGTTTTTTCCCTTATGGGTGTGATCAAGATTCTTGAAGAGCCTTAAATACACATTTGCCAACTGCCCATTCAAAGTGTCTTAATAGCCCTCTTTAGCAAAGTATAATACACCATCCCCACTCCTCAGTCTTCATGTTGGATGGTGTTGGCACTTACCTAGGTAGATGATAATCCTTACCCACCAACCTCCTTCAGTGATGATGTTTCTTCTTACGAATTAGACTTGGGGTAGCAAAACTCAAATCATATTGATCAAAGTAATATTAAAGGAAATATACAAATTTAATTCTCACCTGAACAAGGTTCACCATTAATTTGATATGCTGCTCGTTCAAATCCCGCCACTATATTATTCTGTAGTACAATGTGACTGCCTTCATTAATCTAAATATGGACATTATAAAAACAAGATATATTTTTGAATGTAATATTTTCATATAATACCATTTTACTAACACACAACGCAGTATAACATTGATAAAATGTAAGGCTTTGGGGAAGTTGTTCCACATACACAAACTTGTCTGAAAAGGTCTCAAAAGGGGGCCCTTACCATGCATTCCTTAAAGCCTTGCCCACATGTCTGAGCTTAAAGAGTAACTCAACTTTTGTTGAAGAAAAAACATTCCCCTCTGGGAGATCTATGTACATTACAAGGATTTTAATATATTTTGTTGTAGATTCCTACCTTTGGTTTTTCTGAAGAAATCCCTGTGTGTTTGTCTGTGCCCATGTTCTAAATGAGTCTATTGGGAGTGGTTTCATAATTATCAATGAGCTGCTGCACCTGCAAAGCTCTAATGAGAAACATTGCAGGGTCTACATTCCTTTAGACATAATTTCCTATTGGCGGTATCCCACCCAAAAAAAGGGATTTATGTACTTACCATAAAATTAATTTCTCTGAGTTTGAAGGACACAGAGCTCCATAAATCATAACTACTGGGTTATATTGCCTCCTCCAGGAGTTGGACTAGCCAGAACAAAAAACACCTGGCTACGCCCATGGGCCATCCTCAACTTGGTATATAACTCCCCTCTCTGCTCTAGGTAATCCGTTAAGTAACAAGTAGTATTAGAAGTATCAGAGCTCCATAGAGGGGTGGGTGTTGTGTCCATCGATGAACTCAGAGAAATGGATTCTACGGTAAGTACAAAAATCCAATTTTCTCTTTTGTTCATTGACGGAAACAGCGCTTCATAAATCATAACTAGTGGGACGTCCAAAAGCAGTGCCAAAAGGAAAATGAGGGTGGGGAAAATAACCCAAGGCTAAAAATAAGAGCCCTTAACCAGGACACAGGATCCTTAACCGGGTCACAGGAACCCTGTCTGAAATAATAAGAGTTTTAGGAATAACACCCCTGAAGAGGGAACAGCCCTTCTGATACAGCAGCCTTCAACACTTTGCAGTCAAAAGAAGCATCCACAGATGTCAAATTATCTACCTTATAGAATTTTGTGAAGGTATGCACTGAAGACCAATTGGCCGCTTTGCAAACTTGCGACATTGATGCCTGATGATGGAAGGCCCAAGCACCAGAATACAAAGCCCTGTGATAGGGAAAGGTGGAACCTGACCTTTAATGGAATAGGCCTGAGTCACCGTCTGTGTGATCCATCTTGAGATGGTAGCCGAATAAGTGGCCAGTCCTTTTCTTGGTCCACCTGTAACCACAAAAAGCAAGTCTAACCTCCAAAAGGACTCAGTAACTGCCAGATACACCCGAATCACACGAACCACATCCAAGTTATGCAAACCAAATTCCTTGGGATGAGTTGGCTGGCGACACAAGGAAGGCAACACAATGTTCTTATTCAAATGGAAGTCAGAGACAACTTTGGGCAGGAATGATGGACAGGTACAAAGAGACACTTTATCCCTATGGACCACTAAATAGGGACTGCGACAGGATAATGCCACCAATTCCGATACCATTCAGGCCGAGGTAATAGCCAACAAGAATATCACCTTCTGGGATAACATAGGCAAGGGAATCTCCCCCGAAATTTTCTCAAATGGAGGTTTCTGGACAACCGAAAGTACTAAATTGAAATCCCATGGTGGTAAAAGAGACCGTACTGGTGGGGCCACATGTCGAACCTCCTGAATGAAGGTACAAAATAAAGAGTGCATGGCTAGGGGTTAATGAAAGAAGATTGCCAGGGCAGACACCTGGCCCTTGATGGTACTCAAGGCCAACTTCAGATCAATGCCCTGTTGAAGAAAGGTTAAGATCGAAGACACAGAAAAGGATCGAGGATGAGCACCAATCGACTCACACCAATAAATGTACACTTTCCACGTACGATGTTATATCTTGCTGGAAGAGGACTGCCTTGCCTTCACCATAGTAGGGATCACTGATCTAGACAGATCCCTCGGTACCTGGTTTTCAATAGCTAAGCCATTAAAACTAGTGACTGTAAAGCAGGATGGCACAAGGAGACTCAGAACCTAAATAACCTGAAAAAGGCAACCTTTGTCCCCCTTTTTAGTTACCCCCAAAATAATCAGTTTGTGTATCCCCTTGACTCTCGTGAAGGAGGTCCACAAGGCCAGAAACTAGCAAAGATGTCCCTTCACCCCAATAATGGGTGAGGGCAGACCTTCATGCTTAAGGGGTCTTGTCTGCGAGTCCGAAGAAGCTAGCTCTAGGCTTACCAGACCAAAGATGGTTGGAACCTCCCCAGGTAAATTTTAAAGATCTATTTCCCTTTTACTCCAACCCAGAAGCACAAAATAATTTTCTATGTGCTGAGAAGGAGGGCCCCGGTCTGCGACAAGGCTTCTTCCTTTCCTAGACTATGGCAGGAAGGTACTCTCCCCCCCCCCCCGTGATACCCTTGATGATGTCATCCAGGGTGGCCCCAAACAGGCGATCGCCTTGAAAGGGCAGCTCAATGAGAGCTTTCTTAGAGGCTTGGTCTGTGGACCAATTCCTAAGCCACAGCACGCGCCTAATCACCAATGCTGAAACAGAAAGGTTGGACAGCACAGGGGCTGTATCCAAAGCTGCATCAAAAATAAACTTCAGCCCATGGACCAAGTGTTCCGCTAAATCAACATAAGCAGCGGGAACCTGCTCACCCCCCCAGGCCCTGGCGCAAAAGCTTGGTCCATTCAGTTAGGGTCTGAGACACCAGGGCTGAGGCAATGACCGGCCACAATGTTGAATCAGCCATAGTAAACATGCTGTGTACAACAGCCTCCGCTTTCCTGTCAGCCGGGCCTTAGAGGACGGGGATTCCTCTACTGGGATCATGGTAGCTTTGTTCAACTTGGAAACAGGAGGGTCCACCACTGGTGGACTAGTCCACTTTTTTAAAAGTGACTCCTCAAGAAGATAACGTACAGCAAAACATTTGGGGACCACAAAGGGTCATTTTGGTTATTCCCATTCCTTACAGGAAACCTGTCAAAAAAGGGCACATAAGGAAACATCTTTGGAGTGCGAGGTGACTTATGCATACCAAACGACACAGCCCGTCCGTGGCTACATCAGCCCATCCTCCATTTTTAAAGTCTCACGCAGTCTCACTGAGCAGGGGGGCGCTTCCTCCTGGGCCTTTGCCCACACACCACTTCCACTCAGGACACTAAGGACTGCAGAACCACCGTCAACCATGGGAAGCTGAGGTTCCGAGTGTAAGGTTCTGGCACTCTCAGTGCCTCCTATCACATTTATTCCGGGTGATTTCCATCTACCTAGACAGAAGAAACACATATAGGTGTGTTTCCCTTTAAGGCTGAAGCTGTCATCACCCAGCGCCGGACTAGATGGCTATTTAGGGCGTCGGTTCTCACTCACATGTGTTCGTTCAAACACCAGTACCTGGATACTAATCTTGCTTGAAGCTTCCATGCTTGCAAGCTCTCCTCGCTGACGAACCTCGCTGCGCTGATCCCTGCATCCTGCTACTGGATCATCCGCATCTCCTGAGCGATCCTTCGGCTATCGCTATTAGTGCTAAGTACCCCACAGGGGAAATCTCTATAGACTTGTACTAGGCTTACACTATTTAGCTCTGCATAGCAAGGACTGTCTTTTACATCTGCATAACTAGATTGCTAGCTCTTGAGGCTACTGCTACTATTTCCTGCACTAAGTTGATCTCTCCTGTATGCACCTGCTACTCGGTCATCTGTTATCATACATGATCGCTAATCCTTCCTGCATCCATCTGCACTGTCTCACCTCAAGTGTCTGTCACCTACCACTTCCACTCAAACCTATCCCTAAGACCTTTATCATTGTCTCACCACATGTATATAAAGTCACACTAGGAACCAGTTTAATTACTGTGTGTATTTACTGGCTGAAATAAGACCTTCCATACATGATGAGTCATTGAGGTTGGGATTGGTATCTCAGCATATCTCCTACATGACTACTGACGTGGAACTACTTCTGCAGCTGAAAATCCACACCTTATAAGAAACGCAAGGAGCGTTACAGATTGAACGAACCTAAAAAATGGATTCAGCAGAAGTAGCCACTCAGGTGACACAATTAAAACAGCAGGTATCTGCGTTAATACACGCACTTGCTGAATTGAAAAACGACAATCAGGCTCTGTTGCAGCAGGTAATTAGACTGACACAACTTACCTCTGCACAGTCTCCTGAACCCAAGATAAATCCCCCTTTGGTATTTACAGGCGATCGCAAAAAATTTCGCGAATTTAAAAACGCATGTGAGTTACTTTTTTTGCTAAAACCTCGTACCTACCTTACTGATCACATTAAGGTTTGTACTATTATTTCTTACCTATCAGGCGATCCTCGAGCCTGGGCAGATTCTCTTTTTGAGAAAAACGACCAGCTTCTCAACTCCTATGCCTTGTTCCTGGCAGAGCTCACTAGCCTATATGATGACCCCAATAGGCAGAGTACTGCCGATCTTCAGTTAAGATCCTTGAAACAAGGAAGGAGGCCTGTAGAAGACTTTGTTGCAGAATTCAAGAGATGGACCCTTGATTCAGGATGGAATGATGCATCTCTGAAAACCCAATTTAGGCTTGGCCTATCAGAAGCCGTCAAGGACGAGCTCGCCCGAGCAGAGATGCCAAAAACCCTGGATACATTGATACAACTCAGTATCACCATAGATAGAAGACTACGAGAAAGGAAGTCTGAAAAAATGGAAATGCCATTATCCAGTTCTTCTCAGAATTCAGCTATTGACCCCACTCCTAAACCCGCTCCAGGTAACCACAGACCCCGGCTACCTAAGGAAAAAAGGAGACCTAGTAGATATGGTGATCCTGCCTGGTCATGGTCCGAGCCTGCCTCAAACAGTCGACCTTGTCACTCTGACACATCCCATTTGGACCCTGATCCTACAGAGATGGATGAGGAGCCTATGGAGATTGGTGCCATACATGCTAGGTTGTCCTCACAAGAAAAAAGAGATCACAGGAGAATCTGTGGCCTTTGTTTTTATTGTGGTGAAGGGGGACATTTCATTACATTCTGCCCAACCAGACCCCATAGGCCTAAGGCTCTCCCAATGGAGGCCAGGCGAATCCGAAGGGTCTTCCCTGAAAAACAGCTTGGAAATTATCAAGGCTGTTGCCAGCCCTGTCCCCGTTCTATATCAGTGAAGGACACCCAGAAATTAACAAATATTGGAATAGATATTCCTTCAACTCCAGTGAACTTTATACCACGTTCAAAAAACCCTCCTGTACCACCTCCTGAGGATACTCCTATTTTTGCAAGCACATTTCTGGCTTCCGATGAAAATACAGAGATTCTTGCACCTGACTGCGTACGTGCTTCTAATGGCACGGTGGTATGTAGGAAGGATCTGAGGATGTTTGAAGAAGCATTGGTTGCTAGGTCTACTAGGATTACTTCGGATGGTTATGCGTCCGATTCTAGTGAGGGGTCCATGTAGCAGACACCCTAACAACAAGTGATCCGATTCTCATCGGTTACCAACCTGATCCGATTTTTATATCGGCAACAAGGGATCAGATTCTCATCGGCTACCAACCTGATCCGATTTTCATATCGGCAACAAGGGATCCGATTCTCAGATCGGTTACCAACCTGATCCGATTCTCATATCGGCAACCATTTTTTTTTTTTTCCCGATTTTCATATCGGAGACCAGTCTTATCCGATTCTCGTATCGGCAACCAGTATTATCCGATTCTCATATCGGCAACCAATTTTTTTTTTTCTTCCTGATTTTCATATCGGCAACCAGTCTTATCCGATTCTCGCATCGGAGACCAGTCTCATTCCGATTCTCATATCGGCGACAAAAAAAAAAAAAAAAAGAGAAATTTTTTTTTTCTTTTTTCCTTCCGATTTTCGCATCGGCAACCAGTCTCATGTGATTCTTATATCAACAACCAGCCTTAGAGGCCTTCCGGAGCCGGCCTTACGGGGGGGGTAATGTAAGGTTCTGGCACTCTCAGTGCCTCCTATCACATTTATTCCGGGTGATTTCCATCTACCTAGACAGAAGAAACACATATAGGTGTGTTTCCCTTTAAGGCTGAAGCTGTCATCACCCAGCGCCGGACTAGATGGCTATTTAGGGCGTCGGTTCTCACTCACATGTGTTCGTTCAAACACCAGTACCTGGATACTAATCTTGCTTGAAGCTTCCATGCTTGCAAGCTCTCCTCGCTGACGAACCTCGCTGCGCTGATCCCTGCATCCTGCTACTGGATCATCCGCATCTCCTGAGCGATCCTTCGGCTATCGCTATTAGTGCTAAGTACCCCACAGGGGAAATCTCTATAGACTTGTACTAGGCTTACACTATTTAGCTCTGCATAGCAAGGACTGTCTTTTACATCTGCATAACTAGATTGCTAGCTCTTGAGGCTACTGCTACTATTTCCTGCACTAAGTTGATCTCTCCTGTATGCACCTGCTACTCGGTCATCTGTTATCATACATGATCGCTAACCCTTCCTGCATCCATCTGCACTGTCTCACCTCAAGTGTCTGTCACCTACCACTTCCACTCAAACCTATCCCTAAGACCTTTATCATTGTCTCACCACATGTATATAAAGTCACACTAGGAACCAGTTTAATTACTGTGTGTATTTACTGGCTGAAATAAGACCTTCCATACATGATGAGTCATTGAGGTTGGGATTGGTATCTCAGCATATCTCCTACATGACTACTGACGTGGAACTACTTCTGCAGCTGAAATTCCACACCTTATAAAAAACGCAAGGAGCGTTACACCGAGGGACCTTCCACCTCCATGAGGCGGTTAGTGGGGGAGATGTGACCCTCAGGCTCCATAAGGAAAGGAAGACCTTGCAGTACGAGGAACAATCTTTTAGCACCACTAATGGATCCTCCCAAGGCTCAGGGTACCTATCAGCAAAGAGAGAGATAACAGGGACCCCCAAGGACTCACCCTACCAATCGGAGGAGCGTTGAGAATTCGGACCCAGCATGAATGCCATCCCTGTTCATATGTCCCGGGCACAGGAAACTGAGGAGGAAGAGGAAAAGGAGGAGCTACGGCATCCCCACGAGGCTCCGGTTGTCTCCATGGTCTCCTATACTAAGGGAAAATGGCCCTCGTGACATCATCGGACTGCACAAACATGGCCGCCAACTGGAGATCAGCCAGACTAAGGGAAAATGGCCCCGTGACAAAATCGGGCTACACAAACATGGTCATCAATCAGAGACCAGCCAGCCTAAGCAGGCTGCCAGGATCTTCCCTGTGCCCTCTGCAATGCTGCACCCTCTGCACAGGGACCCCCTCCTGAAGGTAGGACACGCTTTAGGGGAGACTCCGCTGCGCACTCTGCACCAGTCACTGCACTGGGACTCCCTGCACTATACTCACACTGCAAACAGTAGGGCATGCACCTAGGGGGTCTCCTAAACTGGGACCACTCCAGACTACCAGGGCAGGACACACTATCCCAGGCCCCTTACAGAGTTGGGATAGTGGGGGAGACCCCAGGGGTCTCCGCTGCATCCTCTGACCTGGAACCCCCACCAGGCTCCAGGTCCAGACAGGGGGGAAAGCGAATGGCGGAAGTCCAGCTCACTGAGGGATTTTTAAGGATGGCAGGAGGAAACCTGCAGGCAGGTCCGACCGTCCCTTGAGATTACCCGTGTATACCCTAAAAAAAACACTAAAAGGGGAGGGGGCTGCACTTACCCTTCCATGGTGCGGGTAACTCTCCAGACAGAATCCTCACCACCAAAGTAGGGAAGCTGTTGGCCAATGGACCGCTGTGACTTAGACCCAAGCCCAGTCATTTGCGACCCTGCGAGACGTTGAACTCGGGGACCAGCCTATATCGCGGCCGACCTAGCCCGTAGCTACGGTCTGCATGAGCTCACTGGCCGTGCTGGGGGGACCACTGGATCTACATTATCCAGCCCATCGCCCAGCCCTGAAGTTCATTGTAGATCTCCCGAGAGAAAAAAACAAAAAAGAAGTAAGGAAAGAGAAAAAAATTGTTAGGACCAGAGAGCCCAGCCGGAAGCCTAGGTCCTTACTTCTGACTAGACAGATTAAGACTAATTACCTAGAGCAGAGAGGGGGGTTATATACCAAGCTGGGGATGTTCCATTGGCATAGCCAGGTGCTTTCTGTTCTTCCTAGTCCTACTCCTGGAGGAGATAATATAACCCAATAGTTATGATTCATGGAGCGCTGTGTCCGTCGATGAACGAAATAGAAATTACATTTTTGTTGCAGGGGATGCCTGAAATCTGACTTGTATCTTAGTGCAGACTTCTGAGAAAATCACTAAGCCAATCACACAAGCAGGAAATTACATATTTGGGGAGTTTTCTGTACACATTCAGTGTAAAGAACACCTCCAGGTAGCCATATTGCATTGCATATTATAGAAAATAACAGCACTGCAGAAAATTAAAACAAAAAGGTCATTTTTTTTTTTAAAACATTCAATTACAATAAAACATTCAATTACAATATGACTTGTGTCACAATTGTATACGCTATATTTATTTTTTTAATTGCTATTTTTTTCTCCACGAAAGTGAAGTTACCCTTTAAAGGATTTATTAAACCATGCAGTGCAATGAGTGCAAAGGATTCACAAATTGTTAGATTTTAATGCTGTAGCACTTGTACCTACCAATGGCTGGCTTTACACAATTCTTTCTATGAATTATTCATTTTACCTGGACAGCTACTATTTTTAGACATTATACTGAAAAGATATCAGCTAATGTTTTCCAGGCCCACGAAATGTAGGTGGCACTGGCCTGTCTAGAACTATTACTTATTTAGCAAAAACAGGTGATATCTAAGGAATATCTTCAAATCATACTATTGGTAGGATCCATTTATGACTGCTGGTACACAATACTGCCATCTCCTAAATGCCTGTGTTTTTTTTTTTGTTTGAGGGGGGGGGGGGGCTGTTTTAATGGCAATACTACACCACGTTCCTAGCATTTGGCTCATGGTTGCAGCACAGCCTCATTACCTTGGATATGTTTCATTCAGTGGAGGTATGGCCCACCTAATGTGACAGAAGAATAATTTTTGCCACACCATGAAGCAAAGCATCACATCCATGGCATGTGTACACCCCTGTCTGGCTGCATTTGCAACCCACAGGGGTAAGGCGGCTCAGTTACCTATTTTTGCTGTCCCTATTGCAAGTGTAAACCTAGCCTTAGAGAGTTCTCACTGGAACAAGTGTCCCTAATGAAAGATTCCCTCTCTATTCCTTTTCTGGTGGAGACTCACAATTTTGGATTCACCCTCAATTTAATTCCCGGTGACATTGGTGTTCAGGACAATTAGAGACAGCAATACAAACCTGACAGTGGTTCTCACTCCTCACCACTCAATTCAAATCCAAAAAAAAGTTGCCTTTATTTTTACTTTATACTGATTCATGTTATATTATTATTAGCTAATCACAAAGAACCATATAGACAATGAGCAAATAAATCAGTATTACACAAAATACCCACCGCTATTCCAGCATGCCACAGGGTGTTAGTGGTCTCCATTCTGCCTTGATATGTACCAGGCCAGACAGAAAGGGCCACAAGATTTCCTCTCACATTTACCCGATCTCCCAACACTCTAATTCCTGGATTAAAAAACAAAATTAAAAAATTATTGGTTATTTTACTTCATATCATTTCCTGTTATCAGTCACATGATGCTGGCACTGTGCAGTAAAAAGCAGCCTGTTCCTGAAAGTTCTGGGGCAGGAAATACCTTATAAGAGAAACATATAGTTCTTTATCCTTGTTTTACAGATATTGTGGCAGTACCTGGAAAGCTTCTATAATGGCAGATAAATAGCCTTTCAAGACAAAATGGTAGATTCTGGATTCCAAAGCCTGAGTCCCAGAAATTCATTCTGGGTTTCAATTTTTTTGCTGCAACAATATCTGAAATAAGCCCTAGGACAGTGGTCTCCAAACTGCGGCCCTTTGCTAGCCTTTATCAAGCCCTTAGGGCACTATTCCTCCCAATGATACAAGGCACTACAAAGCACGGATCCACAATAAGAAGGATTTATGGACTATATTTGTTTTCCACTATTGTGTTGACACGTCACTTTTCTTTGGATTTTTTTCTGGACTTTTATCTGGACTTTTTTTTACTATTGGTTTATTCACTATAGATTTGGAGTGACAAATACACAACAGTTGTCACACTCATCGAGCATTCACTTTGAAAGTTTGAATTATTATCATTTTTGTATAAGCACACACATATATATATATATATAATGGGATTTATATGAATCGTGTTAGAATTGTCACGGATAAATATGCTTATGCACATGGATGGGTGGATGCTAGGACCATAAACCACTAGTGAAGCATAAGCACTAGACATTTTATATAATTTTACATATATAATTTTATGCATTCCACATATGGATTAGAGTTTTAGTCCAATTATAAAATAAATCATCAACTTTTTTCTATAGAATTTTTTGGAGAGGGACCTCTATCCTGTTATTAGGGTGTAACAGAGCCTTCTTTTTATCACATAAAATATATCATATTTTTAGCTTATACCAAAAGTTGAGAGGCTGCAGTTACAGGAATAGGATTTTGATGGGATTGGCGCTGTCTTAAGGTATTCAATTTTATTCTACTCCCACTGGCCACAGTCCAGCTCCTCTAAAGTCTGAAGAATAGTACCATTGTTTGGAAAGTTAGGAGACCACGCCCTCGGTATAATATACTATTGGAAAATTTGTGACAAAAGATACAATAGTAAGTTGTTTTTTATTCACAATTTATTAAAGAGGAAGTTTGGGTATGACAGTTTTAATAGTCCAGTTTGGTCCAATGTAATGTTGCAATGTATGTAAGTGTCATACTTGGACTATCCCTGAAGAAGCTGAAAATTATCGTAGTAGGCATCAGTATTACGGTGACTGTCACCGCCCCACCTCTCCACCTCATCCATCTGAGAATACTTAGCATTCATTGGATTTAACTGCATAGTGTTCTCTGAATGGTGCCCATGCCTAGCTAACAACCTCATGTGTGCACAATGCAGCAAAGCAGAAACTTGGCACAGGACTGGGAAGCTAGTGGGGATCACTTGGGTAACAGCACCTACTACAGTGATTTCCAGGTTCCACAAGGATTCTTCAGGTATTGCACACACACTTTTAATCCAAGCTGGAGCAATGTGACTATGTAAAATTTGTCATACCTAGACTTTAGGTTGAAGTCCAGAAACGTATGTGTCAAAGTTCCATACATGCTTGTCTATTGGACTTTAAAGTGGTTCTAAAGGCAGAAGGTTTTTTTTACCTTAATACAGCTCCCCTTATACTTACCTGAGCCTCAAATCCTGCTGCCATCAATCACAGCCAGCAATCCAATGGGGAGAGAGTGTAGGGGACGGGGTCGAGTTATGCTCTGTGCGCGAATGGACAATGTCTACTCACAGGAGCATGGCCCAGGAGGGAGCCTGCTTGAATGTTCCCATAGCAAGAGTCTTCCTATTGGGGACACTTGGCAGGGGAGGTGGAGCCAGGACTGGCGGTGGGGGACCCAAAAAGAAGAGGATCGGGACTACTCTGTGCAAAAACATTTCACAGAGCAGGTAACTATAACATTTTTAAAAAAAAATTACAACCTTTAGAATTACTTTAACCCTGTGTGGAGCGTAAGCGCTCTGCTCCATTATATCTGCTGGTTCCAGCATCCTGGTTTTGGCTATGGTATTCTCTTGTCTGTCTGTCCACTTACAAGGTAATTGATTGTTGCCAGTCTCTGGGTGGAGACCAAACCTCATTTAGGCTAGCCAAGCTTGCAGTTTCATGCTTGTGATAGAGTGTGTTAGAGTGTGTAATGCCTGATTAAGCTGCCCATTTGTTTGCCCTGCTCTGCTAGTTTGGATTTCCCTGTGTATGACCTTGGATCGGATAATGACTATTCTCTGAACTCTGCCTGCCTTTTACCTGGACTGTCATTGTATCACCCTGCCTGCTAACCGCAAGTACCTGCTTGCTTTGCTCAGTTCGTGCCTGCCCTGGGGTGGTAGCCAGGCATTATAGTATTGTGTATAAGTGCTGGGGGCAACCAAGTACCGGTAGGCCTGCATGCCTTATGGTAATAGGTGAAGAACGCAGTAGCCAGCTATAGTGTCTGACCACCAGCGTTTGGGGTAAGCATGACAAACCCAATTTTTAATACCAATCGACAATTACTTTTTTGGCATTTCATTTTTTAATAATAATAATGTAGAGTTTACCTTCTCCGACAGTGAAATGAATAACATTGTCATCAATATTAAGTCCATTTGTGTAGAAAACTCCAATTGCTGGGGAGAATCCATTATGGAACGCACATCCCTTGACATAGGATTTATTGGATAGTACCTAAAAAAAAAAAAAAAAAAAAAAAAAAATAAGAGACGTGGTTTTTACAGTTGCTAAATAGTTGTTTTTTATTTTTTTTTACAATAATTTTATTACCAAGATATTATAAATACATTTTGGAAGCCTCTGAGGACATGTAAAGTAGCAGGCAAGTTCAAGAATAATGTTGAATAAATATTTTACCTTAGTGCATGCTTGGACCAATCTGACAAAATTTAAACATGCTTAGGATAATCAAGGGTAAAAAAAAAACTTTAAGCCAAAAGGGACCTATTTGCTATTGTTTTTTTTCTGTTCTTCTGGCATCTCAACACCATTCCTAGAATAAGTTGTCTGTCCGCCTTATGTG
This sequence comes from Pelophylax lessonae, assembly GCF_965119305.1. Lineage (NCBI taxonomy): Eukaryota > Metazoa > Chordata > Amphibia > Anura > Ranidae > Pelophylax > Pelophylax lessonae. The sequence goes on along the minus strand of NC_138772.1, from coordinate 498,887,167 downwards.
AAAGTTGAAAGAGGATAGGAAGATAAATGAAATTCCCTCCTCCTCCATTTGTAGAGTGTTTTTCATTACAGGAACTATGAATGGAGCAGGGGGCAGAAAAGGCAGGCATAGTTGAGACATTTGACAAGTGTCAGTGACAGGTGGAGCTGCTTGTAATAATCCCTGCAGCCAGGGCCGTCTTTAACACAGGGCACAAGGGGAAGCTGCCCTGGGCCCAGTCATTGTTGTGGGGCCCAAAGCAGCTGCCCCTGGAGCCCGCACTGCCTGCAAATAGTTGATAGGTGGATTTGGGAGGACCCAAGAAAATATTTGCCCACAGTCCAATCAATATTAAAGATGGCCCTGCCTGCAGCACCTGAAGATCACAGCTATGTGGCTATACAGGAGTCAGAGAACACAAGATTTCAAGGAACAGAACAACCACCAGCACACAGGACATTGGTGATTCATGTAAGTACTGCTGTTTAAAGAAAAAAAAAAATACATCGCAAAACTTCAGCTTTTACCTGTCTGGTTATACTTTTTTTTGGTCCCTAAGAATTGATCCATAGGAGCCATGTATCTGTACTATAATCCAGTGATCCTACATGTAGAGTTGGTTGAGGGACATAAAGGAATGATTTGCATAGTTCCATCCTATACTAACTGATAAATACTTTACTTATAATGAAAGTGAGGCATGCAGATGCCTCCTATTTAAAAAAAAAAACCTTTGCTACAATTTACACTGGTTTAGTGGGTGACTTTGTGGTACTTATACTTAACTAAAGGCAAACTTTTTTTTTTGTTTTGGATAGAGTGGAGAAGGATTAGAATGCTTGTCAGGTTTTGTTGCTGTCTGTACCCCCGTTAAGGAGATTCACCCTCTCTATTCCTCTTGTTTACCATTATCATTAACCACTTTAGCCCCGGAAGGATTTGCCCCCTTTCTGACCAGGCCCTATTTTGCGATTCAGCACTGCATTACTTTAGTGGACAAATGTGTGGTCGTGCGATGCTGTATGTAAATGTAAATTAATTCCTTTTTTTCCCACAAATAGAGCTTTCTTTTGGTGGTATTTTATCACCTGTGCGATTTTTTTTTGCGCTATAAACAAAAAAAGAGCGACAATTTTGAAAAAAATATATATTTTTCACATTCTGCTATATGACATTCTCAAAAAAATAAATTTAAAAATCAAATTTTTTTAACATTCTAGGCCAATTTGTTTTCTGCTACATATTTTTGATAAGCATATTTTGATTGGTTTGCGCAAAACTTATCATGTTTACTAACTAGGGGAAAGATTTATGTAATTTTTATTGTTTTTGCACATGTATTTGAGGCTGTACGCCTTGTTTTTTAAGATTATATGTTTGTTCTTTCTCCTTTGGTCTTCTGTCAAACAATTTTATATTACTCTTTAATAAAATATACAATTTTAATTACTAGTCCTGTTTCATATCAATGGCTTAGAAAATACTGATTTATGAAATGTGGCTACCAGAAGGTCCCAAAAGGCACCCGTCCCTTTCTGTCTTTTCATCCTTCAAGTCCTTGCATTGTATGTAACATGTTCTCTAAAAGGGGAGAGTATTCTAGCATTCGTTCACCCTTCTCCTATTAACAGAATGTGTTACATTCTGGTACAAAATTGCAGTGACATTTGTCAATGGAGGAGAAGAAAGAAAGGAACCCATTGAAACCTTCTTCAATGTACTATAATGTTAGACCTGAATGTTTTGACTCCCACAGCACTGGAAGTTCAGCACTGTGAAGAGTACCGGGCATCATTGGAAAGAAGATTTCTACAGGAACCATCAGCCTGTAGGCCAAGGGATATACTTTATTACTGGTAGATTGTTTGACTGCAGCTGTAGCAACCCCCTCCCCTAAAATTCAACTTTAATGTGGAAATATGGGCAGCACTTTTATTTACATTTTTGATAGAGCAAAGGACGGTTATAACCCATGTCAGAATATTTTTTCGCCATCTGTGTCCCATTGCAGATATTTTCCTTCACTTCCTGTCCCATAGCCAAACAGGAAGTGAGAGGAAATCCCTGCAAATTAAGGGTATTTCATGGGGATCCCCAGGTCATTAGAACTAGTGCCCACATTGGAAGATTTTACCTCTATTATATTTCTGGGGACAACCTAAAATTTGGGATTTTCTTTATAAAAAAAAAGGTTTTGCCTTTAGTTATAGTCGGTACTATAGGTCACAGAGTAGATATGTTTAGACACATTTGTAGGACACTTACTTCTCCAAGGTTAAGGAAAGCCAAGGAATAGCGGGGATCTGTGGGATCTCTGTAACCTTCCTGACCACTGTGATAGAATTCCACATTTGATATTCTTGCATTTCCTTCAAAGAGTAAAATAAAAAAAATAAAGACTCTCATTTATAATAGCTGCCTTTTGTGTGGTGGGAGAGAGGGAGGTGCAGATTAAAAATATGTATAGTGAGCAGTATTCATATTCAGTTTACCCTTATAGACCAGCCCATTGGCTGAAAATGTGCCCACAAGAACACGAGCTCCGAATGATTCTCTAGACCAGCCTGGATAATCCTCTCCAATGATCTTGATATTTCTGGTGAGCAGGGCCACATCCGCTGCCAGAGTGTAAGTCAGGTTTGTGTTGGGTACTTGATAGGTGTTTGCTGCATGAAATAATACATAAAATATGATTATCCTTGTAATAAACAAGACTAGCAAAGACTTTAGAGCCATGACTAGTATATTTATTGTTACAATTGTTACATTCATTTCCCATACTTATACACTGGTGCATCTCAAAAAATTAGAATATCATCAAAAATGTAATTTATTTCAGTAATTCGATTCAAAAAGTTAAACTCACATAATATATAAATTTATTATACAGAAAGTGGTATATTTCAAGCATTTTTTTTTTTATTTTGATAATTATGGCTTACAACTAGTGAAAACCTAAAATTCAGTATATCAGAAAATCTGAATTTTACATAAGACCAATATAAAAAGATTTTTAAAACAGAAATGTTGGCTTACTGAAAAGTATGTCCATGTACGGTATAGTATGCACTCAATACTTGGTCTGGGCTCCTTTTGCATGTATTACTGCATCAATGCGGCGTAGCATGGAGGTGATCAGCCTGTTGCACTGCTGAGGTGCTATGCTGAGGATCCGCCGGTCACACGCACGGACTTGTTAGGGAACGAGCCGGGGCGGGAGTGTGCCTCCGGGGGCGCGCGCTCGCCCGCTATTGGCTCACAAGCTAGTGAGAGGCTAGTGACGTACCGATACGTCACTTTGCCTGGCCGGGACTGACCACCGCAGTATATGTACTTGCGGCGGTCGGCAAGCGGTTATAGGCTCAGAAAACCTTTACAGGTGTTTTAAGTTAATTAGCTGATTAGACTGTGACACCATGAGTCTACAATATTGAACCTTCACAATATTCTAACTTTCTGATATAATGAATTTTGGGTTTTCACTAGCTGTAAGCCATAATCATCAAAATTAAAAGAAAAAACTGCTTGAACTATATCACTCTATGTGTATTAATTTATATAATAATAGGAGTTTCATTTTTTTAATTTAATTACTAAAATAAATTATTTTTTGATGATATTCTATTTTTTTTAGACATTCTTCAAAGCTTTTACAGAGCCCATACAAGAGCTGGCATTAGTCCCCAGCACTGAAGGGGGGAAACACTGAGGTCTTTGAGATTCCAGTAATGGAACATCTGAAGTAATTGTGTAGTGAAAAGTAAAATTTGAAATAAACCACTGAATGAAGTTAATGCTTTATCTTCGTTTATTACCAATGAAGAAATCAAGGACAAGGCACAGGAGAGTAATGGGAACTCTTTGCATAGCAGGCAAACACAACCAACGTGTCTCTTCATGCAAGCAACAGTTTCTTGTAGGCTAAATACCATGTACTAAAGCATGCCTTATGGTGCTTTTCCACTGCATGGAACCGAACGGTTCGGCTCGCTTTTGTGCTTTTCCACTGCTGGTACCGCATGGTACGGTGTAGGAACGGTCCGTTTCGGTACGGTACGGCGGCGCTTTTCCACTGCATGGAACTGAACGGTACGGCTCTCAAAAACAGTACCTACTCAATTGTGGCTCCAACAGGTACCATACCCGGTACCATATCCCACAATCCTTTGCATGCAGTCACTACTAGCCACTGATTGGTCAGAGAATCCCACCCACCCCGTTGTTATCCCACCCACCTAACTTTAGTACTACTTTAGTGGAAAAGCAAACCATACCGTACCATACCGAACCGTTCCAACACAGTACCATGCGGTACCAGCAGTGGAAAAGCAAACCGGGCCAAGCAGGGCCAAGCAGGGCCGAGTAGAGCCGAGCCGGTACTTGCAGTGGAAAAGTGCCATTAGTGGTGCAGTGGTCAGTGGCCATGGTGAGATGTGGGCATTGAGTAAGAAGATGCCATTTTAAAAGTGGGACAGCAGCTATTTGTCCCAGTACAGTTTTAAAATGGCACTGGGAATCAGACACTCTGGCTAGTCCATGCATGGAATCTGGAACCAGTAGCTGTTAACTGAGCATTAAGCTGAGAAGCTAAAACAATTAGTTCCATATCCATATAAATACCTATAGCAGATCATTGGTAATACAATGATTCTATGTTGTATGTACATGGGGAGTATCGTGATGTCACATAAGCAGGGCAGGTTACAAAATACAGGCCCATTTAGTCTGTAGACACAATAGCATGCAACTAAAAACAGCACAAGACCAAAGGAGTAATGAAGGCAAGCAACTCGGAGATCTAGCAGAAGTGAAAAGCATATCCAAGCTGTTCTCAAAAAGCTTTCACGTAGAGAAAAAAGCTTTGCATGATTTATTTACAACATTGAAAACAACAGCAGCACCTTTCAACCTGCTTGGGTCCTAATTGTGCTAAAAAGGAGTACTGTTGTTTTTTAATGTTGCATATCAATAAAGGAGAGCTTTTTATGAGAATTCCCTGGATATTCTATACGCTTCATCATGTGCTGGGAACAAGGTTAAAGCAAAAGGATCATGCTCTTCACTTTAGATAGATTTAGCTGGATCATCTGTTAGAGTGAGATGTATTTTTTCAATGATTGTTTGAGGTTTAGTACTGCACTTTTGCAGTTTAATAAGCAAGCCTTGTCACATGTCTTACCTGCATGGGTAAAAGTGAGAGAGACATTCAAAGTGAGATTTCTCTGGTCAGGTGACACATCAATAATCCTCCTGGTTTCCGTCTGCCAGGCACTGTAACTGGTGGTGGTTATAAGGATATCTTCACCGACCTGATGAAAAAATATTTATAGGTAATTTTTACATTCATATGAACAAGCGCTAATTATTCTGCATGTGGCTAAAACGACTCATAGCTGTAAATGGAATAATCAGTATATCAATTACTAAAACTCCAGACCCTGCTGTGAGCAATTGCCCTCCTACAGGCTTACATCTCATTTGTTTTGGTGTGAACCTGGTACCTGGTGCCATACACACGTCAATCCATGAACACAGGTTAGCCATAATTTTAAATGTCCCTATATTTGAGTTGCGTCAACAAGCATCGTAAGAAAAGGTTTTTGGTTTCATTTAGTAAGTAAATCATTTTGTTTCATTATAATTGTTATGTTAGAATGATTTTTTTTTGCATATTCGTTTCAAATCAATTTACATTTTCGAAAGTTCTGTTATTCTTTTGTATTTTCAGCATATTGGCTATATCCCTGCTAATCGAACCCACAAAGAGAAAATGAGCTGAATGGATGATATTGAATCGAGTCACGTGCATCTGAAAATAATGAATGGAATGAAATTAAAGTGGTTGTTAACCTACACTGCTAAGTTGCTATAATCCTCTTTGTTTCCCAATGCTAGGTGCTCCTGTCACTGTGTTTTATAAAAGAAAAAAAGTTGGCTCTACCCGATTTCAGAGCACCGTTCGGCTGTCACGTGATCCGCTGCCTCTCTCCTCTCCCCGGCTGACAGCTGCAGTGGGCGGAGCCGAGATTCCCCCCCGTTGACGTCAGTCAGGAGGGGAGGAGGAAAGAGCCGGCCGGTCTTTGAAATCGGGTAAAGATAGGAGCACCTAGCATTGGGAAACAAAGAGGAATATATAAGAAAATAAAATGTTTTTCAGTAGCAGAAGGGGAGGGGGTGGGCACCTGACACAGGAGCAGAACACAGGGAGGGGAGGGGGGAGGAGGACAGTACAGGGCTGCAGATGATGGAGACATGTACACTGACCATGGTGTCAGGGTTAAGTAGCCATGATACACCGTGGTCAGTGTACAGGGGAGGGCAGAAATTGGCAGGATCAGGTGATACAGGGGGCCAAATTACACAGCACAAGCACTGTGCTGTGTAACATGCTTCAAAGGAACAGGATCTTTATTTATTTTTTTGGGGGGTAATAAAAGCTTTCATTTCGGATTCAGTCGTTATGTTATGATTCGGAGATTCTGATGCATCCACCTCCATCCAACCCAAACAAAATCAGTAGGAATCATCTTATTTCACTTTATACCTTACTGTAATTATTTCAATATGTTTCAATTTCATATGTAGTGTATTTTTTATAATAACAAAAAATGTTGGTGCAAAAAGAATCAAGTCGAAGACTACCACATCGCTCTTATCTGAATAAAACGAAAGGATCCAAATTAATAGGTATTCATTTGTTACGTTATTATGTCAAATTAATTTCCTTATTCCCAATTTACACATTCAAATTCTCAAATCTCAAGTTCAACCCCAATAAAAAAGAATCTTGATAGAATGTTCAAGCTACACTCTCTCTGGAATAAAAACGAATGGATCTGAATCGGTTTGGATCATTCATTATGTTGTTTTACGTTATTTTGGATGCTTCCAACATTACCATCAATATTTGGGGGGAATCGATGGTGGAGAAGGATCTGGCTGTTCTGGTAGAGCATAAGCTTAATATTAGCATGCAATGCCAAGCTGCGGTTTCCAAAACAAGCAAAGTAATTTCTTTTTTTAAAAGAGGTATGGGCTGCAGAGAGAGAGAGACATCATTTTTTCCCTGTACAAATCATTAGTAAGACCTCATCTGGATATCAAGGAACTGGAGAAAGTGCAGAGAAGGGCAACCAAACTGATAAGAGGCATGGAGGAAAGATTGGAGGAACTGAATTTATTCTCTCTTGAGAAGAGGAGATTAAGGGGGGGGGGGGATATGATCAACATGTATAAATACATAAGTGGTCCATATAGTGAAATTGGTGTTTGAGTTATTCACTTTTGGTCATCATAGAGGACAAGGGCGCACTCTTTACGTCTGGAGGAAAAGAGATTTATTCTCCAAATACTGAAAGGTTTCTTCACAGTAAGAGCTGTGAAAATGTGGAATAGACTCCCTCAAGAGCTGGTTCTTGCCAGCTCACTGGATTGTTTTAGGAAAAGCCTAAATTCTTTCCCAAATGTACACAATATAACTGGATACTAATATTTATAGGTAGAGTTTATTCAGGGAATATGTGTTTGCCATTTGGACGATCAGGAAGGAATTTCCTCACTTTGAAGGGATTTCCTCTCACTTCCTGTTTTGGCTATGGAACAGGAAGTGAAGGGAAATCTCCTGATGGGACACAGATGGCAAAAATAAAACTGACAGGGGTTATAACTAGGGATCGACCAATTATCAGCAATGTCGATATATTGGGGGCCGATATGCACTTTCCCCGATATAGCAGAATCGGCCCCTGAGGTTACCAATATTGCCGATATTTTGGGAAAATGCATGTTACGGAGTGATGCCTGCAGCTAGAGGCATCACCCCTGTACCGGTGTCCATAGCCGACAGTCGGCTGTTTTGTAATGACAACCGATGTGGCTGAGAAGCCGCTCGGCTGTCATTACAAGGAGTGAGGGAGGACGACTCCCCCATCTCGGTGCCTTCCACGGCTCGCCTGTCCCACCGCATTCGGCTTTGATCGGGTCTCCATATAAAACCCAGAAGTGATGTCATGACATCACTTCCCGGTACTCAGCAGCAAGTTCAAAAAAATGTGAGGATTCAAAACAGCCAAACTTGGCGTTTCGAATGCTTTTAAGTGCAGAGGAGGGGTTTGGGGTATTTTAGACCCACAGATCCCTCCACTAGAGTACCTGTAAAAAAAAAAAAAATTTACTGTCAGAAAATATCGGTCAATATCGGCCGATACCGATATCCGATGACCAAAATATCGGTATCGACACTAAAAAAACGATATCAATCGATTACTAGTTATAACCCCTTACTCTATCCAAAATGAAAAAAAAAAAAAAACGTTTTGCTTTTTGTTCTACTTTAAGTGTCAGCTGTGCCAATGATCATTTCGACATACCTGCCAGTCCACAGGCTCTTTTAGGATGATGTACTGTGATCCAGCTGGTGCTGTATTTGCCAGCTTAGTCCTATATACAGCACGTGGAAGTCCATGAAGATCAAGTTCTCCAAATACACCTACAAAAGAAAAAGGATTCCAGCATTTGTTGATATACTGCAACTTGAAAAACAAGTCACCATGTGAAATCGAACGTTATTCAGCTATATAAATGTCATTTACCTATAACTTTTGATCCCTGATTTGGTCCATTTGGCAAAGGGAATTCTGGAGTTGAATGGCTTCCTCTTAATATAATATGTAGTTCTCCCTGGAATGGGTCAGTCTCCATTCCTGCTATTAACCTTCCACCCTGAAAAAAGCCATTAAACATATATGATACCTGAACCACCTAGAATATCAGAATCATGTAGGGTGAGTCCAGATATAAGTTAGCAAATCTATATGTAGATTTAGGTGGTTGGTGAGGCAACATCTCCCCATTCAAGGATTTGATAGCTCACTGTAACTCTACACTTAGAGTAAAACATCTGGCCAACTAACACTCAGACTCAGATTTTTCAAGTTGGAAAGTGTTGATGTGTAAGTGTGAATGTCCCGATCACCAGAGACACTCATAATCACCCCCTAGAAAGTTATAAAACTTCAGATTATCACAAATGTTGCTCAACAAATGGGGGCATCATTTGCTATTAATAGACTATACAGTACATGGCCAGCATTACTTCTCCTACAGCCTCATACGGCATGAAATAAAAAAATCCAGAAGGGAAAGTATTCTATATTGTCAAAAGTTTGTAGACACCTGATCATCACACTTACATGAATTTATGGGTCATCCTATTCTAAAACCATGGGCATTAAAGGAGTTGTAAAGTGCTATGCATTAAGATAAAAAATCTTTTGTGTGCAGCAGCCCCCCCTCGGCCCCCCTAACAGTTACTTGAGGTCCCTCTCTATCCAGTGATGTCCACAAATGTCTCAGCCATTCAAGATTCTCCCTCCTGATTGGCCATTGGCTGCCACTGCTGTCAATCAAAGTCAGCTAGCAAATCAGAAGAGAGAGGGGGCGGGCTGGGTTGGGGCACTGTGTCTGAATGGACACAGGGAGCTGTGACTCGGCTCGGGTGTCCCCACAGCAAGCTGCTTGCTGTGGGGGCACTCAAAAGGAGGGAGGGGACAGGATCACATAAGAGGGACCCAAGAAGAGGAGGATCCGGTCTGCTCTGTGCAAATTCACTGCAGCAGAGGAGGTAAGTTTAACATGTTTGTTATTTTTATAGAAAGAAAAAGCAAGACTTTACAATCACTTTAATATAGAGTTGCCCTATCCCACCAGAACCCTATTTTGCTGCTATAACAGCCTCCACTTATTTCAGAAAGCTTTCCACAAAATTTTGGAATGTGTATGTGGGAATTTGTGCTCATTGGCCAAAAAAGCACTTGTAAGGTCGTGCAGTGAATTTTACTAAAAAGATCTGGCTTGGTTTGGTTATCCTAAAATTGTCAAAAAGGGTTGAAGTCAGGGCTGTATGTAGGCCTCTCGAGTTTCTCCACCCCAAACTCATCAAACCATGTCTTTTAAGAGTTGGCATTGTGATAAAGTAATAATCCATATTCCCATCACTCATGTTCCTGGAGAGAGTTCTAGGATACTGAGCGCTGTAGCAACCACCAGCTGGAGACTGGATCATTAAAGCCACAAATATATATTTGGCAGCACAACAAGGTGTGCTGGCGAATATATTCATTGTGGCATTGTGATAAAGGAAACAGTCATGCTAGAAAATACACGGTCTTCCCCAAACTGCTGCCAAATGGTTAGTTGACACAGTTTTCTAAAGTGTCTCGTATGCTTTTGCATTAACAGTATCTGAAACACCTCAACGGAATCATCTGCAGAAGTGTCCACATACTTTTGGCAATATAGGTTTGTCCTGAGGAAGCTCTGGGTGGAGTGAAATGTGTCATGCCATGTGACATTGATGTACATCACTCTCCAGGGATTCAGTGTGCATACGAGTGATCATACAGTATGGTACTCAGATGCATCATGATTATTGGACATTGCTTACTGTCTGGAAGGACATGTATCTGCGCCACCTTTGATATCACACTATAAAACTCCCCCATATGCAATGCTTGGTTGTGGGGTGTGAATCCTGGGTGAGCGATAAGGATATCACCGCCAAGATTATTTACAGCTCAAGCAGTTTATTACACTTGACATGGGTCACAGAACCCTCACAGTATTGCCAGATAAGTACTCAGAAGAAACCTATGTACAGTATAAAATTTGGTTGTCTGTTCTGTACTGGGTGTCAGAAACATGATTACTCAGGGAATGTATGCATTAGTTCCCTATGTGGCAAGAGTATGGATATTGGCACCAATACAGCATATGGTTTGTATAGGGTCTACTTGCAATTACATGAAACAAACAAAGATAAAATTCCCAGTTCAATTTGCCAACCAGTCTGCTTACCAACCAAATTGGCCTGTCTAACAGTTTGCGTCAATACAGGGGTTTAGTTAGCACACAGCTGGGCTTCCATTATGCCCCCAATTACCTTTCAGGAGGGATGGGCCACCTCCAGGCTCACCTGCCCCCCATCTATCCATTAGCTTGCATGTGCTCCCACTGTGGAGACTCTTTAAAATTCATTAGAGTTAGGACTGCAGGTAACAGGGAGCCTTGACGTGGCCCTGCAGCTTTCACATGCGTATGCAAATGTGTGCTAACGAAACCCCTGTATTGACGCAAACTGTTAGACAGGCCAATTTGGTTGGTAAGCAGACTGGTTGGCAAATTGAACTGGGAATTTTATCTTTGTTTGTTTCATGTGCGTTGCCCTTCCATGTGTTCTTTGCTATGAAGGCCAGTAATAGGTGGGGGCAGAGGCCATTTTCTTTGTTGTATATGTGTACTGGTGAGTGGACATACTGGGTGCCTTTGCTGTAATACTATCAGCTGGGCTTCCATTATGCCCCCAATTACCTTTCAGGAGGGATGGGCCACCTCCAGGCTCACCTGCCCCCTATCTATCCATTAGCTTGCATGTGCTCCCACTGTGGAGACTCTTTAAAATTCATTAGAGTTAGGACTGCAGGTAACAGGGAGCCTTGACGTGGCCCTGCAGCTTTCACATGCGTTTGCAAATGTGTGCTAACTAAACCCCTGTATTGACGCAAACTGTTAGACAGGCCAATTTGGTTGGTAAGCAGACTGGTTGGCAAATTGAACTGGGAATTTTATCTTTGTTTGTTTCATGTGCGTTGCCCTTCCATGTGTTCTTTGCTATGAAGGCCAGTAATAGGTGGGGGCAGAGGCCATTTTCTTTGTTGTCTACTTGCAATTACCTTTGAGTGGATAATAGGATTTTTTCTTCTAACTATATGACCCAATCTGTTCCATAAATACAGTACCTTTTATAGCCATTTTTTAAGACTGATAACCAGTATTCAAATGTGAAATCTATTTATGAGAAGTATATTGTCTGCAGGACAGTCAGATGCAGTACATTGGATGGCGCTGTTGCCAAGACATTATTAATATTCAGTTTGATAGCCATGATGTTGCATGTTTACACGTGTAAGCTCTTACGTGTGAACTTACTGTATTTATACAGTATATGTATTGTTTAATGCACTTTAGCATTGGGTATAATGGGGGCATTATTTCTCAGAGAATAGGTGCAGGTACTTCTAAGTCAGCCTTCGTTTCTTGCCCCCCACCCACCTCTGAGCACTGTCCCTTGGTTCCACCTCCTACCTACCTGCCAGTACCGCCCCTTTTAAATAATTCAGAACCAAGTATCATTTTGTGCTACTACGTGATTTGCATTGAATTTGTTAAAGATAACAAGAAAGACAGTAAAATAGATCCCCTGCTGTGAACAACAATACACTCCACCCCAGCAACAGTAGACCCCCCCCCCAGAAACAAAAGACCACCTCAGCAACAATAGACCCCCCACACAACTATAGACTTTCCCCCAGCAACAATGTCCCCCCGCAACAAAATACCACACCAGCAACAACATACCTCCTAGCAGCCAGCATCAATAGACCCTCCAGCAGCCACCAACAATAGACCCCTCCCTTAATAGTAGATCCCTCCCAGCAACAATTGACCCTCCACTAGCAACAATAGACCTACCCAGCGACAATAGATTCCCCCAGCAGCCAGCATCAATAGACCCTCCAGTACATCCTAGCACTCTTTTCCATTACATACATTGATTGCTGGAGGTGCCGGACCTGCATTCCCCCGCGTTCCCACTGAAAAAAAGCCCTGCTTATAATTGTTTGGACAAATTTCTGTTTTATTGGGGTTGTCGAAAATAGGGACTTTCCATGCGTAGCCTATATATTGTTACACAATTTTAAGAATAAAGAGAGAGTACTTTCTTATATTTTGAGTGTGGATTTTACTTGGTTATTCTTTATTCTATTGGCTAATAGGTAGGTGTGATGGCAAGATGTCCAAAAACTCTTGATAGGAATGGAAGTATGTCTCTGTTCTGCTTCTGAATTGCACAGAAGCCCTTATTAGAGAGTTGTCAGTTGCTTACCAGTATAGATATATAGTTGGCACTGAGGACCGATGTTTTAAAGGAGGGTGCTGATCCTACTGTTGAGTTGTCTGTGACATTTCTTAACTCCAAAACACCATAAATGATAAGTTTATCCACATAGAGGAAGTCTATTTCTGCTATAACCCACTTGCCTGGAAAAGAATGAAAATAACATGTTTACCAATCTACTATGAGTCCCAGCTGTGGTTCACGTTCTTCTTCGCACAGCCCACTAGAGATAAGTCATCTTCCTTTAGCTTAGAGGTAAAACATTTAGTGATTAAAAAAATATTAACGGAGAAGTGTGGGATTGTAAAAAAAGGTAAACACACATACTTACCTACCTACTGCAGCATCAATCTGTCCCTCACCAGGCCTTAGCCTGAGAACTGAGCAATCACGTGACACTAATCGCTCAGTTTTCAGGTACTCTAATAGCAGAGAACTGTGACTGTCAATCACCGCTCTCTTCTCTGCCCCTCCAGCACTCACTGGAGTACCGGGCTGGGGAAGGGGCAGGAGCGGCTTGAAATTGTTATGCTCACTAGATAGTGCTGATTTCAGAAATTAGGGTTTAAGATTGGGGGATCCTTTAAATACAGTGTAAGTGAATCTCACAGATTCATTAGCAAACTACCAGGGCACAGGATCCTGTGAATGTAAACCAATCAGACGGAGCCTAGGTAAACCCCTTGGAGCCCACTTTCGGCAATATAGTGATGTACAATGAATTTTCAGATAATACATGAGCATTTGTATTCTCTTAAAACAAGCACAGCTGATAGGAATTTGGGGTTGGTCACATCATAGCCACGTGTCTGCATACTAACAGTCCTATTTCTATTTAAACATCAACCTGTATCAAAAGAATGAGGACCTCTAGGTTGGAAAAACTAATCAAAATCAGATTTAGATATGCTTCAATATAAAAATAGTAAGTATTTTGTTTGGGGGAAAAAAAACTAAACATTTTTACCTGCAGGAATAATAACAGTTGAACCATTTTGCAGGACATTATCATTGTTTTCTACAGATGATTGTTCGATGGATCTGGTTGTCCAAGAACTGGAAATGAAAACACATATTATTAGAGCCATGAACCATTTAGGCTGCATAATAAGCAATAACCAGAACTCTACTGCTACAATTGGTGCAATGTAGGATCATAATTTCTATTCTATTGATAAAAACAATAAACAAAATAGAGAGAAAAGGGGTAAAAAAACTGCGCAAATGGTGTGAAAAAATTAATTAATATAAATAAATTTATATATAAATTTGAATATAAAGTGATAAAGTGGGATTTCTCCCACGCTGTCAGCTGCTACACAAACGTGGAATAGTGATAAATAGTGAACTAATGGGGATGTAGCGCTCGACAGAAATACATAAAATAAATACAAACATGTGAACCATATAAACCATATAGGATGATTCGTGCAATAAAGTCTCTGGTGTCCAAAGCAATTAGATAATTGACAGCCAATATGGAAGACACAGACTTGATAGGGTGGTTTCCTTAGCAAAGCCTTCACCTTCACACGATCACCCAGTGGAATAACTATATGAGCCGCTTACCAGATTTAATGGACCCCTTGATTATAGGGGGTCAAATGCGCTGTGTACTCCAGTAAGGAACTCTAATGCATCTTGCTCCCATAAGTAGAGGTCATCACAGCCAGAGTCAGTGCCATAATCAGAAAGCCAAGCCATATGCAGGGATTAAAAAATAGTCTCATGGTGCAGTATCTCTTATCAATCAAGCATTTATTTAAGACAAATTGCACTTACTAGACAAAAAGCAGATAAAAGCCTTCAATAAAATCGTTTGCTGGGGATGGGAGACGCCGCTCCACGCTGCGCTCCTCAGACCTCAGACCCGGATGTGTATGGTCTCACGTTCCCGACGTTTCGTCAGTCAAGGCTGACATCATCAGGGGATCCCCTGATGATGTCAGCCTTGACTGACGAAACGTCGGGAACGTAAGACCATACACATAGGGGTTTGAGGTCTGAGGAGCGCAGCGTGGAGCGGCATCTCCCATCCCCAGCAAACGATTTTATTGAAGGCTTTTATCTGCTTTTTGTCTAGTAAGTGCAATTTGTCTTAAATAAATGCTTGATTGATAAGAGATACTGCACCATGAGACTATTTTTTAATCCCTGCATATGGCTTGGCTTTCTGATTATGGCACTGACTCTGGCTGTGATGACCTCTACTTATGGGAGCAAGATGCATTAGAGTTCCTTACTGGAGTACACAGCGCATTTGACCCCCTATAATCAAGGGGTCCATTAAATCTGGTAAGCGGCTCACATAGTTATTCCACTGGGTGATCGTGTGAAGGTGAAGGCTTTTCTAAGGAAACCACCCTATCAAGTCTGTGTCTTCCATATTGGCTGTCAATTATCTAATTGCTTTGGACACCAGAGACTTTATTGCACGAATCATCCTATATGGTTTATATGGTTCACATGTTTGTATTTATTTTATATATTTCTGTCGAGCGCTACATCCCCATTTGTTCACTAATAAACAAAATAGGCATGTAAACTGGGTGTAGACTCTCGTGGATTTTCGTCACTCCCAGTTCTCCTTACTCCCTGGCTTTTGTTGTTTTTTGTTTCTATCTGGTGGATTTTCCGAGGTCATTAAGGTTATATAATTTTTTGTTTAACCGCTATTTATTCAATATTTATTTTGAATAATGCATTATTTTAAATTACTTGTTAGGCTATGCTCAGGTGGTGTGGCTTTTTATCAATTGATGCTTTATTTTATCATATTCGGTTGTATTATCTATTTGTCAGAGCTATTTGCTTCATCTAGACATTATACTTCACATATTAGGTTGTTTAGATACTGTAGTCATTTATCTAACTAAATCTATGTGAACTATCACAATTCGGCTGTAGGACTATGTTGGTAATCTGTCCAGAGGTATGCGGATACTGGACTCCAGGAAAATGGCTGCCACTTTACACCAATTATAGAGTATAACGATTGACCAATCATATCCTCCGTTATCCCCTGAAGAAGTCATGTGATCGTGACGTAACGCGCAGGGCAAACTGAGTTACCGGAAGTGACGCGAATCCCGGGAAGGATTACGGCGCTTGTGTTAAAACGCTGGATACTACTATCTATGTAAGTCTGTATGCTTTTAATTCAATAAATGGTTGGAATTACTACACTATAAAATCTTCTTCATGTACCCCCACTCCATAACTAATGTCAAGGTGATCCGTGGATACTATATATATATATATATATATATATATATATATATGTACTTAGCAGAGAGCCATAGCTTGAAGCACCGAGGACAAGGAGTACAACAGGCCTATGGGAAAGATATGCGATATTCAAGTAATGCACAGGTGAGAGGCTAGAAAGCGCAGAGGTGGCACATTGGATGAAGACTTCACACACAAGATTATTGATTGAATTGATTCTGATAGTGAAGGGTCACTGTTTTGAAATACACCATTGACTTCACTGATATACTTGCACTTGGACTACTGAAATATATATAGATACGACCCTTTATTATACAGTGCATGTTCTCTTGTTTTTATTGTATAGATTTATTTTACTATTGGATTCATCATTGAATATATATTTTGCTCTATGTTATAATACACAGTTTACACGTTTATTTATTGACCGCGCAGCACTTTATATTATACACTTAAACAAAAAAGGCAACCACTCCCCACTCACACGTTTCTTATGTTCTTTAGGCCTCTCATTTGGAAGACATTCAAGCATCTGGCACTGTGTTTTTACATAAAGACTCCACTTTTTACTTCTTTGGAACAGAATGGGTAAGGTTAGAACTTCTAAAAGGTTTACCAGAGTGTGGTCTGGGATGAGCTCAGTTAACCCATAAAAAGCACCATTTGTCTGCTACCCTGTGAAGTGTAGAGCTCACCAGACATGAGAACAATGATGGTGTGGTGAGTGCACATACAGTATTTTAGCCAAAATTCAAATTATTACCTCTGGATTTTGTGAGTATTTTTGCAGATTTTGGGAGGATGAAATTAAGATTCTTGCCAAACCCTATCAAAACATTTTTTTCAACCATACCCCTGCAGATTAATGCTATAATGTACTAGCATGCGCCACATGCTACCACATGACAGACGTACCTGTCATAATGTGCCCTCCAGCACCTGGTTTTCCTTCCAGGTTCTGTCTCTTCGGCCGTTTGAATGGTCGGGCCATGATGATGTCACTGTCACGCATGCATACACAAGTCACATCACTATGGCACAGCAAGGGTGCTGTAAACGTGGTCTTAGCTGAGCATGAGCAGCTTAAGTCACATTACGGTTGACTGACAGGCCAAGAGAAGCATTTATGACAGAAGAGAGCACTAGGGTCTCTTCTGTTAAAAAAAACCTTGCCTATCATTGTGTTTTTAAAATAAGTTAAATTCCCCTTTGATAAACAGTATGGATGACACTTAGCCTGGTTCACACTGGTGTGATTTTTCATGCGATTTTACAGTTTCAAATCACATTACGAGTCACACCCATTGTCGGCAGTGGAACCATTCAAATAGCTACAACTTATATTGCAGCGACTTTGAAAAAGGTTCCTGCACTACTTTTTTCTGATTTCATTGAGACTTGCATTGACTTTTGTTAAATGAAGTTGCAAGCAGCAGTGGAATCGGGGGTGCAAATCACACTGATCTCTGGCTTTGAAATCGCACTGAAGTAGGGCGATTTCAAAGCTGCACTGGTGAACCAGGGCTAAGGCTGTTTTTCAGTAGGGATGATCGAACTTTTGAAAAGTTCGGTTTGACCAGAATACCCGAACTTCCCGAAAGTTCGGCCCGGATTTCAGAACCACATTGAAGTCAATGGGACCCGAACTTCGGTAATCAAAAAACACAATTTTGAAGCCCTAAAACCCAATAAATGGCCCTAAAAAGTGCCTAGGGTTCTGGGTCATGCCCCAGGGACTATTAATCACACAAAAAAAAGTTCTTAAAAACTGTCATTTTTGATAGAGAGCCAATTATTGAAAAAATTATTGAAAAAAAAAAAAAAAAGAGATTTCTTTGGATTTAGTGTCTGGGGGGTCTAAAAAGTGTACCTGTGAAGTATCAGCTCTGTAGTATGTCCAGAACCAGAAAAAAAAAGATAGTTTGTATTAGAATTGAGGTAGAGCAGGATAGTGGCTCCGCTATTTTCACACCCGGCCGTTTTTCTTGCAGGCGTTTATTGGGCTTTTTTGTGGACGTCTTTGGAGGCAGGCATGACATCTGAACTTCTGTGTAGGGGTATATATACACACACACATGTATGTATATATACACATACACATATATAGGTGTGAAAGTAGCAGAACCCTATGCCTGCGCTAATTAAATAATTTGCAGGCATAGGGCTACGCTCCTATCACACCTATATGTGTGTATGTGTATAAATACATATAAGTGTGTGTGTGTATATATACCCCTATACAGAAGTTCAGATGTTATGCCTGCCTCCAAAGACACCCAAAAAATGCCCCAAAAAAACGCCTGCAACAACACGCCTGGGCGTTTTTGTTGCAGGCGTTTTTTTGGGCATTTTTTGGGCGTCTTTGGAGGCAGGCATAACATCTGAACTTCTGTATAGGGGTATATATACACACACACGGGCTTTTAAAGCCCAGTTCCTGTCCCATTGCATTTTGGTCGGTTCTGGTTGCCGAATTCCGAACTTTTTCAGCAAAAAGTTCGAAATTCGGCCGAATTTCAAACAATGTTCGGGTCGAACCGATGGTCGACCTGAACCGTTCGATCATCCCTATTTTTGAGCTGTGTGTAACCACAACTGATTTCCCTGTTTCTTGTACGTATAGTATGTTGCTTTTAGCAACATACTAAGACCTGGTTGTGGTCTGTGACCGAGCTCGGGTAACCCATAAAACGTATCAGCTTTTTTTTTTTACAATGTTAAAACCTCCGTGAGGTTATTATTGCTTCATATGTGCAGGAGATTGCCATTAGGGGAGTGTAAAAGTTCTACAATTGCCAATGGAATAGAAATAGAGATGGAAACTCTCGATTGTACTGTAAGGACAAAAACATCTGCATTACTTTTTCCTTAAGGCACCTACAAACGACTGTTGCACTCCCAGCCCATACATAAACCTATTACAATAGTAAGTGTGTATATCCATACAATCACAGGTATATGGTTGTATCCAAGGTCCAAAAGCTGGGGGTGAGACAGGCCCCATCTCAACGCGTTTCCGGGAAAATAATTCCGCTTCTTCATGAGAAGGGATGGGGAATACAAAATATGCTATATAATCAAGTTGTTGAGAACATGGGGGTCACCACACATTACTGGGCACAGTCAAAGGCCACTTGATATGGAAAACGGAGAAGGAAACCAGAATGTAGGATACAAAAATCTCTATATCATGATGGCATATAAGGTTGTAACACCATAAGCCAAACAGGTGGATAATGGAATGTAGCTGCAAAAAATATCTAGAAGGAGCAGGATTAACATTAGGATTAACACTTCTGATGGTGTATGTACATTCACTTATAAATGGCTCCAAAGTGATGGTAGCAAGTCTCAAAATGCAGACTGCCTATTGGGAGGATTTCATTATACCAATGTTTGAGGCTTGCTGCCATCACTTTGGAGCTATCTACAAGTTATTATGCATAAACCCTTTGGATGAGCTTTATTTAGTTTGTATAATGGGTCATAGGTTTTTTTTTTTAATTTTATATTTAAATAGTATTTGAACATATATATCAATAAACGTTAATTGGTGTTTTTAAAACTGTAGTGTGTGGGTGCCTTAAAAGTTCACATGATACTTTGCTTTCTGTTATTTCAATATTATGTATATAGCATGTGGCACCTTTATATATATATATAGCCCCCTCCAAATTGTATAAATCTGCTCATACTTACTCATTATTTGAAGGTGTTGGTGCATTGATAGGTAGAGGAGAAGGAGCAGGAGGAGGTGAGGGGGGAGGGGGAGGAGGAGGAGGGATGCATTTTTTGTAGAAGCACTGATAGACCACCAGGTTCACATCTCTGTTAGACATAGTTGTATCCAGCATTCCTGCCACTGCACGTCTGCGGAGCTTGTTTTTTCCGGACACTACAAAAATAATGTTATTGTTTAACCACGTATATACAGAACGCTTTCACCCTCTTCCTGCAGTCACATTTTGAATGACAATTACTCAGTCATGCAACACTGTATCCAAATTAAATTTGTATCATATTTTAGACAGAGCTTTCTTTTAGTAGTATTTAACCACCACTGGGTTTTTTATTGTTTGCTATATAGATGGCAAAATAAATCAGGCACCCCTGATATAAGTTATCAGGGAATGTAGCCTTAATGTAGCATCACCTATACCAGTCCCATTTCCTGCAAGCCTAGCCTACTGGTACATGGTTGCCCTATTTAATGCCATATTTACTGATCAGGAAGTACAGGAGGCTAAAGAAAGGAAGAACAAAAGACATCCTGTAGTTCCAGGATTGCAGTTTTCCACAGGGGATGGCTGGTATCTTACAGGGACACAAGTCAGCAGGATGTGCAAATGGTTCAGTTTAGGCCCAGGCAGAGAGATGGTCAGCGAAATAGCAAAGGACCGGTCCAGGCAACAGAAAGAGATGTGCTCAATGAAACAGGCCAGGATTAGTACAGGTGGCAGACAGAGGCAACACTGCACTGGTGTGGTGATTATAAGGAACACTGTTACTGGCATACACTGGTCTGGTGACACTGGGACTGGTGTGACAGTGGTTAGGAAAATGTTAGCTTACGGCACTGTTCTGGTGTGATGGCAATCAGGGACATTGATTCTAGCTACACTGGTCTGAGACACAACACTGTGGCTGGTGTGGTGGTGATTGTAACTGCACAATTCAAACTCATTCACACTTAAGGTTGGGGATGGCTGTATCACAGTTTTATCACTCCTTAACGGTTAACCCCTTAAAAACGCTGGAAAAAAGAGAATTCTCAAGGTTTCAAGTACATGAAACGTAGATCATATCTAATTCTGTGAGGGAGTCCCTGTAAGAACTCCATTACAAAAATTACAATAAAAATCCTGGCAGAAGTTGTGTCTCCACCCAGAGGCTGTGTCTACATCAGTTACCCTGCAGGTGGACAATCAAACAGGGAGAGTGCAGCTCAGACAAAACCAGGATGTAAGGCTGGGTATACACTGTGATTCGCACCACATTGCTGTGCAGATCATATATGATTCAAATTCAGCCATACAAATTGTAAGGCTGAAATCGCATCACATTCAAACCAAAATGGTGCAGAACTTTTTTTTGGTCCATATTGGATTTGGATGGCATGGTTGTTTACACCTATGCAATCCGATTCCTGCACCATTTGACAGTTCGCACTGCAAACTGATCTGGGGATGTCATTAACTTTACATTGACACCCCCAACGGTTTGCAGATGTCAGTGTGAACCAGTGTGTGATTCAGGTGTGATGCAGGATCCAGCACTGAATCACAGGGTTTCCCGCATCGCACTAATGGGAACCGGGACTACAAGTACTATTTCAGTATTTGCAGATGACACTAAGCTATGGAGTGAAATAATGGCCCTACAGGATGGCTCCATGCACCGTTTAATTGGGAACAAGGTGGCAAATGAGGTTTAATGTTGTTAAATGTAAATACATATATACTAGGGGGAGTACAACTGGGGGAATCAATGGTGGAGAAAGATCTGGGGGTTTTGGTGGATCATTAT
Organism: Pelophylax lessonae; assembly: GCF_965119305.1. Taxonomy (NCBI): domain Eukaryota; kingdom Metazoa; phylum Chordata; class Amphibia; order Anura; family Ranidae; genus Pelophylax; species Pelophylax lessonae. The sequence goes on along the minus strand of NC_138772.1, from coordinate 498,865,476 downwards.
TATTATTATTATTATTATTATACAGAATTTATATAGCGCAAACAGTTTGCGCAGCGCTTTACAATGTGAGGGAAGACAATACAGTTACAATACTGTACTTTGTACCTACCCAATGTTGCAGACTTATTTGTCTGTTATGCGCTTAAAAATCAATAAAAATTGTTTAAAAAAAAAAAATACAGTTACAATACAATTCATTACAGGAGGAATTAGAGGGCCCTGCTTGTTAGAGCTTACAATCTAGAAGGGAGGGTCAAGTGAAACAAAGGCAATAACAGTGGGGGATGGGCTGATGGAGAAAATGGAAGTATAGTTGTTAGTTGTGGGTAGGATAGGCTTCTCTGAAGAGGAGGGTTTTCAGGGATCATCTAAAAGCTAATAGAATAAGAGATAATCGGACAGATAATGTTAAGGAGTTCCATAGGATTTGTAGAGGCTCTGGTAAAGTCCCGGAGGCGAGCATGGGAGGAGGTGACGAGGGAGCTAGAGAGCAGGAGGTTTTGAGAGGAACGAAGAGATTGATTAGGTTGGTATTTTGAGACTAGACTAGTGATGTAGCTGGGGGCTAAGTTGTGGATGGCTTTGTAAGATGTTAGTATTTTGAATTTATTTTGTTAGGTGAGTGGAAGCCAGTGGAGGGCTTGACAGAGAGGAGCGGCGGACACAGAGCGATTGGTAAGGTGGATGAGTCTGGCGGCAGCATTCATGATGGGTTGAAGGGGGGGTAGCCTGTGTAGAGGTATGCCAATGAGAAGGGAATTGCAGTAGTCGAGTCGTGAGATGACCAGGGAGTGAACTAGGAGCTTTGTTGTGTCTTTGGTTAGAAAGGGACGTATTTTGGAGATGTTGCAGAGGCTGAGGCAGCAAGATGAGGCAGCAGGAACTGAATTTATTTTCTCTTGAGAGGAGATTAAGGGGGATATGATCAACATATACAAATACAAAAGGGGTCCATATAGTGAACTTGGTGTTGAAATTTTCACTTTAAGGTCATCACAGAGGACAAGGGGCACTCTTTAGGTTTGGAGGAAAATAGATTTTAGCAAAATATGGAAAGGTTTCTTCACAGTAAGAGCTGTGAAAATGGGGAATAGACTCCCTGGCCAGCTCAGTAAATTGCTTTAAAAAAGGACTGGATTCTTTCCTAAATGTCCATAATATAACTGGGTGCTAACAATTATAGTTAAAGTTGATCCAGGGAATATCTGATTGCCTCTCGGGGGATCAGGAAGGAATTTTTTCCCTGCTGTAGCAAATTGGATCATGCTTTGCTGGGGTTTTTCACCTTCCTCTGGATCAACTGCAGGTATAGGATTGTGTATATGGGATTGTATGATTTTTTTTTCTCATTTATTGGTTGAACTCGATGGACTTGTGTCTTTTCTCAACCAAACTATGTAACTTTGCACGAATAAGACCAGCAGCTGTCATGAAACTGTAGTACGACATGCTCCAAAGAAAGAAAGAAAGGTAAGACCTATTTTCAAAAATATTATTTTTAAGTATTCTCTGTGAATGGGAACTCATAACAAACTAACCATCCCAATAAAGTCATGTTTCTGAGATCCACCATTTCATAGTGATCTGTGCTGTGAAATGTATGTATTATATGTGAATACAAAGACTTTAAAATCGCTTACTTTTTTCCCAATTAAAAGAGAAGTATGTTTTTTTTTAAGAATCATACTTACCTAGGTGGATGCAGCATTGGTCCGATGCTGCATCTCTCCCCCACTGGTTCTAACACTGGGAACCGACCGATCATACACTGCCTGTCCCTCTGTTCTCAGAGCTTCCTGAGCATCGCGCTGGTGACTGCCATTCACTGGCTCTCTGCTCTTCCCCTCGCCACCCCCGCGCCCACTGAGGCACTGGGATGTGGAGGCGGCGGGTGCGGCCGGCTCAGTCTCTCAATGGCTCGCTGAGAGGCTAAGACGGGTGCTGGTCCAGGCATGTGGGTGGATCCTGACTTCATTGTTGCTCAGTGACATCAGCAGACAGCGGGCTCACAGGAGCGCAGAATGAACTGCACTCCTGTGATCAACAGAAGAAGTACAGCCAAACAAGCTTTGGCTGTACTTCTCCTTAAACGGCTCGTGCAGGACAGCAGGAGAATGAATGTGACCACTAGGGCTGTCTACTTTGGTGCCAAGATTTTTTTCACTACAACTAATGGTTCCCCTTCTCCCCATATTATAGACCAAAGTTGGCCATACACTAGCAAATTTTCAAACAAATGTGTGTACAAAAATTAATATGAACATTCAAACATGTTGTACGAACATTCCAAGTACATTTGTTGACTTGACAAATGTCATTCAGAAGTACTTCAAAATCTTGTTTTCATTTTAATGTTCAATTTTTGGAATGAATTTTCCTTCCTGAACATAAAAACACATACACTTGCAATCCAGGAGCATTTTCCATCCTACAAATTCTATCATCACTGTAGTAGGAAACAAAACTTCAGTTTGACCCCACTAAAAATTAGAAAAATAAATGAATATTCTTAAAACAGAAAAATGCTTGCTTTATGTTCTTTAGGCTGTAAGCACTTTTTTTAATGATACAAGTCAGACAGGCTGTGTCTCAAAGGCACCATCTGGCTTCAGAAACAATTTGGAAAGAATAGGCATTTGAGGTTAGCCAAAGAAAGTTGAAAAACTGCATGCAGTGGTATCCTTGGAATTGCTCCGATGTGCTGGCAAAACAACTGATTGGCAGTCAAACTACTGTATATGTGCACCTACCCATGTAGGTCAGTGTAGTTGTGTTTTCATTGAAGTACCAGTCTCCATTAGTATTGTTGTCATAGGTCAGAGGCTGCGAGGACCCATTACGCACGTCAATTATTTGAAACATATCTGGCTCTTGAGTTAGGTTGTGTGATATCATCACATAGTCCTCACTCTGTAAAAAAATATATATATAAACAAAACATGTAATAAATGCAATATAATGCAGCAATAAAAAAAACAGTAGGTATCCTAATTTTCCTGTAATCACACAAATGCAGAAGTCTACAGTTTAGGTATGCTGTCTCTTATAATAAATAAAAAAAAGTCCCTCTCTGGACGTCTGATAGCATATATTATCTAGCTATCAGCTCATATAGTCAAATTAATAGGATAAATGTTAGACAGTTGATTTTGACAATTAAAAAGTCGGCTGCGGCAAGTTTTCAAAAGTAGGAGCTCATAGTCCTGTCTTGTTATTTCTTTTGCTTAGTTAAAAAAAAAGGTCAAAGATTTTGGGTTGCATTTTTTTTTCCACGCCTAATCTTCCAACATGCTTGTCTTAAAACATATTGGCAATTTTCACTGTAACCAAACAATAAAAGTATGGCAAACTCAAAAAATAGAAGCAACTCAAAAACTGCCTAGTTTTTGAAACTGCCCATATCAGTTTTAGGAGATTGGTTCTTATGTTCTGAAGTTTATGCATGAACTATTTTCCACAGTTACATTTGTCCCAAAGTGAACCAATGTAAATATGTATGTGCCATACCCGGCCAATCCATGTGGAAGTTGGAAATCACTGTAGCAGGCACCTCTACTACAGTGAACAAATTTTAATCTATTTCATTTTATAAAATGGAAATATTTAGGGCTACGTCAGGCAGTGATCTGGACCTCACACTCTGACCAGCTTGGCAGGAAATAAGACTGAAGGATATGTATCAGTGTTCTGTAGCAGTCTTCAATTGCCAAGATTAGAGAGACTCTGGAGTTCAGTTACATCACAGCAGGAACTCAGTAAATGCTTTAATATTAACCACTTGCCGATCGCTGCAAGTACATATACTGCGGCGGTCAGCCCCGTGCAGGCAAAGTGACGTATGGGTACGTCACTCGCCCACGAGCCAATAGGGGGTGAGCGTGCACCTCTGGAGGCGCGCTCCCGCCCCTGCTCGTTCACGGGCATTCCCGCGTGAGTGACCAGCAGTTCCGATGTCCGCCGGTCACTCGCGATCTCCCGCTGGAGAGGGAGAAAGGCAGGTGGCTGATGTAAACAAAGCCGCCTGTCATTCTCCCTGATGTAACAGCAGAGATCATACGATCCTGCTATGTAGGATCGTATGTCTCTGTGGTTACATCAAAATCCACACCCCTTTACAGTTAGAAGCACGCCTCTAGGGACACATTTAACCCCTTGCTCTCTAATAAAGTTAACCCCTTCCCTGCCAGTGTCATTATTACAGTAACAGTGCATATTTTTAGCACTGATTACTGTAGTAATGTCACTGGTCCCCCCAAAAGTGTCAAAAATGTCAGTCAACGGTCCGATCTGTCCGCCGCAAAGTCGCAGTCCTGCAAAAAAAATCGCCGCCATTACTAGTTAAAAAACAAACAATAAAAATGACATAAATCTTTCCCGTAGTTAGTAAACGCAATAACTTTTGCGCAAACCAATCAAAATATGCTCATTGCAATTTTTTTCACCAAAAATATGTAGCGGAAAACAAATTGGCCTAAAATGTTAAAACATTTAGATTTTTAAATTTTTGGGGGGGAATTTCATATAAAAAAATGTGAAAAATATTGTTATTTTTTCAAAATTGTCGCTCTTCTTTTTTATAGCGCAAAAAGTAAAAATCACACAGGTGATCAAATACCACCAAAAGAAAACTCTGTTTGTGGGAAAAAAAGGACGTCAATTTCATTTGGGTACAGCTTTGCACGACTGAGCAATTGTCTGTTAAAGTCATGCAGTGCTGAAGCGCAAAATAGGCCCTGGTCTTTGAGCAGCCAAATCCTCCGGGGCTTAAGTGGTTAAGATAAGTTCTTACTTTGCTATAAAGCATATTTCTAAAAATAAAACGCTCTATTTAAGGTTATGCTATATTACCTCTTTACAACGCTCTAAGGCAGTGATGGCGAACCTTGGCACCCCAGATGTTTTGGAACTACATTTCCCATGATGCGCAACTACACTGCAGTGTGCATGAGCATCATGGGAAATCTAGTTCCAAAACATCTGGGGTGCCAAGGTTCACCATCACTGCTCTAAGGCCTCATTCGCAATTACAATGACATACATGCATTTCTATGCCATTACTGTATAGGACATTTACAGCTGCGTATAAATGTGTGTAATGGATTTAAACTGTATAATTCACACAATGTGTTTACCTCCTTTTAGGTACGTTCAGTTTAGCTGTATTTAAAGAAATAGAATTCTGTGCATCCAAGGTTAGATTAGATACTCTGAAAGCTCCTAAATGCATGTAAACACATGAGAAATTGATCTGAGAAGCATAACATTTGTTTATACTTCCCAGATATCCTGTTTTAACAAACCAAATGAGGGAGGTGTAGTATGGTAAGCAACGGTTTAAGTTGCTGTCTGCAAAATGTTACAATTATGTATATGTCTGGGAGCTGGGTGTGGCTGAAGTTAGTTGCATGCGTGATGTTCAGTGAATAAAGAAGCAACCTGTACAGCCTGGTCCGTGTTAATACACTACATTTTGGCGACGAGGTTGGCTAGCTTTCTGGATTTACTGGCTATCGGACCGTTTGATGTGTCTGGAGACCACACTAGTCTCTCACAGCGCTGGGACAAGTGGAAGAAGGGATTTCAGCTCTATGTTATAGCCACAGGAGTGACTGCACCTGCTCAGAAGAGAGCCATGCTGCTGCATCTAGCTGGACCTCAAGTTCAGGACATTTTTGAAACCCTGAGAGCAACAGGGGAAGATTCAGACTATGAGACAGCCATGAATAGACTGAGTGAGTACTTTGAGCCAAAGAAAAATATTCCCTATGAAAGATATAAGTTTAGACAGGCTGTGCAAGAGCCGGGAGAAACCACAGACAGTTATGTGACTAGGCTGAAATATCTGGCAAAGTCTTGTGATTTTGGGACTGTAACTGAGGAGATAATCAGAGATCAGGTCATAGAGAAATGCACATCTGTGCACCTCAGGAGGAGATTATTGAGAGAACCTAGTCTCACACTTACTAGTCTGCAGGAGATTGCAAGAGCCATTGAACTGTCTGAGCTCCAGGCTCTGCATATTGAAACCAAGGACACTGCATCTGTCAATACAGTCTCCAAACCTACCTATAATAATAGGAATATCTGGAGTAGGAAAGAGAGTTTTCCAAAGAGGACTTTACATATCACCTGCAGTAAATGTGGCAGAGAGGGACACACAAGTCAGGACTGCACTGTGGTACAGAATAAAATGTGCTATGCTTGTGGAAAGACAGGTCATTTTTCAGCTGTGTGTAGAAGTACACCCAGAGATAACAAAACCAAAGGACCATCAGCACAAGTAAATGTTATAGCTGAGGATAAAGAGAGTGCTCGTGACTGTGAATTTATATTCTCCCTGTGTTCTCTGCAAGCTGGGACATTAACCATTAAGATTGGAAATACAGATGTGTCAGTGTTGATTGACTCTGGAGCTACATGCAATGTTATGGACTTAGCTTCTTGGCACAGTCTTAATGGCAGAGAAAATCACCTTAAATTGTGTAACACCACTAAACAGATTTATACTTATGGCTCCAGTACACCACTACAACTTAAAGGCAAATTTTATACCTCTGTTCAAACACATGAGACTGGTCCTCCATTGCAGACCGAATTCTATGTTGTAGATGGCACAGGGTCACCTCTGCTTGGTTGTCAAACCGCAATGGCACTAGGGGTGTTAAAGATTGGCCGTGATGTAGGCAGCGCAAGAGTGAATATGGTGTCTCCAGCTATTTCTGCATTGACAGAGGAATTTAAAGATTGCTTCTCTGGGTTTGGAAAATTAAAGGATTTTCATTTGGAGCTTCACATTGATCCACATGTAAAGCCTATTGCACAGCCAGTACGCAGACTTCCTTATAGCCTGAGATCACCTGTTGAGCACAAACTGGCAGAGCTGCTAGACCTTGACATTATTGAACCTGTAGAAGAACCCACTCCGTGGGTATCGCCATTAGTTGTTGTACCAAAGGGCACAGATATTCGGATTTGTGTGGACATGAGATGTGCTAACCAGGCTGTACAGGTTGCTTCTTTATTCACTGAACATCACGCATGCAACTAACTTCAGCCACACCCAGCTCCCAGACATATACATAATTGTAACATTTTGCAGACAGCAACTTAACCCGTTGCTTACCATACTACATTCCCTCCTCTCTTTGAATAAAACATAACATGCACAACGTATTAATAAGATTAACAAAATGCATGGATGAACAACTAGAAATTTAAACTATAAACTCCTGACTATACACATAGTCCTTAAGGTAGGCCGGTGGATTAGTTGCTCGTTTTTCTCTTGGCCATTCCGATGTGGATGGTTGTGGATTGAAGTCTGGATCACTGGCAGTATCATCACTACTCTTTGCCTGTTCGCCGTCTTCCGATACTTGACCTTCTGACTCAATAAATTTCTTCACAAATGAGGAATTACGCACTTTTGTGTGTCCATCTAAATCCTCTAAAACCACTTGAGTACCTCTTTTCTCCTTTACAACATAAGGCTCAGGTTCAAAGGACGGAGCCAGTTTGTTAAACCGATCATTTTGAAGCAACACCTTATCACCCTGTTGAAGGCCACTAGGTTGACACTGGCGGCGGTGGTTTGCATACTGTTCAGCCCAGATCTTCCTTTCCTCATCAATATGCCGAGAAGGTTTCTGACTCGTAGGAGGACCCCCAATGTCTGGCAATTTTGTCCTGAATTTGCAACCACAAAGAAGTTCCGCAGGACTAACTCCAGTGACAGTATGCGGAGTTGTGCGATAAGCCAAAAGAAAACGCCACAGTTCCTTTGAAAGATGGGTTCTCAGATTGTTACCGTATCGATTTACAGTGCGGTACAGACCTGGACCGACTAATGCGGCAAATGCACTTTCCAGATTGCCTCAGTCTTCAGCACCTGTTCATAACCTAGCAGAAGAGTACATTCGTTTTGTGGCTACTAACGCCATGCCTCAGGCATAGACACCGCGGGAGGTTGAAGAATTGTCATCTGTGGATCCGGAAATTGCTCGGTTGAGAAAATGTGTAAGACAAGGGGTTTGGGTGGATTGTGACCCAAGCTATCACAGAATCAAACAAGAGCTGAGTATTGCAGGACAACTAGTTTTACGTGGCAATCGTATTGTGATGCCTAAAGACTTACGGAAACGTACATTACATTTAGCCCATGAGGGCCATCAAGGCATTGTACGCACCAAACAAAGATTACGTGAGAAAGTCTGGTGGCCAGGAATTGACAAGGATGTGAAACGTTTGGTTTCTTCATGTCGAGCATGTCAGTTGGTGGGCAGCAAACCTAAACCAGAACCAGTAACTCACACTGTTCTACCTGAGGGACCATGGGAAGATTTAGCCATTGATCTGTGCGACATTCCATCTGGACACCATCTTTTAGTTGTTGTGGACTATTATTCAAGGTGGAAAGAGGTGGTAGTTCTCACTAAAGCTACATCATCAACTGTAATTGAGGGGTTGGAGAGCATTTTTGCGTCTCATGGGTTGCCTAAACGGATTGTGAGTGATAATGGTGCCCAATTTACTTCTCAGGAATTTCAGGATTATCTGAAATCAAATGCTATTGAACATCATCGTACAACTCCATACTGGCCACAGGCTAACGGGGAAGTGGAACGCCAGAATCGAACCTTGCTGAAAGCTTTGCGGATTGCTCATTTAGAGAGAAGAGACTGGAAAAAGGAACTGTGGCGTTTTCTTTTGGCTTATCGCACAACTCCGCATACTGTCACTGGAGTTAGTCCTGCGGAACTTCTTTGTGGTCGCAAATTCAGGACAAAATTGCCAGACATTGGGGGTCCTCCTATGAGTCAGAAACCTTTTCGGCATATTGATGAGGAAAGGAAGATCCGGGCTGAACAGTATGCAAACCACCGCCGCCAATGTCAACCTAGTGGCCTTCAACAGGGTGATAAGGTGTTGCTTCAAAATGATCGGTTTAGCAAACTGGCTCCGTTCTTTGAACCTGAGCCTTATATTGTAAAGGAGAAAAGAGGTACTCAAGTTGTTTTAGAGGATTTAGATGGACAGACAAAAGTGCGTAATTCCTCATTTGTGAAGAAATTTATTGAGTCAGAAGGTCAAGTATCGGAAGACGGCGAACAGGCAAAGAGTAGTGATGATACTGCCAGTGATCCAGACTTCAATCCACAACCATCCACATCGGAATAGCCAAGAGAAAAACGAGCAACTAATCCACCGGCCTACCTCAAGGACTATGTGTATAGTCAGGAGTTTATAGTTTAAATTTCTAGTTGTTCATCCATGCATTTTGTTAATCTTATTAATACGTTGTGCATGTTATGTTTTATTCAAAGAGAGGAGGGAACGTAGTATGGTAAGCAACGGGTTAAGTTGCTGTCTGCAAAATGTTACAATTATGTATATGTCTGGGAGCTGGGTGTGGCTGAAGTTAGTTGCATGCGTGATGTTCAGTGAATAAAGAAGCAACCTGTACAGCCTGGTCCGTGTTAATACACTACAGGAGGCAAGTGTGAATGCATCTTTACAATTTTCTTCATACATTTGGTTTATCTGCTGAATATAAATATATATATTAGTTTACCTTAAATCCATAGAAAGTGGCAGTGTATGCAATATTTGTGATGAAATCCACATTACTGAAATACCAATATAAGCTATTTGCATTAGGCAGTAAGGCCATCCATCCATACGGGTGAGTTAAACGTTTAGATAAGCAGGGAACAACAGTGAGACCTAAGTTAAATAAAAACATATTAGAGTTAAGAAAAACCCTTGAGATCTGGTCAAAAGAATATTAAAAGAGGGGGGTGAAATAATGAAAGAAAGAAGGAAAATGAAAATTTATAATAACTAAAAAGGAAAATAAAATAAAAGAAAGCAGGAAAAGGAAAGAAAAATGAGCCAGAAAAAGGAAAAGAAAAGGAAGTAATTAAAGGAAAGTAGAAGAACCTCCGGTAGAAATGGATAGGAGGATGAAAAGGAAAAGAAAGAACAAAAAAGAAAAAGGAAGAAAAGTTACAATGTAATAAACAGGAAAGCTTTATACTAGTACACACAGCTATCAGGAACATTGTTCCATGTTTACGTGGAGTTTACTAGGAGTTTTGTGCAAAGCCAATAAACTGAAAAACTTACCAAAGGAGTTGGAAATGATGACATCTTTCCAGATAAGGGAGGATGGAGATGGGTTATTGAATGCCATTCGGTGGAAACTGACGGTGGAGTTACAGACAGACCCAGGGAAACCAGCACTCCAATCACTACGTTGGCTACACTGTGATGGGTCAAGTAACCCATTTGCTGGTACCACCTTTGCTCCTGCATTTCCTATATGAAAAGAATGTATTTCACAATTTAAAAGTTGTGGGTAATATAACAGTGGTATGACGTCCTTAATTTTATCTCTAAAATTTCTAGGATTGGCTGGTTGGATGCAGATATTTAGAGCCATGTGTACCTACTCATTGTAGGAAAAAGGTAAGAGAAGCTTTAAGCAGATCTATCAAGCTTTCTGATTCCAGCACAGGCTTTTGCAGGCTTCAAATCAAGGGAACCACCCTGCTGATGGAGTATCTGTGCATTCCGGCTATACTATTTGGCCAAAGGTTTGTGAACACCAGATCAGCACACCTATATACAGTAAGCTTGTTGAACATTGTCTTTGGTATGTAGCCCCCCACACTCCCATTTACTATACCAGCCTCTACTCTTTTTGGAAGGCTTAGCACACGATTTTAGAGTGTGTGCCCATTTTGCTAAAATAGTTGGCTTGTGACTTTCTGCATCAAAGTTTCCAAACCATATCTTTAAGAAGCTGGTTTTGTGCACTTGGATGTAGTAATGCTGGAACTGAAAATGTCCTTTACTAAACTGTGGCCCTAAAAGTGTGTAAAATGTACCCTCCACAATACCCTCCACTGAAAGCTACTGAACTCAATAATTTGGAGGAGTTGCCTGATATTTTTGGTCATATAGTATATAAGCTATACAGGAGTTTTAGTTTTTTTCTGGATGTGTAAAATCTTTGCTTGCACGGGGTGTTAGATTACCCTCTTTGGGTTTTAGGCATTGTTTAAGATAATAAATCATTAGCACTAACCCAATTTTAAAGAAAACTAATTTTACCTGTAAGAGTCCCATCCATATCAGTTAAAACAACTTCATGTTCCCACCGGAATCCAGCTTTGTTGGATACATTAAAATATTCTATTCCATTAAACCTCACACTCCATCCTCCACACCTGTCACTACACAATCCAGCAATTGATGTCACTGCAATGGCTGCACAGTTTGGTCTGTCAAAATTCATAAACTTGACTGATGATACTGTCAATCCTTCATCAAATGGTAGAATTATACCCTTAGCTGTACAATAACTAGAGCCAAGTCCTAGTTCATCTAGATGGCCCACAATGATGGCATTCTTAAGGACAGCTCCATAGGTCTCACCCCATCCATCGACATAAGATAAAATTATTCTTTTGGTTTCTATGCCAGAATCTTCATTGTTTACCATGGTGAAGTTATGAAACTGAAGAGCACCTCCATTTACCCATTCAGCCCCTTTCTGACAGTTCCATGCGGTCAATGATTTAAAAACAGCAGGAGATGGTGTAGAAGAACTGCAAGATCCTGTTACCATGGGAAAGTATTCTTCAAATATCCAGATGCCAAACCACCCCTGAGAATGGACAGTGTTGTTGTAGAATTCACCAAGTGGCACTCGTTTCTGGCAAATGTCCGGGTCATAGGATAGACCATCTGGGTGGTCATTCATTCTGTACAAAAAACCAAAATGTGTGCCACCAGCAGCTGCATTGTGCCTAATGGTGTTATTGGGATTTGTTACCCAATACCCTGCTGGTGTAATGTCATCGTTCAGTAGACTGGTACTTTGCTGAACAAATACTGCCAGGTTGTACTGAAGCACATTACCATGTTCTATACCATCCTCAATAAAGAAGGCTCCTCCCATGATGTCATAAATTACGTTGTGTTCAACAAGAAGATGATGAGTGTTGTGGATAGTTACTGCTCTGTTGTAGGTCTGGTGGATCCCACAGCCCCGTACATATGACTTAAACTGGACATCACCCATTAAATGCCAGTTAATAGGATAACGTCCCAACCGGAAAGCTTGACCTGCATGAAAAACCTGGAAGACATACAGTATAGTTATGTTTCTCTTCTGAAATGTTTAAGCTACTGATAATAGCAGTCTACTTGAAACTGATATTAAAAGTAGAACCTAAAGCTAAACTCTGGGAATTAAAAAAAATAAAAATATAACAAGTGGGTCCCCCCACTGCAAGGGCTAACTGCTTATTAAGGGTAGAATTGTACATACCGGTATATCCCCAGTATCCCAGGAACATATCAGTTACCTCCACATATTCTATTCTTCCAATGGACTGCAGCTTGTCGGGCTCCGGTGCATGAAACATTATACATCCGCCAAACTGATCACTTCCTATTGTCTCTCCAAACTTTCCCTGGGAACATGTTTGTGTAGCAAATTCACCTGGAACAAGACAGGACACACTCGAGGTAGTGTAAAGAGCACATCGGACATGCACAGTTCCACTATCCATACCATTGATAACAATTTCACTTGCTGTATTCATATCATAGTAGCAAGTCTATGGACACTTCTACCTTGATGGGCACCTCGACTCTTTGCTGATGGAATAGGGAAGAGTAAGAGGTGGAACATTATACAGCTGTGTTGATGATATCGAAGACTCTAAGGCCCCTTTCAAATGGTGCAGATCTGTTCGGCAGACTCCACTAGCTCAGCAGGGACCTCTCCGTTGATCCCCACTGAGCAGGCGGTTGACAGGTCCGTCTCTGCTCACTGTGCAGAGACGGACCTGTCAGAGTCCCGCTCTCCTCTATGGGGAGACCAGATGAAAATGGACAGCATGTCCATTTTTATCCGATACCATCTGATCCGACCTGCTGGATGGATGGTAATCGTATCTCCATCCGTCTGTTTTCAGCGGATCTTCTTAAATTGGATGGCAGACGGCACATCTCCGCTGACATCCTCCTCCCCATAGAGGAGAATGGGTGGCCGATCAGGTCCGCCTGAATAAAGGACAGGTGGACCTGATCGGTCCGATCGTGTGAAAGGGATCTAATACTTTATTGAAAACTAAGTTTGGATACTTTTTTGAACAACAAGTTAGTTAACCCTTTCGTGACCAGAGGTCATTGATGACCAGGCCAAATTTAGTATTTTCAGCATTCCTTGGTCAACTTGTGAATAACTCTAAATACTATTTATCTACCTAAATACTTTTCTTTAAAAAAAAAAAAAAAAACATAAAAGACTTTTATGTGGTACACTGTTTTAATAAAGACTCTCTTTTTTTTTTTTTTTTTTGTTACAGGCTGATACATGCAAAAAATATGGAAAAAATTTATTTCTTAAAGCGTAACTCCACTTTTGTTGAGAAAAAACATTCCCCCCTGGCTGATCTATGTACAGTGCCTTGAAAAAGTATTCATACCCTTTGAAATTTTCCACATTTTGTCATATTACAACCAAAAACGTAAATGTATTTTATTGGGATTTTATGTGATAGAACAACACAAAGTAGCACATAATTGTGAAATGGGAGGAAAATGATAAATGGTTTTCAACATTTTTTTACAAATAAATATGTGAAAAGTGTGGCGTGCATTTGTATTCAGCCCCATTTACTCTGATACCCCTAACTAAAATCTAGTGGAACCAATTGCCTTCAGAAGTCCCCTAATTAGTGAATAGAGTCCACCTGTGTGTAATTTAATCTCAGTATAAATACAGCTGTTCTGTGAAGCCCTCAGAGGTCTGTTAGAGAACCTTAGTGAACAAACAGCATCATGAAAGCCAAGGAACACACTAGACAGGTCAGGGATAAAGTTGTGGAGAAGTTTAAAGCAGGGTTAGGTTTTTAAAAAAAATATCCCAAGCTTTGGACATCACATAGAGCACTATTCAATCCATCATCTGAAAATGAAAAGAGTGTGGCACAACTGCAAACCTACCAAGACATGGCCGTCCACCTAAACAGACAGGCCGGGCAAGGAGAGCATTATTCAGAGAAGCAGCCAAGAGGCCCATGGTAACCCCCGAGGAGCTGCAGAGATCCAACGTTCAGGTGGGATAATTTGTCCACAGGACAACTATTAGTCATGTGGGGGACACAGCAAACATGTGAAGAAGGTGCACTGGTCAGATGAGACCAAAATAAAACTTTTTGGCCTAAAAGAAAAACGCTATATGTGGTGGAAAACTAACACTGCACATCACCTTGAACACATCATCCCTTCCGTGAAACATGGTGGTGGCAGCATCATGTTGTGGGGATGCTTTTCTTCAGCAGGGACAGGAAAGCTGGTCAGAGTTGATGGGAAGATGGATGGAGCCAAATACAGGGCAATCTTAGAAGAAAACCTGTTAGAGTCTGCAAAAGACTTGAGACTGGGGCGGAGGTTCACCTTCCAGCAGAACAACGACCCTAAACATACAGCCAGAGCTACAATGGAATGTTTTACATCAAAGCATATTCATGTGTTAGAATGGCCCAGTCAAAGTCCAGACCTAAATCCAATTGAGAATTTGTGGAAAGACTTAAAAATTGCTGTTCACAGATGCTCTCCATCCAATCTGATAGAGCTTGAGCTATTTTGCAAAGAAGAATGGGCAAAAAAGTCACTCTCTAGATGTGCAAAGCTGGTAGAGACATCCTCAAAAAGACTTGCAGCTGTAATTGCAGTGAAAGGTGGTTCTACAAAGTATTGACTCAGAGGAGCCGAATACAAATGTACGCCACATTTTTTAGATATTTATTTGTAAAACATTTTGAAAACCATTCATCATTTTCCTTCCACTTCGCAATTATGTGCCACTTTGTGTTGGTCTATCACATAAAATCCTAATAAAATAAATTTACATTTTTGGTTGTAACATAAGGAAATGTGGAAAACTTCAAGGGGTATGAATACTTTTTCGAGCCACTGTACATTGCAAGGATTTTAACAACCTTTGTTGCAGATTCCTACCTTTAATTATTCAGAAGAAATCCCTGTGTGTTTATCTGTGCTCATGTGGGAAAGTGAATCTAATGGGAGTGGTTTCATAATTATCAATCAGCTGCTGACCTGCAGGGCACTAATGAGGAAAGCTGCAGAGCCTACATCCCTTTATACATAGAACAATTGTAGACAAAATGATGAGATGGCTGCACTCTCAATTCATGCAGAAAGTGGATTTATTGCTGTATACAAAAAGTCCACCAGCAATGCAATGTGTTGACTGGTGGCTGCTAAGGTGAGGATGTTGATTGACATATCTCAAGCCCAGAGCATAGTAATATACAGAATGTAGAAAAGAGTTAAAAGAAATCTGTCATGTACAGAATCAGGTAGGTTTTCACTGCAAGACTCTACATCTGTAAATACTTGTTTCACAGCAGTTACGTTAATAATGAAAAACATTTCTGTTATCCATTTGCTACATGCCTAGGACCAGTGACTCAGAAGTGTGAAAGCCACACGGTCAGGCTGCTACTGCAAATCCACACCTGTCCACACATGATCTAACCTGAGACTCATGATATACCTAGAAGACTTGAGATTTATCTAAAAAACAGATCCATTTGGACAGCACATAAACATGGCTGAAACAAAACCTTAGAAATCCATAAATTACCTGTATCAAATCCATCTGGACATGCTGGTATTGTGTCACTCCATTCTGCATTGGTGAAACCTCTAACCAGAATGTTTCTTGTAAGAAGGCCAACTTCAGCTCTAGCTTCAAAGACTGTTCCATCAGGCAGAGTGACTGATATGCCTAAGTGCCGGTACACCAGTGGCTGACTTAGAGTCAGGTTTTTGCCATCAGCAGACACGGATTGTATAGTCATCTTTTCATTCTCACTTTGACTAAGCCTATTGGGAAAACAATGCACATATAAGGTCACCAGAATGTGATCCTGTCAGTGATTTATAAGTGCTGCTCAAGTTGCTTTATACATAACAATCCATATAGAACAGCAAAAATTACTCAATTTACATATCAAATAAATGCTTCTTTATTATTCCATCTTATATATGATCAGTAGTGTTGGGCGAACGTTTCGGCTTGAGCATGATTTCGGGCTGAGCATTGGCTATTTGGCCTGTTTGTCCAACACCTGAATTCGCAGGGTGTTCGACGCGTGTTCGCCCCGCTAAATCCCTTGCAATGCACTGCGCAATGCACAGTGCATTTTGCGCCCTTATTTGGCTGTATAAGCTGGTTGTTAAGGAGCTGGGCCTGGGAAGCTGGACGCCGTGTCCTTAACAACCGATGAGTCATCAGCTGTCATTGGGTTTCCCACTGACAGCTAAATAAGAAAAAATAAAAAAATTGCTGGTTAAAAAAAAAAAAGAAAAAAAAAAACATCATGGGGTCCATACCAGGCCCTTTAACAGCATGGGGTCCCCCCCAAAATCCATACAGGGGTATCTGGGCATGCAGCCTGGCAGGTCAGGAAAGGGGTAGGATTATTTTTCGGGTGCAGCGGGCGACAGGATTGACAATGGATTTACATGGGGGGCAATGTGGAATTGTCAAAAAATGTCCCACTTGTTTGGTGAATGGGTAGGGGTACTATGTACCCCATACTTATTCACATGGAGGGGGCAGGGTCTCGGGGCCCCCTTGTTAAAGATAGCTTTCAGATTCCGATAAGCCCCCTGCCCATAGACCCCCGCAACCATTGGCCATGGTTTTGGCGCTCGTCCTCCCCTTTCCTGACCTGCCAGGCTACATTCCCAGATACAGGTCTGGTATGGATTTTGGGGGGAACCCCAGACCATTTTTTTTTTAAGTTTTGCCATGGAGTTTTCCTTAAAATTCATACCAGACCCTTGCAATTGTAACCACGAGTCAATTTAAATGTGATTTGACTTTTTTTTTTTCTATAGAAAAATGTAATTTTTGCTACAGCATGTTCTATGCATGTTACAGATGCGCCCCTTTACAGGCAGACCAAGAAGACCCCCCCCGGGAACTATAGTTAAAGACATTTTTTGTTTTTATTGTTGCACTTTAAGCTCCTGAAAAATGCTAGTTTTTAAAACATTTTTTGCATTGATACCTGTCCCCCAGGGCAGTACCCAGACCCCAATATCCCTTTTATGGGCAATTACTTGCATATAAGTCTTCAAAATTGGCACTTTCGATTTTTCCTGTTCGGCTCCCATAGACTTCAATGAAGTTCACCATTCGGGTTCCAACTTTTCCCATGTTTGGGAGTTCTGCTGCAAACTGAACAGGGGGGTGTTTGGCCCATCTCTAATGATCAGCAAGTCATTACTTTTCAGTTAACATGCCCTTCTCAAGCACAGAGTTACAATACGTGCAGCTAATGCCCTAGATATCTAGATCTAATACATACAGTATACAGTATCTCACAGAAGTGAGTTCACCCCCCACATTTTTGTAAATATTTTACTCTATCTTTTTACGTGATAACACTGAAGAAATTACACTTTGCTACAATGTGAAGTAGTGAATGTACATCACATATAACAGTGTAAATTTGCTGTCCCCCCAAAATAACTAAATACACAGCCATTAATGTTTAAACCGCTGGCAACAAAAGTGAGTACAACCCTAAGTGAAAATGTCCAAATTGGGCCCAATTAGCCATTTTCCCTCCCCGGTGTCATGTGACTTGTTCATGTTACAAGGTCTCAGATGTGAATGGGGAGCAGGTGTGTTAAATGTGGTGTTATCGCTCTCACTCTCTCATACTGGTCACTGGAAGTTCCACATGGCACCTCATGGCAAAGAACTCTCTGGGGATCTGAAAAAAAGAAGTGTTGCTCTACATAAAGATGGCCTAGGCTATAAGAAGTTTGCCAAGACCCTTAAACTGAGCTGCAGCACAGTGGCCAAGACCATACAGCGTTTAACACGACAGGTTCCACTCAGAACAGGCCTCGCTATGGTCGACCAAAGGAGTTGAGTGCATGTGCTCAGCATCATATCCAGAGGTTGTCTTTGGGAAATAGACGTATGAGTGCTGCCAGCATTGCTGCAGAGGTTGAAGGGGTGGGGGGTCAGCCTGTCAGTGCTCAGACCATACACCATACACTGAATCAAATTGGTCTGCATGGCTGTCGTCCCAGAAGGAAGCCTCTTCTAAAGATGATGCACAAGAAAGCCTGCAAACAGTTTGCTGAAGTCAAGTAGACCAAGGACATGGATTACTGGAACCATGTCCTGTGGTCTGATGAGACCAAGATAAACTTATTTGGTTCCGATGGTGTCAAACATGTGTGGCGGCAACTGGGTGAGGAGTGCAAAGACAAGTGTGTCTTGCCTACAGTCAAGCATGGTGGTGGGAGTGTCATGGTCTGGGGCTGTGTGAGTGCTGTCGGCACTGGGGAGCTACCGTTCATTAAGGGAACCATGAATGCCAACATGTAATGTCAGATATTGAAGCAGAGCATGATCCCCTCCCTTCAGAGACTGGACCACAAGGCAGTATTCCAACATGATAAAGACCCCAAACACACCTCCAAGACGACCACTATCTTGCTGAAGAAGCTGAGGGTAAAGGTGATGGACTGACCAAGCATGTCTCCAGACCTAAACCCTATTGAGCATCTGTGGGGCATCCTCAAACAGAAGGTGGAGGAGCGCAGTGTCTCTAACATCCACCAGCTTTGTGATGTCATCATGGAGGAGTGGAAGAGGACTCCAGTGGCAACCTGTGAAGCTCAGGTGAACTCCATGCCCAAGAGGGTTAAGGCAGTGCTGGAAAATAATGATGTCCACACAAAATATTGACACTTTGGGCCAAATTTGGACATTTTGACTTAGGGCTGTTCTCACTTTTGTTGCCAGCAGTTTAGACATTAACCTCCCTGGTGGTATGATTCTTTTGGATTTTAGGTGCTGAAAGTGGTACCATTATTTTGCATGTAATTCTTGTGAATGAGCAGCCCAAACCAACTGTATACATTTTATATATATATATATATATATATATATATATATATATATATATATATATATATATGTATGTATACATATATTATGTATATATATATATATATAATGTATACAGTTGGTTTGGGCTGCTCATTCACAAGAATTACGTATATACTGTATATATATATATATATATATATATATATATATATATTTACATAAAAAGTACAGTAAAACTGCAGGAAAGGGCACTGGGGGGCAATGTAATGTGAATTTATTTTATTTTGAATTTATTTGGTTTGAATGGGTTTCACCCCCCTGCGAACATCACGTCACAGGAGACAGAAGCCGGGGCACGGAGAGGATCGGGAGGAAGATCCACCGCGAGACACCGCCAAGACACATCGCTGGATCCCGGTGACAAGGTAAGAAACCTCTTTTACAGGATCCAGCGATGCTTCTGGCGGTACCCCGAGTGTGGCTCGGGCTTACCGCTTTTGGCTCTGAAATTTAACCCCGAGCCACACTCGGGAATACCGCTAAGAAGGTTAATGGCTGTGTGTTGCATTATTTTCAGGGGACAGCAATTTTACACTGTTATACAAACTGTACCCTCACTACTTTACATTGTAGCAAAGTGTAATTTCTTCAGTGTTGTCACATGAAAAGATAAAATAAAATATTTACAAAAATGTTAAATTATCATGGGAATTAATATTTCACTAGTTGTAGTGATAAATGGAGTTCAAAAACCTGGAAAAAGTATTGATGTTCTAGTGATTTCATACCAGAAATTACTTTTATTATCCATGTTTACTATTCAGAAAAAGGAGGAGAGCCTGGCTTGCTAATATTGGAATTAAAGTTACCCTTTCAGCAGTCTGAAGGTCAATATAAAAACTGGCCCTCTAAGAATAATTAGATATAAGGGTTCTTCACAAAGTTTCCACACTTTTTTTTAACTCTTTTTATTAAGAATTTTAAAAAACAAATTACACTAATTAAACTAAACTGCAAGGTCAGCCAGACAAATTAGTTACATGACACTCTTATGCCCCATACACACGTG
This sequence comes from Pelophylax lessonae, assembly GCF_965119305.1. Taxonomy (NCBI): domain Eukaryota; kingdom Metazoa; phylum Chordata; class Amphibia; order Anura; family Ranidae; genus Pelophylax; species Pelophylax lessonae. Next base: position 498,845,440 of record NC_138772.1, on the reverse strand, counting down.
CAGATTATCTGCAGACTTTTGTCTGCAGATTTACCTTTTCTATGTAGTGCAAGGGCCTGCCGGATTGCATACAAATTGAAAGTGTTTAGGTTTGACCTCATATTATATGGTTTTGGTAAGTCTGCAGACAAAAGTCTTCAGATAATCTGCACGTGTGTATGGGGCATTAGACACCACCAATTACCACTCCTCCCACCCCCACTGTTTCCAACGAAAGTATAAAAGTGTGGACACTTTTTGAAGACCCCTATTTCTTCTCTCACCTGCTGTCCACAACGCACAGTGATGCACTAATCAACAGGAATTGCAGGCTGATGTCTGTGCAGAACCAACACTTCTAGAAGATCTCCTGTGTTCCCCTGAGTGTTCATTTGTTCCGCTCACTGAGCCCTATGTCACCACAGGACACAGAAGTGACGTGGAAATCGGTGGAGGAGCCACTGAGCACTGCAGAGGACACAACAGATGAACACTTCTAGAAGTGTTGACTTCAGTGAAAACTTCAGCCAGAGATTTCTATTGAATGGAACGGCATTTGGCAGCAGGAGAGGTAATTATTCACTTTCTTCTTTGCTCCCTTTACTAGGCTGCCAAAATCATCATCACCAATCCTTTAAAGTATCAGTATAACTTCAAAAAGATGTCCATAACTTGGTTTTACTTTACATATGGATAGCTAGGAACAGCTGACAGAAAATCATAAGGATTTTATCATATTTATTTGTGTTACTTGTATCTGTGTCCATTGTGGATTATGACTGATTTGTTCTGAGTACATCTTTTTTAATTTTATATTATTAAACATCACTTGGGTAATGCACAAGGCTGGTGCGCCCTCTTTTCTTTCTTTTACAATGTTACTCGCATGTCATTTGACACATCGAGTTTCTTCCTCCACTTTGATTCAGATTCAATGGAGAAAAGAATTCTGTATTCCTGGACAGCAGTAAATTGAAAGTCATCTTGTAAAACATTGTTGGTGTGTGATGTGACTGGTGAAGAATAGTGTGGAATGTACCTGTGTCCAGTTGACGCAATCACAATTTCATCCCCAGCTTTCCAAGTCACACTTTGCTTTAGAAGCAGAGTGGAGCTTCCAGCCTCTGCAGTCTGCGCTAGGTGGGTCCAAGTTACCGGCACAGGAATACCTGGAAAACATCAACAGGAGTCTGATTGGCCTTCTCTGTTTTTTTTTTTTTTTTTTTTTCAGTATGTTTTATGTTATTCCATAGATTTTGGGTTTCTATACATTTATTTACCTTATTGAAATTTATTTAACCACTTGCCGACCGCCGCAAGTACATATACTGCGGCGGTCAGCCCCGGCCAGGCAAAGTGACGTACCGGTACGTCACTAGCCTGTCACTGGCTTGTGAGCCAATAGCGGGCGAGCGCACGCCCGCTGAGGCACACGCCCGCCCCGGCTCGTTCCCTAACAAGTCAGTGCATGTGACCGGCAGACCCGATGTCCGCCGGTCACTCGCGATCGTTCACCGGGAAGGGAGAAAGGCAGGCGGCTAATGTAAACAAGCCGCCTGTCATTCTCCCCTGTGTAAAAATGGAGATCAGACAGTTCTACTATGTAGGACCGTTGATCTCTGTTTTTACACTAGTAGCCATGTCCCATCACAGTTAGAAACACGCCCCTAGGACACACTTAACCCCTCCCTCTCCAATACAGTTAACCCCTTCCCTGCCAGTGTCATTTTTACAGTAACAGTGCATATGTATAGCACTGATTACTGCAGTAATGTCACTGGTAACCTCAAAAGTGTCAAAAATGTCAGTCAAGGGTCCGATATGTCCGCCGCAATGTCGCAGTCCCGCAAAAAAAAAACGCAGATCGCCGCCATTACTCGTTAAAAAAAAAAAACACCAAAAATGACAAAAATCTTTCCCTTTGTTAGTAAACCCAATGACTTTTGCGCAAACCAATAAAAATATGCTTTTTGCGATTTTTTTTACCAAACATATGTAGCATAAAACAAATTGGCCGAAAATGTTAAAAAATTTGATTTTTACATTTTTTTTGGGGAATTTCATATAAAAAAAATGTGAAAAATATTGTTATTTTTGCAAAATTGACGCTATTTTTTTGTTTATAGCGCATGATCAAAAAATCGCACAGGTGATCAAATACCACCAAAAGAAAGATCTGTTTGTGGGGAAAAAAGGACGTCAAATTCGTTTAGGTACAGCGTCGCACAACCTCGCAATTGTCCGTTAAAATCACACAGTAAAAAAAATCGCAAAAAAAACCCTGGTCAGGAAGGGGGTAAAATCTTCAGGGGCTTAAGTGGTTAAAAAAAAATTTGACTTACCGTGAAGATCCAAAGTTCCTTGCCTGACTGCCAATGTTTTTGCCCCATACAAAGGTAGCTCTGGGGAGCGTATATGTCCATGAAGAGTGATGATAGCTTTGTGTTGGAATGGGGCAGCCTCAGTTCCAACCTACAAATAAACATAAAGCAAACCAAACCTATTATAGTCAATAATATTTAAGTCCATTAATTCTCCTATAATGTAATACCGCTGTGGTCAGCCATACCTGCATAACACCATTATCTGTAATAAGAATATTCTCAGCCCGGAGCTCAATGTCAGCTTCATCAAAAACCAGAGTTCCTCCTGATGTTAAAAAAAAACATGTATGCATATTAAACTCTTATATTACCTACTTACACTGAAGCAGAATGCATCATTTATATTGGTCTTGTTTAATTAAACACTACACAATAAAGTACATAAAGTAATAGCAATCATATGTCAGTGTGCTTTAGTGTACTATAAAACTTTTCAGGGTGGTAGATAGCAGGGCATTCACCTCTGTCAGTCTGTTCTCTGTACTGTGAGCCACAGAATAGAGAAATCATTACTCCTAATTAACAAAAGCTGCTTTCACCCCTTTTGTTATTTTGGAGCAGCATCTGCTCCATGTTCTAAAGCCCCGTACACACGATAAGAAAATCTGTAGGGAAAATTCGTCCGACGACCGATCTGCCGATTTTCGGATTGTTAGTATGGTGCTTTCAACAGCCAACTCCGACTTTTCGGCTGACAAAATCCTGATGTGCAGGCTATAAAATTTCTGTCGTCCGTAATACGTCTGATTTTCGTCTCATTAGTACAGATTTCGACCGAAAAAAATCTTAAGAGCAAGACTAGGCATGCTCAGAGACGAAAGAACACATACAAAGCAATCCAACACATGACATCACTTCTGAAGTAGAATTCTGTCGTACGGGAAAATTTGTATGAAAATAACCTCTTCACTTTCCACATCAGACTAGCATGCCACAAAAAACGGACGACAGATTGTTCGATAATTTGATCGTGTGTACGGGGCTTAAATTTAGAAGAGTTGTGCATGCATTATTAATTTCCCCCTAGTTTTGAGAATCCCTGCACTTTTTGAGATCCCAAAAACAATCAGTGAAAGCTGAATTCACAGTGTTTGAATTAAAAAATGTTTGTATTTCAAATTAAACGATTTCGATTCAGAAACACTGTAAGACGATTTGGTAAATGAGGCTGAGACAGAACAAAGGCAGCAATTTTGTGAGGTAATAGCTGATCCTATATTTTTGAAAAGGAGACATAGTGGGTGAGATTTATTAAAACTGGTGTGCACAGAATCTGGTGAAGCTGTGCATAATAACCAATCAGCTTTTAGGTTTTATCATCCATGCTTGAGGCCCGGTTCACACTGGTGCAACATAAGCTCTGACTTTGAGAGTGCATGTTGCATGACATGTATAAATCAATGGTTTCCTATGAGAGCCATCTTAACTGATCCGACACAAAAGGTTCCTGCACTACTTTGGTCTGACTTTGGTCCGTTTTCAGCCCATTCAATATCACTGAAGTCGGATCAAATTCAGATCATCATCTTAACTGATCCGACTTGTGGCATGTGACTTGTGCTCTGAGGATCTTGAAGAGAAACCCCACGCCAAAGTTTTGAAAAAAAAAAAAAAAAACGGTGTGGGGTTCCTCCCCAATTCCATACCAGGCCCTTTGGTCTGGTATGAACTTTAAGGGGAACCCCTCACCAAACGTCTGACGGCATCGCCCCATCATGCACTGGGCGGTAATGTCACACAAGAGGGTGAGGTCTCTGGATGACGTCATCAGATTGCCATGCCCGATGGTTATATAAAAATCAGCAGGGAACAGAGCACAACTGTGGGAGATAGCATCGGGAGAAGACATCAGCAGCAGAGGGAGAAGAATAAGCAGAAGAACCAGAGTAGGAAGACATCAGCAGCAGGGGGAGAAGAACTGGAGGAAGAAGACGTCAGCAGAGAGAGAAGAACCGGAGGAGGGAGAAGAACTGGAGGGGTGAGAAGAACCGGAGGGGGGGGGGGGGAGAAGAATCAGGAGGAGAAGACATCACCGGAGAAAGAAGACATTGAGCTACATCTGTTCTTTTTTTATTAAAGGACTTTGTCAAAAACACATGTACTCTATTTGTTTTTGACAATTTATTGGGTGAATGAGTGGAGGTATGTACTCCATTCTCATTCACATGGGGAAGGGGCAGGTTCTGATAAGCCCCCTGCCCCCCAGACCCCCACAACCACTGCCCAGGGTTGTCAGGAAGAGGCCCTTGTCCCCATCAACAAGGGGACAAGGTGCGTTGGAGTTTTGGGAGTGAAGAGCCCACCCTGCCCCAAAGCACCCATCCTTCCAATGTTGAGGGCATGTGGCCTGGTATGGTTGAGGAGGAGGCTCCCCCACTTTTCTTACATTCTGGGCTGCGTGCTTCGATAAGGGTCTGGTATAGATTTTGGGGAGGATTCCATGCGTTTTTTTTCTTTTTTACATTTTTGCATGGGGTTCCCCCCTCAAGATTCATGACAGGCTCAAAGGGCCTGGTATGGTCAGATCAAAGTCGGATCCCATTCATTGAACTTGCATGGAAGTCAGACATGAAGTCATAGGGCAAAGTCCGTTTGGAAGTCGTCCAACTTCCATGTCGGCAGTGTGAACCCGGCCTAATTAAACCAGCTGAAGTTAGAAACTGATCGGTTGCCATGCACGCCTGCACCAAATTCTGTGTGCACTAGTTTTAGTAAATCTCCCCCAATTGTTTTCTTAATTGTTTACTTAATTAACAAATTATATAATTGAGGAAAGAAGAATATATGGTGCGATAACAACATTGGCATGCAAACGCATTAGGCTTCTGATTGATATTGGGTAGATTGATATTGGATAATGCAGACAATTATTATTTATGAAACTGACCCACCAAAACATACAACTGATCATGCCATCATGTATCCTCCTTGATTCCCTGCAATCAGCAAGGTGACAAGGCCCTGGAATTCATTCTTCTTCCACTGTAGTCCACTGTCCAAAAAACGGGTTGCACACATTGCAATAAACCTTGACTGGAGTTGTACATGTTTGGGGTACAGCCCATTACTTGGAGGGCTGAAATTCTAGATCACATTCATCAGTTTCTATTTTGATAAACCACACCCATTTTTTAAAAGATTAATCTGTGTAAGTCTAAAAAACATACTCGTCCAGAAGAAATAGTCAGCAGCCACAGGACCCAACCCCATTCCACTGGTGTCCTGCTTTGATCTACAGGCATACTGTTTATATATACCCTACTAGCTACTGGTAAAGCATACTTGGAATACAGTTCCTAATAAATGGCTAATACTGAAAATGTAAAGTCTACCAGGACCTAATGAACAGCCTGATGTAAATTGGAATTCTGGCTTGGTCCTACCTTGAATCAGCAGCATCTTCAGCACTGGAGTGCTTTGGTCTAGTAGGATAGTCTGTCCTTCAGTGATAACAGCCATTGAACCTTCATCTGGGGGCGATTCCCCTCCCCAGGTATATTTAGAGGACCAAACATCAATGTAGAAAAAGTTGGCATTGTCCTGAAACAAACAAACATGGAAATCATATCACACAGTAACTTAAACTCTATTTTATGAAAAAGGGAACCTATATATCCAACAGATAAAAGTAGGGGGGCAGAATCCTTTAGGTTAGCTAGATCTCCATTGCCTCTAGTTGGCAACCAAATCCCTCTTTTCCCCTGTTCTTCACAATTATCCCTCTTTTAGGTCTGATCTATCATTAATCCCACCCAAAAAACATTTTATTTTTGGACAGCATAGGGAAGAGTTAGAATATCTGTATTTATTGCTGTTTGTGGCACTATAGGGGGATTTACCTTAACATTCTGACAAACCTGATGTACTAATGGCCTATCTAATTTCTTGAGGCCCACAAATGCTAGGACAGTACAAATACCCCCAAATTACCCATTTTTGGAAAGTAGACAGTCCGAGGCATTTAATAAGATGCATGGCGAGTTTTGTGAAGTTTTCATTTTTTTGGCGCAATTTTATGGAAAATAAAGACATTTTTAAAAAAATCACAAATTTATTTTTTACATATTTTCACCAGTGTAGTACAGTGTTATCATATAACTAATATGGCAGTGATCAGGGACACTGACTGTTGACAATTTGTAAAAAAAAAAATAAACAAAGAAATAAAAATATGTTTTTTTAATTAAATTTATTTATTTTTTATGATTTTTTTTAACACACTGTGACCAGAGTATTAGAGTGTTACTATAGTAACACTGTACTACTCTGAGGAAGTGGTCAGGTTTTTTTTTTTTTTTTACACATTTTGATCGCTTATACCAGTGAATTTCATTGGTATAAGCACCCAATTTTACTGAATGAAACTGATTCATTCAGTATCTTTTGTTGTGATTAGCAGTGATTTGCCAAAGCGAATTACATGGTACAGATGATCTGTTGTTGGCCCTGTCTGTACCATGTGATCACTGTGACCAATCATAGCTACCAACACAACTGTATACAATGGATATCATGAAAGGAAGCCATTTATTGTTTACAATTTTTATGTTATCTGCTGTGATTAGTCACAGTGATCACATGGTACTGACAGTGGGCTGGTATAGTGATCAGTAATTGGCTGTGTCCAGTGACAAATAGCGCCGCTGCGTGACACCACAAGTGGTGCATTCTAGAAGGACGTCATAGGACATCTACTTAGAAGGAGGAAAGCCCCCCTCAGCCATCAATCTGTTATAAGCGGAGTGGGAAGTTGTTAAAAAATACTGTATTTTTGTTGCTAGATAAAAAAAAATAGTTTAGCTCACTGTAATTAGTACAGCTGCATGTAATTAGTTACTGTAGGCCTGCTCAGTGTTTCAACTACTGCTGGTTTGATTGTTTCCTCTGCTTTACAAAGAAGGGTCGATTTCTCTGGAACATAGGTGTAGAGCAAAGCAAATAGCAGCATGAATATTTATACAGCCCGGGTCTATACCAGGGAGGGTGGCCCTGAAGGTTGCAGGGAGTCTGTATAAATACAATGAGATACAAAGCTTCTGGGTCTTGTCCTGGAGCGGAGAAGTTTAGCCTGGAGGGCTTTCGGCTCTGTAGACAGCCCTGCCAAGTGCTTACTACTCCTGAGGCCTCAGCTGGGCTAGCTGAGGGGCCTGGATGCTGAAGTTACAGAGAGCTGACTGAGGGGATTTTGTCTGAAGATCTAGTCTGATTTCACAGGAGAAAGATGTTGGATGAATGCTGGAAGGAGGCAACCAACTCTCCAGAGACATTTGTGAGTACAGAGAGAGATCTTAGAGCCCTTTGGGCTGCTGCCACCCCTCTGATACTAGAAAGTCAGCTGTGTGTTAGCGTAATGGGGACATCGACTGGTGTCCTTAAGAGCTCAGTGTATCTAATTTTTTTGGGAAGGGACTCTGCTCTTATTGCTCTAAAGATGAAGATTGAGTGTTTTTAACTGCTTCTTCTACAAAGTCCACAGTTTGCTTTTGCAAGGAATTTTTTTTTAATTCTACAGATGGAATTTTATTGTCTTCATCTTGTACATAGTTCTTTTTACTTGCAAAAGTTTTTTTATTTTGTAAGACATAAGTAGAATAATAACATACAATCTCAGGGAATATTGCAAAAGTCAGGTACACAATGTGACATATACAGAGCCCACATGGGAAGGGCCCTCATAAAGAAAACAATAGCAACAATGCATAACAAGATAGGCATGCTTACTAAAATAGAATTATGAAATTGTCCGAGTCCCAGCCCGCTGACGGAGCATAAAAATACAAAACATAGGACATCCATGTAAGTTACAAGTGCCCTCTGCAAACCAGGTAGGGGAACCCCCCCCACCCTGAATCTTATGAACTGGGTTTGCATATAATCACCCTCTGAAGATATAGGTCCTGAGAAAGGTAGATAAATTATAAGCCACAAGAAAGGAGGAAGTACGGAGGATCAGAAAGAAAGAAAAGGAAAGGAAAAGAAGGAAAGAACTCAAGATGAGAAAGGGGAAAGGAGAAAGGAGAAAGGGCGGAGATGCTGGAGTGGATGCGAGAAGGGACAGGAGGGAGAAAATACAAAACAACTCCTCCGCTCTTCCCGTCAGAGTAATTAGGATGAAGGAGGTGAGATGTACAGACACCAGGGTTCCCATATGGCCTCAAATTCCGCTTGCTTGTCTCGGAAGATGCTAACCATCTTCTCCTGGGTCATGATCCAAGAGATTTTGCGTTTGGTCGCCCCCATAGAGACCGAGGGAGACTTCCACGCCCGAGCCAAGGTAAGCTTCCCTCCCAACAACATGAATTGCATGAGTTTCACACTGGTTCTAGGCCCTTGTACGCCGGAGCCAAGAAGCAGTGCTACTTCCGGGGTCCTGGGAGCTGAGAGCCCTGTGACTTTGCGGATCAAACAAAACAACTTATTCCAAAAACTACGGATACGCAGGCACTCCCACCAAATATGGAGCAAGGAATCCCGATGTCCGCAATCGCGAAAGAAAAGAGGGTCAGTGCCCGGGTACATTCTGGCTAGACGAGTGGGAACAAGGAACCTTGTACATAGTTCTTTTTGGGGTATCCCACTCAAATTCCCAACCCTATCCAGGTTACCCCAAAAATAAAAAACACCAAAAAAGAACACCCCTAGACTTATTATTTAGCCAAAGAGTGACTGTGATTATGTATCTGTCTGCAGGGCAACTACTGGGAAAAAGAATCCGGGCAATTTCCAAGGGCTTCTTCCAGGTTAGCACTACAAATACACTAACATGTATTAGTAAACTTAAAGGGTTTGTGAAACCATTGAAAGTATATTGTTATTGTTATACAGTATCTGTCTAAAAGGTGTGTAGACCTGTGTAAGCAATGACTTTGGTGACTTGTACTTTACACAGGCATTTCTTTCACTCCTGGAAGCACAACCAAATGGCAGGGGAGTGAATGGAAGGTAAATATATGTGCCCTGCTATTTGGAAAAGCACAGAAGCATGAAGTCAAAGGTTTCTCTAGCCAAAACATTTTTATTTTATAATTTTGGGACAGCGTCAGGCTTTTTTTTTTTTTCTTGTCCATATGCCGCTGGGGAGATTTCCCCTTGCTATATGTCCACACAAGAAACGCAAGAGTGAGTGAGGAGTGTATTACCATTTGTTGTGGTAACATGGGGTAAAACATGCTCTTAAAATTAACAGATGTAAAGTAGTGATTTCAACTCATAGCACCAGCTCTTTTGGCACTTCTATCTGTGATCCGTGTATGATGCTAGGGAACCATTTGTATTATGTATCTGTAGAAGATTGCCACATTCAACTTATGAGCTGCAACCATTTATATTTACTGGTCTAAGAATGAGGCATGGTACACTGCATTGGCTAAGAACATGAAAACAATAATACAGAATCCATTGCCAAACATCTGGATATAAAGACATCATCCATTGCTAGATCCATGGCTTTAGAAGGCCCACTTCTGCGTATGCTTTCTTTCCTCCACAGTGCACTCATAAGAACATTGCCATGAATAGTTTATTATTTAATAGTGAGTCTACCATTTACAGGTGTGTTATGTTCTATGAAGTATTGCTGGGATAGTAGGTGTTATCAACAATTATGTAATATGATGTTGATAATGTAAAATCTTACCATTAGAGCTACTCCTTGGCCATCGATGTTCACCCGGACCTTGGCTTTTTCTGAAGAGGAATGAGCTGTGGTAATGCAAAGAATCTGTGTGCTGTTAGCTGATTGAACAATGCACGGGGACTGTGCAATTGTGACAGAAATACGTGAGGTGTCATTGCTACAAAGGAAAGAAAAATGTTGATCATTAGACATTTCCATTTTACTTTTTAGGGGCAAATTTGAGGGCTGTGAGGGAAAGTAACATATTTTCCCTATAACAAATGTACAGTTTATTCTTCCCTATCCTAATAATGTTTAATTACCCTGCTACCCTCTGTTTCTATGTCCTTTACTTTCTAGTGCCATGGGATTCTCGTCGGTGATCTGTGAACCCCTAAGCTTCTGTTTAAACAGACAAATTGGCTGCTGGAGTAATATGAATCTTTTTTTTTTCCACAAAGATTTTTTATTAATTTTAAATAGATGATACAAAATATTTCAGCAAATTGTAAAACGACAGAGAAATATGTTTTTCTTCAATCCTGAAACAAAAAACCATGGATAACCCAGTTACCTCCACCCATTTCCCCTAAGACCCACCCCCTCCCCCCACCCTTCGCACTTACGTCACCTCCTTTTGAGAAATTCAGTCTAACTTTCCCATAGGCATGAGTAATTCCCCATTTCCTTAAATTCTTTCCATCCCTTCCATTTTGCTGTGAAGGCCTCTATCCTATTTTCATCTCTACTACACAGGCTTTCCATGTTGTACATAAATTCTACTCTATTGCACCACTCCTCCATTGTAGGGATTTCTGGGTCCAACCATCTCTTTATGATCGTTCCTTTTGCGGCATTCAATAGGTTCGGGACAATGGTATTATTATATTCTTTAAAGGGGCCCTCTGCACAGTGAAACAAACAAACCCAAGGGTCATCCCTCACTCTTAGTCCAGTAATCTGGGCTATGAGTTGTATTTTTAGCCAGAATGTTCGTATCCTTGGGCAGCCCCACCATATATGAAACAATGTGCCTTCCACTTGGCACTCCATCCAACATAATTCAGATTTCTCTGCTCAGGCTTGGTGAGCAGTAACCGGTGACAAATACCATCTGGCTAAGAGTTTGTGGTTCATCTCTATAGTATTAACATTGACGTACAGTGAGCTGCTCTCAAGACTTTTTTTCCCCCCGTTCTCCTCTAGTCTTATTCCAATTTCTTTTTCCAATTTCTCTAACAAAGAGAGCCTCTTCTTACCCATCAGGTCAGATAGTACCCCATACATCTGTGATAGACTGTGTCTTATTATCTTGTGTGGATCTAGTAATTTCTCCATAGAGGTTTAATTACTACCTGATCTGATGGGTAGTGGTAATGTGCTTACAAAACGTGTTAATTGCCTATAATTCCAACCATTTAGAGACAAAGCTCTCTTCCTATTAAGATCCTCTAAAGACAGAATTTTTCCTTTAAAAACAATATCTTTTCATTTTAATTCCTCTATCCCCCCCCCCCCCCCATATTTTCCCTCTAACCCTGGCGGAAAAAACTTTGTGCCTGCTATGTAAATTAATGGGGAGTTATATTGCCAACCGCTCTGCTTACAAAGGGCATCTCAAGTCCTATAAAACACCTTAGTCAAATCGTGCGTCCCCTCGTGTGTTTCTCTAAGCTTAGGAGGGATCCAACTATTCCTATCTAAATGCGTTTGGCTTAATGTGAATTCTAATCTAACCCATCTTTTCTATGCGTCTTGTTTAGCCCAATTTATCATGCGCGACAATATCATTTCCGTGTAGTATCTCTTAATGTCTGGTGCTTCTAAACCCCCTAATGATTTGTGCCGACTGAGAGATGCCCACTGTACTCTAGGTTTCTTCCCTTGCCAGATGTATCACAGCATTATAGTTTTTAATGTCTTAAAATAGGCAGGTGGGATTGCAATAGGCAACAACTGAAATGTATACAATATTTTTGGCAAAATCATCTTCTAAATTGTATTAATTCTACCGAGCCAAGAAGTTACTTTACCTGAAATTCTCCTAATACTTGATTTTATCTCCTCCAACAGGGGGATATAATTGTCTAGGTATAATTCTTCTAAGTGGGAGGACAGGTTAATCCCTAAATATTTTAGCTTCGACTTTGCCCATGTAAATGGGAATTCCTCCTGTAAGGCATGCTCTTCTTTTTTGTTTAAGCCTGTGTTTAGGATTTCCGATTTAATTGGATTTATTTTGAAATTGGATAAATCACCGTATTTCCTCAACTCCTTTATAATGTTTGGGAGGCTAATTCTTGAGTTTCTTACATAGAATAGGATATCATCCACATAAGCGGCTATTTTATGTTCGTCTTGTCCTATTCTCATCCCTTGTATATTTTCTTCATTCCTAATTGATGCCAGGAGGGGTTTTAGTGACAAGATGCACAATAAGGGTGGATAGGGGGCAACCCTGTCTCGTCCCATTCTTCATTGAAAAGTTTATCTTTACCGTAGCTGGTGGGTTACTGTATAGTAATTATCAGTAGCAGAAAGCAGCCTGCAGTGTTGTAGTGTCAGCTAGCCAATATAAGAGTATAATTGATACCCAAACAGAGATCCAGTGATGGTGAGTCTGGTCCCCCCAGCGGTTCCTCCTCTCTTAGGTGTGACATCATATATGAGAGGGGTTATTGCAGTAGAGTAGGTAAAGGAATCGTTGATCCACACACCATTGTTTGCGTTAATGACACCAACATTACAGATCTGAGAAGTAACATTTGTAGCTGAAAAAAGACATAAAGAATAAGCTAATTTTTTACGACTTAATCTGTGTAAAATCAGTGTATATACACTACATACCCAAAAGTATTGGGACGCCTGCCTTTACAAGCACATGAACTTTAATCCCAGTTTTAGTCCATAGGGTTCAATATTGAGTTGGCCCACCCTTTGCAGCTATAACAGCTTCAGTATCAATATAAAACAAAACATGTATTTAAAAATATAAGAGGAAGGAAATAAGAACCCTCATTTTGACTACATATTATTTACATTTGCAAAATGCTTTGCGTTAAAGGCAACTGTCAGATTAGATTTCAACTGTGAGGCTGAATAAACATGTCTAATGTGGTCTAGCTGTGTCTAATTTATTAAATTTCACAGCCTTACCTGGTTTATTACCTCCTTATCTATTAATAGTACAATATACTGTAGGTGATTAGATACTGTACATATTCCTTATTCTTTGTAATTATATAAATGTTTTTGAGATTTTTTAAGTTTCATTTTTCCTTTGTTTCATTTGTATCTATTTTACATTTTCTATAAGGTTTAATTTTTTTTAATTATGTTATTTTTTAATAATATAATCATGTTTTGAGATGATTTTGGTACTATTTTTACTGATAATTTTGTTCATATGATTTACATATAGTCCTGAAGACGGGGGCTGCATTTTTGGCTCTATTAGCACGGGCATACTTAAAGAGTAACTCTACTTTTGTTGAGAAAAAAACATTCCCCTCTAGGTGATATATGTGCATTACAAGGATTTTAACAAACTTTGTTGCAAATTCCTACCTTTTGTTATTCTGAAGAAATCCCTGTGTGTTTGTCTGTGTTCATGTGGGAAAGTGAATCTAATGGGAGTGGTTTCAAAATTATCAATCAGCAGCTGCACCTGCAGGGCTCTAATGAAGAAAGCTGCTCGGTCTGCATCCCTTTAGATGTGATTTCCTATTGGAATTACCTCAATTACAAAACAATTAACAAACATTTTTGTTGCAGGGGATGCCTGAAATCTGAGTTGTATCTTAGGGCAAGCCTCAGGAAAAATCAGTGAGCCAATCACACAAGCAGGAAATTATGTTTCTGTGTAAATTAAATGTATTACATTCTGTGTACAGAACACCTCCAGGTAGCCATATTGCATTGCAATTTACAGAAATGTTCTACAGAGCTGCAGATTGAAAAGGAAGGTAATTTTAATAACATTCAATTACAATATGACTTGTGTCGCAATTGTGTCGCAATTGTATATGCTATAGTATTTTTTTTTTTTGGTATTTTGTTTACCATGAAAGTGGTGTTACCCTTTAAACATACGCCTGTGTGAGGGCCATGGTTGTCCTGTGCATCCTGATGCAGGCAGTCCCATTCATGCCAATTGGACTGCATGTACACAGTTGCTGCTTCTAAATTGACATGTGTGTGGGAAGAGGTCCCCAACATACACCAACTGCATTCAGGGACCTGCACCCACTTGGCTGTCAAATTGACATGCATGGTTATACTGCCTGCATGGGGATGCATGGAACATCTGTGCATCGCTGTGCAGGCAAACACAGTGCTCGCATAGGCATACACGTAAGTGCGCCCATGTGAACGAGGCCTTACTCATGAAATTAATTTGCTTATTTGGATACAAATGCAAATAAATAGATCTATGTTCAGTGTTTGCCTCTTCACATCTTATTTGGCACTCTTCACCTTTTTTATACATGCCCACTGTTATCAGTATATTGTAGAAATAAGCATCCACAAATTATTTCCAAACTTGAGATAGTTTCCTGTCTTTTGAGATACAAAAAAAAACTGAGAAAATATAGTACAATAAACAAATACGTTCCTAAGCATTTTATGAATTATGGTTTATTATCTAAAAGACTGAGTGCCGGTTCACACTTGTGCGGATGCGCTGATCGCATGTAATTCGGAGTGCACTGCTCCTTCATTACATGCGATCTCCTGTGCGGATGCGAGTTCAGCCATACACTTTGTATGGCTGAATTCGCAGCGCATCCGCAGCAAACACGCACATGAGGCATTTTTTGAGCCGCCTCAGAATCGGATCGCACAGTGGTACACACTTGTGCGATCCGATTCTGTGCGAACTTTCAGATCGCACTGCGATATGCGATTGCAACTGGGGGTGTCGTTAACATTTAATTGACAACCCCTGCGTATCGCATATGGCAGTGTGAACTGCCAGATGTGCGGATGCAATGCGGGATCACGCTGCATATTCGCAGAGTTCCCACATCGCACAAATGTGAACCGAGCCTGAATTACATGTTTGATCTTCTAATATGCTCTGCTGATTTTCTTTCAGTGAAGTTGTAAATGTGATGCGTTTATCTGGTTGATTTGATGGGTAGCTGAGTCACTTACCATTATTCAAAGGCAATTCACAGAGAAGGAAGCTTGCATTAGACCTCACTTGATCTATTTTGCACTCAGAGTTGCAGACCAGCACATTGGATACCGTCTCATCAAACCCAGAGCCAGCAATAGTGACCATCAATCCTCCACCAAAGCTTCCTAAATAGCATAAAGAAAAAAAGTCGGTTGCATATTAATTTTATAATAAATATTCGCTGTTATTAACCGATTAATAACTATTTCTAAGTTGTGTCACTTAGGGCTCTAAAATTGCTTTTGGAATGTCTCAACATTTGCGCAAAAGTCACTACCCATGTTTATAAGGTGTGTAATGTCAGTTTCTATTTGTTGCCTTTCACCGGGCAAATATGACATTCTGTAACAGTTTATTCTGCAGGAAATAGGCCATAAGAACATTCAACGATAAGAGTTAAAGAACATTCGACCAACAGAGAAATAGCCTAACACTATGGGAAGGAATAACTAACTATAAGGGGAAATAATATGATGGAGACCTCTACACTGTGTACAATGTGTATGAAGATTCCTGTGAGAACATCCAAACAAATGGGTGTTCAGTCAAGTGACCCCTCCATCTGCAGGGGGAAGTGAAACATTTAGGCGTTACTACTGCTGCTAACCGTGACAGCTTTCTGCTCACTGTTCCTGGTTGTTAGGAAGCTGGCAAGCTGGTACCCGCATTCTAAAACCAGTGATTCACCCCCACCCAGCACATACCTGTCCTGGCTGATTGGTAAATATAAAAAAGTCATCACGTCTCACCCAGAATTCATTTGCTCTTTCACATCTGGGATGTAAAGTCTTATGGGGGGGGACACCACAAAAAATGACAATAAATACCCCCCCCCTCCCCAAATTGCTACTAGACCCTTGTCTGACCATGCCTTGTACTGGCAAAGAAAGGTAGGGCATATGTCTCATACCAGGCAACATGCTCTCAACATGGGAAGGCACCTTGCTAAAGAAACCCCCCCTGGAAAAACACCTTGTCCCCATGTTGATGATGACAAGGACAATCCCTACAATTTTAAAACCAGTGATTCACCCCCACCCAGCACATACCTGTCCTGGCTGATGGGTAAATATAAAAAAGGCATCATGTCTCACCCAGAATTCATTCCAGTTCTTTCACATCTGGTATGGACTTTATGGGGGGACACCACAAAAAATGAAAAGAAATACCCCCCCCCCCAATCACTACTAGACCCTTGTCTGACCATGCCTTGTACTGGCAAAGAAAGGTAGGGAATATGTCTCATACCAGTCAACATGCTCTCAACATGCGAAGGCACCTTGCTATTGAAAACCCCTCTGGCAAAACACCTTGTCCCCATGTTGATGATGACAAGGACAATCCCTACAATTCTACAACCCTAGCCTGTGGTTGTGGGGGTCTGTGGTAGGGGGGCTTATAGGAATCTGGAAGCCTTCTTTAACAATAATGACTCCCCAGATACCAGCTCCCCCTATGTGAATGAGTAAGGGGTACTAATACCCCTACTCATTCACAAAAAAAGAGAAGTAAATAAAAGCACCATACTTGGTTTTTGACAAGTCCCACAATAAAAATCCACCATCAATCATGCTGTCAAGTGATGCAGATCTTCGTTAATCACAATAAATAAAACGCGCCATCAGAAAAAACCTGCTACCCACTGAAACATTGAATCCCATCAGTCCACTAACAAAGGACATCTCCCAGTCCCTGATGCTGCAATGTAACCAAAGGGGGCGGGCTGACAAGGTTTTTTTTTTTACCTTAATAGGGAGAATGCATTAAGGTAAAAAAACCTTTTACCTTTACAATCACTTTAAGAATATTGCAGAAAGCAAGGAAAACAAATGGATTCTTCATCAAATCAGGCCCAGCCTTTCACAAGAAGCCCAGATGACTAGGCTGAAGCTGTCTGGACATACTATTAGGAGAACCAACTGCCTGCAAAAGACAAATATTCTTGAAAAATTGAAGGGGAAAAAAGAAAAGGACAACCAACAATAAGATGGATAGATGGATGGAAACAGTCAAGCATCAACATGTTGTTGTAGAGATTGAAAACCAAAATCATTCTGAAGAATCGCTATCTATGCGGTTGATATTGACTTGTCGGCATCAAATGTGTGGATGGGGGAATTGAGTCATTTTCTTTAAATTAACCTGCTGGTTGAGCAAAACAAAAGACTCATGTATGGCCAGCCTTGGTCTCCAGGAGTGGTCTACTGCTCATGGCACTCACCTTGATTTGGAGAGATGCTAGTAATACTCAGTTCATATGTAAATGTTGCACTGGATCTTGCAAAGCCTTTCTTATTCTTCAGTAATACTGGGAATGTTCCTCCCCAGTGGTCTGTCACTGTGCAGTTCAGTAAAGTATCTGATATGAAGGTGATGACACATGTGGCATTTCCAATAGTCACTGTAACATTTGTGGCATCAGAACCAAACTGTGTGCCAAAAACAGAGATGGTGGTTCCTGATGGTCCTGTTAGTAAATACCACATAGAAAAAACTTTAGATATTTGCATAGGTTATCAATAACTGAATAGTTATGACTTTTTCATTAATAAAATATTTTTTTCAGAGCCAGCAGTTTCACTGTATGGACATTTTGTTTTTATGTTTGTTTTAACGACAATAAAATTGTATTATTAATAATGAGTTGGTCCATTAAGTTAATTCTAGGCAGAAGTAAAAATACACCAATTATTGTATTTGTAATAAAATAATTCACTGAATATTTTTTTGAATATATCTTTCCTATTAAGGGCAAAACAACAGGATCTCTTTAAAAGAACCCTCCTTACAGCATATATTTACCTTTCTTTTGTTTCTTCAATACACTGTTCAGTGCTGGGAGCAGAAGTAAGGTACGAAGAAGCATGTGTGTGATAAAACTGGACCAATCAATGCTGTCACAAGGTGTTATCTTACCCCTATGCAAGCTACGGTTCCAGCAAACCACCAATCCCACTCTCTTTTGGGTTGATCTTGGGGACTGAATGGAGTGGTGAGATAGGGGAAACACAGTATGTGCTTCTAGGAAGGAGGGAATTAAAGCAAATGTGTTGCCTTGGCATGCATGAACAAAGCACAGATTCACTTTAAATATAAACATTGGGCTGGGCAAACACCAATATCTTGTAAAATCTTTTACATAGTTACATATTTACATAGTAGTTGAGGTTGAATAAAGACAATAGTCCATCCAGTTCAACCTGTGTTGGTGTGTGTGGCTGTAATCATCTCACATAGCCCTGAATGTTCTGATCCTTGAGATGTACGTCTAAGAGTCTTTTGAAAGCCACCATACTTCCCGCAGAAACCACCTCTTGTGGTAGAGAATTCCACAATCTTGTAGCCCTAACAGTAAAGAACCCCCCACGTTGTCTGAGGTTAAAACGCTTCTCCTCTAATCGCATTGTATGTCCTCGAATCCTCATGTAATCCCTTCGACTGAACAGCTTTTTTTCTAAGCTGAGATCCCCATTGAGATATTTAAAAATTGCTATCATGTCCCCCCTCAGGCGTCTCTTCTCCAGGGAGAATAAATCAAGCGATTGCAGACGCTCTTCATAATTAAGGTCCTCCAATCCCCTAATTAGTTTAGTTGCCCTTCTCTGGACTCTCTCCAGCTCCAACACATCCCTCCTGAGGACTGGCGACCAGAACTGGACAGAATACTCCAGATGCGGTCGGACCAGAGTTTTATAAAGTGGAAGGATTATAGACTTATCTCTGGAATACTTTAGCTCTACCAACAATTGTGTTTGAGCTTCCCTTATGGGATACAAATGCAATGAATTTTTGTTTGAAGGCCCTCACATTACAAAGTCTAGGTAAATCTAAAGAAGAACCATACAAGCAAATTATAATATGTATGGCAAGCTTAGGGCTTTGTTAAAATTTAACAGAAAACATTTTTTTTCTATTCAGTCACTTCTGAGATATACACAACCCTGCAAACAGAACAAAAAGGTTGATGATCTGGCTTTCTCGATTGTAGTTAAAAGTTTCAGCCGTATCACATCCCTCCCCCAGCTTGTGGCTAGACACTGAAGGAGCAGCAGGAGTTCAACAGTGAGTCATCCTTCTGCTCACTCACTCGCTACAGTCAAGATATTCCTTCTAGCTTGTATAAACCACAGCATCATTTATTGTCTGCCCCTTCCCCAATCTGAATGTACAGGGATTGCAAGAGGCTGAAACCAAGTCAGATTTAAGTATCTCTATTACAAACATTTACAAATACAATTATACTTTTGAATGAATACATAACTGCACTAACTGATAATGTTTTTTATATCTGATTTAAGTGCCACATTTAAAAAAATTATACCTGTGCTGGGAGAAATTGATGTTACTGTAGGGGTGTCCGCCTCTGAGTAGGAATAGCTGAGTGATGGATAGGATGCAGATGGTATGAAAATGTTTACTGTGACATTCCTGGCAGCTGAGCTCGCAGGTGTAACACACTGGATACTGCCAGGGGTTACCGACAGAATAAAGCATGGGGCACCATCAACTTTCACTGTAGTATTCATTAAGGGGAATCCATTCCCGTCTATCTGCAAAACAGTTCCACCTAGAACACTTCCAGATGGTGTCAAGAGTACAGCTTCAGCAGGACTGTTTATGGTCAAGTAGCTCTGGGCTAAGCCTTTACTTAAGACAATAACTTTGACTGCATGGGTGCCAGCAGGAATTGGATCTAAACTGCATATAATGTTTGTGTCATTGACATCTACCACACTGGCTGCCACATTATCTCCAATATAAACTGCTATGTCATTAATGTCTGCTCCAAATCCACTGCCATAAATGTTCAACACGGTCGAAGTGTTGCGTACTACATTCGGAGAAATGCTTGAAGCAACTACTGTAACTGGGCTGGTATAGTTGAAGTTGCAGCTTCCTTTGCACAGTGCTGTAATTCCATTGACTGTCACTTGAACATTAACAATGTAAGCGTAACTGGCTTGGGTGTCACAAATAATATTTGTGTAATTCATTGAGACAATACTACAGCCTAAGCCTGTTATGGTGGTGGCAGTGTTGTTTGAGAAACCAGAGCCAACTATGGTTATTCTTGTATGTCCGGAAACAAAGCCATTGTTTGGTATGATGGAATCAATGTGAGGCAACAAGGCAAATCTCCTGTTCATCTCTTGGTTTATAGCAATGATAGCATTCCCATAGTTGTTCACTGTTAAAGAAACAAGTTCTGCAATTCCAATATTCATGGAGTTCTGAGGATCTATCTTGCAGGTTATTGAAGTTTCATTAACGGACAGAATTATACATGGGTAATTTCCAACCGAGACCTGGTAAAATCATAGATATAAGTATATTTTAATATTAGGTTGGCAGCAAAGATGATATTCCCACTAAAAATCCCTTAAGAACTAGACCAATTCCTTTCTTCTGTCTTTCCATTTCCTTATAAAAACATGTGTGATTCCATGCTAGTCTTAAAAATTATTTTTGAGTGAAAAAGGAGAGAGGACAACTGCTGGCACAGGTTAACAGATACAAAACCTTCTAAGAAACCTTTACACACAAAGTGCAGCACTATCACAAAACAATAATCAATACATTGTGAAAATAAGCATGAAAATAAAAGTCTGTCTTTTCCAAAAGAGAGTCTGTGCTTAAGTGTTGAAAAAAGAAAAAATACAGCTAGCAATCTCTCATGGTTTCTTTAAGTAGTTTCTCATGGCAATACACTTCCAGGCCTCTCTGAGCCTTCTCTTATTATAAGCTCAACAGGCCTCTCGATGCAGTTTCTTCCGGCAGAAAGCTCCCCAGGTCACCTGAGTATTCTGATAAAATAAAGTGAAGATAATCAGCGCAATCCTCAAAATAAAGTGAAAAACACAAAGCTGCAAGCAATCAGTGCCAAACACAAAACACCCTTAGTAATCAATAAAGTAATATTGCTGCGCTAAGTGAATAAAAATATCGCTTAAATATGTGACAAATAATGCTGTGATACTGGTAAATCAATAACACTTGAATAAGATAACAAATAATATTGTGATGATCATAAATCACTTGAATAAAGTGTCCCAATAAGTGAGCAGTGACTTTAAATAATATAACAAAAGTCCCAATAAACAGTGCAGTTTCAGTGATGTAAAAATAAACAAATCTTCATCTGTGCAGAATGTGCTGCATGCTTCACTCTCACTGTCACTGGAGCACTGAGAGTGAAGCATGCAGCACATTCTGCACAGATGAAGATTTGTTTATTTTTACATCACTGAAACTGCACTGTTTATTGGGACTTTTGTTATATTATTTAAAGTCACTGCTCACTTATTGGGACACTTTATTCAAGTGATTTATGATCATCACAATATTATTTGTTATCTTATTCAAGTGTTATTGATTTACCAGTATCACAGCATTATTTGTCACATATTTAAGCGATATTTTTATTCACTTAGCGCAGCAATATTACTTTATTGATACCTGAGTATTCTGAACTGTCTGGGAGAGGCCTGTGAGTTTGTAATAAGAGAGACTGCTAGCTGTAATGTACAGTGAGTGAACTTGTAGAAAAAGAAATAGCCGCTCATCCAGGAATTCCAGTTCCCTTTAGATTTCTTTTAATTCCAAAATGTTACAAATGATGAGACAAAAGACACCAACATGAAGTCACGTAGACGCGTTTCACACATACATCTTGTGCTTAACCACTTGCCGACCGCCACAAGTACATATACTGCGGTGGTCAGCCCCGACCAGGGAAAGTGACGTACCGGCACGTCACTTGCCTGTCACTCGCTTGTGAGCCAATAGGGGGCTCACAAGCAAGTCAGTGCGTGTGACCGGCAGACCCGATGTCCGCCGGTCACTCACGATCGTTCGCCGGGAAGGGAGAAAGGCAGGCAATGTAATGTAAACAAGCCGCCTGTCATTCTCCCCTGTGTAAAAATGGAGATCAGATGGTTCTACTATGTAGGACCGTTGATCTCTGTTTTTACACTAGTAGCCATGTCCCATCACAGTTAGAAACACGCCCCTAGGACACACTTAACCCCTCCCTCTCCAATACAGTTAACCCCTTCCCTGCCAGTGTAATTTTTACAGTAAGTGCATATGTATAGCACTGATTACTGCAGTAATGTCACTGGTAACCCCAAAAGTGTCAAAAATGTCAGTCAAGGGTCCGATCTGTCCGCTGCAATGTCGCAGTCCCGCAAAAAAAAAAAAAAATCGCAGATCGCCGCCATTGCTCGTTAAAAAAAACAACAAAAATGACAAAAATCTTTCCCTTTGTTAGTAAACGCCATAACTTTTGCGCAAACCAATCAAAATGCGCTTTTTGCGATTTTTTTTAACAAACATATGTAGCATAAAACAAATTGGCCGAAAATGTTAAAAAATTTAGATTTTTACATTTTTTTGGGGAATTTCATATAAAAAAATGTGAAAAATATTGTTATTTTTGCAAAATTGAGGCTCTTTTTTTGTTTATAGCGCATGATCAAAAAATAGCACAGGTGATCAAATACCACCAAAAGAAAGCTCTGTTTGTGGGAAAAAAAGGACGTCAAATTCGTTTAGGTACAGCGTTGCACGACCGCGCAATTGTCCGTTAAAGTCACGCAGTGCCGAACCGCAAAATACCCCTTGGTCAGGAAGAGGGTAAAATCTTCCGGGGCTTAAGTGGTTAATCATTACAATGACAATAACCGACTATAGATCTTAAATAGACCACCCCAATGATTGCAGGTGTTCCGGGGGTGGTGATAATCAGCGGTTGTGCACAGCTCAATTAATGTGTACAACCGCTGATTATCACCGCCCCCGGAACACCTGCAATCATTGGGGTGGTCTATTTAAGATCTATAGTCGGTTATTGTCATTGTAATGATTAAGCACAAGATGTATGTGTGAAACGCGTCTACGTGACTTCATGTTGGGGTCTTTGGTGTCATCATTTGTAACATTTTGGAATTAAAAGAAATCTAAAGGCAACTGGAATTCCTGGATATGTGGCTATTTCTTTTTCTACAAGTTTTCTACGGAGGCGGGCCGGGGCCAGCACTCTATGGGATACTCCATCTCCTAGCTATCACCACACACCTGGATCAGCATTCTATCTCTTCAGTACAGTCAGTGAACTGATCTGCACAAGTCAGAGTCTTTGATATCCTGAGCTGCTTCACTTGAGCCAGAGTCCCCTATCTTTCTTCAACTCACACCAGATCTTTTAGTGGACAGTCTAGAGGGATATACAGCCTTTGACTTGCATGGTAAGCCACTTTCAGTTGGTGAATTGCAGTTTCAGGTCGGGTGGAACACACACTATACCACGCTGGTCCTGAGATCCAACTCTCCATCCTGAACTCAGTACTACACTCAGCAGAAACACTGACAGCAACCCATGGCTTTAGCATATCCTCCTGCTAACATGAGAAATTCCAGGGACCTAGATCAAGAATTTTGAATAGTCTCCAACTGAACTGGTCTCCAAAACCTTCCACATAAACAGCTTTGAAATGTGAAGGCTTTGTCCATAAATCAAAATACATTTACCCATGATTCAACTGAAAAAGCTGGCAGGAGAAAATGGTGGTCAGTGGTGAAAGGCCAAGTAGTATCATATGTGGCGTTGTGCAGAACGGAGAAATATGTGATAAGATCTGAGCAGCCCTGTCCCTCAACCTCAGACTGCCAAAAAACAATTGAAGTTGGAGCAGAGCTGTAAGTTAGAGTACTGTTCTATCATCTATTGTGGACCTATTTGGGGTCTATTCTCTATAGCGCTATTGGCGTTTCATTCGTTTGAAAGGCAAACAGTTCTGGTAAATCCGGTACTCTCACTTTTATTCTCATTGGACTTCTGGAGTGCTTTTTCCTCTCTGGAGTTTGCCCTTTTGGATTAGTGAATGTTATTCCTTTTTGATTATTGGAAGCACTTTTTGTTTACTTGGCGAATTAGTTCGGAGTGGGAGGGGATAATTGATTGTTTCCAATATCTTGCTAAAAGAGTTCTAGCTGCTATTAGTACATGTACACATACAGTTCTCATATCATGGGGGATAATATCTAGTCCCATTGGAAGCACATTTTGAACGTTTGTGGATTTTATCGTATTTACTTTTTCTCATCACTCAAACAAGGACTTTATTTTGGAAAAGACAGACTTTAATTTGCATGCTTATTTTCACAATGTATTGATTATTGTTTTGATTTTTGTGATAGTGCTACACTTTGTGTGTAAAACTTTCTATTTTCTTACAAATAGTGTCTCTGATGTCTTCAGCAAAATGACTATATGAAAAGCAACAGGTCCTAGGTTTCACCTGCAGTTCTGGGACCATCCCATTATATAGTGCTATCTGGCTTGGATAATATCATAAAAAATGGGACATTCCTGGTATTGATATATAGACCATGCCACATATTATGCTTGAAGCACATTTTTGGCTCATTATTGACTAATAAGAGCAATGGAATGTTTTAATTTCACTGACAATTGGGAGGTTTCAGCCATCTCTGGAAAATTAATGTTTTTTTTTTTTTTGTTTTGAAAGGGTACAGTGGGTTTTAAAAAGCCCTTTAGGGTTTTGGAAGCTCCTCTGAAATACTCTAGATTTGTTAATGTTGCAAAAAAAAAAAAACCTTCATTAGGGTTATTATTCTACTTTTTTTCACAGAAAGAAACCACAGACTGTGATAAAAACAGCACACAACAATCAAATATACAAAGGAGAAAGACACAATAACAAAATATACAACATCCCTTCTCCCTCCTTAAAAAAAACCTCACCCTATAAATAAAGAAAATGTTTTATTTTTTATGCAAATTTAACATAAGCCATTCAATGAGCCAAACAGAGATTTGTTTTCCCCCTTCTGTAAAATACTGTCTAAACCACCATGATCATCTCTATTATTGACTCAAAATTGCTTATCTACAGTAATGTACTTGGTTTAGTTAAATTACTAACATGGGCATTGTTGTATTACTGTCATGAACTTGCAATAGTTTGGCAAAGCTTACCTGTCCCATCATGTCTGTATTAGAGGTCAGACTGCACTTCTGGTTACTTTTTATCACCTCTCCTTCCTGTTCCTGCCCCACCCAGGTCATCACAGGAAGTCTATATTAACCAGTGCACTGCAGGTCTGCTTTGCTGTTGAACAGTGTTAGTTTCCTGTTTGCCGTGTGCTTGAACTACTCTTCTGTGTACCGACTTTGGCTTGTCTCTGACTATTCCTGTTTGCCTGTTACCCTGACCTTTGGGCTGTCCCTTGACTACCCTTGTCTGCCTGTTACCCCGACCTCGGTTTACCCATCACCATTCTGTGTGTCCTGAGTGGCTGCTTCCCTTCTCTCCCTACGGAGCGTGACCAGGGGGACCCCAGGGGCCGCGACCTGGGCCCAGCTGCAGCCAAGTCCATCCTCACCACTAGAGGCTCTGGTGAACACCTGCTGGTTCTTAGACTCCACGCCCTGGGAAATCTTGGGCTCACATTCCGGTCCATCCGCAGCAGTCTGCTACTGGGTTCACTACCTTGCGCTGTGCCCCTGCCTCCAACAGGGTGCAGTTGTCACCTGGCCACAGGTGACCTGACAATTACCCAATGTGGGAATCTAAATTTTGTAATATTTATCTAAAAAGGAATAACACCCTAAAAAACAAAAAAAAGTGATGTAATGGATAGATCTTGCAGACAATCCTTACTTTCAAGTCGTGGTCACTCCAGTAACAAGATTTTCTAACTTGAGTCCCTCTCTTCAACCCCGTGCTACATACACTCTCTTCTCCTGCTGTAGGAATGGCTGTAACAGAAGTAGGACCTGGAGAACCAGTTCTGAGATATATAAAAAGCTGGTGAGAGATGGAGCACCAACATCTACCCAGAGCTGAATTTTAGGTGGACTGACCCTTTAGAATTTGAAAGACCACAGCAATGTTTGCAATACTAAGACTTTATATATACACTAAGATCTATCTATCTATCTATCTATCTATCTATCTATCTATCTATCTATCTATCTATCTATCTATCTATCTATCTATCTATCTATCTATCTATCTATCTATCTATCTATCTATCTATCTATCTATCTATCTATCTATCTATCTATCTATCTATCTATCTATCTATCTATCTATCTATCTATCTATCTATCTATCTATCTTTGTCACATCCAAATAGTTACCTGGTTAGCACATGCGATGCTGCTGAAGCCAGATCCCAGTATGGTTATTGGGTCATGAATTGTTCCATATATTGGTGTAATGCTGGTAATGGAAGGTGAATAACAGTTGGAGTAACCAAACAAGATGGAATTATTAGCTGATGTACTACCTTCTAGCTGTGGACAAATTGGTTCTAGAGAGGCACAGTCAGCAGCTCTTGAAGGTGAAAGGGGAACTAGAGAAACACAAAAATATAAATTGAACAAAGAACAATATACACAAGTCTGATAATATACTGTATATATGCTATGTTCACACATTTGTAACTTTTTTGAATAAATAGATTCAAACTGAATGTCTGCTTGTATGTCTACTGGCTCAATTCACAAAGCTCCACACAAGGACAAGAACTGAGTCTCATGTAATGGGTACAATAAAGGAAAAAAATAGAGTGACAAACAGAGCAAAAGGATTCCTAATTGTAATAATGCAGAGGATCATGCCTCTTCCCACAGGTCCTTAAGTATGGCAGTAAAAAAAAAAAGGTAGATGGAAATTGTATCCTTAGCCACCTCTTGTTGAAATATGGTATTACGCCTTTGATAACGTCTGTGATGACGAAACGCGTCAGTCACGTTTGACGCACGCAAGCACGCCACCGCCGTGGCCATCTTGGAAAATATACAATACATTTACATGTCAGTACTTGTCTATTTTTGCTCTGTAATAAAGTTATCTGGACGTATTACACTATCTGGATTCCCCTGTATTTTAAATGTAAAGGAGGTCATTGTAGCTGTATTAGTGCACTTGCGACAGAGACAATTGTATCTCAATTGTCTCAAATGCAAAGGACATTGTTTCATGTTTTTACCCACAGTCATTGGGTCATTGTCATTTAGGCGCTGCACTTTTTTATTCTTTGAAATATGGTATTGCAACAAGAGCATGAAGTGGGATGAAGGAATAAATTAGCGCTATCAGAACCCACAGCAAATCTAGCATTTTCTATATTCCGGAGTTCCCTAGAAAATGGCAATTTACTTCACCTGCAAACCCAATATGTAGTTCAAAGGATCACATATCAATGTACTTAGAGCTTGCAGCTTGCAGAGTACACAAATGGTTCTAATTGGAAGCTTGCACTCCCTTCACCTTCCTTGTGTGACATCACTGCCCTAATAACTACTATATTTTAGTAATATTATAGTACTTAATAAAGATGTAAACCAATTCCTTATTGGCCACTGATGTTACAGTTGGAAGGGATTATCTCCCTAAAAGCTCCATTGGCCCTGAAAGTGGGATTACTATTTAATTCCACCAGGTAAATATAGGTCATTCAGGGAGCAAAGTGTCTGCGTTCCCCTTGGAGAATGACATTTCAAATGGAAAAGCCCACTGCCACCTTTTTCCGTGGTAAAAAGCTCTTTTTTTAGGTCAATTTCCACCAATTCACTATAGCACTCATCTCTTGTAGTGACTATAACAGTGCTAGGCAAATATTAATCTGGTTCCAAAATTGCTTACCTGGTACATAATCAGCCTCAAATCCTCCAACTGTCACCTGTACTGCACTAAAGGTTTCTTTGAGTGGAGAGACAGAGACCGCCCCCTGCATGTATAATGATTGTCCATCAATGACGTAACCACTGCTGTAGTAATAGGTTCCTGGAGATGTGAACTTGTAGGAAAAGACACCTGAGACCAAGAAAATACTGGTAAAGCATCACCATACAAACTAAATGCAGTATTTTCAAAGATGTGATTCCCACTGGGACAGAATTTAATTGTTATGTATATTTTAAATGATTTGTATAAGCATGTCTCAAATTTATACCTATATTTCCCTCTCCCCCTCCATAACATGTCCCAACTTTTTTTTCTCTTTTATCTTTTCTTGTAGCAAGAAACAGCTTTTCTTACACCTGTGACATCATCACCAACTTGTAAAAAGGTGCCCTAGGTCAGTTTTTATGTAGGCATGCCTCCCCCTCCCCCTCCCCAAGAACTACACCTCCAAAGAGCCTTTTCCCTACATACAAAACGTGGGCAGGTTCAGAGGACTCTAACAGCAGTATTGTTTTTCTGGGAAAGAAATCAACAGGAAGGGCTGGAATGGTGAATTTCTGCTGTCCAGAAAAGGAGAACTAAAGCCCCGTACACACGCACCGATTGTTGGCCGTAAATTTTCGGCCAACGTCCGATCGGCCAATTGTCGGCTTGTTAGTATGATGCTTCCGACAACCGACTGCGACTTTTCGGCCGAACAAAATCTGGTGTGCATGCTATAAAATTTTTGTTGGCCGTCACCAGAACGGCCGATTGTTCGTCAGTCAGTACAGATTTAGGCCGACAAAAGTCAGATGAGCAAGACTGGGCATGCTCAGAGAAGAAAAAACACACGAAAAGTAGACCAGAACATGACATCACTTCTGCAGTTGGTTGTTGTTGGCCGACAAAATTCGTGTGCAGTCTAGAGCACATTTCAACCAACACAACAACACTGGACAAAAGATGGCCGATCGGTCGGCCAACAATCGGTGCGTGTGTACGAGGCTTTAGGCCCCATGCACACTGGAAGATTAGCCCCCAGCAGTAAGGAAGGTGCTCACAAGATTTCTAGTACGATAACGAGTTTATTTTCTGGACTTGGCAAATGAGGAGCTCACTGGGTTTCTGGTAGGATCACCAGGCTATTTTCTGTACTTGCAGCAGGAAATGAGGAGCTCACTGGATTTCTGGTAGGATCACCAGGCTATTTTCTGTACTTGCAGCAGGAAATGAGGAGCTCACTGGATTTCTGGTAGGATCACCAGGCTATTTTCTGTACTTGCAGCAACAAATGAGGAGCTCACTGGATTTCTGGTAGGATCACCAGGTTATTTTCTGGACTTGCAGCAGCAAATGAGGAGCTCTCTGGATTTCTGGTAGGATCACCAGGCTATTTTCTGCACTTGCAGCAGTAAATGAGGAGCTCACTGGATTTCTGGTAGGATCACCAGGCTATTTTCTGTACTTGCAGCAGGAAATGCGGAGCTCACTGGATTTCTGGTAGGATCACCAGGCTATTTTCTGTACTTGCAGCAGTAAATGAGGAGCTCACTGGATTTCTGGTAGGATCACCAGGTTATTTTCTGGACTTGCAGCAGCAAATGAGGAGCTCACTGGATTTCTGGTAGGATCACCAGGCTATTTTCTGTACTTGCAGCAGGAAATGAGGAGCTCACTGCATTTCTGGTAGGATCACCAGGCTATTTTCTGTACTTGCAGCAGTAAATGAGGAGCTCACTGGATTTCTGGTAGGATCACCAGGCTATTTTCTGTACTTGCAGCAGTAAATGAGGAGCTCACTGCATTTCTGGTAGGATCACCAGGCTATTTTCTGTACTTGCAGCAGGAAATGAGGAGCTCACTGGATTTCTGGTAGGATCACCAGGCTATTTTCTGTACTTCCAGCAGGAAATGAGGAGCTCACTGGATTTCTGGTAGGATCACCAGGTTATTTTCTGTACTTCCAGCAGGAAATGAGGAGCTCACTGGATTTCTGGTAGGATCACCAGGCTATTTTCTGTACTTGCAGCAGGAAATGAGGAGCTCACTGGATTTCTGGTAGGATCACCGGGCTATTTTTTGTACTTCCAGCAGGAAATTAAGCGCTTAATCTAACTTACATTTCTTGGCATTTTTCTGTACTTGCAGCACTTTTAAAGGGATCAAACATGTACATGTATTGTAGAGTTGTGCTAAACATACTATAATATCACATAATAACAATACTAACTGTGTATCTGAAATAGAAGCAGTTTTAATTATTTTTCTGGTCTGCTCATATCCCCTAAACCTTTAGCAAAAACAAAAATTTTGGATAACACACACCTTCCAGAATCTTCAAAGTTATACAATTATTAGCTAGCTACAACAAATATAGATCTGCTTTGCAGATATTAAACATAGCTTGTGGCATCAAGAACATACCCCATTCAGTCAAAAATACAACTGATACTTTGTTATAATAATGGATGAACTGCATACAAACCTGATGGCACTCGAAGTCCACTGTTAAAGCCTTGGCCATCATAGTAAGGGTTGCCAGGATCTGACACTGAATATACCATATATCCAATACCCGTTATTAAGGGCTGAGAGTTCCATATCCAGACTACAGTGTCACCTACAGATATATTCAGTGTTGATGGAGACCAAGCATAGCCAACACCATATTCTGAAATAAAAATGTTGATGTTACTAGATGCAAATGTTTCACGATAAAGATGATAAGTGTGCAGGAATATAATGCACAGCGACTACTTACCTTCCATTCCATATTCTCCCCAGGACAGGGATTCAAATTCATCCAAGTGGCAACAGTGTACTTTTAATGTGCATTCATGTGCATTATTCTCACTTACGGTTGGGAATACATTTGATATTCCGGAAAAAATGTGTAAAATCCTAAAGAATTCTTGGACATCTTACCTCTTCAAGAAGATCCAAAAACAGAAGACCAGACAGGAAAGTAATAACTCTTAAAAATCTTCAGCATCCGACACACTTCTGGGAATGTGAGATGCCTGCACCCAGCAGCATTCTGTGGTTCCACCATGAGGGCAGGAGGAAGGATCTATAGCATGCAGCAGGGGATCAATTATCCAACAGTCTTGAAAGTGTGTTAAATGCTGAAGACATTGAGCCAGGTAAGTTCTTCAAGAGTGCAAAGATCTATGGTACAGGCTGCAGGATAGGTAGGCATTAAATAATTTCTCCACAGGGAGCTCTATTGTTAAGTTTTATACTGTGCTGATAGAATCACTTGTTTATGGGGTTCCCAGTTCTCCAAATGTAACACATCACATGGAAGTACTCCAAAGAGCCTTGTGTGGCCACTCTCTCCTACTGTACTGTGTAATAGCAGTCAATGGCGGTGGTGGACACAAACATAGCACTATGAATTTAATGCAGGGTAGGCTAAGTGGTTAATATAATGGAGTTATTAGGCCATGCAGTTCTTTCTGCTTGAAATGGAAGGTGCACAGGACAGCTTAGTGGAACCACCAGTCTCTCTGCATCTCATTTGGCATGAAAAAATGTTCTCTGCATGATGGACATGAAAGTGCACAGTTCATTTTCATATGCCATTTGTTATTGTTCATATATTCTATTTCTTCAATAAAAATTTATTTTAAAAAAAAAAAATGTTCTCTGCAGATCTCTGATTATGCAAATATGTAAATACCAGGGGCATTGGTGTGCTCAGCCTACATATGCGTAAGTAGCATATTTACTGGGCTCTTCCATCCTGAAAACAATGGGGACCCGGGCAGCAGAAAGAAGAGGAACAGGGACAGGAGGGGTGTTGGAGGTGGCATATATTGGTATGATCCCTTGTATTTTCCTCCTGTGGCAGCTGAACGTTGGCGAGAAGGAACGCGGAGAAGCCTACTTTCAGCTGCTGCAGATAATACAGATCGGTTCCACTAAATTCCACCTCCGCTTACTGTTCGTCCTGGAATGTTTCAGTGTGTTGTATAGCTACATGAGCTAGAGTGGGCTTGAATATTTAGAGCTCAGGAGCGTTTAATTCCGGGGTCGGCTTCGGACTGAGTGTTATTTGGCACTGGCCTGCGCTGACCTCCTAACCTCGGTTCTCCTGGCTGGTACTTGGGTTGCTGGTGATTGTTCAGGGGGGGGGGGGGTGTTGAGGGTTTGATTGGGTGGACATTTTTGTTTTCTTGTCTGCTATGTTTTTCTGTAATTGTCTGTTACTGTTTGCTGTTCTTTTAACCTCCTAGGTGGTAATCCCGAGCGTGACACGGGTTGGTTTTTCATATCAGGAGCGGTAACCCCGAGTCACGCTCGGGGTGGATTGCAGAGAACGCAGCGGTGTTCTCTTACCTTATCCTGGCGATCCAGCGATGATCTCTCATTGCTGAGATCGCCAGCCGAGAGTCCCGCCGCTCCTCCGTCGGTCAGATGACTTCCTAGTTCCGTTCCCTGCAGCAGCAATGCTGCATGGGAGTGGAACTAGGGAGGGAAATTAAAAAAAAAAAAAAAAAAAAACGTTGCACAAAACACAAAACACATTTTATATTATATATATATATATACATGCATATACATATATGCATATATATATATATATATATATATATATATATATATATATATATGCGCATATATATATATATATATATATATATATCGGTATATATATATTTATGCATATATATATATATATATGCATATATGTATATATATATATATATATATATATATATATATGCACACACACACATATATATATATATATAAAATTATATTATTGATTCAATTATAATTCATGCGTTATATATATTATATATATATATATATATATATATATATATATATATATATATATACACACATATATCTATAATATATAATGCATGAATTATAATCTAATCAATAATATAATTTTATTATATATATTTTATATTAAATAATAAAATAATATTATTGATTCGATTATAATTCACGTGTTTGTGTTTCAAATTTATCACATCTGGGATGTCTACTAGAGTCTTGTTTTGGTCAGGTTTAAGTCAGTAATTACTAAGAATTGTAGGCCTATAATACATAACGCCAAATTTCCATGAAAACAATTGTACCGCTTTTGGTATGTAATTCCTGACATAATCATACCGCCAGGGAGGTTAAAACGAATAAAAATAATTTTTCGGGGGGCGTGCCCGGAAGCGGCCATGTGAGGTAGCGTTCCGTGAGCCTCCTGAGCAGACTCCCTCCCTATTCAGAAGCCTACCCGAAGGTAGCCGGGAAAACCCGCACCATGGCGGGGTAGAGATGGAGCAAACGGTCGGTCCTTCTCCCCACTCTTTCTAGTAGTGGACGGCGGTGTCTGCCGATCGCGGTACACCTCTCGACCCGGAAGTACTCCCGTGGGTCGGGTACACGCTGTAGAGACGGTGAGCGGGGGACGCCACTGACTGACGGAGCGGAGCAACGAGGAACGAGAGAGCAGACAGACAACTGGTCCAGGGCGAAGGCGATAGCGGCTCTTACTGCTCTCTCCCTGACCTGTGGTGTAAGCGGCTAAGGTCCGGAAGGAGCAGGGGCCGTGATCACGCCGGGGTCTTTTGCCTTTGACTGGCGGGGAGCAAGAGAGTGGAGCTGTGAGGCACAGCCACCGCCACAGGAGGGCAGTAAAAGCGGAAGGAACACTCAGCAAGACCCAGGTGGAGTGAAGTGGAGCTGAGCTGCTGTTGCTGCAATAACTTGTGTCCCTCACTGTGTCTACCTGTGTTTACCTCGCTGCATGGTCAGATAACCGGCAAGGGAATTGGAAGGCTACACCCCCTTAAGAGAGAGACCCCCGAGGAAAAGAGAAGCGAACAAAACCGTGAGTGGAGTACTATTTTTTCCCTGAAATTATCACATGCTACTAAACAAAGTTGATAGAGAATACCTTGATATATCAGACATAGATGGACATGGGGATGTTAAGAAGAAGTGGTGATTGACAAAATTTACAATAGAAATAAATCTTTGGAACTCTTCAAGGAGCAAGAGGGAACCAATAGGAGATAGATACATTGTAACAAGAATATTAAAACAGAGAGGAGCATGAAAACGATGTGAGGAGCATATGGAGAGAGGCATATAAATCAAGAGAAGAAAGAGACATACAGGAGAGGAATAATACCTCAGAAAGTGGAAAGTGATTGCTGGGGCCCCCGGTCAGACACCTCTGGCCTACACGTGGTAAGGCAAAGAACTAATATGACCCTCACAAAAAAACGGAAAGTTAAAAAGAGCGCTGTAAAAAATCCAGGGAAACCAGAAGGAGAGATAAGAAAATTTTTGTCTACAAGTCAAAGATCTACAACAGCAAACAAAATGGCGGAGGTGGGGGACACACAAACGGACTGGGACTCTAGTGATATCATAGACTCTGGGGCTACGTCACCCACAGGGGAAAGAGAGCTGGGATCCAATGCTAAAAGCCAGATAGATAAGAGTACACCCTTCCCAAATGATCAGTGGGCAATGCAAATAGCGGAATTTAGAGCCATGATTAGCTCACTTCCAACCAAAACTGACATGGAACAACTAGTAGGTCGAGTGGAGGAGACTCATAAAAAAGAAATTCAAATTATTAAAAATGAGATGCAGGCACTGTCCATTAGACAAAGGGAGGAGGGTGTAGAGATCGTGGCAATAAAGGAACGACTAATAATGATGGAGAAAAGGATAGAACAACATGAGGAAAGAGATGCTAAGTTACAGTTACAGATCGAAGATATGGAAAATCGCAGTCGACGTAACAATTTAAGAATCAGAGGATTAACGGAGTCAATTAAAGCTACGGAGTTGGAAGGAACAGTTAATAGGTTATTTAAAGACATCCTAGGGTCAAGTTTCCCTGGAAAGGTAGAACTAGACAGAATACACAGAGTACCAGGCATCATGAAAAGAGACCAGGAAAAACCAAGAGATGTAATTTGCAAAGTACACTATTATGCCCAAAAGGAATTGATATTGAAAATGGCGCGAGATACTAGAGAGTGGAATTTGGAGGGGATGTCTATCCAGGTTTTCTCGGATATCTCTAAAGGAACTCTACAGAGAAGAGCTATACTGAAACCCATCTTGGAGCTAGCTAGGAGAAAAGGATGTTCTTATAGATGGGGTTTCCCGTTCACAGTAACATTCAATAATGATGGGCGATTTTTTACTTTGCGTGGCTTCCAGGATAGAGCGGCCCTGTTTGACTTTCTGGGAGCCCCACCTGTGGAGGTCCCAAACTGGCTGGGAAGAATTGAGGGAACCAGGCTGAGAGAATATATAAATCCACGATAGTTAGAGGGGAGGAGAGAGACTGGGACCCAGGATCTGTAGACTATAGGAATAGAGTAACAACCCACCTAGGGAACTTATAAACAGAGAAAGCAAAAAGTCCTTTACTTCCTTTTTTTGGGTTTTTTTTTTTTTTTTTTTGTATAGTGAAGCATAGAGGCATATTATCCATCTTGGATTATCAAGACACAATGTTGACAGGAATTTTGGCTTGATGGGTGTTTAATTACCCCCTCTTTTCCCTTTTTTTTTGTTTCATGATGAAATGCAGGGGCATGGGATCCCCCTTTTTTCTTTTTCTTTTTTTTTTTTTCTTTTTTTTTTCTTTGTAAGTATTGAAGGGAATGTGAGAGGCTTGACGGGCTATCATAGATTCTGCTTGGCTGGAGATACAGCCAGTTGAAATTGATACGGGGACAATTGATAAGATGGGGGGTGAGCTACGGCTCCTGTGAGATAACTGTCCCCGTATCAATAGATGTTTGGAGCCTAGGTGGGTGGGGGACATAGGGATAGGTAAGATGGCAATTGGGAGGTAAAAATTAATCTAACTGAACTGTCTATTACAAATTTCAGATTTTATGTGACATACATGTCTCCTCCTCCATAAATGTTAATTTTGTGTAATGTTGTCAATACAGGGGGCCTCCTAACTCCTTCCCCTTGAGGTTCCTTTTTTTTACACGATACAATTGGGGCTTTATCCCCATCAGGGTTTTCACATATTGATACACCAGGAGGGGTTTCCCCCCCCCCCCTTCTTCCTTGTTTCTTTTTTTTTTTTTTTTTGCACATATTAACACGGGGAGGGTCTTTTTTGTCTTTACACGATACAATTGGGGTTTTATACCCATCAGGGTTCTCACATATTGATACACTAGGAGGGGTTTCCCCCCCCCCCTTCTTCTTTTTTTTTTACACGATACAATTGGGGCTTTATCCCCATCAGGGTTTTCACATATTGATACACCAGGAGGGTTTTCCCCCCCCCCCCCTTCTTCCTTTTTTTTTTTTTTTTTTGTTTTGCACATATTTTAACATGGGGAGTGTTTTTTCTAGTTCTTACACGACATAATTGGGATTTTTTATCCCCATCAGGGTTTTCACACACTGATACACTGGGAGGGGTTGCCCCCCCCACCTTTGTTGTTTATTTTCTGTACATATTTCAACACGGGGAGGGTTTTTTCTAGTTTTTACACAATATAATTGGGGTTTTTGACCCCCATTAGGGTTTTCACACACTGATACACTGGGAGGGGTTTGTCCCCCCCCCCCCCTCCCCTGATGTCCCTTTTTTTTTTTTTTTGGGTTTACTTTTTACACGTTATAATAGGGGTCTGTCTTACCCCCATCAGGGCTTTTACACATTGATACACTGGGAGGGATTCTCCCCCCCTAATTTTTTGGGTTTTTCCTTTCTTTATTTTTTTTATATATTTGCATACTTTTTTCCCCGGGGGAAGGTATGGTCAGATATTAAGGCTCCAGGATATAATGGAAGGAGAAGGAAGAAATTTAATAGAAGAGAAAGATAGAGAGGATATTGAGGTTAAGAAAGCAAGGGAGAAGGTTCAGGAAGAGGCAAGATAATGAGGAGAGAGAGAGGGAGGAGGGAAGAAGACGGGTAGTGGAGATAAAAGAAATATAAGGGAATAAGTAGAATAGGGAGGGAGGAGCGAGGACATGGATGGCCGTTTAGGGTACTGTCACCTAGAAGTTAAGAACACACCTGTGGCAGTTAAATGCCGTGTGTTGGAAGGATTTAAAATCCGACCTGTGGACCCCGACCAGGGTGAGTGTTGAACTCTCCCTGGAGGGGGGGGATCCATAGGGAATAGGGTAGGAGTGGAAGAGAGAGGGACGAGTGTGGTACAGAAGGTGTAGTGAGTGATTAGTGGACTGGTAATAAGTGTTGTGAAGAGAGGTGTGTGCGTGCAAATTTCTTTCTTTTTTTTTTTCTCTCTCCCCCCCCCCCCCCTTCTCGACCCCTTGGTGGGGAATCTTACCCCTCTTATTTACTCTATTCATTGACTGCCCCATAGCGGATAGTTTGAAATGGAGAATATAAAGATTGTCTCTATCAATGTAAAGGGGTTAAATACACCCGAAAAAAGGCGGATACTACTATCAGAACTTAAACGTGTAAAGGCAAACATAGCGTTCATACAGGAAACGCATTTTAAAACAGATAAATTACCATACTTGAAAAATAATGCATTTCCATACATCTATCATGCAACTTACACACTGTCAAAATCAAGAGGAGTATCGATATTAATAGACAGCAAAACACCATGGCAGCTAGAGGAGAAACTAGGAGATGAAAGCGGTAGATTTCTCTTTTTAAAAGGGAAAATGGGGGAAACCCGGATGACATTAGCAACCTTATATGCCCCTAATAAACAGCAGGATAGGTTTGTTGCTAAAACACTAAATAAACTTAGAGATTTTGCTCAGGGACAACTGATTGTAGGGGAGGACTTTAATACACCATTGTCTCCCATGGTGGATACCTCTAGAACGAAATCTGGGGCCTCTGGAGTGGTAGGAAGACGGATGATGAAGACGCTGCATAAGGAACAATTAATAGATGTGTGGCGTCTCCAGCATCCAACTGAAAAAGAGTATTCATTTTATTCATACCCACACGGGAGTTACTCGAGAATAGACTTCTTCTTGGTGCCACATGCCCATCTCCAGGCGGTTAGAAGTATGAGCATAGATTGCATTTCATGGTCAGATCATGCAATGATCTCTATGGTCTACAGTGCTTCTACAGTCGAATCTATGAAACAAAGATTTTGGAAACTTAATGAAAGCTTGTTACAGATAGAGGAAGTAAAAATAGAAGTACAGAAGGAACTTAAAGATTATTTTGATCGCAATGACCAACCTGGATGCACCATCGGCACACTGTGGGAGGCACACAAATCAGTGATAAGAGGGATATTAATCAAGCATGGCGCAAGAATAAAAAGGGAAAGGAATAGGCAATTATTGACATTACTAGATAAACTGAAAATATTAGAAACTGAGCATAAAAAGAAAGAGGTAAATACAGCATTAGGAGAATTGAGTATGGTAAGAAAGCAGATACTAGATTTAATGCAGTATAGAGCCAAAGCCGCCACACAAATATCAAGGAAAGTTACATACGAGTCAGAGAACAAATGCGGAAAGACCCTAGCAAGATCTATCCAGAGCCAAAAAACAAGATCATATATACCACAGATTGTATCACCAGATGGTATTAAGAAAGTAACACCAGAACAAATAACAGAAGAGTTTAGGAACTTCTACTCATCACTTTATAATCTACCGGAAGTGGGAAAAACACAGAAAGAAAGGGAAGAGTACCTGGCTAAATCGGGAATACCAAAAATCACTGAGGAAGAGAGAGAGGAGCTGGAAAGACACATCTCACAGGAGGAAATAGAGCAGACAATAAAAAAATATGAAAAAAGGTAAGGCACCAGGCCCAGATGGATTGACACCACAGTACTTCCAGGTATTGGCCCCTATTTTGGGACCATACATGGAAAGACTGTTCAACAAAAAGGGACCAGAGGGGACACTGTCTAGAGACACGTTAACAGCCTATTTAACATTAATACTAAAAGAGGGTAAAGACCCAGCGAGCTGCGGAAGCTATAGGCCCATATCGCTCTTGAATACAGATTTAAAAATCTACACAAAAATTTTAGCGGCAAGAATGGCAAAGGTACTCTCAAAAATAATTCACCTAGATCAGGTGGGCTTTATGCCTGCGAGAGAAGCTAAAGATAGTACAACGAGGGTTCTAAATTTGATTCATATAGCCACCAAAACAGAAACACCGAGCATCATATTGAGCACCGACGCAGAAAAGGCCTTTGACAGAGTTGAGTGGGCCTTTATGCAGTCGGTGCTCAAGTACATAGGAGTAGGAGAAACGATGCGGGAAAGAATATCTAGGGTCTATTCTAACCCAACAGCAAGGGTAAAAGTGAACGGGGTATTATCGGAACCCTTAAGCATAAAAAATGGTACAAGACAGGGATGTCCATTGTCCCCCCTGCTCTTCGCACTCACACTAGAACCCTTCCTGAATAAAATCCGACTTAACCCGGATATAAAAGGTGTTACGGTAGGGAAAGAACAATACAAAATTGCAGCGTATGCGGACGATTTATTATTTACATTGATAGAGCCAGAAATCTCGATTCCGGTACTGTTGAAGGAATTCAAACAGTATGGAGAACTATCTAATTTTAAAATTAATTATGGGAAATCTGAAGCGCTAGGAGTAGGAGTAGCAGAGGTAAATAAGACTAGACTAAAGAGTAATTTTGGATTCGTATGGGTAGAGAAACCTGTGAAGTATCTAGGGACGTATATAACTGCAAACTTAACCCAAATTTATGAGTTAAATTTAATTCCCTTGATTGAAGAGACAAAGAAAACGCTGGAACAATGGAAAGGAGGTCTCCAGTCATGGTTCGGCAGAGGAAACTTAATAAAAATGAATATCCTACCAAAATACTTGTATATAATGAGAGCACTTCCAATACAAATACCGAATAGCTTCTTTAAAACTATAAATGGGATATTTGGTAGATATATATGGGCGGGGAAAAAGCCGCGGATAGCTCGTAATAGCTTGTCATTACCGAAAGATATGGGTGGATTAGCAGTACCTGATCTTCGCAGGTATTATCATGCCATTCATCTGAATCAAATTTTAGACTGGTGGCATCAGGAGGAAGTGAAAAGATGGGTCCAAATAGAGCAAGCTCAGACCACAGTATCATTGAAAAGAGCGATTTGATGCTATAAGACACTCCCTAAAACTTTAAAGATACACCCCTTAATGGGAAATACACTGAGGATAGGTTATCAGCAGTCCCTGAGACAAAAGCTAATTACAACAGATTCCCCGTTGTACCCTGTCCTAGGGAATCCCGAATTTACACCCGGCCTGGATAGACAATATTTCAAAAAATTAAGGGAAACAGGGCAAGAAAGCATTAAGTCCTTCGCGAATCAACAGAGGTGGCCCACAATCGCTAGGCTAACAGAAGAGGGGGGACCGTATGGCCTATGCCTGTGGGAGGCACTTCAACTACGGCATTTTCTGGGGACATTACCTGATCCTGGAAAATTTAAGAAGCCTTTGACAGACTTTGAAAAATTATGTGAGAAAACAGGAGGGGTAGAACGGCCATTATCTAGCTTATATAAAATATTGATTACACCAGTTAGCCAGCCAAGTTTAAAATGGCTGGAAAGATGGAAACAAGAACTAAATATGAACATAACGGAAACACAAAAACAGAGGATATTTAGGGCAATATTTAGACCAACAAAATGCACCAAAATCCAAGAAATAAATTATAAGATCTTAACTAGGTGGTACAATACACCAGATAAGCTAAATAGGTGGTATACGCAAGAATCAGACAGATGCTGGAGATGCGAAGAAGGAGAAGGCACATTATTCCACATTTTTTGGACTTGTCCGGAGATAAAAAAATTCTGGTCAGAGATCGTAACTATAGTTAAAAAAATAACAGATTATAAGATTGAGGGAGATGCCGCCTTCTGCCTGTTACAGGTATCAGAATTATCAGTAAGGCAATATGAAAAATCAGTACTGCCCCACATGTTAAATGCCGCAAGAGCATGTATACCCCAACACTGGAGAAAGAGACAAGCCCCGTCGGTACAGGTATGGGCAAGGAAACTAGAACACATTAATAAAATGGAAGATTTAGTGCTTTCCTCACAACATAAACAGGAACAATATAAATCGATATGGAGAAAGTGGAACTTATTTGTAGCTTCGGATGAGGGGAGACAATTGTTAAGCCCGTCGGCTCAGAATATGGAAGTCCTGTGAGATGGGAATGTCTAATTAGGTGGAGGAGGATGGAGAGGGAGGGGAAGGGGAGGAGGGGGTCTCCCCCTTTTTTTTTTTTTTTTCTTGTCCTGGTTGAGATGTGTGGGTGTATGCATGGAAGTGTATGAGTAGGGGGAATGAATGGTGGGAGGAGAGGGAGGGAGGGGGGAGGAGACAAAAGGGAGAGGGAAGGGGACGAACGGCTAGAAAGATGAGGTGGAAACAAGATAACTTAATAGATGAGGGTCATTTGATTCATGTCCAGTGAAGGGAAGAGAGGTAAGGATGGTACGAGTAGGAATAGAGAAGGAAACTTACTTTCTTGACAATACCTTGCACCGGTCAAATATTTGTTAAAAGGATGAAAACGAGTCGAGAGAGGATCGTAAAAGACCTCAGAGATAAGAAAAAGTTGTATTAGATAATGACTCTGTATTTGGTTAACCTTATTTTGTGTATGATATTGTGCTGTGTAAATAACCTTCCATGAAATTAAAATAAAGTAATAAATAAAAAAAAAAAATAATAATTTTTCAAAAAAAAAAAAAAATTCCACCCCCGCTGCCCCTCCTATCTAGGTTCTGGGGGTCGGCAAGGAAGGATTGCTGTTTACCTGTCACTTGCACATGATTGAAGGGTAGATTGCAATTGGCGGGTTGCCAACGCAAGGATTAGGGTGTGCCCAAGCGCACCTGGCACACCCCTTGCGCACGCCTATGACCAGGGGTATCTTTCTATATTAAACATACTGGCAAAATAAAGTTTTAGTTTTCATCATAACAATCCCTTAACATGATTGAAAACTAACAAGGACAAAGCCTGCCCAAAGGGCAGTGTGATTCCTAAATATGGGCCAAGGTAGAGGAGTCATCAAATCTTGCTGAAAGAGAAAAAAGTGCATTTATACATACAATTGTGTTGATGTAAAAGGTTCATTTAAATTGAGGTAGGAGGAATAACTTGATTACAGGTCATGCTGTGTAAAGGAATACCATTTTCATGTATGTCCCATAATTATAAAGGGAACTTTATTCCACTTACGTGCATTGCGTCCTTCATTGGTGACAGTGAAGACATTTCCAGGTCTCTGAATCACACAGGTCAACTCAGAGGCTGAGCTAACAGAGACATTGCATGGGAGGGAGCCTAAGTGTAAGAAATAATATGAATAGAAATTCAAAAGCAACTAAAATATTTTTTTTATCAAAAAAGATACGGTAACGTACTACTTATACATAAAGGCAATATGTAGTTTAAGAGAATACTTCATTTTGGCCAATAAGGGAAAAAGAACAGAGTCTCTTGATAGACAATCCACCCACTGGTGATGCTTATCTTTTGAGTCCAAACAAGTTTTCTATTTTAACTGAAGCCCCAAAAAAGGGGGAGGGTTTTTTGACTCCTGAAACGTGTTGGGTGTTTTCTAGTTCAAACCAATAAATACTTTGGACTTTTTCTTATTTTGTCAAGTGCTCATTCTATTCAAGTATTTTTCTAATAATCTTCTGGGTTCCCACTGGAGGGTAGCCTTGTTTTTTGAAAGCCACTAAACCTGAGTCAGTGACCGTGAGCTCTCTGAATATTTTTTTACTTTATATGAACCATTAATTAACCACTTGCCGACTGCCACAAGTACATATACTGCGGCGGTCAGCCCCTCACAGGCAAAGTGACGTATGGGTACGTCACTAGCCTGTGAGGCTCTGGGGAGCGAGCGCGCACCGCCGGAGGCGCACTCCCGTTCGCTCACGGACCCCCCTGCGCGTGTGCCCGGCGGACTCAATGTCCGCCGTGCACTCACGATCATCCATTAGAGCGGAAGAAAGGCAGGCGGCTGATGTAAACAAGCCGCCTGTCATTCTCCCCTGTGTAAGAACAGTGATCATACGGTTCTACTATGTAGGACCGTTGATCACTGTTCCTACACCTCAAGCCACAGCCAATCACAGTTAGAATCACGCCCCTAGGAACACACACAACCCCTCCCTCTCAAACAAAGTTAACCCCTTCACTGCCAGTGTCATTTTACAGTAACAGTGCATATGTATAGCACTGATTACTGTAGTAATGTCACTGGTGACCCCAAAAGTGTCAAAAATGTCAGTCAAGGGTCCGATCTGTCCGCCGCAATGTCGCAGTCCCGCAAAAAAGAAACGCAGATCACCGCCATTACTCGTTAAAAATAAAAACAACAAAAATGACAAAAATCTTTCCCTTTGTTAGTAAACGCAATAACTTTTGCGCAAACCAATCAAAATACGCTTTTTGCGATTTTTTTTACCAAAAATATGTAGCATAAAACAAATTGGCCTAAAATGTTAAAAAATTTAGATTTTTACATTTTTTTTTGGGGGGGGGGGGGGGGGGAATTTCATATAAAAAAAAATGTGAAAAATATTGTTATTTTTGCAAAATTGACGCTCTTTTTTTGTTTATAGCGCATGATCAAAAAATCGCACAGGTGATCAAATACCACCAAAAGAAAGCTCTGTTTGTGGGAAAAAAAGGACGTCAAATTTGTTTAGGTACAGCGTCGCACGACCGCGCAATTGTCCGTTAAAGTCACGCAGTGCCGAATCGTAAAATACCCCCTGGTCAGGAAGGGGGTAAAATCTTCCGGGGCTTAAGTGGTTAAAGTGATTGTAAACCTTAAAGCGGATCTTTCCTGCATCTGAGCACCACAAACCAAAAACACTATTTAATAAATTTTTGATATTCAAAGCAAACTACCCCATCCATCCATGTCTTTATGCTTTATTTTGGTGGGAAAACTCCCCCGAGCATTTCTGACTGTGGACATCTGGATTCATGTAGCATTTACTGCTTGCCCTTAACTCAAGTTAGCATGCAGGAAAGTGTGCTTAGCTGAGAAAACCTCTCCTCCCCTCCTGAAGACTCCTGGGATGTATGACATCATTTGCCTAACCAGGAAACCAGGAAGTAACCAAAGAAATGTAAAAAAAAAATGTTTAAAACAAGTAAATATGATATAATTTCCTATCCGTTCACTAATGCTAGCTGCATGAGGAGTACAAATAATCAATGTTGACTGGGAGAGTAACGTTCCACTTTTAACTGTTTTTGCTTTGAAATAGCAAACATGTTATACTTTCCTGCTGTGAGCAATGGTCTTGCACAAAGCAGCTCTGATCCTCCTCTTTCTGGTGCTCTCAGCCCCTCCCATGTGGCTTATCCCCATTGCAAGCCACCTTCTATGGGGACACTCATAGGTGCTTGCTCCTGAGCCCCACTCGTTGTCCATAAGACACACAGCACGCAGCTCAGCCCCTCTGCCCTCTACCTCATCCCTGGCTGTGATTGACAGCAGTGGGGGCCAATGGCTCCTACTGCTGTATCTAAGCCTGATCTGCT
Source organism: Pelophylax lessonae (assembly GCF_965119305.1). Lineage (NCBI taxonomy): Eukaryota > Metazoa > Chordata > Amphibia > Anura > Ranidae > Pelophylax > Pelophylax lessonae. The sequence goes on along the minus strand of NC_138772.1, from coordinate 498,801,024 downwards.
CTTCTGCACATTGCTGGACCAAGATTAGACTCAGGTAAGTATAGGTGTGCGTTTATGTGTGTGTGTGTGTGTGGGAGGGGGGGGGCCTGCAACACAAAATGGTTTTTGCCTTAAGCACTTGCGGACCTGGTGGCTATAGGCAAAGAGACATATCCGTACGGCCCTGCCTACTTCTGGATTTAGGGCGCACATATTCGCCCCCCTGCCCGGCTCCCACTGTGATTGTACTCAGTGGGTGCCTGTCAGCAAGTCCTGGTCAATGATTCATGACTGGGACCTGCTAAATGGCTGTGTGCAATCACAGTCCAGATCTCTGTGTTGGTAAACAACACAGAGCTCTGTACAAAGGGAGCAATCTGTCAGTTTCTTATCCCTACTTTAAATGAGAGATCTTTAGTAAAACATCAGCACACTTTACAGACATTACACATTGTTAGGCACACTTTTAATCCCTTGATTGCCTTAGATCTTACATCCTTCCAAGCCAGTGTCATTAGTACAGTGACAGTGTATACTATTTGCACTGATCACTGTATTAATGTCACTGGTGATGTCAGTAGCAGTTAGTCAGTTCCCCCCAGGGTCAGTTAGTGTCAGATTGACTGCTGCACTATCGCAGTCCCATTACAAGTCACTTATAGCCGCTATTAGAAGCATAAAAAAAAATGAAAGAAAATTTAAAATTTCATTTGTAGGCTCTATAACTTTAATTCAAAAACATGTAGCACAATACATTTTGGGGAACATTTTTGAAAACATTTCATTTTTTATTTATTTATTTAACATAATTTTTGATTTTTTTTTTTTTTTGTTGATATCGCAAAAAAAATAAAAAATCCAATGTGATCAAATACCACCAAAAGAAAGCTCTATTTGTGAGAATTTCTTTTTTTTTATTTCATGTGAGTACAGCGTTGCATGACCGTACAATTACCAGTTAAAAATAGCACAGTGCCGACTAGCAAAATATGGCCTGGTCATGATGGGGGTAAAATCTTCAGGAGCTCAAGTGGTTAATGAAGAGAGTGCATTAAGGTAAAAATCCTTAAGCCTTTAGAACCACTTTAGGTCCCGGTGCTTCTTGGTTGCTTTTTTCAGTGTCTGAGCTCACACTCTGTCTGTTGGTGCCCTTAGAAATACCAGGTGCTTTAGGGTGTGAAGGACCTCTTGTGAGCATCTCCCTTTCTTCCTAAGATTTAGCTATGAGCAGCCAATCATTGGGCCTGGACACTATAACATGGGGAGAGAAGGTCATTAACCCTGTATAAGCTCCAACACGGACATAACTTACACAAGGATTGAACCCATGGCTCCCACAGATATATGGAGCGGCAGGAGATCATGGTGAAGGTATCAGTGGGTGTCCTGTCAAGAGAAAGTGTCAATTTTCCATGAATGGGCAAAGTGACAGATTCTCCTAAATTTAACAAACATGGACAATTCAACAACTTTGGACAAAGAACAACTAATTGGAACTTTTTGATCGGGAGACTTCCAGAAAGCCATGTAAAGTCACACATCTAGATGGACATTATTCACTTTCATTCACATGTCTCTCACTTCACTTTAGGACTATGACTGCTTAACCACTTAAGCCCCGGAAGATTTTACCCCCATTCCGACCAGGGGGTTTTATGCGATTCGGCACTGAGTGACTTTAACGGACAATATCGCGGTCGTGCGACGCTGTACCTAAACGAATTTGACGTCCTTTTTTTCCCACAAACAGAGCTTTCTTTTGGTGGTATTTGATCACCTGTGCGATTTTTACTTTTTGCGCTATAAACAAAAAAAGATCGTCAATTTTGCAAAAATAACAATATTTTTCACATTTTTTTAAATGAAATTCCCCCAAAAAATGTAAAAATCTAAATTTTTTAACATTTTTGGCCAATGTGTTTTCTGCTACATATGTTTGGTAAAAAAAATTGCAAAAAGCGTACTTTGATTGGTTTGCGCAAAAGTTATCGCGTTTACTAACAAAGGGAAAGATTTTTGTCATTTTTGTTGTTTTTTTTTTTTAACGCGTAATGGCGGCGATCTGCGAATTTGTTTGCGGGACTGCAACATTGCGGCAGACAGATCGGACCCTTGGCTGACATTTTTGACACTTTTGGGGTTACCAGTGACATTTCTACAGTAATCAGTGCTATACATATGCACTGTTACTGTAAAATTACACTGGCAGTGAAGGGGTTAACTTTTTTCAGCGGGAGGGGCTGTGTGTGTCCCTAGGGGCGTGATTCTAACTGTGATTGGCTGTGGCTTGAGGTGTAGGAACAGTGATCAACAGTCCTACATAGTAGAACCGTATGATCACTGTTTCTACACAGGGGAGAATGACAGGCGGCTTGTTTACATCAGCTGCCTGCCTTTCTCCCTCTGCACCGACGATCGCCAAGTGACCGGCGGACATCGGGTCCGCCAGTCACACGCGGGGGGGGGGGCCCGTGACCACGTGGGAGCGCACCTCCGGCGGTGCGCGCTCGCTCCCTAGACCCTCACAGGCTAGCGATGTAGTACTACGTCGCTCTGCCTGTGAGGGGCTGATCGCCGCAGTAAATAGTCGTGCGGCGGTCGGCAAGCGGTTAATATCGGCATGAGAATAAATAGCGGTGTTCACATCAATGCGATGTACAAATAAAGAAAATAAATGCACTGTCATTGCTGACCTCCTTAGGGAAGTTATATTTGCTTGGCTACAGAGTTTCTCATTTTGTATTTTTAATATACTGTGAACATTGCCTTTCTAGCAATAGACCAGGATTGCCTTCTCTGCAGCTGAAAAACCTGTAAGTGTTTAAGGCTGGATACACACTATATAACTTTTGTTGTTAGATTTCCTTTAGATTTACCTTCAATCATGTAGTGCAAAGGCCTTCCTGATTGCATACAAATTGAAAGAGTTTAGGTTTGACTTCCTATTATATGGTTTTGGTAAGTCTAAAGGAAAAAAATCTAAAGAAAGTTGTATAGTGTGTATCCAGCTGAAGGCCATGTAACAAAGCTTTGTTATATCTTACCTATTTGTACAAGAATATCTTGTGGGTTAGAACTGAATCCAGATCCTCTCAATGTGACATGAGATCCTCCATACACGGATCCATACTCTGGAGAGATGTTGTTCACATTTAGAATGTACTTTATTGATGCCTCAGTGCTGAAATCAAACCAAAAGCCATTAAGCATATTATATACTTCTCAGTACGATGCCTCCTCACTGTCTGTTTTAATTCTGTACCAAAGCATTTGCTTTATGTCCTCATTTGCTTCAATGAGGCCTGTTTGGCGGCAGTACTGCCCACTAAACTCATTGGAAGCAACATTTTTGCTGGGTGTGAAGCAAAGCAACACAATCCCATCATGTGAGCACCCCATTCAATGCCTGTGCAGTTTGAGTAGAGGGGGAGGGTGCTACAAACATGGCTCAACCATGCTTTTTTAACACCATCCAACTGCAGGTCTAAATGAGCCCTTAAAGTGTCACCAAAATCACTTCTTAAAAAACAATCAATAGATGGTGTATTACATGCTGTACATATTCACTCAGTCACAATGGGATTTGTTTTCTGTATTCTGCAAAAAAACTGGGTAATCCTGTTGTTCTCTATCCCCCCTTCTGCCCAAGTTCACAATTCACCTAGGGACTTTGCAGAGCAGTGTTGGCAGCTCTGCACCTGCTCAGTTTTTAGTGAGCATTTCCTCCCTATCACATCTGATTAGCCCATGTGTTGCACATATGCTGAAAGTATGGTCAATAATTCCAATGTGCGAAGGGATCGGACTGGGTGAAACCAGATTTATTTTTATTGAAAACGTTTCTGCAATTACAAGGACATGAGTGAGGTATGATGAACTTTTAGTCTGGTGGATAGCAACTGCTATTCTGTTCCCCCAGGAACAAAAGGTCTAACTTTTTAGTTCCTCCCATGCCTTGCTTGCAGTTAAACTTTGTGCTGCCATCTACTGGTGGTTTCATAGAAATGCCATAAAGCGGAAATGTGTTTTTTTTATTGGGTACCTGACATCCCTTACACATGTGACTGTGGAGTCACTCATGTGGGAGTACGCGGTGGTAAATGACAGCCCACTCCCTCCTTCCTCCTTCATGCCTACTAATCAGTAAACACAATGGGGGTGGGATATTACATGTAGATTGATGGAGTCTTAACTTCCCTCTTATTCTATGACACAGGCTGGATGGGGCGTGACGCAGCCTGTGACTGGCGGAAATCTGCCCACACTATGTTGCCAAAAAATAAAAAAGATTTGATTTTAAATTATATTTGTATGACAATGTAAAACCATTTATTGCTATTATGTCTTTATGTTTAGTCTATATTCCAAAGGCTGTTTTTTTTTTTTAAAACATATGAGCAGCAGCAGAGGACTAGAAGTTCCTCCTGGCTATGTTTCCCTGCAGAAAGGCTGGGAGAGATCTGGGTCATGTGACAGCTGTATATCCATTAGGAGAGTGGCGGCCAGGACCTCAAGCATTGTACTGCAGTAAACCTCTACAGCTGTTTCGTGCACACACGCATCATAAAAAGTTTTGCATGCATAAAGGAGCATACTTTCTGATTTTATCTAATTTTGGTGTGCGCTTTAACCACTTCTGGACCTCCCACCATCTATTTACATTGCTAATTTGATGTTAAATACCAGTGTTATGGCAGCAGATAGCTGTCATAACCCCGGTATTTTCTTACTTGGCTGGCGGCCCTCTTTTACATAAAAGTGGTCGGCGGATTTGTTGTGGGATCACTTTTATGGGCTGCGGGAGAGGTGCCCCCCCTTCCCCCCCACTTCCCGGTCATTTTCCCCGCTTACTGGAGCCATCGGTAGCGTGGAAAACGATCCGGTCCTCTGAGGTGCTGTGCAGGAAGTCAAGTGAGGGCAAGATGGCCCCCACTCGACTCTATGGCCTTGGAGGACCAGAGCGACGTCATAAGTCACTTCCGCCCAATGGCCTTAAAGAAAAAAAAATACATTTTTATCTTTTTTTTTTCCTTTTAAGTGTAGATGGGAGATCTGTGCTCTTTTTGACCCCAGATCTCACATTAAAGAGGGCCTGTCCTGCTATTTCTATTACAAGGGATGTTTATATTCCTTGTAATAGAAATAAAAGTGAAAACTTTTTTTTTTTTTTTTAAAGGGGCAGTGTAAAAATAAAAAAATAAAAGGTAAAATAAATAAGAAAAAAAAAAATGTAAAGGCCCTGTCCCTCTGAGCTTGCGTGCAGAAGCGAACGCATAAGCAAGTTGTGCCCACATATGTAAACGGTGTTCAAACCACACATGTAAGGTATCCCTGCGATAGTTACAGCAAGAGGAACAATTCTGGTCCTAGACCTCCTCTGTAACTCTAAAGCTGGATACACACTATCCAAGTTTTGTGGTTAGATTTCCTTCAGATTTACCTTTTCTATGTAGTGCAAGGGCCAGCCAGATTGCATACAAATTGAAAGTGTTTAGGTTTGACCTCATATTATATGGTTTTGGTAAGTCTAAAGGAAAAAGTCTTCAGAAAATCTTATAGTGTGTATGGCCCATAAACTGGTAACCTGTAGACATTTTTAAAGTTTTGTCTATGGAGATATTTAAGTACCAAGGTTTCTCGCCGTTCCATGAGCATGCTCAATTTTGAAGCATGACATGTTGGGTATCTCTTTACTCGGCGTAACATTATCTTTCACATTATAGAAAAAAATCGGGCTAATGTTACTGTTTTCTTATTTTTTTCATTTTAAAAAGAGTGTATTTTTCCCAAAAAAACTGCGTTTGTAAGACCCCTGTGCAAATACGGTGGGGCATAAAGTATTGCAACAATCTCCATTTTATTCTCTAGGGTCTCTGCGAAAAAAAAAAAAAATATATATATATATATATATATATATGTATATATTTAATGTTTGGAATTTTCTAGCAAAAAACACTGATTTTAACTTGTAAACAAGTGTCAGAAATAGGCCTGGTCCTAAAGTGGTTCATTTTGAAAGTGCTTAGGGAAACACAGGATTCCAAAGAGAGGCTGAGGTTTCAGAGCATCCCCATAGTTTTCCAAGTAGAGTTGCCACCTCATCCCTTTAAACCAGGACACACATTAATTAAACAGGCATACCTCCCAACTTTTGAACTTCAGAATGAGGGACACTGGAGGAAGGAAAAGACCTGCGTCGTGATAAGTGTGGGTGTGGTCAAACTTTTAACAGTGGGAGGGGCTTAGAGATGTGGTTAAACAAAACTTGGGCTTCCTTGTACCTATAAAATATGGTTTGCCTGTGCCTACTTTAAAGAAAAACTTCATTCAAATTCAGGGACTGCAAAGCAACCAGCAACTGTTGAGACAAATACTTTGGTGAGAAATATATAATGTACAGTATTGTGTATAAAGTGCAGGAGTACGTAAAGCAGAGCACAGGGGTTGGGGAAGTCCAACGCTGCTCCAAGTGCTGCAGTCAGTGTCGGGTTTAGCATACATAACGCAGGCTGCAGGGTTTAAAGATGTAGGATACATGACACATAATGTAAATGCACCCTAAGGCATTTTATAGAGCTAGCTCAATGCACCAAAACATCCAGAAAATCAGTTGGACTGAGAGCTGCTCAACCATTCACTAGAAGCTTTGAATTTTATGAATGAGGTCATGATCTCCACCCCCAGCCTCGTATTCATTTATAAAATACAAAGCCTCCTATGAATGGTTGAACAGCTCTCAGTCTGACTCAATCTTGTTCCGAGATGGGAAAACCCATTCCACTATTGGAACACAGTGCTGTGTACTATCTGTATACATCTGTTATTAAAGGGCATAGCTCATTTGGACCAGCTTGGTCCAAATAAACAAATTTAAACTAACAGAAAGCTGAAGTTAGGCTTTAACACAACACAGTACTGTGTGTGGGGGTGCTACCTAAAATAAACTGCACCGCAATACACCCTCATATCATGCTAAGTGTGTTAACGTGCATACCCACAATATATATGATAATATATTTTATTACTGTCAGTCACCAGCTCTCTGCTTTGTCGCACCCCCCATGCCTCACTGGAGCCCTGGGCTGTGGAGAAGATGGAAGTGGCTGGCTCAGCATCTTAGCATTTTTTTGAGAGCCTGGACCAACTAATGGTCCAGGCTCCTGGGTGTATGCCTGGAACAGCTCTGTGATTCAGCAAACAGTGGAAAACTGTATGCTAAAAAAGGGGTCACAGGAGTGCAGAACGAACTGTACTCCTGTGACCCATAGGAGAAGTACAGCCAAATGAGCTTTCCATGAACTTCTCCTTTATTGTACAAGCCCCCATCCAATAAAAACAGTGCTGTGCCTGGCTAAAAAAAGTTGCATGTACCTGTGCAGCTCGGTCTTCCCTGCATGTCTCCTAGTCCTAGAAGAAGCACTGAAGCAGCAGCTCCTCCATGATGACAGGCTACATATCAGCAGTGAAAAAAGTACAGTGTAGTAGGGCCCTTACCCCTAATTGTTATACAAAATAAAAGGACAGAAGAAAGTAGGGCTTTGCGGGCCAGTGAGAGGAGAAGGATCAAACCAAAACCAATATATAAAAAAATTTACATTTTATTAGATTTACACATAAAAAACATGGGCGGTCACGCTCATGTTGACAAAGACAACGCACATAGAAAAAATTGTGTATAAAACATTTAGTAAGAGTCATTAAGGTAGAAATATATCCCAAAAGGGGAAAAAAACCAAAAGCCTGTGTAGGATTGAGAGTAGGTCTCGGATGGAATGCGGTCAATGTAGGTCCCCAGCAAGCCGACGCATTTTTTTTATGTGTAAATCTAATAAAATGTAAATTGTTTTATATATTGGTTTTGGTTTGATCCTTCTCCTCCCACTGGCCCGCAAAGCCCTACTTTCTTCTGTCCTTTTATTTTGTATACATATCAGCAGCAGTGTCACGGCCGACAAGAGGACACTTTTAATAATTCACCCACGCTGTGCAAACTACATGCCGGCTCTGACATCACAGGCGCCCGAGTTCAGATGATATAACATCAGCTGGTTTGGAGGCTGCACATGCGCAGTGTGATCTAATCAGAAGGGGGACATTTGCACTGGCACCAGCTGCGGTCCGGGCAATTTTAGACAGGAGCAAAGACACTTTTTTGCCAACCTTGGGCAGGACACTCTGGGGGGGGGGGGATGTTTGGACCCCCCTAACCTTCCACCCTTATCATCAACCCTGCAGACCTCAGATCAGCACTGCTCAGAGTGGTGTGCCTCCTCCGGAAAACATTACAGTAGGAGGAGGAGGGGGCGGGTTCAGTACACCCCGCTCTGTGTCAGAGGCAGGTGGCGGAGAGATGCCGGTTGTTGTAAATACCTTTCCTTGCGGTGCTGGACCCGGACAACCCGCACAAGCCGCAGGTGGTTTGTGACTGGTAACCACAATACTGCGCCCCTGCTAGGGGAGTCCCTGGAACCCAGTGCTGAACTTGTTGCAGCACTGAGCTCCATTCTGGGACTTAGACCTGATTCGCCAGGACTCTGGGACATATATTCAACTTCCGGGACGGTGCCGGTGAATCAAAGACGGTTGGGAGGTATGAAACAGGTTCTGTGGATGATAAAGGTGGTAATTAAACTCACTTGGTGCCTTTGTGCATTATATCAGCCTCAGAACCTGTGTAATTAATATGTGTCCTGGATTAAAGGGATGAGGTGGCAACCCTATTTCCAAGCCCCTTCCTTCATAGCAGAAGAGAAATAGGACAATTAAGCCCAATTACAGAGAGCAACAAGCAGTGGGTACAATGCTAATTCTGGCACAGTACCTGGGAACTGCATATCCCCAATTAGCCACATGGACCAGGACTGGGTAGGTTCCAGGAGGAAGAGCAGGGAGGATACATGTAATGTTTGTTGGTGACCACTCTATCTGTTTACAAGATGATTTTCCAATGAACACAGTATTGTCTTCGGATGCACTGCTGAAGTCCGATCCTAAAATAGTCAGTGTTGTGTTACCTGTAAAAAAGCAAACAATTGTATATACACTTATTAAAGCTTCCATTAACAGAAGTCATTTGTTCTGATTTGAACACAGAATGTATACTTGAAAAATAAAATATACAGTTAAAAGTAATTAAGTGAATGTTCTCACCCAGAACATTGCTGATGTTTGGGCTGATTCCAGTTATAGTTGGAGCAAAGTCCAAAGTGAATTCAAATGCATTCTGTAAGGTGCTGTTAAAGCCACCAGTGAAAACAACAACATCAGCGAGTCCAACAGATCCCTGCGAAAAAAAAATTTGGAAATTAGTTGTGCGTAGGTCAGTCTTACCTATGGGAAAAATATGATATACAGTATATGTTTGAGAATTTTAAAACAGGGCAGATGTTATTTAAAACACACAGGGATGTACACTGCTTAAAAAAATTAAAATTAAATTAAAAAGGAACACTTTTTAATCAGAGTATAGCATCAAGTCAAGTAAACTCCTGGGATATTGATCTGGTCAGTGAAGCTGCAGAGGGGGTTGTTAATCAGTTTCAGGTGTTTTGGGGTTAATGAAACTGACAACAGGTGCACTAGATGGGCAACAATGAGACAACCTCTAAAACAGGAATGGTTTTACAGGTGGATCTCCAAACATGCAACAAACAAAAGAGAAAACAGGCGCCTCCGAGTTAAGACTGCGATTTAATATGGCAAACAAGTAATAAAAACTTACATCAAGGTAAGTATAAGCAGACAAGATGGGTCCTTCCGGTGTCCGTGTGGAGGCTGGGGCTTGGAGTCATCACTGTGGGTCTGTAATCATCTCCTCTCTTCCTCTTCCTGTCCAGCAGGAAGTGGAGGGTGTCACAGCAGTGAGATGGAGGCTTGGACAGCAGGGTGAAACCGCAGTGAGATGGAGGCTTGGGCCGCACGGTGGCCGTGATGCTCGTCCACAGGATCTTCCGGCGTAATGACTGACGCGTTTCCAAGCATGTGCACTGTGGTGGGAAACCAGCGCGCGCTCCTTTTTCAAAGTCAGAAAAAAAGGAGTGCGCGCTGGTTTCCCACCACAGTGCGCATGCCCGGAAACGCGTCAGTCATTACGCCGGAAGATCCTGTGGATGAGCATCACGGCCACCGTGCGGCCCAAGCCTCCATCTCACTGCGGTTTCACCCTGCTGTCCAAGCCTCCATCTCACTGCTGTGACACCCTCCACTTCCTGCTGGACAGGAAGAGGAAGGCACTTTAAATTTTTATTTGTTTTCTTATTTTTTTTACTTTTTATTTTTTATCTTTACACTGCTCCTTTAAAAAAAATGTTTTTGATCACTTTTATTCCTAACACAAGGAATGTAAACACCCTTGTAATAGAGATAAGCAGGACGGGTCCTCCTTAATGTGAGATCTGGGGTCAAAAAGACCTCAGATCTCACATCTACACTTAAAAGCAAAAAAAACATTTTTATTTTTTCAGCATGAAATGGGCCCTTTAAGGCCGTTGGGAGGAAGTGATGTATGATGTCACTCCGGTTCTCCAAGGCCATAGAGTCGAGTGGGTGCCATCTTGCCCTCACTCGACTTCCTGCCTGGGACATGGATGGACCAGATCGTTTTCCCCGCTACCGATGGCTCCGGTAAGTGGGGAAAACGACCGGGAAGCGGAGGGAGGGGGGCACCTTGGTACTGTTTTATTTTTAATTTTATTTCTAATTCCATTTTTAATAAACTTGGCTATTTTTATGAGAAGGTCTCCTATTGCTTCCTGGCTAGGGTACTGTAGTGGATGCCTACATTTTGTTAGCCTGCTCCTGTCAGCGCTTGTTCCCAACCTTGTGTGGATTTGTTCTGATGTCTCCTTCCCAAGGAGTTTTTTTCACAGCAGCTCAGGATCAATCGGGCATTGTAATTTTTACCATCACCAAATGGTCAGCGCCGGATTCTAGTTTGTGACCTCTCCCATTGCCCATAAATGTGATCCCGCGGAGAATCTGCTGCTTGGACCACTTTTATGTGAAAGAGGACCGCCCGTCCTGTAAGAAAATACCAGGGTTATGGCAGCTATCTGCTGCCATAACCCCGGTATTTAGCATCAAAGTACTGATGTAAAACTGCGGCGGGCGGTCCAGAAGTGGTTAAAGATATAACCCAAATTTGCATAAGCCAGGGCATCCACTAATATTTCCAGTTGTATTATATCTGTGCAGTATGTAAAAAAAAAGGGGTAATTCTGTTAACCACTTGTTGCCTGCTCACAGTAATCCTACTGCAGCAGTGCGGCTCCCCTAGACACAGCGGGAGTCGGGCCGGAGGAGGAGAGGCGGCGATCGCCACTTCCCTTCCCCGATCGTCGGGGAAACTGTGAGAAGACCCGCCTGGTTATGTAAACAAAGCAGGCGGATCTTCTCAGTGACAGACATGAGAAGATCACAGGATTCAGCATAGCTGAACCTGCGATCTCTGTCTCTGTCACAGAACCCCCCCCCCCCACACACACACATGTCAGTAAGCATGAAGCACACATTTAACCCATTGATCACCCATAGGGTTAACCCCTTCCCTGCCAGTGCCATTATTACAGTAGCAGTGCATATTTTTAGCACTGATTACTGTAGTAATGTCACTGGTTCCCTCAAAAGTGTAAAAAATGTCAGTCAGGGGTCCGATCTGTCTGCCGCAATGTCGAAGTCCCGCAAAAAAAATCGCAGATCGCCACCATTAATCAAAATATAAATAAAGGGTTGGAAAAGGTTGGTACCGGCGCTACCTGTTAAAAATGTGCCAATGCCAAGATCCTATAGGTATATACTCATCATAAAAAGATCAAAATAGATACATTTATTTACAGGGGTTGGTTGGTGGCAGCTTTACACCTGTACATAAATTTTTTCATATATTCCATAGCATTGGTCACCCCCCCCCCCTTTTTTCATTAATCAAAATACCAAAAATATGTAGCAGAAAACAAATTGGCCTAAAATGTTAAAACATTTTGATTTTTAAATTTTTTTTGGGGGGAATGTTATATACTGTAGCAGAATTTTTTCAAAATTGTCGCTCTTTTTTTGTTTATAGCGCAAAATTAAAAAATTGCACAGGTGATCAAATACCATCAAAAGAAAGCTCTATTTGTGGGAAAAAAAGGACGTACATTTTGTTTGGGTACAGCATCGCAGGACCACGCAATTGTCCATTAAAGTAACGCAGTGCCGAATCGCAAAATAGGGGGTAAAATCTTTCGGGGCTGAAGTGGTTAAAGTGGAAGTAAACTCATTGATTTTATTATCAGAAAACAGTTACATTCCCGGCATTCCGGGAATGAAACTGTTACATTGGTTGTGCTCTCAACCAAACTGTCAAGCCATCCAATGGCTGATATCATAACTGATCACATGTGCCGCATCATGGCAGTTGAAGACTAAACAGAGGCCAAGATGGCAGCTTCTTTGGCTGAAAATGATAGGAGGGTTTACTTCCACTTTAAGTTGCTTAGGTCAGTGCAAAGTTCTTTCTGTAGACAGGGAACCTATACTAAAAGAAAATAGAAAGATTGGCTGAAATATTTTTCTCAATGATGAGCTGACTTTTATTGACTAACTTGGGTTATTAAAGCTGGAGTTTAGGTATAGATTTTATTAACTGCATTGGTCCAGCTTATTTTAAATAAATCAATATTTTTTAAGCAGACAGAGTGCCTGACTGTTCCACTACCAAACATGAACCTGCCAGGAACTAAGAGGGCTTCTCACCCTCTACTTACCGCTGAAGTCCTGCACTGAATCATTGTCAGGTTGATGAAGTTAATAGCGCAGACATCGCCACCAATTTCTGCCGCTGAATCACCGCCAAATCCCCTGCCATGAATTGTTACCAGTGTGCCCCCTGGTGGTAGAAGACAGAGTATACATCACACTGAATGCATGCAGCTACTGATAATTTGCATTTTATTTTATAAAGTGTTTTATAATACAGACATGGCAAGAGTATACATTTGCTAGCAATCTGGATTGTTTGTTTTACATTATTTACACAATGATATGTCACAAACTGACAGCAATTTTCTTTTTATTTAAAGTTGTCATTAAAAAAAGCAGTCCCGCTAATGTCAAGTAATATTGCCTAGGCTAAAATTATGTCATCAGTCTGCTACAGGCAGGAGGAAGCATTTCCTCAGAACTTCAAAAGTAAAATTTTCATACTTAAATTATGTTTTTTTTTTTTTTCTGCCCCTTGAGAATTTAAAGTATAACTAAAGGCCAATTTTTTTTTTTTTTTTGTATTTTAGTTGGAGTGGAGATTGATTAGAACACCTGTCTGTTTTTTTTATTTTTTTTTGCTGTCTGTGTCCCCACAAGTGAGATTCACCCTCTCCATTTGTCATGTTTACCATTATGTGAAAAAGTGAAAGAAAATCCCAAATTTTGGATTGCCACCAGAACAGGATTAGAAATATGATCTTCCCATTGGGGATACTAGTCCTGTTGAAAACCAGGAATTTCATCACTTTGGGGGGATATCCTGTCACTTCCTGTTGTGGATATGGAAAAAGTGAAGGGAAATCGACCAAAATGTACATAAATGACAAAAATGAAATTGACAGCGGTCATAACCCTCCCTTTCTCTATCCAAAAGGGAAAGAAAGTTTTGCCATGAATTATACTTTAAATAAATCTAATTTACAATAATGTATAAATTCTTGACATTTCACAAATCGACAGAAAAAAATTCAATATTTTTTTAAAAAGCTGTTCATTTTAAAAAAACGCAATCAAGCTAAAGGTAAGCAATTTTGCCTAGGCTAAGATGATAGCATCAGTCTGCTGCAGGCAGGAGGAAGCATTTCCTTGGTCTTTTCTCCCCATTGATCTGACTGCAACACTGTAAAGCCTAGTACACACGCAAGGATTATCGGCCGACCGATCGGCCGTCTTTTGTCCAGAGTGGTGTTTTGTTGGTTGGTATGTGCCTAGACTGCACACGAATTTTCTCACCCGACAAAATTCTACTTCAGAAGTGATGTCATGTGTTGGTTTGCTTTCTTTGTGTTCTTTCTTCTCTGAGCATGTCCAGTCTTGCTCATTAGATTTTTCCCTGCCGAAATCTGTACTGACTGCACGAAAATTGGCCGTGTTTTGACGGCGGACAAAAATTTTATAGCCTGCACACCAGATTTTTTTGGCCGAAAAGTCGGAGTCGGTTGTCGGAAGCATCATACTAACAAGCCGAAAATCGGCAGATCGGTCTTCGGACGAAAATTCCCTGCCGATTTTCGATGCGTTTGTACGAGGCTTAACTTTGTAGTGAGTCACAAGGTGAGAGGTTGCAGCAGTGTCAACTAGGCCAAAAATGGAGAGGCACCAGTATTTAGATAACTTTGTTATCTCTGAGCACAAATCACAAATAAGCATGCAAGCATTTAATTACCTGCTGAGCTTCCCGTTGATGGTATAATAGATGAAACAGACAGTTCTTGGGTAAGGGTCAGGTTTCCACCAGAAAACGTTGCCAGCCCAACTCCTGCGATGTACACTGTGATCGGGAAGGTCCCCGCATTTGCCTTCTGTACCAGACATCTGATCTCATTGGCTTAAGATAAAAATAAATGAAAAAAAAAATCAGTATTATGCACATCACCAAAACCATGGAGCAGAAGACCTTTCAAATATTCTTGAACATTCACAGGGCACTATTGACAACAACTTGGGGATTCAGTCCTTAAATTCTCTCATGGGTTACAGCTCTTTATGACAACCCTATAACATTCGTTCATTACGCGGTTGTTCTGTTATCTTTTTTTCCAACTAGCAGAGGCACAGGGCAGGTGTGTCCTCTGTCACCTCTACTGTTTGCTCTTGCAATGGAACCCCTAGCCTTATCTATTAGAGCCAATCCAGACGTTTGAGGAATAGAGTTTGCAGGGTATCACCATATGTTTTGCAGACAATGTTTTGTTATTCCTCACAAATCCAATGATTTCCCTCTCTAATTTGACCCATATACTCACATAATGTTCTGCTCTCTCGAGATTATGTGTAAACGAGTCCAAGTCTAAATTTTAAAGAAATATTGCTAGAGATGAAGTAGAAAGCACCACATCCCTTTGTTTAAAGTAGCTACAATGGAGGGGGGCAAAGTGGGACTTTAACGGTGCAAAATGATGGAGAAAAATCTGAATTCTCAAAAATTGTACATTTTATTACACATAGGAGGTGAGGACAAGACAGTACATCAATATAAAATGATAAAATCAAGAAAATGCACTCGAAAATATCAACTCTACATGTTTCGCCATCTTCATAATAGCTTCTTCAGGAGTTTTCATAGACATTTCTCGAGAGTGAACATTTCTTAAGATGACCTGAACCCTTTCTTATGCCGAAGGTGGAGGCAATAGAGGTGACGCCACCCAAGCGAGCACAGAGGGGGAGGGGAACCGAGACATCCAAACTCTTAAAGTTGACCCATAGAGAGGGTGACAGCCAAGCTGATTATAATGAATGTGCAGTTGATTCACTAGGTACCCCAATGTAAAAAAGGCAGGGAGGGAAAACAAAGTTTCCTTAGTATCCCCAAATGGGAGGTATCCCCAAAATTGGCAAAATTGGGCACATGGATTATCATGCAGTATTCAAAAGTTCACCGCCATTTTAATTGAACAAATTTTCCAATAGTACGCTCAAAATGAAAGAGACGCAAATGGTCTCAAAGCTCATATGTCGTTCCCCGGTGGTCTAGTGTCTTTTGCCAATTTTGGGGATACCTCCCATTTGGGGATACTAAGGAAACTTTGTTTTCCCTCCCTGCCTTTTTTACATTGGGGTACCTAGTGAATCAACTGCACATTCATTATAATCAGCTTGGCTGTCACCCTCTCTATGGGTCAACTTTAAGAGTTTGGATGTCTCGGTTCCCTTCCCCCTCTGTGCTCGCTTGGGTGGCGTCACCTCTATTGCCTCCACCTTCGGCATAAGAAAGGGTTCAGGTCATCTTAAGAAATGTTCACTCTCGAGAAATGTCTATGAAAACTCCTGAAGAAGCTATTATGAAGATGGCGAAACATGTAGAGTTGATATTTTCGAGTGCATTTTCTTGATTTTATCATTTTATATTGATGTACTGTCTTGTCCTCACCTCCTATGTGTAATAAAATGTACAATTTTTGAGTCCAAGTCTAAGAATATCTCCCTTGCACCTGGCTAGCTTTGTTCACTCCAATCTCCCCAACCAATGGGTACAGGATAAATTGCCCTATTTGGGAATATATCTCACACCATCTTATGTTACTTTATATGCAACGAACTTTGGGTCCTTTATAGGTTGAATTGAAAAAGTATCAGGTTTCATAGTTGGCGATAAAGATTTCCTTGTTGCTTAAGCTCCTCCTCCCTGGAACCCTCCCTGTCTACGTCCCTCCACATATTTTAGGAACTATCCAGAGATTTCCCGTATCAAATGTAATCGGCAAGATGCTAGGGCTAGAGTCTCTTCATTACATGACACAAATTGCCTCCTAGCAGCATACCATGCAGTAACCTACACCCTTTGTGGGTAAGTATAGAAGTGTACCTACTAACCCCTAAAGCTGTGGACACTATCTTGTGGACCACTCCTGATAGGTGAAATCCAATAACTAACCCAATTTTTAAACATTCATTAAGGAGGTGGGACTTAGTAAAATACTTACAGTATATGCCTTTAGCTACCCTGCTTAATTGCACTAATTTTGACCCTAGTTACAAGGAGCCCACCTCACATATTTGTAAATATTTTATTATATCTTTTCATGTGACAACACTGAAGAAATGACACTTTGCTACAGCGTAAAGTAGTGAGTGTACAGCTTGTATAACAGTGTATATTTGCTGTCCCCTCAAAATAACTCAACACACAGCCATTAATGTCTAAACCGATGACAACAAAAGTGAGTACACCCATAAATGAAAATGTCCAAATTGGGCCCAAAGTGTCAATATTTTGTGTGGCCACCATTTTTTCCAGCACTGCCTTAACCCTGTTGGGCATGGAGCTCACCAGGGCTTCACAGGTTGCCACTGGAGTCCTCTTCCACTCCTCCATGACGATATTACTGAGTTGGTGGATGTTAGAGACCTTGCGCTCCTGCGCCTTCCGTTTGAGAATGCCCCACAGAAGCTCAATAGGGTTTAGGTCTGGAAACATGCTCCTTTACCCTCAGCTTCTTTAGCAAGCCAGTGGTTCTGTTGGAGGTGTGTTTAGGGTCGTTATCATGTTGAAATACGGCCCTGCGGCCCAGTCTCCAAAGGGAGGGGATCATGCTCTGCTTCAGTTTGTCACAGTACATGTTGGCATTCATGGTTCCCTCAATGAACGGTAGCTCCCCAGTGCTGGCAGCACTCTTTCAGCCCCAGACCATGACACTCCCACCACCAGGCTAGACTGTAGGAAAGACACACTTGTCTTTGTACTCCTCACCTGGTTGCCGCCACACACCCTTGACACCATCTGAACAAAATAAGTTTATATTGGTCTCATCAAACCACTGAACATGGTTCCAGTAATCCATGTCCTTAGTCTGCTTGTCTTCAGCAAACTGTTTGCGGGCTTTCTTGTGCATCATCTTTAGAAGAGGCTTCCTTTTGGGACGACAGACATGCAGACCAATTTGATGCAGTGTGCAGCATATGGTCTGAGCACTGACAGGTTGACCCCCCCACCCCTTCAACTTCTTCAGCAATGCTGGCAGCACTCATACGTCTATTTCCCAAAGACAACCTCTAGATATGACGCTGAGCACATGCACTCAACATCTTTGGTCGACCATGGCGAGGCCTGTTCTGAGTGCAACCTGTCCTATTAAACCACTGTATAGTCTTGGTCACTGTATTGAAGCTCAGTTTCAGAGTCCTGGCAATCTTCTTATAGCCTAGACCATCTTTATGTAGAGCAACAGTTCTTTTTTTCAGATCCTCAGAGAGTTCTTTGCCATGAAGTGCCATGTTGAACTTCCAGTGACCAGTATGAGAGAGTGAGAGCGATAACACCAAATTTAACACACCTGCTTCCCTTTCACACCTTAGACCTTGTAACACTAACAAGTCATATGTCACCGGGGAGGGAAAATGGCTAATTGGGCCCAATTTGGACATTTCCACTTAGGGTGTACTCACTTTTGTTGCAAGCAGTTTAGACATGAATGGCTGTGTGTTGAGTTGTTTTGAGGGGATAGCAAATGTACACTGTTATACAAGCTGTACACTCACTACTTTACATTGTAGCAAAGTGTCATTTCTTCAGTGTTGTCACATGAAAAGATATAATAAAATATTTACAAAAATGTGAGGGGTGTACTCACTTACGTGAGATACTGTATATGATCTGCTCACTATGAATGATATGCTAATCTTAGTGAAAATGTATTCAGTGTTCAAGAAATACATTTTATTTTTTTTAACATTGTAATTGGTTATGTTGGTTTCCTGCTATTGCTTTCATTGTTCATGAAATGACTTACCGGTAATACTAAGAATGGGGCAGGTAATGTTGCCAATAGTAACAGAAGTGGTATCATTGCCAGTACTGTTTGAGAATCCAGTTCCATTTATTATAAGGACTTCATCCTCTCCAT
Organism: Pelophylax lessonae; assembly: GCF_965119305.1. Lineage (NCBI taxonomy): Eukaryota > Metazoa > Chordata > Amphibia > Anura > Ranidae > Pelophylax > Pelophylax lessonae. Next base: position 498,782,455 of record NC_138772.1, on the reverse strand, counting down.
TCCACTCTATAATAAAGTGTTCAAAAATAAATTTGTCTGCAAAATTATCAATTCTTTGAACATATAATATTGCAATATACTGTATACAATTTTGGGTCATCATGTAATCTAAGATATTAAAGATATTAAACACAAATGTTTCCATGTTTGTAGTATGGACTTCATTTTGTGGTCACTGAGACCAATGATGGTGTTTTTTATTGCAGTCACTGTAACTGATGCTGGAGGTTTTTATTGAACTCATTTACACCAATGATGATTCCAAATCTCTTTAATGTGCATTGCAGTACCAACATTTGTTGGCATTTAACTTCACTCTCTCAATCAACACTGACTATTTTAACCCATATACTGCTAGCATTAGTAAATAGATAAGGTAAGTATATTAAAGTATAGCATATTTACTTGTTTTAAACTTTTTATTTTACATTTCAGTTACTTTCTGGTGGCAAATGATGTCATACATCCCAGGATTCTTTAGGAGGGGAGGAACGGTTTTTGCTGGGGGTTATTTTTGCGACTCCTGATGCCAATGCTGGGGGGTTATTATTGCATTCACTGACACCAATGTTGGGGGGTTCTATTGCACACCCATTCTATTGCACACCCACACCTATTTACTTTTTTTTTTTCCAAAAAGCTTTATTGAACAAAATACACATTAGGAAAGTGTACAACAGTTGGATCAATTTGATCAACATTCTCGGTGATCCAATATTAACTAAGGTAGTAATAAACCACAGTTACATAGTATCGTAGAAACACAAAGAATTTCTATAAATGAAAAGGATCAATCCTGTATCTTAGAAGTGGCTATATGTGAAGATCTATATAAAAGATATATGCCAGCATGTTCCCCTGGATGGGGGAGGGGAGAAGAGTGGGTGAAATATGGGGGAAGGGAGAGAAGGGGTGTAGAGACAAGCAAGGATCACACGCTTTCAAAACATGAGAAGATTTACCCCAAATGGATGTGAGAGGAGATAAGCATCTATCAGAACTGAATAATTCTGCTTCTTAGAATCAGATCATAATCTGAGTATAGGCTTCTGTGTTTTTAAATGTTCGCCAAGGCTGACAGATCTTAGCAAATTTGACAGGAGTGTCGTGGGCAATTGCTATAAGTTCTTCCATCTCAGATAATTTTTCAACTTGCGTGAATCATTCTCTGATGGAGGGAGTTGCAGCTGTTCCCCAATGTCTTGGAATACATAATCTCGCAGCATTAATTAGAAATGTTGTCAAGGACTTATATGATGGTGGATTGTATTGATGATGTAAGTGTAGCAGGAGAGTGCTCGGTGAGAAATCAACCGGAATGTTGGTTATCTGAACTAGTATCTTGTGGATGTTAGACCAGAAATCGGCAATAAGTGGACAAGACCACCATATGTGTAGTAGATCCCCTCCAGGTAGATGGCATCTCCAACATTTGTCATTTGCGATGAGATTAGCTTTGTGTAGGAGGTAAGGTGTGCGATTTACACCCATGATGACTCCAATTATTTTTAAAATAAAGCAGAACTTCACTCTCTCATTCAACACTGACTATTTTTAACTCTTATGCTGCTAGCATTACTAAATAGATAAGAAAGCATATTTATTTGTTTTAAACTTTTTCTTTTTACATTTCTTCAGTTACTTCCTGGTTCACAGGCCTAGGAAAATTATGTCATACATCCCAGGAGTCTTCAGGAGTGGAGGAACTGTTTTTGCTGGGGTTTTTTTTTTGCAACCCCTGATGCCAATGCTGGGGGTTATAATTACATCCACTGACACCAATGTTGGGGGGTTCTATTGCACCCAATTACACCCATGATGACTCCAATTCTTTTTTAATGTGCATTGCAGTACCCAAATTTTTGGTCATTAAAACAGAACTTCACTCTCTCAATCCATACTGACTATTTTTACCCCTTATACTGCTAGCATTAGTAAATAGATAAGAAAGTATATCATATTTACATGTTTTAAAATTTGTTTTACATTTTTTCAGGTACTTCCTGGTTTACAGGCCTAGGCAAATGATGTCATACATTCCAAGAGTCTCCTGGAGGGGAGGAATGGTTTTCTCAGCTAAGCACACCCTCCTGTCTCTGTTCCTGAACTAAGGGCAGATGGAATATAGGAAGTAAATGCTTTATGAATCTTCTGCCCTTAATCAAGATGGTCATAGCCAGAAATGCTAGGGGGTGTTTTTCAAAGTTATTTGTCAGCAAAAAAAAGCATGGAAACATGGATGGATGGGTGAGTTTGCTTTGAATATTAAAAATTAATTAAATAGTGTTTTTGGTTTGTGGTGCCCAGATGCAGTGCAGTTCTGCTTTAAGGTGTGTTAAAGCCCATTCATTTTGCAAAACTAATTTAAATTGCAGTACTGACATTTTTGGGTATTAATGTGTTTTAAAGCTCATTGAGTTTGGATGACTAACTCAAAGCAAGAAAAGTGTCAGGGCCACATTTGAGATTCTCTGTTATTTTGAATGTTTTCTATTATTTTTTACGTTGACCACCACTGCTCTAGTGACTGCAAGTAACATCCTTATTTGGTGTCTCTGTGTAACCACACAGGGGCAGCAACAGTAGCACAATATGGTCAAAATCACATCCCAATAGGGTCTACTGCAAAGGTAGCCCATGTGAGGAATGAATGGCAAAACTGAAAACGGAAGGATATCTTCCTATGATAATCTGGCTACTGGCTGATATGGTTAAGCACAATAAGCTCAGTTCACAAAGCTAACACACCAGGATAGGAATCCTTAATTTAAAAAAGTCACATGGTTAAAAATATAGTACCTACGGCTAATACACGATAAGAAAATCGGCTGAAAATTTCCGTTCAGCGAGCGATCGGCCGATATTCTACTCGTTAATGCCCAGCCATCAATGAGCGATATCGATATTGTGAACGAAAAATACCGTTTGAAAAACACGAAAAATTCTGTCGTCTCGTTTGCAAAAGAACGATATTCTATACGTTGGTGTTGAGGTCGTTCATTTTTAAATCTGTATACATTCTTGGCAACGTTTTCGACCGACGAACACTGTTTCGATGGTCGGCGGGCAACGGTCGGACGATATTCGGACCGTGTATGTTGGCAACGTTTTCGACCAACAAATACTTTTTCAAAAGTCGGTGGTCGAATGATCGGGCGATATTCTAATCGTGTATTCACACCATTAGGCTGGACTTAAAGCCCGACTCTGGGCACAAGAAAAAAACTACCTTTGCAGAGGGGCCTACCCCTACTTCAAGGGGTTATTGCTTTCTTTTGCCTAGGGGTAGAGGAATAAAGGGTAATACATACTTTATTCCTTGTCCCAGCTTGGTCCTTCTGGTAGTGCAACCGGTCCAGCACGGCTGCCTCTCTAACGCACTCCTGGCTGCACTTTTGCATCCTCCATGAACAATACAGGGTTAATAGCCCTGCATTGTATGTGATGACACTGAAAGATTGCCCACAGCCTGGGGAGCGAGAGGGAGGAGAGGACAGCACTGTAGCCAGCTGGAGTGGTGGCATGGTAATACAGACTTTTTATTTTCCCCTGGAGCAAACAAGCATTTTTTTTTTCTTGCAGCCTGGAATTGGGCTTTGTGAATTGAGCCTAATGTTGATTAAAACCAAACGGTAGAGTGCAAGCTGATATGCAAGCAGCAGGTGACTTGGAAAGCACTTGAACGGTAAATAGTACAGAGGATATGTGGATACTCTACCTGTACTAATAGAGCTTATCTCTGGAGTTTCCTTCACATTCCAGGTGTAACCACAGTCCCCAGTACATCGGGATGGAATTCCATTGATGTAGACTTCAACCTTTAGAATGATGAGATGTAATCTGTTATTAGTCAAGAGAAGTCACCATAGAATGTCCATGCATGTTATGGCCCTGCCTTCCAAATTAGCCCTTGAATTGTCAGATTTAATTGCCAATTGTCTAATCTTTTGCAAACGTGGACCTACATGTGTAGAATCCCTTGATAAAGTCACGTGGAGTGATGCAACGCGTCGGGAGGAGCCGGGTGATGCCACTTCCGGTCTACGGCCGATACCGGAAGTATCGGATTGTACCGCATCGGCGGATACGCGCTTGTCTTAACTATACTGCGATTTTGATATTTTTTTATTTAATAAATAATTTTAACGTACTACACCATGAGATCCTGTCTATTATTGTCCATAACATGAGCGGGAGTTATTGGAGAATATCTGGCCATTTCTGTTAAAAAAAGGCGGCTCATATTACCATATTACTGGCATTATTTCCGGAAGGAGAGAGGGATCTTGTATTGGCCCCATCAGAGCCTGATCTGTAGAGGAAGATTCATCTACTCTAACCTGGTGATATTGATCACAAAACGCTCATATGAGTGTATATGGAGGTGAGCGGCCATCGCACCTATTTAAGGATTAGCTCACTTTGGTGACATGCCGTCTCTACTGGCAACATTGGAAAATCACAAGAGTCACTTTATATTTGTGAAGAGTCACAAGAGTCACATTTCACTTCCTGAAGCACATTTCTTTGTTGCATTTTTTGCACATGGACTATTTTTGGATATTTAGATTCACCTACCTTTGAGTGCAATTATTTCTTCACCTATTAAGCACTTTATTGCCCTTTCACTACTACGTATGAATTGCTATATATTATTTATATTTTATGTCATTTATTAGTATATTACCTTTCAGCATATATTGGCAATTTGCACATCTACTACATATTTATTTGTTGCACTTGCACTATTACGCATGATTTGCTATTTTAAATATATGTTATTTATTAGTATTTTACCTTTCAACATTTATTTTCATATCTACTACATATTTTTTTGCATTATTTACACATTTTTTGATTATTGCATATTATGCGAATCATGATGTTTCGTCTCATTATTATTGTTTTTCACATTTGATTATCATCTACCTTTTCTTGGGATTTGCATCACACACCAGCGTGTGTAGTGTGCGATCCATGGCATATTGATATACCTTTTGTCACGTCACATTGTTTTTTGTGAATAGTTATTCACTGGAAATTAGCGCCAATTTATTTCTACTTTGCTTTTCCTATGGTGGTGACACTTTAAAATTGGATGCTTTTTTCCACCTTCATCCCATTCCTACATTAGTACTATTTAATACACATATTGTTTTATATACCACATCCACTTCATTGGTAGCGCATTGGCAGTTTATTGCTAATACATGTGTAGCACTACTACCATAGGAACCGCTGGATAGCATGCGTCCTCTGTTATTTGCCTCAACCTTCTCATGAATCTCAGCCTCGCTGACACACCAGGTAGAGTGTGCAAACATACAGTATAACAGGAAATCACTGAAAGTAATACTTGGTTCTCAATGGTAGTGCTATGTCAAAGAAAACAGGCACCAAACCAGTTAGTAAAAGCAAACCTATTATATTATCACCCAATGTGGTTGGTAACTAGGCAAGCGTAAAATGGATTAACAATGGTAATAACACAATTTAGCATACAAAGTGATTACCAGTAAGGATTAAGCATTTGATGACCCTTGGCATCCAGATCGACATAAACAGTAGCAAGGTCACTTCAAGTGCAGCAGTGAGCACTGGTAAAGTTTAATCTACCGAGTTTAGGAATTTTACTGCCATAGCACATTTATGGTGGCGATGCTAGTCCTAGACTGATTGGGTATGCACTGTCCAAAAGAAAAGGAGGATAGTAGCAGAGGGGGAAGGGGAACAACGGGGGCTTGCAGAGAAGGTAACACGGGAGGGGCAGACGTTTAAGATGTTCTTCTGCTGACTATCATTGGGGCACTTTAAGAGCATCTTTGCACTTAATGACAGTCCTAGTTAACCTGCATGCAGTATAGGTACAGTATAGGTACTGTATAGTCTTGGCACAGATGCCAGGTGCAAGATAGATGTGGTTCCAATGCGGTAAAGGTTGGCTAGAATGCAGTATAGGATTGGTATAGGTGCAGTCTAGGTTTGGAATAAGTGAAGTATAGAGTGCAGTATGGGTGTAGTGTGGATTGGATACACTTGGTGTCCCGCTCTGAGTGGCTTAAGCCCTGCTAGCAGTATCGGCAATGGGAGAACAACCCTCTTACCAGTCCCCGGGATGCTGCAGTGACCTCTTGCTGTAAATGGGGGAGCCCCCTCCCCAAAAGCCTCCATTGATCAGCAGTAGGAAGCAGACGGTGAATAGACTTTCTAGTCTGCCTGCTGCAGTGGTGCAGGTACTGCAATGTGGGCATTGCTGTGCTGCCCCCGAGTGTCCTTACTCCCAAACTCAGGATCAGTTTTCTGCTTGTATGGACTCCATCTCAGTCATCTCACTCATCTTGTATGGACACCAATAAAAACACACACACAGTTTTTGACAATTCCATTATTGAAAAATAAAAAAAACTGTTTCCCCTGATGTAAATCCATCGTCAATCCAACCGCCCCCTTCTGATATCACAGACTGCTACATGCTGGGTCAGCAACATCATGAGGAGGCGGTGCCACCAGGTGACACATTCAAATGACCCCGCCCCTTACCTATAAAGGAACTATAAAATGGGGGAGCCTGCAGTAGGTAGCCAGCCTTCATGTCAGGGGGAGCATTTTTGTTTTCTATTTTTAGGGTGCGGTGTGATTGACGATGGATTTACATCTGGGTTTTTTTTTAATAAAAGGGTATGTTAAAAACTCTCTGTGTTTTTATTTCTTTTTTACACTTTTAGTGAATGGGTAGGGGTACTATGTACCCCATACTTATTCACATGGGGGGGGCAGGATCTGAGGGCTCCCTAATAAGCCCACAGACCCCCCAAGCCACCGGCAACGGTTGTGGTGATGAGGCCCTTGTCTCAATTGATACCTTGAGGGCAAGGTACTTTGAGGTGGGGGGCAGAGCCCCTCCTGCCCCAAAGCACCATCCATGTTGAGGGCATGTGGCCTGGTATGGACCTGTCGGGCTGCATGCCCAGATAAGGGTCTGGTATGGATTTCATGGAGGAAAACCATTGACAGCTGATAACTCATCGGTTGTAAAGGATGCTGCGGCTGGCTTTCCAGCCCAGCTCCTCAACAATCAGCTTATACTCCTTAGCCCAATCAGGGCAAAAAATGCACTGTGCAGCGCGCAGGGTCTAACACCTGCTCAACACCCTGAAAATTTGTGAGTTGGATGAACAGGCTGAGCTCATGCCCAGGCCAAACCATTCACCCAACACTAATGGAGAGACTTTCCCTCACTGACAATTGTGTCAATAGACAGGACGTAAGAAAAAATCTCCAACAGCAAAATCCTTTTTATTCCTGCCTTGGTCCCTGCTGCTGATTTCCCTCATTTCCTGTCTGGTGTAGTCCTTTTCACCTAGACACTAAAGAGGAAATCGCTCAGAAAGAAGTAGTGCAGCTCTGTTTACATTTCCAGCACAGTGCAAGTGTGGCAGGATGAACAACTACTGTACATGCATAGGAGTGATGTCATCCTGTGCCAGCCAATCAAGATGGCCGAAGATGGGCACCTGGAAGAAGCCAGGAAGAAAATGCTGGCGAGGGACCTTGCAAACTTTGGACTATTGGAACATAGGTGAGTATTCTTGCATTTAGTGCTTTAATATAAAAGTGATGTATGCTTAAAGTGAACCAGAACTCAAAATGAAGATATACAGGGAACATTTAGAATTGTTTATTGTGCCTAAGCAGTACCATAAATAATTTACCTTCTGGTTTTAATTACTCCTGAAAAATCAAAGTGCACTTCCTGGTATGTGAGTGTGCCTAAGCACCCCTGTGCCCACAGCCTCATGCATATGTTCAGTATGGGGTTTAAGACATTTCTGCCTCTGATTGCTAGTCTCAGGAGATTTGTAATGAGATTTGGTGATGTCACTACTGTACTGCTTGCCTACTTTCCTTGCTGGAGTCTCTGACATGAGGACCGGAAACTCTACCCTTACCAAGATGACAACCACCACACAGAAAAAGCTATAGTAAATCAGTTATGTTGGAAAGATCAGTTGCAATATTTGTGACTAGTCCTTTGTCCTCTACCAGCCTTATTTTGGGAACAGCTTATATAGTGACCCTTTAAATTCCCAGAGGTAACGAGCAGTAGCTTGAAATAAAGGCATTACAGCCTGTTGAAATAAACTAGTCATGCACAGAGCTAAAAGTACTTATGCTAAATTATTTTTGTACAGGATCACTTTTAAGTGTTGCATACAAACGCATTTATACCTGAGGTTTTTCATGTGGCGTCCTCACAAAGTCTCCAAGCATACGTGGACGGAACAGTCCTCCTTCAACCAATTTTATGGAATACATTTTAGCATTTAATCCAGTAACAGTTGAGTTGTTTACCTAGCAGCCAGGACACAGAAGTCACATTAAGATAAATATAATGTCAAACAATAGTTATGCTTGCATTCTTTCTGGGGTTTTCCAATAATTTTACATTTTAGAAAATGTTAGTATTATGCAAACTCTAAATCTATTTTCGGTATTTTTGGCATCATGTCGGTTTTCTTTTTTTTTTTTCCAAAAAATTTTTATTTAGAAATTGTCAGAAAATATACAGAACATGCAATCTCTTGGCACAAGAGACATTAAGGTATCAACAACTTTGATTTTAACCAGCATGGTGTACATGAGAAACATAACAAATCATGCATAGAAAGTCAACATAGCACGAATATTGCTTATCATGCTGAAACATAGTGGGTAACAGTAATTCAGAACACTCTGTAACTTATAATGCATCTAGAACGGAGGAATAGGAAATCATTCTTTCAAGGGATGGTTATCCGTTCAGCTTTGAAACACAACCATTAAGAACGAACGAGTAGGGGCATATGGTGATATGTCTAATCGAAATTGTTGTGGGAGTGAATCAGCCCTTAGGTATATAGAAATAACGTGTGGAGATTAAACAAAAAATTCTTAATGGAGTTTTTAGTGTGGGTTTTGGAAAAGGTAAAGTCATAAAGAGATAATTTTTATGATCGTATTTGAGAAAGTATGTTCCTGTAGGGAGTTGGCTTCCCTGGGAGCAGGGTCCAACTCCCAATGAAATTTAGGAAGAGTTATGTGGGTGGAATAGGGGAAGGGAAGAAGAGAGGGGGGAGGGAAGGAAGGGTAAACGGGTGGGGATGAGGGAGAGTCAGGTAGGGTAGGAGGGGGTGAAGGGCAGGAGTCGGCGGCTTCCGCCTCCAGGCCAAAACGGTCAATAAATCTGAGGATCAGCAACTCAAGTACTTGATGAGTATCAAGGTTGGTAGGTTATCAACTGAGGATGGGTCCGAAGCCCACTCCCACTACTTCCCTTGCTTAGGGGCGGGAGGGGCCCATGGCCCAGTCGGGTAGTAAGGATCAGGAGCATGGTTAGCCAAGAATCCTTAGGTGAAATATAGTAAGTTCGAGGTGTCAGCAATAGTTGCATCACGTGTCATTATTTGTGGGTTAAGTTGGTAGTACATTTATGTCGGAAGGAGGAGCTGGAGAGTAAGATCCACGGAACCAGGTCCAGGGAGCCCAAATGCTAGCATAAGAATCTGTTCTGTCACGGGCAATGGCTATCAACTCTTCTAGTTTCGCAATTTTGTCCACTCTATTTAGCCATTCCTGTTTTGTAGGTGGATTAGTTGACTTCCAGTGGGGTGGAATACATGCTTTGGCTGCATTGAGAAGGTGGGGTAGGAGGGATTTGCAGTATCTATGAGGGGGTGTTTTAGTAAAGTGAAGTAGAAATAGGGCGGTTGAGAATGGGGTATCTATATTCAGGTCTTTTGTGATCGTGTCCCAAATTGAATTCCAGAAGGGACGGATCTTTGGACAAGTCCAAAAAATATGGAGGAGGGTTCCCGTATCAGACTGGCATCTCCAGCATGTATCAGGGATGGTAGGGTGAAACTTGTGGAGAATCTCTGGGGTACGGTACCACCTAGTTAAAAGTTTGTAGCAGTTCTCCTGTGTGGTAACGTTAAGGGAAGCTCTATGTGCAATCTGGGACATGTTTACCCATTCTTTGTCAGAGAAGAAAAGGCTAAGATCTGCTTCCCATCTCGGTTTTGCTTTGTTGATAATGCCATGCGGGTCTGTAGTCAGGAGATTGTATGTGATGGAGATGAGATGGCGTGTGGGCGAGGTGCGTAGGCATAACTTTTCAAAAGGAGAAGGGTCTCTCGATAAAGCTCCAGCATTGTTGAGTGAATTAAGGAAGTGTCTGATTTGAAAATATGACCAATTGGGGATGGGGGCGGATAATGTAGTACATTTAATTTGTGCACGATCCAAAAGTGATCCTTTCTCAAAGAAATGAAAAGCAGCAATATGTTCATCCTGCCAAGAATTACGTAAAAAGGAGGGAGACATCCCAGGGAGGAAGTCTGGGTTTTGTTTGATCGGAGTTAGAGGACCAGGAGCCGAAGAAATTGCGGTTAGCTTACAGGCGGCTCTAAAAGAAGATAGAGTAGCGTATATGAGGGGATGTTTTTTCAGCGATGGGGGGGTGTAATCTTTTGCAGACCAGAGAATAGTACGAAAGGGTAGGGTACAGAATGATTTTTCTAAGCCAACCCAGTCCTTATTGGTTTCATGTAGGAACCAATCTACCACTCTTGTCATATGACAGGACCAATGATATTTCAGGAGGTCTGGAAGGCCTATACCTCCCTCCGCCTTCGGTTTGGATAGAAGAGCGAAAGAAAGCCTAGGCTTTTTCCGAAACCACAGGAATTTAGTGCAGAGGGATTTAAACGAATTAAAAAAAGTTTTTGGGATTCTGATAGGTATGGCTTGAAGAAGGAAGAGTAAGCGCGGGAGAATATTCATCTTAATGATGGCAGCACGACCAAACCAAGAAAAGTGTGGTTTGGACCATCTTTTAATATCATCTCTAATCGTTTGCAATATCGGAAGGAAATTTGTAGGGAAGAGTTCAGTCAAATTGTTTGTAAGGTGAATACCCAAATATTTAATTGAAGAATGTGTCCATTGGAAGGGGAAGTTAGTTTTACACTGGTCGACTAAGCTTTGAGGTAGGGATATGTTGAGGGCATTCGATTTCGAGAAGTTAATTTTGAAATTGGAGATTTTTTGGAAGAGTTTGAATTCCTGTAGGAGGGTTGGGATGGATACAAGGGGATTGCTAAGAAATAGGAGAATATCATCGGCGAAGGCCGCTATTTTATATGTGCGCTGTGAAACGGTTATTCCTGTTATGTTTGGGTTTAATGCTAAGGATCGTAAGAAGGGCTCCAGGGTCAAAACAAATAGGATCGGGGACAGGGGGCAACCCTGCCTTGTCCCGTTTCCGATGGAGAAGGCGCCCGACAGGCTCCCATTCACCCTCACACAGGCTGAGGGTGTAGAGTACAAGGCAAGTATGAGGGTAAGTAAGCGGTCAGGAATACCCATATGCTTTAGGACACTTGCCATATAGTTCCAGTCGAGCCTGTCGAACGCCTTCTCAGCATCGAGAGAGACATGAAACCCTTAAGTTTATGTGAAGTAATCCAATGATGTATATTGATAGCTTTTATCGTGTTATCACGAGCTTTGCGACCAGGAACAAAGCCCACCGGATCTTTGTCTATCAACTGGGGGATTAGGGGGAGAAGCCTGTTGGCAATGATTTTAGCATAAAGCTTTATATCGACATTTAGTAGGGAAATAGGTCTATAATTGGATACACAGGTTGGATCTTTATTTTCTTTGGGTATCACAGAGATGTGAGCTTCTAGTAGTCTATTGTGAGGATAAGGGGGAGAAGCCAGTGCGTTGAACGCTTTCAATAGTGGAGTGGAAAGTATGTTTGCAAAAATCTTATAATATGGGGCTGTGAATCCATCGGGGCCTGGGCTCTTACCCGCTTTAAGTTGGGAGATTGCTAGTTTGAGTTCTTCTTCCGAGAAGGGATCATCTAAATTTTGAGTTTGTGAGGGATTAAGGGTTTTAGGGCATGCAGTCTGGAGGAAGTCATGAATGAGGGAATTCTGTGTCTGCTCGGGGATTGTGTGGTCTAAGTTGTATAATTCGGTGTAATATTTCTCAAATTGGGATGCAATATCTGGAGTTTTTACGAAGGTATTTCCATGTTTGTCTCTGATTGAATGAATGTATGACTTGGCTTTTTTCTCTTGGAGGGCTTTGGCTAGGAACTTGCTACTTTTATTCCCGAACTCATAAAAAAGTTTCTGTTGAAAAATGAATTTGCGCTTAACTTTAATATGGAGTTCATCAAGCAACAATTGCCTGTTGTGGACTAGTTCGGTATATGTGTGTTGGGCTTTAGTGCGTTTATGTGTTTTTTCTAATTCTCGGATTTTGTTGATTAGGGATTGGGTGTGGGCCTCATTGGTTTTCTTCTTAGATGATTTTAGAGAAATGAGTGAACCTCTCATGACACATTTGTGTGCTTCCCAAACAGTTATGGGAGATACGTCGTCATTACTATTGTCATAAAAGTATTCAGTGAGTTTATTGCCTACGTATTGGATGTCTGGTTCGTGGGTAAGAAGGGAGGAGTCTAATCTCCAGAATTTGTTGTGCGGAAAATCTTTGGGGATAGATAATGTCAGGGACACAGGGTGGTGGTCTGAAATTAACATAGGTTCTATTGCTGACTTTTTGATCAGGGGTAAGTCTTTTTGAGAAAGAAAAATGTAGTCTAATCTGGAATATTTTTGGTGAGGTGGGGAGAAAAAAGTAAAATCTTTGACCGAGGGGTTCAGCGTTCTCCAGGTGTCATGGAGGATTAGCTCATGGAGGGACTGTCTAATCTGTTTAAGAGCTTTGTATGGGAGAGATGATGTTCCAGAGGATGAGTCTAGGATTGGATCCAATGCTACATTGAAATCCCCCCCCAGTATCGTGATTCCCTGTTGGAAGCCTGCTAGCAGGGCCGATATTTTCCTGAAGAACGGAACTTGGGCCGAGTTGGGACTATAAATATTTTCTAATGTGAATGGCTTTTGTGAAATGGTGCCTTTTAGGAGGATGTATCTGCCGTCAGGATCAATAATAGTGTCAGAGCATTCCCAGTCTAGCCTTTTGGAAAGGAGAACTGCCACGCCCTTAGTCTTTCCCAGAGGATTGGTGGCCAGATAAGATGTGGGGTAACGGAGGTTGCCGAGTTTTGGAGTATTTTGTGTGTGAAAGTGCGTTTCTTGAAGGAATATAATGTCGGCTTTAAGCTTGTGCAATATGTCTAATACTTGGCTGCGTTTTTCTGGCTTATTCAAACCCTTAACATTCAGGGAAACAACCTTGAGTGGTGAGAATTTGGGGGATTCTAAAGAGGACGTCATCGTTGAAAAGAAGCTGGTCCCGCAAAATAGGGGACGTTAATGTGATAGTAGTGTAGGTACGACCAAGTCAGCACTGGAGGCAAAAACCGCCGGGGGAGAGGGGGCCTGAGGAATACGGGAAGGTAGGGGAAGGATAGGCAGGTGTGGTAAGGAAAGGAGGGGTTGGGTAGGGATAGGAATGAGGGGTTAAAGACCCAGAGAAAGGGTATGAAGGAGAATCACACCCTAACTGGATTTACAAATGTCGGAAAAGTCGACAGGAAGAGCGTCAAATGTACACTACCTGTCTTGTGGGGTCGGTTTTCTAAGCACTTCCTGTTGCAAACTGACAACACTAAAGCCTTGTGCACACGGTCAGATTATCGGAATAATATATGTCTCTTTTTTGTTGCATGCAGGTCTCATATGGAAAGTGAAGAGGTTACTTTCATACAAAAATTCTAGTAGGACAGAATTCAACTTCAGAAGTGATGTCATGTGTTGAATTGTTTTGTATGTTTCGTTTCTGAGCATGCATCGTTTTGCTCTTACGGTTTTTTTTCGGACGAAAACTTTACTAATTAAACAAAAATCAGACGTTATGTTCACGTAAAATAAACATTTTTTAGCCTGCACATCCAGTTTTTGTTGTCCGAAAATTCATAATCGGCGGTCAAAAGCACTATACTAACGATCCGAAAATCGGCAGAGCGTTCATTGGACAAAATTTTACTTCCGAGTTTCTTATCGTGCGTACGGCCTTAAAGCCCCGTACACACGTACTGATCGTCGGCCGAACCATCGGCCGTCTTTTGTCCAGGGCTGTCGTGTCTGTTGAAAACTGCAAAAGACTGCACACGAATTTTGTCGGCCAACAACAGCCGACTGCAGAAGTGATGTAATGTGATGGTTAACTTTCCGTGTGTTTTTTCTTTTCTAAGCATGCCCAGTCTTGCTAATCTGCTGTCTGTCGGCCGAAATCTGTACTGACTGGCGAACAATCGGCCGTTCTGGTGACGGCCAACAAAAATTTTAATGCCTGCATACCCGATTCTGTTCGGCCAAAAATGCGCTGTCGGCTGTCAGAAGCATCATACTAACAAGCCTACAATCGGCCGAACGGTCGTCAGCCGAATATATATACGTCCGACAATCGGTACGTGTGTACGGGGCTTAAGTCAGTGCCTCGTAATTAGCAATAGCAATGTCAGCTTGCCAGCACCTTCAGTTGACTGTTGGTCTGCCCATCTGAAAAACCTGATTAGCAGCCCTAAGACCAACTGATGGAACACATACAGCAGGTTGACAACACTGCTGCTAGTTCCTTTAGCTGGATACACACTATGCAATTTTCTTTAGATTTTTTCCTTTAGACTTACCAAAACCATATAATATGAGCCCAGACCTTAACACTTTCAATTTGTATGTGATCAGGCAGGCCCTTGCACTACATAGTTGAAGGTAAACCTAAAGGAAATTACCAACAAAGGTTTTATAGTGTGTATCCAGCTTTAGCGTTGCCAGCCAGTAAAACAAATTGCAATTACAGGCAGGACCTCCACATAAAACACTTTGCAAGTTCCAGGTTTTTTTTGCTTATAGCATCATTTTTAGTAAAATATATAAAAAAAAAATAAAAATCAGTACCAGGGACGACTGTACTTATTATTTATGCAAAGTGTCCCTGGTGCTGGATGTCATAATTGAAATCTGAAGTCCTCTGCTACCCTGATATAATCCACAGCTATAATCAGGCACTCGACAAGAGTGTTGACTATACCAGCGCTTTCTGCCCTTTCCTCCATTTATTAAAGTCGTACTATAGCTGACATGAATGAAAAGGGCTCTAGGGGCAGAGAACTTCAGATTTATAACTAGACAGTCGACACCAGTACAAGAGACACTTCACTTTATATAAGTATGGACCTTGCGTCAATTAAAACAAAAAAAAATACATTTTTACCTAAACTTAGGCTTTAAGAAAACCGTGTACAGTGAGGCAAAATGCCAAACATAATGACAAATACATTTTGGATTTACATACAGTTATATAAAAGAAAAATACATTCAGCAGAGCAATGTACATAATACAAAGATGGTTCAAAGTAGCATGGCAGTATAAAGCAAAACACAGATAATGCAAGGTATTCTGACATCAAGAAAATCCACATAAATTCTTACTTCCAAAAACAGGGAGGTAATTGTATACAATATGCCAGAGTTTGCTCGGACGAACACTTCAAATTTTTTAGAGGAAAAGAAACGAGAGGAGAGAAACTAAAGGATGCCTATGTATGTAATAATATAACTCAGGAAGGGGTAAAAGAAGGGGGAGAAGAAAAAAAAAGGGGGGGGGACCCAGGTGATAAGATACACGCGTGCATTGGCAAAAAGGACAGAAGGCCTCATTCTTCAAAGCCACTGTCCAGGAGGGACTTCTCAACTGAATATACAAACATGTCCCAATATGACCATATTTTAGTATATTGTTCCCTCTCTATTGTTTTTTGTCGGTAAGCACTAGGTACACCATAGCATTAATACTCCTGACTTTTTTAAGCCACATGGCAATAGAAGGGGGATTAGGGTCTTTCCAGCACAGGGTAATACAAGCTTTAGCGGCATTAATCATGTGACGGAGTACTGATTTCTTGTATGTCTTAAGCGGAATTTGTGAAAAGCGGACCAAGAAGAAGGCATGATCCTCCAGTATTGGGAAGTCGTGAGTTGTTGAGAGAACTTCTGCACCTCCAACCAATACTGTTTAAGTTTTGGACAAGACCAGAAAATGTGAAGCAAGGTTCCATGTTCTTCACGGCATCTCCAGCAATGTAAAAACAGAAAATGAATGCTGCGCTATGGTGAATAAAAATGTGACTCAAAAGTGCTGCTGTGCAAAAAATCAAAAGGATTTTAAACGTAATAGTATGTGAAAAAAGCGCAAAATTGATTGTGATTAGCAATATAGTGGCGAACCACTAAAATGCCTTAAATGAATAGATAATTGAGTGAGTAATTAATATATAAGACAGATAACAATGCAAAACCACTGTCGGTAATAATAATAACTTTCACCCTGTGCAGTGAATAAGCGAAGTTCATAAAAATATGTATAAGTCCAATAAATACTAAAATGCAATCAAAAAATTCCAATAGGTTATAAAAAAGTGCTTCAGCAGGTAGCCAGTGAAGGGTACTCCACCAAGACAAAAGGTGCTCAAGTGCTGGAAATTAAGTGCAAAATCATGCTGCCATGGTGTGGTGAAAAAAGGTGACTTTTCCTCTCCCCCAGGATGTTACACTTACCGGACAAAATGGACCCCTAGACAGTACTGTGTAAGGGCCACACAAGCTAAGTCTGGCAGGGAATCCGGGCAATAATCCTCATGGCTGATTGGGACCGCTTAGGGAACTCCTGTCCGCCGCAGCTTCACAGATCTCCTTTAGCATTGTTATCTATCTCCAGCAATGATCCAAAGCCTCTGGAAAGTATTTACATAGAGCTGACGGGTTAAGGTACCAACGTGGTAATAATTTGTAGTTGGATTCCTGAATACGCATATATATGGATGATTTCAAGGCAAGATGGATGATATTCTGATGCTAGACAGATGTGAAGGTTCTATAAAAGTTATTGTAGAGTCTCGTTTTTTTTTTTTTAATAACAAACATGTTATACTCACCTCCTTTGTGCAGTTGGTTTTGCACAGGGCAGCCTGGATCCTCCTTTTCTTGGGTTCCTCATTGCTCTTCCTAGCCCCTCCCTCCCGTTGAGTGCCCCAACAACAAGCAGCTTGCTATGGGGGCCCCCGAGCCGAGCTGCAGCTCCGTGTGTCCATTCAGACACGGAGCTGCTGTTCGACCCGCCCTCTCTCCCCTGATTGGCTAACTGACTTTGATTGACCGTGACTGTGTCTCAGCCAATCAGAAGAGAGAGTCCCGGACAGCCGTGGGACTGGTGGACATCACTGGAAAGAAATGGGGCTCAGGTAAGTATTAGAGGGTGCTGGGGAGGCTGCTATACCCAGAAGGTTTTTTATCTTAATGCATAGAATGCATTAAGATAAAAAACCTTCAAACTTTACAACTCCTTTAAGATCCCTTTCCCATTTGCTAAGGCCCGGCATAATAAAATAGAGAGATTAGCAATGCGTACATCTTAAAAAGGGTATGGGGAAGAGGGTCCCTGTCCTCACAATATGATTAAACATTGTCTACTGACGTCAAAAGTTCGCCAGAGGTCCTAGGCTTTGGAAGTAGCAATGTAGGTGTAGCGCTTGCCAGAATTTACCCGTATCAGGTATCAGAGATCAAAAAATGAGAAGCTTGAAAACAATCCCTTTTCGAGAAGACAATGAAACGGGCCAGGTGCTGTGCCTGGAGTGAAGCTAGCATTTCCCAAAATGGGGAACAGTGGTAATTGAATGGAGGAAAGCTCAGGATTCTGGCAAGCAATTTACCCAACTTGGAGTGTGGGGCCTATAGTAGGATGCGTCTTTAGGGAAGTTGGTAAGGCTGTATAACACCATGGCACCCTACGCAAGTGAATAGGGCTAAACTGCTTCTGAATGACCATCCAAAGCTTACGATCTCCATGTCTGCACCAGTCGATCACTTTGCCAAGGTGGACAGCTCGGTAGTCTTTAAATGCATCTGGGACAGCCACTCCTCCATAACATTTAGGCAGCTTCAGAAGGTGTCTACAAAGCCTGGGTTGTTTGTGAGCCCATACAAACATGGTAAAGAGAGCATTGATTTGATGAAAGAAGGTCGAAGGAATACAGATGAGTAATGTCTGAAAGACATATAAAAACTTTGGTAAGATACTAACCAAGAGCGCAAGCATCGTTGCCACTTATCTAAGAGGGCGTGGACTTTACTGAGCAAGGGTGGGAAATTCAAAGCAAAGGTATCAACTGGGTTTGGGGGAATGTGGGTGCCTAAAAATTTTAACGTGGAGGATGCCCATTAAGAGTTAAAGTTAAGTAGTAAAGTGCGGAGCAACGGGGAGGGTAGGGAATCCCCCATGGCTTCAGATTTGGTAAAATTTATTTTCAGGTTCGATAATGCTCCATAAAGGTCAAATTCCTCCAAAAGGTTGGGCAGAGAAATATGCAGGTTAGATAGGGAGAAGAGCAGATCATCTGCGCAAGCAGAGACTTTGTAGAAGAGATCTCCTACTTGCAAACCCAAAATATTGGGGTTTATTGAACTCTTTTCAGAAAGGGCTCCAACGAAAGGGCAAATAGCAAAGGTGAGAGGGGACAACCCTGATGAGTATCGTTGGAGATAGAATGGCTCCCAAAACACCCCATTTGCCTTGACAGATGCCTGTGGGGCAGAATACACACTAGATATCCATTGAACTATCTGATCGCCAAAACCCATATGTCTCAAGACCGCAAACATGAAGGTCCAGTTTACCCTGTCAAAGGTCTTTTCTGCATTGGAACAAGAAAACGCAGAGAAAGTTTGGTTAGCGAAGTGGACCAGGTTGAGAACTTTAATGGTATTGTCTCTCACTTTGTGATAAGGAATGAAGCCCCTCTGGTCCAGGTGCACCAGCTGGGATAGCTAGGATTAAAGACCGGAGGCAAGAAGCTTGAATAAAAGCTTTAGGTCCATATAAAACAGTGAGATCGGTCGGTACTGCCGCAACTTGATGGGTCTTGCCCTTCCTTCAGAATGACTAAACATGTGCCAGCATTGTCGCCAGGGGGAACAAAGTAGTCTGTCACAGGGCATTAAACACTTTGATCATATGCAGACCTAGCAAGGGCAGTAGGGCCTTGTAATACTGTATGGTAAATCCGTCTGGGCTGGGCGCCTTGCCTGGTTTGACGGCCTTCACTGCTGTGTGCAATTCATCCATGGTAATAGGGGCTTTAAGATCGTGATGGACCAGAGAAGGAAGGTGAGAGAGGTGCGCCGAAGAAAGGTATACTTTAAGAGAGGAAGGGGATGGGGGGAGATGGAGAAAGGTTGTACAAAGAGGAATAGAATTCCCCAAACGTCTGTGCTATGTCTTTAGGCATAGAACGTTTTTGTCTGTCCTTCCCCTTTTTATGGGGTATATATGAAGCCGTACGTTGGTCCCTAGGGGCCCTGGCCAACAATTTACCACATTTGTTGCCGGATTCATAAGATAGCTTTTTGCAGGATTTCAATGCTGCTTTAGCTTTATAAGAAGAATGTCTGATATCTGACAATGAAGGTGGGCAAGGTCATTCCCTAAGTAAGGGACGGGTGTCCTCTTATGTTGCAGTTTGAGAACCTGGATGTTAGTTGTGCTTCTTGAAATTTTATAATGCGGGATCGATTCTTGATCAGGATCCCCTTAATAACAGCCTTGTGAGATTCCCACACTATACCTGGGTCACTCCCTGGGGTGTTGTTTGTCTGAAAATGCGCTGTAAGTTCTTTAACAACAACTGTTAAAACCTTGAGGGTCTGTAACAGACTTTTATTCAAGCCCCAACACCAATCTGGGGAGAAAGTGGAATTGGACAGTGAAAGACGCAACATGACTGGAGCATGGTCAAACCAGGTTATGTTTTCTATAGAAATACCTAAAATGGAAAAAAGTAGTTGATGGAGGAACAAAAAGAGGTCTATACGAGAATATAGGTGGTGGGGAGTGAAAAAGAAAGCGTTATCTTGTTTCCGAGCGTGCAAGATGCGCCAGGCATCAACCAACTGCAAGTCGTGTAGTGTTTGCAGAATACGTTTCCTGGAGCCGAGAGGAACAGAGGAAGTGCCAGAAGAAGTACCCACACTAGGATCAAGAGGAACATTTAAATCCCCTCTGAGGATCAATTTAACTTCTGCAAACTCCACTAGCTTTGAGAGGGTTTTACAAAGAAAGGAGTCCTGGTGAAGATTCAGTGCATATATGGTAGCCAACGTTAATTTAATACCGCCAATATGGGCTTCAAGAAAAAGATAACGGCCACCTGTATCAGAGCACCTGTCGAAGGGAGACCAGGGGATACGACTAGAAATCAGGATGGAACAACCTTTAGATTTTGCTTCCTAATTAGAGGCATGATATACACAAGGAAAAAAATCTGATCTGAAGGAATGGAAGTTCTCCTGCCTTAAAATTAATTTCTTGCACGAACGCTACATCGGTACGAGAGCGTTTCAGATCATTAAGGGGCATCCTCTGCTTCTCAGGAATGTTAAGCCCTTGACGTTTAGGAAAGTTACACACACTGCATCCATCACATCTGGAGGATAGGAAAGGAAAGAAGAAAAAAACAAAAGGGGGGGGGGTCCTGGACAAGGGGGATAGAAGAAAAAAGAGAAAGAGAGAGAGATAGGTAGGACTAGAAAAGAGTAGCCGAAGGCCTAGAAGAAAACAAAAAACAAAAGAAGACACTCACTTCTGAACACTCAGGTTCACGTGAATGCAGGCCTATGTGTGAAAGTGGTTGGAAACAGCAGGAGGGCAGAGCCCTGTGCCATAACTCTCTAGCAATTGTATAGTCAAACAATGTAATGCAGCAACAAAAAAAACCCATAGACAAGACAGAGAGAGGCAGAAAACAGTTACTGTTACTGATAATAAACTGCAACCTATAAAGAGAACTCTTGTAAGCTCAAACTAAGGAAACCCCAGTAACATACCCCCCAATCTATTATTGTGCAGAGTCGGGGCATCTAGTGGTATATGGTGCCTTACATAACAAGCGCATTACCTGGTTTAAACAAAACAGGGTAAGGCCTCCAGAAGTCCCGCACCACCTAACTTTGAAGTACCCCATTGCAACGTAATCATATACTGCCAGAAGGGTGGCTATAGCGCCTGGGCGGCCACCACACTCCACTTCTGCGCCCTTCCCCAACCCCCTCTGGGAAAAAAACCCTCTCATGACCCAGCACCCCCACACTGCAAACCCACTGTAGAGCTAACATTGTGCAAAACACACAGAAATTATTGAGGAGCAGTGTGGGGGAGGGAGGAAGAGAGGTCAGGGCATCTTCCTGGGGAGAACAACCCCCCACCAACCATGGGAATAAAGGCACGTCACCTTGGCCCCAGAAAAGGTGAGTTTCTAGGAATGTGCACTCTATTGCAGATGCCTGCAGCCAATATAACATACATAAACATACAAATAGGGTGTGTAAAGTCAGCAGGGACTTTACACCCAAGGAGACTGTCTGAGAGCAGCTGTACGCCAGCCCTGACTGAGTGCAGGTCCCTGCAGTGTGCCTCCTCCAGGAAGAAAACCGGCGCCTCTTTGTCAGCAGTGCCTCAAGCAGGGTTCTTCGGTCGGGGTCTCCCAGTACAGAGGGCAAAGCAGCCGGGGAGCTCAGCGGGTGAGAGATCAGGGCATCCGGGAACCCCGATTGGGACTCTGATGCAGCCGAGGAGATTCAAGCGAGACGCGCCACGTGTCTCCACTGTGTGGGCCCGAGATGTAGAGGACTGTGAACTGGGGAAGAAGTGCTGAATCTCAGACATGGGGATAAGCTCAGAGGGTACCTTTTAACTTCCTCCTCTTTGCAGTGCTCATGCCGGGGAATAAAGTTGAATCCAAAGCTGAATTGCTAAAGAGATGATCAGAGCTTTGGCAGCACGTGTCTTACTCATGTCCAGACCACGCCCCCCACACTTTAACTTTTTCTGTGGCCTGCCCAAGCAATGACGGAATCTATAAACTGTCAGAAACAGATATATTGGTGTGCTGTTGAAAAGGGCTAAAATAATTTCTTATCACCCCACAATTATGCTCTAGATTAAAACAGAAAATATGTAACTGAGACAGCTGTCAGGGCCATATTTTATGTGTCGTTGGGCCCCATAAGGAACTATTAGTGGCCTCCTGTTTCTATAATATCCATTTTAACTTCTCTAGGGACAAAGAATAATAATTTTCATAGCAATTGTATACAGGTGCCCAAACGTTATTTACATTCATTTAATCCAAATATACAGTATTTGTTAAATTTCATCACTACCCGGAAAAATAATCACACAGCTCTTGTCCTCCTTAGTAATCACATTGGCTGTTATATCTATAGGTTTACCCTTGATTGCTCTAAATACAGATACTTGGTTCACTCTTCTTTTGATTAATTTGTTATTTTTTCCGCTATTTGTTTGAATCATATTAGAATTTGAGCTGGTATCTTGGGGAGGGGGAGATTTATTCTCTGGAGTCCCCAAATTAAGGACAGGTAGAGAAGGCTGAATCACTTACAGGCTTTTAAATTTTTAGGTACACTAAAGGAGATTTCTCTACACTTGAAGTCCTAGCTTCAACCAACCACTATTACAACTGTAAAGGGATCCTTCTCTAATTGTTGAGTTCACTTTTTATTTTACATTACAGAGGACCCAGTAGAAAG
Organism: Pelophylax lessonae; assembly: GCF_965119305.1. Taxonomy (NCBI): domain Eukaryota; kingdom Metazoa; phylum Chordata; class Amphibia; order Anura; family Ranidae; genus Pelophylax; species Pelophylax lessonae. The sequence goes on along the minus strand of NC_138772.1, from coordinate 498,759,824 downwards.
AGTGTGAATAACAGTTGTGCCAAGGAAAGGAGCTACAGTAAAGCCCCGCTCCATCGCAGTTCCGTTTTTGCGGTCCTGGTATTTTGCGTTTTTTTCTGTAATGTTATTTTACTATTTAAATCATTGAAAATGAAATATTTTTGTGTTTTCCATAGCTCTTGCTCTGTCTCTCAGTATCTTTTATGTGTTTAAATGAGTTTCTATTGTTTTAAAAGTGTATTTTAATAGGGTTTTTCTATTTTGCGGATTTTCACTTTTCGCGGGTGGGTCTGGAACGTAACCCCTGCAATGGGGGGGGGGGGGGGTTTACTGTACATGCTCTAGTGTGGATACTTCATTGCTGAAGATCACAAGAGAATAACAAAGGTGAAATAATGCATTGTTATTCACCATACACTAAAGCTGGCCATATACTGATTGAAATTCGTATGATTCAGCAGGGATTTCGATCAATGTGTGGCTGTCTCTGCTGGACAGAGATCGTTTGATCACTTTCTGTCAAATGGTCAAGTTAAAAAGCTTTTCTCAATTAGCAGATGGGTGCAACTGTACCCCTGCAATAGAAAAGGGACAGTGTAGACAAATCCATGGAAGTGCCTTTTGAAGGTGGAAGGTCTGTTTCTGCTGATTTCCAAAACTGTCGGTGCAAAGGTTTAGATAACTAAAACAAGGAACATATGAATGTTCGTACAGAAAAACATGTCCTTTCTGCCGCCAGTGTCGTGGCATGCTATAAAAACAAGGGGAAACTCTAACGATGGAGATGTTATTCAAGGAGGTTAACTAACTCTTTTCGCTCCTTAAAGAGACATAATTGGACATTCCCAAATGCACTAGTAGACACTAGGCACATGCAGATGTACTGGTCCCAACGAAATCCTCAGATGCGGTAACTGTAGGATTGGATCATCTCAGACATCTTCTTCCAACTGTCGATGAGGCTGGCAAAGGGCATGCTCATTGGTATCGAGCCACGCCCAAGCCTCCGCGGCATTTTAGAAAAAGTGAGCCTGTTTCCTAGCTGTGATGCACAATTTAGCTGGGTATTGCATTGCAAAGGGGGCCTGTAATATCTGAAGGTGTTGTTTAACCACTTTGCTCTGCTTTTCTGTACCTCCGCTGGATAGTCAGGGCAAACCGAAATGCGTACCCTGTTGTTGAATTGTATGTTCTGACTTTCCCGCGTGAGGTGCAAAATAATTTATTTATCCCTATAATTCAATAGGCGGGCCAACTTAGTGCACGGCGGATGCCCTGGTTGTAATGGCTGAGGGGGGACTCTGTGTGCCCTTTCTACTGCATATAATAGTGGGAAAGCCTCTTTGGCAAAAACATCCAGCAGCCAATGTTCGACAAAATCAAAATGGGATCCCTGCCTTCCACCTTCTCAGGCACAGACGTTATTCCGCCTCAGTGGTTTTCAATGTCCTCAGCCCGTCAATGTCATCAGCCTGACACTGCTTGCCCAAGTTGCCCTCAGCCTCCTCTTGCTCTGTGTCGGATGCTTCTGGGGGGTGTCCAGCTTCCTCATCCTCTACCCACTCAACAGGTTCAGATAGCTTCTAGGTATAATAGCGAATATCGCGTGGCTGGTCCTTAGAGGAGGTTTTTGAAGTTTCAGGCAGTTTACTCACAGTTTCTGGCTTTTCAGTACCAAAAGGGTTCCCCTGTGCAGGGGCCGTGACGGTGCCATGTTGGGTCTTAGGGCGCAAAGTGTCTTCTTTATTTTTACGAGTCATCATGACATGCTAGGAAGCGGGGTACACACTGGAGCTGACAGCGGGTGTTTCTGTGGGATCGAGTGTGATTGTTCAGTGTTCAGGAGGCTGGGAACAGGATCGCTGTAGGATATCAATCAGGAGCTCTGTGAGATAGTTCTTCTCACATGCCACTTGCGGCCATGCCCCATTGGTCAGCTTAAGGCATTAGCTCTAGTCAAAATTGTCCAAACTGGGGTATCTGTTTTGATGTTTTAAGTTAATATTTCATCTTAAACTGATAAATCAATTTTGTAAAAAGACAGCTTTATTATATTCGTTAAGGAGTCCAGTGGTGAAATATCTTCACAATTCCCAGCTCCATCCAGCTGTGGAGGCCATTGCAAAGTCAAGTGAGCTGCTGCACGTCCAATAAATTCTCCAAAATGTAAAATAAAAAATAGATTTTCAAACAGAGACCCCTGAATTTTGGCCTCTTTCAATCAAGAAGAAAAACAAGCTACAGCTGTAGAAACTGTGCCACTGGAAATTCCAAAAGATAAAAAGAAGGTGGCTGGTAATGACACAAGACTGGATGTAACTTTCCTTTACACACCAAGATTCTTACCTGTATAAGAGGCTGAGAGCCTGGAGCTGTTACAAAATTAATCTGCCAGGAGTAACGTCTGCAGTCTCGATATGATGTTGAAACATAAACCTCACCATTTTCTGAAATAGCTTCCAGGGCAAACTTTAGCTTTGCTGCTGATATGTCTACAGGAAGATCTACAATGCAAAGAAATAAGTGTCCATCCGCCAACATGATGAGTAAACAAAAATGGCATGGAAGGGCTTTGAACAGCAAACAAAACAAACATTTATTTCCATTAAAAAACAAAAAAAACAAAAAACCAAACAAATAGCACAACATTTGCAAATATATGTGGAAGCCAAACTGCCTCATCGATGCACCCCTGTATAGTGCAACCCTACTGTAGTTTATGAGAGTCTGCATGTTGGAGACCATATATATACAGCAATAGGTAAATAAAGGGTGGGTATGTCTGAAGGTAACTTAATCCTTACAAACTCCTTCCTGTGAAGCAAACGCATATATGCAGCCTCATGGAAGTAGGCCTTTACTCATGAGGCTGCATATATACTCCCTGACAGCTCAGGGCCTTCTACTAATGAACCAGAGAAAGGGAGGACCGATTCCAGATCACCCGGTCAGTCACTGTACAGCTCTCTCTGCAATTTTTCTCCTTTTGAATGGAAAAAAATCCATCGTATATTTATCTCTTTGCTAGAGGAGAAAATTGTAAATCAGAAAAAGTGTGTGTAAAAGAAGGAAAAAATAATAATAATAATATTAATAAAAAAGATTAATAGCTAGACCAGGGTTTTATCTATGTCAGTATCAGGGTTAGGGTGAATGCTAGGGTCATAGGTCAATGTGTTTCATGTAGGCTTTAAAAAAGTATTTTTTTAAATTTAGTATCAGTTTAAGTTAGTGTCAGTGTATGTTTTAGGTAGGATAGAAAAAAGCAAAATGCGCATAATTATTTCTGTGTCCTACTACAGGTACAAACAACAAATAATATACATATATGTAGCATCATTGTGATTGTTAGGAGTAGGAGACTTTGCTTTTAATTTTTCTTTAGAGGTAGGTCGGGGTAATAGCAAGGTATACAAAATAAATTAAAAAAATATTTTTTTTTACTATTGTGTGCCAGTTTTAGTTTGATATAAAAAAAATCAGAGCAGGAGATATCCAATAATATTTACCACCAAATGAAAGCCCAATTTGACTTAAAAAAAAAAAAAACAAGGTATAATTCACTTGGATACACAAAGTAGTTGTGCTGATATGTACAGTTTTATTAACACATGTCACAGTAGTTTTTATTATTATTTTTTTACAGTTCTTTTAGCAGTCCCTTGGGGGGACTTTGGTGAAATAACAGGGGTAAATAATAAATAAAAAAGACCCCTAATGTCTCACTTTTGAGTTAAGGAAAGGGACAGAGGTCAGAAATTCTCCAGTCCCTTTCTCTGCAGCCACAGCTGCACTGGACAGTGAATGATTGGGAAGTGCTCTGTGCAAAGCTGCTTCCTGTTCATTCTCAAATTGAAGCATAGTAAGAACAGTTATTTCAGGTATGAATGAACACAGTGAGTGATCGGTACTAATCACTCACTGTGTTCATTAAAAAAAGGAAGGAGCTGGTACATAACATATTTATTAGCCCCTGCTGCTTGCTCCATCCTGAAACATCCCCTGCAGCATTCAGCTGGAGGAGAGGAGGGAAACCAGGGGGCGGGAGGCACGGGAGCACACGGGCAGCCACGTAGCCTAAAGAAAAGGACAGGAGGGGTGGTGGTGGCGACATTTACTATAACCGATCCCCTTTTCTTCCTGCACCCGCTGAATGCTGGGGTGGGAGAGCAGCTTTCAGTGGCAGCAGGAGGAAAGGGGATCGGTACAAGTAAATGCCGCCCTGTCGCCCTTCCTGTCCAAGTTCTAGGGCTCGGCAAGGAAGGATCACAGTCTACCTGTCATCTACCCATGATTGAGGGGTAGATCGCAATCAATGGGTTGTCGACCCCCACACTAGTTTTACACTTTAAGAATGTTCGTTTGAATTTCTAATTCCAGTCAGATTGATGTTCATTTTTGGCTGCAGAGATGAAAAAATTTGAAGGAGCATGATAAAATAATTTTTAACACATTTTTAACAGTATATGCGGTGTTCATTCAGGAACATGCATTAATTTCAAATTCGAATGTTAAAAGCAAACAAAAATTTTAAGTATTTTCAATTGACATCTGCTAAGTCATCAAATGTACTCAGAATTTTCATATGAATAGACAGTCCACATTTAAATTAAAAGAGAAGTATGGGTTTTCTTTTTTAAATGATCCTACTTACCTAGGTTGATGCAGCATCGGTCCAATGCTGCAGCTGTCTGAGAAGCGAGCAATCTAACACTGCAGATCCCTTGGTTCTCACAGCTCCCCAGGCAGAGAGCTGGTGACTGCCAGTCACCGACTCTGTCATCTGCCCCAACCCTCCCGTGCTCACTGGATCGCTGGGCTGTGAAAGGGGCAGGATCAGCCGGCTCAGGCTCCCAGCAGCTCGCTGAGAGGCTGAGCCGGTTGATGGTCCAAGCATGTGGGCAGATCCCGACTCCAATGTTGAGATTTTGCCCGAACCTGGACCGGCTTTGTGACGGCAGAAGACAATGGACTTCAGCCTGCTGTCTGCTGAAAACAGGTCAAAACAACAAACAAGCTTTGGCTGTACTACTCCTTTAACGCTGAACTCCAAGCAGGTAAATGACCCGGCTCTGTATTAAATTACACATTATAAAAAATTTTTTTGTGCAACAGCACTTGGCAAAGCAAGTGGAATGACACCAAAGATATTTTAGGCTCTGTAAGGGTGGCATTCTAACCACTACTTTAAGGGGCCCCCAATAAATTATTTTTAGCAAGGGTTCCCTGAGACTTAAAAATCTTTTCAGTGTTCCTTTGGGGTAAAAAGGTTGAGAAAGGTTTGGAAAGGAACATAACCTATGAGTACTACCTAACTGCACCAGAGAAAGGTCAGGCGAGAGAGCTGTGTAAATATTAGGACTTAATGGACAGAATTAAAAACTGATGATTTAGATATATTTAAATGGAACATTTATGGGTTTGCTTCAGTTCAGGAGGAGGCACACACAGGACATTTTTTAAAGCTGGAGTTTCAGAAAGCCCAATTCACTATTTAATCTAGAATAATGAAGATGAGCACGAGTGACAGTACCTGTAACCTCTTTTCCATAACCCACAATACTGAATGTCCCTCCAATAGGTGGAGAAGCTGTGAGCGTTCTGTTGATTCTTATTGATGTTCCTTCAGTCCAGGTCGATGCTTGATAGATGGCTGAATCAGCGCTGTTCCGAATGCCCTGAATATGAATATGTGAATATGCATATGCATGAATATGTGAGGATTGAAGAACAGAGATTAATCATTATTCTGTTTTTCAATTTTTTTACTTTTTTTGACAAACCATCTTTTGATACTAAACAGCTATCCTTTTCAACCACTGATTTATATACAGTATATATATATATATATATATATATATATATATATATATATAAAATCTTACTGGCTTTTTAATGAAGATAATAAAGTAAAAAGAAAATGCAAAAAATCGTTTAACCCATCTGAAACTGAACTATGATTAGCTGCTGTGGGCTGCTATACATTGCACATCCTCAATGCTCCATGGAGGACTAAAAAAAAAAAAAAAACAATTAGCAGACAACTTTATTGTGCTTGAAACTACAGCTTATTACATATTAATTCTACATCTTATTACCGGTACATATTAAAGTTAATGTAAAGCTTCGATTTTTTATTTTTCAATAAAATAAACAAAGCTTGTTTGATATGTTCAATAAAAATATAAAAAAAAAAAAAAAAAAGCTGTTTTGCTCAGAGTTACCCCGATTCTCCTCTGGGGGTCCCTCACCAGTGATCCCGGCTCCTTCTCTTCGGCACGTGCCCCCATAGAAAGCAGCTTTCTATGGGGGGGATCTCGTACAGGCTAACTTCCGACACAGACAGGGCAGCACAGTCCCACTTTGATTGACAGCAGCAGGAGCCAATGGTTCCCACTACTATCAATTAATCCCCTCCTCCTCCTTTGGAGAGGGAGAGTGGAGAGAGACGCTGCTTTCATGCACAACACTGGATTGAGAATGGGCACAGGTGTGTATAAGGAGGGGGGAGGGGGGATGGTCCTGTTGTACAGAAGGTTTTTTTTCCTAATGCATAGAATGCAACAGGGTAAAAAACCTTTGGGCTTTAGAACCACTTAAAATTCAGGATTAAAAAGCCCTTCAGATTCCTCCTACATAATAATTCCATCCCTATTAAATGGGAATTTAGGGCAATATGACCTCTGAAACATGTTAGCTGCCATGTCATGATAGATCCCTTTATTGTGTGCCAAACAAAAATGTATATCTGGGCTGATCCCTATGGCTTGGTGCAACCATCCTTTCATTCTATCCAAGCTAACTTTCTCAGGGATCCCATTAGAGCTCCCACAGGCAAAATAGCGCTGCCCCACTAGAGCAATCATCTGACTTATGTGGAAACTCCAGAATGCTTGGAGTTTAGCACTCCAGCACCCAAGTTCTGGAGAAAGAATTATTAATACCTCCACACACAGTGGTTTTGTATATGCCTTACTCTTTGCAAAGTTTCACTCTTTCCAGTCCTATTTTAATTTGTTGATGGTCCGAGCAGCAGTGATTCTCAACCTCAGTTCTTAAGTACCCCCAACAGATCATAAACACCAAGCCTTTATGGACATCCTGTGATCTGTTAGGGGTGCCTGGGGGCTAAAGTAAAGACCCACTGCTCTAGGGGATGCACAAGAGTATTTACATTCTCTAGTGATTGTCTTGTGGATTGCCCACCCAATAACACCTTTAAATGACACACCATAGTTTACTGCAGACATTATGACATTACATGACATTATTTATGGAACAACCCTATGTCAAAAAATAACCATATATTTTTGTTAAATTTTCTTATGAACAAGATCTCTCTCTCAAACGTACCTCCGCAAATCCTACAGCAAAGAGCGGAAAATTGTACCCGCAGTTGTATGGTGTTATAGTGATGGTATACTGGGTTACAGATGTAATAATTTTGCTGGTCACATCAAAGCTACTGATCTTAATCCCACTTTCGGATAAGGCTGGTCTTTGCCTGTGAGCTGTGTCACATACAGGAGAAAGAGATAAACAGCTATGTTAATGTATAAGAACAAGTTTAAAAGAAACATAGGTGCTGCCTGTCTTGATTTGTATCTAAACCAAACATCTTACATAACTTCATAATTTCAAGAAAATAGTTTATCACCCCTGAAGACTTGGAATGTCACCGATATGAAGTGTATTTTATAAATACTGCATGCTAAGAAGCAAAACCCTCTTTCCCAAGGTGTTTCTGCCAGTGCAGTACTAGGCTTGATGCAAAGGAAGACTAACTTATGTTTGGTCAGCTTTAGATGTTGACATTATTAGGTGAAATAGAAGGTACATTTTTTGGGAACCGTGTGGGCTGAGTCATCTTGGATTCCCCAGCTTTATTTACAATAAAGCCTCAGTTTACTTAAAACAACAAAAATTACATTTTGGAAGCCTTGCACTTGGCATCCATCCTTCCCACTGGGGTATTAGGTTTAGGCACAATTATAATTCCACCTTGGGTCCCGGCGGTTGATTGTGGATCATCCTGTTTTCTTGATTTTGTCCATTCAGGAATCCTGGTTCCTGGCATACATCCATCCCATAGGGATATTCTGATAAGGCACAGCCTAACCTCCATCTTGGGGTCCTAATAGCTGGCAAGCAGCTAGTGAGTGGGGTGTGTCTGGGTGCGAAGAATCTTTCTTCATTCACTTTTGGAGCACTGGATTTTCTTAACACTTAAATGTTTATATGAACTTTTTTTGTACTGAAGCACTTTATTTACTGGACTTTATGGATTGTTTATGATTAATACAATGATCTTATGCACTTTCTAATGATAGCACAACACAATATTTGCTTTTATGGTTTATATGTAACATACAGTGTCTCACAAAAGTGAGTGCATCCCTCACATTTTTGTAAATATTTTATTATTTATTTTTGTGTGACAACACTGAAGAAATGACACTTTGCTACAATGTAAAGTAGTGAGTGTACAGCTTGTATAACAGTGTAAATTTGCTGTCCCTTCAAAATAACTCAACACAGCCATTAATGTCTAAACCGCTGGCAACAAAACTGAGTACACCCCTAAGTTAAAATGTCCAAATTGGGCCCAAAGTGTCAATATTTTGTGTGGCCACCATTTATTTCCAGCACTGCCTTAACCCTCTTGGGCCAAAATAGCCATTTTCCCTCCCTGGTGTCATGTGACTTGTTAGTGTTACAAGGTCACAGGTGTGAATGGGGAGCAGGTGTGTTAAATTTGGTGTTATCGCTCTCACTCTCTCATACTGGTCACTGGAAGTTCAATATGGCACCTCAATGTGAAGAACTCTCTGAGGATCTGAAAAAAAAGAATTGTTGCTCTACATAAAGATGGCCTAGGCTGTAAGAAGAATGCCAAGACCCTAAAACTGAGCTGCAGCATGGTGGCCAAGACCATACAGCGGTTTAACAGGACAGGTTCCACTCAGAACAGGCCTTGCCATGGTCAACCAAAGAAGTTGAGAGCACGTGCTCAGCGTCATTTCCAGAGGTTGTTTTTTTGGAAATAGATGTATGAGTGCTGCCAGCATTGCTGCAGAGGTTTCAGAGGTTGAAAGGGTGGGGGGTCAGCCTGTCAGTGCTAGGCCATTCGCCGCACACTGCATCAAATTGGTCTGCATGGCTGTTGTCCCAGAAGGAAGCCTCTTTTAAAGAAGATGCATAAGAAAGCCCCCCCCCCCCCAAACAGTTTGCTGAAGTCAAGCAGACTAAGGACATGAATTACTGGAACCATGTCCTGTGGTCTGATGAGACCAAGATAAACCTATTTGGTTCAGATGGTGTCAAGCATGTGTGGCAACCAGGTGAGGAGTACAAAGACAAGTGTGTCTTGCCTACAGTCATGCATGGTGGTGGGAGTGTCATTTTCTGAGGCTGCATGAGGGCTGCCAGCACTGGGGAGCTTTAGTTTATTGAGGGAACCATGAATGCCAACATGTACTGTGACATACTGAAGCAGAGCATGATCCCCTCCCTTCGGGGACTGGGCCGCAGGGCAGTATTCTAACATAATAACGACCCCCAGCCCCAAACACACCTCCAAGACTACCACTTCCTTGCTAAAGAAGCTGAGGGTAAAGGTGATGGACTGGCCAAGCATGTCTTCAGACCTAATCCCTATTGATCATCTGTATGGCATCCTAAAAAGGAAGGTGGAGGAGGGCAAGGTATCTAACATCCACCAGCTCTGTGATGTCATCATGGAGGAGTGGAAGAGGACTCCAGTGGCAACCTGTGAAGCTCTGGTGAACTCCATGCCCAAGAGGGGTGTACTCGTTTTTGTTGCCAGCGATTTAGACATTAATGGCTGTGTGTTGAGTTATTTTGAGGGGACAGCAAATTTACACTGTTATACAAGCTGTACACTCACTACTTTACATTGTAGCAAAGTGTCATTTCTTCAGTGTTGTCACATGAAAAGATATAATAAAATATTTATGAAAATGTGAGGGGTGTACTCACTTTTTTGAGATACTGTATGTGGGTATACCGTGAGGGCAGCTATCACAGATATACTGTATATATTATCTTGTTAGATTGTGACACAATTATTTGCATGGTGACACTTTTGCGAAACTTGTTTCCAATTTTTTATTATACTTAGTCAGTAACCGTAGAACTTTGCTTTGAAATTTATGCTTAGGAAAGCACCTAGCCTACCAAGGAGAGAGGAAAGGGATTTACCCGAGATGTCACTTGTTGTTCCTTCTTCTCCAATGTACAGGACATCAACAAAGAAATCTTGGTTTGCCATTAAACGGATAGTAAGCAGGTTGAAGTCTTTTCCAGCGTACTTTGATTCTATAAGTTCCAACAAGTCGATGCACGTATATGTCCAGCTGAAAAAGAGAGCACTTTCATCACATTTCCAAAGGAACAATGTCAAATCATTCAAAGAAGAGAATGTTGTGCGTATTATGTGACCAACCTACTTATCCCATGCAGGGTGAAAGTGGGCACTGCATTATAAAATATATTTTACCGGTATATTTCCATTTTTTCATTTTGTTAAATAGCTGATATTTATAAAAATACCACAAATATTAAGTTTATTTATTTGTTTGTTTAATTTATATATATTTAGTATATCTGTTTATTGAAAGTTGTCAGGCTTACAATTTCAACACCAGTGCGGCTTTGAAATCACACTAATTCAGCGCAATTTCAAAGTTGCACATCAGTGCTATATGCACTGCCGATTTCATTGCGACTTCATTTAACAGAAGTTTATGCAAATTGCAATGAAGTCATCAAAAACTAGTGCAGGAACCTTTTTTATAATGTCGCAGCGATATGAATGGTTCCATTGACGGCAAAGGAGCACAACATAGCATGCAATTTGGAACTCTCAAATCGCATGACAAGTTGCACCAGTGTGAATGGGGACTAACAGTTGAATGCACACTCTGCATCAGTTGCACACTGAAGAAAACACAAAACAACAAATAAGATTTTACATATAATATATACAGTATATTATATTGAAAGTGCAAAACAACCAGGTTTTAAGTGTTTAAGGCAGCATTGATTCAGATGTTGCTACCAACAAAGGAATACCCAATGTCAAGTGAACCACAGGCAAATGGGACCAAATCTATCACTTATTTCTCTAGCTATTTGGGCTTGTGTTAGGAAATGAAGATCCCACTAGAAGATGCAGGTGTCTGTCATCTTCTATACAGTTAGGAAGGTGATCCACACAATATGATCTTATAGTCCAACCTTAGATTATATCATCACATCATTATTAAAGAACTGACCTGCTTTACTGTATCTCATTTAACTAAATGTGTTTATAGTCCCATCATCTAGTATTATTTATTTAATTGTTTTCCCCAATAAAGTGCTTTATTGAGCAAATTAAAAAAAGATATACAAACAAGCCTCTAAATAGAGGATGGAAATAGGATAACATAGCCAAACAGTCTTGTAACATCAAGTGTGTGTGTACAAATAACAATACAACTCAACTGTGAGATTGAGTATCCGATATACTGAACATAGTGCTTTGTACCTAATTGAAGATACTTTCATATTGAAGCTTCATCAAAGATATGTTGAATAGTAGATTCCGCGTAGAGGTGGATAGGAATCCAGATAGTTTTAATGTGTTATCTCATAGGAACATTGGAGAGAGACTTTAAACCTCCAACTCCAGAACGAAGAAGTTGAGTTGGGGTTCAAAGGTATAGGAAGAAATAAGGGGGAAGAAGAAGAGGGGTGAGGGCAGGAAGAAATAAAGGGAGGAAGAGGAGGGAAGATGAAGGTGTGAAGGTGAGAGGAGAATTGAGGTGAGGAGGGGGGTAACCCGGTGTGGACGTCCAGTTAGTGAAAGAAATATCCAGTTTAGGCACGGTTCGAGAGTATAGAAATGTTTAAAACGATAACTCTTATTTCCATTTCACCCATTGTATTTTAAAGAGTTATATTCTTGTGATACTGAGAAAATCTGCCAGATGGACCAAAGTTTCCGGAACCCATCGTTCCTTTCCATTTTCATGGCGATTGCCTTTTCCATCTCATAGATCTGATCCATCTTGCCTATCCATTCTCTGATAAGTGGTGTGTGGGTAGAGTTCCAGTGTAAAGGGATCAGGCTCTTTGCTGTATTGAGTAGGTGTCGTACCAGAGAGGATTTGTATCTTCGATATGAAAAAGTATTTATGTGTAAGAGAAATGTGGGAGCATCAAAATATAAATCTACATCTGTTATATGTTTATCCAGTATGTAATTTCTTTCCAAAATGTCTGTATTTTGGGACAGGACCACCAGATGTACATGAAAGTGCCACGACCACCTCCGCATCTCCAACAGGAGTCTGACAGTGAGGGGTACCAGTGTTTAAGTTTTACAGGGGTCCTGTCCTCCATTGTGCATTTGTGAAGGATTTGCCCAAGTCTTTTTCCCAGAGTAATTTAAATGGATCAGTAAAGTCTGATGAGGTTTCGTTAAGCCCTTTATAGGCCTGCAAAGTCACCTTTCTCATTGGAGTCTGAAGGAGACAGCAGTTTTCAAAGCTTGTGAGGTCTCTATGGAATTGTGACTTGTCCTTATTGCTTTGGAGGAAGTCGTGCATCTGTACATAATTCCAGAATGACAGAGGGCTATTAACTGAAAATTTTCTCTTCATCGCTGTAAATTGCAGTATTTTGGAGTTGTAAAAACAGTTACTAGCCAGGACCCTTTTCATTTCCCCTTTCTGAGTAGTGACAAATGAATTGTTGTCCAAACCCGGTGGGAACTCCGGGTTGTTGTATAGAGAAGTGAGGGGGCCAGGGCATGTAGATAATTTGTGTTTGTGTAGTCGTTTTTGGAATATTGCAAGGGTGGTATTTATCAGAGGGTGCTTTTTGATTTCTAGTGGATGTGAGGACGAATTGGACCAGAGCATGTAGTGAGTGTCATAACTAGTCCAACCACGTTCAATATTAACCCAGGTTTTGGTTGAACTAGGGCAGTGCCAATCAATTATCCTGGTTAGATGAGTAGCAAAATAATGTTTCTGAAAGTCCGAGATACTCATGCCACCATCAGCCTTACTAAGTTGCAAGTATTTGAAGTTAATTCTAGGGTGTTTGTTTGCCCGTATGAAATATCTCTGCAGAGTGGTAAGCTTTCGGAAAAAGGAAGCGGGTATATGAATAGGAAGCGCGTGGAAGAGATAGAGCAGTCTTGGCAAAACAGCCATTTTGATAATGGCTGCCCTACCAAACCAAGAGAACTTACCTCTGTCCCATCTCCTCAAACCGCTTTCCAGTGTCTTTAGTAAGGGAAGATAGTTAATGTCAAACAAAGAGTCAAGCTTAGCTGGTAATCTTATGCCTAGATATTTTAAAGCTTTTGATTCCCATCTATATGGGCAGTTAGCTTTAGTTAGGTTTATTAAATGCGGGGGGATTGTTAAGTTGATGGCTTCAGACTTTGAATTGTTTATTTTAAAATTGGAGAAATATCTGTATAGTTGGAATTGTTTCTTCAGGTTTGGGATTGAGATATGTGGCTGAGCGATATAAAAAAGAAGGTCATCAGCATACGCCAAAATTTTGAACTCTTTTTTGTTTAGCCTAATGCCTTGAATAGATGGGTCAAGATTTATTGATCTAATCAGGGGCTCTAAAGTGAGAATAAATAGGAGAGGGGATAAGGGGCATCCCTGTCGAGTACCATTGTGTAATTGTAGTGGATTGGAAAAAACCCCATTGCCCCTGACTTTAGCCTGTGGATTAGAATAGAGAGCCTGTATCAAAGACCTTAAATTTGAACAAAATCCTACATGTGCACAAATAGCAAAGAGAAAATCCCAAGCTACCCTGTCGATGACCTTCTCCGCATAGGTGGAGAGTAAGAGACCTTTGAACTTGGCAGACCTGGCACCATGTATCAGGTTCAGGGATTTAATTATGTTATCCCTGGCTTCCCTTCCAGGCATGAATCCGACTTGGTCAGGGCCAATGATTCTCTCTAGATAGGGGCGTATTCTATCCGCTAACATTTTGGCTAATATTTTTAAATCAATATTCAATAAGGAGATGGGCCGGTAGCTCAAGCAAATAGATGCGTCTTTATCTGGCTTGGGTATAACTGTTATATGGGCCATAAGAAATTAATTGGATGGTTGATGTTTGTCTTTAATAACATTGAGGGCATTTGTTAAATAAGTGGCCAGGATTTCTGCATTAATTTTATAGTATTGTGACGTAAAGCCATCAGGTCCCAGGCTTTTGCCTGGCTTTAAAGCTTTGATGGCAGTTATGACTTCATCTGGTGTTATGTCCGATTCAAGGTCGGCCAAACTATCGGAATCAAGGGTAGGGAGGCCACTCCTGATCAGATAGTCTTTAATGGCTTGATCTCTGTTCATGTCAATGTGTTCAGGTTTACTTTGTGGAGGGATGTTGTATAGGTTTGCGTAAAAATCTCTGAAGGTATTAGCAATTGCTCTGGAGTCCTGAGTAATATGTCCTTGTGGGTTTTTGATGCCTATAATATTATTGGAAGTTTGTGCCTCTCTAAGAGCTCTTTCTAGGGTCTTGCCTGATTTATCTCCATGCTCATAGTATAGAGATTGTTTAATCTAGTATTAAAGTAGGACTATAGACACAACTTTTTTTTTTCATTTTGGATAGAGTAAGGCAGGGTTATAACCCCTGTCACTGTCTCTAACCTAATCTCTAACTAAGTGGGTCACATATTCAGTGACTTCCCCCCAGCTTTTCCAGGCCCTCTCTCAAGGATTGCAAAGAGTTTTGGAATGGTCAGTCTAGGCATAGGTAGGTAGATCAGATCCTTAAAATGGCTGACTGTACAACAGTTTTTGGAAGTCCACCAAGGCCTAAATGTGGTTTTTATCATAAATGTTGGATTGTAGGGGGCCCAAGGACCTCTAAAAAGTAGTTACTGCAGAGCCTCAAAAGATCTGAGCTATACTTTATCCAGAATCACTGCAGCTTTATCCTCCTGCAGGCTCAATCGGTTATGTGCATGTGACAGTTATCCTGCAAGAAAATACTTGAGAAATCTAGAGTCAGGTCCCCACAGCCAGGGGAGTTGGATGGTGGCAATACTAAGCCTTGGGGTTGAGTTACCCCACAAGAAGGTATTAAGCTCATAATAAGGTGTTTCAAAACTTTCTAGTTTATCCAGACTAGAGAGGTATTTAAAAAATAAAAAAAAATAGACTGGTAAGTTTTATTTTGATGAGATTTACCCGCATATTGAGGGACACAGGTAAATTGTTCCATGCTTTCAGGCTGGACTTAGTGGAAGCCATCAGAGGGAGAATCTAGCAGAACTCTGCAAAGCAGTTCTATAATGCTTTGCAGTGTGAATGAGACAACATTTGTTTTCTGTGTGTCCTTGTGGTGACAGGTGTTTTACCATGCAGTGTGAACCCCCCTTATACTTCAGTGGGTCATAGCAAACATGATGTAAAAACAGAACAGCCTGCAGATATCTCTCTAGCTCTTCCACATCAATTTCCTAGATGTTCATCTATGCCATGAATCCTCCAAAGAGTATTAAAGGGAAAACCACAACCATAGTGTAGTGATTTTTACACTCACATAATGCAAATACAAATTTTTCTTCCATAAATACTGTATATTACTGTACAAACCAATCATCAGTAAAGAAAGTAAAAGTGCAGATAACTGCCTGTTACCCCAAACCACCACCATGTACAAAATGGACTCAGACCAGAACTTGCAACCTTTGGGTTTTGTTGAGTCATACAAAGCTTTAATATCAGGTTTTCCCCTCTTTGTTCTTCACCTCTACTGGTCCAAACACCGTCTGAACCCTAAATAATATGCAGCACCCTCCTAGGTAGGTACTAGGAAAAAGCATATATGTGGCCCTGTCTGCTTATCAGGGGGGCCTGATCATTTAGTTAGGCTGTCACATGTTTCCAAGTGTGATCTGTTGAGTCTGGGGAATCTCCCCTCTGTTTCCAATGAGGGCTCTTATTGGACAGTGGAGGAAACCTACCCAATAGCACACCGGGGCTTATAGCTGTCTCAGTGGGTGGAGTTGGCCGCAATGCACCGTGGAATGACTTATAAGTCTGAGGGGAGCATGTGACAGGGTGTCTTTGGTGGGAAGCAGAGTCCCAGGAGGAGGCTGACGGCTGTCTCTCCTCCTGTCAGAGCTAGAGAAGGTGTCCTGGGCAGTCGGCCTAGAGAACGAAGGTCGAGCTGGGCTGCAGAGAGAGGGATCCAGAGTGCTGTGGACTGAGTGGAGCTTCTGGGCATAAGTTTTAGGGAAAAACAGAGTTGTGAGTACTTGAAACCACCCAGGGGTCTGCCTAGGAGAGGGGACCACTCCAGAAGGTCAAAGGGATCCGGGAGCCAGCTAACCAGTAGAGAAGGCTTAGAAAAGAGGATGCCAGTGTCTAAGCCTTGAAGATAAGAGAGTGAAAGGTGGCACCGGTGTGGGCCCTGAAGTGTTCAGCAGTGCAGCAGAGTATACATGTAGCATGTAAGGAGTGCTTAAGGGAGCTTAAAGAGGACTTCTTCATTCAGGAAAGAAGTCAGAAGTCAGTTCAGCATTAACAGGCAGCAAGCCATCGTTAACCAGCATTAATAGACGTTGACCAGCATCCAGCAAGCGTCAAGTCAGCGCCAAGCGGCATTTTTTAATTGTCCTTAGCAATTTCTGCATAGTTGAGCCAAAGGAATATCCCACTCATCCCTTCTCCTATCTAAGTTACCAAATAAATACAAAAAACCCAAAGATACTGGACTGGTCATTGTCTCAGTGCTCACACTTGGAGAAACATGCACAAAGGTACTTTTGTTGCACCCGGTGACCCAGGGGGACCCATATCCAGCAAAACAGCTGGGAATTGTGCTACAATAGGTAGAGCAGACTGTACTATGGATCTGTGCTCTGAGACAATGAATCTCATGAGGAAGAGGGACTGAACACAGATTAATATTGAAGAAAAGCAGCATGATTGAAAACACTATTACTCTCGAGGGTTAAAGTAGCTCTAAGCTCAAGGACTAAAAATCTTATATGAGCGTTAACATTATATCCCAGTGATCCTGCCAAAAAGGTCCTTGTTCAGCCTATTCTTGTTATGGAGTGACAAGTGTCTCCCAGTTGAGCTCCTGTATTGTCACCTTGTCTTATGCACCCTTGCAGGAGACTACAAGTAGCTGTGCTAACGCACACTGTTGTTACTCTCAAGGAGCTGGTCCAGAGCAATGAGGTGTAGCTGATGCATGCAAGAGATTACATGTAGACAGGAAGATGAAAATACATTGTAATTGTTTATGATATGCACTATAAAGAAATGTGGGGTGCGCTAACCAAATAATGATTATGGCAGCACTAAGAAATAAGGAATAAATACTGTATGTGTATAAGAGAAATAGTGCGCTCAACAAAAAAACTTTACAATAAGGTGCATATTCAACATCACTGTTGATCAACATTTGTTTGATTCATCTATGCACCTTATTGTATAGTTTTTTTTGTTGAGCGCATTATTTCTCTTATACACATATGATATGCACTGCTTCCTGCAAAATAAAATCTTTTAAAATGTAGAATTAATTTCAATCTGTAAATTATAAATGTACCATATATAACATAAGTGACTAGGGGATCGTTCTAAAATTCATATATAATTTTCTAACATGAATTAGTTGTTGATATGAGCTACTCCACTTACCAAGCAAGCACCATCACAGGACAAGCAGTGATAACCCTACACTCTGTACCCACTGAGTTCACACAGTATGACTGTTGTACAATATGCTTTAATTACAGTAAACAAGTTGGAGACACTGCTTCTCATGCCAATAAATACATAAAAAACATTCAAAAATATACCTGTAACCCTGAGCCATGTCGTAGGGAAATGTATCGCTTCTGGTGGAAACCGTGCCAGGGGAGTCAATGTCTTGATATTGAAAAGATATAACAATTTGATTCATGAAGTTACCCTTGTAAGCAAGGCAAAGCTGAAAGTAAGACACAAAAACATCTTTTATCAATCACCTTCTTTATGCGCATCCAGAGCATTTACAAGTTCTGTTACATGTGTTGTTACCTAATCTGCAAATCAGTTTACCTTGACTACTGCAAAATTGACTTGTCTTGTTTTCCACTAATAAGACTCTAATTTCTACAGCTCGCCTATGAATGCTGCTGCAAGACTATTTATACCTTGACCATCTGCTGATTGTCTCTGCCAGAAACTCACTGGTCTGTAAGACCCCATTTGGTGCCCACGTTGGGTTAAGGCAGTCATGTCCAAAGTTCGGCCCGCGGGCCAGTTGCGGCCCGTCCTTTGCTTTCATACGGCCCCCAGAGACACCGCTGATCAATGTCTCTCTCTGAGACATTGCCCATCCCCCCCCCGATGCCGATGCAATGGCTTGGGGGCGGGCCCCTGTCCTCCCTCGGCAGTCCCGCCGAGTCCCACTCCGCCCCCCGCTCTGCTCTATGTGCCTGGCGCCGCCCACAACTGCATTCCTTCTCTCCTTCACCGCACAGCCACACAGCCACCTGTAGAAGCCGTGTGGAGCTAACCGAGGAGGTGTTATCTCTTCTACTGCCTGTCTAAGTAAGTGTGATTTTATCCATAAAGCACTGATGCTTTTTATTTCATATATATATATATATATATATATATATATATATATATATATATACCGTATTTATCGGTGTATAACGCGCACTTTTTCCTCCTAAAATGGAGGAAAAAGTAACAGTGCGTGTTGTACGCCGATGTAAAAAAAAAAAAGTCCAGGAAGCAGCAGCGAGAGGTAGAAGGGGGCGGGTGGCGCCAAAGAGAAGGAAGGAAGCGCTGTCATCGGAAGTCCTGCCTCCTATGCTCTGCCCGCCCCATTCTACCTCTCGGCGCTGCTTCCTGGACATTTTTAAAAGTGATTCGGATAGTGTCAATGGAGCTGGCGAGGCTGAAATTATGGGCACTGTGCTGGCGAGGCTGCAATTATGGACACTGCGCCGGCGAGGCTGCATATATGGTCACTGCGCTGGCGAGGCTGCAATTATGGGCACTGCACTGGCGAGGCTGCATGTATGGGCACTGCGCTGTTGAAGCTGCATGTATGGGCACTGCGCTGGCGAGGCTGCAATTATGTGCACTGCACTGGTGAGGCTGCATATATGGGCACTGCGCTGGCGAGGCTACATTTAGGGACACTGCGCTGGCGAGGCTGCATTTGTGGGCACTGTGCTGATGATTGTATTTAATTTTAAATGTCAGGCAAAATGGTTGGCCCTCACGCATGTTCACTTCATCAAGTCTGGCCCTCTTTGAAAAAAGTTTGGACACCATTGGGTTAAGGGTACCTTCTAGCTTTTCCCTCTAGGGCAGGGATCCACAAACTACGGCCCTCCAGCTGTTGCGGAACTACACATCCTATGAGGCATTGTAAAACTCTGACATTCACAGACATGACTAGGCATGAAGGAAATTGTAGTTCCTGAACAGCTGAAATGCCTGCAACAAAAACGCCCAGGTGGAGCGGAGCCATATGCCTGTGCTACTAAAAATTATAAGAAAAATTATCTTTTTTTCTGGTTCTGGACATGCTACAGAGCTGAAACTTCACAGGTACACTTTTTAGACCCCCAGACACTAAATCCAAAAAAAGTCATGCCTGCCTCTAAAAATGCCCGATAAATGGCTGCAGCAAAAACGCCCAGGTGGAACGGAGCCATATGCCTGTGCTACTAAAAATTATAAGAAAAATTATCTTTTTTTTCTGGTTCAGGACCATTTTAATGGAAAGTCGGATCACAATTCGCTTCAAATAAGATAAGGAGGTGACTCCCATTGAAGTCTATGGGACAAGTCGGATACAAGTCGCCTCAAAGTAGTACAGGAGCCTTTTCAGAAGTCGGAGCGACTTCAGTAGTGCCAATTAAGACGGCACTCATTGATTAACATTGCTTTTGTTATGTCAAGCGACTTGGGGCGACAAGTCGCCTCACAAGTCGCGGCAGTGTGAATGGACTCTTATTCTCCGTATTTTGCCAAACGTGTTTATTTCCTATGATCATCAACTCCATTTAGTGGCCATAATACATTAATTTCCTGAAATATTTAAATTGGGAAAATACCCCATCATGGTCACTAGATGGCTGTAGGAAAGAAACGTGACACACACACCTAATGTTTTATAACTAGACCCCTCTGTGTAATTTTTTTTTTTTGCATATTTTGGAGTTTGTAACTACCACACATTTCTTATTTGAAATACAACCCCAATTCCAAAAAAGTTGGGACACTGTGTAATATATATACAAATATATATAGAAAACATAAAATGCTTAAACTGAGAAAATGTACAATTGTAACCATTTCCCACCTGCCCACAGTTCATTTACTGAGGGCGGGTGGCACGGGCAGGCTAAGTGACCCATACATTGCTTAGCACATGTGCACTGGCCAGCCCCCAGGGCACACAGTGCATTGCTCCAGTGACAGCTGTGTTCACCGGACAAAGCGGATTGCTGATTTTGTTAACCAGCTAATGAAAGCTGCCAAGATGTCACGTGACCACTATGCGATCATATGATCTAAGTGTCAACACACTTTTGTTGTAATTGGCAATGGGTCAGTAATTTGGTTGTAAAAAGGGCATCTTAAAGAGTCAGAGTGTCTCAGAAATAAAGATGGGCAAAGGTTTACCTAACTAAAACTTGTAGAAAATTTTCAGAATAATGTTCTTCAACATAAAATTGCAAAGACTTTAAATATATCATAATCTAAAGTATATAGTTTCATTAAAAGATTTAGAGAATCTGGAGAAATTTCTGTGCACAAAGGACAAGGCCAAAATGCAATATTTAATACCCGCTGTCTTCAGGCCCTCAGACGGCACTACGTTAAAAACAGGCTTGATTCTCTGATGGACATCATACATGGGTTTAGGAATACTTCTATAAATCACTGCCTTTAAAAACAGTTGGATATGCCATCCAAAAATGCAAGGTAAAGCTCTATCATGCAAAGAAGCAGCCATATCTGAACATGATTCAGAAACGCTGCCGTCTTCTCTGGGCCAAAGCTCTTTTAAAATGGTCTGCTGCAAAGAAGAAAACGGTTCTATGATCAGATTTATTGAAATGTATCATTCATTTTGGCAACCATGAGCACTGACTAAAGAGAAGAGCGACCTTATAGCTTGTTATCAGCCCTTAGTTCCAAACCCTGCATCTCTGATGGCATGGGGGTATATTAGTGCTTAAGGAATGGGCAGCTTGCACAACTGGAAAGGCACCATCAATGCTGAAAGATATATCCATGTTTTAGAGCAGCGAATGCTCCCATTCAGATGACTTTTTTTTCAGGGAAGGCCTTGCATATTTCAGCAGAACAATACTAAACCGCATACTACATCCTTTACAACAACTTAGCTTCGTAGTAGAAGAGTTCTGGCGCCTTAGTGACCTGCCTGCACTCCAAACCTTTCACCAATTGAATGTATTTAGTGCATCTTGAAATACAGTTGGAATCCTATATAAGTTAAGAATGGGACAACATTCCTCTTCCAAACTCCAGCAACTTGTTTCCTTAGTTCCCAGACGTTTACAGTGTTGTTAAAAGAAGAGGGGATGCTACCCCTTGGTAAACATGGTCCTGTCCCACCTTTTTTGAGACTTTATGCTGCCATCATTCTCAAAATTACCTTATTTTTTCTTTAAATGGTACATTTTCTCAGTTTAAACATTTGATATATTTTCCATTTTTTATTGTGAAAAAAAAAAAAAAAATGGGTTTATGGGATTTGCAAATCATTGAATTCTGTTTTTTTTTTTCCCCAACTTTTTTGGAGTTGGGACTGTACAATACCACATAATATGCCTAAAATAAATAATGATTATGCAAATAATGCAAAATTAAAGCCTTTTCTGTATATATCATATGTACATAACAACATGAACATGAAGCCATACCTGTCTATGTGAATCTAATGAAATGGGTCCATATTGTGTTTGGGTTGATGGTTTCACTTCTGTTGAATCATACAATACATAAGGATTCTTCAAGGAATTTCGTCCACAGAAAGGCTCAGTCTCAGATGTCACATAGCCCCTATACCAAGACTATAAAGAAGCAATATGATAAGTTGAAATTACATTAGATTTAAAGTGGACCTGTGGAATTGGACAAATTAAGACTAACAAAAGGGCTATCATATGTACCTTTCCTTGAGAAATTGCTGGTCCAATTTCCCCTCTACAGCTCCCTTCAGTGACCTAAAGTCTAGGCATCTGATCACATGATCTCTTTTGAAGTAGGATAAAATCTAGCCTGAACAAATAGTTCAAAATAAACTAGCACTGGAGGACTCCAGAAGCTGCTTATTCTCCACAAAGAGGTAACATTTTAGTCCTCCCATTTCTTTGTTGATCTTGGCATAAAATCAATGCAGCTTTAAAATGTAATTTGTACATAATCCTGCTTTGCAGTGTACATATTAACATATACATGAATCAGCTCTTTTATTTGATGAAGTAGCATTTAGTGTATTAGTTACATAGTTACATAGTTAGTCAGGTTGAAAAAAGTCCATCTGGCTCAACCAATAAAAAACAACAAACAGTAAAGAAAACCCAACCACACAGGGGCAGGGGCAAGTACAAACCAGAGGCCCATGGTGCAGCGACTCACCCTCCTCCCACTCTCCTTCTTCCTGTCCTTCTCCTGACCCCCATTCCAAGCTGAAGCCCTACCCCAAATACTCTCTACTTACAGGCTGAATCCAGGTTCCCGACCTTGCTAACAAGGGCGGTTGGGGGGAGCTGGGACAGCTCGGTCAGGGCTGGCCAGGGGAGATGAGTTTACAGTGGGGCATGGAACCAGCTTCTGCTCAGACACAGTTTACACCATCCATGCTGGAGGGAGGGGGCTGCACTCTGTCCTTGTCTTCAACCCACACTCAGTAGGTCAGTGGCAGGGACTTTTTACTTCTCTTCACCAGGAATTCTTTAGACATGTCTGTGGTAGAAGCAGTGCAGCCTTTTTATGGGGCATCAGAGCAGCCTAGGGGGCAATTGCCCCTCTGCCCCCTGGCCCAGTCCTCCCCTGCAACCATACAATCCCATATACACAATCCTATACCCACAGTTGATCCAGAGGAAGGCGAAAAAAACCCCAGCAAAGCATGATCCAATTTGCTACAGCAGGGGAAAGAATTGCTTCCTGATCCCCTGAGAGGCAATCGGATATTCCCTGGATCAACTTTACCCTATAAATGTTAGTACCCAGTTATATCATGTACACCCAGGAAAGAATCCAGGCCTTTTTTAAAGCAATCTAGTAAACTAGCCAGAACCACCTCTGGAGGGAGTCTATTCCACATTTTCACAGCTCTTACGGTGAAGAAGGAGCTACTGGCAGTAATGGCAATACATTCTCTGGCATAAGGAAGGCTGCAGAAAGTAGATGCCAAGGAGGCCATAATCCAGGCTTCTTCAGATGTGTGTGTGTAGCAGGGATGTGGTTGTAGGTGGTGGTGACAGTATGTAGTTTCTTTAGATGAACAGGGAAGACTCAAGAAGATCAGGTAGATTGGAGGCAGTACCTATTAGATCTCTAAAGCCCCCGTGCAAACTAAACATTAATGGTTGTGTACAGTTAAAATTGAGTCACTAAATCCGTCTATTGTGTAAAACTACTAAGCAGGAAGCACAGATTGTACAGTATATGACTAATCTAAACGAATCCGAAATAACCAAAATAACTTTGGCTGAAATTCAAAATTATATCGAATTTTAAATCAAATTTGAAAATGAATTTAAAAACAAAATAGAATAAAATAGAACAGAAAATAAAGGAGCAGAATAGAAAAGAATACCATACAATAGAAAAGAATAGAGTAAAGCAGAACAAAATAGAATAGAAAACAAATAAATATTGAATAGAATATAAAAGAATAGAAACTAATAGAATATAATAAAATAGAACAGAAAATAAAATAGAATAGAATAGAAAAGAAATTAAAACAATAGAAAAAAGTTGAATAGAATGGAAAAAAATAATAGAGTAGATTAAAATAGAAACCATATAACCGTCTTCTGAAATTTGAATTTCAAATAGAATAGATTAGAATAGAATAAAAAATAATAGAATAGAAAATAATATAACACAAAAGAATAGAAAAAATATATAAATAAACAATAGAATAGAATAAAATAGAATAGAATAAACTAGAAATAATATAACTGTCTTCCAAAACTCAACTAGAATAATTTCAAATTCAAATGGAATAGATTAGAATCTAACAGAAAGGAATAGAATATAAAATAATAAAATATAATAGAAAATAATTGAATAGAGAAAAACAATAGAACAGAATAAAATAAAATAGAAAGAATATATACATATTTTGAATTTCAACTAGAATAACTTCAAATTAGAGGGCCAATTCAAACTGGAATATAATATATTAGAATAGAATACATAGAATAGAAAAAAACATAGAATAGTATTCAATAGAATAGAATAGAAATAAGGGCCAAAGAATGGAATAGAATAAACAATAGAGTTGAATTTAATTGAACTGAATAAAAAATAAGAAAATAGAAAATAAGAGACTAGAAAGGAATAAAAAAGAATAGAATAGAAAAAAAAACAATAGAGTAGAATAAAACAGAAAGAATATAACCATCTTCTGAAATTCAAATTTTGAACAGAATACATTTGAATTTGAAAAGAATAGAATAGACAATAAGAAAATAGAATAGAAAATATTCAATAGAAAAAATAATAGAATTGAACAGAATAAAATAGAAAGAATCTAACCTTCTTGCCGAAATTCACATTTCGCAAAGAATAAATTTGAATTTCAATAGAATAGATTAGAATAGAATAGTAAAGAATAGGATAGAAAAAATAGAATATAAAATAAGAGAATATAATAAAAAAGAATTGATTAGAAAAAATAATGGAATAGAATAGAATAAAATAAAATAGAAAGAATGTAACCATCTCTGAAATTTGAATTTCAAATAGAATACATTTGAATTTGAATGCTGTTTCCAATTCAAATAGAATTGATTAGAATATAAAAAAATAGAATAGAATAGAATAATCAATAGAATAAAATTCAATAGAATAGAAAATAAGAGAATAGAAAATAAGAGAATAGAATGGAATATAATAAAAAACAATACACTAAAACAGAAAAGAATAGAAGACAATTGAAAGAATATAACCTTCTTCTCAAATTTGAATTTATATAGAATAGATTAGAATATAATAGAATATAAAATAAGAATAAAATAGAAAATAAGACAATAGAATAGAATAGAAAAGAGTTGAATAGAAAAAACAATAGGATATAATAAACTAGAAAGAATAAAACCATCTTCTGAAATTCAAATTTGAATAAAATAAATTTGAGTTGGAATAGAAAAGATTAGAATATAATAGAATAGAAAAGAATTCAAAAGAAAAAAACAATAGAATAGATAGAATAAAATAGAAAGAATATAACTATATTCCAAAATAGAATAAATTTGAAAGTCAATTCAAATTCGACTGCTGATTCTAATTTGTTTCAAGTCCAACCTGAATTTGACTTTAAAGTTTAAAAATGAATAAACGAAAAACAAATTCCGAAAACGAATGAAACAAATTTAACTAAACAAAATTATTTAAATAACAAATTGAAAAGAAATGAAACAAAAAAAAATGTTTTGTTCTGCACATGTCTGTTACATGTCTGATCATGTCTGTCTGATCATGTCTGTCATGTAACATGTCTGATCACATTTATTTTATAAAGGTAAAACATAAAAATGTTGATTTACCGAAGGGAAAGCAGATTCATAGTTCCTGAAGTACAGGACAGAGAAGCCTTCCTCTTGATTGCCAATTTCATCTGCACATTGGCCGCCAAGCATGTCTGATATAGCTGATTTCACCTAAAGAAATACAAAAATTTGATAATAAAAATAATTATAAAGATAACAATTAATAACAATAATAATAATTATATTATTAATTAACATTTAGAGCCGGTTCACACTACCACGACCAGAAAGTCGCCCCGTGACTTGAAGAGACTTGTTTAGAGACTTGTTTAGAGACTTGTTTAGAGGCTTGGAAGAGACTTGGAAGAGACTTTGAAGAGACAGGCGACTTTGTCTGTGGGGAATGCCTGGCTAATCTCTTTCTCTTCCTGGAAAGTCTGATAACAAGTCGCTTCAATTAAGATAAGTATTGAAGTATATGGGACAGTCGGATCACAGGTCGCCTCAAAGTAGTACAGGACCCTTTTCTTAAGTCGGAGCAACTTCAGTAGTGCCAATTAAGACGGCACTGATTGATTAACATTGCTTTTGTTATGTCAAGCGACCTGGGGCGACACAAGTTGCCTCACAAGTCGTGCTAGTGTGAATGGGCTCTTATTGTGTAAAAGTTGCAATTCAGTTCTACAACTTTCCAAGTAAATCAATTGTGGAAATATGAAATTAGAATTGAGGAACCAATCAGCACCATACAGGAACCAGGAATATGTAAAGGACTAGGCATAGGAACACTGACAATGTATGCCAATACCTGCAATGCACATATACTAATAGTGTATGAAACCCAGTCCCTAGTGTCATATAGAGTATACAGTAGGTTTTAATTTGTTAATGTAAAAATTAGGTTCCAATATTAAATCTGGAAATAAAAACTGGCAATATTGCCATGAAGATCCTTATTTCTGTATTTTCCATCATAGAGTGACAATACTTTGCCCCTGTCTTTATGGTATTGTCACCCTCCCACTCAGGCTTCTGATGGAGATGAAGTTTTGACACACATTGCACAGGCATGGTTCACTGTTGTCACCATCAGAAAAACCCATCCTGAGAAATGGCATACGGCCACCACTGGAGCGCATGTTCACAGTAAATGACTGCAAAGAAGTTGCAGTAGATCAGCATCACTGAGATGTAACAGGATGAAAAGAGGGTGAAAACAATTTTATTAAAATGATGCACAGAGCTTTGGTAAATGAAATGTAATTCAGTTAGGGGTTGGGTTTACATCTACCTAAAACATTTAAATTGCTGTATTTAACTGTTTTTAAAAGAAAAGTGCTGGCTTTCAAAAAACAACCTTACTCACCTAGTTGGTTGCAGCATCAATCAGATGCTACAGCTGCCCCCCGATGGCTCTACACCAAGAACTGAGCGATCAAAGACTGCTGAGCCATGCACGCACACATACACTATATTAGCAAAAGTATTGGGACGCCTGCCTTTACACGCACATGAACTTTAATATTATCCCAGTCTTAGTCTGTAGGGTTCAATATTGAGTTGGACCACCCTTTGCAGCTATAACAGCTTCAACTCTTCTGGGAAGGCTGTCCACAAGGAGTGTGTCTATGGGAATGTTTGACCATTCTTCCAGAAGCGCATTTGTGAGATCAGGCACTGATGGTGGACAAGAAGTCCTGGCTTGCAGTCTGCGCTCTAATGCACCCCAAAGGTGTTCTATGGGTTGAGGTCAGGACTCTGTGCAGGTCAGTCAAGTTCCTCTACCCCAAACTTGCTTATCCATGTCTTTATGGACCTTGCTTTGTGTACCGGTACGCAGTCATGTTGGAACAGGAAGAGGCCATCCCCAAACTGTTCCCACAAAGTTGGGAGCATGAAATTGTCCAAAATGTCTTGGTATGCTGATGCATTAAGAGTTACCTTCACTGGAACTAAGGGGCCAAGCCCCACCCCTGAAAAATAACCCCACACCATAATCCCCCCTCCACCAAATGATTTGGATCAGTGCACAAAGCAAGGTCAAATCTTTATTGATTTCAGTTATCTGATGAACATTGTCCATAATCATTGTCTCTACTATATTCAGACCTCAGAAAGGGATAGTTACTACCACAACAATTGGAGGAGAAATATTACATATTTCTATAAATAGAGCAGTGGTTGCCATTTTTAGTACATGGATCTCATCATATATTTTACAAACATTCATGGGCAAAAAAAATTACAGTTTTGAAAAAATGAATTAAATTGAAATGCTTTAACCACTTGATGACCGGGCCATAGCCGAATGACGGCTACAGCACAATCTGCTAATTCTGGGAGGGCGTACAATGACGTCCTCACAGAATCACTCTTTCCGCGCACATCCTGGGGCGCGCACACAGGGACCCGACGCATTACGGATCGTGGTCAAGGGCCAACTACAGTGGCCCTTTACCACGTAATCACTCTCCTCTCCTCGCACAATGTACACAACCATCGCTACAGTGTGGGAGGAGAGAAGAGAGAGTGCAGCTGCACTCATCCTCTGCCTCCTCCATACCTCAAGCATGCCTCATCCATGCCTCATTCATGTCTCATCCATGCCTCATCTGTGCCACATCCATACCTCATCTGTGCCCGAGCCATGCCTCATCTGTGCCACATCCATGCCTCATCCGTGCCACATCCATGCCTCATCTGTGCCCACCCATGCAACCTCAGTGCTCATCCATGACTCATCCATGTCACATCAGTGCTCATACATGCCACGTCAGTGCTCATGCATGCCACATCAGTGCTCATTCATGCCACATCTGTGCTCATCCATGCCATATCAGTGCTCATCCGTGCCACGTCAGTGCTCATCTGAACCACGTCTATGCCACGTCAGTGCTCATCCATGCCACATCCATGCCACGTCAGTGCTCATCTGTGCCACATCCATGCCATGTTAGTGGTCATCCGTGCCTCATCCATGCCATGTCAGTGCTCATTTGTGCAACAACCATGCCATGTTAGTGGTCATCTGTGCCACATCCATTCCACATCAGTGCTCATCCGTGCCACATCAGTGCTCATCCATGTCACATTAATGGTAATCCGTGCCTCATCCATACCATGTCAGTGCTCATCCGTGCCACAACCATGCCACGTTAGTGGTCATCCGCGCCACATCCATTTCACATCAGTGCTGATCCGTGCCACATCCATGCCACGTTAGTGGTAATCCGTGCCTCATCCATACCATGTCAGTGCTCATCTGTGCCACAACCATGCCACGTTAGTGGCCATCCATGCCACATTCATTCCACATCAGTGCTCATCCGTGCCACATCAGTGCTCATCCATGCCACATCCATGCTATGTCAGTGCTCATTTGTGCCACATCCATGCCATGTAATTCCCCCTTCAGATTAAAAGCCCCAAGCACTTCAGAGCCCCCTTACATTTCAGAGTTGCCCCATACACCAGGATCTCCATCAGTGTCCGCTCTTACATGAGGATCCCCATCAGAAACAGAGACCAACTAATCTAATTCCTCTGAGGCTCTGAGTCTGTGGCTTTGCCACTGACCCTAGCTGTGGGCCAATAACATCTTGAAATGGGCTGGATATAATAGAGATTTCCTAAAATATGACATTCCCCTTAAAAACTTGTGCTTAGGGTGGATTGAGCTGTGACAGTTCCATACGTGTATTTTAGTCTTGGAACTTTGTTCGGAGGAAAATGTCTAGGAGATTATCCTACGTGTTTCGTGAATTGTACGTTTTTTGCATATATGCAGAATTTAAAGTAGAACAAAGTTCCAAGCCTGAAATACACGCATGAAACAACAGAGACAAATGTTCCTCAAAAGTCACCATTTTTCACCTTGTCACCTACCTTTCTAACTTCACTTCTCTCACCGATGGACCTTAAACCCATCCACGACAAACTTGTCTATTACCTTGTAAAACTTTTTTGAAAATAAACTGTTCAATTTTTATTTTATGATACTTTACTTTGTTTACTCTTGCCCTTAAAGTCCCAGCAACCTTGGTTTGAGGCACCAAACCCAAAACACAACGATTTCACAGGGACGTTGGCAAAACCTTACTATAGGGCATCCTAGAGATCAAAACGCCTTCTGGAATTTGTAAGTAGGCAGCCAACCTTCCCTGGACATTTTGTAAATACAGACTGCTGTGAGAGATCTTAGAGACATTGGGTTTGCTGCCACCCCCCAGTCCCCCCTTGTGCTAGTGAGTCAGCTGTGTGATTGTTTACAGGGGACATCATCTGGTTTCCTGAAGAGCTCTTTCTGTCTGATTCTAGGTAAAGGGACTCTTCTCTTGTTGCTCTAAGGAAGGAAGTCTACATTTAACTTTGTCTACTACAAGCCAAGTCCACGGCTATATGCAAGGACCTCTGCTTCAGCTTTTCAGAAAGTTCTGTTTTTGGAGTATCCCCCTCAATTCCCTCAACCCTATCACAGTTACTTCAAAATGCAAAAAGCAACAAAAAGAACACCACTAGACTTGTTATTGAGCCAAAATATTACTGTGAAAGTGTGCCTGGCTCTAGGGCAATCCACACGGGAAGAACCTGGGCAAATTGTCAGCGGCTCCTGCGGTAGTAAGCGCTACGCTGTTTTGTTTGCTTTTGTTAAAGACTGTTTACTTCTACAAATGGCTAGCTGAGCTCCCCATATTAAAATATATTCATTTTGGAAAAAAAAATATATGTATTCAACCTACCTCTGCAGCTGATGCATCTACAGAAAGGGCTTTGGAGTAAACACCGTCCCACACCAGTGTGAAGGTTTTCATGTCTGGGACACCTTTTGTTTGCTCTTCAATATCCACAGTCATATTGCTTCCATACAAAATCTCATATGAAAGTAACGGGAACTCTCCTGTGGATTGTAACAGCACAAATATAACATTTAACAAAGTAGACTTAGGGTTGAATTCCAGGTATGGCTTTATTGCATAGTTACATTAGTCTAGCTTGGACCAATGTAAGTATGCATATGCCACACCAGCTACTATAGTGATTGCTGCTATCTTTCAACACTCCTGCTGTTCTCCGATTAGGTGAGACGTAGAACATGAACTGTCTGCCCCAACGCTCCACCTCATCAAATCAGAGAACACCTTGCAATCATTGATTGAATCATTCTGTGAATGGCGCCCATGCTGAGCAAGTGACTTCCCGTGTTCACTATGCAGCAGGATAGTCGCACGGTATGGGACCAAGAAGATAGAGACAATCACTGTAGTGGCAGAGACTACCACAGTGATTCTGCTTTTTAATGGGGATGCCACAGGTATGGCATATCCATACTTTCTATGGTCCAAGCTGGATTAATGTAAATATATTACAATATGCTAAAGCAGTGTTGTTTCCCAAACTTTTTTCAGTCAAGGCACCCTTTAAAATTATGGACAGTCTCGAGGCACCCCATTCTAAAATGCAAAAAAACTTTTCTAATAGTTTTAAATAATGAAGCAACCTCCACACATGTAGGACACCCAACGTTAGAGGTTTTCTTCCAAAGCAAATACACTCTTGTACACTGGTAATGACTAGTATTCCAATGTTTCTCTTCTCCCTCAATGTCTCTTTATCAGTCAGCTAATGCGACCCCAGCGCTGATGGAGAGAGGCAGAGGAGGATCAAACAAGGATGCTGCGGAGGAGGTGGCTATCGGGGCACTCTAGCACATATCCTCTGGGACTGCCCATCCCTGACTAGTTATTGGAACCGAGTGTTCAAAAGTATAGCTGAGTGTACGGGAATACTAAGGCCCCCTAAAAAAGAGTTGGCCCTACTTAATATAGGTTTAGACGAATACCCGGTATGCTACAGACAAATGATACTGCACATTCTCTTGGCATCCAGGGTGCTGATCTTGCACCGTTGGCGATCTCTTGAGATACCTAGCTTCACGGAGGTGGTCAAAACTGTAAATGACAACTATATTATGGAAAAATCTCTGGCACTCAACTCCTTGTCATACTTGAAGTTCCAGGACGCCTGGCTACATTGGCAATATCCCCACTGACAATACAATCTTTGAGGGAGACGTGGGAGGGAGGAGCGTGGCGCTTCTGTGGCATTTATGTTCCCACTGGGAGCCGCGGGGGCGTCGCCTCCCCCCTTCTGTCATATGCCTCTCTTTCTCTAGCTATGCCTAATGATATATATGAGGAGTGTCTATACTACCTATACTACCTTAACGTATTGCCTCAGCATCCCTGTATCTCTGGTTTTGTTTTGTTTTTTAGGTTACAGCTACTGTTGCCGCATTGAGTTGTTTGGCTCTGTCAATTGTTGTATGAATGTTTATGAACATTGTTTATGTCACCATGGTCAGAACATCCCTTTACCCCCCTCCCCTCCCCCCTCCCTTCCTTTTCCCTTTTTCTATTATTGTTATATGCAGACATTATATGGTACATTGCGTCAATTGTATCCTTAGTAAACTGACTGCCTCATGTGTACCTTTCATGTTCCTTTTCATGAATGCTGTTAAATTTCAATAAAAAATATTAAAAAAAAAAAAGGATGCTGCGGAGGCATCAGACATCCTCCTTATCAACCGATGACAGTATCGGTTGTTAGAATACCAGTATCTAGAACAGGGTTTCTCAGCCAGGGTTTCTCCTGAGGTTGCTAGGAGTTCATTGAGAAATGGGAAATTTCTGCCTCTCAGATAAGTTTCTAATGACATCATTGTTCCTTTTAGCTGTCTGTGATGAGAAGAGTAAGGAGCATTATTCCCACTGACTGTCACACTAATGTGTCATGAGTTGTAGATTTTTCATTTTTAGCAGGAGTTCCCCGAGACCAGAAATTTATTTCAAGGGTTCCTCTGCGTTGAAAAGGTTGAGAAAGGCTGCTCTAAAAAGTCGTAATGGCTTTGTGTAACTTAAAAGCAGGCTTCATCCACCTGCCGGTTTATTGACAATGTTTGATACATTTTTAGGCATTTCACAAAGGCACCCCTGACGAAGCCTCAAGGCACCCTGGTTGGAAAAGGCTGTGCTAAAGCATACAAACTAGAGACACCAAGTAATATTAATACATAAACAGGACATTACCAGGATCTGGATATCAGGATTATCATTGCTACTTCCAACAATTGCTGTAGGCCTGAGCTTCAAGCCCCATTCACACCTAGCATAGCGGGAATGTGTGTTTTTGCATGACATGTTTTCTTTCAGAAACCACTTGAAGTAAATAGGCAGTTAAATCAATTAATTATCATTGCTATCAAAAAGTAACGACTGATTCAGTAAAAGCTGTGAAAATGTGGAATAGACTCCTTCAAAAGCTGGTTCTGGATAGCTCAGTAGATTGTTTAAAAAAGGCCTGAGTTATTTCCTAAATGCACATAATAAAACTGAATACTAACATTTATTGGTAAAGTTGATCCAGGGAATAGCCAATTGCTTTTTGGGGGGATCAGGAAGGAATTTGTTTTCCCCTGCAGGAGAAAATTGGATGATGCTTTATTGGGGGTTTTTTTTGCCTTCCTCTGGATCAACTGTGGGTATAGGATAGTGCATAAGGAGGTTTTTTTTTTGCTTTCCTTTTTTTTTTTTCGTTTTGTTTTTTGGTTGAACTGGATGGACTAGAGTCCGTTTTTCAACCAGATTAACTATGTAATTTTAGTGGAACATCAAATCTAATTCAGCAAACTCAATATTTTTATTGTTGTGTTGAATGATCATTTACATATTACAGAATCTTTTACTGTTTCTTTTTGCTAGGTGCCTACAAAAAGCATAGGCTAACAAAAAAAAAAAAGCTGAAACTAATTGTTATCTCTAATTGGTCTAAGGTCAATCATTTTATTGAAAGTGTCTAATCTGCTTTTATTGGGTGCAAGAATTTTTTACAGGGATTGTTCACATTTTAAAAAAATATAGAAGCCACGTCCACAAGTATCATTCATGGTGCAATAATTAGCTCTCCATTGCACATTCCCTTCAAGCTGAGAAGGATGCTGGATTTGCATCTGACGTTGCAAAGTTTTTATGGATCTAGTCAGGTAGAATAATTAAACTTAAGGCCCCTTTCACACATGCGGACCGTTCAGATCCGCCTGTCAGTTTATTGGGCGGATTTGAGCAGATGCCCCATGCATCTCTATGGTGCAGCGGATGTCAGCGGAGACATGTCCGCTGACATCCGATCCGATCCTGTCCTTTAAATCCGGATGGATGGAAACCCTATTTTCCATCCGTCTGGCAGATAGGATGGGATCGGATGAGAACGGACAGGCAGTCCGTTCTCATCCGATTCCCCCATAGAGGACAGCGGGGACCTGACAGCTCCGTCTCCGCACACAGAGCGGAGACGGAGCTGCCATCAACCTGCTCAGCGGGGGATCGGCGGATCGATCCCCCTCTGAGAAAAACGGAGTCCGCTGATGGAGCAGACAGTGTGAAAGGGGCCTAAAGTGGATGTAAACCCTCACATATACCCAGTGAACAGCCTCAGATGATACACAGAGATGAAACAAATCTCCCTACATAGGTTTTACTTGTATTTGTGCTGTCTTTAGCTTTCTACACTGTTTAGAAAGTGCACATCCTGAATTTTGTCTTCCCGATTCACGTGTGGGTGTGGATTCTTGCCATACACTGTGAGACAGCTGATTGGAGGAAAGGCGCACTCCCCTCTCCACCTAGACAGAAACATGAAGAGCTGTGCTGTGAATAGACCAGGTCTTTGCTAATCTATTTATAGCACACACCCCGACACAAAATTCAGCCTGATTTTATCTCAGTTGACTGAGATTTTGTCAGAAGTTTCCATGCTGATAACAGAAGAACAGAGCAGGAGAGAGCCACTGGACTTAGGGCTTTGAAGAGAGATAAGTAAAAACTACAGATAGGTGTGCCTAGGTCAAAATTCATGAATGGAATTTACATCCACTTTAAAATCAAAACTACTAATTAGAAGAGCTAAGAGTCTCCACTCTGCCCATGCTTGACCCATAGCTACTGTAGGGAACCTGACTTAAGCTTGAATGTCATTTTTCTGTGTTTGCTTTAGCAGCTGAACCAGCCCTTCTTAACTAGGGTTTCTTAAACAATAAGCAGTTTCTGAATCTCAGATAAGTAACCACTGACACCAATGATAGCCATTGGTAAGAGTCATTCTTACCAATGGCTATTATCCTAATGTACTGTGAGCTGCATGTATTTGCAGGGGTTCCTTTAAAAAACGTATTTTTCCAAGGTTCCTCCAATGGCTCCCGCTGCTGAGTGAGCCAATGAGGAGAGAGAGACCCGGGAGAGCAGCTACTCTCACACAGAATTTGAACGAGATGGGGTTCAGGTAAGTAAAAATGGGGGGGGGGGCATGTGAGGGGAGCTGCATCCAGAAGGTTTTTTTTACCTAAATGCATATAATGCATTAAAGCAAAAGACCTTGAGCCTTTAGAACCACTTTACTTAGACTGTAGCTAACCTCAGCTTTGTTTACTTTTTTCTGTGATTTGCAGATTTTTTCCTCAGCCTGGGATATTGGTTGCTTCTGCTTTTGTTCTGTGTGTGTGAGCTAAGGTGAGGTAAGGTGATAAATGACATGAGTAACCTTCCAGAGTTCCCTTTTCTCCTATGGGCTCTGCCACTGGCAAAGCCAGTGTAAAGCTCTGTGGACAGAAGTTGATCTAACAATTGACTTTTGTCAAATGGGACTGTTGGAAATGTTTTCTTGATCAGCCGGCTGCAGTCCCCCAACTCACTTGTGAAGGGAGTTAGGTGGCTCTGTAGTAGACTTGGTGTCCCTATAGGAGATGACCTTACTGTAGGAAGCTGGGGGAACACTGTGGGGATGTTGGAGGTCACTGTGGGATACTGTTGGAGGTTAAAGACAATATGGAGGGCTGGAGGCATGGCAGCAGTCTGGGGGCCACTGTGGGGGTTTGGGGGACACTGTGGAGGCTGAGTTCTCTCAGGGGGCCAAGGATCACTGGGAGGGCTTGTAGGAGGTTATGGAATCTGGAGCTAGCTCGAGGCCCAGGAAAAGGGAGGTTGCAGCATGGTGATTGAAACCACTTCCATAGAGAACCCACAAATAACAAAAAAAAATGCTTGAAAATAAGACATAACGTCCCCATTAGTAAAAACAAAAACAAAAAGATGAAGACCAGACTATAAAACCAGAGCAAAAGATTCACAGCTATAGAATGGACAGAAACATGGGGCCATTTCACCATGATAAGAACTGTTGAGATGTAGGCAGATTCGTTACCAGAATTCTATCATTTCAGATCTCAAGATGAAAAATGCAAAGTTATATATTATTATAATTATATAAAGGGTTTAATCTCATGATGTGTCCAATAATATCGCACCTCTTGTTGAATTGAAGGTCACTGTATACACATTTGAGATGTCATTTGTTTCCATAACCACACTGACTGTATCTGGCTGTATAGACAGCAGATTATTTAAAGCCCATTGAACATCGTCTGCACTTGCATCAGCTGACAAAAGACCTAGAAAATGTAAAAAGAAATTATATAAATATTCTAAAAATTTAGAAAAAGCCATAGACTGCAACATTCAGCTTCTTATACTTCAGATTTAGTTCAGTGACATCATTCTTCTAGTGTGCTTCTATTAGTTTTGGTGAACCCATCAATGGTCAAACATTCATAAACATTCAGAAACGAATCTCATTTGCCTGAGGGGAAATTGGAAGTCTGGTTAACCACTTAAGCCCCGGAAGATTTTACCCCCTTCCTGACCAGGCCCCATTTTGCGATTCGGCACTGCGTGAATTTAACGGACAATTGCGCAATCGTGCGATGCTGTACCCAAATGAAATTGACGTCCTTTTTTTTTCCCACAAACAGAGATTTCTTTTGTTGGTATTTGATCACCTGTGCTATTTTTACATTTTGCGCTATAAACAAAAAAAGAGCGACAATTTTGAAAAAATAACAATAATTTTTTATATGAAATTCCCCCCAAAAAAATGTAAAAATCAATTTTTTTTAACATTTTAGGCCAATTTGTTTTCTGCTACATATGTTTGGTAAAAAAAAAATTGCAATAAGCGTATTTTGATTGGTTTGCGCAAACGTATTGCGTTTACTAACTAAGGTAAAGATATTTGTCATTTTTATTGTTTATTTTTTAACGAGTAATGGTGGCGATCTGCGATTTTTTTTGCGGGACTGCGACATTGCGGCGGACAGATCGGACCCTTGACTGACATTTTTGACACTTTTGGGGGTACCAGTGACATTACTACAGTAATCAGTGATATATATATATGCACTGTTACTGTAAAAATGACACTGGCAGGGAAGGGGTTAACTTTATTGGTGATGCAGGGGTTAAGTGTGTCCCTAGGGGCGTGCTTCTAACTGTAAAGGGGTGTGGCTAGTGATGTAACCACAGAGACATACGATCCTACATAGCAGGATCATATGATCTCTGCAGTTAGATCAGGGAGAATGACAGGCGGCTGTATTTACATTAGCCGCCTGCCTTTCTCCCTCTGTACCGGAAGATCGCAAGTGACCGGCGGACATCGGGTCCACTGGTCACATGCGCGGACATGTTAGGGAACGAGTGGGGGCGGGAGCGCGCCTCCTGACTGCCGCCGTAAATAGTCGTGCGGCGGTCGGCAAGTGGTTAAAGCTGAATATTGCCTAAATACAAGAGGAATATGGACTCTTACTTGGACTTTTGTGCTTTAATATTGGGGGGGGGGGGGGTCAGTGGCATTGCACACAAAACAGGTTAAAGATGCTTCACTACAGCATCATACCAGTCCATATCATTTGAAAACAACTTAAATAGCAGCCAAGAGTGTGTTTAAATTTGTAGAGCAGGTAATGGGCTTTCATGTGGAAGTGTTGGTATCTTGGGCTCTACTGTCCTACCTGCAGGCCTGGAAATGGCATGGCGGGTGTCAGTGAGTGGAACAGAGAGATACCAGAGAATGCCTGTTCAATCTGTGCTCCATTAGCTTCAGTGAAAGGCCAGTAAGACATCAGGTGTTTAATTGTCCCCTGATGACTTATTAAAGAGAAACTGTCACAGCAAAATGCTATTACTTAGGGGCTATTGAACCCTATGTGATAGCAATAAAATAATTGTAAAAAAAATAATTAATAAATAAAAGTAAAAAAAAAAAGTCACAAACAAATGTTTACAAAGTTATTTAAAGCCCCTGCCCTTACATACGCGCACAAAAGAACATAAACACATGCAGCAACTGCACCTATGTATGAAAACCACAGTTGGGCTACACATGCTAAATGTTGCTGTGAATTTCGTAATGAGAGCAATAATTTAACAGCCATAATTCATGGTTAACTCTAAACTAATAACCTATAAAGGTTTTCAAACCAGTGCCCATGGGTAATTTTTGGGTACAAAATTCAAGTCATTACATTTTTACCTGTTTCATCTGCTCCCAAGATGAGTTTGTAATACATGTATGAACATGAATCAGTACAATCTTTGGTCACGGTAATTGTCTGAACTTCTTCTACTGCTTGTTGGGTTGTGTTCCAATTTAATAATGTAATAACCTGAGGAAATAAAAATACCAAACAAAAAGCTAAGTATATTGCTTACATCAAAAACAGTATGGTCTTGTGTAATTTGTGCAAAAGGGGCCACCTAAATATACATCAATATTAGTATCTGCAGGAAAGTTTCTGTGAACAACACCACCTTTTATTTAAAGTTTAAATTGGGATACTACTCTAACATGAACTACACACATCAATGTGTGCTAGATGTGCCCATACATTCTTTTCATCCTATGGACCATGCTTCAAATCCTGCGTGCCCTCTGGGTGTCCCCTTGACCTGGATGGGTTCTCATGGCAAAGCCCCAGAGGAGACATTTGTCTGACGCCCCTATCACCCCTTTCGAAATGCAGGTCTCACTCTTTGAGCTGACATATCTTCTTGCATCACACTCCTGATGAAGTTGTCAGTGTTCCACGAAATGTGTTGAGTCTTAGGATGTCAAGATATTTTGTGTGTTATATTCAGGGCTTTTTTCAGCTGGAACTTGGTGGGACTAGTTCCACCACCTCTGGCTCAGGTCCTCTGCTTTCTGCTCAACATTATTACTTGTTCACCCAGAAGTCCAGCTTTTATGTTTACAAGTGACAGCTTGTCTCCCAATGGCTCCCACAGATCTGATTTCCTGAGCGGCTCCCACTTAGTGCAGGATGGGGACAAGGGAGATGTAGGTGCCCAGGGTGCAGTGCAGATGCCGACACCCCCACTGGATGATCTCCCCTAAAGTGAGAGAGGCGCAGCCACTTACAGTGTGCAGGGCGGTACTGGAGCTGACTGGGTACTCCAGCTTAATACAGCAACAATAGTAAGACATGTGGAAGATGGTGGAGCTTTTAAGGTGGGGGTGGAGGGGAAGATTGAGGCAGTGGAGGGGGGGTTGCATGCAGAGGTCAAACCTGAAGAGGGGTGAAAGTGAGATGTGGACGGAGGATGCTGAGGTAAGCAACTGTGGAAGAAGGCTTAACTGTGCACTCTGTATACAGCGCACCCCTGAACTCTGCACTCTGTACGTAATGCACTCCTGGTATTTATTGCTCCTTTAACCACTTAAGCCCCGGAAGATTTTACCCCCATTCCGACCAGGGGGTATTTTGCGATTCGGCACTGCGTGACTTTAACGGACAATTGCGCGGTAGTGCGACGCTGTACCTAAACGAATTTGGCGTCCTTTTTTTCCCACAAACAGAGCTTTCTTTTGGTGGTATTTGATCACCTGTGCGATTTTTTGATCACGCGCTATAAACAAAAAAAGAGCGTCAATTTTGCAAAAATAACAATATTTTTCACATTTTTTTATATGAAATTCCCCCCAAAAAAAATGTAAAAATCAAAATTTTTTAACATTTTCGGCCAATTTGTTTTATGCTACCTATGTTTGGTAAAAAAAATCGCAAAAAGCGGTACTGTGACATTGCGGCGGACAGATCGGACCCTTGACTGACATTTTTGACACTTTTGGGGTTACCAGTGACATTTCTACAGTAATCAGTGCTATATATATGCACTGTTACTGTAAAAATACACTGGTAGTGAAGGGGTTAACTTTATTTGGGAGGGAGGGGCTGTGTGTGTCCCTAGGGGCGTGCTTTCTACTGTGATTGGCTGTGGCTTCAGCTGTAAGGACACTGATCAACGGATCTACATAGTAGATCCATGTGATCTGTGTCTTTGCAGCGAGGAGAATGACAGGCAGCTTGTTTACACAAGCTGCCTGACATTCCCCCTCTCCCCCGCCGATCGCCGAGTGACCGGCGGACATCGGGTCCGCTGGTCACATGCGCGGGGGGGTCCGTGACCACGCGGGAGCGGGAGCGCGCCTCCGGGGGCGCGCGCTCGCTCCCTAGACCCTCACAAGCAAGCAACGTAGCCCTACGTTAGTTTGCCTGTGAGGGGCTGACCGCCGACGTAGATAGTCGTGCGGCGGTCGGCAAGTGGTTAAGACCCTCTCACTGCTAGTTAAATCTGACTGCCCCAGTATTTGAAGCTGTTTGGAGGGTGTGTGTGGGGGTCGAGGGGGGTTTTGGGGGGGTTGTGATTGAGTTCCTGCACCTATTTTTTGAGAAAAAAAAGCCCTGGTTATATTTATATCAATCATACATTTTCAATTTTTTATGCATATACCATCCTTTACTAGTTTATTATGAATTCATCTTATTAACTATGAATTTTTACATGTCAGCTCTTTAATTCATGTTTTTACCAAATTTGGAAATTGTCATTATGTACTTTATGATCATGGAATGTTGCTGTTTTTTTTAAATACATTTGATATCATATGCACTTTGTATATTCATTTTGGTAAAGTGGCCTGCCTCATTCAAAGTCCCATGACCTCTTCAATTTAGTTTGTAAACCCTAACAATGAAAGAGAGGAAAGATCCCTGGTGCCGCCCATCCACAGAGTCTTATGGTGGTAAGAGAGAGGCAACCTCAGCTTGGGCTTCTGCCAAGCCACGTGCCCAACACATTTTGCTCAGCCCCCTGGAGCTTACCTGTCACATTTTTATAAATATTTTATTATATCTTTTCATGTGACAACACTGAAGAAATTACACTTTGCTACAATGTAAAGTAGTAAGTGTACAGCTTGTATAACAGTGTAAATGTGTTGTCCCCTCAAAATAACTCAAAACACAGCCATTAATGTCTAAACTGCTGGCAACAAAAGGGAGTACACCCCTAAGTGTAAATGTCCAAATTGGGCCCAATTAGCCATTCCCCGGTGACATGTGAATGTGACTCGTTAGTGTTACAAGATCTCAGGTGTGAATGGGGAGCAGGTATGTTAAATTTGGTGTTATCGCTCTCACTCTCCTATATTGGTCACTGGAAGTTCAACATGGCAACCCATGGCAAAAAACTTTCTGAAGATCTGAAAAAAAGAATTGTTGCTCTACATAAAGATGGCCTAGGCTAAAAGAAGATTGCCAAGACCCTGAAACTGAACTGCAGCATGGTGGCCAAGACCATAATGTGGTTTAACAGGATGGGTTCAGGCCTTGCGATGGTCGACCAAAGAAGTTGAGTGCACATGCTCAGCGTCATATCCAGAGGTTCTCTTTGAGAAATAGACATATGAGTGCTGCCAGCATTGCTGCAGAGGTTGAAGGGGTGGGGGGGTCAGCCTGTCAGTACTCAGACCATACGCCACACACTGCATAAAATTGTTCTGCATGGCTGTCGTCCCAGAAGGAAGCCTCTTCAAAAGATGATGCACTAGAAAGCCAGCAAACAGTTTGCTGAAGACCAGCAGACTAAGGACATGGATTACTGGAACCATGTCCTGTGACCTGATGAGACCAAAATAAACTTAATCTGTTCAGATGGTGTCAAGCATGTGTGGAGGCAACCAGGTGAGGAGTACAAAGACAAGTGTGTCTTGCCTACAGTCAAGCATGGTGATGGGAGTGTCATGGTCTGGTGCTGCATGAGTGCTGCCAGCACTGGGAAGCTACAGTTCATTGAGGGAACCATAAATGCCAACATGTACTGTGACATACTGAAACAGAGCATGATCACCTCTCTACAGAGACTGGGCCACACCTTCCCCTATGTTATGAAGATGAGTAGAGGTGGGTGTGTTCTGTAGTCCTATCGTTTTTCTTGTCCTAGGGTGAAAACACTGATCCATCATAGATACAGTATGAAAATTGTCAGCCTAGGACAGGACACGTGTTCTTAGCAGGATCACCAGGTGAAAATAAAAAAAGGAAACTACATCTATAAACTGGTATACTGAGATATATTACATTTTTGTTTTTGGGTTTATATACACTTTAGGCAGCCTTTCTCAACCAGGATTACATGGAATGCTATGGCTCCTCTAAATCAGCCTTTCTCAACCTTTTCAACACAGAGGAACCCTTGAAATAAATTTCTGGTCTCGGGGGAAACCATGCTAAAAATAAAAAATCTACAACTCATGACACATTAGTGTGACAGTCAGTGGGAAGAATGCTCCTTACTCTTGTCATCATTGGGAAGAATTACCCCCTTACAGATCACTAACAGGAACAATGGTGTCATTGGGAACTTATCTGAGAGGCAGAAATTGCCCATTGCTCAAGAAACCCCTGGCAACCTCAGGAGGAACCCTAAGGTTCCACGGACCCCTGGTTGAGAAACCCTGCTCTAGAGGTTGCCCATGGTTCCTTGAGCAAGGAGAAATTTTCGGCTCCTACCAGAACCAATGACCTTTTTTATCTGAAAATACTAGTTGCCTGGCTATTATGTAAACAATATTTTAAAAACACTGAAATGACATTTCAGAATAATCACCTGCTGCTCCAGAACTGTATCAGCTTGGGCCCATAAATACTGGATTTCTTGCACTGCATCAGGTATTTGTTGGTTGGTGTATGGGCTTTTGTATTGGTGCAGACCCACATCAATGTTTGCAGACCCGTAGTAATTCTGGATGTAGGCTTCAATGTAACAACTAAAAAAAAAAAAGTTAGATAGTTTGAGTCTATAAATGTATAACATCTGAGTCTCTGCTACTATATTTGTTCTGTGTGCAAGGGGAGGCTATTCATATGTTCATATGAATATTCTTTGTACATTCAATAACTGGACAAATGTCATTTTAAAGAAGCCTACCCGGCTACTAACTAATAACACTGTTTCAATTGCTCCATCAGCTCATCCCCCACAGCTATTGCCTTTTGTATCAATTGACCCTCCCTTTTAGATTGTAAGCTCTAACGAGCAGGGCCCTCTGATTCCTTTTGTTCCAAATTGTATTGTAACTGTAATGTCTGCCTTCATTTTGTTAAGCGCTGCGCAAACTGTTGGCGCTATATAAATCCTGTATAATAATAATAAATAATAACTTCAACATTTGGCTTGCTTTTGGAATCCATGTAATTTCCAAAATGAAAACCACATATGTTGTTTGAAATTTGTTTGTTCGAGAAAAATTTTCAAACCTGCTCCTCTGAATTTTCTTCTCACTGTGGTTTAAAAGAAATTGTTAATTCAACCCCACTAATGATTACTAAATTTAATGAATGTTCTTAAAATGAGAAATTTTGAATGAGTTCTACTAGTTTAATAATAATAATAAAGTGCATTGATGTCATTGCACTTGTGCCTCATTGAGAACTATAGTCATGCGGTGGCAGATTAGACCTTTTCGTTAACAGATCTCTGTGAATAAATGATGTGGCTGTGCATGCAAAGCCATTGACTGCTGTACCAAATTGAAACTTG
Source organism: Pelophylax lessonae (assembly GCF_965119305.1). NCBI lineage: Eukaryota > Metazoa > Chordata > Amphibia > Anura > Ranidae > Pelophylax > Pelophylax lessonae. The sequence goes on along the minus strand of NC_138772.1, from coordinate 498,716,297 downwards.
ACAAGAGTCAACAATGAGCAGAACCACAGGAGGAGGAGGGGAGTCAGTTGTAGCTGTGAACCCTAAATATATATGTAACATGAAACGTGGTCTGAAAGATGGGCTTATCTTTTGATGGTGAACTTCTCACATACACTAAAAAAATAGGGTGGGGGGGCTGTGAACCCTAAATATGTATATAACATGAAACGTGGTCTGAAAGATGGGCTTATCTTTTGATGGTGAACTTCTCACATACACTAAAAAAATAAATCAAGCCATTCACAGTATCTAGAAGGACCATACTTCAATATTATAGTTGTAATTTTGAACAAAAGCTCTTGATGAGATATACTTTTTTATATTTTGATACACACAGTATACTGGGCCATGTTGTGTTTTTTTTTTTTTTTAGAAAAAAAAAGAGAAATAAAAGATTTATAAAGGAAAAAATAGAAATGGTTAAGATGTGTTGTGAACCCTCAAATGTTTCACCCTACATACACCTATTTACACTTATACATATATTTCTTTGTGTTTTTTGTTTTTCCTTTTGAGATTTTTTTTTTTCAGATTCTTTATTTAGGCAAAGAAGTATCCAACATACCACATCCAGACAAGATCAAAAGTAATATCGCACAACAAGAAGAGACAATGAGGAAATATGTAATAAAGGTCTATTGCAGATATGACAATAAGCAAGGGTACAAAATATAAATCACCTTGAGAAAGTCAGTAGAGGGGTATGATGCAATAGCGCCCAGCCGTTTTGGGCATGGGACACTGGAATGTTAGGATTAGTACAAACTGATGGCGACATAGTTTCTCTGGATAAAAGCACAGTGTAGACCATTGAAAATAGTAGAAAAGCTCCATTTGCTACCGCACTCCCTGGATTGAGGCTGTGAGCTAGGTGTGGGAGGATACCAATTTATTTTTTTTTTCTTTTAAGAAAGTAGGAGATGGCGAGGGATGTAAGGAAAGAGTGGATAAAGGAGGAGAGAGGGAGAAGGGGAGGGGGAAAAAAAGGGGGGGGGGGTTTGCTAAGCCGGCATGTGCAGGACTGTGAAAAGGTCAGGCAGAGGTCAATCTTCAGAACTGGTGTCAATTATGGCCTTGCCCTTGTCAGATTACACAAACATGTTCCAGTGGAGCCACATTTTTGAATATCGCTCCAGTCTATTCTGAGCAGTTAATATTATGTCTTCCTTACTGTTAATGTCCTCTACTTTGTTGAGCCACAAGATAGCGGGGGGGTTCGGATCTTTCCATCTCAAGGCGATGCAGGCTTTGGTGGCATTAAGCAAATGTCAAAGAGCTGACTTTTTGTAAATCCTGATTGGGATATCAGAACAGTAAAGAAGGAAGAAGGCAGGGTCAGCTGGGACTGGATAATAAGTAAACTTTTGGGTAAGCCTTTGTACCACTTTCTAGTAATGGCCTAATTTCAGATAAGGCCAAAAAATATGCAGGAGCGTCCCTCCTGCTCCTTCCAGCATCTCCAGTAGTGATCCTAGGCCTTAGGAAAAAAGCAGCGGATAACGATGGAGTACGATACTATCGGGTGAACAACTTGAAGTTGCTCTCCTCAATGCAAGTGCATATGGAGGACTTCAGGGCAAATTGAATGATTATCAGGTTCTGGTTGGGCATAAAGGTCCTACTGAGGTCGGCTTCCTTTTTACTGATGCAAGGCAGCGTGAAGCCTTCTGGTGGGTCAACCAGCAGGGAGTACATATTGGAAAGAGTACGAGGGAGAAAACTGCTGTCTGTGCAGTATGCCTCAAATGATGTCAGCAGACCTAGAAACCATGCAGGATGCCCAAAAATGCAGAGAAAATTATGTAGTTGTAATGCTTTCAATAAATCCAGGGCATAATGTCCAGTTAGATGCATCAAAGCTGGGATCAAGGGCCAATCGTCAGAAGTGATAAAATTAGGAGCCTGAAAGCAGCCGGTGGCTAACAATCTGTGGAACCTCCCTTCTTCCAAACCCAGAAGGAAGCTTGGGTTACCCAAGAAGGGATATAATTAAGACTGACCGGAGGACACAGCAGGGTTACAACAGAGGGGAAGCATTGGGTCAATGATTGGGTGTGTCTTGAGAGTCATAGGCAGGGCTGCATAGCACCAAGGTGCCCTACTGAACGGGATGGTACTTTACTGTTGCTAGAGTTGTGTCCAGAGCCTAAAATTGTCCATCACCCTCCCCAAATGGGCAGCTTGATAGTATTTCTGGACATCTAGGGCTGCCAATGCACCATATAGTTTAGTTAGAGGCAACTGCGAAGTCTTGGCCATTTATATTTGGTATATTTGGCACTTTTTGGGGGGGGAGCAGGTACCTTGTTTTGACAGGTACTCGCTCCCATTTCCGGCTCAGATTGCTGCAGTCCCACTGCAAAAGGATATTTTTTTAGTTTCCCGGAAATAAACTTTTTAGCTGAACATCAGTAGGACAGCTAAATACATATATGCCTGTTGCCTTATAAGGAGTTTATGCATAATCTCCATTAACAGCAGTAAATAATATTGTAATTATGAATATATTTTATTTAGAGTTGTATCAATGTGGGTGGGTAATATAGCTTCCCAGAAGACCCTGTTATACAGGATAGGTGAAGTTGCCAGGAGAAATATTCTAATTACCAGTCATGTATGTGAAAAGGCATTTGACAGACACTCTGGTGCCTAAGCTTGTTTATCTAAACAATGGGACCCAAACCTCTTTGTTCTTCAAATATTCACTTCAAAGTATCCCTCGTTTAGATATGCAATGAACGGAGCCATCTGTTCCGGAATGGACCTGGCATAATTAATTTTCCCCCCAAGAGAGGAGGTGCTTGTGAGAGGCTAAGTTATGCTAAATCTACGGGATGGGGGAATTGTCCAATCCTGGATGAGATACACCCAGATTTAGGAGAGGGGTAAGATAGTTCCCCCAATCTGTATGGTCGCATGCAAGTTTATGAGGAATAGATTTATATTTAAGTAATGGAAGAGAGAACTCGCTGGAACACCAAACTAGAATGGGACTCTCATGAGCAGTAGCATGGTAATTATGTAATATACCTCTTGCACTTCTATCTAAATGTTTGTCTTATGTCTTTTCTCTTTCCTTGTTTGTATTTAGTAATATGTTGAAGCTCTCCTAATAATGTAACTATATGTAACTAGATAGATTGGTTTTTGTTAGACTTTCATTTTCATTTCATTTACCAAAACATTTCTGTTGTTGTGGTAAAGCTTTCACTCATGGTCAAAGAACTCTCATTTACCAAATCATTTTAGGAAAATATGAAAAAATACAATATATACTGTAGATTTGGGTAACAATGCCTCTCAAATTATGTATTTATTTTAGACAGTCCTGTAAAAAAGAGCCTCCTACCAGACAACCTAGTCAGTACCTGGATGTTAAATGCAGCAGCAGCTTCACAACCTGGTCCCGTACATACTCCCAGCCCACTCATTTAACAATGAATAAGTCATTATTTACTCTGCTTTCTCTCCCCTGCTGCCAAAAATTCTCTCTGTAGATGTAGAGCAGATGTGCACTGCACCAGAGCCTTATTGAAGCCTCTTGCTGTACAGGAGATGTCAGGGAATGACATCAAGTCTAACTCTTCCATCAGCTCCCCACAATTGTTAATTTTGTACCACTTGCCCCACCCTAGTAGATTGTAAGCTTTTTATAAGCAGGGCCCTCTTAACCCTCTTGTATTTTATTGTATTGTAACTGTACTGTCTCCCTTTAAATTGTAAAGCACTGTGCAAATCCTGTATAATAAAACATAAAATAAACTCAAGTATCTATATGCTAATAAAATACATGTATTGGTAATTCTGAACTAAACCTATTAAATGCACCAATTGTTTGCATGCCTAGATCTAATGGTCCAACACACACTTACGGTTTTCCCTTCTGGAGAAAGAAAGTCTGTGATTTCTGATAGGAATACCAGGTGAAGGAAGGTGACGAGCTACCATAGGCCACTTTTACCTGACAGTGGAAAGAAAGTCCTTTGTTAGAATTATATACATTTATCGGTACTGTGTTTATATAATTGACATTATAAAAGAAATACAAATAATGCTTTAGAAATGGAACATAAATGTATGCATCTGGGATTCTTGCTGTGGGTAGTTTTTGGCACTCAACAGGGCAGGATACTCCAATACTTTTAATGAAAAAGAAGGTAATTTAGGGGTTAGTGTAGGGTTAGAGTCAAAGGTTAGAATTTAGGTTTAAGATTAGGATTTTGGATGGGGGAGTTAAGGATTTAAGGGATAGGGGGTTTAGGTTAGGGTTCAGGGTTGGTGCGTACCCGACAAGGGGAGGACCTGGTAGGAAGTGCACGTGAGCCCAAGCTACAGCTGGCCGGCTAGCTTAGCCTGGCCCCCCCAGCGCCAACTCTACTTGGCAGAACTCTGGATATTGGTCGGGTCCAGCTAAGGATCACGGGTTGGGTGGAGCAGGTAGATCGAGCTGTAGTGGTGGGGATCGAAGAGGAGATCAGCAGTAGTGTGCTGGAGGAGATAGGATGAGTGAAGGCTTGGGTCCGCAGCTGATATTCCCCATAGCAAAGCAGTAGGACACTGGAGCTTTCCTGCTGTGCTGTATTGATGTGCTGCGGTTGACCTGTGGATCTCTAGCTGAGGGGATAAGAAAGGGAGTAATATGGGACTGACTCCCTCCTTTTGAATATCAAACTGAATGATTAAATACCTGGATAAGCTATACCTCCTATGTCTCCTGTGCCTCTCCTGCATTTCCTGTATCTCAAGCTCCAAATTGGACTGGGTCCCTATCAGAATTTAATAAATTACTGGACATTATAGAAGTGGAGTAGGAGTGGAGCTGTCTGAAGAAGGTGAGATCTTTTCATGCTGTCTTTTTCCTCCATGCTGTTTCTCTCAGACTGTAATTTATATGACTATATGATATATATGATACAAGATATTTGAAGTCGCATGAAGTTACATGAAGTTATATAAAGATTATTGTTCTCCTGTATGCCTCTTCATGCCCCCGGCATTGCTGTTAACTTTTGGGCCATCAAGGTATAAGTGGATGTTTTGCATGTACGCCCTAATGCTGTCTACCTTTGATGGTCAGTAGAGGCTGACGTAGGTAGTACAAATCTCCATGAACTAATCTTCTCATTTGAAACTTTTGAAACTAGACTATACCAACTTCGTAATAAATCTTGAATATTAAAAATAAAGAATCATGAGGGGTAGACCAGCAATAAGTGGCACGTTGGAAAAAGCACCAAAAATGAGTGGAAGTCCCAATACCATTAGGAAATTTATGGTCCAAGAGGAAAATACTGGAAAATCCTTGTCTGAGAAACTGCTTGGGGCCAGAGCAAAGCAAACTGTATCAAAAAAGGATCTAAATAGGACCTCTTTAGGTCCACCCTCAAGCCAATGGTAGAAGCCAATCTGTAGTGGAACAGAATACTGAGGACGGAATTGGATCAGACCTAGTCACTGAAGTATTACCAACAGATCACTCTCTTACAAAAGAAGAAATGGCCAATATGCTGGATGCATTGGAAACATCCTTGCATATAGATCTAACAGCAATAAGTAAGGATTTGAGCCATGTGTTTCTTCGAGTGGAAGATCTGGAAAGCTATTTAAGATCAATTAAAATCCTAAAGGGGGAAATGAAAGAATTAAAGTTGTAGAATAGAAACCTTGCTTATATGATAGAGGATCAGAAGAACAGGAGTAGGAGGAGAATTTGAGAATACAAGGTCTCCCAGAACAAGAAGAAGAAAATCTAACGAACAAAATGAGGGAAATTTTTAACCCATTATTGGGAAATTCAGAAGCTGATCGCATTAACTTAGAGAGAGTACATCAACTCAGGAGACCCAGAAATATCTCAGCGGAAACTTCCAGAGATATTATCATAAGGTTTCAAAATTACACAAATAAAGCCCTAATATAGACGAATATAAAAAAGAATCCACCTATTAAACTTGCAAATGAGAATATACAATTTTTCACTGACTTATCCCAGACTACATTGAGAAGGTGAACATTGAGACCACTGGTGGAATATATGCAGAAATAGGATATCCACTATTACTGGGAGTTCCCGGCCTATTTAATAGGCAGAAGAAAGGGAAGATCTGCGAGACTGAGATTTCTTGAGGAACTCCGAGACCTTTGGGGAAAATTGGATACACCCTTCCTGGAAATCCCAAATTGGTCTGAAGGAGGTGATAATAAGGAGATACATACAGAAGAACAGTGGCGTTTAGTCCCTAAGAAGAAGAAGAACTGATTTGCAAAATTCAACTACACTGCAATTAAGCTGAGGGGGTGAGGGGAATGGGAGGGGGTGATGGATGGTGGAGGTAGGCTGGACTAAGGGGGTTATTAAGAAGAAAACTGATTTGCTCTGATGCCCAGAGAGCCTCGGATCTCCCTGGATCATTGGGTTGAGGGACTCTTCACGGGTGCGCCTGCTGAGCACCACTCTGTAGGACAAGGGGAGAGATGGGGGGCACTTGAGGGATAGCCTCTTTTCTAATAGGTCAATAACATCAGGGGATAGGAGATAGGGGGGTGGTAGAGGAGGTGGAGGGGAAGGGGAGTAGAAATTTGGGAAGGAGTGGGGGAAAGGGGGGAGGGTAGTGAGGAAATTAGAAAAGGGAAGTCATTAGTCCTACTAAAGAAGATTATGTCTCTTTGTAAACTATTGGCCGATGCATACAGAAGTGCCCTAAAACAAATCTTTCCAGCAACTTTTCACTCAATTGGTTTGGATGGAGGTGGTGTGGAGGGAATTAAGTTAGAATGATAAGAATCAACAGTAGAATTTAAATTAGAATAAAATGAACTCCTAAAGATTCTACTATATAACATCAGGGGCCTAAACACTCCAACAAAGAGACTTAAATGGATGGAGGAATTGAGACGTGGTACTGTTAAAATTGCTTTTTTACAAAAGACCTATAGAGCACAGAGTACAAATGTAAAAATGTATTCACAACTATTTCCAAGCTGGTATTATGGAGACTCCCCCATAAAAAGAGGAAAAGGGGTAGCTGTAGGTTTCGCCAAAGATGTTAGATTCTCCCTAGAAGAGAGATTTGCAGGGGCTGGAATGCACGTTAGCTAATGTATATTGCCCTAATAAAAACCCAAAATAATTTTTAAAGAAAATATTAGATAAATTGTTCTATTTTAAAAAAGGCTATTTGATTTTGGCGGGGGAGTTTAATCTCTGTAGGAATCCTCTTCTTAATTGTACATCTGATGCATGGGTAAAGGATGGGATCCGGCTTAGGAAGGTTAGAGATAAACTCCACAAATGTCAATTGGTGGACACATGGAGAATTCAACACCCCGGAGAAAAGGGATTATACATGTTATTGCCCCGTGCACCGGACGTACTCAAGATTGGACTATATAATGTTGGATCATAGGTCGATAGAGACGATAAGTCATACATCAATCAAAATTGAGGAAAAACTTGCACATTATTTCTTAACAAACGAATCCCTGGAGGTATCCCAGGCAATAACCTGCGAGGCCTATAAAGCCTAAATGAGAGGAATTTTTATTTCAATAGGACATAGGAAAAAAAGAGAAAGAGCCCTAAAGATAAATAATCTGTTAGCTGAATTGCATGAGTTGGAACAAGAGCATAAATTGACTTTAAAAGCAGAAGTACAAAAGAATCTTGTACTAAAAAGAGATGAATTGAGATAACTGTTAGATGAGGAGACTAGGCGGCACTTTAACCACTTGCCGACCTCACAGGCAAAGCGTCGTAGGACTACGTCGCTAGCCTGTAAGGGTTTTGGGAGCGAGCGCGCGCCCCCGGAGGCGCGCTCCCGCTTGGTCACGGACCCCCCCACGCGTGTCATTCTTCCCTGTGTAAGAATGGAGATCATACGGTTCTGCTATGTAGGACCGTTGATCTCTGTTCTTACACCAGTAGCCACATTCAATCACAGTTAGAATCACACCTCTAGGGACACACTTAACCCCTCCCTCTCAAAAAAAGTTAACCCCTTCACTGCCAGTGTAATTTTACAGTAACAGTGCATATGCATAGCACTGATTACTGTAGTAATGTCACTGGTAACCCCAAAAGTGTCAAAAATGTCAGTCAAGGGTCCGATCTGTCTGCCGTAATGTCGCAGTCCCGCAAAAAAAAAATCGCAGATCGCCGCCATTACTCGTTAAAAAAGAAAATAGCCCTAAAAACCTTAATAGAGCAACATGATCTTACGATCAAACCATCAGATAAGGGCGGGAACATAGTCATACTCAGTAACTCCCAATATAGGGACATGTGTCTCCAAATCCTCAATAACAGGGAGTGGTACAGGCCTATTTTAAAAGGGGCCATCGATAGATCTAATTTAGAGTTCTATACCATGGTGGACCACGCCTATCTCTACAATACTATAGATAAGCCCACATGGGATTTTTTACGAACAAAATTTCCGGTGGTTCCCACCTTTTATAGCCTACCGAAGGTTCATAAACACCCTTCCAAACCCCCAGGACGCCCGATAGTGTCAGGATGTGGGAGCATATCGGAGAATCTAAGTAAGTTCATAGATTCAAAACTACGTCCTTTCGTACAGAGCCTACCCTCTTATGTTAGGGACACGATCCACTTACTCCAGATTCTTGATTCGATAGTGATTCCATCGGATGCCCTGTTGGTGGCTATCGATGTAGAAGCACTCTACAGCTCGATACCACACCAACAGGGCATCCAGGTAGTTCAAAAAATATTGTCTCAATTTGATAGACATCAAAGTGGCCTCAATGGGTTTCTCGTACAGGGCCTTAGATTTATACTCACCAATAATATCTTCTCTTTTGATGGTTCCCACTACCTCCAGGTGCAGGGGGTTGCGATGGGGACCGCGTGTGCCCCATCGTATGCCAACCTGTACCTGGGGGAGTGGGAACGTCAGTTGCTATCTGAGGACTCATCTACAGGCTGGACCAGGAACATCCTAACCTGGCACCGCTACATTGATGACATTCTAGTTATTTGGAGCGGCTCGTCTGAGGAACTCATTGAGGGGGTCACACACATGAATAACAACAACTTCAATTTGAAGTTCACTATGAATTATGACCCACACTCAATTAACTTTCTTGATATTACCATCAAGAAGGACGGTCTAGGAAACTTACAAACCACTTTATACCGCAAGCCCACATCCGCGAACACTATCTTACATGCGTCCAGTTCACACCCTGCACCACTTGTCAGATCTATACCTTTTAGTCAGTATCTGCGTATTCGCAGAAATTGCTCAAATGACACACAATTCAAAACTGAGGCCAACAACCTGAGGGCGCGTTTACGCGAAAGAGGTTATTCCAAAACTTGCCTCAAAAAAGCGTTCAACAGAGCAAACTCTTTTACGCGACAAGAACTGCTGTTTAAAAACAAGAAAAAAACCAAATCAGGCACTGTAGATGCGAATCTTCCTCGCATTATAATGCAATATTCGGAACAGCATCAACAAGTACTTAAAGCGATTCAAAAATATTGGCATATGTTGAGTTGCGACCCTAGTATCAGCCCACATATTACACAGAGACCGGCCATTACGTACCGTAGAACTAAAGCCTTGAAAGACTACCTCACACAGAGTGAATTTGTTGGCAAATACCGAAAAGACCCCTGTAAAAGATTCGGAACATTTACATGTGGAGGGTGCAATTACTGCCAGTATATCAATAGAGACTCTAATATTCGTCTCCCCAAAGGTAAGACATTTAAGGCACATCACTTTGTTAATTGCAAAACGGCAGGGGTGGTGTACTTACTCTCCTGTCCATGTGGGTCCTACTATGTAGGGAAAACCCAGCTGCCCTTTCACAAACGTATTTATCGACATGTATCAAGTATGCAAAAACGTGATCCGGATCTGCCACTTGGCAGACATGTACGAGATATGCATACAGGTATTCCTCCGGTTCCAAAGTTTCTCGCTCTGGATAGGGTCCACCCCAGTCCCCGCGGTGGGGACTGGAATAAGACCCTTCTACAGCGGGGAACTCGTTGGATCCTGGACTTAAATGCCACCACAGCCCCGGGCCTGAACGACGTGATCAGTTTCAGGCCATTTCTGGAGGGCTTTTCTTCGGGTGGCTGGGAACAATGATCATGACTATACTTCCAACTAAGAGGAAGTACACAAAAAAACCCCCAAAAAATCTCCCCTCTCCCCCCCTTTCACATTCCCTCTAAAATAGGCTGTACTGCCCATTAGATTGCCCATGTAGATGCTCTGGGGCAGAGTTTAACATCATTATACAACTCGGTGGGGTTAAAGGTCGGTTCTATGACACAATATTTATGTTCAGAACTTCTTATTAAGATAGCCTGACATTATTATGATACCTATATTGTACATCTTATCCTGTGTGATAATGGCTTATCCAAAATTTCTATCATATATTTTATATGTACTATAATATAATATATTCATACAATATGCTATGTATTTTCTGTGCAACAACTGACATGATTTGACTTAATTATATGCAGGGTTTAGTACTATCCTATACGACGGTCTTATGGTCCCTTCTGGCTAATATATGGTGGAAAAACATGCTCTCGGTTATGTATATAAGCTTTGTGTAGTTTCTGTACATTGGCTGTAACATGTAATTGAGAGACCAATACTGTGCCACCGCGATGGACAAGTACATTATTTTTTACATTTTTTCGTCTGGGGTTCCTTCCTCCCTGCCCACCTATGTCCTTCTCTTTTCCTCTGTTTCCTTTTCTCTTTCCCCCTTTTTTTCTTTCTTCTTCCCCTTTTCTTCCTTTTCTTTCCTTCTTTCTATCTCCTTTCTCTTCTCCCATATTCTTCCTGCTTATTCCTCTGTGTTCACCAGCGCTTCGCTGGCTTTATTCCTACTGCCTTGTTGGTTGCAGGCTCCCCCGGCGCGGGTAGGGGGCGCTAGTCGTTCTGGCTCCCCGCTTACTCCAGCTCTCTTCCTGAGTAGCTGGTTTCCCGCGTCGGTGCCCGTGGAACGCGGACCCGGCCTCTCCTTCCGGGATGGGCGGGGCCCGCGCTCTCCGGGCGGATGACCAGATAGGCTCTCAGGACCGCTCGCATTGACGTCATGCGTCGCCACTGCGCAGGCGCTGGCGTCATGCGAGGATCTTTAAATAGTCTGGGCTTCTGACTATCCGCAGAGGATGCCAAGCCCATGAACACCCAGGGACAGTAAGTACTAGATCTCTCTCTACTGCATGTCATTGGTTCACTAACCTGGCTTCTTATCACTATGGCTCTTATTGTACTTTTGCATGCTTTCGACCTGCACCATTTGTCTTATGTCCTGTATTACTATTCAGTATGTAATTCCCCATTCACCATACTATCCCCCCTTTTTTTCTGGCATTCTCTTTACACACTTTTCCTTCTCAATACTTACAATTTATCACTCTTTTCCTCATATCATCACACAGTTATGTGGCATGCGTCACCTGCAGGTGTAGGGGGCCATGTATGCACACTGCCTGGGATTTAAACCTGGATTGCCCACGTTTATTTGACCATATGTTTATGGCATACATTAATGTGGACAGCTTGAGTTAATTTTCTCTTTGACTACCTGCAAGTCATATCAGTGTGACAATACAGCACACTGTTATGCTGCACATTATGAACGAATTCAGGCACTTGCACGTCCATGCCCTCCATTATGCGCATGTCATATGCATTTGAATCCCATGCACTTTGTTTGCACTTCAATCTTTGGTTGCACTATTATGTGTTGTGTATGGTTCTCTTGGTTTCTTTGCATGAACCTGGGATGTTGATTTCACTACACCTACCTCTTTTTCTCTTACTTGCACTTTTGCAATTTATTGGGGCTCTAATAGCCTCTATACCCCCCCTTGATATCTTTCAGACCACCTTCACAATGCTGACCACGCCAACATAAGATCTATATCATATCTACTTTATTTGACCCTTTGGTCACATTCACTTCATATACTCAATGTAAATATCTTCATGGTCTCTAAAGGGGTCCAAGACAAATTCACAGGGAATTATTATTCCTAGCTATTCCAACTTTGGTGTTGTACTTTTATATTCTTTGCATTAGGTATCACAAATGTTTATACCCTTCTACATGTGAGCGGTCCATGTCGAGCCACTACTGACTGGTCATCGTGGTGCCCTGTCGATCCCTCCGGGCAGCTACTGCTACTATACTCTTGATACTCTCACGGAGTTCTATGCCCTGTACGGGCTTTGGGAAAACTTGGGCATCCCTCCACACGGTAGCAATACCGTTTTTATCCGACAGACCGATCCAATCCACTGGTTGGACACAAAGGGTAGGTCGATCCTCATAGAGCTGATATTAGAAGACAGAGTTTACAATTGTCGGCCTGTGTATATATAGTTGTACAAATGTCTGTTTGAAAGTATATCGAAGCAATTTTGTTTTCCTAGATACACTAGGCGATATGCAACTACACAGATATCTGTTTTACAATTTACTAAATCGCCTTACTTTTCTAGATACACTAGGTGCTCTATCTGGTAACTTTGGGTGACCCCTGAGGAAGGGCTTCCACGCCCGAAACGCGTAGGGTCGGTTCCGGTTCCACGATTGCCCTATGTACCTGAGTGTCCACATCTTGGTTCGGTATTCGGTCTGTCAAATGCATGCAATTTTAATGCCCTGTATGTGTATTTGTGTTTCTCTTAACATTGTGTTTTCACTACATGTCCCTTTGTATCAATAAAGTTATTTTTTACATAGTATACATTGTCCAGCGGCATTTATAGTCCCATACCACTAAGGGGAACTCTTTTTGTATATACTGATCAGGGATGATGGCCGCTGTCACTGGGCACCGAGCATGAGAATACTTTCTATCGTTAAAAAAAAAAACAACAAAAATGACAAAAATCTTTCCCTTAGTTAGTAAACGCAATAACTTTTGCGCAAACCAATCAAAATACGCTTTTTGCCATTTTTTTACCAAACATATGTAGCATAAAACAAATTGGCCTAAAATGTTAAAAAATTTAGATTTTTACATTTTTTTGGGGGAATTTCATATAAAAAATGTGAAAAATATTGTTATTTTTGCAAAATTGACGCTCTTTTTTTTGTTTATAGCGCATGATCAAAAAATTGCACAGGTGATCAAATACCACCAAAAGAAAGCTCTGTTTGTGGGAAAAAAGGACGTCAAATTTGTTTAGGTACAGCGTCGTACGACCGCGCAATTGTCCGTTAAAGTCACGCAGTGCCGAATCGCAAAATAGGCCCTGGTCAGGAAGGGGGTAAAATCTTCCGGGGCTTAAGTGGTTAATAAGTTGTCTAAGGAGAGATATAAATGGGGGAACAAACCTGGGAAACATCTATCCAGCTTGTTAAAGAGTAAAAAATCAAATAATTATACAGAGAAAATAAAGAACAGAAAAGGAGAGAGTTTTCTCCACTACGGAAATAGCAAGCATTTTTCAACAATATTATAAGAACATTTATTTGGTTAGACAAATAGATAGGCCTGATATAGAACAATCTAGAAAACAAAAAACTATTAAATATTCACAAGATTCAATGCTCCCCAGGGTTGAAAAAGAAAAATTGTTAACTCTCACAGGAGGAAATAATTGAGGCTTTAAAAAATTCCCCTTTAGGGAAAAGCCCTGGCCCAGATGGTTTTTACAACTAGATATTACAGGAGATTTAAGGAAATTCTAGTACCTAAATTCTGTGTATATATGAATGAAACTGGAGAGGGGGGAACCCTAGGAAACGATTTGCTACGGGCTCGCATAACGATCATTCCTAAAGAGGGGAAAGATGCCACTTTGTGTTCTAGTTATAGGCCAATATCCTTGCTGAATACAGATATAAAATTACTAGCAGCCCGCCTGAATAATCTGATGGGGGAATGGATCCACCCAGATCAAACAGGATTTGTCCCAGGGAGATAGGGAAAAGATAATGGGATAAGAACACAATTAATATATAGACCTCAAATGCGAGAAGCCCCGACTCTTCTACTGTCCATTGATGCAGAAAAAGCATTTGATAGAGTATACTGGGACTTCGTGTTTGAAACATTAAATAATTTGGGGGTGGGCCCTAGGATGATCCGGTGGATAGGAGCATTATATAAAAACCAGACGGCCTTGGTAAAAGTAAATGGCAATTCATCACAGAGGTTCAAGATGTGTAACGGGACAAGACAGGGGTGTCCTCTGCCCCCCCTGTTGTTTGTCCTGTCATTAGCGGAACATGCCGTTGGAGGAACATAAAATCGCAGCTTACGTGGACGAACTTTTGTTTTATATAAGTAACCCCAGAATGATTCTCCCTAATATCATTAAAGAAATTAGAAGATTTGGAGATTCGTCAAATTTCAAGATACATCCAATAAAATCTGAAATCTGGAATTTTGGATTAAATAAAAAAAGAAGAACAGGCATTACAAAATGAGTTCCCATTTACTCGGTCGAAATTTAAATTAAAATATTTGGGTATAAATATAACATCATTACCAGGAAATCTCTATCCGGCTAACTACATTCCTATGTTGGAAGAAATAAAGTCTAGTTTTTGGGAAATCTTGAGACGACCACTATCATGGCTGGGCAGAATTAATATGCTTAAAGTGACAATTTTATCTAAAATTTTGTATAGATTCCAAATGCTCCCAATAGCTATTCCACCTGCTTATTTTAAAACAATAAAAACAATGATTTCTAGATTTATATGGCAGGGGAAAAAACAGAGGGTGCGATGGATGACTCTCAGCAGAAATAAAGTGACAGGGGGTTTAGGAGTACCGGGCATTAAAAGATATTATATAGCAGCTATATTGTCATGGATGATTAAATGGACAAAAACTGATTTAAAAATAAAATTTTTACCTGGGCTAGAGAAACAATTGGGGAGGGGTAGGTGATTCGCGAATATAAGATATAATTCACAAGGGGAAGATTAGGACACATCAGGATTTGAACACTTTGAGGAAGTTGACACTGAATGAATGGAATAATAGGCAGTTAGCACATTTTATTGGAACTTTGCCCCACCCTCTTAGGTTGGAAAAAGAGTTGAACCCTATGGAAAAACTCTGTAACCCGTTAACGAAGGTTGGACATGGTATGTCTCTCGTATATAGGATGTTAACTGACCTTGAGGGTGAGGGGAAACCTCCTTTCATTGAAAATTGGGAGAAAGAAATAGGAATTAGATAAGAGCAAAATGAGGAAAAAAATGTACTTAGAGCTGCCCACTGCACCGCTAGTGACATGAACAATATTGAGTTGAGCTATAATTGTTTGGCAAGATGGTACACCATGCCAATCAGGGTTCATCGTTACTTTCCTGAGAGATCCAATCACTGCTGGAGGGGATGCCAGGTTGAAGGATCAATGTTTCATATATGGTGGTAATGCCCAAAGATCCGCATATTCTGGTTAGGAATACAATGTTCGATTAATCAGATGACAGGGGTAGAAGTGGCAGATGATCCATGGGTCTGCCTAATCCAAAAAAATTAAACTATCATTAAAACTTACTATACGCCGCGAAAGGGACAATACCAAACAGATGTCTGGAAACAGAAGCTCCTACCAAGAGGGAATGGTGTGGGAGAGTGGAATATATACACAATATGGAACTTATGTGTAGTAGGGATGAAGAACAATCTGATGATTTCTTGAAAAAATGGAAAAAATGGAAAGATTTTAAAACCCCTAGGAATTATATACAAATTTGGGGGAATTGAAATTGAATTAGAGCAGTTAGTACCATGTTGATGAAAGAAGCTATAGGGAGAGTAGAGGAATTGAGGTAGGACTTTTGTAAGTTTGTATTAAACTTCAGGGGTTTCTGGGGGGGGGGGGGTAGGGGGAGGGACACTAGCAGGGATATGGCATTATGAATATATGTTGCTTTCCCTTTTTTCGATTGTGTTTCTATAATTATGAAATCAATAAAAATTTTAATTTTTAAATTTAAAAAAAAAAAAAAAAAAAGGTTAAGGTTCAGGGTTAAGTGGTAAATGTGAGTCTTAAGAGTTAAAGTGGAACTTTACCCATAATAACTTGATAAAAAAAGAATGTTCTTTAGCAAGGAGCATAAACTCCACATTAGTATTTATGCTATGAATCGCCTCCTGCACAGCGATAAATCCTTAGGCCGTCAGCAGATTGGCCTATAGTGGCTATGATTTTTGGCACTATTCCAAAAATGGAGAGCAACTGACCATGTGCAGAGAGAGTATATTACTGGATTTAAACAGTATAGGCACTTATTTTTAATGTTTTACATAGCTATACCTGCAAAAGGGGCCAGCCTATCATGATCAAGTAAGGTCCTTATTTTCTGACTAACGTTCCACTTTAAAATGTTTGTATAGGCCTTTTTTGGAATTTAGGAAAGAGCAGTAAGAATAAAAAATTCCTGTCAACATTGCATTGTTTTCTGTGCATCTTCTGGGTAAATTACTCCTATCTATCAGGTCCTGATGACTAGGGTTGAGCGGACACCTAGATGTCCGTGTTCGACGGGTTCGGCCGAACTTTAAAAAAAAGTCCGGGTCCGGGTCCGTGTCCAGGACTTTTACCGAACTTTTCCCGGACACCGAACCCCATTGAAGTCAATGGGGACCCGAACTTTAAGGCACTAAAATGGCTCTAAAACACCAATGGAAAGGGCTAGAGTGCTGCAAATGGCAGCAAAACGTAGTTAAGAGCATGGCAAGTGCTCTGCAAACAAATGTGGATAGGTAAATAACTTAAAACAACAAAAAAAAACAGAAAAATAAAACAATGTTCTTCATCTCTGAAGGACGAGGCCCATATGGAGTAGGAGGGAGGTAGAGGTGGTGGTGGATGTGGCGGTGTCATAGGCGTGCGCACAGGGTGTGCCTGGTGTACCTGGGCACACCCTAATCACCTAGGGCACATAGCATTATCGCTCTGTTTGCCAGTGAGGAGATGGGAAAGATCTCCCTCGCACCTGCTCTGCTCTATTTCTCTTTGCCAGCAGGGAGAGTAATGTATCGGGGCCATGTACATGTAGGCAAACACATGCATGTGTATTTCAACTTTGGGGTGCACACCCTAATGCAATAGGCTGCGCACACCTATGGGCGGTGTAGGTGGAAGCGGCGGTGGAGGAGGACCAGGGCCGGATTAAGAGCATCATGGTCTTGGTGCTGAGGATTTTGAAGGGCCTTAAGGGCCGTGCCTTGGCATGCACCCAGAGGAGGAAGGGTGCAGCCATGCATGCCTAATTCAACATGGGATGCTGTCTCTGAAGCCCATAAACACATCCATGCATCGGCAACTGTCCCTCCTTGTCCGGCCTTCGCGCTGTGTGGGGAGGTTCTGAGGGTGCTGCCTGGGGAAGCGAGCATAGAAGCCAGACTTCTGTGTTTACAAGTGACAGAAGAGCGGTCACAGTGAATATGGCCAACCCGGGGCCTATATAAAAGGTAGGGGCCTGCATGGAGCTGCAGCTCCAATAGCCCCTACGTTAATCTGGCCCTGAGGAGGAGGACGAGGTAGCCAACACTGCTTCTTTTCACAAATTTTAAATGAGGGTACACCCCAAAAGAGTGAGAAAGAGCAAAAATGGAACAATGGCTGGGTAAGGTCGGTATCCATTGCTATTCTGCACAAGGTACGGAAAAGTCCCGTGGGATCCATGCCTGGTTCATTTTAATGAACGTGAGCTTGTCCACATTGTCTCTGGACAGGCGGCTGCGCTTGTCTGTTATAACACCCCCAGCCGTGCTAAATACCCGTTCAGATAATACACTGGCTGCAGGGCACGCCAGCACCTCCAAGGCGTAAAGGGCAAGCTCAGGCCATGTGCCCAATTTGGAGACCCAGAAGTTGAAGGGAGCAGACCCCTCATTCACTACATGTAGGCGTGTGCACACATACTGCTCCACCATGTTGGTAAAATGCTGCCTCCTGCTAAGACGTTCCATCTGAGCTGCTGGTGCTGCTGTTTGTTGTGGCATGCTGACAAAGCTTTTCCACATTTCGGCCATGCTAACCCTGCCTTCTGAGGTGCTGGCGGTGCCCTGGTTGAGTTGGCGACCTCCTCCTCCTCCTCCTCTGCCTTGTGCTTCCACTGTGGCCCCGCTGTCAGATGGGAATGCCAGCAGCATGGCGTCTACCAGCGTGCGCTTGTACTCGCGCATCTTGCGATCGCGCTCCAGTGAGTGAATTAAGGACGGTACGTTGTCCTTGTAACGGGGATCCAGCAGCGTGGCCACCCAGTAATCAGCACAAGTTAGAATGTGGGCAACTCGGCGGTCGTTGTGGAGACACTGCAGCATGTAATCGCTCATGTGTGCCAGGCTGCCCAGGAGCATATTTCTGAAATTTAAGATCTTGCCCTAGAAAGGTCTTTATTGAATAGCGGAACAAAAGAACAACAGTTTTGCACGGGTGTATCTCACAGTCAAATATGCAAACTATGCCGCAATTTAATGTTTTTTACACCAAAAGGGTGTGTATTGAATAGCGGAATAGGATAAAAAACTGTGTATCTCACACGTACAAACACAGACTAGGCCCGATTAAATTTTTTCCTACCCTAAAGGGAGGATGAGGAAGAGGAGTATGGAACAGGCAGCACCCTCAAATCTTCAGAAGTATGAGATGAACCCCAAAAACTTGGAAAGGTGGATCTCACACGTACCGACACAGACTATTCCGCAATTTAATTGAGCCCCAAAGGTTTTTATTGAATAGCGGAATAGGAAATATGATCAAAAAAAAGTGTATGTTTTTCACACGTACAGAAGCACACTAGGCCCCAATTACTATTGTTTGTACACCTAAAAGGATGGATGAGGAGGAGGAGGAGTATAGAACAGGCAGCACCCTCAAAGCTTCAGAAGTATGAGATTGTGTTCACTGTACCCCACAAAGATTGTGTTCACTGTACCCCACAAAGATTGTGTTCACTGCACCCCAAAAGGATTGTCTTCTCTGCACCCCACAAAGATTGTGTTCACTGTACCCCACAAAGGTTTTGTTCACTGCACCCCACAAAGATTGTGTTCACTGTACCCCACAAAGGTTTTGTTCACTGCACCCCACAAAGATTGTGTTCACTGTACCCCACAAAGATTGTGTTCACTGTACCCCACAAAGGTTTTGTTCACTGCACCCCACAAAGATTGTGTTCACTGTACCCCACAAAGGTTGTGTTCACTGCACCCCACAAAGATTGTGTTCACTGCACCCCACAAAGATTGTGTTCACTGTACCCCACAAAGGTTTTGTTCACTGTACCCCACAAAGGTTTTGTTCACTGCACCCCACAAAGATTGTGTTCACTGTACCCCACAAAGATTGTGTTCACTGCACTCCAAAAGGATTGTCTTCACTGCACCCCACAAAGATTGTGTTCACTGTACCCCACAAAGGTTTTGTTCACTGCACCCCACAAAGATTGTGTTCACTGTACCCCACAAAGGTTTTGTTCACTGCACCCCACAAAGATTGTGTTCACTGTACCCCCCAAAGATTTTGTTCACTGCACCCCACAAGGATTGTCTTCACTGCACCCCACAAGGATTGTGTTCACTGTACCCCACAAAGATTGTGTTCACTGTACCCCACAAAGGTTTTGTTCACTGCACCCCACAAAGATTGTGTTCACTGTACCCCACAAAGGTTGTGTTCACTGCACCCCACAAAGATTGTGTTCACTGCACCCCACAAAGATTGTGTTCACTGTACCCCACAAAGGTTTTGTTCACTGTACCCCACAAAGGTTTTGTTCACTGCACCCCACAAAGATTGTGTTCACTGTACCCCCCAAAGATTTTGTTCACTGCACCCCACAAGGATTGTCTTCACTGCACCCCACAAGGATTGTCTTCACTGTACCCCACAAAGATTGTGTTCACTGTACCCCACAAAGGTTTTGTTCACTGCACCCCACAAAGATTGTGTTCACTGTACCCCACAAAGGTTGTGTTCACTGCACCCCACAAAGATTGTGTTCACTGCACCCCACAAAGATTGTGTTCACTGTACCCCACAAAGGTTTTGTTCACTGTACCCCACAAAGGTTTTGTTCACTGCACCCCACAAAGATTGTGTTCACTGTACCCCACAAAGATTGTGTTCACTGCACTCCAAAAGGATTGTCTTCACTGCACCCCACAAAGATTGTGTTCACTGTACCCCACAAAGGTTTTGTTCACTGCACCCCACAAAGATTGTGTTCACTGTACCCCACAAAGGTTTTGTTCACTGCACCCCACAAAGATTGTGTTCACTGTACCCCCCAAAGATTTTGTTCACTGCACCCCACAAGGATTGTCTTCACTGCACCCCACAAGGATTGTCTTCACTGCACCCCACAAAGATTGTGTTCACTGTACCCCACAAAGATTTTGTTCACTGCACCCCACAAAGATTGTGTTCACTGTACCCCACAAAGATTTTGTTCACTGCACTCCAAAAGGATTGTCTTCACTGCACCCCACAAAGATTGTGTTCACTGTACCCCACAAAGGTTTTGTTCACTGCACCCCACAAAGATTGTGTTCACTGTACCCCACAAAGGTTTTGTTCACTGCACCCCACAAAGATTGTGTTCACTGTACCCCCCAAAGATTTTGTTCACTGCACCCCACAAGGATTGTCTTCACTGCACCCCACAAAGATTGTCTTCACTGCACCCCACAAGGATTGTCTTCACTGCACCCCACAAAGATTGTGTTCACTGCACCCCACAAAGATTGTGTTCACTGTACCCCCCCAAAGATTTTGTTCACTGCACCCCACAAGGATTGTCTTCTCTGCACCCCACAAAGATTGTTCACTGTACCCCCCAAAGATTTTGTTCACTGCACCCCACAAGGATTGTCTTCACTGCACCCCACAAGGATTGTCTTCACTGCACCCCACAAAGATTGTGTTCACTGTACCCCCACAAAGGTTTTGTTCACTGCACCCCACAAAGATTTTGTTCACTGCACTCCAAAAGGATTGTGTTCACTGCACCCCAAAAAGATTGTGTTCACTGCAGCCCACACACAGAAAAATGGATGTGGATCACTGACACCTGCCTATCTCCTATCCCACACCACACAGCAATATCGATTGTAGTTTGTAGAACACACTTTCCCTAAAATTCAGCAGACTCTGTCCCTAACAGGATTGAGAAGAGATCGTAGATCAGGAGAACTAAGTGCAGACCCCACCCCACACAGCAATATCGATTGTAGTTTGTAGAACACACTGACCCTATAATTCAGCAGACTCTATCCCTAAAATGCCTACAACTCGCCCTGCCTAAACACTCCGACCTGTCCCTCAATTCTATCCGGACACAAATGGTTTTTTCCTGCCTATCTTTCCCTAATCAGCAGCCAGCACGTTGATGTGTGCTCTGTCCCTGATCTAAGCAGCATAATGACGCCGCTGCGGCTGCCTCGAACTTATAAAGACTTGGTCACATGCTTCAGACGGCCAATCACAGCTACTGAGACATTTGCAGGCATGGCTGGGATGGCTTAAGGCACACCAGTTAAACGATTGTTGATTGGCTGTTGAAAGCCCGCCATGAAAAGAGCGCCAAAGCATGCAAAACCCGGAAATAAAACGACCGAACACGGATTTTTACCCGAATATACAGTAAAGTGTCCGTGTTCGTGTTCGGGTAACAAAAATCCAATTATTCGGTACGAACACGAATAATACAGTCCGTGTTCGCTCAACACTACTGATGACCACTGTCAATGGGACTAAAATCCAAAATATTGAGTTATTGAAAAAGAAGAGAAATCTTCCAATGGGGACACCTGTTTCGGTGTCAAGTATATAAAAAGGGAAATACCTCTCACTTCCTGTTTGTACTCTGTCCAAAAGTAAAATAAAATAAAAAGGCTTTACATACACATTAAGGTTAGGGTTCAGAAAGGGATTAAGTGTTAGGCTCCACAATTCAAGTGTTGGATGTAAATGTCAGGTTAGAGTCAAATTAAAAGTTTCTATAACAATTGTTTTATATTTTATACATTTTTTTGGCTGTGGGTGAGATTGCCACCATCTCTTCATCTTATAACTGAAAATAGAAAAATAGAAAACACTCATAGTGGGATTTTGAGCCCCCGTTCACACTGGGGCGACGCTACTTCCCGGAGCGACCTGTGAAGTCGCGGTGCGCTGCTCGCACCACGACCTCGCAGCGGCCGGCACGGACTTTATATCATTGAAGTCTATGCAGGTCGCTCCGGGTCGCCCCAAAGAAGCTCCGGACCCTTTTTCTAAGTCGGAGCGACTTGTGTCGCTCCTATTAGAACGGGTCCACAGCTTCTCTGTGGAAGGCGACCTACGGCGACGCCCCAGTGTGAACAGGCACTGAAGGCAATCAACTATCAAATTATGATTAAAATGACAATGTTTACTTTTTAACCACGATTTACTGCGACAGGCAGCCCTTCCTGTGCGAACCAACGTAGCTGTACGTCGGTCACGCGCCTGCAGGGGACTCCGATGCACGGAGCCGGCAGCTCCAATTGCCGATGGGCACCCGTGATCGTTCCCCGCTGAGAGAGGTTTACAACAGCTGACCGTTCTTCTCTCTGGAATGATCACAGAGCGCCTGTGATCCTTCTATGTAGGATCACAGATCTCTGTGATCATTTTAAAAGCCCAACCCCCATACAGTTAGAAACACTCCCCTAGGCTTACATTTAACCCCTTGATCACCCACTGTGTAAACCCCTTCCCTGCCAGTGTCATTATTACAGTAACAGTAACATTTTTAGCACTGATTACTATAGTAATATCACTGGTCCCCCCAAAAGTGTCAAAAATGTCAGTCAGGGGTCCGATCTGTCCGCTGCAATGTCGCAGTCCCGCAAAAAATTGCAGATTACTCGTAAAAAATAAAAAACAATAAAAATGACATAAATTGTTCCCGTAGTTAGTAGACGCAATACTTTTCTGCAAACCAATCAAAATGCGCTTATTGCGATTTTTTTTTTTTTATTTTACCAAAAATATGTAAAACAAATTGGCCTAAAATGTTAAAAAATTTTGATTTTGAAATTTTTTTTGGGAATGTTATATAGCAGAATGTAAAAAATATAGTTTTTTTTTTTTTTCAGAATTGTCGCTCTTTTTTTGTAGTTTATAGCACAAAAAATAAAAATTGCAGAGGTGATCAAATACCACCAAAAGAAAGCTCTATTTGTCGGACATCAATTTTATTTAGGTACAGCATTGCACGACCGCGCAATTGTCCTTTAAAATAAGGCAGTGCCAAATCGCAAAAAATAGCCTGGTCATTAACCACTTGCCGATCGCTCACATTGAGCATACTTCCGCAAAGTGGTTCGTTATCGTCCAGCGACGTAGACCTACGTCGCTGGACTCCTCCCCCTGTAGGCGGCGCTCGCACGCCGCCGGAGGCGCTCTCTTTCGCTGTTTTCATTCACAGCGGGAGTCGGGCCAGGGGAGGAGCGGCGGCGATCGCCGCTGCTCTGCCCCGATCGTCTGGGAATCGAGTGAGGAGATCCGCCCGCCTGTGTAAACAGAGCGGGCGGATCTCTTAAGTGACAGGGACTGACAGATCGGAGTGTTCAGCATTAGTGTTGAGCGAACACGGACTGTATTATTCGTGTTCGTACCGAATAATTGGATTTTTTGTACCCGAACACGGACACGGACACGGACACTTTACTGTATGTTCGGGTAAAAATCCGTGTTCGGTCGTTTTATTTCCGGGTTTTGCATGCTTTGGCTCTCTTTTCATGGCGGGCTTTCAACAGCCAATCAACAATCGTTTAACTGGTGTGCCTTAAGCCATCCCAGCCATGCCTGCAAATGTCTCAGTAGCTGTGATTGGCCGTCTGAAGCATGTGACCAAGTCTTTATAAGTTCGAGGCAGCCGCAGCGGCGTCATTATGCTGCTTAGATTCAGGGACAGAGCACACATCAACGTGCTGGCTGCTGATTAGGGAAAGATAGGCAGGAAAAAACCATTTGTGTCCGGATAGAATTGAGGGACAGGTCGGAGTGTTTAGGCAGGGCGAGTTGTAGGCATTTTAGGGATAGAGTCTGCTGAATTATAGGGTCAGTGTCTTCTACAAACTACAATCGATATTGCTGTGTGGGGGGTGGGGTCTGCACTCAATCCTGATCTACGATCTCTTCTCAATCCTGTTAGGGACAGAGTCTGCTGAATTTTAGGGAAACTGTGTTCTACAAACTACAATCGATATTGCTGTGTGGTGTGGGATTGGAGATAGGCAGGTGTCAGTGATCCACATCCATTTTTCTGTGTGTGAGCTGCAGTGAACACAATCTTTTTGGGCTGCAGTGAACACAATCTTTTTGGGCTGCAGTGAACACAATCTTTTTGGGCTGCAGTGAACACAATCTTTTTGGGCTGCAGTGAACACAATCTTTTTGGGGTGCAGTGAACAAAATCTTTTTGGGGTGCAGTGAACACAATCCTTTTTGGTGTGCAGTGAACACAATCTTTGTGGGGTGCAGTGAACAAAATCCTTTGTGGGGTGCAGTGAACACAATCTTTTTGGGGTGCAGTGAACAAAATCCTTTTTGGGGTGCAGTGAACAACATCCTTTTTGGGGTGCAGTGAACACAATCTTTTTGGGGTGCAGTGAACAAAATCCTTTGTGGGGTGCAGTGAACACAATCTTTTTGGGGTGCAGTGAACACAATCTTTTTGGGGTGGAGTGAACAACATCCTTTTTGGGGTGCAGTGAACAAAATCCTTTTTGGGGTGCAGTGAACAAAATCATTTTTGGGGTGCAGTGAACACAATCTTTTTGGGGTGCAGTGAACACAATCTTTGTGGGGTGCAGTGAACACAATCTTTTTGGGGTGGAGTGAACAACATCCTTTTTGGGGTGCAGTGAACAACATCCTTTTTGGGGTGCAGTGAACACAATCTTTTTGGGGTGCAGTGAACACAATCTTTGTGGGGTACAGTGAACAGAATCTTTGTGGGGTGCAGTGAACACAATCTTTGGGGGGTACAGTGAACACAATCTTTGTGAGGTGCAGTGAACACAATCTTTGTGGGGTGCAGTGAACACAATCATTGTGGGGTGCAGTGAACTCAATCTTTGTGGGGTACAGTGAACACAATCTCATACTTCTGAAGGTTTGAGGGTGCTGCCTGTTCCATACTCCCCCTACTCCTCATCTAGCCTTTTAGGGGTACAAACAATAGTAATTGGGGCCTAGTGTGGTTGTGTACGTGTGATATACATACACTTTTTTGGGATCATATTTTCTATTCCGCTATTTAATCAAAAACCTTTGGGGATCAGTTAAATTGGGGGATAGTCTGTGTTGGTACGTGTGAGAGAGATCCACCTTTCCAAGTTGTTGGGGTTCATCTCATACTTCTGAAGGTTTGAGGGTGCTGCCTGTTCCATACTCCCCCTACTCCTAGCCTTTTAGGGGTACAAACAATAGTAATTGGGGCCTAGTGTGGTTGTGTACGTGTGATATACATACACATTTTTGGGATCATATTTTCTATTCCGCTATTTAATCAAAAACCTTTGGGGATCAGTTAAATTGGGGGATAGTCTGTGTTGGTACGTGTGAGAGAGATCCACCTTTCCAAGTTGTTGGGGTTCATCTCATACTTCTGAAGGTTTGAGGGTGCTGCCTGTTCCATACTCCCCCTACTCCTAGCCTTTTAGGGGTACAAACAATAGTAATTGGGGCCTAGTGTGGTTGTGTACGTGTGATATACATACACTTTTTTGGGATCATATTTTCTATTCCGCTATTTAATCAAAAACCTTTGGGGATCAGTTAAATTGGGGGATAGTCTGTGTTGGTACGTGTGAGAGAGATCCACCTTTCCAAGTTGTTGGGGTTCATCTCATACTTCTGAAGGTTTGAGGGTGCTGCCTGTTCCATACTGCCCCTACTCCTAGCCTTTTAGGGGTACAAACAATAGTAATTGGGGCCTAGTGTGGTTGTGTACGTGTGATATACATACACTTTTTTGGGATCATATTTTCTATTCCGCTATTTAATCAAAAACCTTTGGGGATCAGTTAAATTGGGGGATAGTCTGTGTTGGTACGTGTGAGAGAGATCCACCTTTCCAAGTTGTTGGGGTTCATCTCATACTTCTGAAGGTTTGAGGGTGCTGCCTGTTCCATACTCCCCCTACTCCTAGCCTTTTAGGGGTACAAACAATAGTAATTGGGGCCTAGTGTGGTTGTGTACGTGTGATATACATACACTTTTTTGGGATCATATTTTCTATTCCGCTATTTAATCAAAAACCTTTGGGGATCAGTTAAATTGGGGGATAGTCTGTGTTGGTACGTGTGAGAGAGATCCACCTTTCCAAGTTGTTGGGGTTCATCTCATACTTCTGAAGGTTTGAGGGTGCTGCCTGTTCCATACTCCCCCTACTCCTAGCCTTTTAGGGGTACAAACAATAGTAATTGGGGCCTAGTGTGGTTGTGTACGTGTGATATACATACACTTTTTTGGGATCATATTTTCTATTCCGCTATTTAATCAAAAACCTCTGGGGATCAGTTAAATTGGGGGATAGTCTGTGTTGGTACGTGTGAGAGAGATCCACCTTTCCAAGTTGTTGGGGTTCATCTCATACTTCTGAAGGTTTGAGGGTGCTGCCTGTTCCATACTCCCCCTACTCCTAGCCTTTTAGGGGTACAAACAATAGTAATTGGGGCCTAGTGTGGTTGTGTACGTGTGATATACATACACTTTTTTGGGATCATATTTTCTATTCCGCTATTTAATCAAAAACCTTTGGGGATCAGTTAAATTGGGGGATAGTCTGTGTTGGTACGTGTGAGAGAGATCCACCTTTCCAAGTTGTTGGGGTTCATCTCATACTTCTGAAGGTTTGAGGGTGCTGCCTGTTCCATACTCCCCCTACTCCTAGCCTTTTAGGGGTACAAACAATAGTAATTGGGGCCTAGTGTGGTTGTGTACGTGTGATATATATACACTTTTTTGGGATCATATTTTCTATTCCGCTATTTAATCAAAAACCTTTGGGGATCAGTTAAATTGGGGGATAGTCTGTGTTGGTACGTGTGAGAGAGATCCACCTTTCCAAGTTGTTGGGGTTCATCTCATACTTCTGAAGGTTTGAGGGTGCTGCCTGTTCCATACTCCCCCTACTCCTAGCCTTTTAGGGGTACAAACAATAGTAATTGGGGCCTAGTGTGGTTGTGTACGTGTGATATACATACACTTTTTTGGGATCATATTTTCTATTCCGCTATCTAATCAAAAACCTTTGGGGATCAGTTAAATTGGGGGATAGTCTGTGTTGGTACGTGTGAGAGAGATCCACCTTTCCAAGTTGTTGGGGTTCATCTCATACTTCTGAAGGTTTGAGGGTGCTGCCTGTTCCATACTCCCCCTACTCCTAGCCTTTTAGGGGTACAAACAATAGTAATTGGGGCCTAGTGTGGTTGTGTACGTGTGATATACATACACTTTTTTTGGATCATATTTTCTATTCCGCTATTTAATCAAAAACCTTTGGGGATCAGTTAAATTGGGGGATAGTCTGTGTTGGTACGTGTGAGAGAGATCCACCTTTCCAAGTTGTTGGGGTTCATCTCATACTTCTGAAGGTTTGAGGGTGCTGCCTGTTCCATACTCCCCCTACTCCTAGCCTTTTAGGGGTACAAACAATAGTAATTGGGGCCTAGTGTGGTTGTGTACGTGTGATATACATACACTTTTTTGGGATCATATTTTCTATTCCGCTATTTAATCAAAAACCTTTGGGGATCAGTTAAATTGGGGGATAGTCTGTGTTGGTACGTGTGAGAGAGATCCACCTTTCCAAGTTGTTGGGGTTCATCTCATACTTCTGAAGGTTTGAGGGTGCTGCCTGTTCCATACTCCCCCTACTCCTCATCTAGCCTTTTAGGGGTACAAACAATAGTAATTGGGGCCTAGTGTGGTTGTGTACGTGCGAGATACATACACTTTTTTTGATCATATTTCCTATTCCGCTATTCAATAAAAACCTTTGAGGATCAATTGAATTGCGGGATAGTCTGTGTCGGTACGTGTGAGAGAGATCCACCTTTCCAAGTTGTTGGGGTTCATCTCATACTTCTGAAGGTTTGAGGGTGCTGCCTGTTCCATACTCCCCCTACTCCTCATCTAGCCTTTTAGGGGTACAAACAATAGTAATTGGGGCCTAGTGTGGTTGTGTACGTGTGATATACATACACTTTTTTTGGATCATATTTTCTATTCCGCTATTTAATCAAAAACCTTTGGGGATCAGTTAAATTGGGGGATAGTCTGTGTTGGTACGTGTGAGAGAGATCCACCTTTCCAAGTTGTTGGGGTTCATCTCATACTTCTGAAGGTTTGAGGGTGCTGCCTGTTCCATACTCCCCCTACTCCTCATCTAGCCTTTTAGGGGTACAAACAATAGTAATTGGGGCCTAGTGTGGTTGTGTACGTGCGAGATACATACACTTTTTTTGATCATATTTCCTATTCCGCTATTCAATAAAAACCTTTGAGGATCAATTGAATTGCGGGATAGTCTGTGTCGGTACGTGTGAGAGAGATCCACCTTTCCAAGTTGTTGGGGTTCATCTCATACTTCTGAAGGTTTGAGGGTGCTGCCTGTTCCATACCCCCCCTACTCCTCATCTAGCCTTTTAGGGGTACAAACAATAGTAATTGGGGCCTAGTGTGGTTGTGTACGTGCGAGATACATACACTTTTTTTGATCATATTTCCTATTCCGCTATTCAATAAAAACCTTTGAGGATCAATTGAATTGCGGGATAGTCTGTGTCGGTACGTGTGAGAGAGATCCACCTTTCCAAGTTGTTGGGGTTCATCTCATACTTCTGAAGGTTTGAGGGTGCTGCCTGTTCCATACCCCCCCTACTCCTCATCTAGCCTTTTAGGGGTACAAACAATAGTAATTGGGGCCTAGTGTGGTTGTGTACGTGCGAGATACATACACTTTTTTTGATCATATTTCCTATTCCGCTATTCAATAAAAACCTTTGAGGATCAATTGAATTGCGGGATAGTCTGTGTCGGTACGTGTGAGAGAGATCCACCTTTCCAAGTTGTTGGGGTTCATCTCATACTTCTGAAGGTTTGAGGGTGCTGCCTGTTCCATACTCCCCCTACTCCTCATCTAGCCTTTTAAGGGTACAAACAATAGTAATTGGGGCCTAGTGTGGTTGTGTACGTGTGATATACATACACTTTTTTTGGATCATATTTTCTATTCCGCTATTCAATAAAAACCTTTCTAGGGCAAGATCTTAAATTACAGAAATATGAGGAGACCGTCAAATAAGGGCCGTGGCCTGGGTCGTGGTGCTGCTGGTAGAGCTCCTGTTGCAAGGAGAGGACATGGTCGATCTGTGCCAGCTACACGCACAAGTGAAACACCTTCCTCAAGTGTGAGTAGGCGACAGAACCTGCATCAGTATTTGGTAGGGCATCAAACGCCCCTAGAAGTGATGAGGCCAGAACAAGTTGAGGCGATAGTAGATTGGTTTGCTGCTGACAGTGCCTCCAGTTCCTTCACATTGTCTCCCACCCAGTCTACTGCAGAAAGGTCAGAGTTGGCACCTGCAGCCAATGTCCAACCGTCTTTCACCTCACCCCCTTGCAAATCAGGCCAGCAGTCTGAGCCCCAAGCCATACAGCAGTCTCTTATTCTTTTTGAGGACTCTGTCAGCAGGGTTTCCCAGGGCCATCCACCTAGCCCTGCCCCAGAAGTGGAAGAGATTGAGTGCAGCGATGCCCAACCACTTATTTCTCAAGATGAGTACATGCAAGGATCATCGCAGCACGTCTCCGATGATGACGAAACGCAGGTGCCAACTGCTGCGGCGTTCAGCATTGTGGAGACCGACAAGGAGGGCAGGGGTGAAGACTGGGTGGAAGATGATGTGGAGGACGATGAGGTCCTCGACCCCACATGGAATGAACGTCATGCAGGTGACCTGAGTAGTTTGGAGGAAGAGGCGGTGGTCGCACAGAGCCACCAGCACAGCAGAAGAGGGAGCAGGGTGCAGAAGCGGAGCGGCCGTGCCCTAGACACTACGCCCGCTACTGCCCAACGCAGCAAGGGAACGAGCGCACCAAAGTCAGCTCAAAGGAGTTCTCTAGCGTGGAAGTTCTTTAGAAAATGTGCTGATGACAGGACACGAGTGGTTTGCACCCTGTGCAATCAGAGCTTGAAGCGAGGCATGAACCTTCTCAACCTGAGCACAACCTGCATGATCAGGCATCTAAGTGCAAAGCACGAGCTGCAGTGGAGTACACACCTTCAAAACCAAGAAACGTCTCTGGCTCATCCTGCTTCCTCTTCTGCTGCAGTCTCGGCCGCTCCAGCCACATCTGTAGTGATACCGGCACCTGCCACCCCGCAAACAGACGATCTGTCAGCAACACCACCACCTGGGTCACCAACAACCATCTCCACAATGTCCCGTGGAAGCGTTCAGCTTTCCATCTCCCAAACACTTGAGAGGAAGAGGAAGTACCCCCCTACCCACCCGCGATCCCTGGCCCTGAATGCCAGCATTTCAAAATTATTGGCCTTTGAAATGCTGTCATTCCGTCTGGTGGAGACGCACAGTTTTAAAAACCTTATGTCGGTGGCTGTCCCACAGTACGTCGTGCCCAGCCGCCACTACTTTTCCAGGCAAGCCATCCCTTCCCTGCACAACCAAGTGGGGGAAAATATCAGGTGTGCACTGCGCAACGCCATCTGTGCCAAGGTCCACCTAACTACGGATACGTGGACCAGTAAGCACGGTCAGGGGCGTTATATCTCCCTAACGGCACACTGGGTAAATGCAGTGGCGGATGGGCCTGAGGCGGATAGCAATTTGGCGCATGTCCTTCCACCACCGAGGATTGCAGGGCGCTTCAGTTTGCCTCCTGTTCGTAACTCCTCCTACTCCGCTTCCTCATCCTCTACCGCCTCCTCATCCGGACAGCGTAACACCTTCACCACCAACTTCAGCACGGCCAGGGGTAAACGACAGCAGGCAGTTTTACAACTTGCCTGTTTGGGGGACAAACCACACACCGCGCAGGAGTTGTGGAGGAGCATGGAACAGCAGACAAATGAGTGGTTGCTGCCAGCGAGCCTCAAGCCCGGCCTGGTGGTGTGTGATAACGGGCGAAATCTCATAGCAGCTCTGGGCCTAGCCGGTTTGACGCACATCCCTTGCCTGGCGCATGTGCTGAATTTGGTGGTGCAGAGGTTCCTTAAAAACTACCCCGATATGTCAGAGCTGCTGCAGAAAGTGCGGGCCGTTTGTGCGCACTTTCGGCGTTCTCACCCTGCTGCTGCTCGCCTGGCAGCGCTGCAGCGTAACTTCGGCCTTCCCGCTCACCGCCTCATATGTGACGTGCCCACAAGGTGGAACTCCACCTTGCACATGCTGGAAAGACTGTGCGAGCAGCAGCAGGCCATAGTGGAGTTTCAGCTGCAGCACGCACGCGTGAGTCGCTCTGCGGAACAGCACCACTTCACCACCAATAACTGGGCCTCCATGCGAGACCTGTGTGCCTTGTTGCGCTGTTTTGAGTACTCCACCAACATGGCCAGTGGCAATGACGCCGTTCTCAGCTTAACTATCCCACTTCTATGCCTCCTTGAAAAAACAATTCGGGCGATGATGGAAGAGGATGTGGCACAGGATGAGGAGGAGGAGGAGGATGAAGAGGTAACATTTCCAAGGCTTTCAGGGCAGTCATTCGCAAGGGGCTCCGAGGGTGGGTTCCTGCACACGCAAACGCCAGGGACGCAATTGTCCAGCAGGGGCACAGTTCTGGAGGATGAGGAGGATGAGGAGGAGGAGGAGCTGGAGGAGGAGATGGAACCATGTTCACAGCAGGGTGGCACCCAGGCCAGCTCATGGCCATCACTGGTGCGTGGCTGGGGGGATACAGAGGACACGGACGATACACCTCCCACAGAGGACAGCCTTTCGTCGCCTCTGGGCAGCCTGGCACACATGAGCGATTACATGCTGCAGTGTCTCCACAACGACCGCCGAGTTGCCCACATTCTAACTTGTGCTGATTACTGGGTGGCCACGCTGCTGGATCCCCGTTACAAGGACAACGTACCGTCCTTAATTCACTCACTGGAGCGCAATCGCAAGATGCGCGAGTACAAGCGCACGCTGGTAGACGCCATGCTGCTGGCATTCCCATCTGACAGCGGGGCCACAGTGGAAGCACAAGGCAGAGGAGGAGGAGGAGGAGGTCGCCAACGCAACCAGGGCACCGCCAGCACCTCAGAAGGCAGGGTTAGCATGGCCGAAATGTGGAAAAGCTTTGTCAGCACGCCACAACAAACAGCAGCACCAGCAGCTCAGATGGAACGTCTTAGCAGGAGGCAGCATTTTACCAACATGGTGGAGCAGTATGTGTGCACACGCCTACATGTAGTGAATGACGGGTCTGCCCCCTTCAACTTCTGGGTCTCCAAATTGGGCACATGGCCTGAGCTTGCCCTTTACGCCTTGGAGGTGCTGGCGTGCCCTGCAGCCAGTGTATTATCTGAACGGGTATTTAGCACGGCTGGGGGCGTTATAACAGACAAGCGCAGCCGCCTGTCCAGAGACAATGTGGACAAGCTCACGTTCATTAAAATGAACCAGGCATGGATCCCACGGGACTTTTCCGTACCTTATGCAGAATAGCAATGGATACCGACCTTACCCACCCATTGTTCCATTTTTGCTCTTTCTCACTCTTTTGGGGTGTACCCTCATTTAAAATTTTTGAAAAGAAGCAGTGTTGGCTACCTCGTCCTCCTCCTCAGGGCCAGATTAATGTAGGGGCTATTGGAGCTGCAGCTCCAGGCCCCTACCTTTTATATAGGCCCCGGGTTGGCCATATTCACTGTTACCGCTCTTCTGTCACTTGTAAACACAGAAGTCTGGCTTCTATGCTCGCTTCCCCAGGCAGCACCCTCAGAACCTCCCCACACAGCGTGAAGGCCGGACAAGGAGGGACAGTTGGCGATGCATGGATGTGTTTATGGGCTTCAGAGACAGCATCCCATGTTGAATTAGGCATGCATGGCTGCACCCTTCCTCCTCTGGGTGCATGGCAAGGCACGGCCCTTAAGGCCCTTCAAAATCCTCAGCACCAAGCCCATGATGCTGTTAATCCGGCCCTGGTCCTCCTCCACCGCCGCTTCCACCTACACCGCCCATAGGTGTGCGCAGCCTATTGCATTAAGGTGTGCACCCCAAAGTTGAAATACACATGCATGTGTTTGCCAGCAGGGAGAGTAATGTATCGGGGCCATGTACCTGTAGGCAAGGAGAAATAGAGCAGAGCAGGTCCCAGGGAGATCTTTCCCATCTCCTCACTGGCAATGCTATGTGCCCTAGGTGATTAGGGTGTGCCCAGGCACACCCAGCACACCCTGTGCGCACGCCTATGTCACCGCCACATCCACCACCACCTCAACCTCCCTCCTACTCCATATGGGCCTCGTCCTTCAGAGATGAAGAAGAACATTGTTTTATTTTTCTGTTTTTTTTTTGTTGTTTTAAGTTATTTCCCTATCCACATTTGTTTGCAGAGCACTTGCCATGCTCTTAATTACGTTTTGCTGCCATTTGCAGCACTCAAGCCCTTTCCTTTGGTGTTTTAGAGCCATTTTAGTGCCTTAAAGTTCGGGTCCCCATTGACTTCAATGGGGTTCGGTGTCCGGGAAAAGTTCGGTAAAAGTCCGGGACACGGACCCGGACTTTTTTTTAAAGTTCGGCCGAACCCGTCGAACACGGACATCTAGGTGTTCGCTCAACCCTATTCAGCATAGCTGAACACTCCGATCTGTCCTTCTGTCACTCAGTCACCTCCCCCCCCCCCACACGTCAGTAAGCACCAGGCATACATTAACCCCTCCCTCTCCAATAAAATTAACCCCTTCCCTGCCAGTGTCATTTTTACAGTAACAGTGCATATGTATAGCACTGATTACTGCAGTAATGTCACTGGTAACCCCAAAAGTGTCAAAAATGTCAGTCAAGGGTCCGATCTGTCCGCCGCAATGTCGCAGTCCCGCAAAAAAAATCGCAGATCACCGCCATTACGCGTTAAAAAAAACCCACCAAAAATGACAGAAATCTTTCCTGTAGTTAGTAAACGCAATAACTTTTGCGCAAACCAATCAAAATACGCTTATCGTGATTTTTTTTTACCAAACATAGGTAGCAGAAAACAAATTGGCCAAAAAATTTGATTTTTACATTTTTTGGGGGGAATTTCATATAAAAAAATGTTAAAAATATTGTTATTTTTTCAAAATAAACGCTCTTTTTTTGTTTTTAGCACAAAAAGTAAAAAGCTCACAGGTGATCAAATACCACCAAAAGAAAGCTCTGTTTGTAAGAAAAAAAAGGACGTAAATTTTGTTTGGGTATGGCGTCGCACGACCGCGCAATTGTCAGTTAAAGTCGCACAGCGCCGAATCGCAAAAAGTGGCCTGGACGTAAGACAGCAAAATCCTCCGGTGGTAAAGTGGTTAAGAGGGCAAATTCTTCCGGTCCAGAACTGGTTAAACACTTTGTGTTGATACCAGAGAGAACAATGGTCTGCTGTGTTTACAACAGCAGGCTGCCATTCTCTCTTCACGGGGAGCGATCACAGGTGTCCATAGTAGCGCTCCCTCGAACTGCTGTACAGGTACGGCGATTCACAGGAACCTGCCAAACTGCTGTCGTATAACTGCGGTGACTGGTTGGCAAGTGGTTAATGGAATGCTCTCTTTTTGTTGTAGGGCAAAACTTCAATCCAGATTCCAGCTTACACAAGCCTATTGTTATGCATGGTCTCTCTTTGATATGCTGAATGTTTTCACAGCATTGTAAGCCCACATTCAATGTGAATAGAATCCAGTGCCGCTTTTTTCTGTCATCTGCCATCTTTTTTATTTTAATTGAATAATTGTTTTATTTACAATGCTTTTGCCTATATGAGGCATGTAGTATAAAAGTTCTGTCATTCCACTAATGAACTGTGAACAAGGCTGTATGCTGAAACGTGTCAGCTGTTTATAATTTTGATTTTTATGTAGCTAATACAAATTTTCATGGGATTCTGGAGTCGCCGGTTACATCTTTCTTGGGAGCTGCTTTTTCAATGGCTGGAGGCCATTTGAGCCAGAGCACCCAGTGAAGGACTTCCCCCTTGATCTATGAGGTGTGTTCCCTGTTGTTAGCGCCTTTGTGCTTTTCAACTACACAACTTGTTGCAAACCCCCTGCTGTCAGGTCCGTACAATGTATGGACCTGGCAGCGAAAGGGCTAGGTGTTGGGGGAAAGTTAAAGCAGATTTCCAGCCGTTTTGGTGTTTATTAAGAGCCGGTTCACACCGGGGCAACTCAAAGTCGCCCCGACTTTGAAGCTGCCCATCGCAGCTTGAAACGACTTCTCTAATAGAAGTTAATGCAAGCCGCTCCGACTTCGCCCCCAAGTAGTGCAGGAACCTTTTTCTAAGTCGGAGCGACTTGAGTCGCTCTGATTAGAATGGTTCCATTGCACAGAATGGAGCGCTACTTGTCAGGCGACCAAGTCACCTGACAAGCCGTGGCAGTGTGAACCAGCTTTAAAAGTCAGCAGCTACAAAAAGTGTAGCTGTTGACTGTTAATAAACACACACTCACCTGTCCCAGGATCCAGCGATGTGGCCGGTGGGAGCCTCGGTTCTCTCCGTCTTATCCCCGGGGCGCCAGCATCTCTAGTGTGGGCACCCGGCAGTGACAGCTTTCGGCTTCACACTGGGGTGCGCACTGCGCATGCGCAAGTCGCGCTGCATGTCCTGAGTGGATGGGCAATCTACTGGGACCTGTGACATGCCCCAGAAGATTGCAGGGAGGGATAGGGAGAGGAGAACTTCTGCTT